>NW_026712162.1:503241-1776614 GCF_030504385.1 Musca domestica | reverse complement strand
CTCCGTGGTGTAAAGATGATTTTTACGATGGAATTCCGGATAACTGTCATGCATTTAAGCGATCTAATCAGCGAAACAAGACATTGTTGATGACCAGCTTGAGTTTTTGTCTTACTATACCCAAGCATTTATGCAGATACGATGCTATGATGTTTATGAAATATTTAACACCAGAGAACGACGACAAAATTACCAAATTGTTTACACCTCAACTTTAAACTTCATCAGTTATATTCTCAGTTTATTCTTGGCGGAAGTACACGGTTTTTAGTGTACACATTGGTAGTTGAATAGTTGAAAATGTTCATTAACTGTGAAATCGTGAAGTGTCAAATATGAGAATTGTCCTCATACTTGTTTCCAGCATTGTTTGTGCATAATTTTGTACGAATATCGCCTCATATTTGGGGAAAAGCCAGTAAATTATGAAAGTAGATAGAAAAATAGGAGATACTCGTATGGGCATATTGAAAGTTTACATTGCAAAGTAACCAATGGGCAAAGTTCCCCGTCCGCAACGTTCTTTGACATTTTCGTATAAGGATTAATTAGAGTCATTGGATCTTAAGTTTTCGGCAATATAATTGATAACTTTTTTGAGGTTAAAAAATATAGTAAAAAAACTTCCTTTAAAAAGAAACGTTATAAATTAAATATGTATGTATATACAGGGTGAGATGCAAAATTTGCAACCAACTTCAGACTGCTGGCATTTCTAAGCCACTCGTCCGACAGCTTTTCAAATTATTCCAGTGATAGCACATTATATTGTTTTACAAGCGTACAAAAGCTTTTGGTGAGCAAAAAAAAAAAGTTATTCGTGATGGAATTCAAGCGTGATATTGGCTGGAAAACCACAAGTGGCTATCGTTAGAGCACTCCAGCATTTAAATGTGAATAAATCTTTTGTGTCTCGTGACATCGCTCGTTACCGTGATACTGGTAGTGTAGCCCGACGTCAAGGAAGTGGACGGAAGAAAACAGCAATATCAGCAGAAATGGTTCGAAATGTAAAGAAGCGACTTGATCGGAACCCGCGTCGCAGAGGCCAAAAAGGGGCTCTTGAACGGAACATATCGCAATATTCCATTCGGCAAATATTGAAAAATGAGCTCGGGGTAAACCCATTGAAATTCCAATAAGTGCAAGAATTTAAACCGCAACAGAAAGAAAATAGACTTAAAAGAGCGAAAGAGTGGCTTCGCTTGGCCGAAAGTGTGGAACTGTCGAATTCGGTTTTTTCTGATGAGAAAATATTCGTTGTCCAGCTGTTTGTAAACAAACAAAATGATCGTGTTTATTTGCCAAAGAGGTCAGCTGAAATGTGTACCTTCGGTTGGCCACCAGAACTCAAGCGACAGCCATGGTTATGGTGTGTGCCGCCATTACAGCCGATGGTCCATCTCCGCTCGTATTAATTGATAATAAATGCCGAATATTATCGCGAAAATATTCGGGAAAATGTTTGTATATTTCTTTATTTGTAATTTATTGACTCGAAAATCGCTGAACATATTTTCCTGAAAATTTTCAAGTGTACTACAACATTTCCTGAAAGTATCATAGGATATATACATTTTTGAAATTCCACTTGGAAGTTGATATATAGTATCAAATTCGGAGGTACTTTCCAAAAATCTAGATTTTTTATGCACATATCTATAGATCGATTAAATATACGGTCTCCAAATTTGGAATTCATAACGAAATTTGAAACAAAATAAATTTGTTTAATTATATTGAAATCGGTTCAATCTTGGACATAGCTCTCATATATATTTTCGGTCGATTTAATTTATTGGATGCACCAAACATGATATGTATGTTTGATTTCAATGAAATTTGGAATATAAGACGGGATTTTGATCAAAAAATAAATTTGTCAAATCATATTGAAATCGCTTCAGATTTGGATATAGCTCCCATACATATTTGATGCATTAAACACAATACGTATTTCCGATTCCAATGAAATTCGGCATAAGTGACTAAATTTGGTACAAACATAAATTTGTCAAATTATATTGAAATCGGTTCAGATTTTCATATATATTTTCGGCCGATTTTACATATTTGATGCACCCAAAGCGATATCTATGTCCGATTCCAATGAAATTCGGACAGAGAGACGAAGTCTGGTACCAAAACTAAATTTGACAAATTATGTTGAAATCGGTTGAGGTTTGGGTATAGTTCCCATGTATATATATATATATTTCGCCCGATTTCATGTATGGTATGCACCATGCACAATATATACGACCGATGAATTAAAATTCAGATTGTGTGGTGAAATTTTGGCTACAATAATAAATTTGACAAATTAATTGGAAATGGGTTAAGATTTAGATATATCCCATTCACGTATATCCCTTATATAACGGTTCATCCCGATATTTGGTATTTTGATAATTGTAACCGCATTTTCAATGGAGCTGTCCTAAAATCCAAACAAGAATTTCCCTCTGAGCACTTTACCCCTTGGAAAAGAATTGCCAATATAGGTCAACGTTTTAGTATAGCACCCATATAACTGTACCCCCCAGATATTCGGCATTTCCATGATTTTAGCGACATTATTCACCGGAATTGTTTCAAATTTGGCATTTGAAGTTCGTAATGGATACTACAACCTATGGCGGAAAATTGTCCCTCTATTCGGTATTTTGATGATATTGGCGACATTAAGCACCGGAATTGACAAAAAAAACTTATGCAGCACCACGTCTTCGTATAGCCCCCATTAAAGATGCTCATATGAGCGGATTTTTTTTAATTTTTTAAGTTCATTCCAAATGGTGGAGAGCATAAAAAGTCCGGCCCGGTCGAACTTATCTGTTTTTTAACATTTTCAAATTGAAATTGATTTCCAAGTACCTTCTAAAAAAAAACAAATAAAAAAGCTGTAAGTTCGGCCGGGCCGAACTTTTAATACCCTCCACCATTTGGTACAAATTTGGGAATTTCAAAAAAAAAAAAAAAAAAAAATTATAATTAAATAAATAAATAAAATAAAAAAAACCCGTTAAAATTCTGTTAAATCTTAAAAATACCGAATGTCTATACGACGACGTAGACCTGCATAGACAACTTTTGTCTTAAGTATTACATATTTAAATGCGAACTTTAAGAAAAATCTGTTTATAATGTAGCTAAAATCATCAAAATACCGAATATAGGGGGGGACAATACGAAGACGTGGACCTGCACAGACAATTTTCTGGCATGGGCTGCAGTATCCATTACGAACTTCAAATGCGAAATTTGAAACAATCCCGGTAAATAATGTCGCTAAAATCATCAAAATACCGAATATCGGTGGGTACGGTATATGGGGGCTATACGAAGACCTGGACCTACATGGCCCATTTTCTGTTTCTGCTGCAGTATCTATTACGAACTTCAAATACCGAATTTGGAACGGTTCCGTTAAATAATGTCGCTAAAATCATCAAACTACCGAATATCGGGGGGTACCGTTATATGGGGGCTATATGATAACTTGGACCTACATGACCCATTTACGAACATAACCTGCCTGCTGGCAAAATATACATGTGTGCAAAATTTTAGCCTTCTATCTCAATTTGTTCGAAACATAGCTCGATTACAACAGACAGACGGAACAGACAGACAGACAGACGGACATGACTTTGTTGGGTCTGACGTGAGTATTTCGAGGAGTTACAAACGGAATGACAAAATTAATATACCCTCCATAGTATGGTGGAGGGTATAAAAAAATACAGCAATACAGCATTCGATTCTGCTAAAACTTTGCACATCCCAATACTTATGTCAGATTTGGATCCAATTTGAATCAAGATCGGTCCAAACCAGCAAAAGTATTCGTTACAAATTCCATTCCTCACTCACTATTTTAACAATGAACTATTACCCAGCTATTTCTACTCGAGTTGTGATTTTCTTAAAACTTTTTTTTTTGTTAAAATAGGATACAAAACTCAGTTAAAGAAACTTTAAATCGAAATTATTTAAATTTTCAAAAAAAATATAGGTTGTCTAAAATTTTAAAATTATCCTCGTGCAATCCTTTTTACAAATGCACTACTGGGTGTTCATTTAGAAATATGCAAACATTTATGCATGCATGCATAAATATTTACTCTAACTGAAAACTACTTCTCCTTTTCCCCCTCAGTTCGTCGGAAAACAAGTTAGTGTTGTTGTTGTTGGCGCTGTCGGTGTTACTGTTCAAGATGGCCTTTTTTAGTGTCGTCGACTTTTAGAAAATTGTTCAAAGTTTTATCTTTGCCTAATGGTTTTGTGTTTGTTTGCATTTTTGTGTAAAAGTGCTTGCGTGCATGTAGGATGGAGGGGGGCAAGTGCGGGAGTGTGAGGGTTTCACAGAGATCCTTTGAAGTGTGTGCCATTTGTGGAAGGGATATTAAAAATTAAGGGAAATCTAAGAGAATTTTTAATCCCTTTTAACGATTTTCGTAACCAAAAATTGTTAACTACCCCCTGCTAAAGATTTGTAGATATTTCCTGGTTATGGGTTTGCCACTAGTTTATGGTTGGCCCCCATTTCGTTTGTTGACTCTTTCTTTTGGAACAGTTCTAGATTGTTTTTAAGGGCATGTATGCGAACATATACTCACAAAGGTTCATAAAAATCTATGTAGAGTATTTTTCCCATTAATTCCGGTATTCCAAGATTTAACATTTGCTCTTGCTCCTTCTCTCCCCGCTCCTTTGCATTTGACTATTAATTTTTTGCACTCAATTTTTGTTTTCCTTGCATTCTTTGTTACTACTTTTGGCCATTTTACTGTCGACAACAATGTTGTTGTTGTTGCTGTTTTCACATTGTTGACATTTATTGTTTAGTTTGCTGCTTCAGCTCCTTCCGTTGTTGTTGTTGTTTTCCATGGTAAGTCAACACAATTTGTTGTCGTAGTTAAAAATTACTTGAGAATTTGTTTTTTTTTTGCTGCTGTTGTTTTTCTTTCCTAGAATTTTATTTTTTTTTTGTTGATGTAATCAAAAAACAAAGTTTTTTTTCTTTCCCCTGCCAACAAACAATGCAATCAAGTTTCATAACAAATTTTTTGATGAACATTTAACTAAACGCAGTTATGGCCAACGGCAACCTATTTGGCAAATTCCAAGTTTACTTTGATTGCAAACGGCGACATAATGTCTGGAGGAAGAAAAAAAAACTCGGTGGACATTTTATTAAATCATGGTTTCTATGGTGAGTTGGATAGCGGCGTAGTGTAAAGGAGCATTGCGTAAAATCCTAATAGCAGATAAAGCCAATAAGTCTAAGGGAAATAAATATATTAAATTCTCACAAATCTACTCTTGAAAATATGGAAAAAAATTCGTTTTCAGCCACATCGATTTTTTACGACAGGATATTGCTATGCTACACAAAAAATAACAAAAGGTGAAATTCAGAAGAATATGAAAGCAGAGCTAAAAGAAGACACCTGTATTGGCTTTTTGAAAGTTTATGTCGCCAACTAATTTGTGATTTGGCCGGGATTAAAAATATTCGCGGTTTAGTGGAAGTTTTAACATTTTTTTTTACAAAAAAAATAATAGATATTGTCCGATGACCCAATGATGGTAGACTTCTGCCCAGACCTAAACTCCAACCCAATGCAAAATTCCGAAGGCAAATTACCCCTTTTCTTCATTTTATGAAATTTCCAGATTAAGATTCCTTGGAATTCTTAATTATACCCTCAGTCTACAGAGGGTATATATCATTTGATATGGTCAAAACTCGCCTAGTCGAAATAACGGTTTTAGACCCTAGGTCGACTAGCGATGTCGGTCCGTCTGTCTGTCTGGCTGGCTGGTGCGCACGATAACTCTCGAAGGAAGTATCCGATTTGGTCCAAATTTGGTACATCGTAATATTTTTGTCAAACTTAGATCGAGTTCGGAGATGGGCAATATCGGTCCACTCCTTCTAGTATCTCCCCCACAAATGGTCGAAATTTTAAAAAATATATTTTTTTTGCACACAAAGAGAAACGATAATCCGATTTTGCTCCAACTTTGCAAATCTTAACATTTGCGTCAATGCTAGGTCAAGTGTGAAAATGAACAATATCTGTCCACTCCTTCTGGTACCTCCCCACAAAGGGTAAAAAATACTTTAAATAATTACAACTCGCATAATATGTGATGTAAGAGTCCGATTGTCCTCAAATTTCACACATTCCAATATTTATGTTAACCCAAGGTCTGATGTTAAGATTGAATATATCGGTCCATTCCTTCTCGTACCTCCCTCTACAAATGGTCGAAATTTAAAAAAAAAAATATTTTTTTTTTGCACAGAAAGAGAAACGATAATCCGATTTTGCTCAAACTTTGCAAATCTTAATATTTGCATAAGTACTAGGTCAAGTGTGAAAATGGACAATATCGGTCCACTTCTTCTGGTACCTCCCCCACAAAAGGTCAAAATTTTAAATAATTACAACTCTCATAAAATGTGATGTAAGAGTCCGATTGTCTTCAAATTTCACTCATGTCAATATTTATGTTAACCCAAAGTCTGGTGTTAAGATGGAATATATCGGTCCACTCCTTCTGGTACCTCCCACACAAATGATCGAGATTTTCAAAAAATATATTTTTTCTGCACAGAAAGAGAATCGATAATCCGATTTTGTTCCAACTTTGCAAATCCTGATATTTACGTCAGTTCTAGCTCAGGTGCAAAAATGGATAATATCGTTCGACTCCATCAAGTACCTCCCCCACAAAAGGTCAAAATTTTGTATATCCATTAAGCTCTTAAAACACTAAATTAACATCCGATTCCATCCAGACTTGGCACATCTCAATATTTTTATAAACGCAAGATCTTT
This sequence comes from Musca domestica, assembly GCF_030504385.1. Taxonomy (NCBI): domain Eukaryota; kingdom Metazoa; phylum Arthropoda; class Insecta; order Diptera; family Muscidae; genus Musca; species Musca domestica. Next base: position 1,769,760 of record NW_026712162.1, on the reverse strand, counting down.
TATAAAGATGGTAGAGATCGGACCATTCGTTCTGGTACCTCCCACACAAAGGACCTAAGTTTTGAATAATCAAAACGAGCAAAGAATCCGAAATAAACATCCGGTTCTCTTCATATTACACACGTCGCATTATTTCTACCAACATAAGATCTGGTGTGAAGATGGGATATATCGGTCCACTCCTTCTGGTACCTCCCCCACAAAAGGTCAAAATTTTGAGTATCCATGAAGCTCGTAAAATTAACATCCGACTCTATTCACACTTGAATGATGTAAGAGACCGATTGTCTTCCAGTTTTACATATCTCAATAATTTATTAACCCAAGGTCCGGTGCAAAGATGGAATACATCGGCCCACTCCTTCTGGTACCTCCCCCACAAAGGGTCAAAAATTTGATTATCCTGATGCTCGGGCTACAGGTCGCAATTATGACCCGATCCTTACGAAATTTAAAATGGAGATGGGGATAGGGTCAGCCTTTTGTTTTTGGAGAGGATCGCGAACTATTTAGGGGTTGAAATGAACCAAAAACAGGAGAATTTCCCGATTTTACTGTTGCTCTACATGCCAAAATAAGAAACCAATCAACGAGGAAATTTACATGGAGTTGGAGTTTAGGTCTGGGCAGAAGTGTACTATCATCGGGTCATCGGAAAATATTTAGCGGGTGAAATAAACCCTAAGTTTTGTGTCAAAAAATGAGAAAATTTCCACTATACCGCAAATATTTTTAATTCCGGCCAAATCACAAATACACTAAAGGGTCTCTTCTGACCATTACAGTGATGCTGATAGCCAAGATATACAGGGTGAGATAAAAAAACTACAACAAAGTCAAAGACCATTATTTTGAATTTTTTTTTTTTTTTTTTTGAAATTTTATCGAACGATTGCAACAAATGTCGAAAATAGCATCAAATTTTAGAATAAGTTTAAATTTGTTCGAATTGGTCACCTTTGGCATGAACGGCCAATGAAACCGTCACACGCTGCCCGAATGTTGTTTCGCGGTATTTGGTCCATTTCCGGCGAAGCGCTAGCTAGAATTGATCGACACTTTGGTATTTTTTAGTGCCAACCTTGCTTTCCAAAATACTCCAAACACAATAGTCCATCGAATTGGTATCCAGAGATTTTGGTGGCCATTGTGCACTGGAAATGAAGCAAAGAACCTCATTTTGTAACCATTCCTGGGTGGCGCGTGCTGAGTGCAATGGTGCTCAGTGCTGTTGGAATGTCCAAGGTCTGCGGCCAAAATGTTTGCGTGTCCAAGGCTTTAATACAGCCTCCAGAATATTATCGCGATAATATGTGGTATTTATTTGGATGCCACGTTCGATTTATACGAGCGGAGATGCGACCATCGGCTGTTATGGCGGCCCACATCATCACCATGGCCGGCGCTTGAGTGCTATTGGCCAACCGAAGGTACACATTTTTAGCTGACCTCTTTGGCAAGTAAACACGATAATTTTGTTTGTTTACAGACTGCTGGACAACGAATGTTTCCACATCGGAGAAACCCAAATTCGGCAGTTCACCACTTTTGGCCAAGCAAAGCAACTCTTTAGGTCTTTTGAGTCTATTTTCTTTCGGTTGAATTGTGAGTTCTTGCACTTTTTGAAATTTCAATGGCTTTACCCCGAGCTCATTTTTCAATATTTACTGAATGGAATATTGCAATATGTTCAGCCTACGAGCCATTTTTCGGCCACTGCGACACAGGTTTCGATCAAGTCGCTTCCTTACTTTTCAAACCATTTTTGCTTATGTTGCTGTTTTTGTTCGTTCGACTTCCTTGATGTCGGGCTACCCTGCCAGTATCACGGTAACGAGCGATGTCACGAGACACAAAAGATTTATTCACATTTAAATCGTTAGAGCGATAGCCAGTTGTGGTTTTCCAGCCAAATATAAAGAAATCACACCATCACGCTTGAATTCCATCACGAATAATTTTTTTTATGGAAAATTCTCACCAAAATGCTTTTGTACGCTTGTAAACAATATAATGAGCTGTCACTGGAATAATTTTAACAGCTGTCGCACGAGAGGCTTAGAAATGACAGCAGTCTGAAGTAGGTTGCAGTTTTTTCATCTCACACTGTATATTTTTAAAAATAATAATCTATTGCAGCCCACTCTTTTGAAAAATTGACTACTACCTTCAAAACTCTACCTACCTTTACCTCAACATTGAGATATCAATTTTCAGCTGATTAATTTTGGCTATTGTAGCTGAAACGCCTAAAATATCGGAATTCAAAAGTTACGTCATATTGCTGCAGTAACTACATAGTATATGCCGATATAAATTATCATAGGCAAAATACAAACTGATGTTTCAAATTTTAGAGCTCTACACAAAGTTCAAACGGAGACGGACATTATCAGATCGACTTATAACTTTAGTCCCTTCATGGATATTTGGTCTTAGAAAACGACTCGACCTATGCAATGCCTTTTGAAGAAAATTGAAAGTATTATGTCAAATTTGTATCTCATTTTTTATAATTTGAGATTTTTATAAATATAAATTTGCGGCTTCGTTTTAAATTTTTCACAAAATATGAAGCTCTTTGTTTATTATTTTTATACGATACATTTCCTAATCAAGGCGTATCCCAATATATTTTATAGTTAATATTTTATGGTGTGTATTGTTTATGATCTTCTCTACTGGGGGCCGCATAACGCCCCCATTTTTAGTTACACAAAAACATGCCGCAAACTGATGACATCGCAAACAATGTCATAACACCGCGGGATAGCTAGCAACATTTTTTTTCCCTCTCTCGCTATAATCGCTTTAAACAAACAAGCATAAATTTATTATGAACAACATGAAATGGTGGTTAGAGAATGGGGAAAATAAAAGAAAATACTGCGGCTCCTTTTTTCTGCCAATGTACGCACACTGACGGTCGTATTAATATGCTGCATAGTTCCCACCCTTCGGGATTAACCAAACGTTAACGGCACATAGTAGGGGAGAAGAGAAGGGCGAACAGACGATTTGCTGCACATAAATTCTACCATGGTTGCCTGGTTTCCCCATTCCCAGTGGGTGTGGTAAGGGGTGGCAACAATGAAATAAAAAATAAACAAAAGAACACACACAGCATGTTCATTTGAAAAAAAAAACCTGGCAAACTTACAGAAGTAGAGTGGCAAAAAATTCGCTTCACTTTGAACTTGGAAGTCGAATCAACAAAAAAATGTCTGGGAATAGTACTATGTGGAAAATGTGGAGTTATGGTTTCAAATAGAGACTTCAAACATGCTTAGTTATGTGCCACATCTGAAAATAAATAAATCTCTGTTATTTAAATTTTTAAAAAGGCGATTTAACATCATATGATTTTGTGATTCATATGAATGATTGAAAATTAAAGCAAGTAAAAAAAACATTATGTTCTGCCTTTTTAACAACCTCCACCATTGGGTAAAGAAAACAATTTTTTAAAAAATTATTTGAATTCAAAAGTGTTCCACTTTAAACTACAAATACCAATAAGACCGTTTGGATAATGTTGTTAACCTTTTCAGAAATCCATAAAGTGGGTGAGGTCGTTGTATGAGGGCTATACCAAAACGGGAATTTCTATAGACATTTTTATACTTCAAGGATTGTCGTCTACCAAAATTGTATTCTTAAATACCAAGTTTGAAACAATTTCGTGGGTAAATGTGATTGGGATAGTTAAAATACCGTATATCGGTGGGTATAGCTATTGACCTGTACATACAAAGTCTCGCCAACGAAGCTAGAACCCATTTTGAACTACAATTACCAAATTTTAGACAAATCCGTGGAAGATGTTGCAAAAATCACCAAAATACCGAATATCGGGAGGTACCGTTTTATGGCGACTATACCAAAACGTGGACCTATATATGCAATATATAGCCACCAGAGCTAAAGTCCATTATGAGCTACAAATACAAATTTTAAACTAATTTGTGGAAAAATGACAGGATGCACAAATCATCAGGATACCGAATATCGGGAGGTACCGTTATATGGCGGATATACAAAAACGTAGACCTATAAATACAAGGTTTTGCCACTGGAGCTAGAATTCATTATGACCTACAAATACAATTTTCAGACATATCCCCGGAAAAATGTGGCAAAAATCATCAAAACGCCGAATATCGGGAGGTTATATCAAAACGTGGACCGATATATCTCACTTTCAATACCAACCATCATAGGATTGCATACACAATTTTCAGTTGAATAATATCGCATATATCATAAAAAAAAAGTAAGCAAAGGCTACAGTTGAGCGGGGCCGACCGTTGAATACCCTACAACACTATAATAAACGATACAGATTATATAGGCGAGATACTCGAAAGAATTCCACAAGATATTGTGACAAATATTAAAAGAAAACCATCGGGATTCGTTCTCTAATTTTCGAATAATAGCAACTTAAACTGATTTGCTCATTTCCAATTTATTGGTAGATGTTGCACGTAAATGGTCTTCCTAGATCTGGAACCAATATTTCCCAAAGACCTATAATCTCTCAGAAGTTTTTGACTGAAACGCATCTATATGAGATATAGACATTTGAAATCAGAGTTAACGAAATAGTCAGAAGTGCGTCTTTCCTGTATTTGTGAATTCTCCAAAAAGTCACTGGAATCGACATATTCGTATTTTGTCTACAAAAGTTGGAAAAACTATTTCACACATTGAATATTTTTGGATGGCCATCCAAAACTGCTTGGCTTTTGCAATGTCCCGTAACCCCCATTCAAATGTGCGTGAGGATCGGGCGATAATTACGACCTACTGACAATTTTGCACTTTTTGGTCCATTTCAACCCCTAAATATATGGCGATCATCTCCAAAAAGAGTAGGCTTCTCTTCTGACCCTCATCTTATCCCCATGCAAAATTTCGTAAGGATCGGGCCATAAATGCGATCTGTATATGATATCCTGATATCCTAACTACTTAGTTTTGTTAGCTGTAGAAATATTACCAAATGTTTAATTCAAAATGAAAATATGCCAAAAATATGAGAAAATGTTACAAAATCAATTTTTTCATTTTTAGAGAGATATTTTTATGCGATTTTTTAGCCGTTTTTTCTTTTCTGCCAAGAGGTCATTCCGAATTAATGAGAACTGTCGTAATCAGTTCAGCCGTTCTCGACATAAAGACATCTTTCAAGCATATCTTCTTTGATAGACTTATATATCGCACATATTTTGCTATATATCCGATTTGTTGGATGTTAACATCAATGTAAAGGTCAGAAATAACCTTGTCATGGCTTTGTGATTTCGCCGGGATTTAAAATATTCGCGGTTTAATGAAAAATTTGAATTTTTTCAAGACAAAAGATTTGGTCTATTTTACCCGCTAAATATTATCCGATGACCACCCAAATTGGTAGGCTTCTTCCCCGCCCTAAACTCTAGCTACATGCGAAATTCCGCGTCGATTGGTCTATAATTGCGGAGAGACGGACAGACGGACGGACGGACATACATAGCTAGATCGACTCAGCTCGGCGAGCTAGGAAGATCCATATATACTTTCCTATATGGGAAACCAATATTTCGAGGTGTTACATAAATTCTGGCCCAATCAAACTTATAATACCCCCAACACATAGTGTTGTAGGGTATAAAAACGAAAAAAAGAAGGTACAGTAATATGTGGGGCATACGAATAGCATAGACAATTTTCTGTCATAGGTAGAAGAATCCATTAGGAACTTTAAATACGAAATGTGAAACAATTCCGGTCCATAATGTCTCTAATACCATAAAAATACAGAATATTGTATGGGGACTATACGAAAACGTCGGCCTGCCTATGCAATTTTTTGTTATAGGTTGTAGTACCCATTAAGATCTTCCAATACGAACTTTGAAACGATTCCGGTAAATAATGTCGCTAAAATCATCAAAATATATAAATGTAATATTTGATCCACATGACCCATTTACGAACATAATCTGCCTACTGGAAAAATACATCTGTGTGCAAAATTGTAGTATTCTATATCAATTCGTTCGAAAAATAGCGTGATTACAACAGACAGGCGGACGGACAGACACACAGAGAGACGGACATCGCTAAATCGAAGTTGTCCGACCTGTACCATCTTTATAACAGATCTTGTGTTGATGGAAATATTGAGATGTGCCAAGTCCGAATGATGTTTATTCATGTTTTATGAGCTTCGTGGATTTGTTAAATATTGACCCTTTGTGGGGGAGTTTCCAGAAGTAGTAGACCGATACATTCCATCTTCACTGCAGATCCTGTGTTAGTAGAAATAATGGGATGTGTAAAATATCAAGATTTTATAATCGTTTTGGTTATTTAAAAATTTGATCCTTTGTGGAGGAGGTGCCAGAAGGAATGGTCTGATCTCTACCATCTTTAAAAGAGATCTTGTGTTGAAGGAGATATTGAGATGTATCAAGTCTAAATGGACTCGGATGTTAACTTCGCCTTTTATGAGCTTCATAGATATTCAAAATTTTGACCTTTTGTGGGGGAGGTACCAGAAGGACAGGACTAATACATTCCATCCTAATAAAAATGTGTAATTTGAAGACAAACCGACTCTAACATCACATTTTACCGATATTGTCCATTTTCGTATCTAACCTAGAATGGTAGCAAATATTAGCATTTGCAAAATTGGAGCAAAATCGGAATATCCTTTCACTTTATGTGCAATAAAATATTTTTTTTAAATTTCGAACTTTCGTGTGGGAGGTACCAAAAAGAGTTTATCGTTATTGCCCATCTCCGAAATCGATCTAAGTTTGATAATAATATTACAATGTACCAAGCTTGGACCAAATCGGATAATCTCTTCGAGAGTTATCGTGCATACTAGCCAAACATACAGACGGACGGACATCGCTAAATCCTGAAACGGATTTGTATAAACTCTCTAACCATATGGCTGAGGGTACAAAAATTGCTTATTTTCATTACTCTATTGGACATATTATAATCCCAATAAAATACGGAAACGATAGCTTTGGTCTAAATTTTCCGCATATTAATAGACAAGGCAAATGGGTTTTTGTTGTAAGTGACAAACCCAACTTAGATGTCTATACTTATTCGTTTAGTAAACGTTCATAACAAGTGGAGAGAGCTGAACATGTTTACAAGTGGGGTCGCAACGTTTAGAAGAAAAACCAATTTGGAAGGAAAATGCTAAATAAGTTTAATTCAATTATTTGGTTCGTCTTACAATCTCGCCACTTGGGAAAAAAAAATATTTTAAAAATAAGTCCGGGGGATAATATCCCCAGAAAAAAAAACCAAGGAAACCGATAAGGATTGTTGGCTCTCTCCGAATCCATGGTATTACCTGCCTTAACCACTGGTAAACATTACCATCTTTCTACAGAAACGTTGTTTTTATAAAAATAACAATGCCTAACTATTTTGCAACAACAAAATAATTAAGGTATCCTGAACAAAAATGTCAATACTGTTCTTTCACCTGATGGTGTTTACTATATTTCTCTTCTAACAGCGCGTTTTGATATAGTATTTTTATACCCTCCACCATATATAGTTTGGAGTGTATATTAAATTCGCCATTCCGTTTGTAACCCATCGAAATAATAATTTTAGACAAAACCAAGTATATATATTCTTGGTCAGATCAAGAATAATAATAATATCAGTATAACTCTAAGACGGCTTTGCTTTACCCGTCCGTCCATCTGTTATAGTAACGCTAGAGTCAAAACGAATAAAGATAGGAAGCTAAAATTTTGAACAGATCAGTCTTTTGTCTGCAGGCAGGTCAAGTTCGAAGATGGGCTATATCGGTCCACGATATCGTAAAGCCCCCTCGATTTTGATAATTGTAGCCAAATTTTTGAATGAAATTGTCTGCAAATTCACAAAAGGAGTTCCTTCTGAGTACTGTACCCCCTGGAAGGGATATGTCTCTATAGGTCCACCATATTGTATATCCTCCATATAACGCTACCTCCCTATATTCGGTATTTTGATGATTTGAGCTACATTTTTATACCCTCCACCATACTATGGAGGGTATATTAATTTTGTCATTCCGTTTGTAACTCCTCGAAATACTCACGTCAGACCCAACAAAGTATATATATTCTTTATCAGCGTAAAATTCTAAGACGATTTAGCCATGTCCGTCTGTCTGTCTGTGTGTCTGTCTGTCCGTCTGTCTGTCTGTCTGTCTGTTGTAATCACGCTATCTTTCGAACAAATTGAGATAGAAGGCTAAAATTTTGCACACATGTATATTTTGCCAGTAGGCAGGTTAAGTTCGTAAATGGGTTATGTAGGTCCAAGTTTTCATATAGCCCCCATATAACGGTAACTCTCGATATTCGGTATTTTGATGATTTTGGCGACATTATTCACCGGAATTGTTTCAAATTTGGCATTTGAAGTTCGTAATGGAAACTACAGCCTAAGACAGAAAATTATCTGTGCAGGTCCACGTCTTCGTATAGCCCCCATATAACGGTACCCCCCGATATTCGGTATTTTGATGATTTTAGCGACATTATTTAACGGAACCGTTCCAAATTTGGTATTTGAAGTTCGTAATGGATACTACATCCTAAGTCAAAAAATGAGCCATGTAGGTCCACGTCTTCCTATAGCCCCCATATACCGTACCTCCCCCGATATTCGGTATTTTGATGATTTTAGCGATATTATTTAACGGAACCGTTCCAAATTTGGTATTTGAAGTTCGTAATAGATACTGCAGCAGAAAACAGAAAATGTACCATGTAGGTCCACGTCTTCGTATAGGCCCCATATACCGTACCCCCCGATATTCAGTATTTTGATGATTTTAGCGACATTATTTACCGGGATTGTTTTAAATTTCGCATTTGAAGTTCGTAATGGATACTTCAGCCCATGCCAGAAAATTGTCTGTGCAGGTCCACGTCTTCGTATAGCCCCCATATAACGGTACCCCCTATATTCGGTATTTTGATGATTTTAGCTACATTATAAACAATTTTTTCTTCAAGTTTCGCATTTAAATGTTGTAATAACTTATGACAAAAGTTGCCTATGCAGGTATACGTCGTCGTATAGACATTCGGTATTTTTAAGATTTTAACAGAATTTTAAAGGATTTTTTTATTTTATTTATTTATTTATTTTATTTTTTTTTTTTTTTGGAAATTGCCAAATTAGTACCAAATGGTGGAGGGTATTAAAAGTTCGGCCCGGCCGAACTTACAGCTTTTTTACTTGTTCAATCTAAAAATCCGTATTAGAAGTTTACCACCTGGAATATATGTATAACCCACATACAACGGTACCCCCCGTTATTCGATGATTTTTAGGGACATTATTCATGGGTACTAATAGGTACTACATCCTGTGACATAACATTTCCAATGCAGGTCCAAGTCATCGTATAGGCCCCATATATCAGTACCTCCCTATATTCGGTATTTTGACGATTTTAACCACAATATTCACCGAATTTGTTTGAAATTTCGTATTAAAAGTTCCTAATAGGTTGTACAGCCTGTGACAGAAAGTTGTCTATGCAGGTCCAGGTCTTCGTATAGTCCCGCTATAACGGAACCTCCCTATTTTCGGTATTTGGATTCTTTTAGCTACATTATTCACCGGATTTTTTTTTTTTTGTGGATTTGTGAATAAAACTTCTTTAATGTCCAGAGGTAAATAACCATGATTTTTTTTAAATATATTCTTTTTGAATCTAGATGTTATATAATCTGGGACTTCCTAAGGTCCAGAGGCCAAGAAATAATTGATTTTTTAGTGAGATTTCTTTAGGGTCTTGATATACATAATCAAACATTTTTTTTAAGATTTTATTGGGCCAGCGCTAAAAAATTATGGATTTTTAGTACAATTTCTCTACAATTTCCTAATAAGATAATTGTGAATTTTTGAATAAAACTTCTTTACGCTCCAGAGAATTTTTTTCAAAAAAAAAAAAAAAAAATCCTATTGAATCCAGAGGCTGAAAACCGCGGATGTTTTAAAAAATTTTGGATACTTGATAAAAGTTTTTAGGTAAAATAAAAGCGGATTTGGCATTTCACAAAATAATCATGGATTTTTAATAACAATTCTTTATGGTTCAGATGTAAAATAATCGCGGACTTTTTCATAAAATGCATTAAAGCTCAATTAGAGATCATTACTTTGAGAGTCGAGGATTTTTTAATGAATTACATGTGTTTTTTTTAAAGTTTCGTATTTGTATATTGCATGTGCACGTCTCGCATAGTCCCCAATATAATGGCTATATTCGGTATTTTTACGATTTTAACAGAATTTTTAACAGAATTTATTTTTTTGAAATATTGCAAATTCGTTCCAAATGGAGGAGGTTATTCAAAGTTTGGTCCCACCAAATTTACTGCTTTTTTTACTTGTTTCCTTTCGTTTGGAATTTTGCCGAACGAAAATATATTTTGAATTTTTATAATGCATGTTTTTTTCTGTGAGTGACAAACAAATATCAAATCGTTTCGGAAATGGACGTGAGTTTTTAAAACTTTTATAAAAAACCCATATTAAAACGAATACGGTTGAATACAAACGATTCGAGTGAAAATAACTTTAAAAAAAAAACAGGCTGTAAATGGCAGAATTTTAATAAGTTAAATTAAAATAAATTATAGCCGAATAATTTCTTATGTTTGAGCCCTAGTTATTTTTATTGTTTTAAAATTACGCTAATCGCAATACGCAAAATGTTCTGGCTGGGAATTGATATCGTAGAAATCTTTGTCATTACAATTTTCCTAAAAAAGTAAGCTCTTATCTTGGTTTATGTATTTCTTAAAATTGAGATTTGTATACGATTTTTTGTTTTTACTTCCTTTTTATATCATAATTAAATTTTCTACACAAAAATTCTTCAACGTTCTGTGAAAAATAATTTTCCAGATGCCCAGGTTATAAGTCTTTGTTTACACATTTGCAAAATATTTTCCCAAAAAAATAAATCAACTGATATGAAAAGCGATAAAACACCTTCTCATCGAAACTTACCTCTTTATGGCTATTCAATTTCCTTCTTAACACAGACAACAATCCGTGGATATCCTCAGAAAAAAATGTCTAATGGAATGATGTTGTTCTTCTTCTCTTCTTTCGCTTTTCTTTTCAACTTTTTCTCTCTGTTTAATACAGCTGGGACACTGGGTAAATATTAATTTTTTGATAACGTGGATATTTGCGATACATCAGATGTCACTCTGGGTTTGATTTTCGTGGGTGTGGGGGGTTTGGTTATGGAAACAAAACTAACCCGTGAATAAAGAAAAGACACCACTTTGTCACAGAGAAAATACACCCCCGGTCTTTGTTAGTTGTGATGCGACCACGTCACACGTTAGAATCACTGAAGTAAGAACACCGACGAAACTGACGACGGACGGCACCCACACATACACTCACAAACTCTCAATTTTCTTCTATACACGTCGAACAAACGAGCCAAAGTTATAACAACTTGAATGCACACACACACACACACCAAGATACACTGGAGGGCAGCAGCTATGGCGTTGAAAAACACAGACACAGATTTAGAAGTGGTCTACACACTTTTCTTTCTGGGATGCTGTGTGCGGTCGTTTTCGTTTTCGTTTTTTTTTCTATTCGTTTATGTATGTATGGCGAATATACAAAAATATGATTTAAAGCATACAATTTCACTCACAATGACATGAAGAACTTAAGCAATTCCAGCAAATCAATTTCGCTACAATTCAACACTTGCACAGAATTCAATTTCAATTATTTAAATGGATGATAAATGCAAAATTTTTGTGTTTTGAATTCAATTATTTCTTCTTGATATCATTTATAGCTTTTCTATTTTTTTTTTTTTTTTGTTTTCAAATTATTTCTTATCTTTTTTCAGATGGGATTTGTTTTTTCCTGAATCTTGACTTTATGCGTTTTCAAGGTGCTTTTAATTAACAAACTTTACACGGCACACGTTCGAGATGAACTGAATTGAAATTCTGCTCGGACCATTAATGGAAGACCATGAATCATGAGAAAAATTTTTGTATCTTCCGGTTGTGCTACAGAGCAACTGAAAGTTTAGCAAAAGCTAGGCACAGATGTGCGTTTCATCCCCTGTACGCAAAGAAATGGGGGTGGTAGAGATTGAGTTGAGAGAGGGAGAGAGAAATAATGAAATTTAATGAGTATGTGTGGAAGAGATGAGAGTATAAGAGAAATTTTGAAAGTTTTGAATATTTGTATACTGGTGAAAAAATAAATAGGGTTAAATTTGATTTTTCTATGTGAATAGGATTTTAAATGAAAAAATCCGTGATGAGATTTCTTGGGATCCAGAAGTTAAATCATCGTGCATTTTTCAATGAATTTTTAGGGTCATCAAATCTTAATGATTCTTCAGGATACAGAGATAAAATAATTGTCAAAACATAACCGTGGATTTTTTAAATAAAATTCGTATCGGATCCAGATGTTATATAATATTGGAATTTTAATACAACTTCTTTAGTATCCATAGACCAAATTATAATGGATTTTTAATGAGATTTCTTTAGCGTCTAGATATGAGATAATCGAACAATTCGTATGAGATTGTATAGGGTCTCGATAATAAATCTTTGAACATTTTTCAATGAATTTTTTGGGATCCAGAAGTTCAAAAATGGTGGGTTATTTAATGAAATTTGCTTAAGTTCCAGAGATAAAATAATTTCTTAAGGGTCCACAGGCCACGAAATAGTGGATTGTTTAATGAGATGTCTTTAAGGTCTTGACATACAATATCAAACAATTTTTTGAGATTTTATTGGTTCGAGATGATACATTTTCTAACTACGATTTTTTTGGGGTCCAGAGGGCAAAGACATAAAATAATCATGGATTTTTAGTACAATTTCCTTCAGAAACCACAGGTAAGATAATTGTGGATTTTTGAATGAGACTTCTTTAATGTCCAGAGGTAAAATAAAGTGGAATTTTTTAAAGAAATTCTTATCGGATCCATATGTTATATAATCTTGGACTTCTTTTGGGTCTAGAGGCCATGATATAGTGAAATTTTTAATGAGATTTATTTTTGATATACAAAATTAAACAATTTTTTTTGGAATTTTATTGGTTCTAGTTGATAAATTTTCGAACGAATTTTTTAGGGTCCAGAGGGGCCTAGAATAATTATGGATTTTTAGTACGATTTCCTTCAGGAACCACAAGTAAGATAATTGTGGATTTTTGAATGAGACTTCTTTAACGTCTAGAGGTTAATAATCATGAAATATTCAAAAGAAATTTTATCGGATCCAGATAAAAAAATAAAAAATCTAGGATTTCTTAAGGGTCCAGAGGCCACCGAATTGTGAATTTTTTAATGAGATTTCTTTAGGGTCTTGATGTACAAAATCAAACAATTTTTTTATTTATTTATTTTTTGAGATTTATTGGTTCGAGATGATACATTTTCGAACAACGAATTTTTTGGGGTCCAGAGGGGTAAGACATAAATTTTTAGTACAATTTCCTTCAGGAACCACAAGTAAGATAATTGTGGATTTTTGAATGAAATTTCTTTAATGTCCAGAGGTTCTTATCTCATCGGATCCAGATATTATATAATCTAGGACTTCTTAAGGGTCTAGAGACCATGAAATAGTGAATTTTTTAATGAGATTTATTTTTGATATACAAAATTAAACAATTTTTTTTGGAATTTTATTGATTCGAGATGATACATTTTCGAACAACGAATTTTTTAGGGTCCAGAGTGGCCTAGAATAATTATGGATTTTTTGTACAATTTCCTTAGGGACCAGAGATAAGATAATTGTGGATTTGTGAATGAAACTTCTTTAATGTCCAGAGGTAAATAATCGAGTTTTTTAATAAAATTCTTATCTGATCCAGATGTTATATAATATAGGACTTCATAAGGGTACAGAGGCCAAGAAATTGTGGATTTTTTAATAAGATTTCTTTAGGGTCTTGATATACAAAATCAAACAATTTATTTATTATTATTATTTTTATTATTATTATTATTATTATTATTATTATTATTATTATTATTATTATTATTATTATTATTATTATTATTATTATTATTATTATTATTATTATTATTATTATTATTATTATTATTTTATTATTATTATTTTTATTATTATTATTTATTTTTTTTTGAGATTTAATTGGTTCAACATGATAAATTTTCGAACAATGAATTTTTTAGGGTCCATAGGGGTCAGTGCTAGAATAATCATGGATTTTAATACAATTTCCTTAGGGACCGGATATAAGATAATTGTGGATTTTTGAATGAAACTTCTTTATTATGCAGAGGTAAATAATCGTGGATTTGTTAAAAGAAATTGCAGAGGCCAAGAAATAGTGGATTTTTTTAATAAAATTTCTTTAGGGTTTTTGATATATCAAATCAAGCAATTTTTTGAGATTTCATTGGCTCGAAATGAATAATTTTAGAACAATGAATGTTTTATGGTCCAGAGGGGTCAGTGCTAAAATAATTATGAATTTTTAGAGCAATTTCCTTGTATAATAAAATTTATTTAATGTAAATAATCGTGGATTTTTTAAAGAAAATTTTTTTAAAGAAATGCTTATCGGATCCAGTTGTAATATAATCTAGGGCTTCTTAAAGGCCTAGAGGCCAAGAAATAGTGGATTTTTTAATAAGATTTCTTTAGGATCTTGATATAAAAAATCAACCCAGAGGGGTCAGTTCTTAAATAATAATAGATTTTCAGTACAATTTCCGTAGGAACCAGAGGTAAAATAATTGTGAATTTTTGAATAAAGCTTCTTTAGGCTCTAGAGGATTAGAAAAACTCATATTGGATCCACAGGCTGAAAAATCGTCGATGTTTTTTAAAATTTTGGATACTTAATAAAAGTCTTTAGGTAAAATAACAGCGGATTTGACATTTCATAAAATAATAATGAGTTTTTAATAATAATTCAGATGTAAAACAATAGCGGACTTTTCACAAAATGCATTAAGGCTCAATCAGAGATCATTACTTTGAGAGTTGTGGATTTTTTTTTAATGAATTACATAAAGGCACCATAATTGTGATTTTCTAATAAGTTTTTTATGAGGTTTTTTTAAATAGTTTTTTTTTAAGTACCATAATGCTGGATTTTAAATTAAAACATTTCATACCCTAGTCATACGGTTACAGAGGGTATGAATCACTTGATACGACCAAAACGGACCTCATCGAAATAACGGTTTTAGAACCTATGCCTCTTTGTACCAAAACCGTTTCAGGACATTTGGAGTCGATCTACGGTTGCCGGTCCATCTGACTGCTTGTACACACGATAACTCTCGAAGCGATTATCCGATTTAAACCAATATTAGCGCATCGTAATATAATTATCAAACTTAGATCGTGTTCGATGATGGGCAATATCATATTTGTAACACTGCTAGTCAGCTGCGAAGATAGGCCGATAGGTTCCCACTCCATTGTGTTCTTCTCCCACAAAGGGTAACAACTTTGAATAATTATAACTCTCATAAAATTTAATAAGCATCCGATTCTTTTACAATTTCACATGTCCCAATATTTCTACTAACACTCCTTCTGGTAACTCCCCCACAACAGGTGAAACATTTGAGTAATTATAACACTCATACAATGCAAAATAAGTATCAGATTTCCATTAATACAAAGTCTTGTGTGAAGAATATATCGGCATACACCTTCCGATACCTTCCCCAACAAGGGTTCAAGATTTTGAGTAACCAAAATGCTCATAAAATGCGAAAAAAGACCCTAGGACACTTTGAACCACATCCGTTTGAGGACATTTAGAGTCGATCTAGCGATATCCGTCCATCCGTATGTCTGTCTTGCTGGTGCGCACGATAACTCTCGAAGGGAGTATCCGATTTGATCATGGTACATCTTTACACCATTGTCATATTTAGATCGAGGTCAGATATGAGCAATATCGGTCCACTCCTTCTGGTAACTCCCCCACAAAAGGTCAAAATTTTCAAAAAATATTTGGCTCCTACTTTGCAAATCTTTATCTTTGGTGAGAAAATGGACAATATCGGTTCACTTCACCAAGTATCTCACCCATAAGTATTTGAATAATAATAACTCTTATAAAATGTGATGTACGGGTCAGATTATTTTCAAATTACACACATTACAATATTTATATATACCCAAAGTCTGGTGTTAAGATGGACAATATCGGTGCACTCCTTCTGGTACCTCCCCACAAATGGTCAAAATTTTGAATAGCCATAAAACTCATAAAAAGCGAAATTAAGATCCGACTCCATTCAGACTTTTCACATCACAATATTTAAATCAACTTAAGATCTGTTATAAAGATGGTAGATATCGGACCATTCCTTCTGGTACCTCCTCCACAAAGGGTCAAACTTTTGAATAACCAAAACGATTATAAAATCAGAAATAAGCATCCGGTTCTCTTCAAACTAAACGCATCACAATATTTTTATTACACAGGGTCGGGTGTGAAAATGGGATATATCGGTCCACTTCTTCTGTTACCTTCCACACAAATGGTCAACATTTGGAGTTTCCATGAAGCTCTTACAACACGAAATTAACATCCGATTCCATTCAGACTTGGTACATCTTAATATTTCCATCAACACAAGATCTGTTATAAAGATGGTACTGATCGGACCATTTCTTCTGGTACCTCCCAAAAGTGCATGATATGTTGTGAAGATTATATATATCTTCCAACCTCTTTTGGTACCTCTTCGACAAATGGTCACAATTTCTAAAACGCGAAATAAGAATCCAACTCTCCTCAAATTTCACACATCCAAACATCACAATTTGCAATACTTATATCTGTAATAACGTGCGAAACAAATCGGCGATTCTTTACAACTTGTTATATCTAAATATTTCTTTTAACCAGAAATCTGATATTAATATGTAATTTTCGAAATTTATGATTTCGCATAAAATTGGATAAAAATGTTCGATTTTCTTGTAATTTTGCTAATACTAATATTTTTTCTGTATTAGTTAAAGTACCAAAATATAATGCTTCGGTCGGCTATATCTCTTATCTTACGCATATTTCCACCTTTTTCAAAAATTTGCACATATATCTTATAAAGTATGGGATATAGTCGATCCAAATCATGCACGTTATAATATTTTTATCAGTCTTAGGTCAGATACGAATTGGTCAATGTTGTCCAACTGCTTCGGAAACCTCCCCCATTAACGGTTAACAGTTTGAATAATCATAACTCAAGGCTGGGGGTATACATCTGTCGGCAAAACCGGCTGATACTATTTTACTTTTTGAACTTGGTATATCTACATATTTCTCTCTTATGCACATCATAATATTTTGATCTGTATTAGATGTGGTATGAAAAATGCACATTTTGACATTTTTAAAAAATTATCACATGTCCAAATTTAACACATTGCAATGTTTGCATCAGATTCAGGTAAAATACGACAATACAATGGAATCTTTGGAAATTTTTAAATGAAGTTTTCTTCTTTCCCTGATCGGTTTTTAATAAAATATTCATGAATTAGTAATAATTTTTTTAGGGCTAAAATCACGGATTTTATTGAACCTCTCTTGATTTTTATACCCTCCTCCATTCTGTTTGTAACACCTCGAAATATACATTTTAGACCCCTCAAAGTATATATATTCTTGATCAGCATAAAATTCTATGTCGATTTACCAATTTCCGTCCGTCTGTCCGTTTGTGGAAATCACTCTAGCTTCCGAACGAAATGAAGTAGGTTGATAAAATTTTACTCAGATTTGTATTATGTCTGCAGGACTTTTAGTATTGAAAATGGGCCATGTAGGTCCACGTCTTCGTATAGCCCCCATATAACGGTACCCCCCCGATATTCAGTATTTTGATGATTTTAGCGACATTATTTACCGGAATTCTTTCAAATCTGGTATTTGAATTCGTAATAGATACTACAGCATAAAACAGAAAATGGACCACGTAGGTCCACTTCTTTGGATAACCCCCATATAACGGTACCCCCCGATATTCAGTATTTTGATGATTTTAGCGACATTATTTACCGGAATTGTTTCAAATCTGGTATTTGAAGTTCGTCATGGATACTACAGCCTATGACAAAAAATTGTGTGTGCAGCACCACGTTTTACAACTCCATGGTTCCTCCCTATATTCGGAATTTTGATGATTTTAGCTACATTATAAACAGATTTTTTTCAAGTTTCGCATATGAATAATAGCTTGTGACAAAAGTTGCCTATAAAGGTCCACGTCGTCGTACAGCAAGATTCGGTATTTTAAGAATTTTAACAGAATTTTTAATGGATTTTATTTTTTTGAAAATTGCCAAATTGGTACCAAATGGTGGAGGGTATTCAAAGTTCGGCACGGCTGAACTTACAGCTTTTTTACTTGTTTTTATTAAATTATTTGAGTGTATATCAGCAGCAATTACTTAAGGATCCATCCAAATCCTTATCGTGAATTTTATAATGAAAAATCTTTCACATATGTCATTACTGAAATCCTTAATCTTTAAATCAATCGTCTATCGGTTCTAAAGTCATGGATTTTTATTATCAGTGCCAAACACCTTGGAAAGGAGGGTATATTAACTTTGTCATTCCGTTTGCCAAAATTTAGAATAATTTGTATTGTGTCTAGGATGGTTGGTATTGAAAATGAGATATATCGGTCAACGTATTGGTATAGTCTCTATATAACGGATTTGTCTAAAAATTGGTATTTGTTGATCATAATGAGTTCTAGCTCCGTTGGCGAAACATTGTATG
The DNA here is from genome assembly GCF_030504385.1 of Musca domestica. Classification (NCBI taxonomy): domain Eukaryota; kingdom Metazoa; phylum Arthropoda; class Insecta; order Diptera; family Muscidae; genus Musca; species Musca domestica. Next base: position 1,750,905 of record NW_026712162.1, on the reverse strand, counting down.
TATAGGCCCTCGTTTTTGTATATCCATATATAGTGGTACCTCCCGATATTCGGTATTTTGATGATTTTTGCCACATTTTCCCACGAATATGTCTAAAATTTGGTATAAGTGGGTCATAATTGGTTCTAATGTTTCAATTGCCCTAAGGTGGAGGGTATTAAAAATTCGGCCCGGCCGGACTTAATTTTTTTTTACTTGTTACTATTGCGTTCTTAATAAAAATCCTTAGTGGGTCTATTTATACTGCAGTCGAGGATATTTTAATAAAATTTCCTGGAAGTCTTGCAGTTTTGATTTATTTTTTTTAATATTGGATTTTCGTTGCTATTATAACAACAATTACAGCATTGTCGCCAATGACAAGTCATCGAAAATTACCGCACTGCATTAAAATCACAAAACAAAGAATTGTTATTACAAGAATGTCAAAATCTTATTTTACTTCCCAGCTGTTTTGCATTTTTATATCCAACTTATACTCGCTCTCCATTATATTTCTCTATCTACAAAGGCAACAAATAAATTCCAAACGTTCTTTGCACAGAAAATCATCCACTGTCCTGTATATCGGCACAGAGTTTTACACTCAGAACATCGACCACAGTTACATTTATGCTCCCCCAAAAGTCTCCAAAAGCTTTTACTCAATCAACAAAATGCTTCAGGAGTTTTTGTTCTCTCTCTCATCCATTTTGTTTGTATTCTCTCCTTGCTGGTAATGTTGTTATTGCGAAGTTGTTTCGTATGAATTTCTTTGCCTACGGAGTATGTTGTTATTATTCTAATCATGTCCTGACCATACAATGATTGCAGACAATATATCTCATAGTACGAATGTATTCTCCATCATCTTGTGCACTATTCCCTAGACTAGAAATATTATACTTGTCAAAAGAACGGAGCACAAAGTTAAAGAAGAAATGAAACTGTTAGAATCTATTAGATTTGAACGCTGTCATTGATATCCTGCCATATGCTGGAATGAATATAAATCTAGTTTTTTTGTAATAGCTTTATTTTTTCTCCTTGACATATTGAAATATTTTAGAACATTTAAAATATGTGTGTGTTTAGAAAAATTGAAAAATGACGAAATATAAAAACAAACCAGCTTTCCAACACAACACAACAAAAAAAATACCACAGTTAAACAAGTAAAAAACTGTAAGTCATGCCGGGCCGAACTTTTAATACCCTCTGCCATTTGGTACAAATTTGGCAATTTCCAAAAAAAAAAAAATAAATAAATAAAATCCGTGAAAAATTCTTTTAAAATCTTAAAAATACCGAATGCCTATACAACGACGTGGACCTGAATAGGCATCTTTTGTTATAAGTTATTACAATAAATGCGAAAATTGAAGAAAAATCTGTTTATGATGTAGCCAAAATCATCAAAATACCGAACATAGGGGGATCCGTTATATGGGGGCTATACGAAGACGTGGACCTGCACAGACAATTTTCTGGCATGGATTGAACTATCCATTACGAACTTCACATGCGAAATTTGAAACAATCCCGGTAAATAATGTCGCTAAAATCATCAAAATACCGAATATATGGGGTACCGTTATAGGGGGGCTATAAGAAGGCGTGGATCTGTACAGACAATTTTCTGGCATGGGCTGAACTATCCATTACGAACTTCACATGCGAAATTTGAAACAATCCCGGTAAATAATGTCGCTAAAATTATCAAAATACCGAATATCGGGGGGCACGGTATATGGGGGCTATACGAAGACGTGGACATACATGGTCCATTTTCTGTTTTATGCTGCAGTATCTACTACGAACTTCAAATACCAAATTTGAAACGATTCCGGTAAATAATGTCGCTAAAAGCATCAAAATACCGAATATCGGGGGGTACCGTTATGCGGGGGCTTTATAAAGACGTGGACTTACATGGCTCATTTTTTGACTTAGGATGTAGTATTCATTACGAAATTCGAATACCAAATTTGAAACGATTCTGGTAAATAATGTCGCTAAAATCATCAAAATAGCGAATATCGGGAGGTACCGTGTTATGGGGGCTATAGAAAATTTGCACAGAACATTATCTGTCTTAGGCTGTAGTATTCATTACAAATCGCAAATACCAAATTTGAAACAATTCCGGTGAATAATGTTGCTAAAATCAAAATACCGAATATCGGGAGGTACCGTAATATGGGGGCTATATGATAACTTGGACCTACATGGCCCATTTACGAACCTAACCTGCCTACTGGCAAAATATACACCTGTGCAAAATTTTAGCCTTCTATCTCAATTTGTTCGAAAGATAGCGTGATTACAACAGACAGACGGACATGGCTAAATCGTCTATAAATTTTACGCTGGTCAAGAATATATATACTTTGTTGGGTCTGACATGAGTATTTCGAGGAGTTACAAACGGAATGACAAAATGAATATATGTACTCTCCACAGTATGGTGGAGGGTATAAAAAGAAGTACTGTGTTTTGGATAGGACGTGTGGCTTGAAAAAAATAATTTTGATGAATTTCCGGGCATTTTTCTTAGGGAGAAATCACTGGTTGGATAAATGTTGTTAATAAATTGCATATCAAAGTCAGGATTATTAACTCAGGACATTAAGTCACGTACATTACCTTGAGGCATATATAGTTTTGAGGTGCAAGGCAGATGCCATATTTTCCTAGACTACAGACTAATTGGTCTACAATAACTTCTGCTTCAATTTGTCGAAAATGTTAACAATGATTATATTTTAAAAAAGCTGCTGGTCGATACCCAAGCTGCCAAAAATCTCATAAACAAGTTGCAAAGTATCGGTCAATTTTGCCGATCGATGTGTACCCTCAGTCAATGTCCGTTATTCAAGTTTATGGCCCTTTAGGGGGAGCCTAAAGGGTTGGCCAACATTGTTCAGATCATATCCGACCTAATTTGGACTATATCGACCATTTCCTGTACTTTCAATGAAATATGTGATAATTTTTGGAAAATATTAAAATGTGAGCTATATACCAGGTAGAGTGAACCGAAGTATTCCAGGGTGAGTGATGTTATATATAATATCTTTATAACAGATATTGTTTTAGTAGAAATATTGAGATATGTGAATTTTTAAGAGCATTGGATGCTTATTTCGGATTTTATGATCGTTTAGGTTATTCAAAATAATGACCCGTTGTGGAGTAGGTACCAGAAGGAGTGGTTTGTTTGATTTAGCCAAAAATTATGTAACACCTTGAAATATTGGTCCCCGACATATATGGATCTTCCTATTTCGCCTTGCTGAGTCGATCTAGCTATGTATGTCCGTTCCTCCGTCTGTCCATGTTAATTTGTAATCACTCTACAGGTCGCAATTATGACCTGATCCTCACGAAATTTAGTATGGAGGTGGGGTTAGGGTCTGATCATCGCATAACATTTCAAATGGACCAAAAACAGAAAAATTTCCTGATTTTGCAGTTGCTCTACAGGTCGCAATTATAGAAAAATCGACGCGGAATTTAGCATGGGGCTAGCATTTAGGACTGGTCAGAAGCATATCATTTTGTTTTGGTCATCGAACTATATTTAGCGGGTAAAATGGATACAAACTTTTATGTAAAAATACGAAAATTTCCACTAAACCGCGAGTATTTTTGATCCTGGCGAAATCACAAATGTACGAAAATTTCACTTCTGACCGTTACATTGATGCTCATATCCAAGATATCGCATATACACCAAAATACAGAAAATTTCATGATATTTTCACGATTTAAGCGACATTATTTACCAAAATTATTTCAAATTTCATATTTAAAGTTTGTAATGGGTACTACAGCCTATGACAAAAATGTTTGTATGCAGGTCCACGTCTTCGTATAGCCCCCATATAACGGAACCTCCCAATAGTCGGTATTTTGATGATTTCAACAACATTATTCTCCGAAATTGTTTAAAATTTCGCATTGGAAGATCTTAATGGGTACTGCAGCATATGACAAAAAATTTCGTAAGCAGGTCACGTTTTCGTATTGTCCCCATATGACGGTTTTCAATTAAGTGGTAATTTTCAGTTTTTTTTATCTATTTTAGAAGGCAATTATGGTAAAGTTTTTTAAAACATTTTTTCCAATTATCGTGATTTAAATAAAAATTCATTTTTCAGAGACCATTTAACGTGCATTGTTTAAAAAATACTTTATTCAAAGACCAATAATGGTAAGTGGATTTTTTAAAAATATATTTTTTTTTAATTGAGTAATTTACGTAGATACAACCATACAACGGTTTTCAATTAAGTGGTAATTTTCAGTTTTTTTTTTTATCTATTTTAGGGAGCAATTATGGTAAAGTTTTTTAAAACATTTTTTTCCAATCATCGTGATTTAAATAAAAATTCATTTTTCAGAGACCAATTAACGTGCATTGTTTAAAAAATATATTTTTCAAATATCAATAATTATAAGTGGATTTTTTAAAAATGTCCTTTTTTAATTGAGTAATTTACGCAGATTATTTTAATATACCTTTTTAGGGACCAAATCATGCGGATTCTAAAATAAATTTCTTCAAGAATCATTCCTTTTTTTTTTTTTTTTTTTTTGAATATTTAAATTAAATTTAAAATAAAAAAATAATTTTTTTCAAGAACCATTAACGCGAAAAATTAAAAGTATATATTTTTTACGAGCCAAAAATAGTGACTTTTTATAAATATATTTTTTAGGGGCGAATAATGGTGGATTTGAAAAGAAATTTGAGGACTTAATTATGTGGATTATTTTAAAATATAAAAAAATATAGAAATGTTAAGGAATATTGATCGAAAATTTTGGATTTTTCCTTTCGAATAAAAAATATTAAACTTTTAAAGGACCTGCCCAGCGAGCATCGCAGACATTTTTTAATAAAGTTCTTTACAAAGCCTAATATAATAATAATATTTTTTTAACAATCTTCTGACCAAAACAGTCATAGATTTCTCAAGGAATCTTTTTAAAAATCTTTTTAAATATTTTATCTCATGCAAAAAAATAAACTGAGTTTGTTGTCAAACATCAAAGTTGACTTTACGACTTGTTAGGATGTAATTTTAAAGATGTCAAGATTTTTAGCAAAAATCACGAATTTTCTAAATTTTAAACTTATTTTTATGAATTGTATAAGAATTATATCATATGAATTTTTAGAATAGTATATATCTTCAGAATTGTGTGAATTTTGTATGTAAATTATTTAAATATAAATTTTTAAATTTAAAATTTTTTTATTTTTTTTTTTTAATTTTAAATTTTTTAATTTATTAATTTATGATTACTTTCAAGGTTTTTAGCAAAAATTGGACATATTTATTTAAGATTTTTGAACAAAAGGTAAAATTTTTAAATTAATATGGATTTTCAAGGAGTCTTGTGAAAAACTCTAGCATATTTATAATATTCTTTCGAAGGCGTCTTGGCGAAAAATCCTATGATTTTCCCTGAATTTTTTCGAATAATTTTAAAGATTTAATTTCAAAAAAGAAAAAAAAATTAAAGACTTTCTGGCAAATAATCAGTCTTATAAAATATATGACAAAAATGTTTATTGTGAAATGTTTATTAAATTTTTTCAAAGACTACAATGATTATTCAAAAATATTAACTACCTTTTGTAACAGATACTTAATAAAACTTAAATAAATTTCTGTTCATATGTATATTCCATTGTTTAATTGTTCCAAGCATAATAATACTACATATATATACACACCTGTATTACATAATCTCTAAGTGAATTAGCACATGCTTGAAATCCTATTAATGCACACTCATACACGACGCACACACACTTCATTTAAAAGAACTTACATAAATTCTTCAACACATATCGATTGCATAAATACCTGGTGTAAGGACATTCTTATGCAAGGACATCGTGTGTGTGTGTGTGTGTTCATGTAATGTAAAATCCGGTACACAACATATGCAAATTACATACGCATTCGAATGTAGCAGTGACAATGGTAATATCTATAGTCCATTATTGCATTATGCAGTCGGTAGTATATAATAAGAGATATATATTTCATAGATTCCTCAAAACAGACAAATGTGCATGCATACATACCTGTGTACATACATACGTATGGAGCATATTTATTTTGGCAAATATGATTAAAACCAATAATGAAGATTATAAAGGTTTGATGTTTATTCTTCATTACACACACACATATATATATAGGCCGATGTAATGCCTAAGTGTTCCATACGTAGATTTGACCTTTTGAGAAAAAAATGTGATTTCTTAGTTTTTTGGATATATGCTTTCTGAATCTTTGGTCAGTGTTTATCATACTTGGCCTAATTGTCGAAAAATCCTCATAAATGCCTTAAGTATCCACGGGTTCCACTCATTATGGGAATAATTAAAAACAAGTAAAAAAACAGTAAGTTTGAATACCCTCCACCACTTAGAACGGATTTGTAAAATTACCAAAAAATAAAATCCATTAAAAAATCTGATAAAATCTTTAAAATACCGAAAGCCGTTATATTGGTTTCTATACGAAGACGTGGACCTGCATAGACAACTTTTGTCATAAGCCATTGCTATATTCAAATACGAAATTTGAAAAAAAAATCCGGTAAATAATGTACAGGGTTGCCCATATTCGACGAACCCATGTTTTTTTGGCCCATTCCAATCGACGAGGCTTGTCCGCAGGCAACATTCTTTGCGTCAATTGAATTTTGTACGGGAACAAATGCAAATCAATGCGAATAATCCGTTGTAAAGTGGACCGAGCCATGCCCAATTGCTGAGAACCCCGTTTTTGGGATGTTCTTGGGGACCTCTCAACACTGGCTAGTACGGAAGCGATATTCTCGGCCGATCGCCTTTGTTGACTTTTATATGGCCTCTTCGGATTAGAAAGAGCCTTACCAGTCGAAAATTTTTCGTATAAACGCTTAATGGTGTTCTTAGAAGGCGCACTTCTCACATTTTTTAATGTTTTAAAAGCACTTTGAGTTTTCACAATTGACTTCTTCTGTTGAATGTAAATTTAAACTATTTCAGAGCGCCTGTAGTGGTTCATGGTAAAAATCTGCTTGGACTGACGCTTCAAACACGGTATGTCATTAAGCGATGTGACATCTCTGTCAAAAGTTATGGCGTTGCCAGATGGGTCCGTCGAATATGGGCAACCCTGTAGCTTAAATCATCAAAATACCGCATATAGGGAGGTACCGTTATATCGAGGCTATACGTTGACCAGTACCTGCATAGACAATTTTCTTTCACAGGCTGTAGTACCCATTAGGAACTTCAAATACGAAATTTGAAATAATTTCGGTGAATATTGTACCTAAACTTGGACCTGCATACGCAATTTTTGTCAGTACCCATTGTGAATTCTAAATACGAATTTTGAAACAACCCATGTTAATGATGTCCAATTTTTGTCATAGGCTGTAGTACCCATTCTAAATACGAAATTTGAAAGAACTCTCTTGAATAATGTTCCTAAAATCGTAAAAATATGTGGGCTATACGATATCGTGAACCTATATAAATATTTCTCCTCCAGGGGGTAAAGTGCTAAGAAAGAACTTCTAGTATGGATTTTTAGACAAATCCATTGAAAAATGTAGCTAAAACTATTCAAATACCGAATATCAGGAGGACCGCTATGTGGGGGCCATGCGATATCGTGGACCGATATAGGCCATCTTCGAACTTGACCTGCCGGCAGACAAAAGACTGATCTGTGCAAAATTTTAACATTTTATCTTTATTCGTTTTGACTCTAGCGTGATTATAACAAACGTACAGGCGGACAGGTCTATATCGTCTTAGAATTTTAAGCTGTTCAAGAATATATGTACATTGTTGTGTCTAAAATTATTATTTCGATGAGTTACAAACGAAATGACGAACTTAGTATACCCTCCATACTATGTATGGTGAAGGGTATAACAATTATGTAACAACTCGAAGTATTGACCCAAGAAATAGGATGTTCTACATGGATCTTCCTATGTCCGTCCGTCGGTCCATGTTAAATTAAAAAAAAAAAAACACGCGACAAGTCGCAATTATGACCTGATCCTCTTTAGCAAGGAGGTGGGATTTAGGTCAGAATAGAAGGCTATTGTTTCAGGAAATGATCGAAAAATCCTAAGGTGTTGGAATGGACAAAAAAAAAAACAGAAAAAATCTTAATTTTGCCTTAATTTTAATTTTTTAAAGTTGCCCTAGAGGGCTATTCGACTTGGAATTTTGCATGGGGCTAGAATTTAGGACAGGGCAGAAGCCTACCCATTTGAACGGTCATCGGACAATATTTTGCGGGTAAAATAAAGCATAACTTTTATGTAAAAAAGTACGACAATTTCCAATAAACCGCGTATATTTTTAATTCCTTCAAGATCACACATACATTAAAAGGTCACTTCTTTAAATATGGGATATATAGAAAAATTGGTACATATGTATGTAAAAAAAATATATATCTTACTTATTCTGCTTATAAGTCAAGAACCGCTGGAATGATTTTTTTTTTTTTAACTTTTGTCATACTTTTTTCCGATTCGAATTTTTCAATCGATTTTTTCAATTTTACTTACAATCTTGAATGGCACATTGTGTACAGGTCCATATTATCGTGCGATCGTCACGAAATTTTGCAGGGGTATAGGGTTTGGGTCAGAATTAACGCCTATTGTTTTTGAAGATGTACATTTAGGGGTTCAAATGGACACAGAAATTAAAATGTTCCTGATTTTGCAGTCGATTGATCGATCGAAAACCAATCGACAACATATTGTAGTGTTGTAGGGTCGTCCCTGCACGATCATAGCCTTTGCTTACTTGTTTTTATACCCTCACCTAGTGGTAAGGGTGTTATGTCTTTGTGCATTTGTTTGCAATAGGAAAGAAGGAAGCGATATAGACCAATAGTTACTTTTGAGAATTTTCATAGAATCACATTCTCAGTCGATTTATGCATGTTAGTCCGTCAGCCCGCCCGTCTGTCCATGTATTCCTGTGAACAAAATGCAGGTCGCATTTATTATCCGATTGAGATGATAATTTTCAAACACTATTTGTTTGGCCCAAACACGAACCCTATTAAAATTTGTAATCGGATCAGATTTAGATATAGCTCCCATATATCTTCAACCGACTTAATTTTGTGCACCAAATGGCTCAGTCGAAATGACCTGAATTTTGGCACATCGGACCGAATCCAGCCGAAAAGCAAGTACATCAATTTTGGTGAAAATCGGTTCAGATATAGCTATAGCTCCCATATATATGCTTCATCCGATTTGATGTGTAAGTCCCTTAATTTAGTTATATCCATTCTAAACCAATAATATTTGGTTGAGCTCAGAAATACCTCTCCCAAATTTTATCAAGATCGGTTCAGATTTGAGTATAGCTCTCATATATATCTTCAACCGATTTCGGGTTAATTGTGCACTAAATGGACAATATCTGCCAAAAGTCCAGAATTTTGGTACATCCGACCGAATACAGTCTAGAAGCCGGTGCATAAAATTTGGTGAAAATCGGTTCGGATATAGCTATAGCACCCATATATATGCTTCATCCGATTTGATGTTTAAGTCCTACAATTTAGTAATATCCATTCTACAACAATGATATTTGCTACCAGATATCTTATAGAGCTTGGAAATACCTTTGCCAAATTTTATCGAGATCGGCTAAGATTTGGATATAGCTCCTGAATATCATTAATCCGATTTTAGGTTTATTGTGCAAATAATGGCTAATATCAGCCCAAATGGAGTGAATTTTGTTTAACTCGGCTCCGATGTATATTTTTTAATATAATCCATCTCGAAGTGATATTATGAACTCTATAGCAATGTTATTTGGTATAAAAAAATGAAATTTCTTCGTCAAATTTAGTGAAAATCTATTCAGAATTGAATATGCCTCCCATATATTAGTTCCCTCTGAACCCAAATTATAGCAGCTCTAAAGCCAAATATTGATAGGTGGTATGATCTACTTCAAATACATTTTTTTGTTACGGGAACTCTGCTAAATATGCATAGCGATTTAGGGTATCATAAACTCGGCGCCGCCCGATTTTTGTCTTTTCCCTCCTGTTTTTAGTATAAAACCATTTTTAAATTCAAAATATTATTTTTTTAGAAGACAAAAGTTCATTATCTCAAAATCAGATACATTCTGGTACATTTCAAAGAGTGCCAAAAATGTGGATATGGACCAAATCGCGCATGGAACATCTAAGAATGATATGCATATCCATACCTTTGAGAAATGCTCAAAGTAGCCACAATTTTACAAGCATCAGGGTATTTACTTTAATTATTGTTATTAAATGTGTGCTAGATTAGGGTTAGAATGAATTTAGTTTATTTATCCATTTCCAAGAATACAACTTTTCGCATTTGTATATTTAGTTTCTTAAACAATTAACTAATGTTATAAATGTATGTGAAAGAAGCAGATAATACAATATTGGAAACTAGATTATTTAATATTCAATTCCAGTGATAAGCAACATAAATCGATAAACGTCGACAGGCAGTCCTCATCTAATGGCGCCCAACGAATGAAAATTATTCTTAAAAATGTTTACAACATAAAATTTTAAACTCCATACCAGGTTATTCCTAGTTTTAATTAACTTGGAGATTTCTGCACCTCAGTTGGACATACTTAGGGAGTTTGGTAAACATTTTTGCAAAAAAAGCTTAAATTCAGTATCATTCACACTTCGTAGAAACCACACACTTCTTGGTGGCTACGACATTATTCTTGTGAATAAACTTTTATCAAACAAAAAAAAATCGAAAAATTAATATTGTCACATCAATGTATCAAATTCAGAAAAGAAAATGAAAAATTGTCATTTTTTGATGATATATTGACATTATGGATAAAATGAAATTCAAAAATTAATTTTTCGTCTTTGCCTTCAGGTCAATGCTGATACGAAATATCAGATACGTTTTTTTTTTTTTTTGTTTACACTTCAGTGGGTTTTTAATAACTTACATTTGGCCCGAAACGATTTATGCCACAAGATTATTATCATCATGGAATTTTCATCATCAATGTATGTTATTTTGTTCATTAAATTTAAATTTAATATTTTCAGTAGCAATTGATTTAAAAAAAAAAACAAGTAAGCAAAGGCTACAGGCGAGCGGGGCCGACCGTTGAATACCCTACAACACTATAATAAATGATACAGTTTATATAGGCCATATACTCGAAAGAATTCCACAAGATATTGTGACAAATAATAAAAGAAAACCATCAGGTTTCGTTCTCTAATTTTCGAATAATAGCAACTTAAAATAATTTGCTCATTTCTAGATCTGGAACCAATATTTCCCAAAGACCTATAATCTCTCAGAAGTGGCAAAAGATTAACATTTATTATTGGTTTTTGACTTATACGCATCTATGTGAGATACAGACATTTGACTATATTCTTCAACAAAATCAGCCTTAACGAAATAGTGAGAAGTCCGTCTTTTCTGTATTTGTGAATTCTCCAAAAAGACACTGGAATGGATATTTTCGTATTTTGTCTACAAAAGTTGGCAAACTATTTCACACATTGAATATTTTTGGATGGCCATCCAAAACTGCTTGGCTTTTGCAATGTCCGGTAACCTCCATTCAAATGCGATCGGGCGATAATTACGACTTGCTGACAATTTTGCAGTTTTTTTGTCCATTTCAACCCCTAAATATATGGCGATTATCTCCAAAAAGAGTAGGCTTCTATTCTGACCCTCATCTTATCCCCATGCAAAATTTGATAAGGATCGGGCCATAAATGCGATCTGTATATGATATCCTGATATCCTAACTACTTAGTTTTGTTAGCTGTAGAAATATTACCAAATATTTAATTCAAAATGAAAATATGCCAAAAAATATGACAAAATTGAAAAAATATGAGAAAATTTTACAAAATCAATATTTTCATCTTTAGAGAGATATTTTTATGCGATTTTTTAGGCGTTTTTCTTTCCTGCGAAGAGGCCATTCTGAATTAATGAGAACTGTCGAAATCAGTTCAGCCGTTCTCGACATATAAGAGATCTTTTAAGCATATCTTCTTTGATAGACATATATATCGCACATATTTTGCTATATATCCGATTTGATGGATGTTAACATCAATGTAAAGATCAGAGGTAACCTTGTCATGGCTTTTGATTTCCCCGGGATTTAAAATATTCGCGGTTTAATGAAAAATGTTAAATTTTTTCAACACAAAAGATGTGGTCTATTTTATCCGCTAAATATTATCCGATGACCACCCAAATTGGTAGGCTTCTTCCCCGCCCTAAACTCTAGCTACATGCGTAATTCCGCGTCGATTGGTCTATAATTGCGACCTGTAGAGCAACTGCAAAATCAGGAATTTTTTCAGTTTTTGGTCCATTTCAACCCCTAAATATTATGCGATCATATCCTACATTCTAAATTTCGTGAAGATCGGGCAATAATTGCGACCTGTAGAGTGATTACAAATTAACATGGACAGACGGACATACATAGCTAGATCGACTCAGCTCGGCGAGCTAGGAAGATCCATATATACTTTCCTATATGGGAAACCAATATTTCGAGGTGTTACATAAATTCTGGCCCAATCAAACTTATAATACCCCCAACACATAGTGTTGTAGGGTATAACTAGGATACATTTCGATTATTCTTATGGTAAATTAGACCTGTTCAAGGGCTTTAGAATAGTCTTAACGATTTGTTTTTAGAAACTAAGAGCTTTATAAAAATCTTAAAGATTTTTTTAGGGACCAACCGACAGACCATCAAAAAACGTGATTTTTAAAAGAACCTAGAGTGGATGTTCTTATGAAAATTTTTTAACAATAAACTTTTTTTAATATATTTTTAAGGAGCACCTGAGGATTAAATATGATGTTTTTAAAAAATATTTTTTCAAGGGCCACCTGACAATCTGATAAAGAATTTTTAAAGAATATTTTTCAAGGATTAACATACCAAAAAAAGAAGATTTTTTGAATAATATTTCTTCAAGGACCAAAAGGCCGACAATAATGTTTTTTTTTTAATATATATATATATGTATATATATATACATATATATTTTTTTTTTTTTTTCAAAACCAGCAGACCAGTACTATGCTGAATGCTGAAAATATTTTTTTCAAGGACCAACAGACCAATAAACGCTGGTTTTTCAAGGATCTATATTTATAAAAGAGTAGAGAAATAACTGACTGAGAATCAATGTCCAGACGAAACGGCTAAAGCTAGAATCTTGAAATATTGCACGAGGGTCATTTTTGGTTATCAATGCTAAAATGGGTACAAAAGTATTAACATAAAATAAAAATCTAATACTTTGTATTGAGAGCCACTGATGGAGTGCAGGATTGATGTGCCAAAGGGTTTTTAGAAATTCGAAAAGTTCTCAAATGGTACTTAACTTCTAAAATGTTACGATTTGGTATTATGTGAATGGATAGAGGTAAAAAATTGAAATTTGGGTATCAAGGTTGGAAAGTAAATTTGATGCATGAATGTGGTTTTTAAAATGAGTACTAAGTTTGTGAACTGTACTAAATTTTACTAAATTTGGAACAGTTTTATTAAGGGGAACAGATTACGCTGGCGACACTGTTAGTGATTGGTTTGTGATAAAGAGGTGATTTTGGAAATGTGTACGCCTACAAGTGTACTAAATAGTACTCTATTTGGTACGATTTGGTATTTGGTAAGCAGATCATAATTAAAGTTTGAAATTTGGTATTACTGTAATTTTTCATGTGTAGCCTGGTCATATGAAGGTGGTTTCGGAAATGTGTACAAAAATTGTTCAAAAAGTACTAAATGATACAATTTTTTATTTTGGGTGAACGGATGAAGCTGAAACTTTGAAATATTGACATTTGGGTACAAGCGAACGAGAAGCACGAAATAGCACCTTATATGGTATAATTTGGTATTAGGTGAACAGATAGTGTTTGAAATCGGAAATATGGTATTGGGGTTACTGTGCATGTGTTTCCTGGACATATAAGGGGGGTTTCGGAAATGTGTACTATAATTGTACGAAAAGTACTAAATGATACTATATTTGGTATTGTATAATATTTGGTATGGTATAAATACCAAAGGCATAAAAATTTGAAATTTTATATTTCGATTACTGATGATATCAGGGATTGAGATTTGGTGGTGGTTCGGAAATCCGTCCTAAAAAGTAGCTAGAAGTTCTAAGTAGTACTTATTTGGGCATTGGGTGAAGGGATAGAGCTAGAATCGTGAAAGTTAATATTGAGGTCTCTCTTAGTATCTGGAATTGGGATATGGTGGAAGGTTGTAAAAATGTGTACTATAATTATACGATGTTACTAAATGTTACAAAATTTATTATTGAGTAAATGTATGGAGCTTGAATTCTTAACCTGGATATTAAAGTTGATGTATGGTGTTGAGATCTGGTGGTTGTTTTGGAAATGTGTACCATAATTGTAAGAAAATTATTAACTGGTACTAAATTTCGTATTGGCTGAAAGGATAAAGTTGAAATCCTGTAAATTGATATTAAGGATGGGTTTTAAAATGCGACGATAACTAAATTTCGTATTGGTTGAAGAGAAAGAGCTGGAATCTAGAAAATTAATATTGAGGTCTCTGTTGGTGTACAGGGTTGCCCATATTCGACGGACCTTTGGGCCCATTCCAATCGACGAGGCTTGCCCGCAGGCAACATTCTTTGCGTCAATTGAAGTTTGTACGGCAAATCAATGCGAAAAATCAGTTGTAAAGTTTACCGAGCCATGCCCAACTGCTGAGAACGGCGTTTTGGGATGTTCTTGGGGACCTCTCAACACTGACTCGTACGGCAGCGATATTCTCGGCCGATCGCCTTGGTCGACTTTTATATGGCCTCTTCGGATTAGAAAGAGCCTTACCAGTCTAAATTTTTTCGTATAAACGCTTAATGGTGTTCTTAGAAGGCGCACTTCTCACATTTTTATACCCTACACCACAAGGTGGTCAGGGTATTAGTCTTTGTGCATTTGTTTGTAACAGGCAAAAGGAAACGAGATTGACCCATATTTCCTTTTAATGATCTGCATAGAATCACTTTCTGAGTTGATTTATGCATGTCAGTCCGTCTGTCCGTCCGTCCGTCTGTCCATGTATTCTTGTGAACAAAATGCAGGTCGCATTTATTATCCGATTGAGATGAAATTTTGCAAACAACATTTGTTTGGCCCAAGGACGAACCCTATTGAAATTGGAGATAATCGGTAAAATTTAGATATAGCTCCCATATATATCTTCGTCCGATTTGCCTTTTATTGTGCACCAAACGTGTAATATCAGCCCGAATAGTATGGAATTTTGCACATACAACTAAATTAGGCCTGTAAATAAGTATGCCAAATTTTATCGAAATAGGTTCAGATATAGCTATAGCTCCCATATATATTGTTCATCCGATTTGTTATTTTTGTCCTCCGCAGCCGTAATATGCACTCTGTAACAACAATATTTGGGGAAATATATCAAATACAGCTCAGAAATACCTTTGCTAAATTTTATCGAGATCGGTTCAGATTTGGATATAGCTCCCATATATAACTTCGTCCGATTTACCATTTATTGTGCACCAAACGTCTAATATATGTCCAAATGGGATGGAATTTGGCACATACGACCGAATTTAGTCTAGAAGGTAGTATGCCAAATTTGGTGAAGATCGGTTCAGATATAGTTATAGCTCCCATATATATTGTTCATCCGATTTATTGTATTTGTTACCCACAGCCATAATATGCACTCCGTAACAACGATATTCAGGGAAATATATCAAATACAGCTCAGAAATATCTTTGCCAAATTTTATCGAGATCGGTTTCGATTTGGATATAGCTCCCATATATATTTTTATCCGATTTCAAATTAATTGTGCACCAAATGGGCAATACAAGTCCAAATTTAAAAGATACAAATGCTTCTGCATATTTAGTCCTTTGAACTTTAAATTATAATCATAACGTGTATGATTGAATTCTCCCATAAAAACTTTTAATTATTAAGTGGAGCTCAACTAAATTAGCAAAGTGGTGTAGGGTATCATAAAATCGGCCCCGCCCGACTTTAGGACTTTCTTTACTGGTTTAATGTTTTAAAAGCACGTTGAGTTTTCACAATTGACTTCTTCTGTTGAATGTAAATTTCAGAGCGCTCGCGTGGCTTATATTGGTTCATGGTAAAAATCTGCTTGAACTGACGCTTCAAACGCGGTATGTCATTAAGCGATGTGACATCTCTGTCAAAAGTTATGGCGTTGCCAGATGGGTCCGTCGAATATGGGCAACCCTGTAAAGGATTGAGATTTGGAGGTGGGGTTGGAAATACGTACAATAGTTGCTACAAAAGTATTTAACTTGGTATTGGGTGAAGGAATAGAGCTAAAATTCTGAAATTTGATGTTGAGGTCACTCTTGATGTCTGTGGTAAAGACATGGAGGTTGTATTGGAAATAGTTGTAATTTTTCGAAAATTACTAAAGGAATCACCGTTGCTGTCTAGGATGGAGAGATGTAGATTACATTTGGAAATGTGTAATAAAAATTGCTAAATTTGATATAAGATAAACGGATAGAACTAGAATTACGAAATTTTAGATGGAGGTCACTATTGGTTTCTAGGGTTTAGATATACAGACGTTAGAAGAGTTTTGGAGAGAAAAATAGATGTGGCTATACCAAATTGTGGACCTGCACAGACAATTTTCGGTTAAAGGCATTAGTATCCATTACGAACTTCAAATACCAAATTTGAAACAATTCCGGTGAATAATGTAGCTAAACTCATGAAAATACCGAATATCGGGAAGTACCGTTATTTGGGGCCTATACGAAGATGTGGACCTGTACAGACAATTGTCTTTCATAGGCTGTAATATTCAATACGAACTTCAAATACCAAATTTGAAACAATTCCGGTGAATAATGTCGCTAAAATCGTCAAAGTATAAGGAGGGTATAAAAAATAGAATTTTCGCTGGTGTAGTAGGTCAAATAATTGTGGATTTCAAGAAATACATTTTTGGAGGACTAGTAAAAGTGAATTTTTAAAGAATAAATTCAAGGACCAACAGATCATCAGACGAGGAATTTAAAAAAAAATATTTTCTCAAGGATCAACAGACCCAGAAACGTGAATTTTTTAAGAATATTTTTTCAGGGACCAACAGACCCAGAGGCATGTATTTTTAAACAATTTTTTTCAAGGGCCAACAGATCCATAAATGTGGATATTTAAAAGGTATTTTTTCAAGGATCAACGGACTCAAAAAATATTTTTAAGGACCAACAGATCAATAATCGCGATTTTTTTTTTAATTTTTTTTCCTACTAATGACCACCATAGACTAGAAACCTAGGATTTCTGAGAGTATGATTTTTCATACAGCATCTCTCAGAAAATTTTTTTCTAAATTCTGAGCAAGATATTTAATGGCAAACTACTTAAAAAGATTAACACTCCGCATCTTTGCTCAATTGTATCGAAAGCAATCTAATCGCATTTGCAATGTATACCACGAAGTGATTGATTGACGGCCAGTTGCCAACGAGAGAATGAAGGGAAAACCCCAAGAAATCTTATTACCCCTGTGGCTGGCTGGTGTGGGAAATGGAATTGAAAATGGTTTATGGTGTCAGAGAAGAGTGTGTGTGTTAAACACATAATTTAATAGCATGCCGACACGGAATGGTTTAGCCTGTCTGAAATGGCATAAATATAAGCATAAACATATGTTCGTGCGCGTGTATGTGTGTCAAGTTTTTCTTTTTCATTACCCATCACCTTAGAAATGTCAGATTAAATGAAAATGCGTAGAAGCGAAAAACAAAACATATGTTTGCTTTCTGTTATGTTTTCCCCGCTTCCCCGACCGAAAAATGAACACCTTTAAATCTCCGATTGAAATAAGGGGGAAAAGAGCAAAAAAGTTTTCCTTGAATCTGAAATTCGAGGGTCTTCCAGGAAATCAAAAGTAATCAGAAAATGAGCAAACGAAAAGAACAGCAGCAACGAAAACTGATATTATCTTCATATTATTTTCGTAAACTTTAACCACCTAACGTGGGTGTCTAATAATCTTCTGCCAAACTCAGCTCTCGAGTCTGACAAATTAACTCAAGGAGTGGAAAAGTGGAGTAACAAAGTTCAGCAGCAGCAGAGGCAAACACCTCATTTATATTCGTTCTGCTTCATTTTTGTGGGTGAGTCAATCAACTTAACCGCATGCAATTATTGCCGGTGTGTTTGTGTCTGTGAGAGAGAGAGTGTGTGTGTGTGTGTGTGCATATCTTTAGGGATGGGTAATATTAATAAGTGTGCGTGTGCGTCTGTGCTTAACAAAGTTACTTTTCCTATTACCCATTCCCCCCAAGCTCCCATCCATACAACCATCCATGTTTTATGGCCATCTATCAACTTTATAAGATTAATCACCTGCAATCTCAAACCAAACACTCAACGTCGTAATTGCATTTACATCCGAACGTTTGAGACTTAAATGTTTGTGGTATTTCCTTGTGATAGCAGGATAAATTTAATATTTTTGGTAGGATTAAATTCAGAAGTTAGATTAATATTTAAGATTTCAAGACGACAACTACGAACGGAGTTTTCTTTGAAAGGACTATAATAGAATTGTTGGAAGGACCTGAATCCCATTATGAAGTCTTTTATATAAGAACAACTTCTGATAGTCTTCTAGGAGACCATATAAATATTCTTATTCCGTTGAAGATCATTCAAATGTATTCCATCAAAAAAATACATTTTGCAGACCTTTTAACAATATTTTAGGCTAACCGAAGCTCTTCCCTTAGACAGTTTTAGTCTGTTGAAGAATACTTACAGGGAATCTGCATAAATAATACCTGCTAAAGAATTTCTTTCTTGGGAAGACAATTTGCATTAGTTTGTCAATAATATGATCAACAGAATACAGGTTGATACAAAACTGCAACAAAGTCAAACGCCATAATTTTTACATTATTTTTTAAATTTTATTGATTGAAAGCAAAAAATTTCGGAAATAGCATTAAATGCTAGAATAATTTTAGATTTGTTCGAATTGGCCTTAAAATGGCCTTAAAACGGCCAATGAAACCGTCAAACGCTGCTCGAGTGTTACTCTGCTGTATTTTGGCCCATTACCGGCGAAACGCTTGCTTGAGGTGATCGACACTTTTTCAATGGAATTGTATGAAAATCCACACAAGCTGTTCTCTAAGAGCATTTTATCTCTTGGCAGATAATTATCTATATAGGTTCACGATTTCGTATAGCCCCAATATAACGGTACCCCCCGATATTCGGTATTTTGATGATTTTAGCCACATTTTCTAATAGAATAGTCTGAAAATCCACAGGAGGAGTTCTTTGTGGGTACTTTACCCCATGAAAGAGAATTGTTTATATAGGTCCACTATATCTTATATCCCCCATATAACGGTACCACCCGATATTCGGTATTTCGATAATTTTAGTCGCATTTTTCGACGGAATTGTCTAAAATTTTACACAAGGGGTTCCTTGTGAGCACTTTACCCCCTGAAAGGGAAGTGTCTATATAGGTCCAAAATATCGTATAAACCCCATATAACGGTATCCCCCGATATTCGGGATTTTGATGATTTTAGCCACATTTTCCAATGGAATGGTCTTAAAAACCGCACAACGAGTTCCTTGTGAGTACTTTATTCATTGAAAGAGAATTATCTATATAGGTCCACGATACTTGTTTAGTGTTAACCTTGCTTTCCAAAATACTCCAGACACAATAGTCCATCGGATTTGTATCCGAAGATTTTGGTGGCTATTGTGCGAGCAGAGTCCTATTGGAATGTCCAAGGTCTGCGGCCAAAATGTTTGAGTGCCCAAGGCTTTAATACACCCTCCAGAATATTTTCGCGATAATATCCGCCATATTCTGACGCCACGCTCGATTTATACGAGCGGAGAGCGACCATCGGCTGTTATGGGGGCCCACACCGGCGCTTGAGTTCTGGTTGCCAACCGAAGGTGCACATTTTCACCGGACCTCTTTGGCAAGTAAACACGATCATTTTGTTTGTTTACAAACCGCTAGACAACGAATGTTTTCTCATCGGAGAAAACCAAATTCGGCAGTTCACCACTTTCGGCCAAGCGAAGCAACTCGTTAGCTCTTTTGAGTCTATTTTCTTGCTGTTGCGGTGTAAGTTCTTGCATTTTTTGGAATTTCACTGGCTTTACTCCGAGCTAATTTTTTAGTATTTGCGAATGGAATATTACGATATATTCAGCACACGAGCCATTTTTCGCACACTGCGACGCGGGTTTCGATCAAGTCGCTTCTTTACTTTTCGAACCATTTCTGCTGATGTTGTCGTTTTTTTTCGTCCACTTCCTTGACGTCAGGCTACGCTAGCAGTATCACGGTAACAAGCGATGGTACGAGACACAAAAGATTTATTCACATTTAAATGCTGGAGTGCTCTAACGATAGCCACTTGTGGTTTTCCAGCCAAATATAAAGAAATCACACTATCACGCTTGAATTCCATCACGAATGAGCTGTCACTGGAATAATTTTAACAATTGTCGGACGAGTGGCTTTGAAACGACAGCAGTCTGAAGTAGGTTGCAGTTTTTCATTTCACCCTGTATATCTCTCCATCCGAGACACTGTGATTCAAAAATAGTACAATTTAGCACTCTTCGAACAATTGCAGTACAAATTTGCAAAACCACCACCAGATACCAACAAAGACCTCAATGTCGAATATCGGGATTTCAACTATATCCCTTCACCCAATACCAAGTTTAGTACCGCTTAGTTCTTTTCGAACAATTGTAGTAGACATTTCCAAACTCACCTCTATATCTTAACCACAAACAACAACGGTGACCTTAATATCAAATTTCGGGATTCGGTTCACACAAATCAAAATTGTAACAAATTTAGTATACATAAGTACTTCCAAAACTTTCTATATAGCCCATGCCTCGATCATCTCTAGATCTACTCCTAATGTCCTGAAACGGATTTGGTGCAAAGATGCCTAGGGTCTAAAAGCGTTATTTTGATGAGGTACGTATGGCTGAGAGCATAATATTTTTTAAACCCTCCACCATACTATAGAGGGTATATTTATTTTTTCATTCCGTTTGTAACTCCTCGAAATACTCATGTCAGACCCAACAAAGTATATATATTCTTGATCAGCGTAAAATTCTAAGACGATTTAGCCATGTCCGTCTGTCTGTCTGTCGTAATCACGCTATCTTTCGAACAAGTTAAGATAGAAGGCTAAAATTTTGCACATATGTATATTTTGCCAGTAGGCAGGTTAAATGGACCATGTAGGTCCAAGTTATCATATATCCCCCATATAACGGTACCTCCCGATATTCGGTATTTTGATGATTTTAGCGGCATTATTTAACGGAATCGTTCCAAATTTGGTATTTGAAGTTCGTAATAGATACTTCAGCCCATGCCAGAAAATTGTTTGTACAGGTCCAGGTCTTCGTACAGCCGGTACCCCCATATTCGGTATTTTGATGATTTTAGCTACATTATTTTAGCTACAGATTTTTCTTCAAGTTTCGCATTTAATATTTTTATTGTAATAACTTATGACAAAACTTGCCTATGAAGGTCCACGTCGTCGTATAAGCATTCAGTATTTTTAAGATTTTAACAGAATTTTTAACGGATTTTTTTTTTGGAAATTGCCAAATTTGTGCCAAATAGTGGAGGGTATTAAAATTTCGGCCCGGCCGAACTTACTGCTTTTTTACTTGTTTTTTTTTTTTTTTTTTTAATTTACGACTATATACAATTTTTTTAATAATTCCAAAAAATCAATTATTATTTTAAAAATATTTCTAAAAAATAAATGATGTAGATTCATTTAAAATAAACGAGTATTTCTGGAGTATTTTTGAATAAAATCTACAATTTATTTATATCCGTCGTAGAAGTCCTTTAAATTCTCTTATAAATAGATAACGATAAAAATATTTCAATATTTCACTTTTTGCCCCCATCATTCATTCATTCATCGTAAACTATGCAGTAAATTTTTATTAGGTTATGTTGAATACCTCAACAACAACGACGACAACATCGAAATGTCACATTCATTAGCCGAATGAAATGCAACTACTTGTAGCGGAAATCAAACTCACATACCGGAAAGAGAAAACCGAACAAGCCCGGGCCAGAGCCAGAGGCAGGAGCATAACAGGTCAAAATAATATTCCGATTACAAAACTATGTTCGTCCATTCGTTTCGACATGGCAATCATCGTTGCTCTGTCAAAGTGTAGGTAATGAAATAGCATTGCCACAAAATCCCATGCAAACAGCAGCAACTACAACAACAGCAATAGCTATGGATAAACCTAGTCAACAGCTAGCTGCTAGCTAACCGAGGAATAGAAAGCTAATCATGCAAAAGTAAATGTAAAACCCTGATGGACGACCTGGTCGAAAATGGGTGACACCTACCATCATTGATGACTATGACAATTGTATGGATGTTGTTGTGGTTGTTGTTGGTGGTGGTGGTGGTAGTACAATGTCTAATGCCTTTGGCCTGGTCAGAACATTTGAACCCATTCACCATTATGAACCCGAATGTACGTAACAACGTCAATGGAAGAACGGAAGAAAATATATTATTATGTTAGCTTAATGCGGCAGGTAAAAATGTATATTTCATGTATTCTGCATGCACATTCATGCTAATGCCGATTTTCCTCTAGCCGGCTATCAGTCTTCCATTGCCGTTGAGCATTGGTATCAATTTAAACGATACATCCGTTACTGGCAAAGCAAAGCAGAAAAAACGACGTTTATCAAATGTCTAAAATGTGTCACCGTTCATGCAACGATAAGCAAGTCACTCACAGACACACAAACAAACGCACACAGCTCATGGACATGAAATGCTATCTGTGTTTGGTTGGTAGATCCCAAAGGATCGCCGGGTTAAATGCCAAATGTATTGCATGTCCTGACAAACGGTTCCTGTTCAAAGCCATCCTTGCCTTTCCTTGTGTACAGTTCATTTGTGGATAAATTTAACTGGCTTTAGAGCCAGTCGTTCGGTCTGTCCTCCTGTCTATCTATCCCATGGGAACGGTGACAAGTGCTAAAGTAACCGAATACCATGTTCAACGGATAGGATTGATACAAATGACAAATACAAATTCGACTAGATTATGTCCATAATGCAAGATAAATACATGGCTAGGCAATGGGCGAGCGGGGCGTTGGAAACCAAAAACGAAAAATGGAGGCAAAAGGATTGTCAGGCATGTTTGGAAAACATTATTCATCGTGTTCGTTCAGCATGGAGAAATGTATTCTAATTTTGACAATAGGAGTGGAGGGGGGGGGGGGGGGGGGGGGGGGGGGGGGGTGATTTCAGCAAAATTTTAAATTGATTTTTGGTTAATCACTTCATTCCTTGCGCACCAATGACAAATCCTCGGAGTTTTCCATTAGACGCTTATTAATGGAGGTATATCTAATGGGAATATTTATAAATGGTAGAGAAATTGTTATACCCTCAGCCATATGGCTAGAGAGAACATATATCATTTGATATGGCCAAAACGTACCTCATAGAAATAACGGTTTTAGACCCTAAGTCTCTTTGGACCAAATCCGTTCCAGGACATTTGGAGTCGATTTAATGAAATTATTTGGATTTGCAAAGTTGGACCTAAATCGGATTATCCTTCTGTGCAGTAAAATATACATTTTTTTTGAAAAGTTGAACTTTTGGGGGGGAGGAACCAGAAGAAGTAGACCGAACTCGAATCTAAATTTGATAATAATACGACGATGCTCCAAGTTTGGACCAAATCGAATACCTCCTTCGAGAGTTATCGGATGGACGGACATCTCTAGATCGACTCCAAAAGTCCTGAAATGGATTTTGTGCCCTTCGGAAATTTTGATGAGACCCGTTTTGGCCGTATAAAATGATATATACCCTCTCCATATATATATACACTCTGAGGGTATAATATATATTTGAAAATTTACAAAATGTAATTCCAAAATCAAAAACCATTTATCATTTTAAAATCCGCCTGTTTGTCTGATGTGCACGATAACTCTTGGAGGGATTATCGGATTTGGTCCAAACTTTATGGTACTACCCAAAAAAAAGGCCTAAACTTTCAAAAAAAAATAAAAATGAATGGACACAAAGAGAAAGGATGAGCCGATTTTGCTCTAACTTTGCAAATCCTTATATTTTTATCAGTGCTAGGTCAGGTATCTCCCCCACAAAGTTTGAAAATTTTGAATAATTATAAATCTTATAAAATGTGATGTAAGAGACCGATTGATTTCAAATTATACACATAACTATATGTTTATTAACCCAAGGTCTGGTGTGAAGATGGGATATAACCATGGTACAATAAGGAGGTAGAACAGCTTCGTAAAACTACAGATATACAGCCCTGAGGCTATGCCCGCTTCCTGTCAGAAATATTGAAAATTATAAACAACAAGTTATTTTCATTTATTTGGTATCTTTTGTTCATTTCTGAAATTCCTCAAATAGCGCGAAAGATGAATGAAGTGCCTGGATGTTCTCTCAAAAATATGATCCTAAGTTTTGAATCTTTCAATTCAATGGCAAATCTGGTTTCAGATTTCAGATTAAGTTTCTTTCAATCATTGATTTTGAAAATGTATTTTTCAAAACAACAAATACGTACAAAAAATTGACGGAAGTCGGGTACACTTAGAAAAAAATTGTAATCAGCTGGGAGCTCTACCTTACCTTTTTATTATACCATGGATATAACGATCCACTCCTTCTAGTACTTTGTTAGTATTTTGAATACCGATTCCATTCCAGACACAAAATATATTTCCGAATATTTCCGAGATCACAAGATCTGTTACAAATATGATAGAGATCGGACCAATCCTTCCTTGCAGGAATTTTTACGAAAATCGCTGGAAAGAATGGAATATTTTTCACCCTTTCAACACTGGTTGGGTTTATTATATACAGATTGCACTTATCGTCCTATCTTCACGAGAATTTTCATAAGGGTAGGGTTAGACTCAGAAGGGCTAAGCCTATTATTTTTAAAGATGTCTGCAATATATTTAGGGGCTAAAAATCGCCAACAACTAAAAATGTTCCTGATTTTGCAGCCGTTATAAATAGAATGCAAAGGAAACGAAATCTAGCATGAAGTTAGAATTCAGGACAGCTAGTATAATGGATCACTACTTTTGTGTGAAAAGAAGTAAAAAAAATGTACTTTCGGCCGTGTCGAACTATGAATTCCCTGCACTATTCGGAACGAATTTGGCAATTTTCAAAAAAATAAAATTCGTTAAAAATTCTGTGAAAATCTTAAAAATACCGAATGTAGCCGTAATATTATGATTTATACGACGACGTGCACCTGCGTAGGCAGCCTTTGTCATAAGCCATTACAATATTCAATTGCGAAACTAGAAAACAAAAATCGGTGAATAACGTAGCTAAAATCATTAAAATACTGAATATAGGGAGGTACCGTTTTATGGGGGCCATACCAAAACATGGACCTGCACAGGCAATTTTCTGTCTTAGACAATAGTATCCACTACGAACTTCAATCCAAATTAGAAACAATTCCGGGGACTATACGAAAGCGTGGATCTGCATAGACAATTTTCTGCCATAGGCTGTAGTATCTATTGCGAACTTCAAATACAAAATTTGAAACAATTCCGGTAAATAATGTCGCTCAAATCATCAAAATACCGAATTTCGGGAGATACCGTTATATGGGGGCTATATGAAAACATGGACCTACACATACAATTTTCTGACTTAGGCTGTAGCAACTATTACCAAATTCAAATACCAAATTTGAAACAATTACGGCGAATAAAGTCGCTAAAACCATGAAAGTATCGAATATCGGGAGGTATCTTTATATGAGGCCGATACGAAGACGTGGGTGCAGGTCCACAATTTTCTGTCATAGGCTATAGTATCCATTACGAGCTACAAATCCAAATTAGAAACAATTCCGCTGAATAATGTCGCTAAAATCATCAAAGTACCGAATATCGGGAGGTATCTTTATATGAGGCCGATACGAAGACGTGGACCTGCACAGGCAATTTTCTGTCATAGGCTGTATTATTCATTACGATCTTCAAATACAAAATTTGAAACAATTCCGGTGAATAATGTCACTAATATCATCTAACTACCGAATATCGGGAGGTATCGTTATATGGGAGCCATACGAAGACGTGGACCTGCACAGACAATTTTCTGTCTTAGGCTGTAATATCCATTACGAAATTCAAACACCAAATTTTAAACAATTCCGGTGAATAATGTCACTAATATCATCTAACTACCGAATATCGGGAGGTATCGTTATATGGGAGCTATACGAAAATGTGGACCTGCACAGACAATTTTCTGTCTTAGGCTGTAGTATCCATTACGAATTTAATATTCCTAATTTGAGACATTTCCGTTTAAAAATGTCGCTAAACTTATAAAAAATACCGAAAATAGGAAGGTAACGTTATATTGGGACTATATCAAAACGTGGACCTACATCGCCCATTTTCAATACCAAAAGTCCTGCAGCCATAATATATATTTGAGTAAAATTTTATGAACCTATTATATTTCGTTCGGAAGCTAGTGTATTTATATATATATATATATATATATATATATATATATATATATATATATATATATATATATATATATATATATATATATATATATATATATATATATATATATATATATATATATATATATATATATATATATACTTTGTGGGGTCTAAAATGTATATTTCTAGGTTTTACAAACGGAATGACAAACTTAATATACCCTCCATACTATGGTCGAGGGTATAAAATTACCAATATTTCCATTCTACCGAAACGCTGAAAATAACTTACCAGCGAAATCCAAAATACACAAAAGGCGATCTTCTGGCTTTTTTATGCGGATTTCCTTGAGGAATATAGCCAAATATCGTATACAAGCAAGTCATATGGATGAGTCTAAATTCGGAGGCACAGAGGGGCCTCTCGCTTTTAGAGACGATCGCAAAATATTTAGGGGTTCAAATGAACCAAAAACAGAAAATGTTTCCTTATCACACAATTGAAACCAATCGACAGGGAATTTTTTCTGAGAGGAGAGTTAAAGACTGAGAGGAAGTCTGGCAGTTTGAATGACAATTGGATTTTATTTAACTGTAAAATGGACCAAAACTACTTACAGCACGACGGAGTCCGTAAATATTGGGCAAATGCCCCTGGTCAAAAAAGACTAAGGTTAATATCTGGGCAGTGCTCTATGACATAATTTCAAAAGCGAAATCTTCCAAACTGGATTTGGACATAAGGGGGCTTCTACCACATTGTGGTGTTGTAGGGCATCAGATGGTCGGCACCCGCACGGCCATAGCCTTTGCTTTTTATACCCTACACCACAAGGTGGTCAGGGTATTATGTCTTTGTGCATTTGTTTGTAACAGGCAAAAGGAAACGAGATAGACCCATAGTTCCTTTTGATGATCTGCATAGAATCACATTCTGAGTCGATTTATGCATGTCCGTCCGTCTGTCCGTCTGTCCATGTATTTTTGTAAACAAAGTACAGTTCGCATTTATTGTCCTATCCAGATGAAATTTTGCACAAATCATTTGTTTGGCCCAAGAACGATCCCTATTGAAATTGAAGATAATCGGTCAAAATTTAGATATAGCTCCCATATATATCTTCGTCCGATTTGCTTTTTATTGCGCACCAAACGTGTAATATCAGTCCGAATTGTATGGAATTATGCACGTACGATCAGATTGGACCTGAAAATAAGTATGCCAAATTTGATCGAAATCGGTTCTGATATAGCTATAGCTCCCATATATATTGTTCATCCGATTTGTTATTTTTGTCCTTCGCAGCCGTAATATGCACCCTGTAACAACAATATTTAGGGAAATATATCAAATACAGCTCAGAAATACATTTGCTAAATTTTATCGAAATCGGTTCAGATTTGGATATAGCTCCCATATATAACTTCGTCCGATTTACTTTTGATTGTGCACCAAACGTCTAATATTTGCCCAAATGGGATGAAATTTGGCACTTACGATCGAATTGAGTCTAGAAGCTAGTATGTCAAATTTGGTGAAGATCGGTTCAGATATAGCTATAGCTCCCATATATATTGTTCATCCGATTTGTCATATTTCTTATCCACAGCCGTAATATGCACTCCAACGAGTGCATACCCACGATATTCGGCGAAATATATCAAATACAGCTCAGAAATATCTTCGCCAAATTTTATGGAGATCGGTCCCGATTTGGATATAGCTTCCATATATATCTTTATCCGATTTCAAATTAATTGTGCACCAAATGGGCAATATAAGTCAGAATTTAAAAGATACAAATGCTTCGGCATATTTAGTCCTTTGAACTTTAAATTATAATTATAATCATAGCGTGTATGATTGAATTCTGCCATAAAAACTTTTAATTGTTATGCGCAGCTCTACTAAATTAGCAAAGTGGTGTAGGGTATCATAAAGTCGGCCCCGCCCTACTTTCTTTACTGGTTATACCCTCAGCCATATGGCTACAGAGGGTATATATCATTTGATACGGCCAAAACGTGCCTAGTCGAAATAACGGTTTTAGACCCTCGGTCTCTTTGGACCAAATCCGTTTCAGAACATTTCGAGTCGATCTAGCGATGTCCGTCCGTCCGTCCGTCCGTCTGTCTGTCTGTCTGGCTGGCTGGTGCGCACGATAACTCTCGAAGGGAGTATCCAATTTGGTCCAAACTTGGTACATCGTAATATTTTTGTCAAACTTAGATCGAGTTCGGAGATGGACAATATCGGTCCACTCCTTCTGGTACCTCCCTCACAAAAGTTCGAAATTTTCAAAAAATTTAATTTTTGCACAGAAAGAGAAATTATAGTCCGATTTTGCTCCAACTTTGCAAATCTTAATATTTGCGTCAGTGTGAGGTCGGGTGTGAAAATGGAAAATATCGGCCCACTCCATCAAGTACCTCCCCCACAAATGGTAAAAATTTTGAATAATTACAACTCTCATAAAATGTGATGTAAGTGTCCGATTGTCTTAAAATTTTACACATCCCAATATTTATATTAACCCAAGGTCTGGTGTTAAGATGGAATATATCGGTCCACTCCTTCTGGTACCTCCCCCACAAAAGGTCGAAATTTTCAAAAAAAAAAAAAAAATATTTTTTTTTGCACAGAAAGAGAAAGAATAATTCGATTATTCTGCTACTTTGTAAATCCTAATATTTGCATCATTGCTAGGTCTGGTGCGAAAATGGAGAATATCGGTCCACTCCTTCTGGTACCTCCCCCACAAAGGGTCAAAACTTTAAATAATCACAACTCTCATAAAATGTTGTAAGAGTCTGATTATCTTGAAATTTCACACATCCCAATATTTATATTAACCCAAGATCTGATGTTAAGATGGAATATATCGATCCACTCCTTCTGGTACCTCCCCCACAAAAGGTAGAAATTTGCAAAAAATATATTTTTTGCACAAAAAGAGAAAGGATACTCCGATTTTGCTCTCACTTTGCAAATCCTAATATTTGCATCAGTTCTACGTTAGGTGTAAAAATGGACAATATCGGTTCACTCCTTCAAGTACCTCGCCCACAAATGGTCAAAATTTTGAATAATTACAACTCTCATAAAATGTGATGTATGAGTCCGATTGTCTTCGAATGGCGCACATCCCAATATTTATATTAACCCAAGCTCTGGTGTTAAGATGAAGTATATCGGTCCACATCTTATGGTACCTCCCCCACAAATGGTCGAAAACTTGAGATATATATTTTCTGCACAGAAAGCAATAATCTAATTTTGAAAAACATAACGCTCAAAGAAAGCGAAATAAGGATTCAACTCTTTTCAAATTTCACACATACAAATTATTTTTGCTAACACCAGATCTGTTTTGAAGATGATCCTATATATCTGCGAACACCTTCTGGTACCTCACCCACAAAGAGACACATTTTTCAATATTTTTATCTGTCATAAATTGCGAAACAACTCAGTGATTCTTTACAATTGCTATATCCATCTGCTATAATAATATTTATATCATATTAATGTAGGTCCGATACGAAATTGACAATATTGACCCATTCTTTAAAAACCCACTCCATAGAGGGTGAAGAGGCCTGAGGGTATACATCTGTCGGCAAAGCCGACCGATACTTTTTTACTTGTTTTTGTTTAATTTTGGTTTTTGAGACGGATATAAAATAATAAAATAATAATGCCATCATCACTAACTCCTTCTACTCTGTATTAATTACCTCATCCACCTCGTTAATAGATGAAGTATTTATTGCACATCGCCCATTTAATGAGTCTAGATTTAAGAACCGAACAAAAACGTAATGAGCAGTGGTTTCGCTTTAAATGAACTGTAAACAGATAATTAGCGAACATTTTGTGCTCGTAACAATTAAAATACAGCAAAACAAAATGACAAACACTACGCCCGGTCCATCCTCCACCTTTGATGGCAATAACAATAAAAATGTTGTTGGTGAAAATGAAACGAATGAAAAAAAAAACAAAAAAAAAACATTGGAAAACCTTCTGGAATCAATGTCATCAGTTACAACCGACACAATTAACAAATGCGATTAAGTTTTATTACTCTCTGGTCTTGGTGTGCCATTGTAAAATTGTTGATGGCGAATGCTGGAGGCTGGAGCCTTCATGCCATCATCGTTCGTTATGATGTCAACCGAATTTGTGTGAGTGTGCGTGCGTGTATGTATTCGAAAGTTAATAAAGTGAATTTAATTATAACAATTCTTCCATTCTGTCATGTATGGATTTTCATAGGTATTACATTAACGAAGTCATATATGGAATATTTAAAAGCTTAACTATGTTTGGTCTCACAACAACAACAACAATAGCTGCCACGCCATTACACACATACACACACATGGACACCGAAATTTTCCATGCATCATTACATGCTGACACCTTTGTTTTGTAACATTGTATCAACATTAAATATTCGCACTGCAATTCAACTGCAGCAATGGCAGGAAAGTTCGTTAAACTCGTCACGTTTTATGTGTTTTAAGTTTTGAGGAGGAAAGGGGGTACAAATTTGGGTTTAAATATTTTTTCGAATATTTTCAAGGTCTAAGAGACCAATAACCATGGATTTTTAAGGAATATTTTTTTAAGGACCAAGACAACAATAAGCGTTCATTTTCAAGGACCAACTAAACAATAAGCGTGGATTTTTCAAAAAAAAAATTTTTTCAATGACCAACAATAATAAGCTTGGATTTTTAAAGAATATTTTTTCAAGGACCAACAGACAAATAAACGAGGATTTTTAAAGAATATTTTTTTCAAGGAACAACAGACAAATAAACGTGGATTTTTAAAGAATATTTTTTCAAGGACCAAATGACCATGAAACCTGGATTTTTAAAGAATATTTTTTCGAGGACCAAAAGACCAAGAAACGTGGATTTTTAAAGAATATTTTTTCAAGGACCAACAGACAATTAAATGTGGATTTTTAAAGAATATTTTTTCAAAGACCAACAGACAAATAAACGTGGATTTTTAAAGAATATTTTTTCAAGGACCAAATGACCAAGAAACGTGGATTTTTAAAGAATATTTTTTCAAGGACCAAATGACCAAGAAACATGGATTTTTAAAGAATATTTTTTCAAGGACCAAATGACCAAGAAACGTGGATTTTTAAAGAATATTTTTTCAAGGACCAAATGACCAAGAAACGTGGATTTTTAAAGAATATTTTTTCAAGGACCAAATGACCAAGAAACGTGGATTTTTAAAGAATATTTTTTCAAGGACCAAATGACCAAGAAACGTGGATTTTTAAAGAATATTTTTTCAAGGACCAAATGACCAAGAAACGTGGATTTTTAAAGAATATTTTTTCAAGGACCAAATGACCAAGAAACGTGGATTTTTAAAGAATATTTTTTCAAGGACCAAATGACCAAGAAACGTGGATTTTTAAAGAATATTTTTTCAAGGACCAAGTAACAAAGAAACGTGGATTTTTAAAGAATATTTTTTCAAGGACCAAATGACCAAGAAACGTGGATTTTTAAAGAATATTTTTTCAAGGACCAAATGACCAAGAAACGTGGATTTTTAAAGAATATTTTTTCAAGGACCAAATGACCAAGAAACGTGGATTTTTAAAGAATATTTTTTCAAGGACCAAATGACCAAGAAACGTGGATTTTTAAAGAATATTTTTTCAAGGACCAAATGACCAAGGAACTTAGATTTTTAAAGAACATTTTTTTAAGGACCAACTGACAATTAAACGTGGATTTTTAAAACAATATTTTTTCAAGGACCAAATGACCAAGAAACGTGGATTTTTAAACAATATTTTTTCAAGGACCAACAGACAATTGAACGTGGATTTTTAAACAATATTTTTTCAAGGACCAACAGACAATTGAACGTGGATTTTTAAACAATATTTTTTCAAGGACCAACAGACCAAAGCTTGAATTAAAAAAAAAATTCAAGGACCAACAGCACATAGTGGTAACGGTATTATGTGCGAGATGGACTCATAGTTACTTTTAAGGATCTTCATAGAATCACTTTCTGAGTCTATTTATGCATGTCAGTCCGTCTGTCCGTATGTCCATGTATTCTTGTGAACAAAATGCAGGTCGCATTGAATTGAGATGAAATTTTCCAAACAATATTTGTTTGACCCAAGGACGAACCCTATTGAAATTGGTTAGAATCGGTTCATATTTGGATATAGCTCCCATATATATCTTCAACCGCTTTAGAGTTAATTTTGTACCACATTTCCAATATCAGTTCAAATGATCTGAATTTTGGTACAGCCGACCGAATTCAGTCAAGAAGCAAGTACATCTAATTTGGCGAAAATCAGTTCAAATATAGCTATAGCTCCCATATATATATTTTATCCGATCCTCCCATTCGTAATATGCCCACCACAGGAATGATATTTGGTACCGCATATTAGATAAAGCTCTGAAATAAGTGTATCAAATTTTGTCAAGATCGGTTCAGATTTGGATATAGCCCCCATATATATCTTCAACCGATTTCAAGTTTATTGGGCAAATAATGGCTAATACCAGCCCACATGGAGTGAATTTCGGAACGTAAGTTTCTCCTCTGCTCCTATATATATTTTTATTGATATAATCCTTTTCGAAGTCATATCAGGCAATCTGCAATGCAATGTTATTTGGTATAAAACATAAAAATTTCTCCAGCAAATTCGTTGAAAATCAATTCAGAATTGGATATGCCTCCCATACATTAGTTCCCTCTGAAACCAATTTATAACTGCTCTAAAGTCAAATGTTGACAGGTGGTATGATCTACTTCAAATAAATTATTTTGTTATGGGAGCTCTACTAAATATGCATAGTGGTGTAGGGTGTCATATAGTCGGCCCTGCCCGACTTTTGACTTTCCCTTACTAATTAAATAATATTTTTTCATGGTCCTACAATTAAAAAAATTTAAAGACCAACAGACCGAACCTTGGATTTTTAAAGAATTTTACCAAGGCTTGAGTTTTTAAAGATTTTTTTCAGGGACCAAAAGACCAAAGCGTTGTTTTTAAAGAAATTATTTTAAGGGCCAAAAAGACTAAGGACCAACAGACCAAAGCGTGGATTTTTAAAGATTTTTTTTTCAAGGACCAAAAGACCAATGACCCACAAACCAACAGACCAAAGCGCGGATTTTTAAAGATTTTTTTTCAAGGACCAAAAGACCAATGACCCACAAACCCACAAACCCACAGACCAAAGCGCGGATTTTTAAATTTTTTTTTTTTTTTTTTTCAAAGAACAAACAGAAATTTTTAGGGTCCAAAAGACTAAAGACCAGCAGAACAAAGCGTGGATTTTTAAAAGTATTTTTTTCAAGGACCAACAGATTATCATGCTTGGATTTTTCAAAATATTGTTTTAAATACCAACGGCGTGGATATTTTTAAGGATGTTTCTCAAAGTTTAGACAGTCAATACTTTTGTTTTTTTTTTTCTAAGATATTTTGTAAGGATTAGCCTTATAAAGAATAGGATTTTTTTATCATCCTATCACTCCATTCTGTCCCATATCATTACCCTGAACACTATGATGAACTCTTACGACCATACCTTTCATTTAACCAACAAATGTCATAAAATTTAATAATGCAAATGTAATTAAGTCGAAATGATCCACCAAATGGTAACCCCTAGCTGCAATACCTGCAAACGTATCCCCTAACTACATATGCGATTATGTGTGTGTGGGTGTGTGGGGGTGTGCGTGTAACTGTGTCAATATGTGTAAACCTATTTGCACAGTAAACTGAAACTTGTGACATGCCAAAAGTTCAAATGTTATGTGCTATGCTAGTGTGGTATTATTACTGTTGTGCCATTGTGTGTGTGGCACCTACACCAACATCATCATCACCAGCACCAGCAAAAGCACCATAGACACATACCTTCACCCACACCACCAATGCCAAACAATAGCACACCACTATGGTTTGTGTCAAATGAGCTGTAATCAAAATTATTCTGGCAAACTATTGTGGATTATTACCGATGGTGTCAATGCGAGGGGTCGCTAAGGAAGGTATTTATTAGCAATCAATAATGTCGAGGGAAAAATATTGAAGTAAATGGGGAACGTACAAAAGTCTTTTATACCTAGAAGATTATATGAGCATTCTTTAGATAGAGACTGAAACACCAGAATGGATTTTCTACAAATTAAGGACTTTTGACAGGTTTTCTATAAATAAAAAATTTGTAGGCCCCCTGTGAGAAGAGACCTTTTTATATTTCTTCCCCACCTATATATCCTTCTAAGGACATTCATAGTTGTAATTTAATTTTAACACCCGCCGGAGCCCCACGTACTATTTTAATGGCTAGGTTTTATAATAATAACATCGTATGTAAATAATATGTTGTTAGGCTTACCGTAAAACTAATTTATGGTTTAATACTTTGTTGTCGTTGCTGTTGCCGTTGTTGTTAGTTTAAAATGTATGTCATGTTTTTAAATAAATTATACAAACGGACGCCTTTAATTATGCAACACATTTTATTAGTTTTGTGTGATTGGCATTGGCATGCCAATAGCACATGGGACATTTGTTCTCTACATGTGTGTGTGAGTATGTTTGTGTGTGTTGTTATTGTACATTTCAAATGTCCTTTTTACACAAACGACATTTGAAACCCTAATATTATGTTAATGGTCAAATACAATATTTTCTCTAATTAGGTTTTTGAAATACCACCCCCCCCCACACACACATATATACACCATGCATACATATAAGTGCCAGGGAACTGTTGAATTCATGGTGATGACAGGGTGATAACAAATGTATGGTTTATTCAGGATTATCAACACCCATCTATGGTGAAATTTTGTGGAATTTATTCAAGGCTGGACAAAAGCGAAACGCAAAATATTTATAATAAATGAGAGATGTCATTGGTGTGAAACACAAGGTCACAATAGGTCTGGTTGTTGTAACAATCTTCAAATTAAGTAATTATGTTCGTCGGAATAAAAAATAAATACGAAAGAAAGAAGGGAAACAGAGATACTATTCCCTAAAAACTACCCTCATTGGTTTGTTTGATCTTTGAAAAAATATTGTTTTAAAATCCAATTTCCTGGATCTTTTGGTCCTTGAAAAAAATATTCTTTAAAAATCCAACTTTTTTGGTCTTTTGATCCTTGAAAAAATATTTCTACCTTCAGTAGACTAAAATAAATAAATATTTGATCCTTGAAAAAATATTCTTTAAAAATCCACGCTTAAAATCTACTTCTTTGGTCTTTTGATCCTTGAAAAAATATTCTTTAAAAATCCACGCTTAAAATCTACTTCTTTGGTCTTTTGATCCTTGAAAAAATATTCTTTAAAAATCCACGCTTAAAATCTACTTCTTTGGTCTTTTGATCCTTGAAAAAATATTCTTTAAAAATCCACGCTTAAAATCTACTTCTTTGGTCTTTTGCAAAAATTCTTTAAAAATCCACGCTTAAAATCCGCTTATTAGACTGTTGATCTTTGAAAAAATATTCTTTAAAAATCTACTTCTTTGGATCCTTCAAAAAAATATTCTTTAAAAATCCACGCTTAAAATCTACTTCTTTGGTCTTTTGATCCTTGAAAAAATATTCTTTAAAATCCACGCTTAAAATCTACTTCTTTGGTCTTTTGATCCTTGAAAAAATATTCTTTAAAAATCCACGCTTAAAATCTACTTCTTTGGTCTTTTGCAAAAATTCTTTAAAAATCCACGCTTAAAATCCGCTTATTAGACTGTTGATCTTTGAAAAAATATTCTTTAAAAATCTACTTCTTTGGATCCTTCAAAAAAATATTCTTTAAAAATCCACGCTTAAAATCTACTTCTTTGGTCTTTTGATCCTTGAAAAATATTCTTTAAAAATCCACGCTTAAAATCTACTTCTTTGGTCTTTTGCAAAAATTCTTTAAAATCCACGCTTAAAATCCGCTTATTAGACTGTTGATCTTTGAAAAAATATTCTTTAAAAATCTACTTCTTTGGATCCTTCAAAAAATATTCTTTAAAAATCCACGCTTAAATCCACTTCTTTGGACTTTTGATCCTTAAAAAATATTCTTTAAAAATCCACGCTTAAAATCCACTTCTTTGGTCTTTTGATCCTTAAAAAAATATTCTTTAAAAATCCTCGCTTAAAATCCACTTCTTTGGTCTTTTGATCCTTGAAAAAATATTCTTTAACTTCTTTGGACTTTTGATCCTTGAAAAATATTCTTTAAAAATCCACGCTTAAAATTCTATTCTTTGGACTTTTGATCCTTGAAAAAATATTCTTTAAAAATCCACGTTTCTTGGTCATTTGGTCCTTGAAAAAAATATTCTTTAAAAATCCACGTTTCTTGGTCATTTGGTCCTTGAAAAAAATATTCTTTAAAAATCCACGTTTCTTGGTCATTTGGTCTTTGGAAAAATATTCCTTAAAAATTTACGATCAAAATCCACGCTTCTTGGTCATTTGGTCCTTGAAAAAATATTCTTTCAAAATTTAGGATCAAAATCCAGGTTTTTTGGTTATTTGGTCCTTGAAAAAATATTCTTTAAAAATCCACGTTTCTTGGTCATTTGGTCCTTGAAAAAATATTCTTTAAAAATCCTCGTTTCTTTGTCTTTTCCTCTTTAAAAAAAATATTCTTTAAAAATCCACGTTTCTTGATCATTTTGTTCTTGAAAAATATTCTATTAAAATCCACGTTTCTTGGTCATTTGGTCCTTGAAAAAATTATCTTTAAAAATCCACGCTTCTTGGTTATTTGGTCCTTGAAAAAATATTCTTAAAAATCCAAGTTTGTTGGTTATTGGTCCTTGAAAAAATATTGGTCATTTGGTCCTTGAAAAAATATTCTTTAAAAATCCACGTTTCTTGGTCATTTGGTCCTTGAAAAAATATTCTTTAAAAATCCACGTTTCTTGGTCATTTGGTCCTTGAAAAAATATTCTTTAAAAATCCACGTTTCTTGGTCATTTGGACCTTGAAAAAATATTCTTTAAAAATCCACTTTTCTTTGTCATTTAGTCCTTGAAAAAATATTCTTTAAAAATCCACTTTTCTTTGTCATTTAGTCCTTGAAAAAATATTCTTTAAAAATCCACGTTTCTTGGTCATTTGGTCCTTGAGAAAATATTCTTTAAAAATCCACGTTTCTTGGTCATTTGGTCCTTGAGAAAATATTCTTTAAAAATCCACGTTTCTTGGTCATTTGGTCCTTGAAAAAATATTCTTTAAAAATCCACGTTTCTTGGTCATTTGGTCCTTGAAAAAATATTCTTTAAAAATCCACGTTTTTTGGTCATTTGGTCCTTGAAAAAATATTCTTTAAAAATCCACGTTTCTTGGTCATTTGGTCCTTGAAAAAAAAAATCTTTAAAAATCCACGTTTCTTGGTCATTTGGTCCTTGAAAAAATATTCTTTAAAAATCCAAGTTTCTTGGTCATTTGGTCCTTGAAAAATATTGTTTAAAATTCCACCGTTTCTTGGTCATTGGTCCTTGAAAAATATTCTTTAAAAATCCAAGTTTCTTGGTCATTTGGTCCTTGAAAAAATATTGTTTAAAATTCCACGTTTATTTGTCTGTTGGTCCTTGAAAAAATATTCTTTAAAAATCCACGTTTATTTGTCTGTTGGTCCTTGAAAAAATATTCTTTAAAAATCCACGTTTATTTGTCTGTTGGTCCTTGAAAAAATATTCTTTAAAAATCCACGTTTATTTGTCTGTTGGTCCTTGAAAAAATATTCTTTAAAAATCCACGTTTATTTGTCTGTGGTCCTTGAAAAAATATTCTTTAAAAATCCACGTTTATTTGTCTGTGGTCCTTGAAAAAATATTCTTTAAAATCCACGTTTATTTGTCTGTTGGTCCTTGAAAAAATATTCTTTAAAATCCACGTTTCTTGGTCGTTTGGTCCTTGAAAAAATATTCTTTAAAAATCCACGTTTCTTGGTCATTTGGTCCTTGAAAAAATATTCTTTAAAATTCCACGTTTATTGGACTGGTGGCCCTTGCAAAAATATTCTTTAAAAATCAACGCTTATTAGTCAGTTGGCTCTTGAAAAAATAATTTTTATGGAATCTCTGTTATTGACCTAAAATCTTCCCATCTTGTAACCATATCCAATAATCACCATCTTTTCTTGGAACTAACAAATCGAAATTTTCGCACTGAATGCACTTTCTTCAACATATCATCGAGGCATTACAAACGTTTTCTTCGGTAAAACGTAAAACAAACATCTGTGTGTGTTTTTTATCCTTCATTCGAAATGATCCTTTGCCTTGCCATGCTTCGTTCATGCATTCTCCGTTCGTTCATTCATTGCTCGGTCGCTCGCTCGCTCAGCATCAAAACATCTGCTAACGAGTTATTTTTGCAGTTGATTAAACTCTGTTCAGTTAATCAAAAGAAAACGGAATGAAATGAGAAATTGCTGGAAAGAAAATGGAGAAAAAAAGATGAAAGCAAATGTGTGTATGTGTGTACAACCCAGTAAAATTTCCAATTCATTCCATGTCTGTAGAGGAGGAGAAGTGAACATCAGCCCATACAAAACAATGAAGTCAACAAACGATTGAATTTACCGGAATATGACCAAACGATGTGTATTTGTTCGTCTCTTGTTCTTTTTTTTCTTCTTCGTTTCTTGAAAGCAAAGAAAACTAAACGAAAATATGAAATGACATCTAGAAATGGTTTCTTTTTGGCATGAATTGGAATCATAAATTGAGCAAAGAGTTTTCTTGTGATTCAATTCTTTTGTAACAATTTAAGGCTTTAAAATTTTCAGGTTAAGGAGCAGGTACAATTATTTTTGGGTGAATTTATTAATTTATCTCAGATTTTGAGAACGTGTTATTCGAGTATCTTGAATTTGAACGAAATTTATCATTTTTCGTGAATTCTTAAGAAATTTTACATTCCTTCTTAAAAAAAAATATTCGTTGTGGTCACAAAAGATTCCATGCATCGCAAAACGAAATCCGTTTCAGGACATTTCCGTCTGTGGAACGTACATAAATCTCGAAGGGAGTATTGAAGTTAATCTAGATTTGACACATTGTAGTCTAACTTAGATAGAGCTCAAAGACTAGTCCACACCCTGAAATGTTCAAAAATTTCAACAAAAATTTCTTAATTTGGTTAAAGCCAAAGGATTCTCGGCGTTGAACCAAACATGGCAGATTAAGAACTTTATTTTTATCAAATGTTGGAAAATTATTTTAGAAATGGGAAATATTGGCCATATCTCATAAATTTTGTTAACGGGTGTCAAGATTTTTAAGATTAAGATTTTCAGTCTTGGGATTCTTGGATTTTTTTCAAGGACTTGTGGAAAAAGATCACGGATGTTAAAAATGTATTGAAAGAATTTCGTTGTCAAGAATTTTTGATTTTTAAAAATGTATTTGAAGGATTCCTGGCCTAAGTACTTGTTTCCTAAGTATTTTCTACATTTCCAAAGTATTTTAAACTATTCTTGAAGGATTACCTGGTCAAGGATTCTTCAATCTTTGTTTTTAATATTTGACCAAAAAAGTGAATTTTTTTAACAACTTTAAGGGGGATTCCTGGCCTAAGTACTTGTTTCCTAAGTATTTTCTACTTTTCCTTAGTATTTTAGATTTTTGGATATTTTAAACTATTCTTGAAGGATTACCTGGTCAAGGATTCTGTTATCTTTTTTTTAATATTTGACCAAAAAAGTGATTTTTTTTAACAAATGTGTAGTTTTACAAAATATATTTGTAGGACTTCCTGGTCAAGGATCCTTGTTTCATAAGTAGTTTGGATCTTTTTTTAATTTATAAAACAAAGGATGGTATATTT
The DNA here is from genome assembly GCF_030504385.1 of Musca domestica. Lineage (NCBI taxonomy): Eukaryota > Metazoa > Arthropoda > Insecta > Diptera > Muscidae > Musca > Musca domestica. Next base: position 1,710,283 of record NW_026712162.1, on the reverse strand, counting down.
TTTAAGAATGTCCTGGACAAGAATCGTAGATTTCCAAAAATGTTTTTGAATTACGTCCTGGATAATAATCGTGATTTCTTAAAATATTTTTAAGGACCTTATGAAAATATCCCCAATTCATGATTATTAAAAAAACATTTTTTGATTAATTTCTTGAACAAAGATCGTTTGAAACATTTTCCAGTAAATTTATGAGCTGGGATTTTTTTTTATATTTTTGAAGGATCAAGAATTTTTTTATTTTTTTCGAAGACTTGCCGGAAGAGGGCTATTTTTGTTTTTGAAAGTCTTCCTTGGCCAGAATAGTGGATTCTTTAAAATATTGTCAAAGGAAAAAAAAGAGCGCTGTTTTCCCTTTTATATGTCTATAAGGAATTTTTAACATCTGCCATTTAGAAAACAAGCAATAAGTAAATCCTGGCAAGAATAGTGGATTTTATAATTTTTTAAAGAACTTTATGTTCAAATATTATGGATATTTTATAACATCTTTAAAAGTCTTCCTGGATAGATGGCGTTTAAAAATACCTTCCAAGTACTATCAGCAGCACGATCGTGGATTTAAATTTTTAAATATTTGAAGGACCATGAATAGTGGATTTTATGACATATTTTGGAATGACTTCCTGGTCAAGGATTTCTAAAATATTCGTGATGGACTTCCTTGACAAAAATCGAGAATTTTATTTATATTTATGGAATACAGGGTGAAATGAAAAAAACTGCAACCAACTTCAAACTACTGTCATTTCTAATCCACTCGTCCGACAGCTGTTAAAATTATTCCAGTGACAGCTTCTTATATTGTTTACAAGCGTACAAAAGCTGAGCTGAAGATATCGCAATATTCCATTCGGCAAATATTGAAAAATGAGCTCGGGGTAAAGCCATTGAAATTCCAAAAAGTGCAAGACTTACACCGCAACAGAAAGAAAATAGACTCAAAAGAGCTAAAGAGTTGCTTTGCTTGGCCGAAATTGTTTACTTGCCAAAGAGATCAGCTAAAATTTGCACCTTCGGTTGGCCACCAGAACTTAAGTGCCGGCCATGGTGACGGTGTGGGCCGCCATAACATCCGATGGTCGCTCTCCGCTCGTATTAATAGACAGTGGCATCAGAATAAATGCCGAATATTATCGCGAAAATATTCTGGAGGGTGTATTAAAGCCTTGGGCACGCAAACGTTTTGGCCGCAGACATTGGACATTCCAACAAGACTCAGCACCATCGCACTCAGCACGCGCCATCCAAGAATCCGCACAATGGCCACCAAAATCTCCGGATACCAATCCGTTGAACTATTGTGCCTGGAGTTTTTTTTTTTGGAAAGCAAGGTGGCACAAAAAATACCAAAGTGTCGATAACCTCAAGCAAGCGCTTTGCCGGGAATGGGCCAAAATACCGCAGAGCAACATTCGGGCAGCGTGTGACGGTTTCATTGACCGTTTGAAGGCCATAATTCGTGCCAAAGGTGACCAATTCGAACAAATCTAAACTTATTCTACAATTTGATGCTTTTTCCGACATTTTTTGCTTTCATTCAATAAAATTAAAAAAAAATATAAAAATTATGGCGTTTGACTTTGTTGCAGTTTCTTATCTCACCCTTATTCCAAGAGGTTGTATTAAAGCCTTGGGCACGCAAACAGATCTTGGACATTCTAACAGGACTTAGCACCATCGCACTCAGCACGCACCACCCAAGAATGGTTACATAATAAGGTTCCTCGCTTCATTTCTAGCGCACAATAACCACCAAAATCTCCGGATACCAATCCGTTGGACTATTGTGTCGGGAGTATTTTCGAAAGCAGGGTTGGCACTAAAAGATACCAAAGTGTCGATCACCTCAAGCATGCGCTTCACCGGGAATTGGCCAAAATACCGCAGAGCAACTTTCGGGCAGTGTGTGACGGTTTCATTGGTCGTTGGAAGGCCATAATTTGTTCAAAGGTGACCAATTCGAACAAATCTAGACTTATTCTAAAATTTGATGATATTTCCGACATTTTTTGCTTTCATTCAATAAAATTTAAAAAAAAAAGGTAAAAATAATGGCGTTTGACTTTGTTGCAGTTTTTTATCTCACCCTTATTCCAAGAGGTTGTATTAAAGCCTTGGGCACGCAAACAGATCTTGGACATTCTAACAGGACTCAGCACTATCGTACTCAGCACGCGCCACCCAAGAATGGTTACACATAAGGTTCCTCGCTTCATTTCCAGCGCATAATGGCCACCAAAATTTCCGGACACCAATCCGTTGGACTATTGTATCTGGAGTATTTTGGAAAGCAAGGTTGGCACCAAAGAAATACCAAAGTGTCGATCACCTCAAGCAAGCGCTTCGCCGGGAATGGGCCAAAATACCGCAGAGCAACATTCGGGTAGCGTGTGACGGTTTAATTGGCCGTTCGAAAGCCATAATTCGTGCCAAAGGTGACCAATTCAAACAAATCTAAACTTATTCTAAAATGTGATGCTATTTCCGACATTTTTTTGCTTTCATTCAATAAAATTAAAAAAATATTTAAAAATTATGGGGATTTGACTTTTGTTGCAGTTTTTTATCTCACCCTGTATATGTACGTTGAATTTCTGGAAGAGAACATTTTGATGATTTAAGCGAAATTATTCACAGGAGTTGTTTCAAATTCCGTATTTGAATAGGTATTTGTAATAGGTACTACAGCCTGTGACAGTAAATTGTCTATGCAGATCCAGGTCTTCGTATAGGCCCTATATATCAGTATCTACCTACATTCGACACTTTGACGATTTTAGGTAAAATATTCACCGAAATTGTTTAAAACTTCGTATTTGAAGATCCTAAAAGGTATTACAGCCTATGACAAAAAAATGTGTATGCCGGTTTACGTCTTCATATAGCCCCGATATAACGGTATTCATCCTATATTCGATATTTGATGATTTTAGCCACATTATTCACCAGATTTTTTTTTCAATTTTCGTATTTGAATTGTAAAATCACTCAAATGATTTTTTAATATTATTTAAATTTGATTTGTTGATCAAAGAGCATTTTTGAAAACATAGAATTATTTAAATTAATTATTTTCATTACTTAATATTTTAACGCAACAAGAGCCACCTTAATGTTTTTTCTGCTTTCCTTTCCTATATTTACTTTGAATTCGCCCTAAAGAGAATCCATCATTACAAGCATTGTTATTGTAAATATGGATGAGCAGTCAGACGATCAAGTGATAGGCAGAGCACGCACATACGTACAAACATACATACATACGTTGAGTGCATCATCTCTTTTTATGTTATTGCTCTGCCTCTACTGATCGCTCTGCTGCTATTCAATGTAAAAAATATTGTCCCGCTATTCTTTTGGTTATTAAACCAGAATAGAAAAGAAATAAAACATTCTTATTTTAAACATTTGAAGGAAGCAGAAGTGTTTTAATTTGGTGACGGGCTAGAGGCAAACAAAAAAAGTAAAATATTACCCAACATACCTGTTGAGTAAAATTTCATATAAATTGAAAATTGTCATAAAAGTTGTATAAATCTTGCCCATTGGAGCAAATAGAAGGAAATTAAGGATTTTCTTTACAAAAACCATCAACAAGTTGGACGGCTATTTTTCTTGCTTGTCGAGGAATTTACCAATAAAGTAGATGCTGTAAACCAAACAAGAGCCAAAGCAAGAACAGAGCAACAGACCTGTAACGCCAATTACGTGAGTAAGTCTAGAGTTCCTGGGACAGTAAGAACGACTTAGAAGGAAATATTGTGCAAGGTATAAGGAGCGTCTGGTAAGAAGCTATTGGATTTCTTTTGTGTCATTAACATACTCAAGCCGAACCCTTGAGTGAGGAGTTTGTTCGATTGCATATTGGACAAATTCCGGGGTTGTCAAAATAGGCAATCCTCAAACAAATATTATAATAGCTTATGACACAAGTGACCTATGCAATTCCACATTTGCGTATAGACCCTAGTATAACGGCTAAAATCGATATTTTTAAGATTGTAAAAAATTTTTTAATGGATTTTATTCATTTATCTTTTTTTTGCAAATTTCCAAATTTGATATTCAAAGTTTCGCCCCGCCGAACTTACTGCTTATTTATTTGTCTTTTTTTCTTTGCAGAACAATTTGTAGATTATTAAGGATTTCCCTGTCCTTTAAGTTACGTTATTTAAGATTTCTTTGTCTGCCAAGGCTTTCATAATCTGAATTCGTGGATTTATTTAAGGAACTCGTGGATTTTGAGAACATATTGATACAATATTATTCACAAATTTATAATTAGCAAAATTTCCCAGATTTTTTAAGGACGTCTTGTAAATTATATGAAGTTATTCAACACACATTTTCAACAATTTTAACAATGACGTCTTAGACAAAATTCAGGGAATTTTGAAGGACTTTTTAAAAAGATGAATAAGTTTTTAAGAAGATTTTTGACTACGTCTTCTTGGCCAATTGTACAGGACCTCCAGCTAAAAAGTGTTTTAAAATTATCTTCGTTTTCAAGAAATTCATTTGTATTTTAAATGAATATCCTGGGTATAATAACGCAGTGTTACCCGACAGAAATACTTCATCCTTAAGGACTTTCCCCCTAAAATACATTCGTTTTTAATTGTGTTTGACCATAATACGTGGACTATTGAAAATTTAGGATATTTCTAGAACATGTTTTTAAGAAAATTTTGACTAAAGTCCTGCATTTTTTAAGTCTTTTTCAAAGGATTTAAGTTAAAAATGAATTTGTATTTAAAGAGCCTATCGTCAAAAAAATATTGGATATTTGACAGATATTCATTGCATTCTGTAAGACTTCTTTTAACAACAAATCAAGGATTTTTTTTAATTATTTTTGATAAAGTCTTTGTGTCAAATTTAGGAATATTTAAGGTGTTTTGAAGTACATTTTGGTTTAAAATTCAAAGCAGTTTTAAGATATTTCCAGGACACTTTAATAAAAAAAATTAAAATCTGCTAATAACGGCATTTTTATACCCTACAACACTATGTGTTGGGGGTATTATAGGTTTGGTTGGGCCAGAATTTATGTAACACCTCGAAATATTGGTTTCCCATATAGGAAAGTATATATGGAACTTCCTAGCTAGCCGAGCTGAGTCGATCTAGCTATGTATGTCCGTCCGTCCGTCTGTCCATGTTAATTTGTAATCACTCTACAGGTCGCAATTATGGTCCGATCTTCACGAAATTTAGAATGGAGGTGGGGTTAAGGTCAGATTAGAACCCTATTTCTTTTGAAGATGATCGCATAATATTTAGGGGTTGAAATGGACCAAATACTGAAAAAATATTGGATTTTGCAGTAGCTATACAGGTCGCAATTATAGACTAATCGACGCGGAATTTCGCATGTAGCTAGAGTTTAGGGCGGGGAAGAAGCCTACCAATTTTGATGGTCATCGGATAATATTTAGCGGGTAAAATAGACCATATATTTTGTGTTGAAAAAATTCAACATTTTTCATTAAACCGCGAATATTTTAAATCCCGGCAAAGACATGACAAGGTTACTTCTGATCTTTACATTGATGTTAACATCCAACAAATTGGATATATAGCAAAATATGTGCGATATATATGTCTATCGAAGAACATTTGCTTGAAAGATCTCTTATATGTCGAGAACGGCTGAACTGATTTCGACAGTTCTCATTAATTCAGAATGGCCTCTTGGCAGGAAACAAAAAAACGTCTAAAAAAATCGCATAAAAATATCTCTCTAAAGATGAAAATATTAATTTTGTAACATTTTCTCATATTTTTTCAATTTTGTCATATTTTTGGCATATTTTCATGTTGAATTAAACATTTGGTAATATTTCTAGAGCTAACAAAACTAAGTAGTTAGGATATCAAGATATCATATACAGATCGCATTTATGGCCCGATCTTTACGAAATTTTCCATGGGTATAAGATGAGGGTCAGAATAGAAGTCTACTCTTTTTGGAGATGATCGCCATATATTTAGGGGTTGAAATGGACCAAAAAACTGCAAAATTGTCAGCAGGTCGTAATTATCGCCCGATCCTCACGCACATTTGAATGGGGGTTACCGGACATTGCAAAAGCCAAGCAGTTTTGGATGGTCATCCAAAAATATTCAATGTGCGAAATAGTTTGCCAACTTTTGTAGACAAAATACGAAAATGTTTATTCCAGTGACTTTTTGGAGAATTCACAAATACAGGAAAGACGCACTTCTGACTATTTCGTTAACGCTGACTATTTCGTTCTGACTATTTCGTTAACGCTGATGTATCTCATATAGATGCGTTTCAGTCAAAAACCAATAATAAATGTTAATCTTTGGCCACTTCTGAGAGATTATAGGTCTTTGGGAAATATTGGTTCCAGATCTAGGAAGACCATTTACGTGCAACATCTACCAATAAATTGGAAATGAGGAAATCAGTTTAAGTTGCTATTATTCGAAAATTAGAGAACGAAACCTGATGGTTTTCTTTTATTATTTTTCACAATATCTTGTGGAATTCTTTCGAGTATCTCGCCTATATAAACAGTATCGTTTATTATAGTGTTGTAGGGTATTCAACGGTCGGCCCCGCTCGACTGTAGCCTTTGCTTACTTGTTATGATTAATTTTGCTAAAGTCTTCTTTAGAAAATTTTGGAGAATTCTTTATGTCCTTTTTATACAAAATATTAAGGCCTTCAAGAATGTTTTTGACAAAGACAAATTATTTTTAAATTACTACTTTTATTTTCTATTATAAGGTGTTTTCAAAAATACTTTTAAGAGAGATTTTCTGGTCAAAACTTGAGCATACCATACTTCCACAGAGATATTCCAAACTTTTGTGACAAAATTTTCCTTTCAATGATCCCACCCCCCCAATAAATATTTGGGATACAAGACAATGTTTCGAAAAACAAACATCTTAAATTACCAAAATAAATAACTCAACTTTTGACACCCAAAAAAATTCTATTTTTCTGTCACAAATAAATTTCTTTGATGCCTCGAAAAAAATGAAATAGAAACAAAACAAGTCATAGATAAAATATAAAAATGAAATAATATTTTCTTTTGTCAACAAATGTTTGCACTGGTGGGACGTGAGCTGGAAAAGAAACTAGGAAACAAGGCAAAATAAATAAACGACAGATAAATGATTCAAAAATGTGACAGAAAAAATATTTTTTGTTGTCGTGTTAAATATTGAAAAGCATTAAGTTGTGTGAAATAATGTTGCTGATTCTTTTGTCACATTTAATAATACGTTTTTATTAGGATAGTAAAAAATAAAAATTTATGGTTTTTCCATAAAAATACATTTTCACAAAATCGTTTGAATTCATTTGAAAACTCTTTACCTTTTCTTTTATATTCGAATAAATTGACCATCCAATTTGGGGTTTTTGTTCTTTGGTTTCATTTAATTAAATTCATTTAAAAGAAAATTAAAGCATATTTTCGGGCTTCATCTATCACCAGCAAAAAAAGAGGCATATTATAACTGGAGACCAATGTTTGAATGTAATATTGTTTTATATTTTAAATTGGCTTCATTGGGATTCCAAACCAACAACTGAAACCCCTTGGAAATGACCAACCTAAATGTTAGCTTCCAATCCGGGTTTCTTTTTCTTTTTTGTTCTTTGCTTAGATAAAGGTATCTGCCCGGGTTGATGATGCAAAGCCAAAATAGCAAAAAGCCAAAGAGCAAAGATTTAGGTGCTCTTTTTTCGGTGTTGGGTTTTTGTTTCCATTTTTCTCACATTTTCTTTGGACATCCATTTTGGCCGGGCTCCTATCTTTGTTTTCCCAAACAAGTCACGTTCCAAAGATGTGGAGGAGATGAACTTCACATTGCCGAAGGTGTATCAAGTGAAAAGTAAGCTGATAAAAAGGCACACACACACACACACAAGCACACATCCATCTGCTTGACGACCGACCGCAAAAACGAAATGGATCATTTACGGCTTTGAGCCCACTTGCCGGGCAACAAGACATGGTGAAGCAATAATATCTTGTCCTGGGTGGCTTATGTTTGTCATCTTGGTTGTTATTGTTGTTGCCGTTCCTCTATCATTTCGTTATGTAGCTTTGCCTGTGCCAAGCCATACATACGTGTGGAAATCCTCGTTTACAGACCCTTAAAAGGTGAATTAAACGGGTATATTTTATGCGCGAACAGGTCTCGAACTGAATTTATTAGCAGTGTCTTCCTTTTTGTTGTTCTTTTCTTTACGGATATTTGCCACAGTGAACGAATGGGAACCCAGTTCACCATCCCATATCCCATTTGAAAAATTTCCTAACAAATTTTCCCCGACCCATTGTGCCCAAAATTTTAAATTCCCTTGTCCCAAAAGAAAGCAGAAAAAATATGTTTTTCTAAGGTGAATAAATTACCATTTTGTTTCCCTTTATTTTTTCCAAGATAAAGAACAACAGCCTTAACGCATCTCACGAACACACGCACACACACGAAAACAAATAGCCGAAAAAAGAAGAAACAAAGAAACAACAACCTTACTTTGATTGGCATATTTATTTGCCGAAGAACAACAACGGCCAAAACCGAAAAAAGAGAACAACAGCACACCGAAAACGTGTAATAAATGAATAAATAAAGCGTTGAGTTGAGCCCAAATGTATACTTTAAAGTGGCCAACAATCAGCCGCCATAAGATATGCAACGTTTTTTTATTTACGTTTTTAAAACTGAAGAACGCCAAACTTGCCATTTGTGTACTGTAAATAACTGATGAGCCAGGTGTATATATATATATATCATGAATGGCGGTTTTACTTGTAATTATTCAGACCAATCTTAATAAAGTATGCTAATATTAGGGAGCGTGATTGAGGGGCGAATAAATAAGTATGGAGATTTTGTCATGGTGGACAGTTGAAAGCACAAGATGAAATCTTGATCAATGTTTCGATACAACTATGCATGGAAAATTTAAAAAGCCTAAATCTAAGGGATTCTTTAAGAATATTCTTTCAAGGATTAAGAATCAAGGATTAAGCGTGGATTTTTAAAGAAAATTTCTTCAAGGACCAAACGGATTTTTAAAGAAAATTTCTTCAAGGACCAAACGGATTTTTAAAGAAAATTTCTTCAAGGACCAAAAGACAAACAAGCGTGGATTTTTAAAAAAATCTTTTTTTCAAGGACTAACATACCGCTTCTTTAAAAAATATTTTTTTCCAGGACCAACACAACAATAAACGTGGATTTTTTAAACATATTTTTTTCAAGGACCAACACAACAATAAGAGTGGAGTTTTAAACATATTTTTTTCAAGGATCAACAGACCAATAAGCGTGGATTTTTAAAGAATATTTTTTCAAGGATCAAAACAACAATAAACGTGGATTTTTAAAGAATATTTCTTCAAGGACCAACACAACAATAAGCGTGGATTTTTAAAGAATATTTTTTCAAGGATCAAAACAACAATAAGCGAGGATTGTTAAAGAATATTTTTTCAAGGACCAACACAACAATAAGCGTGGATTTTTAAAGAATATTTTTTCAAGGACCAACACAACAATAAACGTGGATTTTTAAAGAATATTTTTTCAAGGACCAACACAGCAATAAGCGTGGATTTTTAAAGAATATTTTTCAAGGATCAAAACAACAATAAGCGTGAATTTTTAAAGAATACTTTTTTCAAGGACCAACACAACAATAAGCGTGGATTTTTAAAGAATATTTTTTCAAGGATCAAAACAACAATAAGCGTGGATTTTTAAAGAATATTTTTTCAAGGATCAACACAACAATAAGCGTGGATTTTTAAAGAATATTTTTTCAAGGACCAACACAACAATAAGCGTGGATTTTTAAAGAATATTTTTTCAAGGATCAAAACAACAATAAGCGTGGATTTTTAAAGAATATTTTTTCAAGGACCAACACAACAATAAACGTGGATTTTTAAAGAATATTTTTTCAAGGACCAACACAACAATAAGCGTGGATTTTTAAAGAAAAATTCTTCAAGGACCAACACAACAATAAGCGTGGTTTTTTAAAGAATATTTTTTCAAGGACCAACACAACAATAAGCGTGGATTTTTAAAGAAAAATTCTTCAAGGACCAACACAACAATAAGCTTGGATTTTTAAAGAAAAATTCTTCAAGGACCAACACAACAATAAGTGTGGATTTTTAGAGAATGTTTTTTCAAGGACCAACAGACCAATAAGCGTGGATTTTTAAAGAATATTTTTTCAAGGACCAACAGACCAATAAGCGTGGATTTTTAAAGAATATTTTTTCAAGGACCAACATAACAATAAGCGTGGATTTTTAGAGAATGTTTTTTCAAGGACCAACAGACCAATAAGCGTGGATTTGTATACTCTCTACCATTCTATGGAGAGTATATTAACTTTGTCATTGCGTTTGTAACTCCTCGAAATATTTATAACAGACCCTACAAAGTGTTTATATTCTGGATCAACGTAAAATTCTAAGACGATCTAGCGAGTCCGTCTGTCTGCCTGTTGTAGTCACGCTATCTTTCGAACGAATTGAGATAGAAGGCTAAAATTTTGCATGCATGCATAGTTTACTATTAAGCAGGTTAAGTTCGTAAATGGGCCATGTCGGTCAACGTTTTCGTATAGCCCCCAAATAACGGTACCTCCCGATATTCGGTATTTTCATGGTTTTAGCTACAGTATTTACCGGATTTCTAGTTCGTAATGGGTACTACAGCCTATGACAAAAAAATTCGTATTTAGGTTCACGTTTTCGTATACCCCTATATAACGATGCATCCCCATATTCTGTACTTTGATGGTTTTACCGACATTATTGACCGGGATTGTTTCAAAATTGGCATTTGAAGTTCGTAATGGGTACTACAGCCTATGACAAAAAATTTCGTAAGCAGATTCACGTCTTTGTATAGTCTCCATTTAAAATTTTTTTTAAAACGGTAGTTTCCGGAAAATTTTCCAGTTCTTTCCAAATAGTGGAGGGTTATAAAAGTTCGGCCCGGCCGAACTTAGCTGCTTTTTCACTTGTTTAAACCTATTTCTTTAAGGACTAATACACCAATAAGCTTGGAATTTTAAACATATTTTTTCAAGTAAGAATATTTTTTAAGATATAAAAGGCTATTAACCGTAGATTTTTAAAAACATTTTTTCAAGGACCAAGTAAGCGGTTTTTTTGTTAAACTTTAATCGAGATTTCTTAAGGATATTTTTGAAAGGCCTCTTTGAGGATTTCTAATGGATTTTTCAGGGACAAATCGTGGATTTTTTAAGGATATCTTTTCAAGGATTAAGAGGTCAATATTCCTGAATTTTTAGAAATATGTTTCTGAAGAATAACAGGCCAATAATTCTGGAGTAGTATACTTTAAAGAATAACAGTCTCGATTCTTCGATACACTTTTTCAAGGTCAATCATGGATTTTTTGTGGAGAATTGATTCAAGGACTAGAGAATATCCTTTAAGGAATATCAGTCGAAAGCTAGTGGGCTTTCCAAAAATATTTGTTAAAATTAAATAAGATATAACGGGATATAAACTGAGGATTTTTAGAAATACTTTTCCAAGGAATAACAGACCAAATATGCTGGATCTTTTGTAAAATATTTATCGTGATTTTTTTCAAGGCCTTATAGAGGATTTTTAATGGATATTTTTCAGAGGCCAATCAAAAAAAAAAATATTTAAAAATAAGTACAGGCCAATAATCCTATATCCTTAGGAATATATTGCAAGAAATAACAGTATTGATTCTTCGGAATATTTTTCAAGGTTAATCGAGGACTTTTTTGTTAAGAATTAGGAGAAGGACTAATTAAATAATGGATATTTTAAGCGTTTTTTTTTTGTAGAAACATTTTGCAACTAATAATTTATCAATAATCGTGGCTTTTTAGGAATATTTTGCAAGAAATAGTATTTTCTTAAGAACTGATCCAAACATGAGTATTTTCTAAAATATTTCTTTAAAAACGTTTACAGAAACTTAAAAAGTGAAACATTTAACTGGTAGCCATAAGGCAAGTATTTTTATTATTTAAAACAGCCACAATTTGGCTCATCAAAATAATAGCAATAAAATCCATATTTCCCTAAAAAAAATGGTCTCAAGATGGTCTAAACTTGGCACATCTTAATATTTCCACAAAACTGAGATCGCACATATCAATGTTCCTATAAATTAGACCCAGTACGAAGATCCACTTCTGGATTTATAAGAAGACTTCCAGATCAAAAATGGAGGAAAAATATTTTTCAAGGATTTTCTAGAAAAAAGAAGTTAATTTTAAAACCATTAAAAAAATAAAATGTTCTTCAACTGTCTGGCTAAGAATCGCAAATTATGAAAAATATATGTTTTAAGGACTTCCCGGATAAATAAGTCGTACTGCTTTATATTTTGTTTTCTAGGACTAGAATCTTCGACTTCGAGATTAAGTTTAAGGTTTAATTTTAACAAAAAGTTTTAAAAAAATGTTTTCCAAAGAGCTTCTCGAGCTTTAAATTCTAAGTCAAGATGTTCCAAAAAAAAAAAAAAAATTTATATATAAAAAATATTTTTATTTAATATAATCATATTTTTTAAATCGATCTAGCGATTTGGCCCAAACTTGGTACATCAAAATTTCAAATTTCAAGTCAAAATTTTCCAAAAACATATTTTACTGCAAGGAAAGAGAAAGGAAAATCAGATTTTCCTCCAAATTTGTAAATCCCAATATTTGAATCAGTGATAGGTCATTTGAGAAAATGGACAATATCGATCTACTCCATCAAGTATCCCCCCCCCCTTTGTGGGGTGTAAAAGAGGGATGTTAGAGTCCGATTATTTTACACACTTCACAATATTTTTATTAAGCCCAGTTCTGGTGGGAAGATGGAATTTATCGATTCACTCCTTTTGGTACCACCCCCACAAAGGAGACGTATTTATATAAAACCAAGGTCTGATGGGAAAATGGGATATATCGATTCACTCTTTTTGGTACCTCCCCACAAAATTGTGAATATATATGAAGCTCATAAAAAGCGAAGTTAACATCCGATTTAAATTATTTTTGGTACATCTCAATGTTTCACAACACAAGTTATGTAATAAAGATGGTAGAGATCGGAGAAGATGGTAGATATCTGACAACCCCTTCTGGTACCTCACCCACACAGGGTCACATGTTCCAATACTTATATCTGTCATAACTTGGGAAATAAATCAACCTTTATGTAGAACTTGCTATATCTAAATATTTCCCTCAACCAGAAATCTGAGATGAATATGGAACTTCTCAGAATTTAATATTAATCTCAATCAAATTTTTATAGCCTACACCACATAGTGGTAAGGGTACTTTGTCTTTGGACATTTGTATGTAACAGGGAGAAGGAAGCGAGATAGAGCCATAATTACTTTTGAGGATATTCATAGAATCACTTTCTGAGTCGATTTATGCATGTCAGTCGGTCTGTTCGTCTGTCTATGTATCCTTGTGAACAAAATGCAGGTCGCATTTATTATCCGACTGAGATCAAATTTTTCAAACAACATTTGTTTGGCCCATTGACAGATTTAGATATAGCTCTTATATATCTTCAACAGACTTTGGGTTAATTGTACACCAAATGACCAATATAAGTCCTAATGACCTGAATTTTGGTACATCCCACCGAATTTAGTCTAGAAGCAAGTACATCAAATTTGGAGATATTTGGCTCAGATATAGCTATAGCTCCCATATATATGTTTCATGCGATTTGGTGTTTAAGTCCCGCATATTCATAATATGCATTGGACAACAATGAAATTTTGTGCCAGATATCATATAGAGCTCAGGAATACCTTTGCCAAATTTTTTTCGAGAACGGCTAAGATTTGGATATTGCTCCTACAAATATCCTTAATCCGATTTCAGGATTATTGTGCAAATAATGGCTAATCTCAGCCCAAATGGAGTTAATTTCGGGTCGTACGCTTCCATTTTGTGGAACTCAGCTGGGATATATATTTTATAGGATTATAATATAATCCTCCTCGAAGTAATATCACGCACTCGATATCAATGATATTTGGCATAAAAGATTAAAATGTCTTCATCTAATTTAGTGAAAATCGATTCAGTATTGTATATGTATTCTATATATTAGCTCCCTCTGAAACCAAACTATAACTGCTCTAAAGCCAAATGTTGAAAGGGGGTATGATCTACTTCAATTAAATTTTTTGTTACGGGATGCATATTTTCATTGCAGTGTAGGGTATCCGCCCGACTTTTGACTTTTCCTTACTGATTTCTATTTGCAAATGCGCCCATAGCATTTTTATACTTGCTCTTTATGTATTATAACTATTTTTTTGTTTGATATTTTTGTTAACAAAATTTGCATATAAATTTACCATTAAATATTCATATTTCATTTTTTTACTCAAATTATTAAAATCGTCAATACCAGAAATTTTTTCTTTATTTAATTTGCATATCACTGATGTATGTTATAAATCAAAATAATTGCATCTTCAAAAAACATATATTTCGAGAAAATTTAAATAAAAAAAATTTATTGGTCATTGGTCGAACAACTGCTATAAATAAATATTAATTTATTAAATTAAAGTGGCACTCATCGATAAACTAGAATGCCAATAAATAATTTAAACGGAAGTGGTCATTTGGTTGATGTGCAGGTGAATTGAAATAATAATTTTTTTAATATTTGTAAATACCTGTTTGCATGTATGTAGGTATGCCGTAAAAAAGAAATAAGTAAAGCTAGTAATAATATCAGATTACGAAAGTTAATATTTTAAGGGAAATAAATTTTAAATTGGTTTCAATAATTATGTCAATAGAAATACGAAAATGGTTAGCAGGATCAGGTTGCTTTGTAAAAGTGTAATAATTTCAATAAACAAATTTATTTCAACTTGATATCGTCAAGTTCGAACTAAAATGGTTCTGTGTGGATATTATGCAATCTTAATATAAATATCATGGGAATATTTTTATCGGCGTTTTTATTTGTTTTTCTCAGAGAAATCATGAAAATCTACATATAATGGACCAGGTAAAAAAAAATTCAAATTTCGGGCGGGTCTGACTATATGATACCCTTACACCTCTATGCATAGTTAATACAGCTCCCGTAACAAAAGAATTGATATATAATAAAATAAATGTCTATTTGACTTTAGAGCAGTTATAATTTGGTTTCAGAGAGAACTAATATATGGAAAGCATATCCAATTCCGAATCGATTTTCACCAAATTTGACAGAGACATTTTTTTCTTTTATACCAAATAACATTCCTATAAAGAGCATCATATCACTTCGAGAAGGATTATATCAATAAATACAGGGTGAGATGAAAAAACTGCCACCAACTTCAGAATGCTGTCATTTCCAAGCCACTCGTCCGACAGCTGTTAAAATTATTCCAGTGATAGCTCGTTATATTGTTTACAAGCGTACAAATGCATTTTGGTGAGAATTTTCCAGAAAAAAAGTTATTCGTGATGGAATTCAAGGGTGATAGTGTGATTTATTTATATTTGGCTGGAACACCATAAGTGGCTATCGTTAGAGTACTCCAGCATTTAAATGTGAATAAATCTTTTGTGTCTCGTACCTTCGCCCGTTACCGTGATAATGATAGCGTACCCCGACGTCAAGGAAGTGGACGAAGGAAAACAACAACATCAGCAGAAATGGTTCGAAAAGTAAAGAAGCGACTTGATCGAAATCCGCGTCGCAGTGGCCGAAAAATGGCTCGTGAGCTGAACATATCGCAATATTCCATTCGGTAAATATTGAAAAATGAGCTCGGGGTATATCCATTAAAATTCCAAAAAGTGCAACAGAAAGAAAATAGACTCAAAAAACCTAAAGAGTTGCTTCGCTTGGCAGAAAGTGGTGAACTGCCGAATTCGATTTTCTCCGATCAGAAAACATTCGTTGTCCAGCAGTTTGTAAACAAACAAAATGATTGAGTTTACTTGCCAAAGAGGTCAGCTGAAAATGTGCACCTTCGGTTGGCCACTCAAGAACTTAAGCTCCGGCCATGGTGACGGCGTGGACCGCCATAACAGCCAATGGTCGCTCTCCGCTCTTATTAACCGACTGTGGCATCAGAATAAATGCCGAATATTATCGCGAAAATATTATGTAGGGTGTATTAAAGACTTGGGCACGCAAACATTTTGGCAGCAGACCTTGGACATTCCAACATGACTCAGCACGCGCCACCCAAGAATGATTACAAAATGAGGTTCCTCGCTTCATTTCCAGCCCACAATCGCCACCAAAATCTCCGGATACTAATCTAGAGTATTTTGGAAAGCAAGGTTGGCACTAAAAAATACCAAAGTGCCTATCACCTTAAGCAAGCATTCGGGCAGCGTGTGACGGTTTCATTGGCCTTTGAAGGCCATAATTCGTAATTCTAAAATTTATTGCCATTTCCGACATTTTTATACCCTCCACCTTAGAAAGGAGGGTATATTAACTTTGTCATTCCGTTTGTAACATCCTTCGTCGTAGACCCCATAAAATATGTATATTCATAATCAGCATAAAATTCTAAGTCGATTTAACGATGTCCGTCTGTCTGTCCGTCTGTCTGTTGAAATCACGATACAGCCCACATTATTTGACGTAGAGCGCCAAAATTTAGCAGAGCAATTTGTATTGTGTCTAGGATGGTTGGTATTGCAAATAAGATATATCGGTCAACGTTTTGGTATAGTCCCCCTCCCGATATTGGGTATTTTGATTATTTATGCCACTTTTTTCACGGATTTGTCTGAAAATTTGGTATTTGTAATTATAGGTTCACATTTTGGTATAGTCCCCACATAACGGTACCTCCCGATATTCGGTATTTTGACGATTTTTGCCACATTTTTTCACGGATTTAGCTGAAAATCGGTATTTGTTGGTCATAATGGGTTCTAGCTCCTTTGGCGAAACATTGCATGTATAGGTCCACGATTTGGTATAGCCCCCATAAAACCGTACCTTCCGATATTGGGCATTATAATGGTTTTTGCCACATTTCTTCCCGGATTTGTCTGGAAATTGGTATTTTTTGGTCCTAATGGGTTCTAGCTCTTTTTCCGAAACACTGTATGTATAGCCCCATATAGCTGTATTTCCCGATATTCGGTATTTTTATGATTTTAGGAAAATTTTCCCATGAATATGTCTAAAATTGGTATGTATTGGTCATAATGGGCTCTAATGTTTCCTTTACCCTTACTTAATGTTTTTTTTTACTTGTTTCCTTTCATTCTATAAAATTAAAATAATAAAAATTATGGCGTTTAACTTTGTTTAGTTTTTTTTTTATCTCACCCTGAATATAAGAGCTCTACTTATATATGAACCGATTTTCACCACATTTGATGTATATGCTTCTAGTCCGAATTCGGTCGGATGTGCCAAAATTACGGCAATTTGGACCGATATTCGACATTTGGCGCACAATTAACCTGAAATCGGTTGAAGATATAAAGGGCGATATATAAAAACTGCAACAAAGTCAAATGCCATAATTTTTACTTTTTTTTTTAATTTTGTTGAATGAAAGCAGAAAAAATGTCGGAAATTCAAATTGGTAACCTTTGCACGTATTATGGCCTTCAAACGGTCAATGAAACCGTCACACGCTGCCGGAATGTTGCTGTGCGGTATTTTGGCCCATTCCCGGCCAAGCGCTTGCTTGAGGTGATCGACACTTAGGTATTATTTAGTGCCAACCTTGTTTTCCAAAATACTCCAGACACAATAGTCCAACGGATTGGTATCCAGAGATTTTGGTTGCCTTTGTGCCCTGGAAATGAGGCGGGGAACCTAATTTTGTAACCATTCTTGGGTGGCGCGTGCTGAGTGCGATGGTGCTGAGTCCGGTTGGAATGTCCTAGGTCGGCGGCCAAAATGTTCGCGAGCCCAATGCTTTAATACACCCTCTAGAATATTTTCGCGATAATATTCGGCATTTATTCAGATGCCACGGTCGGATTATACAAGCGGAGATCGACCATCGGCTGTTATGGCCCACACCATCACCATGACCGGCGCTTGAGCTCTGGTGGCCAACCGAAGGTGCACATTTTCAGCTGGCCTCTTTGGCAAGTAAGCACGGCAACGAATGTTTTCTCATCGGAGAAAACCAAATTCGGCAGTTCACCACTTTCGGCCAAGCGAAGCAACTCTTAAGCTCTTTTGAGTCTATTTTCTTTCTGTTGCGGTGTAAGTTCTTGCACTTTTTGGAATTTCAATAGCTTTACCCAGAGCTCATTTTTCAATATTTCCCGAATGGGATATTGCGACATGTTCAGCTCACCAGCCATTTTTCGGCCACTGTGTCGCGGGTTTCGATGAAGTCGCTTCTTTACTTTTCGAATCCTTTCTGCTGATGTTGCTGTTTTCTTCCGTCCACTTCCTTGACGTCGGGCTACGCTACCAGTATCACGGTAACGAGCGATGGTACGAGAAACAAAAGATTTATTCCCATTTAAATGCTGGAGTGCTCTATCGATAGCCAGGAAATCACACTATGAATTACATCACAATTAATTTTTTTTCTGGAAAATGCTCACCAAAATGCTTTTGTACGCTTGTTAAGAATATAATGAGCTGTCACTGGAATAATTTTGACAGCTTTCTTCGGACGAGTGGCTGCAGTCTGAAGTTTTTGCAGTTTTGTTTTCATCTCACTCTGTATATGGAAGCTATACCCAAATCTGAACCGATCCTGATAAAATTTGGCAGAGGTTTGGTTTCTGGGCTCTATAAGATACCTGGTATCAAATATCATTCTTGTGGAGTGCATATTACGAATGTGAGGGACTTAAACCCCCAAATCGCATGAAACATATATATGGGAGCTATATCTAAACCGATTTTCACCAAATTTGAGGTATGCGCTTCTAGACCGAATTCAGTTAGACGGATGTGCCAAAATTATTGCTATTTTGACTGATATTGGTCATTTGGTACACAATTAACCCGAAATCGGTTGAAGATAAATATGAGAGCTATATCTAATTCCCACCAATTTCAATACGGTTCGTCCTTGGGCCAAAGAAAAATATTGATTGGAAAATTTCATATCAATTGGATAATAAATGCGACCTGCATTTTGTTTACAAGAATACATGAACAGACGGACGGACTGACATGCATAAATCGCCTCAGAAAGTGATTCTATCGAGATCCCCTAAAGTAACTATGGATCTATCTCGGTTTCGTTTCCATCTTACAAACAAATGCACAAGGCTTTAATATCCTTACAACTATGTGGTGTAGGGTATAAGAAAATACTAATTGAAATAATTTAAAGCCAAAATGTTTATTTTGTAAACGGTGGCGTATGAGTTATGTTGACGCCATTCATACATAAATCATACGCACTATGTACCACAAATTGTAAACAAACCCCCTAAGTCGAACGGATTGAAAATATGCTTCATCGTTTTGACCCTCTCCATGACAAACAATCAAAACTCAGAACTCATCAATGTTGTTATTTCTTGTTTTTTTCAATTTAAAGATGACGCCTTGCAAATAATTTACACTTTAGTTTTAGAAACATTGACAACCATTATTAAATTTTCATATTCCTTCACAAATTTTGTTGGCAACTAGTTAACTATTTAAATCTAAACTACTCTTCTTGCAAAAGCGGTCTCAACATTTTTCATGAATGAATCATTCATTGTCTACTTCGACAAAGTTGCCATGAAAACTCTCAATACACACCCGGCATTCCCAATTGAAAAATCACACAATGGATGGGAGTCCACAAAGACCCAACTAACATTCAAAAACATATCTAGTCTACAACAAAAGGACTTGTCACAAAACCAAAGACCAGAGAGTTTAGTCATGTTTTAAGGCTAAGACAAAAATGCAAAAAAAAAAAAGAAAAAAATACAAAAACCAACAACAAAACAGTTCAAATTTGTTTGTTATCAAACCTGGGCGTACATCAATCTTTATGGTTTACATGACATCCGAAGTAGTACATGGAGTGGTTACTGAATGTAAAAAAGGACTAGGAGATATTTGCAAAAATGGGGAAAAGCCATATAAAATGTGCGGAAAAAGGAAGCATGATTCATTAAAAGTTCCAAGGAGATAACCAGAAAAAGGATGAGCTACAGAAAATTTTGAAACAATAAAGACCCTCAGAGAATTTGACGTATATAAGACCTCACGGAGACCTTCTCCGTTTTGAAGTCTTTACGTTTGAAAAACTAACAATGAATCTTCTCCTGTTTGAAGACCTCACCGAGGTCTTCTTCGTATAGAAGATCTCATCGAGGTTTTTTCAATTTAGAAAACTTTATCGACCTCTTCTAGGTCTGGAAGACCCAAAAATGAGTCTTCTCCAAATGGAAAACATTAACGAATTCCCTCCATCGAGATCTTCTCCGTCGGTTTTCTCTATCTCAAAATGACCTGATGGAGATCTCCCCCATATATAAGGATGCATGATTCATTAAAAGTCCCAATAAAGATAACCATAAAAAGGATGAGGTACAGAAGATTTTGAGGTAATAAATACCCTCGGAAGGCTTCGTCGTATAGGAGATCTCACGGAGACCTTCTGCGTTTGGAAGACTCTACATCTGAAAACCTAACAATGAGTCTTCTCTACCTAGAAGAACCCACCGCGGCCTTCTCCCGTTAGAAAATCGCTTTGATATCTTTTTAATTTATAAGACTTTCGACGTCTTCTAGGTCTGGAAGACCCAAAAATGAGTCTTCTCCATATAGAAAACATTAACGAATTCCCTCCATCGAGAACTTCTCCGTCTAGAAGAGCTCATCGCCGTTTTCTCTATCTCAAAATGATCTGATGGAGATCTTCCCCATATATAAGGATGCATGATTCATTCAAAGTCCGAATAAAGATAACCGGAAAAAGGATGAGCTACAGAAGATTTTGAGGTAATAAATACCCTCGGAAGGCTTCGTCGTATAGGAGATCTCACGGAGACCTTCTGCGTTTGGAAGACTCTACATCTGAAAACCTAACAATGAGTCTTCTCTACCTAGAAGAACCCACCGCGGCCTTCTCCCGTTAGAAAATCGCTTTGATATCTTTTTAATTTATAAGACTTTCGACGTCTTCTAGGTCTGGAAGACCCAAAAATGAGTCTTCTCCATATAGAAAACATTAACGAATTCCCTCCATCGAGATCTTCTCCGTCGAGAAGAGTTCATCTCGGTTTTCTCTATCTCAAAATGACCTGATGGAGGTCTCCCCCATATATAAGGATGCATGATTCATTAAAAGTCCGAATAAAGATAACCGGAAAAAGGATGAGCTACAGAAGATTTTGAGGTAATAAATGCCTTCGGAAGGCTTCGTCGTATAGAAGATCTCACGGAGACTTTCTCCGTTTGGAAGACTCTACATCTGAAAACCTAACAATGAGTCTTCTCCAGCTGGATTACCTCACCGCGATCTTCTCCCTATAGAAGATCTCATCGATTTGAAAAAGGATGAGCTTCATAAGATTTTGAGGTAATAAATACCCTCGGAAGGCTTCGTCGTATAGAAAATCTCGTGGAGACATTCTCCGTTTGGAAAACTCTACATCTGAAAACCTAACAATGAGTCTTCTCCAGCTGGATAACCTCACCGCCATCTTCTTCCATACAGAAAACTTTAACGAATTCCCCTTCATCGAGGCCTTTTTCGTCTAGAAGACCTAAACGCGGTTTTCTCTATCTCAAAATGACCTGATGGAGATCTCCCCCATATAGAAGATCTCATGGAGGTCTTTTTCATGTAGGAGACATTTACGAGGTCTTCCCCATATAAATGAGCTCATCGAGGTCTTTTTCATGTAGAAGACCTCATCGTGGTCTTCTCCTTATCCGGGTCTAGTTCATCAAGGTCTTTTCATATAAAAGATCTCATCAAGTTCCTTTCCATATAGAAGACCGCATCGAGGTCTTCTCCATATAAGATAACAAAAGGCGTCATCAAAGTCTTCTCCAAATAGCAGAGGTTATGGAGGTATTTTCCTAATAGGAAGTCCACAGGAGGCTTCGGGATGCTTCCTCCGCCGAGACCTTCGGGAGATCCTATCCGTCTACAAAATCGGTATTTCTTCGCCGCCTAGAAGTCGCTCGAGAGGTCTTCTTCGCTTTGAAGACCTTTGAAAGGTCTTCTCCGCTTTTAAGGCCTTCGAAAGGTCTTCTTCGCCTTGAAAGACTTCGGGATGTTTCCTCCGCCTAGACCTTCGGGAGGTCCTACCCGTCTAGAAAATCAAAATTACCTAATTGAGATCTCCTTCATATTGAAGATTTCATCGAGGCCTTCTTCATGTAGAAGACCTCCTGGAGGTCTTTCCCATATAAAAAAGCCCATCGAGGTCTTTTTCATGTAGAAGATCTCATCGTGGTCTTCTCCTTATCCGGGTCTACTTCATCAAGGTTTTTTCATATAAGAGATTTCCTCAAATTCTTTTCCATATAGAAGACCGCATCGAGGTCTTCTCCATATAAGATAACTTGATGAGATCTCCTACATCAGATCAGCTACATCATAAGGCCTCATCTCTTCTCCAAATAGCAGAGGCTGTGGAGGTAATTTCCTAATAGAAAGTCTACAGGAGGTTTTCTCCGTATAGAAGTCCTCCTGTTGCTACATATAGAAGACACCAAGGAGATCTTTTCCTCGTTCAGATCTTCTTCATATAGAAGGCATCGATAAGTCTTATCCATAGAGAAGACCTAGATTGGGTCTTTTCCACACGTAGGAAGATCTTAAAGAGGTCTTATTCGTAGATAGAACCCCTCAAGGAGGATTTCTCCATACAGAAGACCCCAAAGGAGATACCTTCCTCATTCAGGTCTTCTCCATATAGAAGACATCGATTAAGTCTTATCCATAGATAGAAAATCTCGATCTGGTCTTCCTCGTATTTAAAAGACCTCGACCAAGTCCTCTCCATCTATGGAAGATATCGATCAGGTCTGCTATATCGAAGACCACGATCAGATCTTCGTCGTAAGAATAAGAAGACATCAATCAGACGGCCTCCATAAGATTTTCTCCTTATAGACGACTTCGATCAGAATACCTCAATACCTCGGGAGGTCTCCTTCATCTAGATCACCTCAGAAAGGCCTCCCTCCGATTAAAAAAATCCATTAAGACTTTCCTTCCTGGAAGACCTCAGAGGTATGCTACTTCTAAAACACCTGCAGTAGATCTTCCCCGCCTAGAAGTCCTTCGGTGTCTTCTTCGTAGATCTTTGGGAGGCTCTCTCCGCCTAGAGGACCTACGGGAGAGCCTTCTGGACTAGAAATCCTGCGAGAGGTCTTCTCCGCCTTTAAGGCCTTCGAAATGTCTTCTCTTTTTACAAAGCCTTCAAAATGTATTCTCCTTTTACAAGGCCTTTGAGCGGCCTTACAGGGGTCTTCTCCGCTTTGAAGGTCTTCGAAAGGTTTTCTCCGCCTAAAAGGCTTTCGGGATGTTTCCGCCGCCTAGTCCTTCGGGAGGTCCTATCCGCCCACAAAATTGGTATTTCTTCCTCGCCTAGAAGTCGTTCGAGGTGTTTTAAATTCCCAAAATTCCTTCGGGTTGTCTTCTTCGTATAGGAGACCTTCGAGAGGTCCTCTCCGCCTGAGAGACCGTCAGGTGTTCCTCTCCGCATAGAAGATCTTCGGGAGGTCTTCTCCTTCGGAAGGTCTTCTCTTCCTAAAATACCTAGAATTCTATCGGTATTTCTTCCCAGCCTAAAAATCATTCTAGGTGTCTTCCATACCCAAAATTCCTTCGGGGTGTCTTCTTAGCATAGGAGATCTTCAGGAAGTCTTCTCCGTCTAAAAGAGCTTCGGGAGGTCTTCTTCGCCCAAGAACAAGAAATATACATTAGAATCGGATGTACCTCCAACAAATTAAGATTTTGAACAAGAGATAAAGGATCAGAATAGGATGTACCCCCAATTTTTTTTTATTTTGTATGCACATATCTATTAATCGATACATATTTTCGGCAGAATTCATGTATTTGATGCACCAAGCTCGATATATATGTCCGATTACAATGAAATTTAAAACGAATGATGGAATTCGGTACAAAAATAAATTTGCCAAATTATATTGAATTCGGTTGAGGATATAGCTCCCATATATATCCGATTTCATGTATTTGGTGCACCATATATGCTTGTATCTCCGATTTTAATGAGGGTAGCAAAGCCCACCAGGTTCAGCTAGTTCTCTTTATAAAAGAACTGTATGAAGTCACCTCAATTTATATTTTATTTCTTTAAACACTCCTTATGACCCTCCTTCCTTACTCCTGGAAAATGTCTCCTTACATGTCCTATGGTTTCTCAAAGTTGTCTGGTATGATATGCCAGTTTGTTGGCAAACACTGGAGTCAGGAAAACAAATGTAGCTACAGGGTGATCTGGAGAAAAAAAAAAACCCGACATGCCTCTGATAGACCATTTTCCGGTATGCATCATTCTTTTTGAAGATTTTTTTGTGGTATATGTATGAGTGTCATGTAGAGTAAATGTGTGTATGTGCCAGGGCTTGTAAATAATCTCTTTACAAAATTTCCCCAGAAGTTTTGCAAGACACCATAACTCTTTGTCCCAGTGGTTTGATGGACCAAAAAAATGGGCTTTCATACTGAAGAACAACACAAAATGACGCCAACAAAAACATTCGATGCCAACATGTTAAACTTTTGTTTATCTTGTTTTCGTATGTCAGTCAGCCCCAACGTAGATCTCTCTCTCTCTCTCTCTCTCTTGTTTGTCTTTTAGTTTCCTGTGTAGGAAAAACAGCCAGCAAACAAACAACCAAATCGGAAAGTACAAACTATTGACATCGTGCTCTCACAAAACTAGCCACCCTAATAGCATTTTTTATTTATTTCATCCAAGAGGACATTTGTTATTCCTGTTCTTTTTTGTAATATTTTTTTTTTGTGTATGAAAAGGGATTTTGGGTGTGAATTTTTTATCATATGAAAAATGGTATTGAAAACATGAGTGGAACAAGTGGGCTGGTTTCGTGTTGATAAGTCTTTTTCTCTTGACGATAGCTATCGTTTAAGGATAAAGTTTAGAATGATTTCTGAAAAGTTATGTGAATTAGATGAGTGTCGTTTTATGGAATTTTTGTTAAATAATTTACAACAAACGAGTTGTCACTACCAAGTGTAGGTGAAAAAGTTTTTTACACAAGAATTTTGAATAACATAGGGAAGATGGCATACTCACTGCGATTTGTATTGGATAATGTTCATTCCTTTTCGGTGAGATGTGGCGTATAAGTAATATGGTTACAATGGTGGTAAATTTATCATACGCACAATATCTCAACATTTTTAGCTGTAAAATAAAATAAAAATAAATCTAAATTAATTACATCCAAAATTCGATTATTTGAGTCCATAGATATTAAATTTTCCACTATAGAATTTCTGTGTACATAGAGAATGAAAAACCAGTAAAGAAAGTCTTAAAGTCGGGCGGGGCCGACTTTATGATACTCTACATCACTTTGCTAATTTAGCTCCACATAACAATTAACAGTTTTTATGGGAGAATTCAATCATACACGCTATGATTATAATTATAATTTGAAGTTCAAAGGACTAAATATGCCGAAACATTTGTATCTTTTAAATTCGGACTTGTATTGCCCATTTGGTGCACAATTAATTTGAAATCGGATAAAGATATATATGGGAGCTATATTCAAATCGGAACAGATCTCAATAAAATTTGGCAAAGATATTTCTGAGCTGTATTTGATATATTTCCCTGAATATCGTTGTTACGGAGTGCATAATACGGCTGTGGGTAACAAATATGACAAATCGGATGGACAGTATATATGAGAGCTATAGCTATATCTGAACCGATCTTCACCAAATTTGACATACTAGTTTCTAGACTCAATTCGGTCGTAAGTGCCAAATTCCATCCCATTTGTACAAATATTAGACGTTTGGCGCACAATAAAAGGTAAATCGGACGAAGTTATATATGGGAGCTGTACCCAAATCTAAACTCGATCTCGATAAAATTTAGCAAATGTATTTCTGAGCTGTATTCGATATATTTCCCCAAATATTGTTGTTACATAGTGCATATTACGGTTGCGGAGGACAAAAATAACAAATCGGATGAACAATATATATGGGAGCTATAGCTATATCTGAACCAATTTCGATCAAATTTGGTATACTTATTTTCAGGCCTAATTTGGTTGTATGTGCAAAATTCCATACTATTCGGGCTGATATTACAGGTTTGGTGTACAATAAAATGCAAATCGGACGAAGATATATATGGGAGCTATATCTAAATTTTGACCGATTATATCCAATTTCAATAGGGTTCGTCCTTGGGCCAAACAAATGATTTGTGCAAAATTTCATCTGGATAGGACAATAAATGCGAACTGCACTTTGTTTACAACAATACATAGACAGACGGACGGACGGACTTGCATAAATCGACTCAGAATGTGATTCTATGCAGATCATCAAAAGGAACTATGAGTCTATCTCGTTTCCTTTTGCCTGTTACAAACAAATGCACAAAAACATAATACCCTGACCACCCTGTGGTGCAGAGCATATATATACACTCGTATAATGCAGATTATACATCCATCCACATTTAAAGAATCAATTTAGAGGCTCTATTTAAAAAAAATCAAAATATTATAGAGTCATGGAGATCAAAAGAGAATGCGAGCTCTATTGGTCCTAGAAAATATATTCTTAATCAATTTTAATAACATTACCAGTTGTTACTTAAAAATGATTATTCAACTTATTCCAAAAAAAGTGAAAAAGTCGTAATTTCGGCCGGGCCGAACCTTGAAAAATTCTGTTAAAATCTTATAAATAACGAATGTAACCGCTATATAAGGGTCTATACGACGATGCACACCTATATAGGCAACAACATAGGTCAAACTTAAAAAAATCGGTGAATAATGTAGCTAAAATCGTCAAAACATCGAATATAGAGAGGTACCATGGGGGCTATACCACAACGTGGCCCTAAACAAACAATTTTTCTCATAGGCTGTAGTACACATTACGAATTCCAAATACCAAATTTGGAACATTTTCGGTGAATAATGTCGCTTAAATCACCGAAATATCGAAAATAGGGAGGTACAATTATAAGGGGGCTATACCAAAACGTGGAACTACATGACCCATTTTCAATACAAAAATCCAGAAGACATAATATTCATTTAAGTAAAATTTTATCAATCTATTTAATTTCGATCGGAAGCTAGAGTGATTTCCACAGACGGAGGGAAGGATGGACACCGCTAAATCGACATAGAATTTTATGCTGATCAAGAATATACAGGGTGAGATAAAATGAAGCGAGGAACCTCATTTAGTAACCATTCTTGGGTAGCGCGTGCTGAGAGCGATGCTGCTGAGTCCTATTGGAATGTCCAAGGTCTGCGGCCCAAATCTTTGCGTGCCCAAGGCTTTAATACACCCTCCAGAATATTTTCGAGATAATATTCGGCATTTATTCTGATGCGACGGTCGATTAATACGAGCGGAGAGCGAGTAGTGGCTGTTATGGCGGCCCACACCATCACCATGGCCGGCGCTTGAGTCCTAGTGGTCAACTGAAGGTGCACATTTTCAGCTGACCTCTTTGGCAAGTAATCACGATCATTTTATTTGTTTGCAAACTGCTGGACAACGAATGTTTTCTCATCGGAGAAAACCAAATTCGCCAAATTCGGCAGCTCACCACTTTCGGCCAAGCAAGCAACTCTTTAGCTCTTTTGAGTCTAGTTTCTTTTGTTGCGGTGTAAGTTCTTGCCCTTTTGGAATTTCAATGGCTTCACCTCGAGCTTATTTTTCAATATTTGCTGAATTTAATATTGCGATATGTTCAGCTCACGAGCCATTTTTCGGCCTCTGCGACGCGGGTTTCGATCAAGTCGCTTCTTTACTTTTCGAACCACTTCTGTATGAAGGTAACGAGTGATGGTATGAGACACAAAAATTTATTCACATTTAAATGCTGGAGTGCTCTAACGATAGCCACTTGTAGTTTTCCAGCCAAATATAAAGAAATCGCACTATCACGCTTGAATTCCATCACGAATAACTTTTTTTTCTGGAAAATTCTTACCAAAATGCTTTTGTACGCTTGTAAACAATACAATGAGCTGTCACTGAAATAATTATAACAGCTGTCGGAAGAGTGGCTTAGAAGTGACAGCAGCCTAAATTTGGTTGCAGTTTTTTCATCCCACCCTGTATAAACTTTGTGGGGTCTAAAATGTAAATTTCGAGATGAAACAAACGGAATGATAAACTTAATATATCCTCCATACTATGGTGGGGGGTATAAAAAAAATATTCACAAATTGACCTTAACTAAATTATTATATTTGAATCCTAGGATAATTTACATCAGAGGCTCTTAGATCTTTTAAAATACCTACTAGAGAATATGTTGATTCTAAAACAAAAATCTTTCAAATACTTAAATATAGCCTTAAAAATTTTTTCGAAAAAAGTTTTCCTATCTGTTGGCCTGAAAAAAATGTTTCCTAAGAAACTCTTTAACTATTGCTCTATTGATTCCTCACCATTTGTGGAAAGAACAACATGAAAAGTATCAGTCGGTTTTGCCGGCAGATGTATACCGCCAGTCTATGCTCGTAAATTTAAATACATTTTGATTTGCATTATGATTATTCAAACTTTTGGCCCTATATGGATGAGGTTCTGAAGAAGTTGGCCAGTATTGTCCATTTCGTATCTAACCTTCCAGTTTTATGAGAATAATTACAGCTTTTGTGGAAAAGGTACTAAAAGGAGTTGGCGATACTTTCCATATTCACATCAGATCTCTGGTTAAGAGAAATATTAGGATATACTAAGTTTGAATAGATGGGAATTGTCCGCTATTGTCCATTTTTGCATCTGACCTAGCACTGGTAAAGATATTGGGATTTGCAAAGTTTGCACAACATTTGATGGTCCTTCCTTGCTCTAGGAGGAATTGTTCTCTTGAAAAATTTTGACCTTTGCGCTTGTTTCGCCAGCTATGAGAAATAATATAAGTAATGTTAATCGTGACCCTTTTGTATGGGAGGTACCAGACGGGCGTGTTGATGTCTATCATCTTCACATCAGAATAGAAGTATGCGTGTAATTTGAAGAATCGGAAGCGTTTTAGTTATAACTAAAATAAATATATAATAATAAAAATATATTTAAAATGTTGACCCTTTGTGGGGCAGCTATCAGAAGGAGGGGACCAATACCTGCCATCTTTACAAAAGATCTTATGTTAGTAGAAATATTATCCTAATATATTTAATAATATTAAACCTTTGTGGGAGAGGTACCTGATGAAAATTGTCCGCTATTGTCAATTTTCGCATCTGACCTAGCACTGGTAAAAATTCTGGGATTTGCAAAGTTTGCACAAAATTTGATAATCCTTTCTAGTTCTAGGAGGAAAATTGTTCCCTTTAAAAATTTTGACCTTGCCCATCTCCAAACTCGATCTAAGTTTGAAACGATTTGTTCCAAGGAGACATATTTAAAAATCCACGCTCATTGTTATTTTGGTCCTTAAAAAAATATTCTTTTAAAATCCACGCTTATTGTTATGTTGACCCTTAAAAACATTCTTTTAAAATCCACGCTTATTGTTATGTTCCTTGGTCCTTGAAAAAATATTTTTTAAAATCCAAGCTTATTTTTTGTGTTGGTCCTTGAAAAAATATTTTTTAAAATCCAAGCTTATTTTTTGTGTTGGTCCTTGAAAAAATATTTTTTTAAAAATCCACGTTTATTGCTGTGTTGGTCCTTGAAAAAGTATTCTCTAAAATCCACGCTAATTTCTTGTGTTGGTCCTTGAAAAATTATTTTTTTAAAAATCCACGCTTATTGGTGTGTTGGCCCTTGAATAAATATTCTTCAAAAATCCACGCTTATTGTTGTGTTGGTCCTTGCAAAAATATTTTTTAAAAATCCACGTTCATTGGTATTTTGGGCCTTGAAAATAGAATGTTAAAAAATCCACGCTCATGGGTCTGTTGGTCCTTGAAAAAATATTTTTTAAAAAACCACGCTTATTGGTGTTTGGTCCCTGAAAAAATATTCTTTAAAAATCCACGTTTATTGTTGTGTCGGTCCTTGAAAAAATATGCTTTAAAAATCCACGCTCATTGGTCTATTGGTCCTTGAAAAATTATTGTTTAAAAATCTACGCTCGTTATTGAAAAAATATTGTTCGAAAAATCCACGCTCATTGGTCTGTAGGTCTTTTAAAAAAATATTCTTATTAATATTCTAAATCCACGCTCATCGGTCTTTTGGTTCTTGAAAAAATATTATTAAAAATCGACGCTAATTCGTCCTTAAAAAATATTACATACAAATCCACGCTCGTTGGTCCTTGAAAAAATATTCCTAAAAATCCACGCTGTTGGTCCTTGAAAAATTATTGCATAAACATGCACGCTCATTGGTCCTTGAAAAAATATTGTTTAAAAATCCACGCTCATTGATCTATTGGTCCTTGAAAAAATATTCTTAAAAAAATCCACGCTTGTTGGTCTGTTGGTTCTCGAAATACTATTCTTTAAAAATCCACGCTCATTGGTCTGGTGGTCCTTGAAAAAAATTGGGGGCTTGTAGACCTCCTAGTTCTTAAAAATCCCATATATTACACTATCTGACATTTTCTCGATGAAAACAAACATCCACATCAGTACACCCATTTTTGTTTTCAAACACTAATAACTCTTCTCCAAAATAAGCCCTACAAAGAACATTAAATTAGTCATGGTTGTGGAGTCATTTTGGCTACGACTCGAATGAATTCACCAACCACTACCACACACATATGCATTTCCCATTGAACTTTTTTCGCTGAGTTTGTATTTCCGGTATAACTGACTTCCTACAGCCGCCTAACTGTATCACACAGACAAAAAAGTGGCCAAACCAAATGCAAGCGGAAACCAAGTAAAATATGTTGCCAATTCGTTGGTTTTCAGTTAAAAAAAGAAAAAAACTAGAAACAAACCATAACATATTTTAGGGTGTTGCTGTTATCTCCTGTCTATTTGTCGATGTTTTACAATGTTGCAGTTGATTCAGTTTGAAGTAACTTTTTTTTTTGCTCAGCGTTTGTCTCTTTGTGAGAGTGCTTTTTTAATTCATTTCCAGGGATTGATTTTTGTTTTTAAGTGGTATCGCAGGCAGAACGTGTTTGGGGTTTGGCTGGCAGTGATATGCCCGTCTAGCAGATCTTTTGTTTATTTGTCTGGCTACTCCCTTCAAAAAGGCAATGAAGTGAGTTTCATTCTATTTGTAGTTTTTTTTTTTTTTTTGTGGGAGTTGTTGTCTTGCTTTTTGTTTTGTTTCATTGTTTGGTTTTATTCGTCACTGTAATATATTTGACATTTAGCCAAAGTTCAATGAAAACTTAGTTAGTTTTCCTGTGGATAAAAAGTAATAACTGTCATTTGAAAAGATTCAAATGTATGATTCGTATTGAATATTTGTGGGGAATGGGAAGTGACTAAGGGGGATTAGAATACAATACCCATAAGCGGAGATTTTTAATGAATATTTTTTCAGGGACCGACATACCAATTACCGTGGATATTTAAAGAATATTTTTTAAGGACCAACTGACCCATGAGCGTTGATTTTTTTAAGAATATTTTTTCAAGAACCAACTGACCCATAAGAGGGGATTTTTAAAGAATATTTTTTCAAAGACCAATGAACGTGGATTTTTAAACAATATTTTTTCAAGGACCCACAGATCAATGAGTGTGGATTTTTAAAGAATATTTTTTCAAGGACCCAATGAGCGTGGATTTTTAAAGAATATTTTTTCAAGGACCCACAGACCTATGAGCGTGGATTTTTAAAGAATATTTTTTCAAGGACCAACAGACCAATTACCGTGGATATTTAAAGAATTTTTTAAGGACCAACTGACCCATGAGCGTTGATTTTTTTAAGAATATTTTTTCAAGAACCAACTGACCCATAAGAGGGGATTTTTAAAGAATATTTTTTCAAGGACCAAAAGACAAATATACGTGGATTTTTAAAGAATATTTTTTCAAGGACCAAAAGACAAATATACGTGGATTTTTAAAGAATATTTTTTCAAGGACCAAAAGACAAATATACGTGGATTTTTAAAGAATATTTTTTCAAGGACCAAAAGACAAATATACGTGGATTTTTAAAGAATATTTTTTCAAGGACCAAAAGACAAATATACGTGGATTTTTAAAGAATATTTTTTCAAGGACCAAAAGACAAATATACGTGGATTTTTAAAGAATATTTTTTCAAGGACCAAAAGACAAATATACGTGGATTTTTAAAGAATATTTTTCAAGGACCAAAGACAAATATACGTGGATTTTTAAAGAATATTTTTTCAAGGACCAAAAGACAAATATACGTGGATTTTTAAAGAATATTTTTCAAGGACCAAAAGACAAATATACGTGGATTTTTAAAGAATATTTTTTCAAGGACCAAAAGACAAATATACGTGGATTTTTAAAGAATATTTTTTCAAGGACCAAAAGACAAATATACGTGGATTTTTAAAGAATATTTTTTCAAGGACCAAAAGACAAATATACGTGGATTTTTAAAGAATATTTTTTCAAGGACCAAAAGACAAATATACGTGGATTTTTAAAGAATATTTTTTCAAGGACCAAAAGACAAATATACGTGGATTTTTAAAGAATATTTTTTCAAGGACCAAAAGACAAATATACGTGATTTTTAAAGAATATTTTTTCAAGGACCAAAAGACAAATATACGTGGATTTTTAAAGAATATTTTTTCAAGGACCAAAAGACAAATATACGTGGATTTTTAAAGAATATTTTTCAAGGACCAAAAGACAAATATACGTGGATTTTTAAAGAATATTTTTTCAAGGACCAAAAGACAAATATACGTGGATTTTTAAAGAATATTTTTTCAAGGACCAAAAGACAAATATACGTGGATTTTTAAAGAATATTTTTCAAGGACCAAAAGACAAATATACGTGGATTTTTAAAGAATATTTTTTCAAGGACCAAAAGACAAATATACGTGGATTTTTAAAGAATATTTTTTCAAGGACCAAAAGACAAATATACGTGGATTTTTAAAGAATATTTTTTCAAGGACCAAAAGACAAATATACGTGGATTTTTAAAGAATATTTTTTCAAGGACCAAAAGACAAATATACGTGGATTTTTAAAGAATATTTTTTCAAGGACCAAAAGACAAATATACGTGGATTTTTAAAGAATATTTTTTCAAGGACCAAAAGACAAATATACGTGGATTTTTAAAGAATATTTTTTCAAGGACCAAAAGACAAATATACGTGGATTTTTAAAGAATATTTTTTCAAGGACCAAAAGACAAATATACGTGGATTTTTAAAGAATATTTTTTCAAGGACCAAAAGACAAATATACGTGGATTTTTAAGAATATTTTTTCAAGGACCAAAAGACAAATATACGTGGATTTTTAAAGAATATTTTTTCAAGGACCAAAAGACAAATATACGTGGATTTTTAAAGAATATTTTTTCAAGGACCAAAAGACAAATATACGTGGATTTTTAAAGAATATTTTTTCAAGGACCAAAAGACAAATATACGTGGATTTTTAAAGAATATTTTTCAAGGACCAAAAGACAAATATACGTGGATTTTTAAAGAATATTTTTTCAAGGACCAAAAGACAAATATACGTGGATTTTTAAAGAATATTTTTCAAGGACCAAAAGACAATATACGTGGATTTTTAAAGAATATTTTTTCAAGGACCAAAAGACAAATATACGTGGATTTTTAAAGAATATTTTTTCAAGGACCAAAAGACAAATATACGTGGATTTTTAAAGAATATTTTTTCAAGGACCAAAAGACAAATATACGTGGATTTTTAAAGAATATTTTTTCAAGGACCAAAAGACAAATATACGTGGATTTTTAAAGAATATTTTTTCAAGGACCAAAAGACAAATATACGTGGATTTTTAAAGAATATTTTTTCAAGGACCAAAAGACAAATATACGTGGATTTTAAAGAATATTTTTTCAAGGACCAAAAGACAAATATACGTGGATTTTTAAAGAATATTTTTTCAAGGACCAAAAGACAAATATACGTGGATTTTTAAAGAATATTTTTTCAAGGACCAAAAGACAAATATACGTGGATTTTTAAAGAATATTTTTTCAAGGACCAAAAGACAAATATACGTGGATTTTTAAAGAATATTTTTTCAAGGACCAAAGACAATATACGTGGATTTTTAAAGAATATTTTTTCAAGGACCAAAGACAAATATACGTGGATTTTTAAAGAATATTTTTTCAAGGACCAAAAGACAAATATACGTGGATTTTTAAAGAATATTTTTTCAAGGACCAAAAGACAAATATACGTGGATTTTTAAAGAATATTTTTTCAAGGACCAAAAGACAAATATACGTGGATTTTTAAAGAATATTTTTTCAAGGACCAAAAGACAAATATACGTGGATTTTTAAAGAATATTTTTTCAAGGACCAAAAGACAAATATACGTGGATTTTTAAAGAATATTTTTTCAAGGACCAAAAGACAAATATACGTGGATTTTTAAAGAATATTTTTCAAGGACCAAAAGACAAATATACGTGGATTTTTAAAGAATATTTTTTCAAGGACCAAAAGACAAATATACGTGGATTTTAAAGAATATTTTTTCAAGGACCAAAAGACAAATATACGTGGATTTTTAAAGAATATTTTTTCAAGGACCAAAAGACAAATATACGTGGATTTTTAAAGAATATTTTTCAAGGACCAAAAGACAAATATACGTGGATTTTTAAAGAATATTTTTTCAAGGACCAAAAGACAAATATACGTGGATTTTTAAAGAATATTTTTTCAAGGACCAAAAGACAAATATACGTGGATTTTTAAAGAATATTTTTTCAAGGACCAAAAGACAAATATACGTGGATTTTTAAAGAATATTTTTTCAAGGACCAAAAGACAAATATACGTGGATTTTAAAGAATATTTTTTCAAGGACCAAAAGACAAATATACGTGGATTTTTAAAGAATATTTTTTCAAGGACCAAAAGACAAATATACGTGGATTTTTAAAGAATATTTTTTCAAGGACCAAAAGACAAATATACGTGGATTTTTAAAGAATATTTTTTCAAGGACCAAAAGACAAATATACGTGGATTTTTTAAAGAATATTTTTTCAAGGACCAAAAGACAATATACGTGGATTTTTAAAGAATATTTTTTCAAGGACCAAAAGACAAATATACGTGGATTTTTAAAGAATATTTTTCAAGGACCAAAAGACAAATATACGTGGATTTTTAAAGAATATTTTTCAAGGACCAAAAGACAAATATACGTGGATTTTTAAAGAATATTTTTTCAAGGACCAAAAGACAATATACGTGGATTTTTAAAGAATATTTTTTCAAGGACCAAAAGACAAATATACGTGGATTTTTAAAGAATATTTTTCAAGGACCAAAAGACAAATATACGTGGATTTTTAAAGAATATTTTTTCAAGGACCAAAAGACAAATATACGTGGATTTTTAAAGAATATTTTTTCAAGGACCAAAAGACAAATATACGTGGATTTTAAAGAATATTTTTTCAAGGACCAAAAGACAATATACGTGGATTTTTAAAGAATATTTTTTCAAGGACCAAAAGACAAATATACGTGGATTTTTAAAGAATATTTTTTCAAGGACCAAAAGACAAATATACGTGGATTTTTAAAGAATATTTTTTCAAGGACCAAAAGACAAATATACGTGGATTTTTAAAGAATATTTTTTCAAGGACCAAAAGACAAATATACGTGGATTTTTAAAGAATATTTTTTCAAGGACCAAAAGACAAATATACGTGGATTTTTAAAGAATATTTTTTCAAGGACCAAAAGACAAATATACGTGGATTTTTAAAGAATATTTTTTCAAGGACCAAAAGACAATATACGTGGATTTTTAAAGAATATTTTTTCAAGGACCAAAAGACAAATATACGTGGATTTTAAAGAATATTTTTTCAAGGACCAAAAGACAAATATACGTGGATTTTTAAAGAATATTTTTTCAAGGACCAAAAGACAAATATACGTGGATTTTTAAAGAATATTTTTTCAAGGACCAAAAGACAAATATACGTGGATTTTTAAAGAATATTTTTCAAGGACCAAAAGACAAATATACGTGGATTTTTAAAGAATATTTTTTCAAGGACCAAAAGACAAATATACGTGGATTTTTAAAGAATATTTTTTCAAGGACCAAAAGACAAATATACGTGGATTTTTAAAGAATATTTTTTCAAGGACCAAAAGACAAATATACGTGGATTTTTAAAGAATATTTTTTCAAGGACCAAAAGACAAATATACGTGGATTTTTAAAGAATATTTTTTCAAGGACCAAAAGACAAATATACGTGGATTTTTAAAGAATATTTTTTCAAGGACCAAAAGACAAATATACGTGGATTTTTAAAGAATATTTTTTCAAGGACCAAAAGACAAATATACGTGGATTTTTAAAGAATATTTTTTCAAGGACCAAAAGACAAATATACGTGGATTTTTAAAGAATATTTTTTCAAGGACCAAAAGACAAATATACGTGGATTTTTAAAGAATATTTTTTCAAGGACCAAAGACAAATATACGTGGATTTTTAAAGAATATTTTTTCAAGGACCAAAAGACAAATATACGTGGATTTTTAAAGAATATTTTTTCAAGGACCAAAGACAAATATACGTGGATTTTTAAAGAATATTTTTTCAAGGACCAAAAGACAAATATACGTGGATTTTTAAAGAATATTTTTTCAAGGACCAAAAGACAAATATACGTGGATTTTTAAAGAATATTTTTTCAAGGACCAAAAGACAAATATACGTGGATTTTTAAAGAATATTTTTTCAAGGACCAAAAGACAAATATACGTGGATTTTTAAAGAATATTTTTTCAAGGACCAAAAGACAAATATACGTGGATTTTTAAAGAATATTTTTTCAAGGACCAAAAGACAAATATACGTGGATTTTTAAAGAATATTTTTTCAAGGACCAAAAGACAAATATACGTGGATTTTTAAAGAATATTTTTTCAAGGACCATACGTGGATTTTTAAAGAATATTTTTTCAAGGACCATACGTGGATTTTTAAAGAATATTTTTTCAAGGACCATACGTGGATTTTTAAAGAATATTTTTTCAAGGACCATACGTGGATTTTTAAAGAATATTTTTTCAAGGACCAACACAACAATAAGCGTGGATTTTTAAAGAATATTTTTCCGAGGACCAACAGACAAATGAGCGTGGATTTTTTTAAGAATATTTTTTCAAGGACCAAAAGACAAACAAGCGACTATTTTTTTAAATTTTTTTTAAGGACCAACAGACCTGTGCGCCTGGATTTTAAAACAATATTTTTTCAAGGACCAACAGACCAATGAGCGTAGATTTTTTAACAATATTTTTTCAAGGCCCAACATACCAATGAGCGTGGATTTTTAAAGAGTATTTTTCAAGGACCAACTAACAATAAACGTGGATTTTTAAAAAAATATTTTTTCAAGGACCAACACAACAATAAGCGTGGATTGTTAAAGAATATTTTTTCAAGGACCAACACAACAATAAGCGTGGATTTTTAAAAATAATTTTTTTAAAAGACCAACACAACAACTTGCGTGGATTTTTAAAGAATAGTTTTTCAAGGACCAACACAACAACAAGAGTGGATTTTTAAGAAAATGTTTTAAAGGACCAACACAACAACTTGCGTGGATTTTTAAAGAATTTTTTTTCAAGGGCCAACGCAACAATAAATTTATATTTTTAAGAAATTTTTTTAAACGACTGGATTTTTGGATTTTTAAGAAATTTTTTTTTAAAGGACCAACACAACAATAAATGTGGATTTTTAAGAAGAATTTTTGAAAGGACCAACACAACAATAAGCGCGGATTTTTAAAGAATATTTTTTCAAGGACCAACACAACAATAAGCTTGGATTTTTAAACAATATTTTTTGGGCCAATAAAGTGAATTTTCAAGGACCAAAGACCTATGATCGTGAATTGAAGGACCAATAAAGTGAATAAAATGAAGAACCAACATACCAATATGCTTAGGTTTTTAAAGAATGTTTTTTAAAAGAATTTTTCTTCAAACTGCGAGTATATTTTAAAACTTTCAAATTTTTCCTCCACCTAGCTAAAATATTGGCAACACTCCCCCACAATTTTCCGTATTCTAGCCAACAACACGTTTCCCCATCGATAGCAACCGCATTTCTGACGCAACACATAATTAAATAACAAAATTATGCCGTCTAATACTAATCGTGCCAACATGCAACCAAATAATAATAACTACAACAACAACAATAACAATTTGTTTCCCCAGACACAATATCCATTTATAATTTCCCCAATCCAATTAAGATTATTCAATATTTTTGGGAGGGCAGCAATTAATGATTTTCAATAACCAGATTCGAGCACACATCACCACAAAAATTGAAAAGCGCTCGATAGGGGGGTGTGCATACGAACACAAATATTGAAAATAACTCCAAGAGGGGTGCGGGGGAGGGGAGGTCAAAAATTGTTGGTTGGCATTGTTAATTGAATATTTATGATAAGTGAAAATGTGTGAACGAACTAAATTGAATACACAAAATTGAGCACAGAGAGCGAGAGAGGGAATCAAATATCCTGTATGCCATGGTAAAACAAAATGTAGGGGAGGATAACTGTTTAATTGGGGTGGGGTGGGCTGAGATGGATACACTGCATTTACCCGACCAAGTGCCTTGCTTGGAAACAACAATGTTCCACTTCACATCATTGCAGCCATTCAACATCATCGGTCATTTTATTTTTCATTGGTTATGGCGTCATGGCATTTAGTATTGCGAAAAGGATATGCGCCCGGATATTGAGTGCGAATTTAACTCTACAAATAGAATGGCTTCGAATGTGTTTAATGAAATTTCAGCGTAACTCAACAATGGCATTATATCGAGGAACTGAACTTTGTAGTGCGTGGGCAGTCGAGTGTTTGTTTTATGAAATGCCGGACGAGGTAGTAGAAATACAATGACCAAGCGGTTGACTTGGTAACTTGGTTGTAATAAATGAGGCGATTGTTAAATGGCGAGGTTGGAATGATGTGAAAATCTTGAAATATGAAATCAGAAGCTCAACATGGATTGAATGAAATCGTTTTTCCTCAGCAATAACAAACAATATAAAGAACAACAGATTTCTTAGGTTGTTAAGGTTACTCTTGTTATATAGCATAAATTGCAGGGTAGATTAAGTTTGTCATTCCGTTTGTAACACCTCGAAATATATATTTTAGACCGCACCAAGTATTTATATTCTTGATCAGCATAAAATTCTATGTCGATTTAGCTATGTCCGTCCGTCTGCGGACTCTATCTTCCGAACAAAATGGAGTAGGTTGATAAAATTTTACTCAAATGTATATTATGTCTACAGGAGTTTTGGAATGGGCCATGTAAGTGTTCACGTTTTGGTATAGCCCCCATATAATGGTACGTCCATATTTTCGATATTTTTGCGATTTAAGGGACATTATTCACCGGAAATGATTCAGATTTGGTACTTGAAGTTCATAATGAATACCACAGCCTATAACAGAAAATTGTCCGTGCAAGTCCACGCCTTCCTATAGCCCCCATATAATAGTACCTCCCTATATTCGGTATTTTAATGATTTTAGCGACATTGTTCACCGGAAATGTTTCAAATTTGGTTTTTGAAGTTCGTAATGGATACTACAGCTTATGACAGAAAATTGTCTGTTTCACGTTTTGGTATAGCCCCCATATAATAGTACCTCCCTATATTCGGTATTTTAATGATTTTAGCTAGATTATTCACCGATTTTTTTTCAAGTTTCACATTTGGATATCATAATGGCTTATGAAAAAAGTTGCCTATTCAGGTCCACGTCGTCGTATAGACCGTAATATAACGACTACATTTGGTATTTTTAATTTTTAACGGATTTTATTTTATTTATTTATTTATTTATTTATTTATTTTTATTATTTATTTATTTATTTATTTTTTTTTTTTTTGAAAATTGCGAAATTCGTTCCAAATGGTGGAGGGTATTCAAAGTTCGGCCCTGCCGAACTTACAGCTCTTTTACTTGTTATTCCTGTATGGTACTTTCTTTGAAAGATTCCCAACCGATTGCCTCATAAACGCCCTGGCAAAGCAAAATAATCTAAAATCTGAAAATTTCAAGTGAATTACATTTTCTTCAGGAAATCGGACAAAGCCATACTAAAAGTACCAACAATTTTTGGGGGACCAAAAGACCTATAAATTTGGATTTTTAAAGTATATTTGTAAATATTTGAAAATTAAGGAATATTTTCAAAAGGACATCATTCAACTAAACCTGAATTTGTTAAGAATATTTTTTCAAGGACCAATAGACACCACGACGAAGCAAAATAATCTAAAATCCTAACATTTTTCAAGGGGATTGCTTTTTCTTCGGGAAATCGTACTAAAATGTACTAAAAATTGTTGGCGATAAATTTCTTTACTTTCCAGATAGAATCTTGGAATTTCACATAAAGACAACTTTCGACACGAGATATGAATTAGGTAAAGTTTCTAGAA
The DNA here is from genome assembly GCF_030504385.1 of Musca domestica. Classification (NCBI taxonomy): domain Eukaryota; kingdom Metazoa; phylum Arthropoda; class Insecta; order Diptera; family Muscidae; genus Musca; species Musca domestica. The sequence continues at coordinate 1,669,464 of NW_026712162.1, read as the reverse complement.
ATGCGTATTTAAGATTCCAGATTGGACGAAAATGAAAAAAAGACCAACTTGTGTCCCACTTTTGGTGCGAGACATAAATAAAATTGAGATTTTAGAAATTCATACAAAATAATAAAGAAAAGAATTTAATTAAACCCAAAACCCAATTTCTGTCCTTAAATTTTTTTCCTAAAAAAATCCAAAATTTTAAATCAAGAAAAAAAAAATAGAAAACAATATCTGTAGATGTAATCCGGAAGGTTCCAAGTTCTTTCACAAAAAAATCGAAAATACTTGATATTTAGTCAGGAACACCCAAACGAGGCGGCTAAAGCCAGAATCTGACAATTTTGCTTGTGAAAAATTTTTATTCAGAAATTCGAACTAAAAGGTAATAAATACAATTTTTTAATTAGCAGTTTTTAAATTTTGTTCGCTAAGAGCCAACATTTTTGAAATTGGCCTAAAGTACGCTTTTGGTGCGAGACATAAATAACTATTAGGGCAAAAAAGATGTAATTTGGAATGTATTTTGCTTAGCCAATTTAAAATATTCTGCAATATTACTTTTTAAAATTTGTATTTGTAGATGCCAGAAGAGGTATGGAAGTCAAAAATATTGAAAAATTAATGATTTGAGAGCTCCTCTAAATTTCCAAGTCTGTGGAGGTACAAGGGAGGTTTTTAAGATACAGCCTCTAGGAAAAAAATTAATTTACAATGTATAAAAGAGTCCAGGCGTTTCATACAACTACTAGCAAGTACCCGCTACTTCTACAGCGAAAAGTCCATTTTCAAATTTAAGTTTAAGTTGTTGAGTACTAAAAAATGCACAATTTGTTCAGTTTGGCCACATTTTTTAATCAAAGCTTCATGCTTCGTAATAAATTTTCAAGCTTTGCCTTTTAAAGTATACCGAGGAGTTTAGTACTCATATCCATACAATATCATACCACCAGATCTCAATCCTAGATACTAGCAGAGACTTCAATATCAAATTTCCAGCTCTAACCCATCACCTAATACCCAATTTAATACCACATAGTACTTTTCGTACAATTTTAGTACACATTTCATACCAAAAGTGGCATCCATATCACATTACGGAATTCCAGCCCTATACCTGCATCCAATACCCAATTCACTACTATTTACTACTTTTCGTACAAATAAAGGACGGATTTCCTAACCACCCCCCAACCTCATAGAGAGATACAATCAGCAATCTAAATATCAAATTTCATAGATTTATCTCTACCCCCTCACCCAATACCAAATTTAGTACCATTTAGTACTTTTCGTACAATAATTGTACATATTTCCAAATTCATCTCCACATGTCCAGGATGCACATGAAATGCCAAATTTCAGATTTTAAGCATTATATTTTAAACTCATACCAAATTGTATCAAATATAGTACTATTTAGTACTTTTCACCACCTCTTTATCACAAACCTACCATCAACAGGGACCCCAATACAACATTTCAGCCTCATCCGTCCACTCTAAACCTAAGTACACATTTTCAAAACCAACTTCATATATCAAACTCATTTTCCAAACATGATTCTCATGCCACATAATACGATCCGTTCACATAATACCAAATGGTACCATTTTAGAAGTTTAGTACCATTTTAAGACTTTTCGTTACCTTAACGCCGGATCTTCGGGAGTCCATTTATATCCCTTCACCCATTTCACAATTTAGTACAATTTAGTGCGCATATCGAAAACCAACTCTTTCCTCAACCACAGGTACCAACAGTGGCATCCATATCAAATTTAAGGATTCCAGCTCTATTTCTTCTCCAAATGCCCACATTTAGTAGTTCGAATTTCCGAAACTAGGCTACATATGAATAGCCAAATTTCAATTTCCAAATTTCAATACTAAATTTAAAAATTCAAGCTCTAAGTGTTAGCCCAATACTAAAATTTCAAAATTCCAGCTCCATGCGTTCTATCTAAATTGTTTCAAATGTAGTACCTTTTAGTACAGTTCGTACACTTAGTACTCATATTCATATATCAAACTTAACTTCCAACCATTATTCTCATACCAAATGTCATGTTTCCATTACCATAATACCGAATTGTACAACTTTAAAAGTTTGATACCACTTTCGAACTTTTCGTAGCCATAAAGTTTGAATTTCAAAAAACCCTTTGGCACCTCTATTCTGCACTCTATCAGTGATTTTCATTCTACCTTTTAGAATTCTAGCTTAATCCATTTGTCCAATACAAAATATAACATTTGAAATACATATTAGTACTTTTCGTATCCTTTTAGTACGAACTTTCAAAAATCCTGCCTTAACCTTAAGGCTCTAGCTTCAGCCGTTACGTCTGGGCGTTTATTCTCAGTCAATCGATTTATGTCTATCCAGACATATGCCAAAATCAATGAATCAATGAATACTTTTCGATGGAACTGCTTCGTAATGGGTACCACCTTCATGGGTACAACTTCCACTGTCAGAATATCTCCAATACAGGTTCACATCATCGTATATTCCCCATATAATTTTACGTTCTGATATTTGGCATTTTACCTAAGCCACTTGTTTGTTTCATCGAAATTATTTCAAAATTGATATATAGACTTAGCCATACAGGGTGAGATGAAAAAACTACAACCAAAATCAGACTGCTGTCATTTCTAAGCTTCTCGTCCGACAGCTGTAAAAAGTTATTCGTGATGGAATTGAAGCGTAATAGTGTGATTTCTTCATATTTGGCTGGAAAGCCACAAGTGGCTATCGTTAGAGCACTCCAGCATTTAAATGTGAATTTTGTGTCTCGTAGCATCGCTCTTTACCGTGATACTGGTAGCGTAGCCCGATGGTTTTGGTTTTCTCCGATGAGAAAACATTCGTTATCCAGTAATTTGTTAACAAACAAAATGATCGTGTCTACTTGCCAAAGATGTCAGCTGAAAATGTGCACCTTCGGTTGGCCACCAGAAATCAAGCGCCAACCATGGTGATGGTGTGGCCGCCATAACAGCCGATGGTCGCTCTCCGCTCGTATTAATCGACCGTGGCATCAGAATAAATTCCGAATATTATCGCGAAAATATTCTGGAGGGCGTTTTAAAGCCTTGGGCATGCAAACATTTTGGCCGCAGACCTAGGACATTCTAACAGGACTCAGAACCATTGCACTCAGCACGCGCCACCCAAGGGAAAAAAATCTAAAATTTGATGCTATTTCCTATTTCGGTATTTTAACAATTTTAGCTGCATTGTTTCAGCAGAATTTTTTGAGATTTTGCAAGTTCCTTCAAAATGATGGCGGGTGCTTAAAGAATACCCTTTACCAATTCTCTATTACCAATTATCGTTCTTAAGGAACTTCGTCAAAATAGATATATATTTCACAATTGGTTAGAACTTTATAATATTGTTGGTAATGTGGATGTGGATATAAGATGATGAGATTTTTGAGATTTTCTTTGTCCAAAGCAGGGGTGCCAAACTTCAAACTATGACCCCTTTCCTTCAATCAAACCCCACATAATTTGAATACTTGTTAATTTCCAAAAAAAAAAAAAAAAAATAATAATAACATTCAATTCCAATTGCAAATGGTTAACAACAGCCCTCTAGGCGAAATGAAAACAAATCTCCCCTGGAAACAGCCTCAAATATTTATTTACTGCCTACCTTGTGGCGGAGTGTGTGTTCCCAATACCGATGGTGGCCGTTTGTATTATTTGCCTATATTAAATTTCCAACCATCCAACAGTCAATGTTCCATGAAATTGAAACTGATTGGTGGTGACCATAATTACCTAGGGTCGCAGCGATAACAACAATGGCGAAGCTGGATTGTACAGCTGATGGCGGTTTTTCTTTTTTTTTCATTTCTTTGCTGTGGTTACACCAGCAACATTGGATCCTACAACTTAAGGCTTCCCTTGTTGGTAAATTATTAATTTTATGGTATTTTTGGTGTACATTGGGCATGGGGTTTCATTTTGTAATTCTATTGTGGGAGTTCTGAATACGTGGGGGGCGAGGTGGGAGTTGCTTGTATTTGTGTTCAATTGCTGTGCTGCCATAAACAATGAATTGTGCCAATTTTTTGATATTTAACTTTACTCTTCGAGGATTTGTAGCGAACAGAACAGAACTTGTTTTAATCATATATTTCGTTGCTTTTGTTCGCTTATTTTTCTCTCTTCACATGCAATTCGATATTTTGATTCCACGAGGACATTATGACTGACCACTTTGGTCCATGGCGAAACATGAAAATGTTGTTAACGATCTCGAATACAGGGCAGAGTGGTGGAGAGAAGGAAGGAGGAAATGAAAAATAATAATAGGGAGTAATAAAACAAAGAGAGAGAGAAGCCCCTTCAAGGGTCCTCTGTTTATAAACAAGTAAGAAAGCTGTAAGTTTAGCCGGGCCGAACTTTGAATACCCTCCACCATTTGGAACGAATTTGGCAATTTTCAAAAAAAAAAAAAAAAAAATAAAATCCGTTAAAAATTTAGTAAAATTTGATTAGAAATACCGATCGTAGCCGTTATATTAGGGTCTATACGACGACGTGGTCCTGCATAGGCAACTTTTGTCATAAGCCATTACAATTTTTAAATGCGGAACTTGAAAAAAATCGGTGTCAAATGTAAAATCATCAAAATACCGAATATAGGGAGGTACCATTATATGGGGGCTATACGAAGACGTGGACCTACACAGACAAATTTCTGTCTTAGGCTGTACGAACTTCAAATATCACATTTAAGACAATTCCGGTGAATAATGTCGCTCAAATCATCAAAATCGGCTGGCACCGTTATATGGGAGCTATACGAAGACGTGGACCTGCACAGACAATTTTCTGGCATATGCTGTAGTGTCCGTTACGAACTTCAAATATCAAATTTAAAACAAATCATCAAAATACCGAATATCGGAAGGTACCGTTATATGGGGGCTGTACGAAGACGTGGACCTGCACAGATAATTTTTTGTCACAGGCTGTAGTATCCATTACGAACTTCAAATACCAAATTTTAAGCAATTCTGGTGATAATTTCGCTCAAATCATCAAAATACCAAATATCGGAATGTTCTGTTATATGGGGGCTATACGAAGACATAAACTTGGACAAATAATTTTTCGTTATAGGCTGTAGTGTCCGTTACGAACTTCAAATATCAAATTTCAAACAATTTCGGTGAATAATGTCGCTAAAATTATCAAAATACCGAATATCGGAAGGGTCGTTATATGGGGGATATACGAAGACGAGGGCCGACATAGCCCATTTACGAATTTTGCCTGCCTACTGGCAGAATATATATACTTTGTGGGGGTCTAAAATGTATATTTCGAGGTGTTACAAACGGAATGACAAACTTAATATACCCTCCATAATATTGTGGAGGGTATAAAAACCTGTAAATATTCTTCGGTGTGTGTATAGACGATTGTTAAAAGTCCTCTGTTTATAAAAGACCTGTAAGAGGTATTTTGTCTTAGAAGTCCTTTGATAAGTCTTCTATCTATGAAGACCTGTAAAAGGTCTTCTGTCTATGGAAGACCATTAAAAGGTCTTCTGTCTATGGAAGACCTATAAAAGGTCTATTGAAGACCTGTTAGAAGTCTTCTCCCTATAAAAGACCTGTAAAAAGTTTTCTCTCTACAGAAGACCTGTAAAAGGTCTTCTGTCTATAGAAGACCTCTAAAAGTTCTGCTCTCTACAGAAGACCTGTAGAAGGTCTTCTGTCTATAGAAGACCTGTAGATAGTCTTCTGTCTTTAGAAGACCTGTAGATAGTCTTCTGTCTTTAAAAGGTCTGTAAAACGTCTTTTCTCTATAAAATACCTGTAAAATATCGTCTGCCTGTAGACACCTGTAAATACCTGTAAATATTCTTCGGTGTATAGACGATTGTTAAAAGTCCTCTGTCTATAGAAGACCTGTAAGAGGTATTTTGTCTTAGAAGACCTTTGATAAGTCTTCTGTCTATAGAAGACCTGTAAAAGGTCTTCTGTCTATGGAAGACCTGTTAGAAGTCTTCTCTCTATAGAAGTCCTGTAAAAGTTTTTCTCTCAACAGAAAACCTGTGAAAGGTATTCGCTCTATAGAAGACCTGTAAAAGGTCTTCTGTCTAAAAAAGAGCTGTAAAAGGTCTTCTGTCTTTAGAAGACCTGTAGAAGGTCTTCTGTCTATAGAAGACCTGTAGAAGGTCTTCTGTCTATAGAAGACCTGTAGAAGGTCTTCTGTCCTTAAAAGTTCTGTAAAACGTCTTTTATCTATAAAAGATCAAATATCTTCTGCCTGTAGAAGACATGTAGAAGGTCTTCTATGCATAGGACTCCTCTAAGGGTCTTCTGTCTATGGAAGGCCTGAAGAAGGTCTTCTTTCTATAAAAGTGCTGTAAACGATTTTCCGTCTATAGAAGACCTGTTAGAGGTCTTCTCTCTATAGAAGGCCCATAAAACGTCTTTTCCCTTTGAAGACCTGTAAAATATCTTCTGCCTGTAGAAGACCGTAGAAGGTCTTCTGTCTATAGAAGACCTTTAAGAGGATCTGGCTAAAGAAGACCTGTAAAAGGTCTTCTCTCTATAGAATACCTGTGACACATCATCTTCTCTCCATAGAATACACGTAAAAAGTTTTTTCTCCTTCCAACAGAAGATATATTTAGGGCTCTTAAAGTATTCGGTCTATGGAACATCCCTAAGGGGTCTTCTATATTAAAGGTCTTACGCTGGCTCACTTAACCCCCAAATTTCCAAAATTTCCCCGACGTCCCTGCTTGATTTGCATGGAGGACCAACATAACCTCATTCATAAACTATTGAATATTGGCAGGCCAACTCAGCCCAGCCCAAGCCGAATCATGCCATTCCGGCCAAGTCTATGGTAATCTAAAGAGTATATTTTGTATTTTATTGCCGCTACGGGCATTTCAATCTAAATGAAAATTTCAGATACTCAAATCGAATCGAATATTGCTGTCGTTATTTGCGATGTTGTTGTTGTTTTTTTCTTCGTTTGCTTGTAATTGTTCGATATGCAGCAAATGGTGACTGAATGTAAGTTGAGCAATCATACACTCACACATCGATGTGTGTTAGGGAGTTGGGGTAGCTGGACATTGGTTCGGACATTTGTTTTAAACATTGCCGAGAGTCGATGAATATAACATTTGTGTATATATATGAGTGTGTATGTATGACATGCACATATTTATATTACATCCTTTGGCAATGTAAACATAAATAGTACACATGCACATACAAATAATATAAATGTGTATGAGTGTTCGTGTGTGTGTGTGTGTGTGTCGTGGTGTTTTGTATTCATCCTTTCATTCAATCTCATCCGGTTAGAGGTTAAATGTAATAATGGCGGAGCAATTACAGAATCGAGGACGTAGAATTAGGATGCTTATAGGGAGATATAAAGACTCCTTAAAGTTTTAAGGAATAGTTCGATGGTAGTCCTCTGTGGGAAAAATAATACAGAATTTATAATCTATGACAGGTTTTGCGGTTCTTGACGTCATTTTTTGAGGGAGACTTAAAAACTTTTTTTTTCAAATATTTTTTGATTTTTTTAAAAAAAAATCAGCTACTCAAACTTTTGCAACGGACAATATTGCTTTCGTATAGCAGGCCAATTATTTGAGATATTTGAAAATTATGAATTAGGTTCAATCTACGAACTTTTATCAACATTTCTGTTATCAATGGGTCTTCTAATTGTCGCCTATAAATAGAAAAACTTTCAAACCTAACCTGCAGCTGCAAGTCCTTATAAAGATCTTCTATAGATAGAGGAATACTTTTCAAATATAGAAGATATTGCATCCGTCATCTTTAGAAAAAAGGACGATTTGGAGGAAATTGTCAATAGTACCAAGCAACTGAAGCCCTTATAAATCCCTTCTATAGAAAGTGGGAAAATTGTTCGATAAAAAAAAATTATAAGTCTTCCATCATATGAAGATCTTATAAAGATTTTAAAATAACTTGGATTCTTTGCTACCTCTCTTTTGCCAGTGGACTTTCTGAGGGTCCTCTACATGACAACCCCCACAATTTCTCGAACCCAGCCTGTTGGCCCTCCATCTTCCATAGAAAATTGCAACGTCAAACACAATTGCCTTAAACCTCAGCAATAAAAAATTATGTAAAGAATTTTTATCGTAAAAAAATAAATACAACGCTGCTCACACACTCACACACACCCAAAGCCATTCAAATACGTATGTATGTATAGATGTATGCCCCAACACACTGCCCATTGAACATTTGAATTCATGGCTGTTTGTTTTTTTCCTGTTAAGATGAAAATCATGTATCGCAACAGCAATATAAACATTATTGGCTTATAATAAAAACATATTTATGGCCAAAAAGTAATAAACATGGTTTGTGGATTGGCTAGAAAAGAGCAAAAAAATATACCAGAAAATAAAAAACAAGAACAACAATGATGTAGGTTGTTGCTAGCAACAACATCGCTGTCAAAACACCAATGGCTAATAAAGGATCAAAATGTAATTTTAAGTATATTTTTTTGAATATGAGATAAGTACTTGCGGGAGCAGTACTGCATAGGAGAATTGGTTTTGATTTTGACAGAATGATGGAGATAAATTATACTTGTGATTTGGGGGCTATTTGTATAATTAAAAAAAAATTTTAGGGAAAATTAATTAAATATTTTTTCAAGGACCAACGAGCGTGGATTTTTTTCAAAATATTTTTGTCAAGGACCAACTGACCCATAAGCGTGGATTTTTAAAGAATATATTTTCGAGCACCAACACAACAATAAGCGTGAATTTTTAAAGAATATTTTCTCAAGGACCAACACAACAATAAGCGTGGATTTTTAAAGAATATTTTTTCAAGGACTAACACAACAATAAGCGTGGATTTTTAAAGAATATTTTTTTTCAAGGACCAACACGACAATATGCGTGGATTTTTAAAGAATTTTTTTCAAGGACCAATACAACAATAATCTTGGATTTTAAAAGAATATTTTTTCAAAGACCAACACAACAATAAGCGTGGATTTTTAAAGAATATTTTTTCAAGGACCAATACAACAATAAGCGTGGATTTTAAAAGAATATTTTTACAAGGACCAACACAACAGTAAGCATGGATTTTTAAAGAATATTTTTTCAAGGACTAACACAACAATAAGCGTGGATTTTTAAAGAATATTTTTTCAAGGACCAACACAACAATAAGCGTCGATTTTTAAAGAATATTTTTTCAAGGACCAACACAACAATAAGCGTGGATTTTTATACCCTACACTACATAGTGGCAAGTGTATTGTCTTTGAGAATTTGTTTGTAACAGGAAGAAGGAAGCGAGATAGACCCATAATTACTTTTGAGGATATTCATAGAATCACTTTCTGAGTCGATTTATTCATGTCAATCCGTCCGTCCGTCCGTCCGTCCATGTATTCTTCGGAACAAAATGCAGGTCGTATTTATTATCCGATTTAGATAAAATTTTGCAAGCAATATTGTTTAGCCCAAGGACGAACCCTATTGACATTGGTGATATTCGGATTAGATTTAGATATTGCTCCCATATACTTCAACCGACCGAATTCAGTCTAGAATAGGTTTGATCCGATTTGGTGTCCGACACATTCGTAATATGCACCCCACAAAAATGATGTTTGGCATCAGATATCAGATACAGCCCAGAAATTCCTCTTCCAAATTGTATATAGATCGGTTCTGATTTGGATATAGTTTCCATATACATCTTTAACCGATTTCGGGTTAATTGTGCACAAAATGGCTAATCGGTTCAGATATAGCTAAAACTCCATATATATGTGTCAAAATATATCTTTGGTGTTTAAGTCCTCGCATTCGTAATATGCATTCGACAGCAATGATATTTGGTAACCGATATCTTTTAGAGCTGGGAAATACCTCTGCCAAATACGATCAGGATCGGATCAAATTTTATTTAGCTCCCATATAAGCTTCAACTGATTTCGGGTTAATTTTTCTCCAAATGAAAAATATCTGTCCAAAAGTTCGGATTTCAATCTAGAAGCAAGTATATCAAATTTGGATAAAACCGGTTCAGATATAGCTCCCATATATTCGATTCGATTTTCGTCCGTAATATACATTTGACAACAATAATATTTGGTACCAAATATATTATAGAGCTTGGAAATGCCTTTGCCAAATTTAATCTTGAACGGCTAAGATTTGGATAATCCGATTTATTGTCAAATAATGGCTAATATCAGCCCAAATGGAGTGAAATTTGGAAACTCGTTTCCATTTCCATCGGCTACGATATATATATTTTCTTTTATATAATCCTTCTCGAAGTGATATAATGTAGTCTATAGCAATGTTTTTTTGGTATTAAAGATTAAAATATTTCCGTCAAAGTTAGTCAAACTTGATTCAGATTTAGATTAGATCTAAAGCCAAAGGTGGATAGGAGGTATGATCAACTTCAAATAAATTCTTTTGTTACGGAAGCTCTACTACATAAACAAAGTGGTGTAGGGTATCATATAGTCGGCTCTGTCCGACTTTTGACTTTTCTTTACTGGCTTAACATTATTTTTTCAATGACTGACCAATAAATGGGAAAAGAGATTTTATAAAAATATTTCATAACAATAGAATCGTGGATTTTTCGTCGATTTTTAAGGAATTTTTCACCTTTCCACAGAACAGTTATTAAGGGTTTTGTTCGTAAACCTTAAGTCATCATTTTAAGATGAACTGTATTTCCGAGACAGAGAAATTCCCAAAGATTTCCCCTAGTTTAAAGACACTTTAAGGGACTTAACAACCAGATGACCAGATCAACGCCTAGGCAATAGTCTTTAAAAAAGGCTTCTATATACCTTCAAAAGGTATTCTACAGATATAGGGCCTTAGAAAATAAACAGGGGTCCGCCATGTAATGTTTTCTTTTACAATTAGTGCTTTTTTCATCAATGGTAACACTTAGCTCATGTCTGATTTGAAAGATGCCTAGTTTTATGCTTCAAAGTATTGCGACATCACTTTGAAAATCATAGCAATGTGTGCGGATTTTGGATGAAGAGACACCATCAGCCCCATATGTATACATATGTACGGATTTTTTTGTAGAGCCATAATTGGGAAAATTTTCCTCGAAAATGAGCAAGAAGTGACCGTGAAATTGTGGGGCCATGTTGAAAGATTTTTTTTTTTCAAAATATTAAAGAGGAGGATTTTGCCAACATTTGGTTTCAAAAGAATGGCGCTACGTCCAACTTGCGACTTACACCCTCTTTTTGAATGTCGCATTATGAGCCGCAGAGCTGATGTCAGTTGGCCAATTCAGAGCTGCTATTTGACACCGTTGGATAATTATTTGTAAGGTGCCCTCAAATATAAATGTTACGCCGACACGTTAAATGCAATTGAATTTTATAGGACGATTTTCGTGAAGCCATTGTGAAAATTCAGATGCACGCGTTCGATAATGTGCTTAAAAGTTGGACCGATAGATACTTGACATTTTCTTTTCCAGGCGGTAAAATACTCTAAAGGAACTCCTTGTGTTTGTTTACAAAATACCGAATATCGGGGGATACCGTTGTATGGGGGCTATACGATATCGTGGACCGATATAGATAATACTTTTTCAAGGGATAAAGTACTTATGAGGAACTCCTTGTGTGAATTTTCAGATGTGACTAAAATCATCATAATACCGAATATCGGGGGGTGGTACCGTTATATCTGGGATATACGATATCGTGGACCGACATAGACAATTCTCTTCCAGGAAATAAAGTACTCACAAGGAACTTCTTGTGTGAATGGTCAGACAATTCAGTTAAAAAATGTGGCTTAAATCATTAAAATACCGAATATGGGGGGGGGGGGGATACCGTTATATGGAGGGTATACGATATCTTGGACGATATAGCCCATCTTCGAACTTGACCTGGCTTCAAAAAACAGATCTGTGCTAAATTTTAGCTTCCTATCTTAATTCGTTTTGACTGTAGCGTGATTACAACAGACGGGCAGACGAACGGAAGGATAGGGCTAGATTGTCTTAGAATTTTACTTTGTTGGGTCTAAAATTGTTATTTCGATGAGTTACAAACGGAATGAAAAACGTAATATACCCTCCATTCTATGTATGGTGGATGGTATAAAAAGTTTTTTTGGCGGACCCTGTATAAAATAAAAAACTTCTAGAAAATATCTTATGGAGGTCTTCTATAAGTATAAAGTCTCTGGAACGGCTGAGGATCTTTCTTAATAAAAATATTTAAGAAGTCGTCTACCTAGCGAAATATATATTCGGTACCCTTTTTTCACACTGAAAGCCTGTTTAATTTAGAACCACTGTACTTTTTATTCCTTAATGCTACATAAAGTTTATTCCTTCCACATTTCATAGTAGAAACACACACACACACACAAATGGGCATTGTGGCTTTTAATATGTCGAACATAAAAATAACTACAAACGTCATAAAATCATTGGCCTGTTTTGTCCAAGCGAGTGTAAATTATTTTCCATCAATTGTAGATCATTTAACCGTTGAAGCCATTCATGAATAAACAGCGGCATTTTATTTAACTCCAGTCAGAATTGCGTTTGGTTTTTGTGGTCGTTGGCAGAGGAAAGTGGCGATTGGGATACACGTTTAAATTTTACACTAATGTTTTCATTTACAAATTAGGAATAAATAATAATTTGGAGTCGAGGGGGTCAATTAAGCATTGATTTGGAAATAGAAACGGAAATGTACCGAAATATTCAGACCATATTAAAATCTACATACAAGGTTAGGTAAGGTTAGGTTAAAGGATGCGTAGTTGTTCGAACAACCACTCCACTCTGTGACCTACTGGTCCATTGTGTTCATCCTGACTGAGAGAGAATCAATTGAGAGAAAAGGAAAGAAGGAGAGATAAGAAAATAGAGAAGAAGGATAGAGTTAGGAGATAGGAAAAAGAAAATTATGATAGTATAGCTACGCTGTAATTAACGTGTTGTCTTTAGCCATTTCAGTCTTCTGGTTAATTGAAGCATAGCTGCCGGTTCACATTCAGAAAAGGAGGACAAGTCGGGCAGAATTTACTTGGCCAGTAGCCTCTGTCTGACTCCAAAGAGTGTTAGACAGTGGCAGAGTAAGCGGTCTACCTTCTCGGTTTCCTCCCCGTCCTGACAGAGCCTGCAGTAATCGGTGTCGTCGCAACACCACCCCCCAGTTTGAAGTTATGGCCCTTATGTTACAGTGTCCCGTAGTTAGACCCATCATAAGCTTTAGGTCGGATTTCGCCAATAAGATGACCGACATTGATCTTCGCTCGAAGATCAGTGGCCATATTTTTTGGAAACATTACATGCCCTTCCAGTCAGCCAGTTTTGATTGAATCTCCCAAGGTAGTGCTCGCGAAATATTTGGAAGAAGTGGCATAATGGAGGCTTCACTGAGCTGTCGATCTCTAAATCTATTGACTCAGATCCGCGTTTGGCCAATTCATCTGCTGATTCATTTCCAGGTAAGTTACAATGGCCAGGGCCCAATAAAGTTTTACCAACGATTTAAACCTTTCCTGAGCATTTCTGCTTTCCAGAACAGCCATAGATTTTATTGTAAAAGAATTGAGAGCCTTCAAGGCCTCCGGACTATCGACATATATAGTCACCGGTCTATTTAACTCTTTGATTCTTCCATGGCAGTTCCATGGCTTTCCTGATAGCAAAGATTTCTGATCCTGATAGCAAATCCAGATTCTGATAGCAAAGAAGACCCCAGCGCCCGATCCACTTTCCATCCTTAAACCATCAGTATAGACGGCTATACCGTTCAAAAGTAAACATAAATTGTTGAAAACAAAAAAAAAATGTGATGATTAAAATATTGCAACAGAGTAGCGGAAATGGATTGTTTCATATGTTTCCTGACTATTCCATGGTCATATAGTAACTCCTCTCTTAGTTCCATGTCCATATGGGCTTGATTATATTCGGTGTATTCCATATTTGTTGGCCTATGCAAATGAGTGGTCGTTTTGCCCGATGATGTGTTTGTGTTATTTGTAATTCATCTGTGCGGTTTTTCCGTTGATAATAAAAGGAAATTAGCAAAATATTTTCCCAAAAAAAAAAAATTATATATTTGAAACATTTTTAATGGTATAATGGATATTCCGACATTATATTAGGCATATGAGTTACTCATACATTTTTGGCAGGTTTGTAATTTTTTTTGATATATTTTCTAAATTTTTTGATGTTTTTAAATACAAAATCTAATAACAAACAAGTAACAGAGCATTTAGCAGTACCTCCACCATTTGGAAAGAATTTGGAAATTTTCAAAAAAAAAAAAAAAAAAACAAGTAAAAAAGCATTAAGTTCGGCCGGGTCGAACTTTGAATACCCTCCACTATTTGGAACGAATAAGAAAATTTTCAAAAAACAAATAAAATCCATTAAAACTTCTTTTAAAATCTTTAAAATATCTAATATAGGAAGGTGCCGATATATGGGGGGATATACGATATTGTGGACCTATAAAGACAAATCTATGTCTGGGTGTAAAGTACTCACAAGGAACTTCTTGTGTGGATTTTCAGATAATTCCATTGGAAAAAGTGGCAAAAATCATCAAAATACCGAATATTGGGGGGTACCGTTATATGGGGAATATATGATATTGTGGACCTATAAAGACAATTCCCTTTCAGGGGGTAAAGTGCTCACAAAGAACTCCTTGTGTGGATTTTCAGACAATACGATTGGAAAATGTGGCTAAAATCATCAAAATACCGAATATTGGGGGGTACCGTTATATGGGTGCTATACGATATCGTGGACCTATATAAGAAATTCTCTGCCGAGGTATAATGTACCCACAAGGAACTCTTTGTGTGGATTTACACACAATTCTTTTAAAAAATGTGGCTAAAACCATCAAAATACCGAATATCGGGGGTACCGTTATATGGGGGCTATACGATATCGTGGATCTATATAAGAAATTCTCTGTCGAGGTATAAAGTACCCACAAGAAACTACTTGTGTGGATTTTAAGACAATTCGATTGAAAAATGTGGCTAAAATCTTCAAAATACCGAAAATCGGGGGTACCGTTGTATGGGGGCTATACGAAATCGTGGACCGATATTACCCATCTTCGAACTTGACCTGCCTGCAGACAAAAGAGAGATCTGTGCAACATTTTAGCTTCCTATCTTAATTCGTTTACACTGTAGCGTGATTACAACAGACGGACAGACGGACGGACAGAGGGACAGACGTACGGACAGGGCTAAATCGTCCTAGAATTTTACGTTGATCAAGAATACATATACTTTGTTGGGTCTAAAATGATTGTTTCGATGAGTTACAAACGGAATGACGAACTTAATATACCCTCCATACTATGTATGGTGGAGGGTATAAAAAAACTAAAAGTCATTATAAATGCTGTTCTTAAAAATATCGAATATAGCTGTTATATTGGGGTCCATACGAACACGTGGAACTGCAAAGGCAATTTTTGTCATACAACATTCAAATGCAAAACTTGAAAAAAAATCTGGTGAATAATGTAGCTAAAATCATCATAATAACGAATATTTCGAGGTATCGTCATATCAGGGCTATACGAAGACCTGGACCTGCATAGACAATTTTCTGTCACAGGCTGTAGTACCTATTAGGAACTTCATATGCGAAATTTTAAGCAATTTCGGTGAATGTTGTACCTAAAATCGTCAAAATATGGAATATCGGGGGGTACCGTTGTATGTGAGCTATACGATATCGTGGACCTATATAGAGATTTCTCTTCAAGGAACTTCTTTTGTGAATTTTAAGACCATTTCATTAAAAAATTGGCTACAACCTTCCAAGTACCGAACATCGGGAGGTACCGTTACATGGGGGCTATACGATATTGTGGACCGATATAGCCCATCTTCGAACTAGACCTTCCTGCAGGCAAAAGCATGATCTGTGCAAGATTTTAGCTTGTTATCTTCATTCGTTCTGACTCTAGCGTGACGGAAGGACAGGGTTAAATCGTCTTAGAATTGTACGCTGATTGAAAATATACAAGGGGAGATGAAAAAGATTGCTACCAACTTCAGACCGCTGTCATTTCTAAGCCACTCGTCCGATAGCTGTTAAAATTATTGCAGTGACAGCTCATTATATTATTTACAAGCGTACAAAAGCATTTTGGTGAGAATTTTCGAGAAAAAAAGTTATTCGTGATGGAATTCAAGCGTGATTTCTTTATATTTGGCTGGCAATCCACAAGTGGTTATCGTTAGAGCACTCCAGCATTTACATGTGAATAACTCTTTTGTGTCTCGTACCATCGCTCGTTACCGTGATACTGGTAGCGTAGCTCGATGTCAAGGAAGTGGACGGTAGAAAACAGCAACATCAGCAGAAATAGATCAAAAGATAAATCGACTTGATCGAAACCCGTGTCGCAGTGGCCCAAAAATGGCTCGTGAACTGAAAATATCGCAACATGCCATTCGGCAAATATTGAAAAATTAGCTCGGGGTAAAGCCATAGAAATTCCAAAAAGTGCAAGAACTTACACCGCAACAGAAAGATAATAGACTCAAAAGAGCTAAAGAGTTGCTTCGCTTGACCGAAGGTGGTGAATTTGCCGAATTTGGATTTCTCCGATGATAAAAAATTCGTTGTCCAGCAGTTTGTAAACAAACAAAATGATCGTGTTTAGATGCCAAAGAGGTCAACTGAAAATGTGCAACTTCGGTTGCCCACCAGAACTCAAGCGCCCGCCATGGTGGTGGTGTGGGCCGCCATAACAGCCGTTGGTCGCTCTCCGCTAAATGCCGAATATTATCGCGAAAATATTCTGAAGGGTGTATTATAACCTTGGGCTCGCAAACATTTTGGCCGCAGACCTTGAACATTCCAACAGGACTCAGCAGCATCGCACTCAGCACGCGCCACCTAAGAATAGTTACAAAATGAGGTTCCTCGCTTCATTTCCAGCGCAGAATAGCCACCAAAATCTCCGGATACCAATCAGTTGCACTATTGTGTCTGGAGTATTTTGGAAAGCAAGGTTGGTACTTAAAAATGCCAAAGTATCGATCACCTCAAGCAAGCCCTTCGCCGGAAATGGGCCAAAATACCGCAGAGCAACATTCGGGCAGCGTGTGATGGTTTCATTGGCCGTAATTCGTGCCAAAGGTGACCAATTCGAACAAATCTTAACTTTTACTAAAATTTGATGCTATATCCGACATTTTTTGCTTTCATTCAAAAAATTTTCAAAAAATGTAAAAATTATGGCGTTTGACTTTGTTGCAGTTTTTTATCTCATCCTGTATGTATACTTTGTTATGTCTAAAACTATTATTACGATGAGTTACAAACGGAAAGACGAACTTAATATACCCTTCATACTTTTTATGGTGGAGGGCATAAAAATGGACAGGTTAAAGCAACATCTTCCATTTCAATAAATTTTGTCAGAATCAAATCAATGGATTGTCTCATTTTTGTATACATATGTCTCCCAAACGTAACACTCTCTTGCCATTGCATTTATAAAGCCAATTGCTTTGTAATAGTTTTCAGAGAATATAATGGATGTCCATTGGCTTTTTTACAGGTTTTCTCGTTTTGTTTGCTTCAGTTGGCCATAATAACAATAATAATGGTTACGCCATGATATAAATGGTTTATGGCTTGACCAATGTCCCATTTGCAGTTTTAAATTTTTTTTTTGTTTTTTTTTTGGTGAATTAAAAATGTGATATTTTTAAAAATACAATGACAGAGGTTATAAAATAATGTGATGCAAATACAGTCGCAAATATTGCGGTTGCATTTTTATACCCTCAGCCATATGGCTAGAGAGGGTATATATCATTTGATACGGCCAAAACTGCCTCATCGAAATAACGTTTTTAGACCCTAGGTAACTTTGGACCAAATCCGTTTCATGACATTTGGAGTCGATCTAGCGATATCTGTCCGTCCGTCTGTCTGTCTGGCTGGTGCGCACGATAACTCTCGAAGGGACTATCCGATTTGGTCCAAACTTGGTACATCGCAATATTATTTTCCAACTTCGATTGAGTTCGGAGATGGGCAATATCGTTCCCCACAAAAGGTCTATATACTCAAATAAAAATTTACTGCTCAGAAAGAGAAAGGATATTCCAATTTTGCTCCATCTTCGCAAATTTCAATATTTTCATCAGTGCTAGGTTATGTGAGAAAATGGACAATATCGGTCCACTCCATCACATATCTCCCTCACAAAGGGTCAAAATATTTAATAATTATAACTCTTATAAAATATTATGTAGGAGTCCGATTGCCTTTAAACTACACACATCACAATATTTTAATTAATCCAAGGACTGGTGTAAAGATGGTAGATATCGGTCCACACATTGTGGTACCTCTTCATTTAGGGTTCAAGATTATGAAAAATAAATTAAGCTCATAAAAAATGTGCCAAGATTTTAATATTTCTATAAACACAATATTTGTTATAAAGGTGGTAGAGATCGGACTATTCCTTCTGGTACCTTCCCACAAAGAGTCAATGTTTAGAATTACCAAAACTATTTTTAAATCCGAAATTAGCATCCGGTTCTCCTCATATTTCACACATCCCATTATTTCCACTAACACAAGATTTGATGTGAAGATGGGATATATCGGTCCACTCTTTCTGATAGCTCTCCCACAACGTGTCAAAATTTTGGGAATCCATGAAGGTCATAAAGTGCGAAATAACATCCGATTACATTCAGACTTGATACATCTCAATATCTCCACCAATACAAGATTTGTTATAAAGATGGTAGAGATCGCATTGATTTCTTCTGGTACCACCCCCCAAATAGGGCTCAAGATTTTGAAAAACATAACGCTCAAAGAAAGCGAAATATGCACGAAACTTCATCCATTCATCTCCTCACAAACATATTTGCTAACACGAGACCCTTCAGACCTTTTCCACATTCAAACACAAGATCTGTTGTGAAGATGATATACATCTGTGAACTCCTTCTGGTACCTCTCCCACAAAGGGTCTTAATTTCCAAAACTTATATCTGTCATAACTTGCGACACTAGCCTCTTAACCAGATATCTGATATGTTTATCGGAATTTATGAATTCGTACAACAGTGGATATAAATGTTCGATTTTCTTTCACATAACAAAATGGGCTGTTATGCCGGCCCACACCAGCACCATGGCCGGCGCTTGAATTCTGGTGGCCAACCGAAAGTGCACATTTTCAACTGACCTCTTTGGCAAGTAAACACGATAATTTTATTTGTTTACAAACTGCTGGACAATGAATGTTTTCGCATAGGAGAAAACCAAATTCGGCAGTTCACCACTTTCTGCCAAACGAAGTAACTGTTTAGCTCTTTTGAATCTATTTTCTTTCTGTTGCGGTGTAAGGTCTTGCACTTTTTGGAGCTCATTTTTCAATATATGCCGAATGGAATTTTGCGTTATGCTTAGCTCAGGAGCCCTTTTTCGGCCACTGCGTCGCGGGTTTCGATCAAGTCACTTCTTTACTTTTCGAACCATTTCTGCTGATGTTGCTGTTTTCTTTCGTCCACTTCTTTGATGTCGGGCCACCCTACCAGTATCACGGTAACGAGCGATGGTACGAGACACAAAATATTTATTCGCATTTAAATGCTGGAGTGCTCCAACGATATCCAGCAAAATAAAAAGAAATCACACCATCACGCTTGAATTCCATTACGAAAAACTTTTTTCTGGAAAATTCTCACCAAAATGCTTTGTACGCTTGTAAGCAATATACTGGGCTATCACTGGAATAATTTTAACAGCTATCGGACGAGTGGCTTAGAAATGACAGTAGTCTTCTGAAGTTGGTTGCAGTTTTTTCATCTCACCCTGTAGATCTGTCAACCCCTTCTGTTACCTCTCCCACAAAGGATCTTAATTTCCAATACTTATATCTGTCATAACTTGCGAAACAAGTGTCTTAACCAGAAATCTAATATGAATATGTAATTTATCGGAATTTATGAATTCGTATAAAAATGGATATAAATGATCGATTTTCTTCAAATTTTTGCACATACCAAATTTTTTAATCTGTATTAGATGAAGTATTTGCATGGAATACTTGGGTCCGCTATATATGTTACCTCACGCATATTTCCACATTTTCAAGAATTTTAACATATCTCATATAAAGTGAAGGAAGTAGTCGATATAGCCCAAATCTATCACGTTGTAATATTTATATCCATCATAGGTCAGATACGAATTTGTAAATATTGGCCAACTGTTCGGAATCTCCCCCCATAAAGAGTCAATAGTTTGAAAAATCATAAGTCAAGGCTGAGGGTATACATCTGTCGGCAAAACCGACTGATACTATTTTACTTGTTAGTTCTACGTTCAAAATGTGCTGAGATCTTCCTAAAAATATATTTTGTGTTGCACAGTGCAATCGTTGACTTTTTACACAAAGTTTTGGAATAGCTAAAAATTTGCTCTCAAAATAGCCAATCAGCGTCTAATAAATATCCCACACCAAATCACAGGCAAAAGGACATTATAAATAAAAACATATTGTCAATAATTTCCTTTCACAAAGATTCGCTAAAAAAAACTTGCCAACTTTTGCACTTTCAACTCAACTAACTCATACCGAAACAAAAACAAAGAGCCCTTCAAAAATTCATGGAAAAAAGAATAAAAGAGCAAAATAAAGACACAAATTGCTGCACATTTCCTTTCTCTGGCGATTTCCGTTAATTTTTGCTCGTTTAGATTTCATTGAAACGTTCGCCAGTCGAATGGCAAGGCGTTTCGTTTCAGTTCGGTTCGACCATTCTTAAGATGGCTGCTGTGTCATTTCCGTTGGCATTGTCGATGTTATGACAAAATTTTCTGCCGTTGCTGGCTGGCACTGTTTTGCCAAAATGTTTTATCAGCCATGGCTATGGCTACGAATGTGGATATGGCCCTTTGAACAGCGACGATGGGGACCAGTTGCGAATGTGACAAAACAAAATCAATGACAAATATTTGCCAAAGTGATTTATTTGAAATATGAGCAGCATGATGCCATAACATATTCGAATGTACATACATAGAGAAAGGAAGCAGACGGAGGAAAATTTGGTAGTTAGTACCAAGACAGCAGAGGGTCGTCGTCTACAAATATCATGGCAGTTTTTGAATGAAGCCAAGACAAATAATTTCAAAGACTTGAACAAGTATATTTATTTTTTTTTTTAACTTTGTATATGGAGAAGTGAAAGTGTAGAACTTAAACTAAGAAATAAAAAAACAAAAGATTATTTTTCAATTCTGGAGTGGTTGCTAGCCAATGTGGCAGTCTGTGTGGAAAGTAGGAGATCAGCTAACTTTTGTAAATATGTTTCAATGAATTGAATGAAAGGAAATATTTACAAAAACTAGTTAAACAAGCAACAAAGTTCGGCCGGGCCGAAATTCTAATACCCTCCACCAATTGGAGGGATCTATAAAAATTCCGAAAAATAGTCTTTCAATGATGACCTTTTCATGGGAACTATACGACGACATGGAAACACGAACTTTGAAATAATTCCGATAAATAATGTCGATAAAATCGTCAAAATACCGAATAAACAGAGCTACCGTTACATGGGGCGCTATACGAAGACGCGAAACTGCATAGGAAATATTTTGTAATAGGCTGTGGTACCCATTACCAACTTCAAATACGAAATTCCGGTGAATAACGTTGCTCAAATCATTAAAATACAGAATATAGGGAGGTACCGTTATATGGGGGCTAGACGAAGACGTGGACATGCATACGAAAGTTTCAGGCATAGGCTGTACTATCCATTATAAATTTCGAATACGAAATTTGAAACAATTCCGGTGAATAATGTCGCTAAAATCATAAAAATACCGCATATCGGGAGGTACCTCTATATGGGGGCCAAACGTAGACGTGGACCGGCACAGACAATTTTCTGTCTTAGGCTGTGGTACCCATTACAAACGAATTTTGAAACAATTCCGGTGAATAATGTCGCTAAAATCATCAAAATACTGAATGTCGACAGATACCGTTATATGGGGACTATACGAAGACGTGGACCTGAACACACCATTTTCTATCTTAGGCTGTAGTATCTATTACGAACTACAAATACCAAATTTGAATAATTCCGGTGAATAATAATTAAATCACCAAAATACCGAAAATAGAGAGGTACCTTTATGTGGGGGCTTACATGGCCCATTTACAACACCAAAAGTCCTGCATATATGTAATTTACTTTTGAGTAAACTTTAATAAACCTACTTCATTTCGTTTGGAAGCAAGAGTGATTTTCACAGAGGGATAGAGTGACAGACGGATGGACGTCGCTAAATCGACATAGAATTTTATGCTGATCAAAAATATACAGGGGAGATGAAAAAACAGCAACTACCTTCAGACTGCTGTCATTTCTAAGACACTCGTCCGACAGCTGTTACAATTATTCCAGTGATGGCTCATTATATTGTTTATAGGCGTACAACAGCATTTTGGTGAGAATTTTCCAGAAAAAAGGTTATTCGTTATGGAATTCAAGCGTGATAGTGTGATTTCTTTATATTTGGCTGGAAAACCACAAGTGGCTACCGTTAGAGCTCTCCAGCATTTAAATGTGAATAAATCTTTTGTGTCTCGTATTTTTACCGTGATAACTGGTAGCGTAACCCGACGTCAAGGAAGTGGACGGAAGAAAAACGCAACATTAGCAGAAATGATTCGAAAAATAAAGAAGCGACTTGATCGAAACCCGCGTCGCAGTGGCCAAAAAATGAATGTTCCATTCAGCAAATATTGAAAAATCAGCTTGGGGTAAAGCCATTGAAATTCCAAAAAGTGCAAGAACTTACACCGCAACGGGAAGAAAATAGACTCAAAAGAGCTAAAGAATTGCTTCGCTTGGCCGAGAGTGGTTAACTGCCGAGTTTGATTTTCTCCGATGTAAAAGCATTCCTTGTCCAGCAGTTTGTAAACAAACAAAATGATCGTGTTTACTTGCCAAAGAGGTCAGCTGAAAATGTGCACCTTCGGTTGGCCACCAGAACTCATGCGCCGGCCATGGTGATAGTGTGGGCCGCCATAACAGCCGATGGTCGCTCTCCGCACGTATTAATCGACCGTGGCATCAGAATAAATGCCGAATATTATCGCGAAAATATTCTGGAGGGTGTACCAAAGCCTTGGGCACGCAAACATTTTGGCCGCAGACCTTAGACATTCCAACAGAACTCAGCACCATCGCACTCAACACGCGCCACCCAAGAATGATTGCAAAATGAGGTTCCTCGCTTCATATCCAGCGCACGATGGCCACCAAAATCTACGGATACCAATCCGTTAGACTATTGTGTCCGAAGTATTTTGGAAAACAAGGTTGGTACTAAAAAATACCAAAGTGTCGATCACCTCAAGCAAGCGCTTCGCCGGGAATGGGCTAAAATACCACAGAGCAACATTCGGGCAGCTTGTGACGGTTTCATTGACCCTTTGAAGGCCATAAATCGTGCAAACGGTGACCAATTCGAACAAATCTAAACTTATTCTAACATTTGATGCTATTTCCGACATTTTTGCTTTCATCCAAATTGTATGAAAAGTACTATCTTTGGAATTGGGTACAATTTGATATTAAGATTACTGATGGAATCTGTGTTTGAGATTTGGCGGTGGATTGCAAATGCATCCGATAGTTTTACGAAAATTACTAAATGGTATCGAAAATTTGGTATTGGGTGAAGGGATAGGGCTGAAAATCTCAAATTTGATATTAACGTCTCTGTTGGTACCTGGAATTAAGATATGGAGGTGTTTTCGGAAATGTGTGCTATGATTGTACAAAAAATACTATCTTTGGAATTGGGTGAAGGAACAGAGATTAAATTCTGAAATTTAATGTTTAGATTACTGATGGAATCTGTGTTTGAGATTTGGCGGTGGTTTGCAAATGCGTCCGAAATTTTTAGGAAAATTACTAAATGGTATTCAAAATTTGGTATTGGGTGAAGGAATAGGACTGAAATCCTCAAAATTTGATATTGACGTCTCTCTTGGTACCTGGAATTAAGATATGGAGGTGTTTTTGGAAATGTGTACTAAAATTGTACAAAAAGTACTATCTTTGGAATTGGGTGAAGGAACAGGGATTAAATTCTGAAATTTAATATTTAGATTACTGATGGTATCTGTGTTTGAGATTTGGCGCTGGCTTGCAAGAATTAATGGGTACTACATTGTGAAATGGTATGGGATATGGCACGTTTATTCCCATGGTATTGACATGGTATTCCTTTGAATAGTTTATGACATTACCCTTCAGTGATGTTTAATTTTGAATTTCCACACACCTGAATAATATAAGCTTTTGTAAGCCTAGCATTTTGCATTTGCAATTTTGTTAAGTCCCCACTCCGCGCCGAACAAATTGCATTTCCCCTTCTGATTAGAAAGGATATTTGTCCACAAATCATACTCTGTTCCTAGCCATGCAAGTCCAATCTGCCATTGTTTCGTGCCATCGTGGTTTGTTATTTTATTAAAAGGCTTTTAAGCCTTAAGATATGTAGAATATTTGTAGTGGCAGAACATAAAAGAAAGAGAATTTCAAGTAAACACAGGCATACAGGCGATATCTATGAGAAAGTACTTATCTATGAAATCTATATATATCTATGAAAACATCAATTGAATTAAATTAAATTTAATTAAATTGAAATATAAATTTCTAAAACAATTTTTTACTTATTTTTTTTTTATCTTTTATTTTTATTTATTTTTTTTTTTTTTTTTTGATAATTTTAAAATTTTGACTTAAGCCATTTTACATTTGCCAACGGCCAGCATTAAAACCAACAGATGAATAAATTTGTAATGGACTTTAGTTTGGGTGAATGCATTAATACAATTTCTTCTCATACCACAATTGTGCCATTCATTCGTTCTTTCATGCATCCATTCGTACATTCGTTCGTTCCTATATCCTCTGTTAACAAAGCTGGCCACTAGCATTAGAACCAACACAGCAACTGCAACACCGACACAGACATCGACACCAAGCACCGACCGACCACCCATGCCGGCCGAATGCAAATGCTTGAAGCAAAACAATGCAAATATTTGTGCAAATAATAAATAAACGTGGCTAAGTAAGATTTAAAAGTACAAAGCTCCAAATGAAAGGAAAGCAATGTAAAGAGGGAGAGAGAGAACAGAACATATAAAGTAAATTTAATAAAATAAAAATTGCATTGCATTGCTTTGCTTTGCCGTGCATATTTTAAGGATTATGTTAATATTTAAAAACCGAGCATATCTTTTCGGGATTATATTACAACAATATAATGAGATACGGCCAGAGCAATCCTTGCTGGCTGCCACTTGATAAGGACAATTTCCGGCATGCTTACATAATAATGAAAAAGAATATGTTTGGATTATCATTTAGGAGTTAATTTGAGGTTGGGAGTATGCCTGTCATTTGAATATGACAGATTGTCTTCTGTAAATGGAAGGCCTGCAAGAGGTTATTCTAAGCACTATTAGAGGCCAATAAAATTATTTTCTACAAGGATTCTTAGGCCACAATCTTGGATTTTTGCAAGGATCAACAGACTAATAAACGTGGATTTTTAAAGAATATTTTCTCAAGGACCATCCAAGCTTAAAACGTGGATTTTTAAATATATATATTTATATATTTTTATTTTATATATATTATATATATTTTTTTTTTCAAGGACCATCACAGCTTTAGACGTGGAAAAGGTTCAAAAAGCTTGGATTTTTAAAAAAATATTTTTTAACGACCAAAGGACCAATAAACGTGGCTTTTTAAAGAATATTTTTTAGGACCAAACGACAGTGGATTTTTAAAGAATATTTTTTAAGAACCAAACGACCAATAAGCGTGGATTTTTAAAGAATATTTATTTAAGGACCATCACCTTTCTTGTGGATTTTTAAACGATAATCAAAGCATTGAACATGGATTTTTAAACGTGGATTTTTTAAAGAATATTTTTTCAAGGACCATCAAAGTCTAAAACGTGGATTTTTAAAGAATATTTTTTTCTAGGACCATCATAGCCTTAAACTTGGATTTTTAAATAATATTTTTTCAAGGACCATTAAAGGACCAAGGTGGATTTTTTAAAGAATATTTTTTCAAGGACCCTAAAAGCCTTAAACTTGGATTTTTAAAGAATATTTTTTTAAGGACCCTAAAAGCCTTAAACTTGGATTTTTAAAGAATATTTTTTTAAGGACCATCAAAGGACCAACGTGGATTTTTTAAAGAATATTTTTTTAAGGGCCATCAAAGGACCAACGAGGATTTTTTTAAGAATATTTTTTCAAGGACCATCAAAGCCTTAAACGTGGATTTTTAAAGAATATTTTTTCAAGGACCATCAAAGCCTTAAACGTGGATTTTTTAAAAATATTTTTTCAAGGACCATCAAAGCCTTAAACGTGGATTTTTAAAGAATATTTTTAAAAGGACCATCAAAGCCTTAAACGTGGATTTTTAAAGAATATTTTTTCAAGGACCATCAAAGCCTTAAACGTGGATTTTTAAAGAATATTTTTTCAAGGACCATCAAAGCCTTAAACGTGGATTTTTTTAAAATATTTTTTCAAGGACCATCAAAGCCTTAAACGTGGATTTTTAAAGAATATTTTTAAAAGGACCATCAAAGCCTTAAACGTGGATTTTTAAAGAATATTTTTTCAAGGACCATCAAAGCCTTAAACGTGGATTTTTAAAGAATATTTTTTCAAGGACCATCAAAGCCTTAAACGTGGATTTTTAAAGAATATTTTTTCAAGGGCCATCAAAAGACCAACGTGGATTTTTAAAAAATATTTTTTCAAGGACCATCAAAGCCTTAAAGGTGGATTTTTAAAGAATATTTTTTCAAGGACCATCAAAGCCTCAAACGTGGATTTTTATTTTTTTGAGGACCATCAAAGCCTAAAACATGGATTTTTAAAGAATATTTTATTTTTAAAGAATATATTTTCGAGAACCATCAAATCCTTTAACGTGGATTTTTAAAGAATATTTTTTCAAGGACCATTGAAGCCTTGAACTTGGATTTTTAAAGAATATTTTTACAAGGATCAACAAACCCATTACACTTGGATTTTTAAAGAATATTTTTTCAAGGACCATCAAAGCCTCAAACGTGGATTTTTATTTTTGTTAAGGACCATCAAAGCCTCAAACGTGGATTTTTATATTTTTAAGAACCATCAAAGCCTAAAACGTGGATTTTTAAAGAATATTTTTTCAAGGACCATCAAAGCCTTAAATGTGGATTTTTAAAGAATATATTTTCAAGAACCATCAAAGCCTAAAACGTGGATTTGTAAAGAATATTTTTTCACGAACCATCAAAGCCTAAAACGTGGATTTGTAAAGAATATCTTTTCAAGAACCATCAAAGCCTAAAACGTGGATTTTTAAAGAATATTTTTTCATGGACCATTACAACCATAAACATGGATTTGTAAAGAATATTTTTCAAGGACCATAAAAGCCTTAAACGTGGATTTTTAAAGAATATTTTTTTAAGGACCATAAAAGCTTTAAACTTGGATTTTTAAAGAATATTTTTTAAGGACCATCAAAGGACCAACGTGGGTTTTTTAAAGAATATTTGGTAAAGTAAAAAATATTTTTTCAAGGGCCATCTACGGACCAACGTGCATTTTTAAGAAATCATTTTTCAAGGGCCATCAACGGACAAACGTGGATTTTTAACGAATATTTCTTCCAGGACAATTAAAGCCTTAAACGTGGATTTTTAATGAATATTTTTTCCAGGACAATTAAAGCCTTAAACGTGGATTTTTAAAGAATATTTTTTCCAGGACAATCAAAGCCTTTTTCAAGGACCATCAAAGGACTAGCGTGGATTTTTAAAGAATATTTTTTCCAGGACAATCAAAGCCTTTTTCAAGGACCATCAAGGGACTAGCGTGGATTTTTAAAGAATATTTTTTCCAGGACAATCAAAGCCTTTTTCAAGGACCATCAAAAGACTAGCGTGGATTTTTAAAGAATATTTTTTCCAGGGCGATCAAGGACCAACGTGGATTTTTAAAGAATATTTTTTCAAGGCCTATCAAAGGACCATACTTGGGGACTTTTAAAATAATATTTCTTCAAGGTCCAGCAGATCAATACTTCAAGGACGCTTGGTCTGAATAACATCTGCATTTTTGTTTTCAATCCTTAGCTCGGCGATGTATTTTTGTTTCCTACCTTTCTTTATTTTCATTGCATTATTCGAGATTTTAAGCATTGAAACCCAAACACAAATGATAGCCCGTCATCTCAAAGCATAAAAATCCAAAATGGATCCTTTATGTCCTGTCATGCAAATCAAAAGCAAAAACAAACGTCTACTACAAATAAAATTTCGACGCTGTAATGATGGAAAAGTTCATAGTTGTCTAAGGCATTAACATAATTAATTCAATATGCTCCGTTTGGAGCGACATAATGGCGCGAACGCTGATGACGATGGCGATAAAAAATCCAACGGAATATGCGACCAACAAACAAAAACAACCCATCTTAAAACGTCATCTACTGCAACCGGCACAATGAAAATGTTA
Organism: Musca domestica; assembly: GCF_030504385.1. NCBI lineage: Eukaryota > Metazoa > Arthropoda > Insecta > Diptera > Muscidae > Musca > Musca domestica. Next base: position 1,640,766 of record NW_026712162.1, on the reverse strand, counting down.
AGTGTCGTCATTGATGGCATAAACTGCATGGTTGGCATCACAGAGCGGTCTGGCGCGAGAGAGAGTGAAAAAACAATGCCAGAAAAGAAAATGGAAAATATGGAGGTTGAGAGTTTTACAAATAGTCTGCACAATCATCATTTCGTCTTTTGGGGGGATTTTTTTTATTACGTTAATGGTATGAATGGATTTTAATGGGAGTCGAGAACTGCAACAACAACAACAACAAATCGCTATGAAGGCATACGTTTGTGCTGCAATGAAATCAAAGGTCCGGAAAGAGCGTTTAGTTCCACAACCAATGGAGTGTAAAAAATGAGGGGAAGTTTTTTCGTCTTCTCTTAGTTAAAAGAGCCTTTTTTCAATATGTACACTGAATTCTTTATATACTAATCGCCCAAAGAAAAGGATTTAAGCGTTTCATTTGTTTTCGCATCAAAGTGGTTTCTGAACAAAGACTTTAAAGAAAATATTTGTACAATTATGCATTGAAAATAGCCAAGTGGTTATAAATAAAAATATACTCAGAATAGTTTACTTTAAGACTACCTGAAAAAATAGTTTGAAGAACTGCACGTTTACGGCATTGATCTATTCCTAAACGAAAGATACGGCATTGATATATTCCTAAACTATAGATCCTTAAAAAACTGATCTATTAAAATCTTGTAGTTAATTAAATAAATCAATAAAAAACCAAGACAATTATCTTTAAAAATCTACCCACGAATATTGATCTGCTGATTCTTGAATTTTTTTCTTAAAAAATCTACGCCACAAATGGACTCTTCATCGTTGAAAAAAAGTTGTACAAAATCCAGGCTTGTTGGTCCTTGAAAAACTATTGTTTAAAAACCCAAGGACTAACAAGCGTCGATTTCAGGGGCCAATTAGCGTGGATTTTTAAAGAATTTTTTTCAAGGACCCTGGATTTTTAAAGACTATTTTTCAAGGACCAAAAAACGTGGATTTAAAAAAAAATTTTTTCAAGGACCAAAAACCGTGGATTTTTAATTAATATTTTTCAAGGACCAATGAATATTTTTCATAGGACCAATAACCGTGGATTTATAAGAAATACTTTTCTAGGACCAATAACCGTGGATTTTTAAGAAATACTTTTCTAGGACCAATAACCATGGATTTTGAAAGAATATTTTTCAAGAACCAAAAACCATGGATTTTTAAAGAATATTTTCCAAGGACCAAAAATCGTTGATTTTTAAAGAATATTTTTCACAGCCCAAAAACCGTGGATGTTTAAAGAATATTTTTCAAGAACCAAAAACCGTGGATTTTTAATGAATATCTTGGAAAATATATTCTTTAAAAATCCACGCTTAGTGGTCCTTAAAAAATATTCATTGAAAGCCACGGTTATTGGTCTGTTGGTCCTTGGATAAAATATTTTTTGACAATCCACGGCTATTGGTCATTGGAAAAAATATTCTTTGAAAATCCACGGCTATAGGTCTGTGGTCATTGGAAAAAATATTCTTTAAAAATTCACGTCTATAGGTCTGTGGTCATTGGAAAAAATATTCTTTGAAAATCCACGGCTATAGGTCTGTGGTCATTGGAAATTATTGGTCCTTCGGTCCTTAAAAATATTGGTCCTTTGGTCCTTAAAAAATATTCTTTAAACATCCACGCTTATTGATCCTTCGAAGAATAAATTCATACAACGCTTATTGGTCTGTTGGTCCTTGAAAATATATTCTTTGAAAAACCAAATTTATTGATCCTTAAAAGAGCACAGGGACAGATAAAAAAACTGCAATAAAGTCAAACGCCCCTATTTTGACATTTTTTTCAAATTTTATTGAATGAAAGCAAAAAATGCCAAGCATAGCATCAAAATTTAGAACGAGTTTAGATTTGTTCGAATTGATCACCTTTGGCACGAATTATGGCCTTCAAACGGCCAATGAAACCGTCACACGCTGTCCGAATGTTGCTCTGTGGTATTTTGGCTCATTTCCGGCGAAGCACTTGCCTGAGGTGATCGACACTTTGGTATTTTTTAGTGCCAACCTTGCTTTCCAAAATTCTCCAGACACAATGGTCCAACGGATTAGTATCCGGAGATTTTGGTAGCCATTTTGCGCTGGAAATGAAGCGAGGAACCTCATTTTGTAACCATTCTTGGGTGGCGCGTGCTGAGTACGATGGTGCTGAGTCCTGTTGGAATGTCCAAGGTCTGCGGCGAAAATGTTTGCGTGCCCAAGGTTTTAATACAACCTCCAGAATATTTTCGCGATAACATTAGCATTTATTCTGATGCAACAGTCCATTAATTTGAGCGGAGAGCAACCATCGGCTGTTATGGCGTCCCACACCATCACCATGGCCGGCGCTTGAGTTCTGGTGGCCAACCGAAGGTGCACATTTTTAGCTGACCTCTTTGGCAAGTAAACACGATCATTTTGTTTGTTTTTTCATCGGAGAAAATTAAAATTGGCTGTTCGCCACTTGAGGCCAAGCGAAACAACTCTTTAGCTCTTTTGAGTCTAGTTTCTTTCTGTTACGGTATAAGTTCTTGCACTTTTTGGAATTTCAATGGCTTTACCCATAGTTCATTTTTCAATATTTGCCGAATGGAATAGTGCGATATTTTCAACTCAGGAGCCATTTTTCAGCCCCTGCGACGCGGGTTTCGATCAAATCGCTTCTTTACTTGTCGAACCATTTCTGCTAATGTTGCTGTTTTCTTCCATCCACTTCCTTGGCGTCGGGCTACGCTACGAGTATCACGGTAACGAGCGATGATACGAGACACAAAAGATTTATTCACATTTAAATGCTGGAGTGCTCTAACGATAGCCAGTTGTGGTTTTCCAGCCAAATATAAAGACATCACACTATCACGCTTGAATTCTATCACGAATAACTTTTTTCTGGAAAATACTCACCAAAATGCTTTTGTACACTTGTAAACAATATAATGAGCTGTCACTGGAATAATTTTAACAGCGGTCGGACGAGTGACTTAGAAATGACTGCAGTCTGAAGTTGGTTGCAGGTTTTTCATCTCACTCTGTATATTCGGACCACGCTTATTGATCTGTTGGTCCTTAAGGAAATTTTGTTAAAAAATCCACGCTTATTGATCTGTTGGTCCTTGAGAAAATTTTGTTAAAAAATCCACGCTTATTGATCTGTTGGTCCTTGAGAAAATTTTGTTAAAAAATCCACGCTTATTGATCTGTTGGTCCTTGAGAAAATTTTGTTAAAAAATCCACGCTTATTGATCTGTTGGTCCTTGAGAAAATTTTGTTAAAAAATCCACGCTTATTGATCTGTTGGTCCTTGAGAAAATTTGTTAAAAAATCCACGCTTATTGATCTGTTGGTCCTTGAGAAAATTTTGTTAAAAAATCCACGCTTATTGATCTGTTGGTCCTTGAGAAAATTTTGTTAAAAAATCCACGCTTATTGATCTGTTGGTCCTTGAGAAAATTTTGTTAAAAAATCCACGCTTATTGATCTGTTGGTCCTTGAGAAAATTTTGTTAAAAAATCCACGCTTATTGATCTGTTGGTCCTTGAGAAAATTTTGTTAAAAAATCCACGCTTATTGATCTGTTGGTCCTTGAGAAAATTTTGTTAAAAAATCCACGCTTATTGATCTGTTGGTCCTTGAGAAAATTTTGTTAAAAAATCCACGCTTATTGATCTGTTGGTCCTTGAGAAAATTTTGTTAAAAAATCCACGCTTATTGATCTGTTGGTCCTTGAGAAAATTTTGTTAAAAAATCCACGCTTATTGATCTGTTGGTCCTTGAGAAAATTTTGTTAAAAAATCCACGCTTATTGATCTGTTGGTCCTTGAGAAAATTTTGTTAAAAAATCCACGCTTATTGATCTGTTGGTCCTTGAGAAAATTTTGTTAAAAAATCCACGCTTATTGATCTGTTGGTCCTTGAGAAAATTTTGTTAAAAATCCACGCTTATTGATCTGTTGGTCCTTGAGAAAATTTGTTAAAAAATCCACGCTTATTGATCTGTTGGTCCTTGAGAAAATTTTGTTAAAAAATCCACGCTTATTGATCTGTTGGTCCTTGAGAAAATTTTGTTAAAAAATCCACGCTTATTGATCTGTTGGTCCTTGAGAAAATTTTGTTAAAAAATCCACGCTTATTGATCTGTTGGTCCTTGAGAAAATTTTGTTAAAAAATCCACGCTTATTGATCTGTTGGTCCTTGAGAAAATTTTGTTAAAAAATCCACGCTTATTGATCTGTTGGTCCTTGAGAAAATTTGTTAAAAAATCCACGCTTATTGATCTGTTGGTCCTTGAGAAAATTTTGTTAAAAAATCCACGCTTATTGATCTGTTGGTCCTTGAGAAAATTTTGTTAAAAAATCCACGCTTATTGATCTGTTGGTCCTTGAGAAAATTTTGTTAAAAAATCCACGCTTATTGATCTGTTGGTCCTTGAGAAAATTTTGTTAAAAAATCCACGCTTATTGATCTGTTGGTCCTTGAGAAAATGTTGTTAAAAAATCCACGCTTATTGATCTGTTGGTCCTTGAGAAAATTTTGTTAAAAAATCCACGCTTATTGATCTGTTGGTCCTTGAGAAAATTTTGTTAAAAAATCCACGCTTATTGATCTGTTGGTCCTTGAGAAAATTTTGTTAAAAAATCCACGCTTATTGATCTGTTGGTCCTTGAGAAAATTTTGTTAAAAAATCCACGCTTATTGATCTGTTGGTCCTTGAGAAAATTTTGTTAAAAAATCCACGCTTATTGATCTGTTGGTCCTTGAGAAAATTTTGTTAAAAAATCCACGCTTATTGATCTGTTGGTCCTTGAGAAAATTTTGTTAAAAAATCCACGCTTATTGATCTGTTGGTCCTTGAGAAAATTTTGTTAAAAAATCCACGCTTATTGATCTGTTGGTCCTTGAGAAAATTTGTTAAAAAATCCACGCTTATTGATCTGTTGGTCCTTGAGAAAATTTTGTTAAAAAATCCACGCTTATTGATCTGTTGGTCCTTGAGAAAATTTTGTTAAAAAATCCACGCTTATTGATCTGTTGGTCCTTGAGAAAATTTTGTTAAAAAATCCACGCTTATTGATCTGTTGGTCCTTGAGAAAATTTTGTTAAAAAATCCACGCTTATTGATCTGTTGGTCCTTGAGAAAATTTTGTTAAAAAATCCACGCTTATTGATCTGTTGGTCCTTGAGAAAATTTTGTTAAAAAATCCACGCTTATTGATCTGTTGGTCCTTGAGAAAATTTTGTTAAAAAATCCACGCTTATTGATCTGTTGGTCCTTGAGAAAATTTTGTTAAAAAATCCACGCTTATTGATCTGTTGGTCCTTGAGAAAATTTTGTTAAAAAATCCACGCTTATTGATCTGTTGGTCCTTGAGAAAATTTTGTTAAAAAATCCACGCTTATTGATCTGTTGGTCCTTGAGAAAATTTTGTTAAAAAATCCACGCTTATTGATCTGTTGGTCCTTGAGAAAATTTTGTTAAAAAATCCACGCTTATTGATCTGTTGGTCCTTGAGAAAATTTTGTTAAAAAATCCACGCTTATTGATCTGTTGGTCCTTGAGAAAATTTTGTTAAAAAATCCACGCTTATTGATCTGTTGGTCCTTGAGAAAATTTTGTTAAAAAATCCACGCTTATTGATCTGTTGGTCCTTGAGAAAATTTTGTTAAAAAATCCACGCTTATTGATCTGTTGGTCCTTGAGAAAATTTTGTTAAAAAATCCACGCTTATTGATCTGTTGGTCCTTGAGAAAATTTTGTTAAAAAATCCACGCTTATTGATCTGTTGGTCCTTGAGAAAATTTTGTTAAAAAATCCACGCTTATTGATCTGTTGGTCCTTGAGAAAATTTTGTTAAAAAATCCACGCTTATTGATCTGTTGGTCCTTGAGAAAATTTTGTTAAAAAATCACGCTTATTGATCTGTTGGTCCTTGAGAAAATTTTGTTAAAAAATCCACGCTTATTGATCTGTTGGTCCTTGAGAAAATTTTGTTAAAAAATCCACGCTTATTGATCTGTTGGTCCTTGAGAAAATTTTGTTAAAAAATCCACGCTTATTGATCTGTTGGTCCTTGAGAAAATTTTGTTAAAAAATCCACGCTTATTGATCTGTTGGTCCTTGAGAAATTTTGTTAAAAAATCCACGCTTATTGATCTGTTGGTCCTTGAGAAAATTTTGTTAAAAAATCCACGCTTATTGATCTGTTGGTCCTTGAGAAAATTTTGTTAAAAAATCCACGCTTATTGATCTGTTGGTCCTTGAGAAAATTTTGTTAAAAAATCCACGCTTATTGATCTGTTGGTCCTTGAGAAAATTTTGTTAAAAAATCCACGCTTATTGATCTGTTGGTCCTTGAGAAAATTTTGTTAAAAAATCCACGCTTATTGATCTGTTGGTCCTTGAGAAAATTTTGTTAAAAAATCCACGCTTATTGATCTGTTGGTCCTTGAGAAAATTTTGTTAAAAAATCCACGCTTATTGATCTGTTGGTCCTTGAGAAATTTTGTTAAAAAATCCACGCTATTGATCTGTTGGTCCTTGAGAAAATTTTGTTAAAAATCCACGCTTATTGATCTGTTGGTCCTTGAGAAAATTTTGTTAAAAAATCCACGCTTATTGATCTGTTGGTCCTTGAGAAATTTTGTTAAAAAATCCACGCTTATTGATCTGTTGGTCCTTGAGAAAATTTTGTTAAAAATCGACGATTATTGATCTGTTGGTCCTTGAGAAAATTTTGTTAAAAAATCGACGCTTATTGATCTGTTGGTCCTTGAGAAAATTTGTTAAAAAATCCACGCTTATTGATCTGTTGGTCCTTGAGAAAATTTTGTTAAAAAATCGACGCTTATTGATCTGTTGGTCCTTGAGAAAATTTTGTTAAAAATCCACGCTTATTGATCTGTTGGTCCTTGAGAAAATTTTGTTAAAAAATCCACGCTTATTGATCTGTTGGTCCTTGAGAAAATTTTGTTAAAAAATCCACGCTTATTGATCTGTTGGTCCTTGAGAAAATTTTGTTAAAAAATCCACGCTTATTGATCTGTTGGTCCTTGAGAAAATTTTGTTAAAAAATCCACGCTTATTGATCTGTTGGTCCTTGAGAAAATTTTGTTAAAAAATCCACGCTTATTGATCTGTTGGTCCTTGAGAAAATTTTGTTAAAAAATCCACGCTTATTGATCTGTTGGTCCTTGAGAAAATTTTGTTAAAAATCCACGCTTATTGATCTGTTGGTCCTTGAGAAAATTTTGTTAAAAAATCCACGCTTATTGATCTGTTGGTCCTTGAGAAAATTTTGTTAAAAAATCCACGCTTATTGATCTGTTGGTCCTTGAGAAAATTTTGTTAAAAAATCCACGCTTATTGATCTGTTGGTCCTTGAGAAAATTTTGTTAAAAAATCCACGCTTATTGATCTGTTGGTCCTTGAGAAAATTTTGTTAAAAAATCCACGCTTACTGATCTGTTGGTCCTTGAGGAAATTTTGTTTAAAAATCCACGCTTATTGATCTGTTGGTCCTTGAGGAAATGTTGTTTAAAAATCCACGCTTATTGATCTGTTGGTCCTTGTGGAAATTTTGTTTAAAAATCCACGCTTATTGGTCCCTGAAAAATATTGTTTAAAAATCCATGCTTATTAGTCCCTGAAAAATCTTGTTTAAAAATCCACGCTTATTGGTCCCTGAAAAATATTGTTTAAAAATCCATGCTTATTAGTCCCTGAAAAATCTTGTTTAAAAATCCACGCTTATTGGAATGGAAGGAACGTGTTCAAGGAATATGTTCAAACTACGCTTTTGTTGTGTTAAAAAATCTACTAAAATCCACGACTCTTTTGGGCCTTAACAAATTATTTTTAAATATCCACATTTATTGTTCCATTGGTCCTGGAAAAATATTTTAAGAATCCAGGTTTATTGACTAACTGACCCTTGAAAATATTTTTTAAAAAACCATGATTACATCCTTAAGAAAAGTCTTTTTTGGCCGGTTCGTCCTTGAGAATATATGCAAAAGATCCAAATTTTTTGGTTAAGTAATCCTTAGAGAATATATTTTTAAAAAATTCATATTTTTTGGTTTTAAATAAAAAGGATTGATTGAAGCTCCTTGAATTTTTCTTAAAAACATTTAGTTTTAAAAAATCAGAGTTGATTATTGTCCTTATTTTTTTTTTTCTCTGAAAAAATTATTTTATTTCATAAAAACTCCGTTTTATATATTTTTAAATAATCATTTATGATTTTCACAAAATATTTATTAAAAAATCTATGATTAAGTTTTTAAAAATATATATGTATATATTTTGTTTTGAAAATTTTCGTTTCGTATTTCCAATGCATTTTAAAAATTCCATATAAATTCATTAACCGAAAATTTGGTTCGTTCCTAGAGCTACTTTTGCGTTCCAATTAATCCCAAACTACTTACCTTAATGACAAAAAAACAAGAAACGATGAATCCTTAAGCCTACCCCTCCTCCACATTCTTCCCTTCCCTCACACATAAATCAAATTTCCTTAATGACATGCCTTAATTTAAAATTCCATTTTGTGGAAAGTAGTTTGAAATAGCATTTCATGGATGCGAAGACAAGGAACCATTTTGCTGTTTGATTGTTTGCCAGAATGATTGCAAACGATTTCGAAAGCCCCAAAACAGAAAAAAACAACAACAACAACAGCAGGATTTTTTGAGAAAAGTTTTCAATCTGATCTGAAACTGAAACCGAACAGGTTTCTTAAGTCTAATGTTTATGGAGATGGATTTACATGCCTTGGGAAAATGAGAGGAAGGGGTGGGTGGATGGAAAAACTCCCGATGCAATAACTGACAACAATCCTAAGCTACTACTTTTTTTCTTCTTCTTCTTCTCGTTTTGTTTTTGGTCCTTGCTACGCTCCTCAAGCCATGAATAACAAAGTTAGTTTTGTGTTCGGTTCTGCTTAACTCTTAGCACCAAAACTTTGACTCTTTTGGGCAAACATTTTTCCAAGTTAATGGTTGCAGTCTGATAAAATTTGTTAGCACTCCTCACTCACAGCTCAAGAAGTCTGTTTGTTCTTTTCCCTGATTGTTGAGTGTTTGTAGTTTTACATAAAACAAATTTAAATTTTCGAAATAACTTAGTTTTGTGTGCGTGTGTGCGTGTAGAGGTAGTTTGGGTGTGTATGTGAGTGTTGTTAGTTGTCTAAATAATGCAGCAGAGGCAACTTCAACACCATGACATTCCTAAAGAAGATTTTTGGGGAAAACAGTTTTTTGCTTTCTTTTTTTGGGAAAAAATGGAGGGGAACATTTGAATAGGGGAAACTTGGAGACAACTTTTATATTTAAGCGAAAGTATTTTTAGATATTAAACAGTGACCTGGTTTTAATATTTTAATTTCTCAGGACTTAGATAAACGTGAAGGCAAACGGTGTTATGTATGTGATTTCAAAAGGACTGAAAATTCAAGTTTAATGCTTTGTGGGAGCTCTCAAAAATATTAGAGGAAAAACCACGAAAAAACATTCTTAAAGATCCACATTCTTGAAAAAATATTTTTAAAAACGTCACGAAAAAATATTTAAATACTTCACGAAAAAATTTAAAAAATATATATTTATAAAAGTTTACGTTTTAATTTTTTTTGGGACTTAGAAAAAAGTGAAGGCAAACGGTGTAATGTATGTGATTTCAAAAATGCTAAAAATTTAAGTATAATGCTTTGTAGGAGCTCTCAAAAATATTAGAGGCAAAACCACGAAAAAAATCTTAAAAATCCACATTGAGTGGTCCTTGAAAAATACTTTTAAAAACTTCACGAAAAAATATTTAAAAACTTCACAAAAAAATGAAAAAAAAAATATTTATAAAAGTTCACCTTTGGTCCTTAAAAGAACATTCGTAAAAAATCTTGATTTGGTCCTTGAAAATATATTCTTAAAAATCCTCTTTTGGTCTTTCCAAAATTGTCTTCAAAACCAACGTATGGTCCTAAAAAACATTTTTAAAAAAATCCACTTTTGTTTCTTGAAAAACTATTTTTGAAAAATCCACATTTGGCGTTAAAAAAAAAAACTATTTTTCCATAAAACACATTTGATTATCCTTGAAAAATAGCCTTAATTTTTTTCAATAAAATTAACGTTGGTCCTTAAAATATTTTCAAAAAGTTCAAATTTGGTCCTTAAAAAAAACAAGTATAAAATCAACGTTTCGTCCTTGAAAAAATACTCCAAAAAATCCATGCTTGGTCCTTGCCAAAATATTTTTAAAATCCACGTTTGATGATCCTTGAAGACATATTAAAAAAAATCCACATTTGTTGTGGAAAAAATATTTTCCGTAAAACCATATTTAATGATATTTGAAAAATATCTTTGATATTTTTCCAATACAATTAGCGTTGGTCCTCGAAAACTTCTCCATAAATCCATGTTTGACAATCTTTGAAGAAATATTTTCAAAAATATTTTTAAAATGTCTACGTCCTTGCAAAAATGTTTTTTTAGATCCTCGTTTGATCCTTGAAAAACTATTCTTCCCAAATCCACATTTTATGAAGAAATATTGAAGAAATATTTTTTTCATTTAAATTAAGGTTGGTTCTCGAAAACTACTTCACAAATCCACGTTTGATGATTCTTGACACATTTGGTACTTGAAAAAAATATTCTTTAAAATTTACGTTTGGTCCTTGCAAAAAAATATTCTTAAAAAGGTTTGGTCCTTGCAAAACTTCAAATTGGGCCTTGAAAAAATATTCTTTAAAATTCACGTTTAGTCGTTCCAAAAAAATATATTCTTAAAAAGGTTTGGTCCTTCCAAAACTCCAAATTGGCCCTTGAAAAACTATACTTAACAAATCCACGTTTGATGATCCTTGAAGAATTTTGAAAAATCTACATTTGTTCCTGGAAAAACAATGTTTTCATAAATGTTCCTTGACGAAATATTTAAAAAAAATCCGAGTTTGGTTCATGTAAAAATTTTAAAAAAAATATATCCTTTAAAAACTATTTTTAAAAATCCACGTTTGATCTTTGAAGAAATATTTTCAAAAGATCCACGTTTGGTCCTTGAAAAAATTACTTAAAAATCGACATTTTGTCCTTGAACATTTGAACATTTCGTCCTTTGATCCTTGAAAAAATAACATCAAAAAATAATATTTCGTCCTTTAAAAAAATTCAATAAACGTTTCGTCGATTTGGTCTTGAAAAAATGTTAAAAAAAACAATACTGAGTCCATGAAAAAATATTGTAAAAAAATCGACGTTTGGCCTTTGGAAAAATATTTTTAAAAATCCACGTTTGACCTTTTGAAAAAATATTTTTAAAATTACACGTTTGACCTTTGAAAAAATATTTTTAAAAATCCACGTTTGACATTTTGAAAAAATATTTTTAAAATTACACGTTTGGCCTTTGAAAAAATATTTTTAAAAATCCACGTTTGCTCCCTGATCCTTTTGGTCCGTGAAAAAATATTTTTAAAAATCCACGTTTGCTCCTTGATCCTTTTGGTCCGTGAAAAAATATTTTTAAAAATCCACGTTTGCTCCTTGATCCTTTTGGTCCGTGAAAAAATATTTTTAAAAATCCACGTTTGCTCCTTGATCCGTTTGCTCCTTGATCCTTTTGGTCCGTTGAAAAATATTTTTAAAAATCCACGTTTGCTCCTTGATCCTTTTGGTCCGTAAAAAAATATTTTTAAAAATCCACGTTTGCTCCTTGATCCTTTTGGTCCGTGAAAAAATATTTTTAAAAATCCACGTTTGCTCCTTGATTCTTTTGGGCCGTAAAATAATATTTTTAAAAATCCTCGTTTGATCCTTGATCCTTTTGGTCCGTGAAAAAATATTTTTAAAAATCAATACTGAGTCCATGAAAAAATATGGTAAAAATTCGACGTTTCGCCTTTGAAAAAATATTTTTTAAAATTCCACGTTTGACCTTTTGAAAAAATATTTTTAAAATTCCACGTTTGGTCTTTGAAAAAATATTTTTAAAAATCCAAGTTTGACCTTTGAAAAAATATTTTTAAAAAGCCACGTTTGCTCCTTGATCCTCTACGTCTACAGGTATTTTATATGGAGATTTTCTTCCAGTTTGTGTGGATAGAAGTTGTTCTAGAGATCTTCTGTGATTAGAGGTCCATCTAGGGTTTTTTCATGGACAGAAGACCTTTTACAGGTTTTCCATGGATAAAAGAACTTCTACAGGACTTCTTATGATTCAATTTATATTTTTCCAATTTCAGCCCTCATTGAATAATCCACTTTGCAATTACCCTTATTAACTACACCAAACGAAAATGAGACATTACCTCATGTACCTTCAAACCATAGGCCACTATTGCCACAATCCCCCTTCTCGATAAAAAATAAATGAATTTTAAATACAATATTTTCTCTTGCAACTGTCAAGCCAAAGTGTTGCGAGGAGCATTGTGTGCAGAAGTGGAAAAACTAACTTTTCAAATATGTGTCGACAGGTAAAGTTTTAAAGAACAAGGTTTACCCCACAAACCACTTAAAGTGAAATTTAAGCCCTCTTTACACAAACATAACAACAAAAACAAATTGAAAACTCCAAAAAAAACTTATGACATTTAAAAACACAAACACACGCAACTGCAATATTTATATACACCTCAACACAGCTCAACAATCTCCAGGAGAAAAAAAACGGAGCACAACGAAAACTATTTCCTGTAATTTATACAGGAAGCATATATCCACCCATATGCATCCACCAGCCCCTGCATCGCCTGTAATCCAGAGCCCTATTCTTATCTCCAGATTGTTATATTACTACACAAAGTGCTAGAGAGCGGGAGGCTCGGAGCGGCACGATAAGAGCCTTTTGTATAATTACACCAGAAACATAAACCAAACTAAAACCAGAACAACAACAGCAGCAGCAACACCGGCAGCATAAAAAACAAAAATATATAATGCTAAAAGGTGCTTATGCCGAGCTTTACATTGTATGCAAATCATACTTGTAGACATACTGAAAAGGGGGGGAAATACGTAATGCTACACGGGGAGAAAACATCTTGGCAAATAGAGAAAAATCCTGCAATAGGACTTCTAGAGACCTTCAACAGGTTTTGGATAAGCAGAAGAAACTAATGAAGTCTTCTATGGATGGAGGACCTTCAACAGGGCTTCGATGGACAGAAGAATTCTAATAGATTTTTATACCCTCCACCATAGTATGGAGGGTATATTAACTTTGTCATTCCGTTTGTAACACCTCGAAATATACATTTTAGACCTCACACAGTCTATATTTTCTTGATCTTGATATTCGTCAGTCCGTCTGTGGAAGCCACTCTAGCTTCCGAACGAAATGATGTAGATTGATAAAATTTTACTCAAACGTATATTATGTCTGCAGGACTTTTGGAATTGAAAATAGGCCATGTAGGTCTTCGTTTTGGTATAGCCCCCATATGACGGTATCTCCCGATATTCGATATTTTGATGATCTTAGCGACATTATTCACCGGAATTGTTTCAAATTTGGTGTTTGAAGTTTGAAATGGTAACGACAACTTAAGACAGAAAATTTTATGTGCAGGTCCGCGTGTTCGTGTAGCCCCCATATAACGATATTCGGTACTTTGTTGATTTTACCGACATTATTCAACAGAATTGTTTCAAATTTGGTATTAGAAGTTCGTAATATATACTACAGCCTAGACAGAAAATTGTTTGTGCAAGTCCTCTACTAACAGCCCTAATATAACAGCTGTTTTTTTGAAGATTTTAACCGAATTTTTAACGGATTTTTTTTATTTTTGAGAATTGCCAAATTCATTAAAAATGGTGGGTGGAATTAAAAGTTCGGTCCGACCGAACTTACACCTTTTTTAATTGTTTACAAATAAGAAACATTTAATAGGGCTTCTTCAGCCTAAAGACCAATCTAAAGCCTGAAGACTCCTAACAGGTCTTCTATAGCCGGGAGACCTTTAATGGGTCTTTTTCTAGGGATCTCAAAAATTGTCTACAATTCTTTACATTTCCCAAAGTGTACATCGGGATCTCATATAAAAATGGATGCAAAGGAAGGATTTGCAAATGTGTGTGCGGCTTTCGGAAGGGACGAGAGGCTAGGCAAGGTATTGCAATTAAATATGCTAAATTGCTTAGAAAGAAACCTAGGCGAAAAACTATGGGCAATGGCATTACCACTACCTATTACCATTGCCAGCATAGCTGCTAGTGCTGCCGCTCCTACGACTGTTTCAGCTGGTGTTGCAATTACTTGTACTTTGCAAAGAATGAAGAGAAATTGTCACAGAAAACGAAATCTTAATACATGCAGCCATGTATTCACATACATTCATACATATAAGTATGTATGGATGTATGTATGTATGTATTTATGTAAAAACATTAAAACAGATTTCTCATAGCTCCACTCTATATGTAATGGAATTTATGCATAAGTATTCGCTTTTGTGTGACGTGTATATCATCTCATCCACTCAACTCCTTTTACACACACATACATACTCACCCATACATGCATATACTTAAAACGGAAGCGGAAACTGGTAGACAGTTTAGTTCGTTTGTTAGTCGTGAATGTCGTTAGTTGCACTCATGCAGAAACAACAGGCATAACTTCGGCAATGACAACATCAACAACAATAACAATGACAAAGGCTTGTTGTTTTGTGCGGGACGTGTCGTGAGTGTCATCAGAAACTAATCTTGAATTTATGAATTTAGGAAAAAGTACTAAAAATCCAAATTTAAGGATTTTTTAAAGATTATTTTTTCAAGGATCAGAAAAACGTGGATATTTGAAAGAATATCGAGGACCCATAATCGTGAATTTTTCAAGAGTATATTTTTCAAGGACCAAAAATCCAATGAGTATGGATATTTAAAGAATATTTCTTCAAGGACCATGAAACCAATTAATGCAGATTACCAAGAATATATTTTTTAAGGATATATTACAATATCCAATAAGCGCCGATTTTTAAAAAATATTTTATCAAGGACCATAAACCTGTCGATTAGATTCGATTTTTAAATAACGTTTCATCAAGGAGCAAAAGACCATTTATTAACTGGGAATTCTAAAGAATAATTTCTCAATGACCAACAGGTTCATACACTTAGGTTTTTAAAAAATATTTTTTTTTCAATGCCCAGCAGCTTTGTAGTCCTGGATTTTGAAGGATATTTTTTCAAATTCAAAAAGAGCCATAACGTGGACTTAAAACAATATTTTCAAGAACCGACTGGTGGATTATATTTTCAATCAAATTTCTGCAATAATATTTTTTCAAGGGCAAAAAGAACCTGGATTCTTAAAGAATACCAACCAACTGACCAATAAACGAGGATTTTAAATTTTTTTTCAAGGGCTCACAGATTAGTAAACGTGGATTTTCAAAGAATATCTTTTCCAGAGCCAAAAAAATAAACGTCTATTTTTAAGCAATATTTTCTCCAGGACCAAAAAAACAATAAACGTGTATTTTTAAAGAATATTTTCTCCAGGACAAAAAAAAAAACCATAAACGTGGATTTTTAAAGAATATTTTCTCCAGGATCCAAAAAAAAAACATAAACGTGGATTTTTAAAGAATATTTTGTCCAGGATCCAAAAAAAAACATAAACGAGGATTTTTAAAGAATATTTTCTCCAGGATCAAAAAAAAATATAAATGTGGATTTTTAGAGAATATTTTCTCCAGGATCAAAAAAAAAACATAAACGTGGATTTTTAAAGAATATTTTCTCCAGGATCAAAAAAACATTAACGTGGATTTTTAAAGAATATTTAATCCAGGACAAAAAACCATAAACGTGGATTTTTAAAGAATATTTAATCCAGGGCAAAAAAACCATAAACGTGGATTTTCAAAGAATATTTAATCCAGGGCAAAAAAACCATAAACGTGGATTTTCAAAGAATATTTAATCCAGGGCAAAAAAAAACCATAAAAAAAAAACAAAGAATATTTTCTCCAGGATCGAAAAAAAACCATAAAAGTGGATTTTCAAAGAATATTTAATCCAGGATCGAAAAAAAAACTTAAACGTGGATTTTTAAAGAATATTTTCTCCAGGATCAAAAAAGAAACATAAATGTGGATTTTTAAAGAATATTTTCTCCAGGATCGAAAAAAAAACATAAACGTGGATTTTTAGAGAATATTTTCTCCAGGATCAAAAAAACATAAACGTGGATTTTTAAAGAATATTTTCTCCAGGATCAAAAAAACATAAACGTGGATTTTTAAAGAATATTTTCTCCAGGATCAAAAAACATAAACGTGGATTTTTAAAGAATATTTTCTCCAGGATCAAAAAAACATAAACGTGGATTTTTAAAGAATATTTTCTCCAGGATCAAAAAAACATATACGTGGATTTGGAAAAACCATAAACGGGGATTTTTAAAGAATATTTAATCCAGGACAAAAAAAATAAACGTGGATTTTTAAAGAAACCAGTAAGGAAAAGTTAAAAGTCGGGTGGGCCCGACTATATGATACCTTAAATCACTATGCATATTTAGTAGAGCTCCCGTAACAAAATAATTTATTTGAAGTAGATCATACCACCTATCAACATTTGGCTTTAGAGAAGTTATAGTTTGGTTTCAGATGGGACTAATCTATAGGAGGCACAACCAATTCTGAATCGATTTTATATTCCAAATAACATTGTAATAGAGTGCATGATATCACTTCTAGAAGAATTATATTAAAAAAAAGATATATATTGGAGCCGTGTTCCACAAAATGGAAACATACGTCACGAAATTCACTCCATTCTGGCTGATATTAGCCATTATTTGCACAATAAACCTGAAATCGGATTAAGGATATATATGAGAGCTATATCCAAACCTTAGTCGTTCTCGGCAAAAGTATTCCTGAGCTCTATAGGATATTTGGTGCCAAATATCATTGTTGTCGAAAGCACATTACGAATATGAGGGACTTAAATACCAAATCGGATGAAACATATATGTGAGGTATATTTGAACCGATTTTCTTCAAATTTGATGTACTTGCTTCTAGACTGAATTCGGTCGGGCATACCAAAATTCAGGTCATTAGGACTTATATTGACCATTTGGTGCACAATTAACCCGAAATCGGTTGAAGATATATGGGAGCTATATCTTAAACTGATCAGATCACATACCAATTTCAGTAGGTTTCGTCCTTGGGCCAAACAAATGTTGTTAGCAAAATTTCATCTCGATCGGATAATAAATGCGTTTGCATTAAATTGAATGCATTTTTTTCACAAGAATACATGGATGGACGGACGGATGGACTGACATGCATAAATCGACTTAGAAAGTGATTCTATGAATATCTTTAGAAGTAACTATGGGTCTATCTCGCTTCCTTCTCCCTGTTACAAACAAATGCACAAAGACATAATGCCCTTAGGGTGGTGTAGGAATTAAAAATCCATAAACGTAGTTTTTAAAGAATGTTTTCTCCAGGAGCAAAAAAAATGTGGATTTTTAAAAAATATTTTCTCAAGAATATTTTTGAAGGACCAACGGAGTAAAAAAAATTGATTCTTAAAGAATATTTTTCAAGGACTAACATACGAATATCCTCAATTAATCAAGGCAAATTTTTAAGGACCATAAGTTTCATAAACGCCTATTTTTTAAGAATATTTTCCCAAGGACCAACAATCCAATGAGTTTGGATTTTTAAGGAATAATTTTTCCAGGATCAAGTGACTAAAAAACACAGACTTCCAAAAATATTTTTTTAAGGACTCACAGACCAATAAGCTTGGATTTTTAAAGGACATTTTTTTAGGGGCCAGCAGACCATAAACGTGTATTTTTAAAAAATAGTTTTTCAAAGACCAATAGATTAATAAGCCTGGATTTTAAAGAATATTTTCTTCAGGACCAATAAACTAATGCGCATTTCATAAGGATCATAATTTCCATAATTTCTTAAGGACCTGCAGACCAAAACACATGAATTTTTAAAGAATATTTTTTCAAGGACCAAATAAGCATGGATTTTTAAAGAATATTTTCTTAAAAACAAGTAGACCAAAAAACATGAATTTTTTAAGAAAATTTTTTCAAGGACCAACGGACCAATAAACCTGGATTTTTAAAGAATATTTTTTAAGGACTAACAACAGTTTGGATTTTTAAGGAATATTTTCTCAAGGACCAACTGACTAAAAAACACAGGCTTCCAAAAATCATTTTTCAACGACTCATAGATCAATAAGCGTGGATTTTTTAAGCGTCAACAGACACATAAACGTATATTTTTAACACAACAATAATCGTGGGTTTTTAAAGAAAATTTTCTCCAGGGCCAGCAGGTCAAAAAATAACATGAATTTTTAAAGAATATTTTTCAAGGATCAATAGACTAATAAGCATGGATTTTTAAAATATATTTTTTCAAGGACCAACAGACAAATAAACGTGGATTTTTAAAGAATATCTTCTTAAAAACAAACAGACCAAAAAAATGAATTTTTTTTAAATATTTTTTCGAGAAACAAGAAACCAATACACATGGATTTTTAAAGAATCAGTTAATGTAATAATATTCTTTAAAAAACTACAATCATTGTCCTCCTGGTCCCTCAAAATGATGTTCTTTAAAAATGAACATTTTTTGGTCTCTTGGTCTTTGAAAAATGTATGAACTCTTGGTCCATGAAAAACATTCTTAAAAATCCAATTGGTCCTTGTATAAACATCCTTTAAAAATGAAATTATGTTGGACTCTGAAATTATTCTTTGAAAATCCACTTTATTGGTCTGTTTATACTTTAAACATATTCTTAAAAATCCTGAATCCTTGAAAATTTGCTTATAAAATCCAAGTTTATGGGCCTTTTAATCCTTTAAAAAAATAATTACAATTTTTATTGGTCAGTTGATTCTTGAAAAAAAAAAAATAATCTTTAAAAATTCACATATTCCAGTCTGTTAATCCTTGAAAAAAAATATTCCTTAAAAATCTCTTTTGGCCCTTCAAAAAATATTCCTTGTAAACCACGTTTATTGGTCAGTAGGTATTTGAAAAAATATTTCTTCAAACTCACGTTGGTCCTTGAAAATATTTTTGATTTCGAAAATATATCCACGATTATTGGCCCCTGCAAAAGTTGATAAAGAATCCACTGTTTTTGCCTTTGTTGATCATCGAAAGAAATAGGATTTAAAATCCACGTTTATCAACCTGTTGGGCATTGAAAATATAAAAGTATTCGTAAAAACTCCAAGATTACTGGTCCTGTTGATTCCTTAAAAATATTTGGTTAAAATCCACGATTATCGGGCACTGAAAAATATGATAAAAATCCACTCCTTCTGGCTCTGTTGATCCTCGAAAGAAATAAGCTTTAAAATCGACGTAGTGTCCTCAAAAAATATTTATTATAAACTACGTTTGATCCTCTTAAAAAATACACATTTTGTGGCTTGTCTGGTCCTTGAAAAACTATTCTAATAAATAAATTATTGGTGGTTAAAATATATGGTTAAAAATATTTTTAAAAAGTCCACGTTATGTGACTCTTTTAGTCCTTAAAAAAAAATATTCTTAAACATTTGAACCTCGCATTTGAAAAAATATTTTTCGAACTCCTCGTTGTTAAAAACTGTTGTTGCTGTGATAGTCCTTAAAAAATATTCCTAAAAAAATTAAGATTTGTGGATCAGTTGATTCTAGAAAAATTATTCATATCCCCGGAATCACAAAATCCAAAATCATATCTATATCATATAAGCTCGAATTCCCTCGAGTTCCCACCGCGGTGACGAAATTTTGGTTGAAAGCTTTGTCACATCACCTCAAAACCTTCTCCTAATATCCCATTACAATAAAAAGAACACATTGTTACGATTTTGTCAGGCAATACTTAAAAGGGATAGAACTCCCAAGAACTTGAACTACCTTAAAACCAAAGAACAACTCTTCCATTTTTTGCATAAAAATCAACTGTTTAAACGTGGGTGTTGTTCGCTGTAATTTGTCTGCCAGCTAAAGAGCCTGTTTGCAAATTATTATGAAGGGGCTTATTAAACTTTCCAACAACCTTTCGTTCCACGTCGTAGTCATCATCATCATCCTCCTCATCAAGAACATCATGAAATGGTTTAATTGTACATGATGTTTAATTACAACTTTGATCTTTGTTTAAATATTTTTTCATTAGTTAAAGCTACTCCGGCTGCTCGCTTGCTCTTTCTTCCTTTTTTGCATGAAGTTCCTTTTTTTGATTTGCAACTTGATGGCAAAGTCCAGACAGTTGTTGGCTGGAATTTTTTGTATATATTTTTTTTTTTTTTTTTTTTTTTTTTTTCGTAATCAACAAATAAAGTCTGTAACGTTGGCCCTTCTTTCAGGATACGAGGAAGGAGGAGGAAGGGAGTTGTGCCATATTAAAAAATTCTCTCTTTCTTTTTTTTTAATTTTAACTTTAATTTAAATGAGTTTTTATTTACTTTCGTGCAACGACCACCGAACCAAATGTGGTTGGCAGTCACGTCTGAGTCGAGAACAAACACACAACATGACCCCCAACCAACTGCCACACACACACACACACAAAGAGAAGAGTACTGCCGAGTAATTCGGCTTTCGTTCAGGGTCAAAGTTTGTGTAAAATTAATTAAGGAGTTGCTGTTTCGGAATTGGTATTTTTTTCTTGCATTTTTTAAGTTTTGAGAGGGAGAAATGGGCAAAAAAATAATCTTCAAATTAAGCAGTTAACTCAGATTGCTTGTTTTAGTGGACAGCGTTTCCGAATACTTATGCACAGTTAGCTTTTATTTTGGATGTTTATAATTCTCAGGATTTAACGAAGAGAGGCACGGAAAATTCAGTAAAATATGAAAGTTTAAAAATATATTCTTTAAAAACCCATGATATTTGCTCTGCTGTTGATATATTTTCTGCGAATAGCCACTATTAAAGCAGAAGGAACGGTCCGATATCTACGATCTTTATAACAGATCTTGGGTTCATGAAAATATTGTGATCTTCCAAATCTAAATAGAATCGGATGTTAATTTCGCGTTTCATGAGCTTCACGGTTCTTCAAAATTTTAACCCTTTGTGGTGGAGGTACCAGAAGGAGTAGACGGATATATTTCATCTTCACACCAGATATTGTGATAGTAGAAATAATGGGATGTGTGGAATATGAAGAGAATCGGATTATTATTTCGGATTTTATAACCGTTTTGGTTATACAAAACATTGACTCTTTGTGGGGGAGGTGCCAGAAGGAATGGTCCGATATCTACCATCTTTATAAAAGATATTGTATTGACAAAAATATTGTTATGCGGTAAGTCTGAAAAAATCGGTTGTTTATTTCGCGTTTTATGAGCTTCTCAGCTATTCAAAATTTTGACCCTTTGTGTGGGAGGTACCAGAAAGAAAGGACCCATATATATTACATCTTTATAACAGATCGTCTTTTGATAGAAAAATTGAGATGGGTCAAGTCTGAATGAAATCGGTTGTCAATTTCACGTTTTATGAGCTTCATGGATACTCAAAATGTTGAGCCTTTGTGGGGGACGAATGTGAAGGAGTGGACCGTTATATCCCATCTTCACACCAGATATTGTGTTAGTAAAAATATTGGGATGTGTGAAATAAGAAGGAAATTTGATGCTTATTTCGGATTTTATAATCGATTTGGTTATTCAAAACTTTGACCCTTTGTGGGGGAGGTACCAGAAGAAATGGTCCGATCTCTACCATATTTATAACAGATATTGTATTTATAAAAATATTGATATGTGCAAAGTCTGAATAAAATCGGACGTTCATTTCGCATTTGAAAAGTTTCAAAAACTTTTGTCCCTTTGTGGGGGAGGTACCAGCAGAAATAAACTGATATATCCCATCTTTATAACAGATCTTCTGTTAATAGAAATATTGAGATGTGCCAAGTCTGAATGAAATCGGATGTTTCTTTCGCGTTTTACGAGCTTCTTGGATTTTCAAAATTTAGACCCTTTACGAGGGGAGTAGCAGAAGAAATGGACCGATATATTCCATCTTCGCATCAGACCTTGGATTAATAAAAATTTTGTGATGTGTGTAATTTGAAGACAATCGGACTCTTACATCACATTTTATAAAAGTTATAACTTTTCAAAATTTTGACATTTTGTTAACCGATATTGTCCGTTTTCGCACCTGACCTACAGCTGATGCAAATATTAGGATTTGCAAAGTTGAGGCAAAATTGCATTATCCTTTCTTTTTCTGTGCTGTACAATATATATTTTTTTAAATTCGACCTTTTGTGCAGAAAGGAGTGAGCCGATATTGCCGTTCTCCGAACTCGATCTAAGTTTGATAATAATATTACGATGTAAATTGTTTGGACCAAATCGTATACTCCCTTCGAGAGTTATCGTGCGCCAGACGGACGGACAGACAGAAGGACATCGCTAGATCGACTCCAAATGTCCTGAAATGGGTTCGGTCCAAAGAGACCTAGGGTCTAAAACAGTTATTTCGATGAGGCGCGTTTTGGCCGTATCAAATGATAAGTCATTGAAATTTCAAAAAGACCAAGAACTTGCACCGCAACTGGAAGAAAATAGACTCAAAAGAGCTAAAGAAGTGCTTCGCTTGGCCGAAAGTGGTGATCTGCCGAATTTGGTTTTCTCCGATGAGAAAACATTCGTTGTCCAGCATTTTCTAAACAAACAAAATTATCGTGTTTACTTGCCAAAGAGGTCAGCTGAAAATGTTCACCTTGGGTTGGCCACCAGAACTCAAGCGCCGGCCATGGTGATGGTGTGGGCCGCTATAACAGCCAATGGTCGCTCTCCGCTCGTATTAATCGACCGTGGCATCAGAATAAATGCCGAATATTAAAGCGAAATACATTTTGGCCGCAGACCTTGGACATTCCAACAGGACTTAGCACTATCGCACCACCAAAGAACGATTACAAGATTAGGTTCCTTGCTTCTTTTCTAGCGCACAATGGCCACTAAATTCTCTGGAAACCACTCCGTTGGACTATTGTGTCTGGAGTATTTTGGAAAGCTAGGTGTTGACACTACAAAATTATAAAAAATACTAAAAAAGTGTCGATCACCTCAAGTGACCGTGTGACGGTTTCATTGGCCTTTTAAAGGCCATAATTCGTGCTAAAAGTGACCAATTCGAACAGTCTAAACTTATTCTAAAATTTGATGCTATTTCCGACATGTTTTGCCTTCATTCAATAAAATGATATAAAAAGAAACAAGTAAAAAAGCAGTAAGTTCAGCCGGGCCGAACTTTGACTACCCTCCACCATTTGGAACAAATTAGGAAGTATGCAAAAAAATTAAATCCATTAAAAATTCTGTTAAAATCTTAAAAATACCGAAAATCAGGAGGTGCCGATACATTGGCACGATATTCTGGACCTTTATAGACAAACCTATGGCTGAGGGTAAAGGACTTACAAAGAATTCCTTGTGTTGAATTTCAGACAATTCTATTGAAAAAATGTGGCTAAAATCATCAAAATACCGAATATCGGGGGGTACCGTTATATGGGGGCTATACGATATCGTGGACTTATATGGACAATTCTCTTTCAGGGAGTTAAGTGCTCACAAAGAACTCCTTGTGTAGAATTTCAGACAATTCCGTTACAAAATGTGGCTTAAATCGTAAAAATACCGAATATCGGGGGGTACCGTTATATGGGGGCTATACAATATCGTGGACCGATATACCCCATTTTCAAACTTGACCTGCCTGCACATAAAAGACTGATCTGTGCAAAATTTTAGCTTCCTATCATAATTCGTTTTGACTGTAGCGTGATTACAACAGACGGGCAGACGGACGGACAGGGCTAAATCGTCTTAGAATTTTACGCTGAGAATATATATACTTTGTTGGATCTAAAATTGTTATTTCGATGAGTTACAGACGGAATGACGAACTTAATATACCCTCCATACTATATATGGTGGAGGGTATAAAAATTATGGCGTTTGACTTTGTAGCCGTTTTTATCTCACCTCTTGCCATATGGCTGTGGTATAAAAATCCATAATCGTGGATCTGCTGGTCCTTGAAAATAAATTCATTTCAAATTCAAGATTATATCACCGCTGTTCCTTGAACAAAATATTCTTTAAAAATCCACAATTAAACCTCGACAAGTACTTTAAAAAAATTATATTTAAGAGTCCACGCTTTTTAATAATTTTTAAGCAGTCCTGTTTCTCCCCCCCCCCCCCCCCCCCCCCCCCCTTTAAAATGCAACATCCAAAGTGTCTCTTTCGCAATGTCACAATGAAATTAATTATAAATCGCAGAAGTCTTACATGGCCCACAAGCAAAACCAATCTTTCGTAATTCGACATCCTTTCGTAATTCAACATCCTTCCGCATGTGACGCGTTCACATGTAAAGGTTCATTAAAACATGATTTAACCCGTTCGCTGTCATTGGTGATGTTGTAATTAAAAACAAATGATTATCTTATGTTAACCAACCTCACACTTCGTTGCCGCAAATGGTTTGGTAGGGGGTTCGGTGGCGGTTGCAAAGTACGGTTGCGTAAAGTTTTGATTGTAGGAGTGTTTTTTTTTTTTTTTTATGGCAGATAAAAAGTAAAAAATTAAAATAAAAACTGAATTTCTGTTGTAGCTTTTGAGAGAAAAAACAGATATTCTCCAAAAAAAGTCCACAGCAGTTCCTTAATATTTTTATACCCTCCACCATAGTATGGAGGGTATATTAAGTTTGTCATTCCGTTTGTACTGCCTCGAAATATACATTTTTGACCCCACAAACTATATATATTCTTGATCAGCATAAAATTCTGTTCATCCGTCCGGGTGTCCGTCTGTGAAAATCACTCTAACGAATCGAAGTAGGTTGATAAAATTTTATTCAAATGTGTGTTTCGTCTGCAGGACTTTTAGTATAGAAAATGGGATAAATAGTTCACCGTTTAGTTATATCACCCATATAACTGTACCTCCCTATATTCAGTATTTTAATGATTCTAACGACATTGTTTATCAGAATCATTTCAAATTACGTATTAAGAGTTCGTAATGGGTACTACAGTCTCTCATGAAAGTGTATGAGCAGGTCCAGGTCATTGTACAGCCCCATATATCAGTACCTCCCTACATTCGGTATTTTGATGATTTTAGTCAAATTATTCACCGGAATTGTTTCAAATTGCATATTTGAAGTTCCGAATGGGTACTTCTGTCTATGACAGAAAATTGTCTAAGTCTTCGTATATCCCCTATATATCGATACCTCGCCATTTTCGTTATTTTGCTGATTTCAGTAACATTATTCACCGGAATTCTTTCAAATTTCGTTTTGATGTATTTTGATCTTTTTGCGACATTTTTCTTCGGAATTGTTTCAAATTTCGTATTTGAATATTGTAATGGCCTGTGGTAATAGGCATAATAAAATATTTATTGGAGCATAAGGTATACCATACGGAGTTTCACCAAATGCTAAAATTCTGTTGAATATGAAAATCTATCTATTAACTTAGGTTGATATCTATTTAACTTAGGTTGATATTTCATATAACGTGAGCAAAAACCGTAAAATCGGATGAAGATGTATATCGAAGGTATATAAAAAAATCCGAACAGATCCCAAAAAAATTTGGCAGAGGTATTTTCCAGTTGTATCTGATGTCCGGTATCAAATATCATTATTGTGTAGTGCATATTACACATGTGAGTGACTTAAAACCCCCAATCGGATGGAACATATATATGTGAGCTATAGCTATATCTGAATCGATTTTCATCAAAAATTAAAGCACTTGCTTTTAGCCTGAAATCCATCTAAGTACTAAAATGCAGTCAATTTGGGCTGATATTAGCCATTTGATGCACAAAAAAACTGATACCGGATAATGATATATATGGGAGCTATATCCAAAATTGAACCAATCTTGACAAAATTTTAAACACTTATTTCTGAGCTATATTTGATATCTGGTACTAACAAATATTGTTGTGGAGTACATATTACGGATGTGAGAAACTTAAAATCCCAAATCGGATGAATCATATATATACAGGGGAGCTATAGCTATAACCAAACCCGTTTTTGTCCAAATTTGATGTACTTACTTCTATATTGAATTCGGTCGGATGTGCCAGAATTCACTCTATTTGGGCGGATATTAACCATTTGGTGCACGAAAAACCAGAAATCGAATAATGATAAATATGGGAGCTATATCTAAATCTGAGCCGGTTTTGATAACATTTTAAGCACTTATTTCCGAGCTGCACCTGAAAATATTGTTGTGGAGTGTATATTACGAATGTGAGGGACTTAAAACCCCAAATCGGATGAAACATATATATGGGGCTATAGCTATATCTGAACCGATTTTCATCAAATTTGAAGTACTTGTTTCTATGATAAATTCAGTAGGAATTGTCAAAATTCAGTTAATTTGAGCTCCATAAGTTATCTGGTACCGACTGGTGGAACAATTTCTCTCCAAATGTTATGTACTAGCTTCTAGACTGAGTTCGGTCGGATGTGCCAAAATTCAGGTCATTTGAAATGATATTGGCCATTTGGTGCACAATTAACCGAAAATCGATTGAAGATATATATGGGTACTATATCTAAATTTGAACCGTTTCTTACCAAACTCAATAGGCATCATCCTTGGGCCAAACAAATCTTGTTCAGAAAATTTCATCTCATAACCGGATAATAAATGTGACCTGCATTTTGTTCACAAAAATATATGGCCAGATGGACGGTCTGATATGCATAAATCGGCTCAGAAAGTGATTCTATAAAGATCCTCAAAAGTAACTATGGGTCTATCTCGCTTCCTTCTCTATGCACAAAAACATAATACCCTTACCCCTATGTGGTGTAGGGTATAAAAACACCATTCAGAGCACCAAAATTCACAAAAAAAATGGCTTAAAAATCCGATCATAGGACTTTTTTCTGATTCTAATATCTGATTCCTAAGGATATTCTTAAAAAAATCCGTGATCTGAGCTCCACAAATATTCTTAGAATATCTTCCATCATAGCTCCAAAAATATTTTTAACAAATCCACAATCCCAAATAATTGAAAAAAAATCATGATCAAAGACTCAAAATTATTCTTTAAAAATCCACAATAATATTTCCAAAAACTTTTTTAAAAATTGAGACTTAGTCTGAAAATATCCTTCTTTTCTTAAAAAGTTCTCATTTAGAACCTCGAAAATATTCTTAAAAAATCCACAATCAATGCTCAAAAATTAATTTTAAAAAATTAAATACTGAACAAAAATCCACAATGAGATTTTCAAAAAAATTTTTAAAAATTGAGAAATAATCCGAAAATATTATTGAAAATTCACGATCACATCCCCAAGCCTATTCTTAAAAAATTCTGCTTTAGAACTTGGAAAATATTATTAAAAAACCCAAAAGGCAGTGCTCCAAAAATATTCTTACATAAATCACAATGAAAGCTGAAAAATCAATTTTAAAAAATGAAATACTGAACATGGATCCATTTTCGTAAGGGTAAAAATCGTGAAAATTTTCGCATTTTGATATGGAATCTCTCCTTGTAAAAAATCGAAAAAATTCCACGTTTTCCCATTGCTATCTCCTTGTTTCTGAAGAAAGTTGTACTGCTCACTTTTATACATATACACAAAACATGGCTAATGTGATATGATATGCAGATAAGTATATATTCATGTTCCACATAAATTCCTTGTATATACGTACACACATATGTTTATCAACATATTGCTGTCACATTCATGATTACATTTCTCTGGAATTTGTGTGAGTTAAAGAATCTCTGTTTGGCCTTTACCTAAATGAAGATATTTAAGTATGTGTATGATATACGAGTATGGTTGTATGTGTGTGCACGAGGAACAATCAGTAGCCACATTAACCATGTATGTGTGAGTGTGTGCGGTAAATCACAGCAGTCGACAGTCCAAAGTATAAACGCTGCTTGACAGATGAAAAAAATAAACGAAAAATTATGTTCATATATTTTTAAATACATTTTTAATTACATTTCATTTAAATGAACCAGTCAAACGACCAACCCACCACCAAGAGGGGGTGTTAAAGGGCATCTTCTCAAAAATGTAAATTAAATGGAGCAGATTTCATTTTCACACTCTCTTATTAAAAATGGAATATTTTTTGGGAACAATAAAGAAGAAGGCTTTAATTTGGACAGACTTGCGACATAAGAAAAGGTTGTCGTTGAAATCAGTCGTGGTGTGAGTCAATATTAGCAATTGATTGAAAAAAGGTTTTCGATGTACTTGTAACTCAACGTATATAATAACATCAGCTTCGGATGGTTGATTCTATAGCGAAGAAAATCGTGCCAATTCCAATTAAATTCTTAGCTGTGAATTTTTAGTTAATATAGTCAAAAAAGTAAAACTATAATCGGTCCATGTAGGTAAAAATTGTCATATAGACCCTAACTTTTTATACCCCCACCATACATTGTATAAAGGGTATATTGAGTTCGTCACTCCGTTTGTAACTCATCGAAATAATCATTTTAGACACAACAAAGTATATATATTCCTAATCAGCTTGTAATTCTAAGACGATTTAGTCCTGTCCGTTGTTAGTGTTGTAGCAGTAAAGCATATAAGTGTTTGCGTTCTGCTAATCTGGTTCAAGTTCCAGGTTTAAAAATTCTTCTACTTTAATGGGTTGTAACCAGAGATCTTCTGGAGTGAGTTGGGTAGGTTTGGCTGTGCAATTAAAGAGGGGATATATATATAATTATCAATTCGTGCCCAATACGAATTGAAACGACTACATCATCCCGAACATAATTGCACCGGTTTGTCTAGGCAGCTAGCTGCTGATAGCATCCGCGACTGCATCGGTATGAATGCCACTCAGATCTGCTTGAAAGGCTTTTTGATCTAGAGGTTCCCTCTTATAGCGTTGCACCTCCCTCTCAGATCGTGTATGTCCTTCCTGACTCGACTTTGTGGGGGAGTCGAATCCACTATATAATGGTTGGGATGACTCTCACGGTAACACCCAGCCAGGTACTGCAACGAAAGCATATGGTTATGCTGACGTAAGGGAAGGACTTTCGCCTCCTTATTTAGATGGTCCACTGGTGTCATGAGAAGGCGCCCTGTCGCAGTTCTCAGGGCAGCATTCTGGCAGGTCTGGATGTGCTTCCACTTCGTAGCACTAGTATTCGCAGTCTACACTGGAGCCGCATACCTGACCAACGACAGACCTATCGCATTATAAGAGGTCAACCAGGTGTCCTTGTCCGCAACCAAAGTGATGCCGGCTAGCTGCTTGAGGAACTTGTTCCTAGTTTTCCTGTCCATGTTCCCTGTCCGTCTGTCCGCATATTGTAATCACGCTAGAGTCAAAACGAATATAGATAGGAAGCTAAAATTTTGCACAGATCAGTCTTTTGTCTGCAGGCAGGTCAGGTTCGAAGATGGGCTATATTGGTCCACGATATCGTATGACCCCAATTAACGATACCTCCCTATATTCTGTTTTTTGATGATTCTAGCCAAATATTTTAATGAAATTGTCTGAAAATCCACAAAAGGAGTTCCTTCTGAGTACTTTACCCCTTGGAAAAGTATTGTCTATATAGGTCCATGATATCGTATATCCTCTATATCCTCTATACCCCCATAACGTTACCTCCCTATATTCGGCATTTCGATGATTCATACTAGAAGTTTTTTCAAAAAACTTTACCCCCTGAAAGAGAAATCTCCGGAGTGGTTTCAAATTTTGTATTTAGAGTTCGTAATGGGAACTACAGTCTATGACAGAAAATTGTAGGCCTTCTTATAGCCCCGATATAACGATACTTCCCAACATTCGATATTTTGATAATTTGACCCACTTTATTCACCGAAGTTGTTTCAAATTTCGTTTTTAGAATTAGTAATGTGTACTACATCCTATAACAAAAAATTGCGTATGCAGGCCCAGGTCTTCGTATAGGCCCCATATATCAGTACCTCCCTATATTCGGTATTTTGATGATTTTAGCGTCATTATTCACCGGCATTGTTTTGAGATGTCGTATTTGAAGTTCCAAATAGGTACAGCCTGTGAAAGAAAATAGTTTCTAAGCAGGTCCAGGTCTTCGTATGGGCCCCATATATTAGTACCAACCTATATTCGATATTTTGACGATTTGAGGTACAATATTCACCGAAAATATTTGGAATTTAGTATCTGAAGTTCTTAATAGGTACTACAGCCTGTGACAGCAAATTATCTGTGCAGGTCCAGGCCTTCGTATAGGCTCCATATATCAGTACCTCCCTATATTCGGTATTTTGATGATTTCACATTTCACAACACACACATTTCACATTTTTCAACCGATTTTTTCAAGTTTCGTATTTGAATATTGTAATGGCTTATGAATCAAGGTCCACGTCTTTGTATAGACCCTGATATAACGGCTATATTCGGTATTTTTAAGATTTTAACAGAATTTTTAACGGATTTTTTGGGAAATTTTCCAAATTTGTTCCAAATGGTGGACGATATTCAAAGTTCGGCCCGGCCGGACATACTGTTTTTTTGCTTTTTTTTTAATTTTTTAATATCACATTTTTTGAAAGTTTGGACTAAATCATCTTATATAAGTCCAATACAAATACTACAATGCACAAACTTTCAAACAAATCGGATACTTCTTATGTTTTATATGAAACCTTTGTTAAAAATTATAATCTTTTAGGAATATATAAAAGAAAAGTTCGTTTTGGAAGTAGCCCCCCAACATAATATCCTTTATGATTTCAAAATCAATCACCGTTTCAAAAGTAATCACTGCCACCACCGATCATCACCGACAACTCAAAGCCGTCAACTAGTTGACCACACGCAACGTCAAAAATAAGCTACCCATTGACATCGGTGACATTGAAAAATGTTTTTCTTTTTTCCTTAATCTGTGTTTTTGTGGTGACAACACATGTGTTTCACTCCCACTTTTCTCTCCGACAAACAAAACATGTTTTTTTTTTTTCTTGACACTTTACTCTTTAGTTTCACTAATAGAAAGACTGGTGGAAAAAAAAACAAAACAACCCAATGAGGGATTTGTTGCGTCGTACAATTTTCCCTTTTTTTGTGATGGAAAGTTTTCTGTTTTTTTCCGTCTATGATTCTGGGTAAAAGCTCATTTAGGGATTTTTCACACTTTGTCCTTTTTTATAAGCTGTGTGGTTTTATTGGAGGGGGTTGAAAACAAAATAAATATAACACGAGGAAGTGAATATAAAAGGTATTTGATTGGCGGATTTTTAATACTGTCCATAAGAAAACAATAATTGGTCTTTTCTCACAGTTGGTCCTTGAAAAAATTTCTTTAACAATCCACGTTTATGGGTCAGTTGGTCCTTAAAAAAATATTCGTTAATAATGGGTCAGTTGGTCCTTATGAGTCAGTTGGTCCTTAAAAAAATATTCGTTAATAATGGGTCAGTTGGTCCTTATGGGTCAGTTGGTCCTTGAAAATATATTCGAAAATCATCGACGCTTATGGGACAGTTGATTCTTGAAAAAAATATTCGTTAATAATCCACGCTTATGGGTCAGTTGGTCCTTGAAAAAATATTCTGTAATAATCCACGCTTATGGGTCAGTTGGTCCTTAAAAAAATATTCGTTAATAATCCACGCTTATGGGTCAGTAGGTCCTTGAAAAAATATTCGTAAATCATCCACTCTTATTTTTTTTTTTCAAGGATCAACTGACCGATCCTTGAAAAAATATTCGTAAATCATCCACGCTTATTTTTTTTTCAAGGATTAACTGACCGATCCTTGAAAAAATTTTCGTTAATAATCCACGCTCTTTGGTCTGTAGGTCCTTGAAAAAAATATTCTTTAAAAATCCACGATTATTGGTCTAATGGTCCTTGAAAAAAAAAATCTTAAAAAATCCACGATCATTGGTCTGATGGTGCTTGAAAAAAAAAAATAATTTAAAAACCCACGACTATTGGTCTGATGGTCCTTGAAAAAAAAATTCTTTAAAAATTCACGATTATTGGTTTGATGGTCCTTGAAAAAAAATATTCTTTAAAAATCCACGATTATTGGTCTGATGGTCCTTGAAAAAAAAATTCTTTAAAAATCCACATTTCTTGATAATCTGGTCCTTGAAAAAATATTCTTTAAAAATCCACGTTTCTTGGTAATCTGGACCTTAAAAAAATAATCTTTAAAATTCCACGTTTCTTGGTAATCTGGTCCTTGAAAAAATATTCTTTAAAAATCCACGATCATTGGTCTGATGGTCCTTGAAAAAAAAAATTCTTTAAAAATCCACTATTATTGGTCTGATGGTCCTTGAAAAAAAATTCTTTAAAAATCCACGATTATTGGTCTAATGGTCCTTGAAAAAAAAAATCTTAAAAAATCCACGATCATTGGTCTGATGGTGCTTGAAAAAAAATTCTTTAAAAATCCAAGATTATTGGTATGATGGTCCTTGAAAAAAAAAATTATTTAAAAATCCAAGATTATTGGTCTGATGGTCCTTGAAAAAAATATTCTTTAAAAATCCACGATCATTGGTCTGATGGTCCTTGAAAAAAAAATATTCTTTAAGAATCCACGATTATTGGTCTGATGGTCCTTGAAAAAAAAAATTCTTTAAAAATCCACGATTATTGTTGGTCTGATGGTCCTTGAAAAAAATATTCTTTAAAATCCACGAATATTGTTGTGTTGGTCCTTAAAAAAATATTCTTTAAGAATCCACGATTATTGGTCTGATGGTCCTTGAAAAAAAAAATTCTTTAAAAATCCACGATTATTGTTGGTCTGATGGTCCTTGAAAAAATATTCTTTAAAAATCCACGATTATTGTTGGTCTGATGGTCTTTGAAAAAATATTCTTTAAAAATCCACGCTTATGGGTCAGTTGGTCCTTGAAAAAGTATTATTTAATAATCCACGCTTATGGGTCAGTTAGTCCTTGAAAAAATATTCTTTAATAATCCACGCTTATTGTTGTGTTGGTCCTTGAAAAAATATTCTTTAAAAATCCACGCTTATGGGTCAGTTAGTCCTTGAAAAAATATTCTTTAATAATCCACGCTTATTGTTGTGTTGGTCCTTGAAAAAATATTCTTTAAAAATCCACGCTTATTGTTGTGTTGGTCCTTGAAAAAATAATTTGTAATAATCCACGCTTATGGGTCAGTTAGTCCTTGAAAAAATATTCTTTAAAAATCCACGCTTATGGGTCAGTTGGTCCTTGAAAAAATAATTTGTAATAATCCACGCTTATGGGTCAGATAGTCCTTGAAAAAATATTCTTTAAAAATCCACGCTTATTGTCCTTGAAAAAAAATCTTTAAAAATCCAAGATCATTGGTCTGATGGTCCTTGAAAAAAAAATTCTTTAAAAATCCACGATTATTGTTCTGATGGTCCTTGAAAAAAAAATCTTTAAAAATCCACGATAATTGGTCTGATGGTCCTTGAAAAAAAAAATTCTTTAAAAATCCACCATTATTGGTCTGATGGTCCTTGAAAAAAAAAATTCTTTAAAAATCCACGAATATTGTTGTGTTGGTCCTTGAAAAAATATTCTTTAAAAATCCACGAATATTGTTGTGTTGGTTCTTGAAAAAATTTTCTTTAAAAATCCACAACTGCAGCTCGGTTGGTCCTTGAAAAAAATATTCTTTAAAAATCCACGCTTATTGTTGTGTTGGTCCTTGAAAAAATATTCTTTAAAAATTCACGCCTGTTGCTCGGTTGGTCCTTAAAAAAAATTCTTTAAAAATCCACGCTTATTGTTGTGTTGGTCCTTGAAAAAAATATTCTTTAAAAATCCACGTTTATTGTTGTGTTGGTCCTTGAAAAAAATATTCTTTAAAAATCCACGCTTATTGTTGTGTTGGTCCTTGAAAAAAATATTCTTTAAAAATCCATGCTTATTGTTGTGTTGGTCCTTGAAAAAAATATTTTTTAAAAATCCACGCTTATTGTTGTGTTGGTCCTTGAAAAAAATATTTTTTAAAAATCCACGCTTATTGTTGTGTTGGTCCTTGAAAAAAATATTTTTTAAAAATCCACGCTTATTGTTGTGTTGGTCCTTGAAAAAAATATTCTTTAAAAATCCACGCTTATTGTTGTGTTGGTCCTTGAAAAAAATATTCTTTAAAAATCCACGCTTATTGTTGTGTTGGTCCTTGAAAAAATATTCTTTAAAAATTCACGCCTGTTGCTCGGTTGGTCCTTAAAAAAAATTCTTTAAAAATCCACGCTTATTGTTGTGTTGGTCCTTGAAAAAAATATTCTTTAAAAATCCACGTTTATTGTTGTGTTGGTCCTTGAAAAAAATATTCTTTAAAAATCCACATTTATTGTTGTGTTGGTCCTTGAAAAAAATATTCTTTAAAAATCCACGCTTATTGTTGTGTTGGTCCTTGAAAAAAATATTCTTTAAAAATCCACGCTTATTGTTGTGTTGGTCCTTGAAAAAAATATTCTTTAAAAATCCACGCTTATTGTTGTGTTGGTCCTTGAAAAAAATATTCTTTAAAAATCCACGCTTATTGTTGTGTTGGTCCTTGAAAAAAATATTCTTTAAAAATCCATGCTTATTGTTGTGTTGGTCCTTGAAAAAAATATTCTTTAAAAATCCACGCTTATTGTTGTGTTGGTCCTTGAAAAAAATATTCTTTAAAAATCCACATTTATTGTTGTGTTGGTCCTTGAAAAAAATATTCTTTAAAAATCTACGATTATTGCTGTGTTGGTTCTTGAAAAAAATATTTTTTAAAAATCCACGCTTGTTGCTCGGTTGGTCCTTGAAAAAAATATTTTTTAAAAATCCACGCTTGTTGCTCGGTTGGTCCTTTAAAAAAATATTCTTTAAAAATCAACGTTTATTAATCCGTTGGTCCTTGAAAAAATTTTCTTTAAAAGTCCACGCTTATGGGTCAGTTGGTCCTTGAAAAAATTTTCTTTAAAAGTCCACGCTTATGGGTCAGTTGGTCCTTGAAAAAATATTCTTTAAAAATCAACGTTTATTAATCCGTTGGTCCTTGAAAAAAATTTTCTTTAAAAATCCATGCTTATGGGTCAGTTGGTCCTTGAAAAAATATTCTTTAATAATCTACGCTTATCTGTCAGTTGGTCCTTGAAAAAATATTCTTTAATAATCCACGCATATCGTTGCGTTGGTCCTTTGAAAAAATATCCTTTAAAAATCCACGCTTATGGGTCAGTTGGTCTTTGAAAAAATATTTTTTAATAAAACACGCTTATGGGTCAGTTGGTCCTTGAAAAAATATTTTTTAAAAATACACGCTTGTTGCTCGGTTGGTCCTTGAAAAAAATATTTTTTAAAAATCCACGCTTGTTGCTCGGTTGGTCCTTGAAAAAATATTGTTTAAAAATCCACGCTTATGGGTCAGTTGGTCCTTGAAAAAATATTGTTTAAAAATCCACGCTTATGGGTCAGTTGGTCCTTGAAAAAATATTCTTTAATAATCTACGC
This sequence comes from Musca domestica, assembly GCF_030504385.1. Classification (NCBI taxonomy): domain Eukaryota; kingdom Metazoa; phylum Arthropoda; class Insecta; order Diptera; family Muscidae; genus Musca; species Musca domestica. Next base: position 1,605,202 of record NW_026712162.1, on the reverse strand, counting down.
TTATTGTTGTGTTGGTCCTTGAAAAAAATTCTTTAAAAATCCACGCTTATTGTTGTATTGGTCCTCGAAAAAAATATTCTTTGAAAATCCACGCTTATTGTTGTGTTGGTCCTTGAAAAAAATATTCTGTAAAAATCCACGCTTATTGTTGTGTTGGTCCTTGAAAAAAATATTCTTTAAGAATCCATGCTTATTGTTGTGTTGGTCCTTGAAAAAATATTCTCTAAAATTTTTAAAAATATTCCAATTGGAAAATATCTAATTTTATAAACTTCTTAGTCCTTTCAAAAGTATTCTTTACAAATCCAATAAATATTGGTCATTAGCCCTTCAGAACCTCTTTTATTCATGAAAGCTAAGAATATTTATCAGCAGTATTTTAATATACAGACAAACAAATGGAATCTCTTATTTCGTTATTAATTATGGAAACAAGAATTGTCGGAATTGTACACACTTTCAATATTTAAATATTAACAAGGCCAAATACGAACGGCAAGATGCCATTGTCATTTGAAAACTGTTCCAAGATTTATGATTAAAAGATGACATTGTAAATTTTTAAATGACAAATCCGCCTTGTAGCCAATCTGTCTATGGCATATTCTCTTCAGCCGTAATTCATTTGGCCGAACAAAAGGTTCGAGCGCTCATTTGTCATAATACGCAAATTTACCACACAGCCTCCTCGGCTAACGGGGAAGGAATCTCTTCCATGGAAATATTTAAAATATGCAATGACAATCTGTCTTCGTTCTGTCCTGTCACTACAATGCCGAACCGCTGGCACACAGCAGTATTAATATTTTTTTAACGGCATGGATTTAACCTTTAGCCGAATAAGACTTTTTCGAACAAATGTTGAATTCAATTTTCTCGTTTGAAGATAATTTCAATGACATGAATCTGCGAAGTAAACGGAGGCCAACACGTGTACGTTGGTTGGCATTAGTGTTCCTTGTGCATTATTCAATTGCTCATTTCAAAATGTGTTTTCTACAAATCTTTCCAATCATATTTCATTTTGTTATCTTGTCAAAAAAAAGAAACCACAATAAATCACGCCTCATTTTATGTGGCTTCTAAGAGATGTGGCCGCCCCACATCTCTAAAAATGTTAATGGTTCTCGCTTAAAAACAATGACAGGGTATTATTGCCTTCACAGCAGCTTAGTGGCAGTGCTTTAGACCATATAGTTGAGGAAAATTTACAATCTCAAATCTCACTACGCCAAGGCGTTAAACAATTTTTTTTTTTTTTTGAGAGCTGCATGGAAATCCATGGAAAGCTGCGAAAGGCGAAATCTTAAATCATTTGTAATTTGAAGGTAATTAACAAAATTGTGCGACTTCTAAGGTTATAACAGGATATAGATGTGAACAGCGTATTTGGAATATTACATAGTTTTTCAAAGACAATAATTGTGAATTTTTAAGGACTTTTCTCAATATTCAAATAATCGTTGACTTTTAAGAACGTTCATTCAAGGTCCAAGAGAGAATTTTTAGAGATGCCTTTTAATGTGTAATATATCAATAATCGAGGATTCTTAAAAAATATTTTTTTCAAGGATCATCTGAACAATAGTAACGGGGTTTTCAACTATATTTTTCAAGAAACTTCAGGCTAACCATGGTGAATTTCTAAAGGACCATCAATATACGATAATATAGAATAATATATATATATATATATATATATATATATATATATATATATATATATATATATATATATATATATATATATATATATATATATATATATATATATATATATATATATATATATATATATATATATATATATATATATATATATATATATATATATATATATTTTTTTTTTTTTTTTTTTTTGAATCGTGGATATATCTTTTCAAGGATATATATTTTTGCAAGCGCCTTATGGCAATACTCGTCGGGTTTAACGAATATTCGTAATTTTTTGAGAATGTTTTTCAAGGGTCACAAGGACAACAAGCATCGCGGATTTCTTTTAAGTAATATGTTTTAAGCACTACAAGGAGTGTCGATTTTTTAAAAAATGATTTTTTTAAAGGATCATGGGAATGTGTTCTTAAAAATATTTTTTCAGAATCCTCATGAATTGTGATTTCTAGAAAAAAAAAAAATTTTTTAAAGGAACACAAGGATAAAGAATGTTTTGAAAAATATATTCTTATAAGGAACACATGAATCGTGGTAATTTTAAATATATTTTTTATGGCAACAAGCGTATTTTTAAGGTTTTTTGAAAATATTTTTTAAAGAGCACAAGAATCATTGATTTAAAAAAAAAATATCCTCAAGGAACGATATTTTTAAAAAAATATAATAAGAATTTTCAAGGACCTCAGAAAAGTCTTTTTAAAAACATTTTTTCAGGATTCCCATGAATTGTTGCTTCTGGAAAGGAAACCTTTTTTAAAGGGGCACAAGGATAAAGGATGTTTTTAAAATATATTTTTAAGGCAACAAGTGTATCCACACAAATCGAAGTTTTACAGAATTTTTTTAAGTATTTTGGAAAATAGTTTTTCAGAGATCAAAAGGAGTATTGATTTTTTTAAAAAAAACATATCCTAAAGAATATCAAGGATCGAAGATTTTTTCAAGGATCAAGATTTTTTTTCATTTTTTTCAAGGACCACAGGAAGCAGATTTAAAATATATTTTTTTCAGTATCCCCAAGGATTGTGTTTTCTGAAAAAGAAACCCTTTTTTAAGGAGCACAAGGATGTTTTAAAAATATATTTTTTAAGTATTACATGGATCGTGAAATATGTAAAAATACTTTTTTCAAAGACGACTAGGGTATCTAGATTAACACGAGTCAAAGAAATATTAAATATTTTTTCCAGAGATCACAAGGATCATTGATATTTAAGAAAAAATATATATTTCCTCAAGGACATCTAGGATCGAAGATTTTTCAGGGGCCTCGAAGATAAAGAATTTTAAACAAAACTTTATAAAGAGCCACATCAATCGAAAATTGTTAAAGAATACAAGGATCGTGGATTTGTTTACGTATTTTTTGTCGAAGACCGCAAGGATTGAGAATCTTTAAAATATTTTTTCAAGGACCACACGTATCGTATTTTTTTATTTTCTAAAGAACCACAGGGATAAAGTATTTTTAACAAATATATTTTCAAGACCTTAGGGATCTGAAAATGAAAAATTCAATGACCATAAGTATCTTGGATTTTTAAATATTTTTTAAAAACCACAAGGATCGTAAACTTTTTTATATATTTTGTTAAGGACTGAAGATTTTTCAAAAAAAAAAATATGTATAAGAAATCCACGCGATCATTCAGGAACTATTTTGAGAATTTGTTAGAAATCACAAAGAGCGTGAATTTTTAAAAATATTTCCTGAATGGTCCCGTGGATTTCATATACATTTTTTTGCCCCGAGGACTGAGGATTTATGTAACAATATTTTCTCAAGAGCCACAAGTATCATTAGGTTTAAAAAATATTTTTTCCAGAACCAAAAATTTTATTTTCCTAAATATTTTTCCAGGTATTCCTTGTGGATTTCTTGACACTATTTTTTAAGTATACTGAATTTTTTAATAGTATTAAAGCATCGTAAAATTTTTAAAATTATTTTTTTAAAAAACTTGAGTTTTCAAATCACAGATGATCGCGGCGATCGCCGAGGAATTTTGTCGATTACTACTACAATCAAATATTCCAATAAGAGAAACGGTAAAGCATAGGGATCAAACTAACTACCACTGCCCGTTGGCATCTGCGCTCTGCGGTCTCCGCCGAGGGAAGTTTCCGTGGAGATGCCCGTTGTGTCAATCAGCATCCGTGATTGACTGGACGCGGGAAGTTGAGGTGTAACGTATCAAACTTATACATAAATAAACACAAATATATATAGAGAAACGGTAAAGCAAAGGGATCAAACTAACTACCACTGCCCGTTGGCATCTGCGCTCTGTGGTCTCCGCCGAGGGAAGTTTCCGTGGAGATGCCCGTTGTGTCAATCAGCATCCGTGATTGACTGGACGCGGGAAGAGAGAGATCATGAATTTTCAAAAATTATTTTTGTAGGAATCACGGATATTTTAAAAAATTCAATTCTTTTAAAAATCCACAATTATTTGTCCCTTGTTTCCTGATATAAACTCGTAAAAGAAAATATTTTTTTTAAATTTATTTTCGTAGCATAAAACTAACTTCGCAGACAACTATGTGTGTGTATGTGTTTTTGTTTCTGTGTATTTAACTTTTTGTTCACCACAAAGTTTTTAACAATTTTTTAGCACATTTTCCGAAAAACCTTGCGGCATTTCCTCATGCATTGTTTTGTGGCAACTTTATTTCAGGTCCATTGAAGTAAAGGATTTACACAGGGGCTATTTAATACAAAATAGAGGGTGTATACTTTAGGGAGTGATAGAGACTGTGATTAAAATTAAAAGTTAAAATATGGATGAAAATTCATTCCTTATCCTTTTTTCAAAAATTGGTTCAAGGTATTCGAAAGATGTTCAGCGTTAAAGTGGAGTTTTTCTACAGAAGACAATTAAAAGGTGACATTTCTACAATTTTTATTTAAATCTTAATTCTATAATAATAGTGTTTTTAACAACCTTTTATTTTGATTTAATTATTTTTTTACCCGTCACCCCATATATGACCCCTTTCCACATGTGTGTAAATAACTTTTTATTATAAAACAACACACAAACACATATTTTCACAATCGCTAATGACTTACAGCAATGTGCCTGTCTTCCGTACAGTTTGTCGGACCGTCATATAATAATTTCTCTGCGTGTGTGTGTTAATTAAACTTTATATCCTTAAGGATTTTCAATAGCCCCGAGAAATTTATTTTGAATTATTCAAAGGCTATGTAAAAATAACTTTTACGTTCACAAACGAGTTACGGCCGTGGGCAGAGAGAGAAAGAGAGAGAGAGAGGTCACATATCCCGTTTGTCAAAGATCAAAGGCTTAACTTTAAAAATGGGGAGGACGAAAAACCCAACCCCAACACGGAATGCAGTTTAATGGAAAATAAGTAGTTTTATAAATAAATTGGAAAATTAAAGGTGCATTGGATTTTATGGGGAATCGATTCGATTAGTCTAAGGAAAAACAATTTAAATTTTGCGATTGTTAACCATGGAAGTAATAACCCACAGAAATAACAAGTTAAAAAGCAGTAAGTTCGGCCGGGCCGAACTTTTAATACCCTCCACCATTTACAACGAATTTGGAAATTTTCAAAAAATAAAATCCTTAACAAATTCTGTTAAAATTTTAAAAATACCGAATATAGCCGTTATATTGGGGTCTATACGACGTGGACATACATATGCATTGTTTGTCATAAGCCATTACCATATTCAAATTCAAAACTGGACCCGCACCGACAATTTTCTGTCACAGACTGTAGTTCCCATAACGAACTTCAAATACCAAATTTTAAACAATTCCGGTTAATAATGTCGCTAAAATCATCAAAATACCGAACATAGCGAGGTGCCGTTATATGGGGGCTATACGAAGACGTGGACCTGCACAAACAATTTTCTGTCTTAGGGTGTAGTATCCATTTGGAACTTCAAATACCAAATTTGAAACAATTCCAGTGAATAATGTCGCTAAAATCATCAAAATACCGAATATAGGGAGGTACCGTTATATGGGGGCTATACGAAGACATAGACTTGCACAGACAATTTACTATCTTAGGGTGTAGTATCCATTTGGAACTTCAAATACCAGATTTAAAACAATTCCCGTGAAAAATGTCGCTAAAATCATCAAAATACCGAATATCGGGAGGTACCGTTATATGGGGGCTATACGAAGACATAGACTTGCACAGACAATTTTCTATCTTAGGGTGTAGTATCCATTTGGAACTTCAAATACCAATTTTGAAACAATTCCGGTGAATAACGTCGCTAAAATCATCAAAATACCGAATATCCGGAGGTACCGTTATATGGGAGCTATATGAAAACGTGGACCTACATGGCCCATTTACGAACTTAACCTGCCTACTGGAAAAATAAACATGTGTGCAAAATTTTAGTCATCTATCTCAATTTATTCGAAAGATAGCGTGATTACAACAGACAGACAGACGGACAGACAGACAGACAGACAGACAGACAGACGGACAGACAGACAGACAGACAGACGGACATCGCTAAATCGACTTAGAATTTTACGCTGATCAAGAATATATATACTTTGTTGGGTCTGACATGAGTATTTCGAGGAGTTACAAACGGAATGACAAAGTTAATATACCCTCCATAGTATGGTGGAGGGTATAAAAAACACGATTATTGGTCCGCGGACTTTTTAAAATCACATGTTCTACTACAAGAAAAAATATAAAAAAATCATACTGATAGTCCGGAGAAAATCTTTTACAAAGTCCATGAAGAAATTTACTTGGAACAAATGTTTTTTTTTTTTTTTAAATTTGAAGCAGCTGTCTGTGGAAATATATTTTTAAAAATCCGCGATTTTTAGTGCCTGGAAAAAATGTTTACAAATCTTTATTATTCGTATTTAAAATATTAAATTAAAAACGAGTTAAAAATTATACCCTCAACCAATGTTCGATTATTTTAATATATTTTGACTTCTGAAATAATTATTCAAATTGTTGGCCCTTTATGGAGTAGGTTCCGAAGGAATTGGCCTATATTGTCCATTTCGTATCGAACCTAAACAAGTATGATATAAATATTGAGACGTGGCAGGTGTTGTGATGTGTGCAATGTGAAGACAACCGGACTCTTACATAACATTTTATAAGAGTTATAATTATTCAAAATTTTGATATTTGTAGGGGAGGTACTTGTTGGAGTAGACCGATATTGTCTATTTACGCGCCTGACCGAGCACGTGTGCAAATATTAGGATTTGCAAAGGTGGAACAAAATCGGATTATCCTTTCTTTTTCTGTGCAGTAAAATATGGGTGACCTTTTATGGGTGAGGTCCCAGAAGGAGTGGACCAATATTTCCCATATCCGAACTCGATCTAAATTTGATAATAATATTACGATGCATCAAATTTGGACCAAACCAGGTACTACCTTTTGAGAATTATCGTGCGCACTAACTAGCCAGACAGACAGACGGAGGGACGGACATCGCTAGATCGACTCCAAATGTCCTGAAACAGATTTGGTCCAAAAAGACCTAAGGTCTAAAACTGATATTTCGATGAGGCACGTAATGGCCGTATCAATTGATATGTTCCCTCTCTAGCCATATGACTGAAGGTATTAAAATCCTAGATTGATAGCCCAGGGAAAAATATTTTTGAAAGTTCATAGAGATGGGTCTTTAGAAAAAATATTTTTTTTAAATTTTGGAGTGCCGTTCGTGCCGGAAAAATTTTTTTAAGAACGCAAGATTTTTAGTGCTAGTAAAAAATGTTTTAAAAAATTCTTATTATTGGTCTTTTGAAAATTAAATTTATAGCTGGATTGGTACTCAAAAATATTTTTTTAAAATGCACAACAACTTAGCATTGGAAAATATATTTAAAAAAAAATCCACAACTATTTATACTTGGAAAATATATAATTCAATTCAAATCCTAGATTTTTTGGAATCGAAAGAATATATTTTTAAAACTCCACGAAGAAATATTCTTAAATTTCACATTAGTTGGTCCGATGCTGCTTGAAAAACTATTCCATAATCTTCCCACAAATCTTAACAATTATGAAATGAAATATCATTTCATTCAAAATATTTCTTTTGAATTTTGTTAATTACAATTGTATTTTAAAAACTCAGTTCATTCATTATGATGCCCCCCTTACAAAACTCAACAAATGAAATGAAATCCATTGTATTCCATTTAAATAATTAGAATTTTGTATTTATATAAATCACAAAAAGATATATCAACAACAAACTTCATACACAACAGAAACCACAACATGTGCTTGAATGCTGGCTTACATACGCCAGCATACATAGCAACACATGCATAAAAGCACATATACATATCTATGTATGTGTGTGTGTATCCAAGTACTTCATTCAAATGTTAAGTATATTTTGAAGCTTAAAAATTTTCTAAAATAAATAATGAAGAAATATTATCACCATTGCAAAAATGTCAACTCGAAATGAACGAAGAAAAATATTTTCATTTTAATCTCTATTCTGGTTTTGAGAGTTGTTTTTCGTTGTTGGTTGTTGCTTTCGCTATTATCGCATTGCAATGACATTGCCATAGAAATTCTAATTTATTGTTTCAAATAAGAAAAAATACCATTTTTATATTCTTCTTATTCTCCCTGTGTGTGTATGTAGGTGGGTGTATGTGTGGGCTACAGTGTGCGTGTATGTGTGTCGTTATGTGCACTACTTTTATTTTATATTCACAAATTTTCTCTTTCTCATTATTATTTGATTTTATTTTTATATTTTTGCTGTGTCACAAACATTCTATGAATTTTTCCAAGGCATATTCTCGGTGGAATATAAAATGGAAGGAAACACAGACAGCCTAGGAAAAAAGACGCTCAGGACGAAACTATTTCACACTTTGACAAAAAAAAAAATCCAAAAATATTTTCTCAAGGACATTTTGAGATATAAACATGGATTTTTAAAGAATATTTTTTAAGGACCAACAGACCAAGCGTGGATTTTTAAAGAATATTTTTTCAAGGACCAACAGACCAAGCGTGGATTTTTAAAGAATATTTTTTCAAGGACCAATAGACCAAGGGTGGATTTTTAAAGAATATTTTTTCAAGAACCAATAGACCGTGGATTTTTAAAGAATATTTTTTCAAGGAATAATAGACCAAGCGTGGATTTTTAAAGAATATTTTTTCAAGGACCAACAGATCAAGCGTGGATTTTTAAAGAATATTTTTTCAAGGACCAACACAACAATAAGCGTGGATTTTTAAAGAATATTTTTTCAAGGACCAACACAACAATAAGCGTGGATTTTTAAAGAATATTTTTTCAAGGACCACCACAACAATAAGCGTGGATTTTTAAAGAATATTTTTTCAAGGACCACCACAACAATAAGCGTGGATTTTTAAAGAATATTTTTTCAAGGACCAACACAACAATAAGCGTGGATTTTTAAAGAATATTTTTTCAAGGACCAACACAACAATAAGCGTGGATTTTTAAAGAATATTTTTTCAAGGACCAACAGACCAAGCGTGGATTTTTAAAGAATATTTTTTCAAGGTCCAACAGACCAAGCGTGGTTTTTTAAAGAATATTTTTTCAAGGACCAACAGACCAAGCGTGGATTTTTAAAGAATATTTTTTCAAGGACCAACAGACCAAGCGTGGATTTTTAAAGAATATTTTTTCAAGGACCAACAGACCAAGCGTGGATTTTTAAATACTATTTTTTCAAGGACCAACACAACAATAAGCCTGGATTTTTAAAAAATATTTCTTCAAGGACCAACACAACAATAAGCCTGGTTTTTAAAAAATATTTCTTCAAGGACCAACACAACAATAAGCCTGGATTTTTAAAGAATAATTTTCAACAGACCAATAAGCCTGGATTTTTAAAAAATATTTCTTCAAGGACCAACACAACAATAAGCCTGGTTTTTAAAAAATATTTCTTCAAGGACCAACACAACAATAAGCCTGGATTTTTAAAGAATAATTTTCAACAGACCAATAAGCGTGGATTTTTAAAAAATATTTTGAAGAATATTGTTTCAAGGATCAACAGACCAAGCAGAGATTTTTGAAGAATATTTCTTAAAGGATCAACAGACCAATAAATTTTTTTTAATCATATTTTTTCAAGGACCTTCTGGCCTATAAATGTAGATTTTTGAGGAATACTTTTTCAAGGATCAACTGACCAATAAACATTTCTTTAATCATATTTTTCTGGCCTATAAATGTAGATTCTTAAGAATATTTTTTTAAGGACCAACAGGTTAATAAACGTTGATTTTTTAGATATATTTTTTCAAGGACCGACAAGTTCATAATCGTGAATTTTTTAAATATATTTTTTCAAGGACCAACAGGTTCATAATTGTGGATTTTTTAAATATATTTTTTCAAGGACCAAAGGACCAATATACCTGTATTTCTAAAGTGTTCTTCGCAAGGACCAATAAAACAATAGTCGTGGATTTTTAGAGTTTTTTTTTTCAAGGCTTTATAGAACAACTAGTAAGTGATCGCTAATTCGTCAGCGAAAAGTTCAGTAGTTCGTGTTAGGCCTTTTTATCCCCTCCACCTTGGAAAGGAGGGTATATTAACTTTGCCATTCCGTTTGTAACATCCCTACACATTCGTCGCGGACCCCATAATGAATATATTTTCATATTCAGCATAAAATTCTAAGTCGATTTAAAGATGAAACTACGATACAGCCCACAGTATTTGACGTAGAGCGTCAAAATTTAGCAGAAAAATTAGGATGGTTGGTATTTAAAATGAGATATATCGATACACGTTTTGGTATAGTCCCCATATAACGGTACCTCCCAATATTCGGTATTTTGATGATTTTTGTCACATTTTTCCACGGATTTGTCTAAAAATTGGAATTTGTAAGTCATACCATTATGACTGTATTTATAGGTCCACGTTTTGGTATAGCCCCCACATAAAATGGTAGCTACCGATATTCGGTATTTTGATTATTTCTGTCACATTTTTCCACTCCATCAGACACTTTAATTCTAAATTTCAGAATTCTTGCTCATTCTGTTTGTCCAAGAAAAAGTATTGAATTTAAGTACATTTTAGTACCCTTTTAGTACAAATTCTCACAAATCTATACTTGTCACACCCTTACGTGCGTATAAACGCTGATTTAAAAATATATGTTTTTCGAGGATTTTTTAGGAATATTTTTAAAAAATATGGATTTTTGAATACTATTTTTGCGGCGGACATCCAAAAAATTCATGGAAAATATTTACTCAGGTAAAGTTTTCAATTACAAAAGTGTATAAAAATGTGTATCCTGCGCCGCTTAGTGTAGGGTACTAACAATGAATAGTATTATAAAATAAATGTTTATTTAAGTTACATTAATCTGGCTCAGATAAATGCGAAAGGAGGACTTGGTACAAAAAAGTATCTAAAGGTACCAATTGATACGAAACTGTTATTGAACGAGTGGATAGAACGAGAACTTAAAATTTTAATGCAGGGGACATTTGGTGAAATTAAAAAAAGAGTTTTGCAACTTCGGACCTTAATGTTACGAAAATTACTTAAAGGTACGAAATGGCACAATATTGCTTTTGAGCCATCAGGTAGGGCTAGAAATTAAAAATTTGAAAATAAAGGTTTAAGATAAGATCGGGATTTTTGTAATTTCCTGTTTTGAGGGTACGAAAAGTACTAAATGGTACAATATTGTTATTGTGCTACTGATACGATCCAAAACTTTGAAAGGCTAAATTACGATCATGGCGAAAGATAAACAATGGAACATTTGTTTTAAAAAAGGCGAGAACATTGAAATATTACGATATCGTCACTCTGGGTACAAAAAATCCAAAATGTATCAAATAATACAACTTTGTTATTGAACGATGGAAAAACTATAGCTTTGATTTTTCGGATAGCATTTTATAATTACACATGCCTGATCCTCCTTAGTGTTGTTAAAATGTTCCATTGTATAATAATTTATTTATCTTTTTTATTTCTCTCAAAAAATTCCTATGAATAGTTATAATTGTGTAAATACGCACGCACACACACAGAACCAAACACACACACACACACACTCTCAATACATTCTCAAAAGTATACACTTTAATGTTTGCTTTAATTTTGGTAACGAAAATGCTTTTATTTTCCTTTGCGAATGGCAAAAGCTATAATAATAGTGCTGGCAAGTGCAGAGTGCAGAGGCAAATAAAGAACAATTTCCTCTAGAATATTTATGTCTACACAGAGTAGAGTAAAGCCGAGCCGGGAACTGAGCTATAGTTAGTATGAGTGTAATTTCTTTGTACAAAAAAAAATAATAAATTAAGTACAAATGACATATTAAAAATAATTTTTCTAAAATTGTCATAAAAATGTATTTGAGTTATTTGAATTTTTTGGATTTATTCTACTTAATGTTATAATGGAGTATATTGGAAAAAAATGGGAATGCATAAAATGTATGTAGTAGTACTTACTTGAAGCCAAAAAGAGGTAGAGGCTGTTGTGGGGAAAAATTCAAAGAGAATTAATTAGTGAAATATAAGTGCATGGAACTTTTTATTAATCAAAGTAAAAAAAAAAAATAATAAATAAAACAAGTTGAAAGTCATCAGGCGGTTTTGCCGACAGATGTTCTGCACCAAAACGTCATAATTTTTACATTTTTTTTAAATTTTATTGAAATTTTATTTATTTTAAGAACTCCGTATAATTAAGGGCGGTTTTCGATTTATTTGTGCTTTGAATCAAAAATTATCGAAATGTACCATGAAAACTCTAAGAAATTGAAATCCTACATGATGCTTTTATTCCGAGAAATTACTTCCTTCATTGTACCCTACAACACAATGTGTCGGACCAAAAATGATGTAACACCTCGAAATATTGGTGCTCAACATAGGACACTATATATGAATCTTTCTATCTTGCCAAGCTGAGTTGATCTAGCTCTGTATGTCCGTCCATAAGTTTGCCATGTTAATTTGTAATCACGCTACAGCTCGCAATTATGGCCCGATCCCCACGAAAATGGAAGTAGTGTTAGGGTCAGAATAGAAGCCTATAGTTTTTGGAGATGATCGCACGATATTTAGGTGTTGAAATGTTCAAAAACAGAAAAATTTATTGATTTAGCTCTTGCTCTACCGGCCACTAAAATTAACCAATCGACGCGGAATTTTGCATGAAGTTAGAGTTTAGGTCTGGCCAGAAGCCTAACAATTTAGACTGTCATCAAACAACTTTTAGCGGATAAAATAACCTACCTAAATTTTATTTCAAAAAATACCTCTAAATACCTCTAAACCGCAACTATTTTTACTCCCCGCCATATAACAAATACAGGGTGAGATAAAATCACTGCAACAAATTTTAAATTTTATTGAATGAAAACAAAAATGTCGGAAATAGCATCAAAATTTAGAATTATTGTAGATTTGTTTGAAATGGTCACCTTTGGCACGAATTATGGGCCTTCAAACGGCCAATGAAACCGCCACACGCTGCCCGAATGTTGCGCTGCGGTATTTTGGCCCATTCCCGGCGAGGCGCATGAGCTTGAGATTATTGACACTTTGACTGTTGTTGTTGTTGTAGCAGTAGTACATGAATTTGTTTGCGTTCTGCTAATCTGGTTCCAGCTCCAGGTTTAGAAATTCAGCTGCTTTAACGGGCTGTAGCCAGAGATCTTCTAGAGTGAGTTGGGTAGGATTGGCTGTGCATTTAAAGAGGTGTAGCGTATTGTGCGGGCCTGTATCGCACGCCGGGCAGGCGTCACATACATCTTCATCAATTCGTGCCCAATACGAATTGAGACGACTACACCATCCTGAACGTAATTGCGCCAAAACTACCCTGGTTTGTCTAGCCAGCTGACGTTCTTCAGCTGCAATGGATGGGGGGTGGACTCCGAGGACAACATTCACTTTATAACTGCTAATAGCATCCGCGACTGCATCGGTGTGAATGCCACTCAGACCTGCCCGATAGGCTTCATGATCTAGAGGTTCTCTCTTGTAGCGCTGGACCTCCCTCTCTAGATAATGTATGTCCTTCCTGACACGCCTGGGTGGGGGAGATTTATCCACCATATAATAGTTGGGATGACTCTCACGGTAACACCCAAGCAGGTACTGCAACGAAAGCATATGATTATGCTGACGTAAGGGAAGGACTTTCACCTCCTCATGTAGATGGTCCACTGGTGTCATGAGGAGGCACCCTGTCGCAGTTCTCAGGGCAGCGTTTTGGCAGGTCTGGATATGCTTCCACTGCTTAGCACTAGTATTCGCAGACCACACTGGAGCCGCATAACCGACCTATCGCGTTATAAGAGGTCAACAAGGTTTCTTTGTCCGCACCCCAAGAGCTGCCGGCTAGCGCCTTGAGGACCTTGTGCCTACTTTTCATCTTGTCGCAGATAGCTGTGGCTTGCGCGGACGACTTGAACATGCTGTCGAACGTGACCCCAAGAATCTTGGGGTAGTTCGTGGTCGGTATTAGATTCCCCTCGACCTGAACATTCAGTTGTGTTCTCATCTCCGCAGACCATGTGGTATAGAATGTGGCCGTTGATTTCGTGGCGGATATTTTCATATTCCTCGCGTGGAAGTATGCGGCAAGCTCCGTGAGATAGGGGTTCAAACTTTCGCATATGTCATCGACCACTGGACCCGACGCCATGATCGTACAATCATCCGCATACGTTACGATTTCAATGCCGTCTGGAGGGCGAGGAATTCCGGAAAGGTAGAGGTTAAACAGTTCCCGAGATACACTTTGGTATTTTTTAGTGCCAACCTTGCTTTCCGAAATACTATAGACACAATAGTCCAACGGATTGGTATCCGGAAATTTTGGTGGCCATTGTGCACTGAAAATGAATGTAACCATTCTTGGGTGGCGCGTGCTGAGTGCGATGGTGCTGAGTTCTGTTAAAATATCCAAGGTCTGCGGCCAAAATGTTTGCGTGCCCAAGGCTTTAATACACCCTTCAGAATATTTTCGCATTTATTTTCATGTCACGGCCGATTAATACGAGCGGAAAGCCACCATCGGCTGTTATGGCGGCCCACACCATCACCATGGCCGGCGCTTGAGTTCTGGTGGTCAACCGAAGGTGCACACTTTCAGCTGACCTCTTTGGCAAGTAAACACGATCATTTTGTTTGTTTACAAACTGCTGGACAACGCATGTTTTCTCATCGGAGAAAACCAAATTCGGCAGTTCATCAATTTCGGCCAAGCAAAGCAACTCTTTGGCTCTTTTGAGTCTATTTTCTTTCTGTTGTGGTGTAAGTTTTTTTCACTTTTTGGAATTTCAATGGCCGGGGGTAAGCTCATTTTTCAATATTTGCCGAATGAAATATTGCGATATGTTCAGCTCACGAGCCATTTTTCGGCCACTGCGACGCGGGTTTCGATCAAGACGCTCCTTTACTTTTCAATCCATTTCTGCTGATGTTGTTGTTTTCTTGAGTCCAATTCATTGAAGCTACAGTACCAATAGCACATTTAAATGCTGGAGTGCTCTAACGATAGCCACTTGTGGCTTTCCAGCCAAATATAAATAAATCACACTATCACGCTTCAATTCCATCACGAATAAATTTTTTTCTGAAAAATTCTCACCAAAATTCTTTTGTACTCTTGTAAACAATATAATAAGCTCTCACTGGAATAATTTTAACAGCTGTCGGACGAGTGGCTTAGAAATTACAGCAGTCTGAAGTTGGTTGCAGTTTTTTCATCTCAACCTCAATTCGATTCCATTCATTCCGCCTAGAAGCCTTTAGTTATGGCTACAGAAGTTATATCGAAATAAACGACTTCCGAAATAAACATTTCAAAACCCACAAGCTAATAAGTAGTCGCCTTATGTAGATGTTATTTATTCAGATTCTCATAACAGGTAATCTTAGATGCGTAGCGGGTCACAGAAATACCTTATGTTCGCTCGCAACTTTCTTCATTAAAAATCTGCAAGCCCCGGATCGTGACAGCTGCTTTTGAAATTGTATAATACCTGAATACTTCAAATAAATTGAATATTTTGTCAAAGACCAATGCTAATTTCAGATGCATTTTCTTTCATAGATTGTCTAGTTAATCTTCGCAGAAAACACTCTCCCAGTGCAAAACTTTTGTCAGCTATTATGTCGTTGATTTTGAAAATCTAATTCTCATTCCATGCTGCTCATTTCTCAACTATAAATTATTTCATTTTTTTTTTCTTCTTTTTCCCAGGAAATTTTCATTGCCAGCCAACTCCTCGCAAGGACTTTGTATTTGGCAACAACATCAACGAACTAGTTCATCACGACGAACGAACATCTGTAAATAATTTCAAAAGAAAACTTTACACTGAATGCATCATAGTTGCAATCATAGTTGCAAAGCTGCTGGCACGTTTGTCTAGCTGCTCCGAAGTGCATTCCCACCATTTACTCTACGAAATGAGGGAATGGAGCAACAACACCAACAAAAAAAAACACTAACCTGAACTAAACGTTAAATTACATTTTTACGTGCCACGTTCAGCTCAGCTCTTGAAAGGTGGTGTATTCTCCATCTGCTAATTGAATGTGGAGTATATCCAGAAAGAAGCAAACAAGATTGAAAAAAAAAACAAGTCGTAGGAGAAACTTGAAAAGAAAAACGTTTACAATTTCTTTGGAAATGTCAGATTGTTGCTCCATAAATACACGTTAGATGTACTTCACCGGCAAAAATGCAGAAATAAAAAGAAATTGGCATGTCTTAAGTAGCTGAATTTGTTTTTTTTTTTTTTTTTCTCTTCGTCGTTTCAAGGAGAAGTGTTGATGCTACAGAAATAAAATGAAGATCAAATGTCTAATTACGTTAAATGGCTCAAGTGGTGCATGGTGGCGTATAAGTGCTATCGCCTTCATATTAAGTATACCAATGAGTGGCTAATATAAATTCGGTTGAAATGCTTGAAATAAAATTATTTTCAAAGTTTAAAGGGAATTAAAACAAAATTCAAATAAAACTATTTCATTGTCGATTTATTTGAAGAAAACTTTCGAATGTTATAGGAGTTTTGTTTAGAGGATATACCAGAAATAGAGAATGTTAATCCCATCTTCACTCTAAATCTAGTGCGTATAGAAAATCGGCGATTAATACCACACTTAATATATGTTATGACTTTTTAAAATTTTGGCCCGTTATAGGTAAAGCCTTTTTTTCCCACCAAGCCTGACAAAAAAATTACGATTTGCCAAGATTGAAGAGACTCGAATAGTACCTTCGCTTTCATCAAAAAAATAAATTTTTTGTAGTTTTATTAAAAAAGGCAGATGTGTCTGCCGATTCCCCCTGGTTTAGAATTTTATCTAAAAACTCGATTTTATGACTTCTTGGTATTTTTATATGATATCCAGGGCTCTAAAAGGAGATAAAAACATTGTTCATGGACTTTCCATTCAGAAATATAGATTTTATAAATTCTTTCCTGAATTTTTGGAGAATATTTCTTGGAATTTTTTAGGCGCAGAATTACATCGAATTACGCATTATTATAATAGTTTTCAACTTCGTTCATAGATTTAAGAGATATACAAGGACTCTTCGCATCGATTTTTCTTAAAATATTTTCCAAGTACATCTTGGACAAAAAATATGAGATTATATAAAAATAAGATTGAAGGACTTTGGGCTAAGAATACTTCATTCAGAAATTTTCTGAACAAAAAATTTTGGATTAAAAAATTGTTTTTTTTTTTTTTCAATGACTTTCTGATAATGAGTTGTGGATTTCTCAGAATACGTAGATTTATTAAATGTCCATTTAATGTCCTTGAAATATGTTTTTCTAGGTGCAGATTCGTTTAAAAAAGAGTTTCAAAGAGTGTTTAAGCATTAATCAGCGATTTTTAAATATTTCAAGGACTTTGTGGCTGCAAGTCCCCTATATAAAATATATTTTTCAGGATTTTCTGACCAAAAATTGTGGATTCCTAAAAAATAGTTTTTTAAGGACCAACACAACAATAAGCGTGGATTTTTAAATAATATTTTTTCAAGGACCAAAAGGCCAATAAGCGTGGATTTTTATAGAATATTTTTTCCAGAACCAAAAGTCCAATAAGCGTGGATTTTTATAGAATATTTTTTTAAGAACCAAAAGGCCAATATGCGAATTTAAAAAAAAAATATTTTTTCAAATACCCACACACCAATAAGAGAATATTTTTTCAAATACCCACACACCAATAAGAGAATATTTTTTCAAGGACCCGCACACGAATATGTGTGGATTTTTAATATATAATATTTTTTCAAGGACCCGCACACGAATATTTGTGGATTTTTAATATATAATATTTTTTCAAGGACCCACACAAATAAGCGTGGATTCTTAAAGAATATTTTTTTAAGGACCCACACCAATAGGCGTGGATTTTTAAAAAAATATTTTTTTAAGGACTCACACACCAATAGGCGTGGATTTTTAAAGAATATTTTTCTAAGGACTCACACACCAATAGGCGTGGATTTTTAAATAATATTTTTTCAAGGACCAAAAAACCAAGCGTGGATTTTTAAAGAATTTTTTTTTCAAGGACCAACAAACCAAGCGTGGATTTTTAAAGAATTTTTTTTCAAGGACCAACAGACCAAGCGTGGATTTTTAAAGAATATTTTTTCAAGGACAAACACACCAATGAGCGTGGATTTTTAAAGAATATTTTTTCAAGGACCAACAGACCAAGCGTGGATTTTTAAAGAATATTTTTTCAAGGAACAACAGACCAAGCGTGGATTTTTAAAGAATATTTTTTCAAGGAACAACAGACCAAGCGTGGATTTTTAAAGAATATTTGTTCAAGGACCAACAGACCAAGCGTGGATTTTTAAAGAATATTTTTTTAAGGACTCACACACCAATAGGCGTGGATTTTTAAAGAATATTTTTTTAAGGACTCACACACCAATAGGCGTGGATTTTTAAAGAATATTTTTTTAAGGACTCACACACCAATAGGCGTGGATTTTTAAAGAATATTTTTTAAGGACTCACACACCAATAGGCGTGGATTTTTAAAGAATATGTTTTTAAGGACTCACACACCAATAGGCGTGGATTTTTAAAGAATATTTTTTTAAGGACTCACACACCAATAGGCGTGGATTTTTAAGAATATTTTTTTAAGGACTCACACACCAATAGGCGTGGATTTTTAAAGAATATGTTTTTAAGGACTCACACACCAATAGGCGTGCATTTTTAAAGAATATTTTTTAAGGACTCACACACCAATAGGCGTGGATTTTTAAAGAATATTTTTTAAGGACTCACACACCAATAGGCGTGGATTTTTAAAGAATATTTTTTTAAGGACTCACACACCAATAGGCGTGGATTTTTAAAGAATATTTTTTTAAGGACTCACACACCAATAGGCGTGGATTTTTAAAGAATATTTTTTTAAGGACTCACACACCAATAGGCGTGGATTTTTAAAGAATATTTTTTTAAGGACTCACACACCAATAGGCGTGGATTTTAAAGAATATTTTTTTAAGGACTCACACACCAATAGGCGTGGATTTTAAAGAATATTTTTTTAAGGACTCACACACCAATAGGCGTGGATTTTTAAAGAATATTTTTTTAAGGACTCACACACCAATAGGCGTGGATTTTTAAAGAATATTTTTTTAAGGACTCACACACCAATAGGCGTGGATTTTTAAAGAATATTTTTTAAGGACTCACACACCAATAGGCGTGGATTTTTAAAGAATATTTTTTAAGGACTCACACACCAATAGGCGTGGATTTTTAAAGAATATTTTTTTAAGGACTCACACACCAATAGGCGTGGATTTTTAAAGAATATTTTTTAAGGACTCACACACCAATAGGCGTGGATTTTTAAAGAATATTTTTTTAAGGACTCACACACCAATAGGCGTGGATTTTTAAAGAATATTTTTTTAAGGACTCACACACCAATAGGCGTGGATTTTAAAGAATATTTTTTTAAGGACTCACACACCAATAGGCGTGGATTTTTAAAGAATATTTTTTTAAGGACTCACACACCAATAGGCGTGGATTTTTAAAGAATATTTTTTTAAGGACTCACACACCAATAGGCGTGGATTTTTAAAGAATATTTTTTTAAGGACTCACACACCAATAGGCGTGGATTTTTAAAGAATATTTTTTTAAGGACTCACACACCAATAGGCGTGGATTTTAAAGAATATTTTTTTAAGGACTCACACACCAATAGGCGTGGATTTTTAAAGAATATTTTTTTAAGGACTCACACACCAATAGGCGTGGATTTTAAAGAATATTTTTTTAAGGACTCACACACCAATAGGCGTGGATTTTTAAAGAATATTTTTTTAAGGACTCACACACCAATAGGCGTGATTTTTAAAGAATATTTTTTAAGGACTCACACACCAATAGGCGTGGATTTTTAAAGAATATTTTTTAAGGACTCACACACCAATAGGCGTGGATTTTTAAAGAATATTTTTTAAGGACTCACACACCAATAGGCGTGGATTTTTAAAGAATATTTTTTAAGGACTCACACACCAATAGGCGTGATTTTTAAAGAATATTTTTTAAGGACTCACACACCAATAGGCGTGGATTTTTAAAGAATATTTTTTAAGGACTCACACACCAATAGGCGTGGATTTTTAAAGAATATTTTTTTAAGGACTCACACACCAATAGGCGTGGATTTTTAAAGAATATTTTTTTAAGGACTCACACACCAATAGGCGTGGATTTTTAAAGAATATTTTTTTAAGGACTCACACACCAATAGGCGTGGATTTTTAAAGAATATTTTTTAAGGACTCACACACCAATAGGCGTGGATTTTTAAAGAATATTTTTTTAAGGACTCACACACCAATAGGCGTGGATTTTTAAAGAATATTTTTTTAAGGACTCACACACCAATAGGCGTGGATTTTTAAAGAATATTTTTTTAAGGACTCACACACCAATAGGCGTGGATTTTTAAAGAATATTTTTTTAAGGACTCACACACCAATAGGCGTGGATTTTTAAAGAATATTTTTTAAGGACTCACACACCAATAGGCGTGGATTTTTAAAGAATATTTTTAAGGACTCATAAAGGCGTGGATTTTAAAGAATATTTTTTTAAGGACTCACACACCAATAGGCGTGGATTTTTAAAGAATATTTTTTAAGGACTCACACACCAATAGGCGTGGATTTTTAAAGATATTTTTTTAAGGCTCACACACCAATAGGCGTGGATTTTTAAAGAATATTTTTTTAAGGACTCACACACCACTAGGCGTGGATTTTTAAAGAATATTTTTTTAAGGACTCACACACCAATAGGCGTGGATTTTTAAAGAATATTTTTTTAAGGACTCACACACCCAATAGGCGTGGCATTTTTAAAGAATATTTTTTAAGGACTCACACACCAATAGGCGTGGATTTTTAAAGAATATTTTTTAAGGACTCACACACCAATAGGCGTGGATTTTTTAAAGAATATTTTTTTAAGGACTCACACACCAATAGGCGTGGATTTTTTAAAGAAATTTTTTTTAAGGACTCACACACCAATAGGCGTGATTTTTAAAGAATATTTTTTTAAGGACTCACACACCAATAGGCGTGGATTTTTAAAGAATATTTTTTTAAGGACTCACACACCAATAGGCGTGGATTTTTAAAGAATATTTTTTAAGGACTCACACACCAATAGGCGTGGATTTTTAAGAATATTTTTTTAAGGACTCACACACCAATAGGCGTGGATTTTAAAGAATATTTTTTTAAGGACTCACACACCAATAGGCGTGGATTTTTAAAGAATATTTTTTTAAGGACTCACACACCAATAGGCGTGGCATTTTTAAAGAATATTTTTTAAGGACTCACACACCATAGGCGTGGATTTTTAAAGAATATTTTTTAAGGACTCACACACCAATAGGCGTGGATTTTTAAAGAATATTTTTTTAAGGACTCACACACCAATAGGCGTGGATTTTTAAAGAATATTTTTTTAAGGACTCACACACCAATAGGCGTGGATTTTTAAAGAATATTTTTTTAAGGACTCACACACCAATAGGCGTGGATTTTTAAAGAATATTTTTTAAGGACTCACACACCAATAGGCGTGGATTTTTAAAGAATATTTTTTTAAGGACTCACACACCAATAGGCGTGCATTTTTAAAGAATATTTTTTAAGGACTCACACACCAATAGGCGTGGATTTTAAAGAATATTTTTTTAAGGACTCACACACCAATAGGCGTGGATTTTTAAAGAATATTTTTTTAAGGACTCACACACCAATAGGCGTGGATTTTTAAAGAATATTTTTTTAAGGACTCACACACCAATAGGCGTGGATTTTTAAAGAATATTTTTTAAGGACTCACACACCAATAGGCGTGGATTTTTAAAGAATATTTTTTTAAGGACTCACACACCAATAGGCGTGGATTTTTAAAGAATATTTTTTTAAGGACTCACACACCAATAGGCGTGGATTTTTAAAGAATATTTTTTTAAGGACTCACACACCAATAGGCGTGGATTTTTAAAGAATATTTTTTTAAGGACTCACACACCAATAGGCGTGGATTTTTAAAGAATATTTTTTTAAGGACTCACACACCAATAGGCGTGGATTTTTAAAGAATATTTTTTAAGGACTAAGGACTCACACACCAATAGGCGTGGATTTTTAAAGAATATTTTTTTAAGGACTCACACACCAATAGGCGTGGATTTTTAAAGAATATTTTTTTAAGGACTCACACACCAATAGGCGTGGATTTTTAAAGAATATTTTTTTAAGGACTCACACACCAATAGGCGTGGATTTTTAAAGAATATTTTTTTAAGGACTCCACACACCAATAGGCGTGGATTTTTAAAGAATATTTTTTTAAGGACTCACACACCAATAGGCGTGGATTTTTAAAGAATATTTTTTTAAGGACTCACACACCAATAGGCGTGGATTTTTAAAGAATATTTTTTTAAGGACTCACACACCAATAGGCGTGGATTTTTAAAGAATATTTTTTTAAGGACTCACACACCAATAGGCGTGGATTTTTAAAGAATATTTTTTTAAGGACTCACACACCAATAGGCGTGGATTTTTAAAGAATATTTTTTTAAGGACTCACACACCAATAGGCGTGGATTTTTAAAGAATATTTTTTAAGGACTCACACACCAATAGGCGTGGATTTTTAAAGAATATTTTTTTAAGGACTCACACACCAATAGGCGTGGATTTTTAAAGAATATTTTTTTAAGGACTCACACACCAATAGGCGTGGATTTTTAAAGAATATTTTTTTAAGGACTCACACACCAATAGGCGTGGATTTTTAAAGAATATTTTTTTAAGGACTCATACACCAATAGGCGTGGATTTTTAAAGAATATTTTTTTAAGGACTCACACACCAATAGGCGTGGATTTTTAAAGAATATTTTTTTAAGGACTCACACACCAATAGGCGTGGATTTTTAAAGAATATTTTTTTAAGGACTCACACACCAATAGGCGTGGATTTTTAAAGAATATTTTTTTAAGGACTCACACACCAATAGGCGTGGATTTTTAAAGAATATTTTTTTAAGGACTCACACACCAATAGGCGTGGATTTTTAAAGAATATTTTTTTAAGGACTCACACAACCAATAGGCGTGGATTTTTAAAGAATATTTTTTTAAGGACTCACACACCAATAGGCGTGGATTTTTAAAGAATATTTTTTAAGGACTCACACACCAATAGGCGTGGATTTTTAAAGAATATTTTTTTAAGGACTCACACACCAATAGGCGTGGATTTTAAAGAATATTTTTTTAAGGACTCACACACCAATAGGCGTGGATTTTTAAAGAATATTTTTTAAGGACTCACACACCAATAGGCGTGGATTTTTAAAGAATATTTTTTTAAGGACTCACACACCAATAGGCGTGGATTTTTAAAGAATATTTTTTTAAGGACTCACACACCAATAGGCGTGGATTTTTAAAGAATATTTTTTAAGGACTCACACACCAATAGGCGTGGATTTTTAAAGAATATTTTTTTAAGGACTCACACACCAATAGGCGTGGATTTTAAAGAATATTTTTTTAAGGACTCACACACCAATAGGCGTGGATTTTTAAAGATATTTTAAGACTAAAGGAATATTTTTTTAAGGACTCACACACCAATAGGCGTGGATTTTTAAAGAATATTTTTTTAAGGACTCACACACCAATAGGCGTGGATTTTTAAAGAATATTTTTTTAAGGACTCACACACCAATAGGCGTGCATTTTTAAAGAATATTTTTTAAGGACTCACACACCAATAGGCGTGGATTTTTTAAAGAATATTTTTTTAAGGACTCACACACCAATAGGCGTGGATTTTTAAAGAATATTTTTTTAAGGACTCACACACCAATAGGCGTGGATTTTTAAAGAATATTTTTTTAAGGACTCACACACCAATAGGCGTGGATTTTTAAAGAATATTTTTTTAAGGACTCACACACCAATAGGCGTGGATTTTTAAAGAATATTTTTTTAAGGACTCACACACCAATAGGCGTGCATTTTTAAAGAATATTTTTTTAAGGACTCACACACCAATAGGCGTGCATTTTTAAAGAATATTTTTTTAAGGACTCACACACCAATAGGCGTGGATTTTTAAAGAATATTTTTTTAAGGACTCACACACCAATAGGCGTGCATTTTTAAAGAATATTTTTTTAAGGACTCACACACCAATAGGCGTGCATTTTTAAAGCATATTTTTTTAAGGACTCACACACCAATAGGCGTGGATTTTTAAAGAATATTTTTTTAAGGACTCACACACCAATAGGCGTGGATTTTTAAAGAATATTTTTTAAGGACTCACACACCAATAGGCGTGGATTTTTAAAGAATATTTTTTTAAGGACTCACACACCAATAGGCGTGGATTTTTAAAGAATATTTTTTTAAGGACTCACACACCAATAGGCGTGGATTTTTAAAGAATATTTTTTAAGGACTCACACACCAATAGGCGTGCATTTTTAAAGAATATTTTTTAAGGACTCACACACCAATAGGCGTGCATTTTTAAAGAATATTTTTTTAAGGACTCACACACCAATAGGCGTGGATTTTTAAAGAATATTTTTTTAAGGACTCACACACCAATAGGCGTGGATTTTTAAAGAATATTTTTTTAAGGACTCACACACCAATAGGCGTGGATTTTTAAAGAATATTTTTTTAAGGACTCACACACCAATAGGCGTGGATTTTTAAAGAATATTTTTTTAAGGACTCACACACCAATAGGCGTGGATTTTTAAAGAATATTTTTTAAGGACTCACACACCAATAGGCGTGGATTTTTAAAGAATATTTTTTTAAGGACTCACACACCAATAGGCGTGGATTTTTAAAGAATATTTTTTTAAGGACTCATACACCAATAGGCGTGGATTTTTAAAGAATATTTTTTTAAGGACTCATACACCAATAGGCGTGGATTTTTAAAGAATATTTTTTTAAGGTCTCACACACCAATAGGCGTGGATTTTTAAAGAATATTTTTTTAAGGACTCATACACCAATAGGCGTGGATTTTTAAAGAATATTTTTTTAAGGTCTCACACACCAATAGGCGTGGATTTTTAAAGAATATTTTTTTAAGGACTCACACACCAATAGGCGTGGATTTTTAAAGAATATTTTTTTAAGGACTCACACACCAATAGGCGTGGATTTTTAAAGAATATTTTTTTAAGGACTCACACACCAATAGGCGTGGATTTTTAAAGAATATTTTTTTAAGGACTCACACACCAATAGGCGTGGATTTTTAAAGAATATTTTTTTAAGGACTCACACACCAATAGGCGTGGATTTTTAAAGAATATTTTTTTAAAGATCAATAGGCCAATAAGCGTGCATTTTTAAGGAATATTTTTTGAAGGACCCACACAAAATCGTGAACATTTTAAAATTCTATTCCAGAATTTTCAAGTTAGAATTTTGATTCTTATTTTTAAAACTATTCAAGGCATCCGGGCCAAGACCTATGGAATTGTGATTTTTTTTAAAAAATAACACGAATTGGGAATTTTTATGAAGTAACGTTTTTTTTTAATATTGTCTGAAATTATTTTAAATGATTATTTTTAAAGGTCGAAAGGATTGAGGCCTTCTCGGCTATAAATCGTGAATGTTTTTAAAAAATTGTTCATGGACTTACTTGGCACGAATCGCTTATTCATAATGCACCCACAAAGTATATATATTCTGGATCAGCGTAAAATTCTAAGACGATCTAGCGATGTCCGTTTCTCTATGTTGTAATCACTCTTTATTTCGAACGAATTGAGATAGAAGGCTAAAATTTTCAAGACATATATAGTTTACCAGTAGCCAGATTAAGTTCGTAAATATGTATAGCCCCCATATAACGACACCTCCCGATATTCGGTATTTTCATGATTTTAGCGACAGTATTTACCGGAATCGTTTCAAATTTCGTAGTGGAAGATTTTAATGGGTACTACAACCTATGGAAAAATCGTAAGGCGGCCAACGTCCTCGTATAGCCCAAATATAACGGTACCTTCCGATATTCGGTATTTTCATAATTTCAGCGATATTATTTACCAGAATCGTTTCAAATTCCGTATCGGAAGATCTTAATGGGTACCAATGCAAAAAACGTCTTCGTATAATTTAGAAATCGTAAATAACAAAAATTGGAATTATTAAGCGACAATATAAACAACTACAGCAATAACAATGGAGGCTTAAAACATAATTTTTCCTTTATATTCCAGACAAATTTAAGATAATTTCCAACTACTCCGCAACTACTTACTCATCATCAGCAGCAACAACAACAATTCGTCTTAACGATTTTCCTATCACACAATTTGTTTACGAATAAAACCCTGAAACGTGGCAACGCAAATTGTTTGCCTTCAAAAACCGCTTATTGAAATTGTGGTTCGCACAGGTGGTGGTGTTGTGGGGAGTCTGTCAAAGGGAGGTCAATTGTCGAAGAGCCACACGAATGAAAATTTGAAATATTGTTAATTGGGCGCCATATTTTCTGGCTGGCAATGACTATTCTTCTTGGGTTTGATTATGTGCCGCAATGTGAGACACATAATTGTGTGATTCACAAACTAATTGAGGTATACTTGAAGGCGCACAAAACATGGTAATACAGGCAAATTGCTGTGAAGGGGGAAAATACGACGAATGATAAGGAGATCTTAAGAATACAGTGTTTACACTGAACTAAGGTCAAGGGTAACACTTTTTTTAAATTTTTTTATTAGATTCTAATGAAAACCAGTAAAGAAAGTCTTAAAGTCGGACGGGGCCGACTATGATACCCTACACCACTTTGCTAATTTAGTAGAGCTCCACATAACAATTAAAAGTTTTTATGGGAGAATTCCATCATACACGCTATGATTATAATCATAATTTAAAGTTCAAAGGACTAAATATGCCGAAGCATTTGTATCTTTTAAATTCGGACTTGTATTGCCCATTTGGTGTACAATTAATTTGGAATCCGATAAAGATATATATGGGAGCTATATCCAAATCGGAACCGATCTCGATAAAATTTGGCAAAGATATTTCTGAGCTGTATTTGATATATTTCCCTGATTATCGTTGTTACGGAGTGCATATTACGGCTGTGGGTAAAAAATACAACACATCGGATGAACAATATATATGGGAGTTATAGCTATATCTGAACCGATCCAAATTTGTCATACTAGCTTCTAGACTCAATTCGGTCGTAGGTGCCAAATTTCATCCTATTTCGGCAAATATTAGACGTTTGGTGCAGAATAAAAGGTAAATCGGACGAAGTTATATATGGGAGATATATCCAAATCTGAACCGATCTCGATAAAATTTAGGAAATTCCATCTGGATAGGGCAATAAATGCGAACTGTACTTTGTTTACAAAAATACATGGACAGACGGACGGACATGCATAAATCGACTCAGAATGTGATTCTATGCAGATCATCAAAAGGATCTATGGGTCTATCTCGTTTTCTTTTGCCTGTTACAAACAAATGCACAAAGACATAATACCCTGACCACCTTGTGGTGTAGGGTATAAAAATACATATTTTTAGGCATTCGTAATTTTTTTTGAAAAAATTGACCCACATGATCCCCTAAAAATTCCTTTCAGAATAGAGCTATAAAAGCCTCGGTCCATGCAAAACCACATTTCTTGGAATTTGTAATTTTTGGGCCCCCCTCCAGCGTGTAATGACGACGACTGTATACCTCCAAAAAATTATAATAATAATGAAAGCAATTTAAATTTGTCTCGTCTTATTGGCCTGCAGGGCACCCACTTAAGTAAAACAACAACAACAACACAAACAAACAATACCAACCGTAACCGCAACCATCTATCTAAACTCTAACCACAACAACAACAAGAACAGCAAAATTAAAATTCAAAAAAAAGGAAAATTTGTTGCTTACATTATAAAATGTAATGAATCTCCAGAGATTTCCATTGAACTTAACATTTCCAAGAAGTTTAAAATGAAATTGAAAAAGTTTTGTAAAAAAAAAACCAAACGCAAACTGAAATATAAATGAAAAATTAAGTATTTAAAAACAATGCGATGCTAAAGGAATTTATCACGCAAGTCCACAACCTGGACACTTTTCTTTAAGAATTTTTCAATAGTAAAATGGGTCCCCAGGGAACAAATGGTCTTTTGTAAATTATGACGCTTTGTAAGCGTCGAGAAAAACTTTACTTTCATAATGTGATTTATGGCTATTATCATGTAATATTATTTTTGGCAAAAAAAACGTAGAAGATGACCATAAATATTTAAAGGTAATTTTTGTGTCGGAGAATGTGGAATTTTTTATGGGGTGAAGAAAAATATTATCTTTTAAGGAAAGAAGATTGGAAATTTTGGAAAAAAAAAATAATATGAGGTCAAAAATGAGGGGGGAAATTTATCAGTCCATGATTCATACATGATTTTTAGACATAAAATCACTAATTTTTGCCAACAACTGATTGACAAAACGTTTCAAAAAATACAAAAATCAATCAAAGCTTATTTGGTTGGAATAAATTAATTAAAATATATGATTTCTAAATTCAAGATTTACCATAAATCCTTGATACAAACTTTAGGCAGGCCACGACTCTTCGCAAAGAAGTCCTTAACAACATTTTTAAAAATAGAACTTTAATAAGTTCTAAAAATAGGTTTAAAAAGTGCCAGATCCCACACAAGGAAGTTCTTGACAAATATTTAAAATATCGCCGATTCATCGCGGGGTCTCTAAAAATATTTGTTAAAAAAATTATTTCCCAAGATAAAAATATTGAAAAAAAAAATGATTCTTGTCCAGGGAATATATTTAAAAAAAAACGATTTCCGGCCAGGAGATTATTAATTTTTCATACTCTCGATTATTGATCAGGAAGTACTTAAAAAAAATAACAAATAAAAAAGTATCAGCCGGATTGCCCACAGGTATATAACTTCAGCATAAAGATAGAACCTGTAAATAACATATTTACCCCAAACATAATGTTTGGACCGTTATATGGGGACTATACGAAGACGTGGACCTGCATACGAAATTGTTTGTCATGGGCTATAGTGCCTATTACGAACTTCAAATACGAAATTTCTAACGATTACTGTGTATAATATCGCAAAAATCATGAAAATGCGGAGTATCGGGAGGTACCGTCATATGCGGGCTATACGAAGACGTAGACCCTCATACGAATTTTTTTGCCATAAGTTGTATTACCCATTAAGATACTAAATCTGAAACGATTCTGGTTAATAATGTTGCTGAAATCCTGTTAATAATGTTGCTCCCGAGTATCGGGAGGTACCGTTATATGGGGTACCGTTATATGCTGGTCCTGCATACAATATTTTTTGCCATAGGTTGTAGTACCCATTAGGATCCTCCAGTACGAAATTTGAAACGATTCCGGTGAATAATGTCGCTAAAATCGTGAAAATACCGAATATCGGGAGGTAACGTTATATGGGGCCTATACGAAGATCTGGACCTGCATACAACATTTTTTGCCATAGGTTGAACTACCCATTAGGATCTTCCAGTACGAAATTTGAAACGATTCCGGTGAATAATGTCACTAAAACCATGAAAATACCGAATATCGGAAGGTACCGTTATATGGAGGCTATACGAAAACGTGGACCGACATGGCCCACTTACGAACTTAACCTTCATACTGGTAAACTATGCATGTATGCAAAATTTTAGCCTTTTAACTTAATTCGTTCGTGATTACAACAACAACAGACGAACATCGCGTTGATCCAAAATATATATACTTTGTAGGGTTTATTATGAATATTTCGAGGAGTTACAAACAGAATGACAGAGTTAGTATACCCTCCATAGAATGGTGGAGGGTATAATAAAAATGTTGCAATGTGAAAAAAACTGGTTAATATTTTCAGATTTTTTGAAAAGAGCCAAAAAGAGTGGTTCGATCTTCTCCATCTCCACAACACAACTTGTGTTGGTAGAAATATTGGGATTTGCCCAGTTTGGAAAGGATCGGATGCTCATGTTTCATTCAATGAGGGTATTGGGTATTAAAAATGTTAACCCCATGTGTAGGAAGTACCAGAGGGAGTGGTCCGATCTCTTCTATCCTTTTTCATGACATAAAGTGTTTAGGAATGTTGAGATATGCGAAATTTGTTCTTTCCGATCAATCCCATCTTCATAAAAGTTAATGAGAAACGTTTGGTGGTCAGGACATTTCCCAAAAATATTTAAAAAAAAATAATGATTATCACCAGTGTGTTCTTAATTTTTATGTAATGTATGATTCTTCGATAGAAAGCCATTGTAGAATGTTCTATAAAAGTTTATGTTTTCTGGCCAGGCAATACTTGAAATATTTCAATAATCTGCGATTCTCGGCCACTATTTCCTTGAAAAGTTTTTTAAAGAAACCCTCCGGAAGTCTTTTAAAATATTTAAAAAAATTCAGGACACCGGCCAAGTGTCCTGAAATAGTATTTTCAAGAAATTGAAAATATCTTTAAAAACAATTGCGAGAATTGTTTTTTTTTTTAAATCCACGCTTATTGTTGGGTTTGTCCTTGAAAAAATATTCTTTAACAATCCACGATTATGGGTGTGTTGGCCCTTGCAAAAATATTCTTTAACAATCCACGATTATGGGTGTATTGGCCCTTGAAAAAAATTCTGTAAAAATCTAAGCTTATTGGTGTGTTGGTCCTTGAAAAAAAAATTCTTTAAAAATCCACGCTTATTGGTGTGTTGGTCCTTGAAAAAAATTCTTTAAAAATCCACGCTTATTGGTGTGTTGGTCCTTGAAAAAAAAATTCTTTAAAAATCCACACTTATTGGTGTGTTGGTCCTTGAAAAAATAATTCTTTAAAAATCCAAGCCTATTGGTGTGTTGGTCCTTGAAAAAAAATCTTTAAAAATCCACGCTTATTGGTGTGTTGGTCCTTGAAAAAATATTCTTTAAAAATCCACGCTCAATGGTGTGTTTGTCCTTGAAAAAATAGTCTTTAAAAATCCACGTTCATTGGTGTGTTTGTCCTTGAAAAAATAGTCTTTAAAAATCCACGCTCATTGGTGTGTTTGTCCTTGAAAAAATATTCTTTAAAAATCCACGCTCATTGGTGTGTTTGTCCTTAAAAAAATTCTTTAAAAATCCACGCTTATTGGTGTTGGTCCTTAAAAAAATTCTTTAAAAATCCACGCTTATGGTGTTGGTCCTTAAAAAAATTCTTTAAAAATCCACGCTTATTGGTGTTGGTCCTTAAAAAAAATTCTTTAAAAATCCACGCTTATTGGTGTTGGTCCTTAAAAAAAATTCTTTAAAAATCCACGCTTATTGGTGTTGGTCCTTAAAAAAATTCTTTAAAAATCCACGCTTATTGGTGTTGGTCCTTAAAAAAAATTCTTTAAAAATCCACGCTTATTGGTGTTGATGTTGAAAAAAATTCTTTAAAAATCCAGGCTTATTGGTGTTGGTCCTTAAAAAAATTCTTTAAAAATCCACGCTTATTGGTGTTGATGTTGAAAAAAATTCTTTAAAAATCCAGGCTTATTGGTGTTGGTCCTTAAAAAAAATTCTTTAAAAATCCACGCTTATTGGTGTTGGTCCTGGAAAAAAAATTATTTAAAAATCCACGCTTATTGGTGTGTTGGTCCTGGAAAAAAATTCTTTAAAAATCCACGCTCATTGGTGTGTTTGTCCTTCTTTAAAAATCCACGCTCATTGGTGTGTTTGTCCTTTAAAAAATATTCTTTAAAAATCCACGCTCATTGGTGTGTATGTCCTTGAAAAAATATTCTTTAAAAATCCACGCTCATTGGTGTGTTTGTCCTTTAAAAAATATTCTTTAAAAATCCACGCTCATTGGTGTGTTTGTCCTTGAAAAAATATTCTTTAAAAATCCACGCTCATTGGTGTGTTTGTCCTTTAAAAAATATTCTTTAAAAATCCACGCTCATTGGTGTGTTTGTCCTTGAAAAAATATTCTTTAAAAATCCACGCTTATTGGTGTATTGGTCCTTGAAAAAAATATTCTTTAAAAATCCAAGCTCATTGGTGTGTTGGTCCTTGAAAAAAAATTCTTTAAAAATCCACGCTTATTGGTCTGTTGGTGCTTGAAAAAATATTCTTTAAAAATCCACGATTATTGGTGTGTTGGTCCTTGAAAAAAATTCTTTAAAAATCCACGTTTATTGGTGTGTTGGTCCTTGAAAAAAATTCTTTAAAAATCCACGCTTATTGGTGTGTTGGTCCTTGAAATAAATATTCTTTAAAAATCCACGCTTATTGGTGTGTTGGTCCTTGAAAAAAATATTCTTTAAAAATCAACGATTATCCTTAAAAAATATTCTTTAAAAATTCACGCTTATTGCTGTGTTGGTCCTTAAAAAATACGCTTATTGGTTCGTTGGTTCTTGAAAAAATATTCTTAAAAAATCTAGGTTTTCGGTTAGTGGGTCCTTGGAAAAATATTTTTTTTGCAAAATTTACGTTTATAGTATTATTCCTTGAAAAAAAAAATATCATTTAAAAATCCATGCTTATTGGGGTGCTAGTCCTTGAAAAAATATTTTTTAAAAATCCGCAATTGTTGGCCATGAAGTCCTAGTTTAAAAATCCCAGATTATTGCTTTGTTGATCCTTGAAAATGTATTCTTAAAAATTCGAGGGTAACTGGATTTTTTAATCCACTTTGATTCTCGAATTTCATAAGAATATTTTTCAAGGACCAATATAACAATTTAACTCCGATTTTTAAAAAATGTTTTCCAAGGATCAACAGACTAATGACTAGGTGTATTTTTCAGAAAGTAATGGAACTTAATCACACTAATTTTTATTTTGATTTTTTTAAGTATTCCAGCATTAAATTATTCTTAAGTTCCTTCAAAAATCAACAAATACAAATTTTAAAATCAATTGAATTAAAACTTCTCCTTTATTTCAAGGACCGTGTACGCTCGATTAAAAACTCCAAAGATTGCAGCATACTAAAAAAAATTACTGCTTATCGTGTTGATTACCATATCAATGCCGTTAATTGCATTTAGCATCCCACTCTGTTGATATTCCATTAATGCTGCTAAATTTGTATTTATCAATTTCGCTACCAAACTCAAGGTAATTTCAATAAACACCGCGAAATAAATTAAGCAATCAAATATTCGTTATTTACCGTTCTTTTGACATAGCACGATGTTGTTGTTGTTGTTGCAGCTGCCGCTGTTATTTGGTTGCTTGCTTCGGTTAGCAACACTAATGACAGACGCCAGCGACTGTATTTTGCTCAACCATCAACCAACCACAGCGACCACTTTTCGCTCGCTGGCTCAATAATATGCACGGATATTGACAAATTGATAGGAAGCAATTAATTGGAGTATAATTTTTAGTCTATTATCGGGATAGGGATGGCTGTTCGGGAAATGTAAATCTGAAAGGGGTAACTAAAATGGGTTTTTAAAAATAATTTACTAGCAAACCAATTTCAAGGATCAAAAGAATATTTTTTGAAGGATCAAAAGACCAATAAGCCAATAAGAATAATTTTTCAAGGACCAACACAACAATAAGCGTGGATTTTTAAAGCATATTTTTTCAAGGATCAAAAGACCAATAAGCTTGGATTTTTAAAGAATATTTTTTAAGGACCATCACAACAATAAAAGTGGATCTTTTGAGAATATTTTTTCAAGAACCAACTGACAAATAAACCTGGATTTTTTAAGAATATTTTTTCAAGAACCAACAAAACAATAAGCGTGGGTTTTTAACGAATGTTTTTTCAAGGACCAACCGAGCAACAAGCTTTGATTTTTAAAGAATATTTTTTTCAAGGACCAACACAACAATAAGCGTGGATTTTTAAAAAATTTTTTTTTCAAGGACCAACCGAGCAACAAGCTTTGATTTTTAAAGAATATTTTTTTCAAGGACCAACACAACAATAAGCGTGGATTTTTAAAAAATATTTTTTTCAAGGACCAACACAACAATAAGCGTGGATTTTTAAAAAATATTTTTTTCAAGCACCAACACAACAATAAGCGTGGATTTTTAAAAAATATTTTTTTCAAGGACCAACACAACAATAAGCGTGGATTTTTAAAAAATATTTTTTTCAAGGACCAACCCAACAATAAGCGTGGATTTTTAAAAAATATTTTTTTCAAGGACCAACACAACAATAAGCGTGGATTTTTAAAAAATATTTTTTCAAGGACCAACACAACAATAAGCGTGGATTTTTAAAAAATATTTTTTTCAAGGACCAACACAACAATAAGCGTGGATTTTTAAAAAATATTTTTTTCAAGGACCAACACAACAATAAGCGTGGATTTTTAAAAAATATTTTTTTCAAGGACCAACACAACAATAAGCGTGGATTTTTAAAAAATATTTTTTTCAAGGACCAACACAACAATAAGCGTGGATTTTTAAAAAATATTTTTTTCAAGGACCAACACAACAATAAGCGTGGATTTTTAAAAATATTTTTTTCAAGGACCAACACAACAATAAGCGTGGATTTTTAAAAAATATTTTTTTCAAGGACCAACACAACAATAAGCGTGGATTTTTAAAAAATATTTTTTTCAAGGACCAACACAACAATAAGCGTGGATTTTTAAAAAATATTTTTTCAAGGACCAACACAACAATAAGCGTGGATTTTTAAAAAATATTTTTTTCAAGGACCAACACAACAATAAGCGTGGATTTTTAAAAAATATTTTTTTCAAGGACCAACACAACAATAAGCGTGGATTTTTAAAAAATATTTTTTTCAAGGACCAACACAACAATAAGCGTGGATTTTTAAAAAATATTTTTTTCAAGGACCAACACAACAATAAGCGTGGATTTTTAAAAATATTTTTTCAAGGACCAACACAACAATAAGCGTGGATTTTTAAAAAATATTTTTTTCAACACAACAATAAGCGTGGATTTTTAAAAAATATTTTTTTCAAGGACCAACACAACAATAAGCGTGGATTTTTAAAAAATATTTTTTTCAAGGACCAACACAACAATAAGCGTGGATTTTTAAAAAATATTTTTTTCAACACAACAATAAGCGTTGATTTTTAAAAAATATTT
Source organism: Musca domestica (assembly GCF_030504385.1). Lineage (NCBI taxonomy): Eukaryota > Metazoa > Arthropoda > Insecta > Diptera > Muscidae > Musca > Musca domestica. Next base: position 1,569,740 of record NW_026712162.1, on the reverse strand, counting down.
TTTTCAACACAACAATAAGCGTGGATTTTTAAAAAATATTTTTTTCAAGGACCAACACAACAATAAGCGTGGATTTTTAAAAAATATTTTTTTCAAGGACCAACACAACAATAAGCGTGGATTTTTAAAAAATATTTTTTTCAACACAACAATAAGCGTGGATTTTTAAAAAATATTTTTTTCAAGGACCAACACAACAATAAGCGTGGATTTTTAAAAAATATTTTTTTCAACACAACAATAAGCGTGGATTTTTAAAAAATATTTTTTTCAACACAACAATAAGCGTGGATTTTTAAAAAATATTTTTTTCAAGGACCAACACAACAATAAGCGTGGATTTTTAAAAAATATTTTTTTCAAGGACCAACACAACAATAAGCGTGGATTTTTAAAAAATATTTTTTTCAAGGACCAACACAACAATAAGCGTGGATTTTTAAAAAATATTTTTTTCAAGGACCAACACAACAATAAGCGTGGATTTTTAAAAAATATTTTTTTCAAGGACCAACACAACAATAAGCGTGGATTTTTAAAAAATATTTTTTTCAAGGACCAACACAACAATAAGCGTGGATTTTTAAAAAATATTTTTTTCAAGGACCAACACAACAATAAGCGTGGATTTTTAAAAAATATTTTTTTCAAGGACCAACACAACAATAAGCGTGGATTTTTAAAAAATATTTTTTTCAAGGACCAACACAACAATAAGCGTGGATTTTTAAAAAATATTTTTTTCGAGGACCAACACAACAATAAGCGTGGATTTTTAAAAAATATTTTTTCGAGGACCAACAAAGCAATAAGAGTGGATCTTTTAAGAATATTTTTTCAAGAACCAACTGACCAATAAACCTGGATTTTTTAAGAATATTTTTTCAAGGACCAACACAACAATAAGAGTGTTTTTATACCCTCCACCGTAGTATGGAGGGTATATTAAGTTCGTCATTTCGTTTGTAACACCTCAAAACATACATTTTAGACCGCACAAAGTATATATAATCTTGATCAGCATAAAATTCTATGTCGTCCGTCCGTCTGGCCGTCTGTGGAAATCACTCTAGCTTCGGAACGAAATGAAGTAGGTTGATAAAATTTTACTCAAATGTTTATTATGTCTTCACGGCTTTTGGTATTGAAAATGGACCATGTGGGTCCACGTTTTGGTATAGCGGCCATATAATGGTACCTCCCTATTTTCGGTATTTTGGTTATTTAAGCAACATTATTTACCTGAAATGTTTCAAATTTGGTATTTGAGGTTTGTAATTGATACTACAGCATATGACAGAAATGTGTCTGTGCAGGTCCACGTTTTGGTATAGCCCCCATGGTACCTCCCTATATTCTGTATTTTGATGATTTTAGCTACATTATTCACCTATTTATTTATTTTTTTTTTTCAAGTTTCGAATTTTAATATTGTAATGGCTTAAGAAAAAAGTCGCCTAGGCAAGTAGCTCCATGTCGTCGTATGGACCTTAATATAAAGGCTACATTTGGTATTTTTAAGATTTTAACCGGATTTTTTTCGGATTCGTTTCCAAACTTACAGTTTTTTTTTTTTTTTTTGATGGAATCGTAAATTTTGGCTAATCGTAAATTTTTAACAATAGTTTTTTTAAAGATTTGTTAACAACTGAATGTAAATATTTAAGTATATTTTTAAATGATCCATAAACCAATGCTCCAGGATTTTTTCAAGGATATACAAAACTTTTGGATTTTTAAAGGATTGATTGTTAAGTATCAACAGACGACAATAATAGCGGATTCCGTTTTCCATCACGTTTTAATATTATCCTCTTTGTTGTAATTGCTTGCCACTCGCCACCTTCCATCATATCCTTAATTGACAATATCATATTTTTAATTGCATTTTATGCAATTGCTTATTTACAATATTTAATTGACATTAATTGGGTGACAGTTTTTATTTTAATGAAATGCTTTGGTTGCAGCACTACATCATCGGATGAAATCACGTTTGTCAGATATTTGCATACATAATTCATTACATATGGAAAACCAACACCTTGGGTATGAACAACACAAACGTAGCCAATGGGTATTACATAAAAATGACTTATATGGTTTAAAGTCTAATTTAGGTATAGACAAGTAAAAAAACAAGCTGTAAGTTCAGCCGGGTCGATCTTTGGGCCACCATTTGGAACGATTTTGGCAATTAAAAAAATAGGCTGTAGTATTCATTACGAACTTCAAACGCCAAATTTTACACAATTCCGGTGAATAATGTCGCTAAAATCATCAAAGTACCGAATATCGGAAGGTACCGTTATATGGGGACCATATTAAGACGTGGACCTGTTCAGACAATTTTCTGTTATAGACTTTAGTATTCATTACGAACTTCAAATACAAAATTTGAAATAATTCCGGTACATAATGTCGCTAAAATCATGAAAGTACCGTATATCGGGGGGTACCGTTATATGGGGGCTATATGAAGACGTGGATCTGCACAGACAATTTTCTGTCTTAGGTTGTAGCACCCAATACGAACTTAAAATACCAAATTTGAAACAATTCCGGTGAAAAATGTCGCTAAAATTATCAAAGTACCCAATGTCGGGGGTACAGTTATATGAGGGCTATACGAAGATGTGGACCTGCATAGACAATTTTCTGTTATAGACTGTAGTACTCATTAAGAACTTCAAATACTAAATTTGAAACAATTCCGGTAAATAATGTCGCTAAAATCATCAAAGAACCGAATATCGAATGGTACCGTTATATGGGGGCTATATGAAGACGTGGACCTGCACAGACAATTTTCTGTCATAGGCTGTAGTACCCAATACGAACTTAAAATACCAAATTTTTAACAATTCCGGTGAATAATGTCGCTAAAATTATCAAAATACCGAATATCGGGGAGTACCGTTATATAGGGGCTATATGAAGCCGTGGACGGGAACAAACAGTTTCCTGTCTTAGGCTGTAATATTCATTACGAACTTCAAACACCAAATTTGAAACAATTCCGGTGAATAATGTCGCTAAAATCATCAAAATACCGAATATCGGGGGGTACCGTTGTACGGGGCTTTACTAAAACGTGGACCTACATGACCCATTTTCAATACCAAAAGTCCTGCAGACATAATACACATTTGAGTAAAATTTTATCAACCTACTTTATTTCGTTCGGAAGGTAGAGTTATTTTCACAGACGGACATCACTAAATCTACATAGAATTTTATGCTGAGCAAGAATATATATACTTTGTGGGGCCTAAAATGTATATTTCGAGGTGTTACAAACGGCATGACAAACTTAATATACCCTCCATACGATGCTGGTGGGTATAAAACAGGAATAGATTTGAGTCAAATTTTATCCAAATTCTCCCTACTCTCTCAATACCCTTTTCAAATTTTGCATATCATCTCTTGCAATGTTTTTGGCTTAAAGCATTTAAGCCAATTGAAATTTCTTCTAAATGCCTGGATTATTGAATTTCGTTGCTGCATGCCATAATAAAAAAATGTATTAATATTTAATAAAGCCATTTGGCAAATTATATTCCATAAATGGTTGACATGATAATATTCTTCTCGTGAAAAAAAAGAACATTTTGATGAGTGATGAACTTTTTTTTTATATTTTTCCCATCGAACTGCACTTTGCATCTCCACATAGCACAACTACGTCTTACTTTCTTGGTAAATGTCAAACACCTTCCTTACATTACACTACAATAAAAACTGGCATATCTAATATGTTTTTGTATTTTTTTTTTTATCAAACTAATGGATTCTCTGAGTATATCTGTCTGTTTATAGTTGCAAGTAAAGGAACAAAAACACATGTTATGGCAGGGAAACTCACATATATCACATAATCTATTTTAGAAAATTTGTGTCTCTTCAACGTATTTTTTCGGTTTATAGTTGCCCGGGCGTGGTAACATCAGTTGGTACATTATGCTATCATTATTGTTCCATTTAATAAACAATAACAAAAAAACAATAACTAATATCGTACGTATACGTATGATAAATGTGCGTTATGTACACGCCAGAATATTCCACATACTAAACAATTCATGAGAAAATAGAGTTTTGCTTCTTTTTATTAAAGATACACAATTGCTGCCTCGAAAGTCGTAAAATAAGGGTAAATCTTAAAAAATATTAAAAAAAATTATAAATAATTCTTATGAATAGTTCATATATTGGTTTATAGAAATCTTTCTTAAGAATTCAATGTTGTTGATGTAAAGGTAATAGAAAAAAAAAAACGCCTATGATTGGCCAGCTTGACGACATGCTTTTGAAAAAGTTGGAAGGTACCAGTCTGCTTTGTTGGAATCACAGCCTATTATACCAGTACCCATTTGTATACCCTCCACCATAATATGGAGGATATATTAAGTTTGTCATTCCGTTTGTAACACCTCGCAATATACATTTTAGACTCCATAAAGTAAGTATATTCTTGATCAGCATAAAATTCTATGTCGGTTTAGCGATGTCCGACTGTGGGAATCACACTAGCTTTCGAACGAAATGAAGTAGGTTGATAAAATTTTACTCAAATGTATATTATGTCTGCAAAACTTTTGGTATTGAAAATGGGCCATGTAGGTCCACGTTTTGGTAAAGCCCCGTACAACGGCATCCCCCGATATTAATGGGCCATGTAGATCCACGTTTTGGTATAGCCCACATATAATAGTACCTCCCTATTTTCGGTATTTTGGTGATTTAAGCGACATTATTCACCGAAAATGATTCAAATTTGGTATTTAGAGTTAAAAATGGATACTACAGCTTATAGCAGAAAATTGCCTTCGCCTTCGTATAACCCCCATATAACGGCACCTAACGATATTCGGTATTATTATGATTTTAGCGACATTATTCATCGGAATTGTTTCAAATTTGGTATTGGAAGTTCGTAATAAATACTACAGCCTATGACAGAAAATTGTCTGCGCAGGTCCACGTCTTCGTATAGCCCCCAAATAACGATACCTCCCGATATTCGGTATTTTGATGATTTTAGCGACATTATTCACCGGAATTGTTTCTAATTTGTTATTTGAAGTTGGTAATGAATATTACAGCCTATGACAGAAAATTGTCTGCGCAGGTCAACATCTTCGTATAGCCCCCATACAACGGTACCTCCAAATATTCGGTATTTTGATGATTTTAGCGACAATATTCGCCGGAATTGTTTCAAATTTGGTATTTAAAGTTCGTAATAGATACTACAATCTATGACAGAAAATTGTCTATGCAGGTTCACGTCTTCGTATAGCCCCTATATAACTGTACCTCCCGATATTCGGAATTTTAATGATTTTAGCGACATTATTTCAAATTTGGTTTTTGAAGTTCGTAATGGATATTGCAACCTGAGACAGAAAATTGTCTGTGCAGATTCACATTTTTGTACAGACCTCATATAATAGTACCTCCCTATATGAACGATTTTAGCTGCATTATTCACCGATTTTTTTTTAAATTTCGAATTTGAATATTGTAATGGCTTATGACAAAATTTGCCTTTTGAAGGTCCACGACATCGTTTAAATCCTAATATGACGGGTTCATTTTGTATTTTAAAGATTTTAACAGAATTTTTAACGGAATTTGTTTTTTTTTTTTTTTGTTTTTTGAAATTGAATTCGTTCCAAATGGTAGAGTGTATTCAAAGTTTTTTTTTTACTTGTTTCTTCATATTTTAATTAAAAAATTTAGCAAGGGAATTTTCAGAATGGGTGGACCCGTAAATCCAGTTTTTACATTAAATCCAGTACTTTTGGAAATATTGGTAAGATCAAAATTTCATACCATCTCTGGGAGAGTTACAAGAAAGCGCAAGCAGACGCTGTATTCGCAACCAGAACATATATCCCTATTATTTTTGAGCATTTTTCCAAAAAAAAATCGGCAATTATTGCCTTGAGATATACGATTTTTGGTCAGTCATGCCAATAGATCTGTCTGTCCTATAAAAAAATATAAATTACTACGTTTATTAGATCGTTACACCTTGATTTTTTTAAAGTACGCTATTTCTTGTCGGGTGACTTTGAAAAAAAAAAACAACATTTTTACAATATTTTTAAAAATTTGTAACACTTAATGAATTTTGCCCAGGAAATCTAAAAAAATATTTTTAACGTTTTATTAAGATCCATGATTTATTGCCATGATATTTGGAAAAAAAAAACATTAAATTTTTAAAATAATACGATTTTAGTCGGAGGTATTTAAAAAATATATAAAATTACCGAAGTTAGGTTAAGTCTTAAAATCTCACGAGTTTCGGGCTTATGGATATGGAGGCTATATCATAGAGAACCCCATGATTTTAAATAAGGGCGGGGATGACACTTCTAAGAAAGAGCGAACAATTATTTTTCATCCTTAAAAAAAAAAAACTAAATTAGTGTAGTAATGAAGGTGTTCATTGACTTACACCACTTTCATGTTATGGATTGAGAAAAGGCTGTAATCAGTGCGAACCTTAAGGCAGTGCGGAAATTCGAAAGGAAGGATTGAAGAAAGAAAAAAGCTAGTCCAGGCCGTGCACAAATTTTCTGACTGAAGAAAATTGTGACTGGTCTGGTTACAAAAGCTTTCACAGGCGCTATTCGTAGAAAGGGCAAACAATGAAACCACCAAATCACAGCCCCCAAGACAAAGCAGCAGGACAAGGAAGTTCTCCCAGACCATCTACCCGAATAATGACAGAGCTGAGACGGAAGGCAAAGCAAAGTCCTAACCTCCAATCTGCAAAGGAGAACTGGCGACAAGTCAGTTCAAGTACGGTCATAAAAGTATCCATTGATACTAGTTCTCGTATATTGGTTTTTAAAAATTGTTTTTTTTTTTTTTTTTAAATCTACGATTATTGATCTTTACTTTTTTTCAAAAAATTACAATTTATTTTCGTCATAAGCTTAAGAAAAAAATATTTACTAAAATCTACGAATGAGGCCATAATGACACTGCTTAAAAATATAATAAAGAAGTAAAAAAGGAGCTAAAGTCGGCCCGGCCGAACCCTCAATTTTTTTAAGGAACTTGAAAAATTTCTAAAAATTACGAAAAATATTGTTATTCCTTTATACGGAGACTATACGAAAATGTGGACCTGCATAAGTATTTTTTTGTGATAGGCTGTTGTACCCATTAAGATCTTCAAATACGAAATTTGAAACAATTCCGACGATAATGTCGCTAAAATCATCAACATACCAACTCCCGATATCAATATTATGAGGGTTATACGAAGACTAGAACCTGCATTCGAAATTTTTAGGCATAGGCTGTAGTATCCTTTACAAACGCCGAATACGAAATTTGAAACAATTCGGGTAAATAATGTCGCTAAATTCATCAAAATACCAAATATCGGGAGGTATCATTGTATGGGGGCTATACGAAGACTGGAACCTGCAAACTTCGAATACGAAATGTCAAACAATTTGGCTGAATAATGTCACTTAAATCACTAAAATACCGAATATCGGGAGGTACCGTTATATGGGGGCTATACGAAAACTATGGACCGACATGGTTCATTTATGAACTTAACCTGCCTACTGGGAAAATACACATGTGAGCAAAATGTTAGCCTTCTATCTAAATTCGTTCGAACGATAGCATGAACAGACATTCTGACATCGCTAAATCGTCTTTGTAATTTTTGGAAAACATTTGTTTAAGGACCTCCTCTGACTAAAAATTTTAGATATTTTATACATGATTTTCGTATAGTGTGATTAGAATCTCTGTTTTGGCTCACTATTTAAACTTTGAGCAGCTTCTGAAATATCTGGATTTTGCAAAATATTTATTAAGGAAAAAGTTTCCGGAAGGTAATATTCAAAGCATTTATTTTTCAAAATAAGACAGATCGAAGGACTCGATCCCGGCTATTTACTAAAAAGAAATTAAACAAATTAAATGGAATCTGTCGGCATTGACGACAGTTGTATATTTTAACTTGCGTTATGATTATTCAAACTGTTGACTATTCATAGGATTCCGAAGGAGTATTTCGTATCCAATATAGATCGAATAAAAATATAAAAAGGATTAGATTTGCATTTAAAGTCGACTACTTCCTTTAATTTATATGAGATATTTGATAATTTTTCAATAAGTTCGAGTTTAGAATTAGAATTAGAATTCTACGCTGATTCAGAATATATAAACTTTGTAGGGTCTATCATGAATATTTCGAGGTGTTACAAACGGTATGATAAAGTATCAAAATATTAGTCCTTTGGTGCGTATGATTGATGTGGAGTTCAGACGTCAACAGAGATTTCAATGAGAACGTTAATTGACATTAAATTGATGAAGCAATCTCTTTAACTCTCAAATTGTTCATTTGAGAAAGAGAAGAATGCGAGCAGCAGCATTGCCATCACCTCGTTTAATATTTTAATTTGTATAACAAGAAAATATCTACATATACACATTAATAAAATTTTACAACTTGGCGTATAAAAAAAATACGAACAAAACACCAGGTACTCGTTTTTATGTCATTGTTCTCTCAGCGTGTTTTTTTTTTTTTTTGGTACGCCATCCATCCAACCAGCCAGCTACCAACCAACCACCACAATGAATATTTACTGGCATTAGTTGTGCTGGGTTTTTTGTTCTGTCGGTGTTGTTGCTGTTCCATGAACGTACCTGTGCCAGGACATTTTACAAAAGTTCTACAAATAGTTGCATATTTTTTATCATTTACTTTTTTGTGATGTTCCCTTTTTGGTCGTTGAACAATTCTAGGATGAACGAACGAACGAATGAATGAATGAATGAAACGAATGGTTGAATGTTGCACACAGCAACATTTGTGCAACATATGTAACATTAATTATTTCTCACTTCGGTGGCAAAGCGGCAAAGGTATTCGGCGGCGACGGCGGTGGCGGAATGGAATTGCAGCAGCGTGTAGATGGTGCCATTTATCATTTTGTTTTTGAGTTCTATGTAAAGTTCGGGGTAACAAACAGGATAACATTGCATCGTTAAGGAACAGCAACCAAAAAAAAAAAACAACAAAACGGAGAGCGAACACAACCAAAATAAAAAAAGAGGTATAGAGAAAAACAACCGACAAAAATGAATAACAAAAGAAAAATTACACGTAAGCTTACAAATAATAAATGGTAGCGATGGTAATATTTAATCAAATTTAAGGAGTTGCAATGTTGTTGACAACACTACAGAAATTGTATTTTTTTTAAGTTTTTGGGAATTGTCATTGTTGTTTTCTTAATTAAGGATAATGTTTGCAAGGAGTAGAAGTTCGGAGAATTTAATTTTCAATGTACAATAGAAAAATTATACAAAGGGTAAAAGCTCAAAAGCACTTGACAATTTTAAAACCTCAAAAAATTTCGATGGTATGGATTTTAAAGGACGTTTCTGGGAAATAGTGAAGAATTTTCAATGACAGCTTTTCAAAATTTATCAAGCATATAAGCAACAGAGAGTATATATTTTTAACGCCTAAAATTTGGTTGGAAATTTTAAACCAATTTTTATACCCTCCACCATACTATGGAGGGTATATTAACTTTGTCATTCCGTTTGTAACTCCTCGAAATACTCATGTCAGACCCAACAAAGTATATATTTTCTTGATCAGCGTAAAATTCTAAGTCGATTTAGCGATATCCGTCTGTCTGTTGTAATCACGCTAACTTTCGAATGAATTGAGATAGATGGCTAAAATTTTGCACACATGTTTATTTTTCCACGTTTTCATATAGCCCCCATATAACGGTAACTCCCGATATTCGGTATTTTGATGATTTTAGTGACATTATTCACCGGAATTGTTTCAAATTTGGTATTTGAAGTTCGAAATGGATACTACAGCCTAAGACAGAAAAATGTCTGTGCAGGTCCACGTCTTCGTATAGCCCCCACATAACGGTACCTCCCTATATTCGGTATTTTGATGATTTTAGCGACATTATTTAACGGTAGTTTTTCAAATTTGGTATTTGAAGTTCGAAATGGATACTACACCCTAAGACAGAAAAATGTTTGTGCAGGTCCACGTCTTCCTATAGCCCCCATATAGGGGTACCTCCCAATATTCGGTATTTTGATGATTTTAGCGTCATTATTCACCAGAGTTGTTTTAAATTACGTATTTGGAGTTCGTTATGTGAACTACAATCTGTGACACAAAATTGTCTATGCCGGTCCACGTCTTCGTAAAGGCCCATGTATCAGTACCTCCTTATATTCGGTATTTTGACGATTTTAGGTACAATACCCAACGCAATTGTTTGAGATGTGGTATTTGAAGTTCGTTATGGGTGCTACAGCCTGTGACAGATAATTGTCTATGCAGGTGCAGGTCTTCGCACAGCTCCGATATTTTGACGATTTTAGCTACATTATTCACTGTTTATTTCAAGTTTCGAATTTGAATATGGTAATGGCTTATGACACACAATGCCTATGTAGGTCCACGTCGTATAGACCCCAATAGACGGCTATATTTGGTATTTTTTAAATTTTAACAGAATTTTTTAAAAATTTTATTTTTTGATTTTTTTTCCAAATTCGTTCCAAATGGTGGAGGGTATTCAAAGTTCGGCCCGGCCGAACTTACTGCTTTTTAAGTTGGTATTATTTCAAATTAGTACAATTTTTATGCCCTCCACCATTCTATGGGAGAATATTAGCTTTGTCATTCCATTTGTAACTCCTCGAAATATTCATGATGGACCCTGAAATCAGCGTAAAATTCTAAGACGATTTGGCGATGTCCATCTGTCTGTCTGTTGTAATCACGCTATCTTTCGAACGAATTGAGATCGAAGGTTACAATTTTGCACACATGTGTATTTTGCCAGTATGGAGGTTAAGTTCGTAAATGGGCCATATCAGTCCACGTTATCGTATAGCCTCCATATAACGGTACCTCCCTATATCTGGTATTTGAATGATTTTAATGACATCATTTACCCGAATTGTTTAAAATTTCGTATTCAAAGTTTTTAATGAGTACTACAGCTTATGACAGGTCCACATCTTCGTATGGCCCCTTTTAACGGTACGCCCCGAAATTCGATATCTTGATGATTTTAGACATTATTCACCGGAATTGTTACAAATTTCGTATTTAAAGTTCGTAACGGCCAGTGCAGCTTTGACAAAAAGTTTCGTATGATGTTGCAGGTCTTTGTATAGCTCCCATATAACGGTAGCCCCCATTATTCGGTATTTTTATGATCTTAGCGACATTATTTTCCGGAATCGTTTTAAATTTCGTATTTGAAGATTTTAATAGGTACTACAGCCTATTACAAAAAATACTTATCATCATTTAAACAGTATTTTTAAAAATTTTCAAATTCCTTTCAAATGGTAGAGTGTACTAAAAATTCGGCCCGGCCGATCTTAGCTGCTTTCTTGTTTTTTTTTTTATCAAAATTCGTACAATGTAAAATTGTTTATGCATTTTTTTGGACGGGACCCATAGTTCCTTTTGATGATCACCATAGAATCACATTTTGAGTCGATTTATACATATTCGTCCTGCTCTCCGTCTATCCATGTATTTTTGTAAGCAAAGTACAGGTCCCATTTATTGTCCGATTAAGATAAAATTTTGCACAGATCGTTTGTCAAATGTTGAGAAAAATTTTTTTCAGATTTGGATTTAGCTCTTATATATCTATATATAATCGATATATAATATAATATAGCTCTATATATAATCTTTGTCCGATTTTGGTTTTATTGCCTAGAAGCCAGAATGTAGAATCGGCTATTGCTGTAACTCCCATATATATGTTTAATACGAATTGATATTTAAGTCTGCCACAAACGTTAAATACACTCTATAACAATGATATTAGGTATAAGATATCAAGTACAGCTCAGAAATACCTCTGCCAACATTTGTAGCGATCGGTTGCGATTTTAATGTAGTTGTAGTGCACCAAATGTGTTTTCTGTATACTGCAAACTCTGATTTTGGTAAATTTTCTTGTATAAACTTCTAAAATATTTTAGGAATATCTTTTCAAAGATTTTCGGGCTAAAACTCATGGACTCAAGGTTGTTTTCAAATTTGTAATTTTTGGAAAAAAAATTGTTTAAGGACCTCCTCTGACTAAAAATTTAAGATATTTCATACATGATTTTCGTGTAGTGTGATTGAAATCTCTTCTTTGACTCACTATTCAAGCTTTGAGCAGCTTCTGAAATATTTTGGATTTTGCAACATATTTATTAAGGAAAAAGTTTCCGGACTCAAGACTCCAGGTAATATACAAAGCATGTATTTTTCAAAATAAGATTGAAGGACGTCTCGGCTATTTACTAAAAAGAAATTAAACAAATTAAATGGAATCTGTCGGCATTGGCGACAGCTGCCTCAGCCAATGTTGGGTTATTTAAATATATTTTGACTTGCGTTATGATTATGCAAACGGTTGAGAGAGGTTCCGAAGGGTTATTTTTATCCGATATAAATCGGATTTTATACCAACTACTTCTTTCACTTTATATGAGATATTTGATAATTTTTCGATAAGTACGCGTTTTATGAGAGTTATAATTTTTTTTTTTTAAATTTTGACCCATTGTGGGGGAGGAAGTAGTCCGATATTGTCCATCTTCACAACAGATCTTGTGCTGACAGAAGTATTAAAATGTGCGGAGTTTGAAAATAAACGGATGCTCATTTCGCGTTTTATGTGCTTATTGGTTATTCTAAATTTTGACTCTTTGTGGGAGAGGTACTAGAAGGAGGGGTTCGTTCAATGCGTTCTTCATACCAGACCTTGTGTTAGTGAAAATATTGAAATGTGCGAAATTTGAATCGGCCTCTTAGTTCAAAATTTTCTAAAATTATAATTGTTCAAAATTGCGACCCTTTGTGGAGGAGGTACCAGAAGGAGTGGTCCATCTTCACACCATATCCAGCTTAAGTAGGAGTATCAGAATGTGTGCAATTCGACAAGAATCGGATGCTCTTTTCGCGTTTTACGAGCTTTATGGTTATTCAAAATTTTGACCCCTTGTGGTGGAGGTACTAGAAGGAGTATACAGATATATCCTATCTTCACGCCAGATCTTTTGTTAACAAAAATATTGGGATGTGTGAAATTTGAAGATAATCGGACTCTTGTTTCACCTTTTTATAGGAGTTATAATTATTCACAAGAGTAGGTCGATATTTTTAATTTTTGTACCTGACCTAGCACCGACGAAAATAAGGCATAACAATGGTGGATTTTTAAACTAAATTTTAATTTTTTTAAGGACCAACAATAATAATTTTTTACAAAAAAAAATCGAGGACCTGCCTTTTTTTGAGATACTTAAATTGTTTTTAAGATTTTTATACCCTCCACCATACTATGGAGGGTATATTAATTTTGTCATTCCGTTTGTAACTCCTCGAAATACTCATGTCAGACCCAACAAAGTATATATATTCTTGATCAGCGTAAAATTCTACGACGACCATGTCCGTCTGTCTGTGTGTCTGTCTGCCTGTCTGTCTGTTGTAATCACGCTATCTTTCGAACAAATTGAGATTGATGGCTAAAATTTTGCACACATGTATATTTTGCCAGTAGGCAGGTTAAGTTCGTAAATGGATACTACAGCCTAAGACAGAAAATTATCTGTGCAGATTCGCGTCTTTGTATAGCCCTCATATAACGGTACCCCCGATATTCGGTATTTTGGTGATTTTAGCGACATTATTTACCGGAATCGTTTCAAATTTGGTATTTGAAGTTCGTAATGGATACTACATCCTAAGTCAAAAAATGAGCCATGTAGGTCCACATCTTTATATAGCCCCCATATAACGGTACCCCCCGATATTCGGTATTTTGACGATTTTAGCGACATTATTAACGGAATTGTTTCAAATTTGGTATTTAAAGTTCGTAATAGATACTGCAGCATAAAACAGAAAATGGTAGGTCCACGTCTTCGTATAGCCCCCCATATACCGTACCCCCCGATATTCGATATTTTGATGATTTATCGACATGTGAAGTTCGAAATGGATACTTCAGCCCATGCCAGAAAATTGTCTGTGCAGGTCCACGTTTTCGTATAGCCCCCATATAACAGTACCCCCTATATTCGGTTTTTTGATGATTTTAGCTACATTATAAACAGATTTTTCTTCAAGTTTCGCATTTAAATAATGTAATAACTTATGAAAAAAGTTGCCTATGCAGGCCCAAGTCGTCGTATAGGCATTCGGTATTTTTAAGATTTTAACAAAATTTTAAACGGATTTTATTTTTTGGAAATTGTCAAATTTGTACCAAATGGTGGAGGGTATTTTTTACTTGTTTTTTTTTTTAAGATACTAAAAATGTTGGATTTTTGGTGATTATAAACAATTTTTTTTTTTTTTAAATCTGCAATCATTGATTTTTAATAACATTTTTTCCAAGTCTTCAGTGCCTTATTTGTTTTTAGTGTCAAGAGAATATAACACATAATGAGCCACTATAGTCCACTCTCCTGCCCTCTCTTTTATGCCCCATCATTATTATCATTTCCACCTTTCTTTTAATTGGCAAAACTGCAAGTTCCACAAAATAAGAAACGAACTACCAAAAGAGAATTTTTAATAAATTAATTTAAAGTACCTTTTGTCTGCAACAGAGTCCAGATTATGCTTTAGTCCAGTTTGATTGTGCACCGGGTTTTTATGCTTACGGCTTACACGTTTCTTTCCTCTTCTCGATAAACAGTTTTTGTTTTTATGTTATTAACAACAAAATGTAAATTAAGTGGATGGGGGAGGGAGGGAGAAAGAGAGGTGGAAGACACTGGCCAAGGAAAGACACTGGAAGAAGTCGAAGGCGAGGCGAAAACATTTGCCAACACTTCATTTTCAAGAAACTTTCCGTCATTCTTCTTCTGCTGCTGCTTCTTCATCTTCTTCTCCTTCTTGACTCTTTGGCAAACACAAATGTTGACCCATATAAATGTACTCATCGGTTGGTCCTTGGTTGGTACTTTTCAAAAACAGTTGGTTTATGTGAGACGACGACTGAGTGAGCCAGTTATCCTTGTGTTTATTCCTTGCTTTCATAAAATGTCCTTTAAGCCAAGAGTGTCTTGTCGTATCATAAAGCATTGACAACAAAGTCTTTGGGTCCGTTTACAATTAGTGTTCTCCAGCCAAGAATCAAGCGAACGAAATGAGAGCAAAAAAAGTGCAGAGGAAACTTTTGGCCAAACACTTGAATATGTTTCTCCTCCACTGATACCACTCACTAGTCGGATACTTCATCAACAACAATGACAAGTGCTGGAATTTTTTTGTTTCGTATTTTTTTGGTAGAAAATTTCTGAAAAGCCCTCTGCAAAATTATGACAAGGACCAACGACCAAATTTTATTAGTTGATTCAAGATTTTGAATACTAACTAACGACAAGTGAAGAATACAAAATAACAACAACACCGCGCCGCCACCGCCACCACCAACATCAGCACGTTGAGTTCCACTATCAACTGCAAGGCAAGTTCCCAAAAACAACATCAAATTCTTAAGTGGTTTGGCTAACAAACTTTCCCACTGGCTTTGCTTGACTGTAACTACAGGATTGTCCATTGGTGGTTCGTTGGTCGGTTGGCTTGGGAATTGGCTTGTTGGCAAATTCGGATAGTCATTAAAATTTTAGCGTTTTATTGTAAAACTTGGGAGAATTCTGATGGATGTATTGTTGTTGGCCATTTTGAAAACTGAGCTGCCCGCGCGATTTATTTGCTCTTGGAAATTCTGGAAGACGACAATGAATGACAGTTTTGGCCAATGTTGGTGGGTTTTGAATGCCTTTGGTATTTAAGCACAAAACTTTTTAATCTTTTTGGAGTCAAGCTCAGGGTAATTGGGCAATTATTTTGAGTTAATTGCGTTCAAAATTTAGATTTTGAAAATTGGTGGAAAAAAAAAATAACGATTTTGGCCGTGGATTGTTAAAAAAAATATTGAGGGAATAATTAAATTGTGGATATACAGGGTGAGATAGAAAAATTGGTCACCTTTGACACGAATTATGGCCTTCAAACGGCCAATGAAACCGTCACACGCTGCCCGAATGTTGCTCTGCGGAATTTTGGCCCATTCCCACAAAATTTTTAATAACCTAAACGACCATAAAATCCAATATAAACATCCGATTCTCTTCATATTTCACACACCCCATTATTTCTACTAACACAAGATGTGCTGTGAAAATGGAATATATCGGTCCACTCCTTCTGGTACCTCCCCCACAAAGGAATCAACATTTTGAATATCCATGAATCTCATAAAACGGAAATTAAGATCCTATTCCATTCAAACATGGTAAATCTCAATATTTCCATCAACACAAGATCTGTTATAAAGATGGTAGAGATCGGACCATTTCTTCTGGTACCTCCCCCGCATATGGTTAAAGATTTTGAAAAACGAAACTATCAAAGAAAACGAAATAAGTATTCAACTATCTTCACATTTCACACATGCAAACATTTTTGCCCATATAAGATCTGTTGTGAAGATAATATACATCTGCGAACCCCTTCTAGTACCTCTCGCACAAAGGGTCACAATTTTCAATACTTTTATCTATCATAGCTTGCGAAACAAATCAGCGATTCTTTGAAGCTTGCTACATCTAAATATTTCGCTCAACCAGAAACCTGAGATGAATATGGAATTTATGGTTTCTCATAGAATTGGATATAAGTTTTCGATTTTCTTGTAATTTTCCCCCACACCAATATTTTTAGTGTGAAAATGGAATACCTCGGTCCACTATAACTGGTACCTCACGCACATTCTAAAATTTTCTAAAAATTATCACATATCTCATATAAAGTGAAGAAAGTATTCGATATAGTCCAAACCTGGCACGCCACAATATTTATATCATATTTATTTAGACCTGATACGAAATTAACAATATTGGCCCATTCCTTCCAAACCTTCTCCATAGACGGTCAAACATTTGAGCAATCATAACGGAAGTCAAAATATATTAAAACAATCGAACATTGGCTGAGGATAAACATCTGCCGGCAAAACTGACTGATAATTTTTAACTTGTTTTAGTACCACTTCGTACTTTGCAAACAATTATTGTACAAATTTCCAAAACCAGCACTGTATCTTAACCACAGACGCTAATGGTCTATTTAAGGTCTCTCCCTTTACGCAATACGAAATTTAGTAACATTTAGTACTTTTCGAACAATTTTTGTACTCATTTGCAAACCCCTTCCATATCTCAATACGAGACACAAACTATTATAGCAATATGAAATTTCGAATTGCAAGTCTGTCCCTTCACCTTATACCAAATTTAGTTCAATCTAGTACTTTTCGGACAACTATAGTTCGCATATACAAACCCACAACCAAATCTCAAATACGGATACTGTCAGATGTTTAAATATCAAATTCCAGAATTTTATCTCTATCCCTTCAACCAAATCTAAATAAGTATAGAACCATTTTGTACTTTCCGAACAATTATAGTTCGCCTTTCCGAAACCACCTCAATATGTTCAGGCTACACAGCAACAAAGACCTTAATGTCAAATACAGGGTGAGATAAAAAAACCGTAACCAATTTCAGACTGCTGTCATTTCAAAGCCACTCGTTCGACAGCTGTCAAAATTATGCCAGTGACAGCTAATTACATTGTTTACAAGCGTACAAAAGCATTTTGGTGAGCATTTTCAAGAAAAAAAGTTATTCGTGATGGAACTCAAGCATGGTAGTGTGATTTCTTTGATAGTGTGTGGCTGGAAAACCACAAGTGGCTATCGTTCGAGCACTCCAGCATTTAAATGGAAATAAATCTTTTGTATCTCGTACCATCGCTCGTTACCGTGATACTGATAGCGTAGCCCGACGTCAATGAAGTCGACGGAAGAAAAAAGCTAAATCAGCAGAAATGGTTCGAAAAGTAAAGAAGCAACTTGATCGAAACCTGCGTCGCAGAGGCCGAAAAAAGGCTCGCAAACTGAACATATCGCAATATTCCATTCGGCAAATATTGAAAAATGAGCTCGGGCTAAAGCCATTGAAATTCCAAAAAGTGCAAAAACTTACACAGCAACGGAAAGAAAATAGACACGAAAGAGCTAAAGAGTAGCTTCGCTTGGCCGAAAGTGGTGAACTGTTGAATTTGGTTTTCTCCGATGAAAAAACATTAATTTTCCAGCAGTTTGTAAAGAAACAAAATGATCACGTTGACTTGCAAAAGAGGTCAGCTGAAAATGTGCACCTTCGGTTGGCCACCAGAACTCAAGCGCCGGCCATGGTGATGGTGTGGGCCGCCATAACAGCCGATGGTTGCTCTCCACTGGTATTAATCGACCGTGGTATCAGAATAAATGTCGAATATTATCGCGAAAATATTCTGGAGTGTGTACTTGGACATTCCAACAGGACCATCGCACTTAGCACGCGCCAACCCAAGAATGGTTACAAAATGAGGTCCCTTCCTTCATTTCCAGCGCAAAATGGCCACCAAAATCTCCGGATATCAATCCGTTGGACACGGTTGGCACCAAAAAACACCAAAGTGTCGATCACCTCAAGCAAGCGCCTCGCCGGGAATGGGCCAAAATACCGCAGGGCAACACTCGGGCAACGTGTGACGGTTTCATTGTCCGTTTAGAGGCTATAACTCGTGCTGATTAATTCGAACATATATAAACTTATTCTAAAAATTTATGCTATATCCGTCATTTTTAGCTTTCAGTCAATAAAATTAAAAAAAAATTAAATATTATGGCGTTTGACTGTGTTGCAGTTTTTTATCTCACCCTGTATGAGATTTCATGCTCTATCTGTTCACCCAATAACAAATTGTACCAAATATAGTACTATTTAGTATTTTTCGGGCGCTTGCTGCACTCTATCAGTGACTCCAGCTCATTACGTTTGGCAAATAAAAAGTATTCAATTTTTAGTACTTTTCGTATCCTTTTCGTATCCACACGCCTACGCGCCAAAACTGAGCCACCTGCAAAATTATAGCTTCAGACGTTTAGTCTAGCCTTTGATTCTAAGTCAGTCAGTTGTTTCAATACTTTTTTTATATGTATAGATAATTTATTAAACTGACATATACTGAGAGCAAACATCTATCGGCAAAACCGAAATATACTTTTTAACTCATAAAAGACCAAATTCAACTTTTAATTCCAGTCATCTTTCCCCGTCTAAGGTAACACTTTTCTCGGAATTCTTTATTAATTAATTATATAAACAATAATAATAATTGACATTGTTTTCTAAACACTTACCTTAAAGTTAAGTTTTCTCCATACCGGAGACATCAGTGATGATAGTTGATCAAGAACACCAGCTGTTCTCATTTCCGTTTCCATCCATTATGTGACAAAACCAATATTGTTTTCTGTAACCGTTTTCCGACAACTTCACTTGGAAATTGTGACATCTTGTTCTTGTTGCAAACAATGACGATAATGATGATAATGGATATTGAATGCTTGCCACTCATTTTTTGCTGTACTTCTTTCATGACAGCATCAACAGGAAATGGATATTGAAATATTTCATTATTAATACACTTAAAATATTTAACATGTTGTACATAATTCTGTGTTTTCTTATTTTCTTCATTCTGGGTGCTACTTGCGTTGCTAGCATTATAATCTATTATTTAAGAAATGTCGGTAGCTAGCATTTTGATGTTCGGCCGCATTGTTTGAGATGAGCTTAAAGACAAATACTGAACATTAATCTTAATGGGTGTGAAAATGGAAATAGTATTGCTGTTCTGGAAATGGTGGATATAACTGTTGTCAGATGTGGATTTTATGCCTGAAAATAAATAAAACATGCAAACATTAGTTAATATATAAATTACCCTGAAGATTTGCAATGATAGACATATACAAAACTACTCTTTTTAAACAAATAGAAATCATTGCATAGATGTACAAATTGACATTTGTTATTTTAAGACCCGAATATTTTTACAACATTTTTTAACAGTCGTTATTTTTCAATAATTCACAACTACTTTTCAATATTCCTGAATATTAAAAAAAATATGCATAAATCGCTAACCAAAATCTATTATTTTCTCAACTGTCCCTAGAATTGTGTAGTAAAGTAAAAATAATAAAAAATAATAATAATAAAAAAAAATTGAAAATTAATAAAAACAAGTAAAAAAACAATAAGTTCGGCCGGACCGAAATTTCAATACCCTCCACCGTTTGGAAAGAATTTGGAAATTAAAACAAGTAAAAAAGCTGTAAGTTCGGCCGGTCCGAACTTTTAATACCCTCCACCATTTGGTACAAATTTGGCAATTTCCAAAAAAAAAAAAAAATAAAATCCGATAAAAATTCTGTTAAAATCTTAAAAATACCGAATGCCTATACGACGACGTGGACCTGCATAGGCAACTTTTGTCATAAGTTATTACAATATTTAAATGCGAAACTTGAAGAAAAATCTGTTTATAATGTAGCTAAAATCATTAAAGTACCGAATATAGGGGGTACTGTTATATGGGGGCTATACGAAGACGTGGATCCGCCCAGACAATTTTCTGGCATGGGATGAAGTATCCATTACGAACTTCACATGCGAAATTTGAAACAATCCCGGTAAATAATGTCGCAAAAATCATCAAAATACCGAATATCGGGAGGTACCGTTATATGGTGGCTATATGAAGACGTGGACCTACATGGCTCATTTTTACTTAGGATGTAGTATCCATTACGAACTTCAAATACCAAATTTGAAACGATTCCGGTAAATAATGTCGCTAAAATCATCAAAATACCGAATATCGGGGGGTACCGTTATATGTGGGCTATACGAAGACGTGGACCTGCACAGATAATGTTCTGTAATAGGCTGTAGTATTCATTACGAACTTTAAATGCCAAATTTGAAACAATTCGGGTGAATAATGTCGCTAAATTCAACAAAATACCGAATATCGGTATTTTGTTGAATTTAACGGAGGTACCGTTATATGGGGGCTATATGATAACTCGGACCTACATAGCCCATTTACGAACTGAACCTGCCTACTGGCAAAATATACATGTGTGCATATCTCAATTTGTTCGAGAGATAGCGTTATTACAACAGACAAACGGACAGACATACGGAAATGGCTAAATCGTCTTAGAATTTTACGCTTATCAAGAATATATATACTTTGTTGGGTCTGACATGAGTATTTCGAGGAGTTATGACACAATTAATATAGCCTCCATAGTATGGTGGAGGGTATAAAAATAAATAAATTAACATAGGGAGCTACAGTTAAATATAAACGAAGACGTGGACCTGCATAGGCAAATTTTGTCATAGGCCATTACAATATTCTAACACGAAACTAATGAAATGCTGGTGAATAATGTCACAAAAACATCAAAATACCGAATATAGGGATGAACCGTTATATGGGGGGTATACGAACACGTGGACCTGCGTACGCAGTTTACTGCCACAGACCATAGTAAACATCACTACTATATGGGGGCTATTCGAAGATTACGAACTTCAAATACCAAATTTGAAACAATCCCGGTTAATAATGTCGCTTAAATCACCAAAATACCGAAAATAGGGTACCTCCCTATATATGGGGGCTACACCAAAACGTGGGCCGACATGATCCATTGTCAATACCAAAAGTCCTGCAGACATAATATACATTTGAGTAAAATTTTTTCAGCCTACTTCATTTCGTTCGGAAGCTAGAGTGATTTACACAGACGGACAGACGGACGGACATCGGTTAATCGACATATAATTTTATGCTGCTCAAGAATATATATATACTTTGTGGGGTCTAAATGTAAGTTTCGAGGTGTTACAAACGGAATGACAAAGTTAATATAACCTCCATACTATGGTGTAGGGTATGAAAATATATTTGTTGTTTGTCCCAGAAGCCTCACCAAATTGCCTTTTTTAGTTTGGAGAACTAGAACAATGTACTTTGCAAATTGCAAGTCCACAAGCGAGTCTATTTCAAATTAATGGCGATAGGTACAATCCAATTCAAATTAGTCACAGGATTCATGTTGCATTGGATATGGAATGAAAACTCACCATCGTCCACCACAGCGATAACAGCCTAAAATCTTTCAGCACATCAAAATCATTTATATACAACAACACTTAAGGCATATTTTTTTGCTTTTCCAGGAAAAATAAAGCTATACTTATTACAAATAATTTTTCACACAGAAAACACAAAAAATTATCATTATACTTACTTTTGGCGGAATAATTCTTAACCTACAATTGGGAAAGTAAGTATTCGCTCTATTGTAATGCAGAAAATTTCAACTTTTGTCTTTTTAATTGCGCCATAATGTTATATTTTTAACTAATTACTCAAAACACATTTAAATTATCCACTTTTTAAAAAAAATTTAAACAAATTATTACACTTTCTATTTTTAACAGACAAAATCCAAACGCCACAATCACAATATTCACTACGAACTAATAACACAGTCCCTGTCGCTTGACAAACATATGTTTTCGTCAATCACAACAGCGATACAATCATGTGTGAGAGAGGCATATTGCTCTCTTTACCGCATGTAGCTGTCAAAAGTGTTTTTTACGTAAATTTCGTCGTTTCGGTGGATTGCAGCAGGATTTTCTTTGGATTTTAAGCAAAGAAAAGTTATAAGAAAATCCTTTCAAAATGAATCAAGCTGAGGTAACCAAATTAATGTCCCAGTTGAGGTTTGCTGTGCGACCCAATAAACGTAATTTGAAAAATCCCGATGGTCCTGAGGGTCGTTTGATGAAACTGAGGAAGACCGTCACTGCCTTGGTCAAACATGAACGTATTGAATTGTTCTACCAAAGAGCTGATGAAGCCAGAGGTTATGCTGAATTGGTTAGTGAAATTTTATGAAAACTCATCACGGTAGTTGCTAATTTTCTACTTCTCCTTCTAGCTCATTTCCGATGCCATACGACATGGCGATCGTCATAAGGCCACCATGGAATTAGCCGATTTCTGGCTGTTGGAAAAACAATTGGTACACAAGTTATTCAAAGTGCTAGTACCGCGCTTTGAGAACAGCAATGTTTCATTCACCCGTATGTACAAAGCTCCCCGTGATTATCCTGGCATTTATTATGACAAAGCTGTTCTTGAGTTGAGAGGTAATCCCTATCCCTCGCTGCTGCCGGACTTTTCCCAAAATCGTAATTACATACACAATATTCTTTTGGATGAAGCACGCAAAGATTATAGACGTGAAAAGCTGGCAGAAATGGCAACAAAATTAGCCTCAGAGACAACAGAGACACCTAAGGCGGCAGAACCCAAAGCTGAAACAAAAAGTGATTAGTTAAAAAATACCTTTTAATGATTTGAAATGTTGTTTCCTTTAGGTTCTTGTTTTGTATTTAAGATGAAATCGTTTAATATAACAAAAAGAAATAAATCATATTTTAAGTGATATTGTTCCATACACCAGTTCCACATAAGCCTCCATTATTGTTCAATTTTTGCTATGTTCCAGAACCTGCAAGTCTACCAGATTTGCATTTTTTCGATATCATAAAGGGAAAGTTGGTTATCGTAGTAAAAACTAATATTCTTGCAGTCCTGGGACAGACCATTTGTGTTTTCAAATATTGTGGTTAAGACAGTCCCTATCCCAGAATCTATATGAATATAAAAGTATTACTTTTCCGAAAAAACTTGCAAATCTAGTATATTCTTGTAGGTTCTGGAACAGAGCAGTGATGGCTGAAAATAGGTTGTGAAAGGCAGGAATAATTGTTTGACTTTAGAAGTTAACCCTTTGTTGCAATTACTGTACCTAAACAGAGATATAGATGGAATACATTTAGCAAATAGTCCAATATTCCTCAAATGTACTATTTAAAAACTATCCGGTGACATTTGCTCTCTTTTAGAAATTGAAAGAATCTACTAGTTTTTCCATTTTTTTGATTGATAAAGAAAAATCGGTTTTCGTAGTAAAAAGTTTTTCATTCCTGCAGTTCTGGAACAGAGCTACTATTCTTAAAAATGGAAATTTTTTAAAAAAAAGTGTACTTGATTTTCTTCTTAAAAATCTTCGTTTTTTAACCAGCTACAGCCTTGAAGAACTTTTAAATAATGGCGGAAATAAACATTTTTTTTCCAAATTACTTCTTTAAAAATCCGTATTACCGGAAGTATACATAAAAATTAATGTCTCTTAAAAAAATGTTTATTGAAAAAAATTATTCTTAAAAATTCATATTTCTGAAAATAACCTTCAAAGACACTGCCTGAAAACATATAATTAAAAATTCTTTAACAACAGGTAAAAAATATCGGTCGGTTTTGCCACAGATATGTACCCTCAGCCAATGTTCGATTGTTTAAAAATATTTTGAATATGATCATTCAAACTCATGACTCTCTATGGAGTAGGTTTTGAAAGAATGGGCCAATATTGTCCACTTAGTATCGGACCTAAATAAAAATGATATATTGCGACGAGCCAGCTTTGGACTAAATATATAACTCCCTTCACTTTACATGAGATATATGATATTTTTTAGAAAAAGGTTCGGTTTTTAGAATGGGTTCGCAGGTATATATTATCTTCATCTTCATGTATGTGTAAAATTTGAGGAGAGTTGGATGCTTATTTCACCTTCCATCGATGCTTATATCGCCTTCCTTGAGTGTTTTTCTAAATCTTGAACCCTACGTGGGGGAAGTAGCATCTACCATCTTTAATCTTGTGTTGATGGAAATATTGAGATGTACCAAGTATGAAATAAATCGGATGTTGATTTCGCTTTTTATGTGTTAGCAAAAATGTTTGTATGTGTGAAATGTAAAGAGAACCTGATGCTTATTTCGAATTTAATAAACGTTTTGGATATTCAAAACCGTCCGATCTCTACCGTCTTTATAACAGATCCTTTGTTGATACAAATATTCAGATGTGCCAAGTCTTAATGGAATCGATAGTTAATTTCGCGTTTAACGAGCTTATTGGATATTCAAAATTTCGACCTTTTTTGAGGAAGGTATCAAAAGGAGTGGACCGATTTATTCCGTCTTAGGACCATATCTTGGGTTAATATAAAAATTGGGATGTATGAAATTTGAAGACAATCGGACATTTTATAAGAACTGCAATTATTCAAAATGTTAACCCTTTATTACTTGATGGAGTGGACCGATATTGTCCATTTTCGCACCTCACCTAGCACTGACGCAAATATTAGGATGTGCAAAGTTGAAACAAAATTGGATTATCGTTTCTCTTTCTGTGCATTTTTTGAAAATTTCGACCATTTGTGGGGGAGGTACCAGAAGAAGTGGACCGATATATTACATCTTAACACCAGACCTTGGGTTAATATAAATATTGGGATGTATGAAATTTGAAGACAATCGGACACTTACATCACATTTTATAAGAGCTGCAATTATTCAAAATGTTAACCCTTTGGGGGGAGGTACTTGATGGAGTGGACAGATATTGTCCATTTTCGCACCTCACCTAGCACTGACGCAAATATTAGGAGTTAAAAAAACGGATTGTCGTTTCTCTTTCTGTGCAGAAGAAATAATTTTTGAAAATTTCGACCTTTTGTGGCGAAGGTACCAGACGGAGTGGACCGATATATTCCGTCTTAGTACCAGATCTTGGGTTCATTAAAATATTAGGATTTGTGAAATTTGAAGACAATCGGACTCTTACATCACATTTTATAAGAGTTGTAATTATTCAAAATTTTGACCCTTTGTGGGGGATGTACATGATGGAGTGGATCGATATTGTCCATTTTCGCACCTGACCTAGCACTGACGAAAATATTTGAATTGACAAAGTTGTGACAAAATCGGAATATCGTTTCTCTTTCTGTTCAAAGAAAATAATTTTTGAAAATTTCGACCATTTTTGGGGGAGTTACCAGAAGAAGTGGACCGATATATTCCATCTTAACACCAGACCTTGGGTTAATATAAATATTGGGATGTGTGAAATTTGAACACAATCGGACTCTTACATCACGTTTTATAAGAGTTGTAATTATTCAAAAGTTTGACCCTTTGGGGGAAAATCGAAAACACCCGAATTTGAATATTTTCTGAACAATTTGTTTGTTATTGAAAAGAAAACACATACATCATGGTAGAAGAATATAGGTAGACGCGTCGACACAGCTGCTGGGACAATGAACTGCCAAACCTATTTTGGAATTGAAAATGTTGAATGAAAAATTATTTAAATTTATTAAAATTGTTGAAAAACGCGAATTATAATAACCTCCGAATAACGTAGTATAAGAAAACATATAAAAATCTACTTATATTTGAAAAAAACATTAACATTTTTTGACATACAAATGCTCCCAAGCGTTGATGCATCTACCTGTATTCTTCTGCCATGACATACATAAAGAAATAAAGATGACATATTAAGCCAAGAAAATAAAAAAAATTAAAATCATATGGTATCATAGCCCTACCTTGATATCATTGTACCATGGTTTTGACAATATCTAATGATATATACCCTCTCTAGCCATATGGCTGAGGTTATAAAAATTGCGATTCTTGGTTTCTTGACAAGTAAAAATCTTTAAAAATCCACTGTTTTTGACCTAGTGCATGGCAAATTATACAAGACAACTGTTAGATGAAATTAAATGAAATTAAATTATGTATTTTAGTAAAATGAAAGAGTTGTATTATTACTATAAGCTCAGGTTTAATTTTGTAACTAGTAATACTTGTATATGGTCTTATAGGCTTTGTATTACAGAAATGGATGAAATAAAAATAAATAAAATAAATAAATACCCATAATTACTAGTCCATGGGAAATATTTATAAAAAATCAACGATTATTAATTAGTCCGAAGAGGCTACATAAGAAGCTTGGCATCATGGCTACACATTATAGTGTCGAATGTTACGACGACAGGATTCGGCATACCTTTATAATATGTCACAATGGTGTGTAAACCACCTTACATTATTTTCATCTTTCCCTTTTTTGTTCAACAATGTTTCAAATTGTGTAGCTAGTTCCGCGCTCTTTTTGTGAATGTTTTCCTTATGTCTCATTCGTAAACAACAGAGTTCCCTAGGGGATTTTGCTTCCTGTTTGCTATCAAATATTTCTTTTGGGCCTTAATATTCGTTTTGTTGGGGACGACTTTCATTTTGGTTCCCACGCGCGAATTCGCTCTTAACAAAACAACTCAACCAACAATAATATTTTTCATATTTTTTGAATTTAAAAACATAATAAAAAGTGAAAAATCTCTGAAAGCAACTTCATTTAAACAAATGGAACAGCAAGAAACCGAAAGCGATGCCGAAAGCGTACTCGATGAGAATGTGTTTTATTTCGAAAGTGACCACTTGGCACTGCGTGGAAACCGAGACTACACAAATATGTTGAGGACCATTGCTATTCTGGAGGCACAGCGGGTGCGAGTACATCAGCAAATGGAAGAACTAGCCTTAGCTAAAAAGCGTTATATGGATGATCCCGAGTTGTTTTTGAAAAAGATACAAAGCGGGGAACCCATAGTGGCAGCGGAACACTTGACCATTGCCACGGTATTTATTTCAAAAATATATTTATTTACAATTGTCAACAATTTGTTATTTTTAGCTACCAGAAATTGGAAAATATGATGACATGCCGCAGGAAGATGTAAAAATCAAAGAGGAACCCAAAGCAGATGTATGTGAAACGATAAAATCCGAGTTCCCCATTGTGCGTGGCCGGGTTATGGATGAAACAAAACCGGAAACATACAATCAACTATGGACCGTCGAGGAACAGAAACGTCTTGAAGAATTACTCATCGAATATCCGGAGGAACGTGTCGAAATGCATCGCTTTACCAAAATTGCCAAGGCATTGGGCAATCGTACTCCCCAACAGGTGTCAAGTAGAGTTCAAAAATATTTCCAAAAACTGCATAGTGCTGGTATGCCCATACCAGGCAGGATACCCAAAAATCGTCGTATGGGTCACACCAAATCAAAACACTACTATCGGCCATCGACGTTTTTCCCCTCGCACAATGTTCCCGTTCATATGTCGGAAGATGATTTTTTGTTTAGCGATTTAAATTCCCCATCACCTAGTATGACGTCACAAGAAAGAACTATGCATTTGGATTCCAACGAAATTGGCAATGAAGTAAAGAAAGAGCCCTTGACACCCGAAATGCGACAACAAAGAATAAACATGTTGGAAACAATAAAGCAGGAGAAATTAGCCACACCCGAGGGTTACAGTCCCGATCCATTGTCGGCGAAGTGTGAAAATTGTGAAACATCCGCCGTTGCCCGTTCCGGTTGGCGTTGTAATACCTGCTATTGTCCGTTGAATTTGTGCAACGATTGTCTGATCCAACAACTTGTCGAACATCAATTTGAACATTATTTACACGATGTGGTGGCCGAGACAAAAGTATGATTTAAGTTTTATTTAAGTAGATAATATATAAGTTATAAGTCTATTTTTAAATAGTTAATACAAATTACAAGGAATTTCAAGATTCAAGAATTGGAATTACAACGAAATTGAAAATATCAAGAAAATGTAGGAAATGTAGGAAATTAATCCTACATGCAAGTGACAAGACTCAGGAAAATTAAGTGAAGATACCTCAAGATTCTATCATTTATTACATAATCAAGAACCGATATAAAACAAAACAAGTCAAGATTCAAAAACTGTTGAAGATTCAAGACATTTAAGAATACATTGGATATGAGCAGGTATGTACTTCAACTTTTTTACACTTTATTCATCCGTTTGCGTAAATTTTGTGGCCCATTGATAAAAATATAAACCTAAGGCCACTCGTTCTAGATCTAAAAAATATTTTGGACGACTATGGTTCTTGCAAAAGTTTATAAAAATACTGGCTGGCTTATATGTTTTTTGAGAAAAAAATCTTCATGGGTTTGGTGGTATTTAAAAATATTTTCTTCAATAATTTGAAAGTCTCCGATGATGTTAAAAAATAAATCTGAGAAAAAATTTTATCTAAAAGTCCTGTCTAGCAAACCCATTAAAAAGTGTTTGGCGAGCTTGAACGGACTTTTCTTGAGGAAAAGTTTTTAAGAATCATATCTATATCTTATGGATCCTGGGTGGCCCTGGAGAGCCTGAAAAATATACCTGTATTCCTATGTCTTAGGTTAGGTTAAAGGGTGCGCGGTTCTATAAACAACCATTCCACTCGGAGACCCCTTGGGCCATTGTGTTCGTCCTAATTTAAGAAGATAGGAGAATAGAAAAGAGAGAAGAGAAGGAAATGATTAGCGAATAGTGAAGAAGTGAGAATCTGAATAAAGAGTAGAGAAGTTAGTAGGTTTGCATTCACGGTGTGTCAACGTGTCGCCCTTAGCCATTTTAGTCTTTTGGCTAACTGAAGAATAAGTGCTGGCTCGATGTCGATGTCTGTCTCAGTATAAGAGTTGGGCAGTGGCAGATTAAGTGCTCCACCGTTTCTTCCTCTTCCTGACAAAGCCTGCAGTATTCAGTGTCGTCATCCCCCATTTGGATGTCATGGCCTTTATGTTGCAGTGTCCTGTAATTAGGCCCACCACAAGCTTCAAGTCCAGCTTCGTCATGGATATGAGTGACCTCCTTTCGGAGTTCACCGGCCAAATCTTTTTGGAGACATTACATCCCCTTCCAGTTAGGCAGTTCTGTTGAAGTTTCTCAAGACATTGCTAATGCAGTAATTGGAAGAGGTGACATAAAGTTGGCATCACTGAGCTTTCAATCTCTAGATCTTCTGACTGAGATCAGCGTCTGGCCAATTCATTGCCAGATATGTTGACCAGAAACCCAACAGAGTTTGACAAACGATTTCACCTTTTCCAGATCATTCCTGCATTCCAGACCTGCCACAGATTTGATTGTAAATGAATTTTGAGCCTTCAGGGCCGCTTGACTATCGCCATATATAGTCACCGGTCCGTCCAGTTCATTGATTCTATTTGCTAGCAGCTCTATGGCCTTCGTGACAGCAAAGATTTCTGCCTGAAAACGCTACAGTCGTTTTTTAGTTCGAAGGATCGTTGGATACTTAGACTTTCACAGTAGACCCCAGCTCCATCTTCCATCTTTTGATCAGTATATACAGCTTTACCGTTAAAAGGTGGAGTGTCGCGGGTCCAGATGACTCTGTTAGGTATATGGATATCAGATAGTTCAAAGCTTCCTATGTCTTACTCTTAATAATCCTGCCTGTCTATGATGGCCTTTGAAATATAATTTTTGGAGCCTTTTTCGTAATTAATCTCTAAATCAGATACAACCTGAAAAATATTCTGGAAAAAAATATGGTTGTCTCCCATGTTGCTAAAAAAGCCTGAACACTGGTTCTCTTTAAATAATTTAGACGGCCTCCGATGTTCATAAAAATATTTAGTTGTGGATCTTAAAAACCCTCCTTAGAAATCTACGTTTCATGGCTCTGATTGTCCATGAAAAATCTTCTTTTTAAATCGATATTTGTGTCGAAATGTTTTGGTCTTGAAAAATATTCTTAAACAATATCTTCCATTACTAGAAGATACGTTATTATCAAGCCAGGATACTGCCAAAGTACTTACATTCTTGCCCTCTTAAGGAATTGATTCCTGCTGTCTGTAATCATTAAGGTCGTTGAATTTCAACCCTCACTATGAGTTCCCCCAAATTAAAACCACATTTTATTTCGTATACAATTTGATTTCAAGTATTCCATTACTTGTTAAATTTCATGTATAAAAAGGCTCTACATTTTTTCATCCGAATCTTCGAATTCTTAATTGTTATCTTAAACACTACTGCATGTGTATAAAAATAAAATCAACACACTTCCAATTGTCTTTTTCTAAATTTATCCTTTGGATGTAAAACTTTTGAGTATCTATACAATTTCGAACTTTTCAATCTCTTTGGACTTGATCGGCGGAGCTCCCAATCCTTACTATTTCTATACGATTCCATGCTATTAAGTTTATTGAACATCGAGGCTACATGAGAATTCATTGTATACGCGAGAAGAGCATCCAAGAGCCACATGCAAGGTTTTTCAGCATGCGTTGAATCGATACAATTGGAATCACCCATAATGGCGATACGACCTTCTTTGGTCTCCTTTTTGTTGAGACTTTCATTGATTAAATACAGAGCTTGTTTTTTATTCTTGTCTTTGTTTTGTATTTCAATTTGTCCACTTTTCAGTATTTTTTTCTCTAGCAGAACTCTCTTATTCAGAACTGAATTGTAGTCGGAATGATTGTGGGTGTCATTTAAATCATTTTCATCCTCTAATAATTCTAGCGTAACCAGGTCAGAGGATATTTTCATGGTTGACCTTTGATTTTCGTGCATTTGAAACAGTCCCAATATGGGATAAGTGTTGTGTATTTTCTGTTCTTGAGTGTTGTCTGATTTCTTCTTAATTACTTCATTAGCCTGGTCAGTGAGGCGAGCAGATATAACAATATTTTCCTTGTTGCGGGGAAATGTATTTAGCGTTGTACCACTGGCATAATAGACCTGATGATCGCCCAGCTCGTAATAACCTTCAGCAATGTCATCACTTAATGAAATGCCAAATCCCTCCAGCAGATCATTTAGGGCCGGAACATTTGTGCCACCCGTGTCAGGCAACCACCACTCCCTGGTATTTTCATCAAAAAACTTCATGTTTCGCATTACGGTGGTGTTATACCAATCGGCAAATATAATTAGCCCCAGTCCATGATCGTATACATCTTCCTGCAGTTTTTGAATTTCCTCATCAAAGAATTCCTCTTCGGGATCCACAATTAACAATGTACCATATTCGGAGGCATTAAAGCAGGTGAAGGGCATACCCAAGACATCAATGTAATAACCATGATTTCGCAGATGATGATACATGTCACGAAAATTGGTGTGCAAATGATCGCCCCTCCAATCCAGGGGATCTGTTTTAATTTTCAGATTGTCTCTGGGTATATACCCCGGTGGATATTGTATATTATGATATTGATCCCATAATATTCGTTTATGCCTGGGTGGTTTTGGTGATATTTTAACTTTGATAGGAAAATGTATGGTTTCATTACGCCCCGCTGTTTCAACACTCAGGCTCACGGAGCCTTCAGCTTCTCCTTCATATAGACAATCTATGTCTTTAACTTTTATCTTAACGGCCATCCAGCCAGACCAGGGCCACAGCAGAGGAGAATATGAAATGTCAACTTTCAAAATTTCACCATTTTCTTCCAAATTGGGATGCCATTGTGGTTCCTCTAGAATCTTGCCTCTAACTGACCAACCATTCCAAATGGTAACATTTATAATTGAGGCCATCGATCCACAATACATTGGCTGTGAGCTGTAAGGCCACATATAAGGATCTGTGTAGTCCATATAAGCTGGACTTAGGGTAATTTTGGGTTCATATGCCAACAACAGATTCATGCTCTTCGATACATTCAACTTGCCATGACCCTGTTCGAAAATATTGTTATGCTTCAGTTTAGTTGCTCCTTCGGCCAGTATTTGTTTAACAGAAGCTGGATTAACCAAGGGCAATTTTGGTAAGGCTCCACTTAAAATCAAGGCCACAGCTCCAGCAACAACCGGTGAGGCCACTGAAGTACCCGACAATGATCTACAGCCACCATTTAAATTGCTACCCTTTACATGACTACCATAGGTGACAATATCTGGTTTCACACGGCCATAACCCCTGGGCAACTCCCATGTGGTCATACCCCTAGAACTAAATTTGGCCACCATGTCATCCGAGTTAATACCTCCAACCCCAATAACATCACTTTGATCTCCCGGGTTGTTTAGGGTGCCATAAAGCGGCCCATCATTACCAATGGCGGATATCATTATGATTTTATTTGCAGACAATTCCAGAACTTTGTCTACAAACGGACGATCCATAAAATCCGGGCCACCAATGCTTAAATTCAAAACATTTATCTTGCGGAACATGGCATAATTGAAGGCATCCAAAAACCATGAGGTATACGATACCTGTATGTTTGTGCACACCCTAAAAATGTGAAGCTCAACATCTGGGGCAATGCCCAAACATTCCTTGGAAGAGGCTATGACCCCAGCCACAAATGTGCCATGACTTACACCATCGTCCAAAGACTTTTCATTGGTCCAATTTGTTCTTTCCTTGACATTACGGAAATGGGGATGATGTTTGGGTAGCCCCGTATCAAAGACAGCTACCTTAATACCCTTGCCAGTTATGCCACGATTCCATAGATCACGTACATGTAACAAGTCTGTTATGTGGCCTGGAACTACACCCAACAAATGGCGTGATTGATAGTCCACAGAAGTCTGATTCCTTTGGGGAGTATATTTCAAATCTCGGGTAATTATATTTTGCTGATTTACATCTCTAATTGCTGGATGTAATTTTAAAATATCTGTAACATTGGGAATCGTGGTTTGAATTACTTCAAAGTCACTGGGATATAAATCAGACAAATGCGATCGGGGAACAAATGTCCAATTGATGGCAAGATTTTTCCTCTCAAATGCAGCATTTATGTATTTTTCTCTGGTCACCCTCCAATAGTAATTGGTGAAATGCACCAAATATTCATTATCCACCTTTGTAAGTACGACATTTATGTCCAGTTGGGCATACTGCGACGGTGTTGTTTTGATCCGGCCCAAGGAGGAAACTATAATTATTATTAGACACCAACATTTTGTTTTCAGGACCGTTCGGGTAATGAGGTCCATTATATATTATTATTTTTTTTTAATTATTTTTTCTGTGGCCGGTTTAAGATTCCATGGCCCTGGCTTGTTAGAAATAGAATGAAATGAAAAAATGTAAACAAAGAAAAGTGTTGTTGTTTTCGTGCTATGATGAGCAGCTGTTATTCACAATTGCGAGGGTTCTCTGTTTTAGCATTCACAATAGACCAGTAGAGATGCAGTAGAGTCATTGAAATATATGAATTTATTCTTGAAAATGATAAATTATATTTTAATGAAATGTAATATATAATTTTAAGGAAAATTGTAATTAAGCCTTTACCCCTACTCAACAAGATGGAAATGTAGTTATCCTGTACCGCAATGATGGAGCTTGCAACAGCATTTATTGGTCCAATGATCATTATTTGCATAAAGGAGAGAGAGAGGAGGAGTAAAAGACAGTTTTGCTCGCGTGAAAAAATTCCAAAAGGGTGCTGATAAAAGGGCGGTTCCATATAGCACTACATTGTTCCGTATTAGACGTCGGTCGGGTAGAGTTTGGACCTTTTTGCATTGTACACTATTGAAATCATAGATTCTTATGAAGACCTTGAATAATTCTCGAGTCAATTGTTATAGCCTGAACTTTGATTCTGGTCCGTTTGAAGGCCTAATATGGATTATGTGCTGTTTGTTTTCTGTTCATGATTCATGTCTGTTTTTTTTTTCTAATAACTGTTACCTTGATCAGTGATGCGGCGTAGCAAAATTTATATAGTGTAGTACCATTACCGAAATAGACCTGTTGATAGGACCCACTGTTCCTTGGTATATTATTCAGAAATCTTCATATGTCTCTTTACTGGGGTATTATACCAATCTGCAGATATTATTGCCTCCTCGCATTATTATGACTTTCCGCATAGTTTTATATGTAAGTGTAAATCAAGCATTTGTGGGTGTGGTGTTCAGAAATAACGACATTGTCCTTTTTGCAAGAAAATGTATTTAATGTAGTTCCAATGGCAGTGAGGCAGCCCGATTAACCCCGGAACATTGGTTAAACTCGAGTCAGTCTGGCATTTTCAATGAAAATGTTCATATTCCTCATTACTGTAACAATCCACAGATTACATACGACTAGGCGGGCTTGCTGAAATTATAATCCCCTGATCTGGAGACTGTGAGCTCTTTCTTGCCAGTTCCTCTCCTTTTTTATACCCTCCATAGTATAGTGGAGGGTTCCGTTTGTAACTCATTGAAATAATGATCTTAGACCCAATAAAGTATATATATTCTTGATCAGCCTAAAATTCTAAGACGTCTGTCTGTTTTAATCACGCTATCTTTCGAACGAATTAAGATAGAAGGCTAAAATTTTGCACACATGTTTATTTTGCCAGTATGCAGGTTATGTTCGTAAATGGGCCCCCATTCGAAAATGAATACTACAGGCTAAGGCAGAAAATTGTCTATGCAGTTCCAAGTCTTCGTATAGGCCCCATATATCAGTACTTCCTTATATTTGGTATTTTGTCGATTTTAGGTACAATACTCACCGAAATAGTTTGAGATGTCGTATTTGAAGTTCGTAATGGAAGCTACAGCCTGTGACAGAAAATCTGTACAGGTCCAGGTCTTCGTATAGCTTCAATATAACGGTACCTACCTATGTACGATATTTTGATGATTTTGGCTACATTATTCACCGTTTATTTCAGGTTTGAATATGGTAATGACTTGTGACAAACAATGCCTATATAGGTGCACGTGGTACAGGCCCTAATATAACGGCTATATTCGGTATTTTTAAAATATTAACAGAATTTTTGGCGAATGTTATATTCTTCGAAAATTTTCAAATTCGTTCTAAATTGTGGAGGGTATTCAAAGTTCGGCTTACTTACTTGTTACTGCTTTTTTACTTGTTAATATTTTTTTTTTAATAATTTTGTAAGTTTCCGGTTTTTGTTTGTTGGCTTAAATAATCGACGTGCACACTTAGCAAAATAAATACGAACCGATCTCGACAATATCATTGGCTAGATTGCATTTTTGTGGACATATATTACGCATTTGGTGCACAATAAAAGACAAATCGGACGAAGGGATGTACGAGAGCTACAACTAAATTTGAACCGATTATCTCCAATTTCAATAGTGGTCGGCATTTGACCAAACAAAAATATATGAACAGACGGACGGACTGACTGACATAAATCGACTCAGAAAGCGATTCTATGCAGATTTGTGATGATCTGCATAGAATCGCATTCCGAACTATGGGCCATGTTATAAACAAATGCACAAAGGCATTATACCCTGCACCACAGTGTGTTGTCGGGTACAGTGATAATATTCTCGACTATGTTTGAAATGTTGAGAACTATACCTCAATAAAAAATGAGGTTGTAATGATAGGAAATATACTTCATCGATTTGGGTCCAGATTGTGAGCTACTTTTCATATCAGCGCTAAAAGGTTTGGATATACATTTCCAACTTGCCCTTGTGTTAATACATCTGAACATAGTTCTGGAAGAAAAAGTGTACATTACCCTCTAGTAGTAATATTTCCACTCAGTTTTAACATTTAAGGAAAACCAAATCCGCACACATTTTCAAGAATTTTCAGACAAATCTCAAGGATAGAGGCCGCTGTGTATACTACCTCAATAAAAACAACCCTTTGTTTGAAAACAAATCACCGTTATAAAAATGCAACTCTGGCACACACACATTTAGCTGTGTTCACTAAACGTCTACCAATGGAACATGGCTCACATTTTCCAATGTATTAATACTATTTTCATCACTTATAATTCACATATGCTTTTTCCATTTGTAGTTTGGTATATATACAACTTCCAATGCAATGGCTGACGGAAGTGTGTGTCTTCTGTTTGTGATGGCACGTAGCTGGACATTGATCGCTAGACCGTTATTAGTGTTTGCAGATCTGCTCAGTGGACATCCGTCACACTATTGTTCTCTCAACATAAATTTGCCGGACAGATGTTTGGTGCTGAAGTTCTAGTGCCGGTCTTCTGTTGCATCGACGCCGGGTCGAAACGCACAGTCATGCATTGTCCGTCCGGGTGTTGTTTCTGGTAAGGGTGGTGGTGCGTCAGCGTCGCCATTCCGAGCCAAGGCTCCTCGGCCGGTATACAATTGCTATGAGACCAGCACCGAATTTCCCAGTCTGTCGTTTTCAAAATTTCTTAGTTAAGTAACTTGGGTAGCTTAGCTTCGGATTTTCGTAAATTTACAGTTCAGAACACTTCCATACCAGTGGCATTGCCGAGCAATTTGCCCATTAATTTTGCTTTTTATAATAATAGTTTATTATATAACCTCCATCATTCTATTGAGGGTATGTATATTAGTAGCTTTGTCATTCCGTTTGTAACTCCTGGAAATATTCAAAATAGGCCCTACAAAGTATATATATTCTGGATCAGCGTAAAATTGTAAGACGATCTAGCGTTATCCGTCTGTCTGTTGTAATTACGCTAGATTTGGACGAATTGAGATAGAAGGCTAAAAATTTGCATACATACATAGTTTACCAATAGGCAGGTTAAGTTCTATTTTCATAATTTTAGCGACATTATTTACCAGAATTATTTCAAATTAGTTATTGGAAGATCTCAATGGGTACTACAGCCTATGGAAAAAATTTCGTATGCAGGTCCACGTCTTCGTATAGCCCCAATATAACAGAAGCTCCCGATATTTGATATTTTCATGTTTTTAAGCGACATTATTTACCGGAATTATTAGAAATTTCGTATTTGAAGTTCGTAATGGGTGCTACAGACTATGACAAAAATGTTTGTATGCAGGTCCACATGTTCGTATAGCCCCCATATAACGGTAGCTCCCGATATTCGGTATTTTGATGATTTTAGCGATATTATTCACCTGAATTCTTTTAAATTTGGTATTTGAAGTTCGTAATGAATACTACAGCCTATGACAGAAAATTGTCTGTGCAGGTTCACGTCTTCGTGTAGTCCCCATATAATGGTACCTCCCGATATTCGGTATTTTGATGATTTTAGCGACATTATTTACCGGAATTGTATCAAATTTAGTATTTAAAGTTCGTAATGGGTATTTCAGCCTGTGACAAAAAAGTTTGTATGCAGGTTCACGTCTTCGTATAGCTCCCATATAACGGCGCCTCCCGATATTCGGTATTTTGATGATTTTAGCAACATTATTCACCGGAATTGTTTCAAATTTGGTATTTGAAGTTCGTAATGAATACTACAGCCCATGACAGAAAATTGCCTGTGCAGGTCCATGTTTTCGTTCAGCCCCCATACAACGGTACCTCCCGAAATTCGATTTTTTAATGATTTTAGCGACATTATTCACCGGAATCGTTTCAAAATTCATATTGGAAGATATTATTGGGTACTACAACCTATGGCAAAAAATTTCGTATTCAGGTCCACGTCTTCGTACAGCCCCCATATTACGGTACCTCCCGATATTCGGTATTTTGATGATTTTAGCGATACTATTCACCGGAATTGTTTCAAATTTGGTATTTGACGTTCATAATGGACACTACAGATTAAGACAGAAAATTGTCTGAGCAGGTCAACGTCTTTGTATAGTACCTCCCGATATTCGGTATTTTGTTGATTATAGCGACACTATTCACCGAAATTGTAACAAATTTCATATTCGAAGTTCGTAATAGGTGCAACAGCCTGAGACAAAAAATTGTCTGTGCAGGTCCATGTCTTCGTATAGTCCCCATATAATGGTACCTCCCGATATTCGGTATTTTGATGATTTTCGCGACGTTATTTACCGGAATTATTTCAAATTTCATATTTAAAGTTCGAAATGGGTACTACAGCGTATGACAAAAAATTTCGTATGCAGGTTCACATCTACGCATAACCCCCATATAAGGGTACCTCCCGATATTCCGTATTTTGATGATTTTATCGACATTATTTACCGGAATTGTTTAAAATTTGGTATTTGAAGTTCGATTTTTTTTCAAGGTTCGCATTTGATATTGTAATGGGTCGTATAGACCCTAATATACCGGCTACATTCGGTTTTTTTAAGATTTTCAACAGAATTTTTAACGGATTTTATTTTTTTGAAAATCGCTATATATTTAACCACACTTTTGTTTGCTTGATGACTAACGTTTGCTTTTTTGCTCAGACCCTCCGAAAATCTGAATTGTCCCAATAATTTCGTTTCTATCGTAGTGATGTAATGTGGTATTGTAACTCACTGAGGGGAAATATGAAGGTATAAAACTTTTAGTTAAGGAGAAATTTTTGGCCTCATAAAGGACATCCTGGAAGTAAAAATCAAATGTATTTAAATATGACTCATGAAAACTATTTCAAAACATAACTCACCTTTTTGTAGGGACACTTTTTCGGTAGATTGGTGACCCTCTTAAATTCCGCAATCAATGGCTTGATCAGTTGATTGGTCAGCGATTGTTGCAGAAACATGCAAGAATTAAATCTCAAATCGATCAGATGGATAATTTGCCTCGAATTGCTGGGCATTACATCGATGGTGACGTGAGATTTAAAACTTCTGACCAAATTGCGACTGAACGTTGTTTGCAGGGTAATGCTGTAGTTGTTGGTGCCGCGTTTCACAAATTCACAGCTTATCTGTTTGACTGGCTCTTTGTTATACTTACGACAGGTGACATTTTTTATTTCGAATATGGCAGTGCGACAGCCGGTGTTCTGAGATTGATGCCGTTATTTTATTACTATTATTTTTTGTTATTGTTTAATTTTTTTATTGAAAAAGTAACACTTACTTCAATCAGAATAATCAACATGCAGAGCAGCAGAGCCATTGGTGCGTTGACAATTTTCATAAACATTTTGAAAATAAATGAACACTAGTCGTTAACAGTTGCAAATAGTTAAGCTCTCTTCAATAGCTAAATTGTAGAATTTTAATACACAATCAAATTAGAGGTAAAATGTTTTTGGGGTTATTAAAAAAATAATTTTGATTTGATAATGCCCATTTGAAAAAAAATGGTGTTGAAGTACTCAATACTCCCGTTTAAAATGAGAGAGTTTTCAATTATTTATTTATAATATGTAATAATATGTACAACATATTTAAGCGTAAGGGCAAAAGAGAAAATCATGTTTACACCCTTCATTGTTACACAAAATATCCATCATAAATTTTGGCAATTTTGAAAATATTTTTGAAAAGACTACCCAATTACGCGCTAATCGCGGCTATAATCTTAGATTATTTAACAATATTTATACGAAGACGAAATTGTTTGCCATAGGTTGTAGTACCCATCAGGATCCTCCAGTACGAAATTTGAAACGATTCCGGTGAATAAAGTTGCTGAAATCATCAAAATACCGAATATCAGCAGGTACCGTTATGTGAGGGCTATACAAATACTTGGACCTGCATACAAAAATTTTTGTCATAGGCTGTAGTACCTATTAAGATCTTCCAATACGAAATTTAAAATGGTTATGCTGAATAACGTTGCTGAATTCATCAATATACCGACTATCGGGAGGTACTGTTAAAATGGGGGTTATACGAAGACGTGGAATTGCGTTCAAAAATATTTGTCATAGGTTGTAGTACCTATTACGAACTTCAAATACGAAATTTGAAACAGTTCCAGTGAATAATGCCGCTAAAATCATGAAAATACCGAATATCGGTAGGTACCGTAATATGGGACATGTCCCATTTACGAACTTAACAGAACCTACTTATAAACTATGCATTTGCGCAAAATTTTAGCCTTCTACCTCCATTCGTTCGCAAGATAGCGTGATTACAACAGACGGAAAGACAGACGGACATTGCTAGATCGTCTTAGAATTTTACGCTGATCAAGAATATATATATTGTAGGGTCTATTATAAATATTTCGAGGAGTTACAAACGGAATGACAAAGTTAATGTACCCTCCATAGAATAGCAGTGGGAATAAAAACTGCAACCAATTTCAGACTGCTGTCACTCGTCCGACAGCTGTTAAAATTATTCCAGCGGCAGCTCATTATATTGTTTACAAGCGTACGAAAGCATTTTGGTGAGAATATTCCAGAAAAAAATCGTGATAGAATTCAAGCGTGATAGTGTGATTTCTTTTTATTTGGCTGGAAACCCACAAGTGGTAATCGTTAGAGCACTCCGCATTTAGAGCACGCATTTAAATGCGAATAAATCTTTTGTGACTCGTACCATCGCTCGTTACCGTGATACTGGTAGCGTAGCCCGACGTCAAGGAAGTGAACGGAAGAAGACAGCAACATCAGCAGAAATGGTGTTTTCTCCGTCTCCGATGAGAAAACATTCGTTGTTCAGCAGTTTGTAAACAAACAAAATGATCGTGTTTACTTGCCAAAGAGGTCAGCTGAAAATGTGCACCTTCGGTTGGCCACCAGAACTCAAGTGCCGGTCATGGTGATGCTGTGGGCCGCCAGACAGCGACCTGTCCGCTCGTAGTAATCGACCGTGGCATCAGAATAAATGCCGAATATTATCGCGAAAATATTCTGGAGGGTGTATTAAAGCCTTGAGCACGCAAACATTTTGGCCGCAGACCTTGGACATTCCAACAGGACTCAACAATATCGCACTCAGCACGCGCCACCCAAGAATGGTTACAAAATGAGGTTCCTCGCTTCATTTCCAGCGCACAATGGCCACCAAAATCTCCGGATACCAATCCGTTGGACTATTGAGTCTGGAGTATTTTGGAAAGCAAGGTTGGTACTAAAAAATACCAAAGTGCCGATCATCTCAAGCAAGCGCTTCGCCGGGAATGGTCCAAAATACCCCAGAGCAACATTCGGGCAGTGTGTGACGGTTTCATTGGCCGATTGAAGGCCATAATTCGTGCCAAAGTTGACTAATTCGAATTTGATGCTATTTCCGATATTTTTGATTTCATTTAATAAAATAAAAAAAAAAAAAAAAAACAAGTAAAAAAACATTAAGTTCGGTCGGGCGAAACTTTTAATACCCTCCACCTTAGGTTAAAGGAAATATTAGAAGAAATGTGGCAAAAACCATTAAAATGCCGAATATCG
The DNA here is from genome assembly GCF_030504385.1 of Musca domestica. NCBI lineage: Eukaryota > Metazoa > Arthropoda > Insecta > Diptera > Muscidae > Musca > Musca domestica. The sequence goes on along the minus strand of NW_026712162.1, from coordinate 1,527,862 downwards.
GGAGGTATCGTTATATGGGGGCTATACCAAATCGTGGACCTACACATGCAATGTTTCGCCAACGGAGCTAGAACCCATTATGACCTACAAATACCAATTTTCAGACAAATACGTAAAAAATGTGGCATAAATCATCAAAATACCGAATATCGGAAGGTACCGTTATATGGGGACTATACCAGAACGTGGACCGATATATCTCATTTTCAATACCAACCATCCTAGACCCAATACAAATTGCTCTGCTAAATTTAGGCGCTCTACGTCAAATAATGTGGGCTGTATCGTGATTTCAACAGACAGACCGACGGGCAGACAGACAGACGGACATCGTTAAATCGACTTAGAATTTTATGCTGATTATGGATATATATACTTTATGTAGTCTACAACGAATATTTAAGGATGTTACAAACGGAATGACAGAGTTAATATACCCTCCTTTCCAAGGCGGAGGGCATAAAAATGTAAAAATTATGGCGTTTGACTTTGTTGCAGTTTTTTATCTCACTCTGTATATCATTTTCACAACAGATCTTGTGTCACAAAAAATGTTTGCATGTGTAAAATTTGAAGAATGCTTATTCCGATTTCTTTGAGCGTTTTGTTTTTCAAAATTTTGACCTGGAAATATTGAGATGTACCAAGTCTGAATGGAATCGGATATTAATTTCGCGTTTTATGAGCGATGGATATTCAAAATGTTGAATCCTTGTGGGGGAGGTACCAGAAGAAAAGGACCGATGTATCCCATCTTCACAGCAGATGTTCCGTTGGTAGAAATAATGGGATGTGTGAAATATGAAGAGGACCGGATTCTTATTTCGGAAACTGAAAACTTTGACCATTTGTGGTGGAGGTACCAGTAGGTCTCTACAATCTTTATCTTGTGTTGATAGAAATATTGAGATGGGCTAAGTCTGAATGGAATCGTCCGTCATATGTAATCTCCAATTAAAAACTCCCCGTAATTGTCTCTTAATGTTGGGAATTCTTAAGTTAACACAAGTATGTAATTGCTCTGAAATAATCGAACAATTTGATTCATTGTTTGTTACATTTTCAAATTATTATTTTGGATATTGGATAATATTTTGTTTTGTGATTTATTTCCAAAATGTCCATGAAAAGTGCCACCACACTAATAGTTCTGCTCTACATTCTTATTCATGTAAGTGATATTTTTCAATTTGAACAAAAATGTGTAAAAAAATCTCCTCTTTGTAGGATATCGATTGTGGAACACCATTTTCGAACTCAAAAATATCACCTGTCACAAATATCATGAAGAACTCTTTAAAAAGGTTAGCTGTAATTTTATGAGACGTAGCAGCAATAACTACAGCATAGGGCTTCAAATGATGTTCAGTCGTGAATTGGATCGAAATTTTAAAGCCCACGTTGCTATTGACGTAACTCCAACAAATTCTACACAAATCATTCATTTAATCGATTTGAGATTTAATTGTTGTATGTTTCTGCAACAATCGCTAGCCAATCAACTGGTCCGGCCGTTGATGAATGAATTTAAGAGGGTTACCAATCTGCCCGAAAAGTGTCCCTTCAAAAAGGTATGTACGAGTGTCATGTTTAATATTTTTTTCAATTTAAATTAAAGTATTTACTAATGTTGCAGGAAACCCTATATGATGTGAAGAATTTCTCTTTAACGAAAAAGTTTATGCCCACCTTTTTGCCCTCACTGGATTTCAATGCCACCCTAAATCTCTATGATAGAAATAAATTAGTAGCTTCGGTTCAGATTATAGGAAATATCACCCAAAAAGAAAAAACTAATAAACAATAGCAAGCCATGCAGATATTGGTTCATTCCGGAACAACGTCAGAGTTTCGGTCAGCCAGCTAGCTACCACAGTGTTTATCACTTAGTGTTTGTTTACTGTAGCAAAAGGGATAGCGTTGCGACTTCTGGACAGTTGCATCGGCTACATCACACGCCAAACATTCCTCGTCTGCGTCACCGTAATGCCTGCATTGGTGTTGGAAAATGGTCTTCCGGAAAGATATTACCCGCTTTAGAAAAGCAATAGCCCCCATTGTTTTACGTAATGATAACGCGAGGGGTTCTGCGTAAACACATCCGATTTATTGCTCCGCATTTTGCACAGTCACACTATGACACTCTCACCTTATTCTGGTGCGGAACAATAAATCTAATGTGTTTGTGAAGAACCCCTCGAGAGTTATGTGACAATCCATTTTTTTCTCCGATCAAACCATCTTCCTATCATCATCTTCAAAAGCAGATCGAGAAGATTTTATATCCTCCGATTCGCACATTTCTTTATCACGGGAAAGCCCATTGGCCTAAATTTTGTGAGTTCATCAATCATCTCTTCAGAGAACTGCCCAATGTTCGCTGACAGATTGGATTTTTCGAGGTAATGTTAAGAGGGGTTTCACGCTGACAGAACAGATTTATTGCTCCACATTTTGAACAGTACATGAGGGTGTCTTCATCTCGAATAACACTTTGATTATCTCCAAAAGCAGATGGCTGAGTTCCGCAATCGTTGCTTTAGAGAACAACCCAATTATTCTAATATTTGGGTAACTGAATTTTTTTCTCGAAATATCTTCACACATCGCAGACGCTTGCTATCTACATGCTGTTGGAATGCCCGAAATAAGACCAGATTTGGAAGCAGAGACAGCAAGACTAGCGGAAGACAGTCGGCAATCTAACCCTACATTTAAACTGCCATAAACGTCAAGAGTTTGGAAGAGGAAAAGTTGGCTAGAGTCGAGTACCTCCCAGGAAGTCCTCAACCTATAGTTCCCGAGACCAGAAAATAATTCAAGTGGTTCCCCAACTGAGCCCAGTGAGGGGAGGCATACAGGCCGATTCCATTGTTCTGGCCAGCAGCAAAGACTCATGGGGCATTTGATGCGGTCAAAACGTGCATCAAAATAACGGTTTAGACCCTGGGTCTCTTTTGGTCAAATCCAAGACATTTGGAGTCGACTCAGCGATGTCCGTCCGTCCGCACGACAACTCTCGAAGGGAGTATCCGATTTGATCCAAACTTGGTATCCAGAAAGATAAAGGATAATTCGATTTGGCTCCAACTTCGCAAGGTGCGAAAATGGACAATATCGGTCCACTCCATCAAGTACTTCCTCCACAAAGGGTCAATTTTTTGAATAATTATAACTCTTATAAAATGTGATGTAAGAGTCCGATTGTCTTCAAATTACACTTATTACAATATTTCTATTAACCCATGGTCTGGTATGAAGATGGACTATATCGGTCCACTCCTTCAGGTACCTCTCCCATAAAGGGTGAACATTTTGAATATCCATGAAGCTCATAAAATGCTAAATTAACGTGCGATTCCATTCAGACTTGTTACATCTCAATATTTCCATCAACACAAGAGCTGTTATAAACATGGTAGTGATCGGACTATTCCTTCTGGTACCTACCTCACAAAGGGTCAAAGTTTAAAATAACGCAAACGATCATTAAATCCGAAATAAGCATCCGTTTCTCTTCATATTTTGCACATCCCATTATTTCTACTAACACTAGATCTGATGCGAAGATAAGATATAACGGTCCACTCCTTTTGGTACCTCCCCTACAAGGGGTCAACTTTTTGAATATCCATTAAGTTCAAAAAACGCGAAATTAACATCATATTCCATTCAGATTTGGTATATTTCAATATTTCCATCAATACAAGGTCTGTTATAAGGATGGTAGAAATCGAACCATTTCTTCTGGTACTTCCCCGACATAGGGTTCAAGAGTTTGAAAAACAGAATGCTCAAAGAAAGCGAAATAAGCTCCCAACTCCCTTCAAATTTTACACATACAAACCTTTTTGCTAACACAAGATCTGTTGTGAAGATTTTATATATATCTGCTAGCCCCTTCTGGTACCTCATCCACAATGGGTCACAATTTTCAATACTTTTATCTGTCATAACTTGCGAAGAAGAAATTTCTTCAAACATAACCTGGATTACGTTTTCTAAAGGGGTTTAGAACATGAGTTTCACTCCCACTCTGTTTTTAAATTCGGTAATGATCTCCGCATGGCCAAGTTTGCAGGTCGGCGGTGCAATATGAATATTGTTTTTTAATTGTTTTAAAATTAGTAAAAATTTAGATTTCGCACTCGAATCGAGTTAGTAAATAATGATTCTTTGTTTGTTATTATTTGCAAAATGTTTGCACCTATAGCTGCGCTCTGCGTTCTTATAAGTATTCAAGTAAGTGTTTGATTTTCTTGGAAGAAAAAGCCCCTTAATAAAAAATTAATAATTATAGAGTATCGAAGGTCATGATTTTGTATACAAGATGAAGAATGTCACCTGTCGTACATACAACGAAGAACTTGTAAAGCGGTTGGGTTGCGATTTCACGAAACATCGTATCAATAATTATGTCATTAGCCTTCAATTGCTATTCACCCGTGATTTGGATCGAAGTTTCAAGGCTCACTTTGCCATAGATCTAATGCCGACAAATTCGCGACAAATAATCCATTTAATTAATGTAAGATTCAATTGTTGTGTGTTTTTGCAACGATCGCTGGAAAATCAACTGATCAGACCATTGATGATTGAATTGAAGAGGGTTACAAATCTGCCGAAGCAATGTCCCTACAAGAAGGTAAGACTTTGTCAAATGGTCGATTTTGATATACATTAATTTGTTTCTTTTCCATTTCAGGATGTCCTATATCAAGTGAAAAACTTCTCATTAAGTGAAGCTTTAATTCCTACATATCTGCCCACAGTGAATTTCAATGCAACCTTGAATCTCTATGATCGAAATGAGATCATAGTAATAATTCAGTTCTTGGGGAATATTGCTCAAAAGAAATGAGCAATTGTGACAATGGTTGAAACAATTTAGGTTTGAAATAAATGGAAAGTGCAATGGAAAGTTCTGTTGATATAGAACAGGAATAAGCTATAAATAGACATACGCACACAGAAATATATGTTTAAAAAATTGTAATTGTTGGACCTTAAAAACCGATTCTAGCACTACATCTTTGTCACAACATTTTATTTGAAATTCGAGATATCCTTTTTCTAATCCGTAAAGGGTTAATTATAATTCGAGACTTCCATTTGTTATTCGTAATAATTATTTAATTTCTAATTCTATTTGTTTATACCCTCCACCACAGTGTCATTCAATTCTATGTCGATTTAGCGATGTCCGTCCGAACCAAATGAAGAACCAAATAAATAAAGTTGATAAAACTTTACTCAAATGTATATTATGTCTGCAAGACTTTTGGTATTGAAAATGGGTCATGTAGGTCCACGTTTTGGTATAGCCCCCATATAATGGTACCTCCCTATTTTCCGTATTTTGGTGATTTAAGTGGAATTATTCACCGAAAATGTTTCAAATTTGGCATTTGAATTAAGTAATGGATACTACAGCCTAAGATGAAAAATTGTCTGTGCAGGTTCACGTCTTCGTATAGACCTCATATAAAGGTACCTTTCGATATTCGGTATTTTAATGATTTTAGCGACATTATTGACCGGAATTGTTTCAAATTTGGTATTTGAAGTTCGTCATAGATACTACAGCCTAAGACGAAAAATTGGGGAGGTACCAGAAGGTTTGGAATGATCTTGCCTATCTCAGAACTTGATCTAAGTTTCATAATAATTTTACAATGTACCTAGTTTGGACCAAATCGGATACTCCCTTTGAGAGTTGTTGTGCGTACCAGCCAGCCAGACAGACACAGAGACGACTCAAATGTCCTGAAACGGTATTGTCCAAAGAGACCTATATTCTAAAACCATTATCTCGATGAGACACGTTTTTGTCATATCACATGATATTTAGTCTGATGGTATAAAATATAACCGTTCAGCTGCCTAAACAATCCTAGGTTCGTTGCTCGGATGGTCCTTGATAAATATATAATTTAAAAATAATGAAAAAATTCTTGGTTAAAGCTCTGTGGGTCCCTGAATTTCCTTAAAAAATTCACGTTTGTTAGACTGAAAAAAGTTTAAAAAAATCCATGCCTATTGAAATGTTTATTCTTGCGAAAATATTCCTAAAAAATTCCGAGTTCTTGGGACTGATTATCCTTATGAAAAATATTCTCAAAAATCCACGTTTGTTGGACTGATTATCCTTGGAAAAATATTTTTAAAAAGTCTACGTTTGTTGGATTGGATATCCTTGGAAAAATATTTTTAAAAAGTCTACGTTTGTTGGATGGATTATCCTTAGAAAAATATTAAAAAATACAAACTGATTATCTTTGGAAAAATATTTTTTAAAAAAAATTCAAACTGATTATCTTTGGAAAACAATTTTTAAAAAAAAATCCAAACTGATTATCCTTGGAAAAATATTCTTAAAAAATCCATGTTTGTCGGACGAATTATCCTTGGAAAAATATCCTTAAAAAATCCATGTTTGTCGGACTAATTATCCTTGGAAAAATATCCTTAAAAAATCCATGTTTGTCGGACTAATTATCCTTGGAAAAGTATTTCTAAAAATCCCCGTTTGTTGGACTGATTATTCTTGGAAAAATATTTCTAAAAATACACGTTTGATGAACTGATTATCCTTCCGAAAATATACTTAAAAAATTCACGTTTGATAGACTGATTATCCTTATGGTATTTGAAGTTCGTCATGGATACTACAGCCTAAGACGAAAAATTGTCTGTGCAGGTTCACGTTTTCGTATAGCCCCCATATAACGGTACCTCCCGATATGCGGTACTTTGATGATTTTACCGACATTATTCACCGATTTTTTTTTTAAGTTTCGCATTTGAATATTGTAGTGTGTTATGACAAACGTTGCCTATGCAGGTCCACGTCGTCGTATAGACCCTAATATAACGGCTACATTCGGTACGCTTAAGATTTAAACAGAATTTTTAACGGATTTTATTTTTTGAAAATTGCCAAATTCGTTGAAAATGGTGCAGGGTATTCAAAGTTCGGCCCTGCCGGCTTTTTTACTTGTTTCATTTCTAATTCGAATTATTTAATTTGAAATTCGAATTACTCGAAACACAAAAAAAAAAACCCAACAAGAAACACAAAAAAGAACTGATGAGGATAGGTGGCTCTTTTCCATCGTTGTTTTTATAAAAACAAAAATAAAGGGATAAAGCCTAACCATTTAGCAACAACAAAAAACATTTTTTATTTTCGAATTATTTAATCTGTATTTTAAAATTTTCCATATCTTATTCGAATTATTTCATTTGAAATTTGAATTACTCCAAATAAAATTAAAAAAAAATCGAAAAGATCTTTTGTATTGGCTTCCCATTGCTTTTTCGAATTACAAAAAAAAAATCGTTCGAATCACTAGTGAAATAATTCGAAATTCAATGACAATAATTCGAAAAAAAATTGAATTACAAATGAAATATTTCGAATTTTAAATCGAGTTTTACGTATTACAAATGACACTCTCTCAAATTAAAATTGAATAATTTCGAATTACAAATGGAATTCTTGAATTTCAATTGAAATTTTAAGAATTACAAATGAATAGTGACGAATTGCAAGTAAAATATTTCGAATTACATCTGAAAATGTATAGGAATCTTCAAATAAATTTATAATTTAATTTTTTGTATCTCCTACTTGCAGTTTTTTTTTTTACCAAGAAAAAAAAATTCTATAACTTAAGGGCTAATATCCATTAACCTAAATTTCGTTGTGTCCTAAATGTTATTCTATTTGTTTTGTGTAGTGAAATGTTTGAGTCCGAAGCAAAAACTATCTTCAATTTAGCCGCATTAAATATGGATGAAGAAAAGTTTTGCAAAAACTGTAATCAATACAAACTTCTGGTACAAATGACTTCGTGTCTGGTATAATGCAATAATTGAAACTAAGTATCTTAGCACAAGTTGTTAGTGAAAAAAATTGTAAAATACACATTTGTTGCTCGTTTTGCGACCCAGATGGTTCTTGACAAATATTTAAACATGTTAAGAAGTATTAGTCGGTTTTGCCGACAGATTTATACCCACAGTCAATGTCCGTTTATTAGATGATTTTAAGCATATTATGAGCATGTTGGTTATTCAAAATTTTGACCCATTGTGGGGAGATGACTTAAGGAGTGGGCCTCTATCTACCGTCTTCACACCAGATCTTTTGTTAGAATATTGGAACGTATAAAAATTTAAGAGAACATGTGTGATACTTGAAGGCAATCGGGTCCTTACTTCATACTCGTATTTTATAAGACTTACAATTATTCAAAATTTTGACCCTTTGTTGGGAGTGGGCCGATGTTGTCCATTTTCGCATCTCACCTAGCACTGATACCAATCATGGGATTTGCAAAGTTTGCAGAAAATGGGATGATCCTTTCTCGTTCTATACGGCAATTTATTTTCTGTGAAAACTTTAACGTTTTGTGGGGGAGGTACCAGAAGGTTTGGAATGATGCTGCCTATCTTAGAACTCGATCTAAGTTTCATAATAATATTACGATGTAACTAGTTTGGACCATATCGGATACTCCATTTGAGGATTGTTGCGCGAACCCACAAATGTCCTGAAACGGATTTGGTCCAAAGAGACCAATAGTCTAAAATCGTTATTTCGATGAGACAAGTTGTGCCATATCAGCCATATGTCTGAAGGTATAAAAAGTAACTGTTTAGCCGCCATACAATCCTAGGTTTGTAGCTTGAATGGTCCTTGAAAAATATATAATTTAAAAATAATGAAAAAATTCTCGATTAAGACTCTCTGGGTTCCTGATTTTCCTTCAAAAATCCACGTTTGTTGGGCTGAAAAATATTTTTGAAAAACCCATGTCTATTGGACTGTTTATTCTTGCAAAAATATTCTTAAAAAATCCACGTTTGTTGGACTGAAAAATATTTTTGAAAAATCCATGTCTACTGGACTGTTTATCCTTGCAAAAATATTCTTAAAAAATCCACGTTTGTTGGACTTAAAAATATTTTTGAAAAATCCATGTCTATTGGACTGTTTATCCTTGCATAAATATTCCTAAAGAATTCACGTTTTTTGCAATGGTTATCCTTGAAAAAAATTTTTTAAAAAATCCATGTTTGTTGGACTGATTATCCTTAAAAAATATTTAAAAAAATACACATTTGTTGGACAGATTATCCTTAAAAAATATTTAAAAAAATCCACGTTTGTTGGACTGATTATCCTTAAAAAATATTTTTAAAAAATCCACTTTTTTTAGAAAATCCACGTTGTTGGACTGACTGTTCTTGCTTTTAAAAAATCCTCCTTTGTTGGGCGGAAAAATATTTTTAAAATATATATGTCTGTAGAACTGATCATTTTTGAAACTTATTTTTTCAGAAGTCCACGTTTGTTGGACTGATTATCCTTAGAAAAATATTTAAAAGAATCACGTTTGTTGGACTGATTATCCTTGGAAAAATATTCTTAATTTTTTTTCAAATATTCTTAAAAATCCACTTTGAAGACGCTGAGGGTCCTTGAGAAATAGTTTTAAAAATTCCGTAAAATATTTATACAAAATCCTTTAATAACATTATTAAATAATGCACTTTTTTTTTGAAAATCCGTTCCCTAAAATTCTCGCTTTTCGCTCTTTTGTTGGTCTGACCTATCCCATTATCCTTTTGACTTTCCCATGACTTTACACTGAATATAAATTATTCAGCTCGCAACGAAAATCTTTCAACTATCGAAACATAAATTATTTGCCAGCGCGGCGATTCATGACCCACAGTATGATGGAATACTGAAAGGGCCATTTGTGTTTCTTGCCCCAGCGCGCCCTTCCCTTTGCAAACGATTTTGTGAGAGAAAAGAAAAATAAACTTCAACTTCAACAACAACAAGAACAGTTAGTTAATATGTACATAATTGAATGAACAAACATTTCATATTAATATTTAAAATTCAATCAACACTCCAAAAAAGAATGAACAAAAACAAAGCAACAATAAAATACTACTATTACACATGCACACTCATTTATAAAGTACTTAGAGCAGCTTCCTTTGCCACACAACAGCCCTCCTCTCCCCCTTTTCCCCCTCTACACATACAGACGCTAACACACATTAACTTTGGAGGGGGCAACAGTAACAATAAAGGAGGCGCAAAATAAAATAATGACCAAAATGAGATGAGACGGCTTTAAGCAATTAATGCCAGTCGACAAGCTAGCCAGCCAGCCAACCAACCACCAATAACAGCATACCAGCAGTTATTCTCCAGTCATCCAGCCACCCATTTATGCTCCAGCCAAACAAGAACAATAACAAAACAATGGCAAAGATAAAGTAACTGCAGAATCACAAAAACAATGGCAAAGCAAAACAAAATAAAAAATGGCAAAAAAAAAGTTATGGAAACACTACATACAACAATCATAAAGCATAAAAACACCAAGAACAACAACAAATTCGCACATAATGTATGATAGCCGACAATAACAATGAACTTAATATTTTCCACTCGGTAAGGTTCAGCAGACAGTTCAACGGAAAGACAGGAACAAAAAAAAACAAAACGAAAGAAAGCTCTGCTTCTGCCACAAAACGAGAACGAGCGAGCGAGCAATGAAGCTAATAACAGGAGGATAATGTGGTTTTATTGTAAAGCTTTTGTTTGAGTCTGTAAAGTGTGCAGATTTGGTTTCTCTCGTTCTCTTTGTCACTCTCTCAAGTTATTGTTCCTGAGAGACAAGGGAAAGAATTTGAAATTATCCTATGAATGGGAAGCAAAAATTTAAAATGATTAATTCAATTAAAAGCCGCTTTTGAAACTTGGCATATTTTCAGGATGCCTTGGGCTTTCCTTAAGAAATCGGATTTAAAAAATAAATCCCTTATAAAAAGCAGGTTGTTCATTTTTTTAATTTTTATTAAAAAAGTAGAATCACTGATTTTCTTTTTCTTTTTATGGAATGACTATAATCGGGGAAATTTGAAATATTGAAGAAACAAAACTACATTTTTTAAATATTTTTTTGAACAAAAAGAATCGCCAATTTTGTAAAATATACTTTTGAACAGGATTTGTGGATTTTAAATTATTTTTAAAGAGGTAGAAATTTATTTTTCAAATATTTCAGAGGATTTCAATTTTATTTTCTATTAAAACTTTAGATCACCTTTTTTGGACTATACAGGGTTGCCCATATTCGACGGGCCCATGTTTTGTTATGCGACTTGTGTGTGGTGGAGCGCCGTCTTGTTGAAACCAGAACTGCCTCATACGCTTTCGACGAATAATTGGCATCACAAAATTGGTCATCATGTCGCGATAACGCTCCTGATTGATGGTAACCGCATGGCCATTTTCATTTTGGAAGAAAAACGACCCAATGTACGTTTTCGCACTAACGCCGCATCAAACTGTGTCTTTTTCGTCATGAAGAGGAACTTCTTGAATCTCCTGAGGATTTTCGTAAAAACGACAATTTTGATTATTTACGGTCCCTTAGAAGGCGCACTTCTCACATTTTTTAATGTTTTAAAAGCACGTTGAGTTTTCACAATTGACTTCTTCTGTTGAATGTAAATTTCAACTATTTCGAGTGGCGTGTATTGTTTCATGGTAAAAATCTGCTTGGACTGACGCTTCAAACGCGGTATGTCATTAAGCGATGTGACATCTCTGTCAAAAGTTATGGCGTTGCCAGATGGGTCCGTCGAATATGGGCAACCCTGTATAGACTACTTCCCTCGCTTTGTATGAGATATGTGACAATTTTACACATGTATTTCGCTTCGCCTAATACTAATAAAAATATGGAGATGGGCAAAATTTAAAGAAAATCGAATATTTACCAGGAACCATATTCACATCCATATTAACATCTGATCTCTGGCTAAGAGAAATATTTATATACCCCAAGAATCTCTGACTTGTTTCTCAAGTTATTAGATATATATTTATTGAAAATTGTTACCCTTTGTGGGACAGGTACCAGAAGGGGTACCTGTAAAAATTTTTAGATATGTGAGATTAAAAGAAAACAAGTTAAAAAGCATTATTCGGTTTTATCGAAGTCAATACATGATTATTTCAAAATATTTTGACTTCTGCTATGATTATTCAAATTGTTAACCCTCTGTGGAGTAGGTTCCGAAGGTTAGGTTATTTTCGCTCTCTTTGAGGGTTTTGTTTTTAAAATCTTGGACCCTATGTGGGGCAAGTGCCAGAAGAAATGGTCCGATTTTTACCATCTTTATAAGAGATGGTGTGTTGATGGAAATATTGAGATGTACCAAGTATGGAATGAATCGGATGTTGATTTCGCTTTCCATGAGATTCATGGATATTCAAAATTTTGACCCTTTGTGGGGGAGGTACCAGAGAAAATGGATCGATATTTTCTATCTTCACCGCAGATCTTGTGTTGGTTGGGGTTATGTGTTTCATGGATATTCAAAATGTTGACCCTTTGTTGGGGAGGTGTCAGAAGGATTAGACCGATGTATGCCATCTTCGCACAACCATAAAAATATTGTGACGTGTGTAATTTGAAGACAATCGTACTTTTACATCACATTTTATAAGAAAAAACTGCAATCAACTTCACACTGCTGTCATTTCTAAGCCACCCGTCCGACATCTGTTAAAATTATTCCAGTGACAGCTCATTATATTGTTTACAAGCGTACAGAAGCATTTTGGTGAGAATTTTCCAGAAAAAAAGTTATTCGTGATGTAATTCAAGCGCGATAGTTTGACTTCTTTATATTTGGCTGGAAAACCACAAGTGGCTATCGTTAGAGCACTCCAGCATTTAAATGTGAATAAATCTTTTTGTGTCTCGTACCATCACTCGTTACCGTGATACTGGTAGCGTAGCCCGACGTCAAGGAAATGGACGGAAGAAAACAGCAACTTCAACAGAAATGGTTCGAAAAGTAAAGAAGCGGCTTGATCGAAACCCGCGTCGCAGTGGTCGAAAAATGGCTCGAGAGCTGAACATATAGCAATATTCCATTCGGCAAATATTGAAAAATGAGCTCGGGGTAAAGCCATTGAAATTCCAAAATGTGCAAGAACTTACACCGCAACAGAAAGAAAATAGACTCAAAAGAGCTTAAGAGTTGCTTCGCTTTGCCGAAAGTGGTGAACTGCCGAAATTGCTTTTCCCCGATGAGAAAACATTCGTTGTCCAGCAGTTTGTAAACAAACAAAATGAATGTGCACCTTCGGTTGGCCACCAGAACTCAAGCGCCAACCATGGTGATGGTGTGGGCCGCTATAGCAGCCGATGGTCGTTCTCCGCTTGTATAAATCGACCGTGGCATCAGAATAAATGCCGAATATTATAGCGAAAATATTCTCGAGGGTGTATTAAAGCCTTGGGCACGCAAACATTTTGGCTGCAGACCATGGACATTTCAACAGGACTCAGCACGCGCCACCCAAGAATGGCTACAAAATGAGGTTCCTCTCTTCATTTCCAGCGCATAATGGCCACCAAAATCACCGGATACCAATCCGTTGGACTATTGTGTCTGGAGTATTTTGGAAAGCAAGGTTGGCACTAAACAATACCAAAATGTCGATCACCTCAAGCAAGCGCCTCGCCGGGAATGGCCAAAATACCGCAGAGCAACATTCGGGCAGCATGTGAGGGTTTCATTGACTGTTTGAAGTCCATAATTCGTACCAAAGGTGACCAAATCTGTGAAATTTTTTTTTCATTTTTTATCGAGGATTTTCAAGAGATTTTAATTGAGCTCTATTAATTCTAACAAATTCAAGAATATTTGTACAAAGACGAAATTTAAATTTATAATGATATTTAATCTCATCACACATTTTTTTGTAATAATTCCATCAGCATAATAATATAATATTTCCTGGCATCTCTATGCAAGAATATTTAGAGCATAAGCTGTTCTCTCTCTCTAAGCCAACATAAAGCAAATGTTCTCATGACAATGTCGGCAAATACGAAAAGCTTTCCACATCAAGTTTCTCTTTTCAAATCAGATAATATAATTTAAAACGTTTGCTTTTCTCTTCAAGCCCTTTGCACTCCTTACTCCGGTGCTCTGTAACATTTGATGTAAATTATTTGGGCTTTTGATTTACAACCTTAAAGAACCATTAAATGCTATGCTTTCGCATAAGCTCAAAATAACATAAAATAAAAAAGCAATATGTAACAGCTAATTTGGCCATTTTATTTACAGTATAGTGGATCAAGAAAAACATATTTTAACGATTTTTTTCATTATTTCTGAAATATATTTTAGAAGGTTTTAGTGAATTTCTAACAATATTCCCAGCGGTGGATGTTTTAAAAATGAATTGTAGGAACAAAAAAACCATTAACGTCGATTGTTTTCAAGGACCTTAGCTTGAATATTTTAAGAAACATTTTTGAAGAAAAAATTTTCAAGGGCAATGAGTGTTACCGAATTTGTTTTTTACAATATTTTTTTAAAGACCAAATGTTGCTTTTTTGGGAAAAACATTTGTCGAGTAATATCAGAATCACCAAATGAGGTTTTCTTTTAATTTTCAAGAACCAATGTGGGTTTTTAAATAATATTTTTGAAGGAGTATTAGAATTTAAGAATAATATTTTGTAAGGACCAAATATGAGTAATATTAATTAATATTTTTGCGAGGATTTATTTAGAAATCAAAATTAGAATTTTTGTGAATATTTTTTCAGGAATAAAACATGGATTTTTCAAGCACCAAATGTGGTTTTTATACCCTCCACCATAGTAGGGAGGGTATATTCAATTTGTTATTCCGTTTGTAACAACTTGAACTATACATTTTAGACACCACAAAGTATATATATTCTTGATCATCATAAAATACTATGTCGATTTAGCGATGTCCGTCCGTATGCACGTCTGTGGAAATCACTCTAGCTTCCGAATGAAATGAAGTAGGTTGATAAAATTTTACTCAAATGTGTATTATGTCTGTAGGACTTTTGGTATTGAAAATGGGTCGGTATTTTTATCATTTTAGTTGCATTATTCACCGATTTTTTTTAAGTTTCGCCTTTGAATATTGTAGTGGCTTATGACAAAAGTTGTCTTTGCAGGTCTATGTCGTCGTATACACCCTAATATAACGTCTACACTCGGTATTTTTAAGATTTTAACAGAATTTTTAACGGATTTTGTTTTTTTTTAATTGCCAAGCTTTTTTACTTGTTTAATGAATATGTTTGGAAGGACCTATAGAACGGATTTTTTTTTTAATATTTTTCCAGGTCCTACGAAATGTGATTTTTTTTGAAAATATTTTTTCAAGGATCCACATTGCATTATTAAGAATTTTTGTTCAAGGGCCAAACATGTATTTTTGGAAATATTGTTTCAATACAAAGACCCGCGGAGTCACCCTACGAGGATTTTTAAGAATATTTTCCGAAGTCACTTAACGTGGATTTTTAAGAATATTTTCCCAAGTCACCCAACGTGGATTTTTAAGAGTATTTTCACACGTCACCCAACGTGAATTTTTAAGAGTATTTGTGAAAGGACCATCAGGTCACGATACGCTTATTTTTTAGAATATTGTTAAGGACGTAATTCGTAAATTTTTAAGAATATATTTTCAGAGACCATTCGAGTAATCAAACGTGAATTTTTAAGAAGATTTTTTTCAAGGACCATCAATGTCACCAAAATTGGAGTTCTTAATAAGATTTCTCAGGACCACCAGTGAGGAATGTGTCCATTTTTTGAGAGGACGGACCTACAAATCGTGGATTTAGTTTATTTCAAGGACTTCAAGAGATACATAATATGTTTTTTTAAGAATATTTTTTAAGGATCCTATAACATAGGCTTTTTAAGATTTTTATTCAATGTTCAGTTGAGCCATAAGCATGGATATTTTAAGATTTTTTTCACGGACCTACAAAACGTGGATTTATTTTATTTTAAGGACCTTCAAAAAAGAATATTTTTCAAATATTCCATAACTATAAAGCGCAGATTTTTAAAGATTTTCTTCAAGAATCAGCTCAGCCTTAAACATGGATACTTTAAAATTTTTTTGTTACGAAGATTTCTTACTTTATTACGAAAATTTCTTTAAGGACCTCATGAGCACGTGGATTTCTAACAATATTTATTTTTTCAAGACCTTAGGGTCTTAATGGGACATCCAGAGGAATTTATGTAGTTACTCTTTTCGACTTGTTTAAAAATATTTTTCAAGGACCCAAAAATTGTGGTCTTAAAAGGCCGACTAGGATTTTTTAGGTATTTTTTTTTTTTTTTCGAGGAAATCCAGGGGTACAAAATCTGAACATTTTACAAGGGCCCTCCATAGATGCAAAACTTGAATATATCCATAACATTTATCCAAGTTCGTCAAGAATTAGAAATTATAAATTTTTACAAAGATTTTTTTTCAAGGGCTACAGGATTTTTTATAAAGATACAAGGAACTTCATACATACATAACGTGGATTTCTAAAAAGCTTTTTCAAGAACGTAATATGAAGAATATGAATATGAAGAACCTTCAGAGGTATTAAACGTGATTTTTGAGTTTTTTAAAATTCTTTCAGAGGTACACAATGTTATTAGATCGATTTTTCAAGGACCTTCAGATGTACAAAGCGAGAAATGTCAAAGGAGTTTTTAAAGGACCACATAGAATATATTTTTCAAGGTCTTTGTAACAAGGATTTTTTAAGAAAACGTAAAGAATATTTTTTTCAATGACTTACAAAACGTAGATTATTTAAGAAAATTTTTTTTTTCATGAACTCAAAAAACTTTGATTTTTTAAGAATATTTTTATCCACGACTTATAAAACGAGGATTTTAAGGATATTTTTTTCAAGGATTTTTGATTTTTGACGAATATTTTACAAGGACCCACAGAGCGAAGATTTTTTAACTAATGTTTCTAAACTCTCTGAGTGGAAGAAAAAAAAAGAATATTTCAAGAAAAGTTTGAAAGAATTCCCAGATGCAAAATCTATAGATTTTTGGGAAGATTTTATTAAGGACTTTCTATTTAGGCCATAAGCGTGGATTTTTTAAGAACATTTGTTTTAAAGACTAAATAGACCAAAGCGTGGATTTTTTTAAGAATAATAGTTTTAATGGAAAATTAGACCAAAGCGTGGTTTTTTTTTTAGAATAACAGTTTTAAGGGAAAATTAGACCAAAGCGTAGATTTTTTAAGAATATTAGTTTTAAGGATAAATTAGACCAAAAGCGTGTATTTTTTATGAATATTTTTTTTCAAGAACCATCAAAGCCTTAAGGTCTTTTTCCAAGGACCATCGAAACCTTAATCGTGGATTTTTAGGGAATATTTTTTCAAGGACTAACAAAGCCTTAAACGTGGATTTTTAAAAAAGGACCATTAAGAATATTTTTTAAGGACTCTGTAGGTAATAAGCATAGATTTTTTAAAAATCTTTTTCGATTCCATATCTTTTGCTCCACTGTTATCCCATCCATGTATTCCTTATCCCCAATCCATTGCCAATGACATACATCACAAAACTGCGCTGGCTAATACTCTTAGCAAACTGTGTTAAGTGTGTATCTCTTTTATGCTTGAGTACCAAAAGAAAATACAACAATGCCAAAAGAGTGAGAGACAGAGTGGAAAACAAATAATAAGATTTTACTCTCGCTCTCTATGGTGCGGTTTGTGTGAAACACTTTCACACATTTCAATAGCGTGGCTAAGTAAATCCCAAAAGTTTACGAATTTTCTATCTGTGTCTGTGTGTGTGTGTATGTGTTGGTCGTGTTGTTGTGTGGCATAAAAGATAAACAACATCATCAACAGCAATTGTGGTGATAAATCACACATCCACATAAACGAATGTTATTTTGCGGTCCAGAGGAGTCTAGAAAGTTTGCTGGAAAAGAGATTTTGCTGGCAAAGGTAAGAGAGAGAGAGAGCCATGTTAATTTAATGGTCTTGACGGTGATGATGCTGGGCTTTGTTTCTCTCTTTGTGACACGTTGGAAAATGTACTACGTGTGATACTACTTGTCTTGGGATTGCTCTCCTCCTCTGGCCCCCTGAAACGGGAGAGTGTAAACTTTCTTCTATGTTTACATCTGTTGGTATGCCTTTACATTGCGGGCTTGTCTTATTGTCGTTTCGTACCATATCGTGGCCTGGTGGCTGGTTCTTCACTTCTGTTTGGCTAAATCCTGTTGACGTTGTTGTTGGTATTGCCTCTGTTTTTGCAGCAGCAGCAGCAGTAGCAGCTGCCTGCTTGCCAGTGATGATGTCTCTTGTGTTTGGTGCAAAAAAAGCTTTGGAGGACAATTCAGTTCAATCGCCAACCTTCATACTGAACTGTTGTATCTGAAAATTCGTGGAAAATTTTGTGTGTTGAAGAATGAATGAAACACAGAATAGAAGGAAAAATCAAAAAGGAATTTCTGTGTGAGATGATTTTTGGTCTTGCCAGCTACATATATCGGGAAAATAATTGTGTAAATGCGCGTGTGTGTGACAAAAAATAATGGAAAATTTCCTTAACCAAAAAATGAAATAAAAAATTGTGAATTGAAAAAAAGGAAAATAAAATTTAAAAATATTTTAAATTCTTCAAAGATTCCCATAAATACCCACAAAAAGAATGGAAGAAATATGTAAAATATGAAAAAAAAAACCTCAACATCAGTTTTGGGTGTGTGCTGCCTCTGCTGCCGTTTCGTTCGTATTCCAGGAATCTCCCTATTACTCGGTGTCTCTGTGTGTGTGTATGTGTAAATTTTTACTATCAAAGCAAAGAATAAAAGTGTATGAAGTGTAAAGAATTTCTTGGGTGTTTTTCTGTACAAAATCTCTCTTTATCTTCCGCAAAGGAAAAAAAGAAGGAAAGAAAGAGTCCCACATGGAGTTTCCATGTGAGTGTGTATGTGCATGTGTGTGTGTGAAGCTGCTTTCTAAGCTCCCCAAGAATTTGTAATTCAAGTGGCATATTTCCAAGTCTTTAATATTGATGAGAAGCAGCGTATGTGTGTATGTAGTTTCTTCTGCCTCATTTGAAAAGCGGTCTATTTACCAAACAGAATGGAAAACTAACAATAAATTGCAAGCAGAAGAAGAAGAGACACGCTGAAAATATTGTATCATCAAGTTGACACGTGCTTTTTTTTCCTAAAACGTTTTCAATATTCTGCGAACATTTCCTTGTTTGTTTCATTGCAGCATCTGTGGAAGGAGCATGAAGAGCTTACGCCAAATAACATTTATATGTTTTCAAAAAAAAAAAAAAAACTTTCATTTAAAATATGTATGAATGTAAACATTTTGGCCAACATTTGAGTACTATATTAGGGGGTACCGATTAGAGATATTTTAATCCCATTCTTTAAATAATATAAGGCCGGTCACCCGATTATCAATTCTCAATGACAAACTACTCAAGTTAGGATTTTGAAAACTGGCATGGTGAACATTATAAGTGAGAATAATAAGGGAATTTTGTCCTTTTTCTAAAAACATCTTAAAAATGAGTGAAAAAGCAGCTAAGTTCGGCCGGGTCGAACTTTAAATATTCTCAAATACTTGGAAGGAACTCGAAAAATTAAAAAAACTCGGGAAATACCGCTTAAATGAAATCCGTCATATTGTAGCTATACGAAGACGTAGAACTGCAAAAGTATTTTTTTCATGGTCGTACCAATTAAGACCTTTAAATATGAAATTTGGAAAAAATCCGATGAATATCGTCACTAAAAACCAAATTTGAGACAATTCCGGCGAAAAATGTCGTGTGTAGGCGTGGAAAAATTACTAAACCGAACATTTATTTACAATTTTATGCGAATAATTGTTAATCACAGTTTTAACCTCTTGTGTAGGAGGTATGAGAAGGAGTGGTCAGATAAATTCCATATTCATATTAGATATACCAAGTTTGGAAAGGAGCGCTCTATAGTATCGCTATAGCGCTATATAAGTATTGAAAATTTTGATTTTTTTTTTGGGCAGGTACGATATCTACATCTTTACACCAGATTTTGTGTTAATAGAAAAATTGGGATGTGTGGAATGTGGCACTTCACATTTATGTTGCTTATTTTGAATTTCATAAGTATTTGGGTTATTTAAAAATGTTGGTACCAGAAGGAATGATCTGATATATCCCATATTTATATCAGATCTTGTATTTATAAGTTTGAAGAGAATTTGGTGCATATTTTGCATTTTCTAAGAGTTATACTTGGAGTTGATGAATGTCTACCATGTTTGCAACAGCGGGAGATATACACCCCCGTTGTGGGGGTGGTAAAGAGGGACTTGTCCGATATATTCCATCTTTAAGTCAGATTTTCTGTTGATGAAAGTATTGAAATATGCCGAGTTTGAAACGAATCGGAGGCTTAATTTGGATTTTATGAAAGTTTAAAAGGGGGGTACATGATGGAGTGGGCCGATATTGTCCATTTTCGCACTTGACATATCATTGACATAAATATTCTAATTTGAAAAGTTTGTACAAAATCCATGTTTGTTCTATAAGGAAAATAAGCTTCTCCATTCAATATTAGAATAGATAAGAGTAATTGTGTGGCTGCGATTATGTTAAGTTAGATTATATTCAGTAGTACTTAAGGAACATATTTTTAAATAAAAACTAGAATTGAATCTACACCCAATCGAGGCGGTTGCATTCTTTTCTCATTGCTCCAGTCGAGCCGAATAAAGAATAGAATTACAAATCGAAGAGGGGGGTTGGATTCTTTCTAAAAACATTGGTCCTTCGAGCCGGATAGAGAATAGAATTGACAGTCGAAGAGGGTGATTAGATTCTGTGGACAGAAGGTGTGGACCGATATTGCCCATCTACGAACTCGAACTAAGTTTGGCAACAATATTATGATGTACCAAGTTTGGATTAAATCGTATACTTCCCTTGTAGAATTATGCATGCTCACCAACTAGACATACGAACGGATGGACACACCTACAAATTTAGACCTAGGGCCTAAAATCGTTATTTCGATGAGGAACGTTTTGGACGTATCTGTGGCTAAATATATATTCATGTTTTAGAATAAGAGTTGTGTCAATCTAGTTAGATCGAACGAACTAATTCCTTATCTAGTTCCGTGGACTTCGGTAGTTCGTATGAAAACTCTGCGTATAAGTGATATTAATATATGTGATATTTATGAAATCATTCATACGTTTAGGAATTTGATTTACACAACTCTATTTGGAATCCTTATTGCTCTTGAAAAAAACATTTTGGATTAGAAAATTGTGCATAAAATGATCCAACATACTGAGCGGCTTTTTAAAATTCGCCTTAGGAAGTTATAAACATTTTAAACATATCCTAAATATTAATATTTTATAGCGAATGCCATCAGTTGAGATTGATATTTTCAAGCGAATAAGGAATTTGTTCAAAGTGATATCTAGAATGACCAAATATAGTAGGTTTTCCCTTAAGTACTAAAGTGAGACTTTTTCAGAGCTATAGGGAAGTTTTTCTAAAAACGCCACATACATTTCAGAAAAATGCATAAAATCTTAACTGGTGTTGATAGTACAGTCCATATAGCTTAATGTTTGAAAATTGTTTCGAGCAAAGGTTGACCATAGTCCAATTTTGACATACTCTTTCCATCATTTCGGCCGGTATCTCATGAATAAATGCTTTAATGTTGTCTTTCAATGCGTGAGTTTTACAAAAAAAATAAAGAGCGACGATTACTGGCGTTGGTTCTTGAAAATCTTAGTTCGCAACTCCCCGATTTGTGGTATGTTAGTTCTTAAAAAAATATATTTTAAAGTCTGAGACTTTTGGTCTATGGTCCATGAGAAAATATATTTAAAAATCTCAGACTTTTGGTCTATGGTCTATATTTATTCGTCTATTGGTCTTTGAAAAAATATGTTAAAAATTCACCTATTATTGGTCTGTTTGTCCTTAAAAAAATATGTTTAAAAAATGTGCGCCTATTGGTCTGCTGGTCCTTAAATTTACTTTAAACATCCACGCTTCTTGATCTGTTGGTCCTTGAAAAGTGTACGCTTACTGGTATGTTGGTCCTTAAAAAATTTCTTTAAAGATCCACGCTTATTGATCTGTTGGTCCTTAAAAAGTGTACGCTTACTGGTCTGTTGGTCCTTAAAAAATTACTTTAAAGATCCACGCTTCTTGATCTGTTTATCCTTAAAAAATTACCTTAAAGATCCACCCTTCTTGATCTGTTGGTCCTAAAAAAATTACTTTAAAGATCCACGCTTCTTGATCTGTTGGTC
Source organism: Musca domestica (assembly GCF_030504385.1). Taxonomy (NCBI): domain Eukaryota; kingdom Metazoa; phylum Arthropoda; class Insecta; order Diptera; family Muscidae; genus Musca; species Musca domestica. Next base: position 1,505,622 of record NW_026712162.1, on the reverse strand, counting down.
CTTAAAAAATACTTTAAATACACATTTCTTTATCTGTTGCTCCTTGAAAAAGTATGATTGAAAAATCCACGCTTATTGGTCTGTTGGTCCTAGAAAAAGTATGATTGAAAAATCCACGCTTATTGGTCTGTTGGTTCTAAAAAAATTACTTTAAAGATCCACGCTTCTTGATCTGTTGCTCCTTAAAAAGTGTACGCTTTTTGGTCTATTGGTCCTTAAAAATTACTTTAAAGATCCACGCTTCTTGATCTGTTGGTCCTAAAAAATTACTTTAACGATCCACGCTTCTTGATCTGTTGGTCCTTAAAAAATACTTGAAATACACATTTCTTTATCTGTTGCTCCTTGAAAAAGTATGATTGAAAAATCCACGCTTATTGGTCTGTTGGTCCTAGAAAAAGTATGATTGAAAAATCCACGCTTATTGGTCTGTTGGTCCTAGAAAAAGTATGATTGAAAAATCGACGCTTATTGGTCTGTTGTTTCTTGAAAAGGTATGATTGAAAAATCCACGCTTGTTTGTCTCTGTCTCTTAAAAAAATGTCTAAAAATACACGTTTATTAACCTGTTGGTCCTTGAAAAAATATATTTAAAATCCACGTTTTTTAATTTTTGGTCCGTTAGAAAAGTGTGTTAAAAATCCTAGCTTATTGTTGTTGTGATCATTGAAAAATATGTTTAAAAAATCCTCGTTTATTGGCCTGTCGATCCTTGATAAAATATGTTTAAAAATCCTTGCATGTTGGTCCTTCCGTAGCAAAATTCAATTTAAATTGGAGCAATACGTCTCAAGCGGTTATAATTCCTGTAGTATGTGCCATTAAAAGTTCCGTCTATACTTCAGTTTTAATTTTAGTATAAAAGTATAAATAATAATAAAGTAAAGTATATAATAATAATAAAGTAAAGTATATAATAATAATAAAGTAAAGTATATAATAATAATAATAATAATAATAATAATAATAATAATAATAATAATAATAATAATAATAATAATAATAATAATAATAATAATAATAATATAATAATAATAATAATAATAATAATAATAATAATAATAATAATAATAATAATAATAATAATAATAATAATAATAATAATAATAATAATAATAATAATAATATAATAATAATAATAATAATAATAATAATAATAATAATAATATAATAATAATAATAATAATAATAATAATATAATAATAATAATAATAATAATAATAATATAATATAATAATAATAATAATAATAATAATAATAATAATAATAATAATAATAATAATAATAATAATAATAATAATAATAATAATAATATAATAATAATAATAATAATAATAATATAATAATAATAATAATAATAATAATAATAATAATAATAATAATAATAATAATAATAATAATAATAATAATAATAATAATAATAATAATAATAATAATAATAATAATAATAATAATAATAATAATAATAATAATAATAATAATAATAATAATAATAATAATAATAATAATAATAATAATAATAATAATAATAATAATAATAATAATAATAATAATAATAATAATAATAATAATAATAATATAATAATAATAATAATAATAATAATAATAATAATAATAATAATAATAATAATAATAATAATAATAATAATAATAATAATAATAATAATAATAATAATAATAATAATAATAATAATAATAATAATAATAATAATAATAATAATAATAATAATAATAATAATAATAATAATAATAATAATAATAATAATAATAATAATAATAATAATAATAATAATAATAATAATAATAATAATAATAATAATAATAATAATAATAATAATAATAATAATACTAATAATAATAATAATAATAATAATAATAATAATAATAATAATAATAATAATATAATAATAATAATAATAATAATAATAATAATAATAATAATAATAATAATAATAATAATAATAATAATAATAATAATAATAATAATAATAATAATAATAATAATAATAATAATAATAATAATAATAATAATAATAATAATAATAATAATAATAATAATAATAATAATAATAATAATAATAATAATAATAATAATAATAATAATAATAATAATAATAATAATAATAATAATATAATAATAATAATAATAATAATAATAATAATAATAATAATAATAATAATAATAATAATAATAATAATAATAATAATAATAATCGGGAGGTACCTTTATATGGGGGCTATACCACAACGTGGACCTATACATGCAATGTTTTGCCACACGCTTAGGGACCCGTTATGACCTACAAATACCAATTTCCAGACAAATCCGTGAAAAATGTGGCATAAATCATCAAAATACCGAATATCGGGAGGTACCGTTATATGGGGACTATACCAGAACGTGGACCGATTTATCTCATTTTCAATACCAACCATCCTAGACACAATGCAAATAGCTCTGCTAAATTTTGGCGCTCTACGTCAAATAATGTGGGCTGTATCGTGATTTCAATAGACAGACAGACGGACAGACAGACGGACAGACAGACGGATAGACGGCCATCGTTAAATCGACTTAGAATTTTATGCTGATTATGAATATATATACTTTATGGGATCTAAGACGAATATTTAAGGATGTTACAAACGGAATGACAAAGTTAGTATACCCTCCTTTCCAAGGTGGAGGGTATAATAATAAATAATTTTGGATCCAGTTTCCTAATTTACTGATACTCGACAGCAAACAGTGAAAAACACTCAAATAGGCGCCATCTATTCGTAAATATCTTTGACGTTCGATTTTCAAAACTGAAGTAAAGGTTGAGGCGGGTGCCATCTATATTAGAATTTGTATGGTCTTTTGCATCGCTTGAACCAGTTTAATTAATTTAAAGCCTATGAGCCGATTACACGGCAATCAAGTAATCCCATCCAAAAAAAATTATTCCCATACTAAGGAGCTTATGCAGCTCTCGTAAGGCACAACCTATAATACACATCCTCACTTTTTTCTTTCGCCAACATCCATCCACCTACTAACACAAATAAACATTTGTTTAGGCCGACTAGGCGATTATTATTCGAAAGAACGGATACGGATGTTTTTGTTGTTGCTGTCGTTGTTGTTTCTTTACGACAAAAATTTGTGCCATGATTTGTGTCGCTACCACCATCACCTCCTGTTTTTCTCCGCCAAGCCATGATGGCCGTTTATGTACCACACACACTTTTTTGCTGTTGTTTCCGTTGCACTGGCTGACGTTTTGTGATTGCGCTGGTGAGCAAAAAAAAAACAAGATTCTTGAAATTGTTAAGTGAGCGAGCGAGCACACACACACACATATTCGCATGCACACACACATATGCATTTACGAATATATCCCTCCAGTATATGCATGTACATATGTACGACTTTTTTAAAAGTGTAAGGTCAAGTATTTTGTTTTGAGTGGTCTTTTAGAAAAAAAAAAAAACTGCCGACTGACTGACTGGCAAGCGTTGTTATTAAGCGTCTACTACTGCTTCGGCTGCTGTTGCAGCATTTCATTGCCATGAAATTTGAATGGTTTTCCTTTTAGACTTTTTTTTAACCATTCTTGTTGTTTTTGTGTTATTTTTTCCTACTAGAAATATGGCATGAAATGACATCTTTTCTATTTTTTGAATGAATATTTAATGGATGTAGGAGGGATGGATGGATGGATGGATGGATGGACGGTGATGCAATTGCTATATAGAAATGACACATTAATCATTTAAATGAGATACAGTAAAAACTCAGTTAGACTGATCATTTTTAATTGAACTCTCAGAGGGGTAGATTTTATGGGTCTACATGGAATTGTAATGCTGTCCTTTACTGAGTCAGATGTTAGGCGTAGAATTTTATTGAGGTACACCTGTATATTATATCTAGTGGTGACATTCATCACAATCTTTTTAATTGTGGCTCAATTCTTTTCAATGGGAAAATTGTTCGACGTGGAGGTGTGGATTCTAATGGAAAAAAGAGGTCATTGAAAACATACAGTCCCGCATGGCTGAATAGGTTCGGTATTTTTTATATTTATACAGAAACGAACAAAGTGATGGGTGAATTTATGAACTTGAAAAAAGCTGGAATATAAAACAGCGAAAAGTTCAAGAAAGATTTTATTTCTAGAGAGCGCCATCTAAGGAGTAGTTGTAGAGTAGAGGGTATACGGGGTGAGATAAAAAAACTGCTGTAATTTCTAAGCCACCCGTCCGACAGCTGTTAAAATTATTCTAGTGACAGCTCATTATATTTTTTACAAGCGTACAAAAGCATTTTGGTGAGAATTTTCCCGAAAAAAAATTCAAGCGTGATAATGTGATTTCTTCATATTTGGCTGGAAAACCACAAGTGGCTATCGTTAGAGCACTCCAGCATTTAAATGTGAATAAATCTTTTGCGTTTCGTACCATCGCTCGTTACAGTGATACTGTTAGGTAGCCCGACGTCAAGGAAGTGGGCGGAAGAAAACAGCAACATCAGCAGAAAAGGTTCGAATAGTAAAGAAGCGACTTGATCGAAACCCGCGTCGCAGTGGCCGAAAAATGGCTCGTGAGCTGAACATATCGCAATATTCCATTCGGCAAATATTGAAAAATAAGCTCGGGGTAAAACCATTGAAATTAAAAAAAGTACTAGAACTTAAAACAGAGCTAAAGAGTTGCTTCGCTTGGCCGAAAGTGGTGAACTGCCGAATTTGGTTTTCTCCCATGAAAGAACACCATCGCTCGTTACCGTGATATTGGTAGCGTAGCCCGACCTCAAGGAAGTGGACGGAAGAAAACAGCAACATCAGCAGAGATGGTTCGAAAAGTAAAGAAGTGACTTGATCGAAACCCGCGTCGCAGTGGCCGAAAAATGGCTCGTGACCTGAACATATCGCAATATTCCATTCGGCAAATATTGAAAATGAGCTCGGGGTAAAGCCATTGAAATTCCAAAAAGTACAAGAACTTACCCCGCAACAGAAAGAAAATAGACTCAAAAGAGCTAAAGACTAGCTTCCCTTGGCCGAAAGTTGTGAACAGCCGAATTTGGTTTTCTCCGATGAGCAGTTTGTAAACAAACAAAATGATCGTGTTTACTAGTCAAAGAGGTCAGCTGAAAATGTGCTCGTTCGGTTGGCCACCAGAACTCAAGAGCCGGCCATGGTGATGGTGTGGACCTCCATAACAGCCGATCGTCGCTCTCCGCTCGTATCAATCGACCGTGGCATCAGAATAAATGCCGAATAATATCGCGAAAATATTCTGGAGGGTGTATAAAAGCCTTGGGCACGCAAACATTTTGACCGCAGACTTTGGGCATTCCAACAGGACTCAGCACCTTTTTTTTTCTCAGTACGCGCCACCCAAGAATGGTTACAAAATGAGGTTCCTAGCTTCATTTCCAGAGAACAATGGCCACCAAAATCTCCGGATACCAATCCGTTGGATTATTGTGTCTGGAGTATTTTGGAAATCAAGGTTGGCAATAAAAAATATCAAAGTGTCGATTACCTCAAGTATGCGCATCGGCGGGAATGGAAATGCCATGCCAAAATACCACAGAGCAACATTCGGGCAGCGTGTGATGGTTTCATTGGCCGTTTGAAGGGCAAAGGTGACAAATTCGAACAAATCTAAACTTATTCTAAAATCTGATTCTATATCCGACATTTTTTGCTTTTATTCAATAAAATTAAAAAAAGGTAAAAATTATGGAGTTTGACTTTGTTGCAGTTTTTTTTTATCTCACCCTGTATCTATACAGAAAATTATATTTACAATGAGCGCCATCTAACGGGTAGTTATATAAAATCTACACATTTTTTAGGCGAAAGCGGCAGTTATGTTTCAAACTTTCCCTAGTTAATATCGCACTTCTGGCGCGAGATTAGCTCTGATATTAAGTTGCGAGAATTCCATGAGGAATCTCGCGTATTGTTTTAATGAGCGCCACCTGCATACGAAATCATCAAATTTTATATCGGGCAGCAGTTTTTAAACTTTTGTAGATAAGCTGGGATTTCTATACCCTCAGCCATATGTCTACAGAAGGTATGTATCATTTGATACGGGCAAAACATGCCTAATCGGAATAAGGGTTTTAGACTCTAGGTTTGAAGACATTTGGAGTCGATCTAGCGATGTCCGTCCGTTCGAAGGGCGTATCTGATTTGTTCCAAACTTGGTACATCGTAATATTATTATCAAATTAGATCGAGTTCGTAGATGGCCAATATCGGTCCACCCTTTCTGGTACCTCCCCCACCAAAGTTCGAAATTTTCAAAAAAAAAAAAAAAAAAAAAAATATATATATATATATATATATATATATATATATATTTTGCTGCTCAGAAATAGAAGGATAATCCCATTTTGCTCCAACTTTGCAAATTCTAATATTAACATCAATGCTAGGTCAGGTGCGAAAATGGGCAATATCGGTCCACTCCATCAAGTACCTCCCACACAAAGGGTCAAAATTTTGAAAAATTATAAAATTTATAAATTTTAATGTAATAGTCCAATTGTCTTCAAATCGAACACATCACAATATTTTTTTAACCCAAGGTCTGGTGTGAAGATGGAATATATCGGTCCACTCCTTCTGGTATCTCCCCCACAAAGGATCAAAATTTTGAATATCTATTGAGCTTATAAAACACAATATCAGCATCTGATTCCATTCAGAGTTGCGACATCTCAATATTTCCATCAACGCAAGATCCGTTATAAAGATGGTTCAGATCGGACCATTCCTACTGGTACCTACCTCACAAAGGGTCAAAAATTTTAATAGCTAAAACGATCATAAAATCCGAAGTAAGCATTCGTATTTCACGCATCTCATTATTTCTACGAACAGAAGATCTGCCGTGACGATGAAATAAATCCGTTCACTCCCTCTGGTACCTTCCCCACAAAAGGATCAACATTTTGCATACCCATAAAGTTCATAAAACGCTAAATTAACATCCGATTTCATTCAGGCATGGTACATCTCAATATTTTCATCAGCACAAGATCTGTTATTAAGTTGGTAGAGATCGGACCTTTCCTTCTGGTACTTCCCCCGTTTAGACTCAATATTTCCCTCAACACAAGATCTGTTGTAAAGATGGTAGAGATCGGACAATTTTTTCTGGTACCTCCCCTACATAGGGTTTAAGATTTTGAAAAACAAAACGCTCAAAGAATGCGAAATTAGCATCGAACTCTCCTCAAATTTCACACATCCAAATATTTTTGCTAATGCAAGATCTGTTGTGAAGCTAATATATATCTGCGAACCCCTTCTGGTACAATTTTCAATACTTTAATCTGTCATGACTTGCGAAACAAGTCAGCGATTCTTTACAACTTGCTATATCTAAATATATCTCTCAACCAGAAACCTGAGATGATTACGGAATTTATGATTTCCCATAAAATTGGATATAAATGTTCGATTTTCTTGTACTTTTGCCCATACCAATATTTTTATATGCATCAGATGAAGTATGAAAGTGTTATACTTCGGTCCACGCACATATTAACATTTTCTAAATATGATAACATATCTCATAAAAAGTGGATGAAGTAACCAATATAGTCCAAACCTGACACGAAGCAATATTTATGTCATAATAATTTAATATTGGTCCATTTCTTCTGGACCTAGTTTGAATAATCATAACAGAAGTCAAAATATATTTAAATAATCGAACATAGGCTGAGTGTATATAATTGTCGGCAAACCGGACTGATGCTTTTATTCATGTTGCCTAAATTATATATTCTTTGTTATTGGGTATATATACTTTCGTTTTTATATAAAAGTCCCGCGTTATTACATATTGAAAAGCTACCTGCAAGGGAAAACATAACCTTGAAATACATTATAATACAGTCCTTCTTTATAAACACATTTCGATTTGTTATGCTTCGGCCTCTTATTTCTCCCTCTACTTATTCTCACATTCTTATGTCATAATCTCAAACTGATAACATATTCTCTTTTTTACTGCCATCTTTATCACATTATAGTTATTCATTATATTATTGTTATTGTGATTATTGCGATTACTATTTGAGAGGCTATTGTAAATATTAAGTTTCTATTTTGTTCTTGTTGTCATTTCACAGCGGCCACCCTCAAACAAATTGCACACATGCCACTCACCCTCGATGCGCACACATATTCTCAAACACAATTCAGACAATGTTATTGCCATGATATTCATGTAATACTCATGTTTTATATTTCTTTTGTTATTGTTGTTGGTGTTGTTGCTATTTTCTTTTTCATTTCATTTGATTTTCATATTTTGTCGAGTAAATTTGCTGAAACAGCAGAATGCATTCATTTTGAAATGAAATTGCTTACTGTATTTATTCGTTTGTAAGCAGATAGTGTGGCAGAGACAAGTGAGTGGTAATGAAATGTCAAAGTCGTTTATTAGGAATGGGAAAATCGTTGTGCAGTTAACATACAGGGTGAGATAAGAAAACTGCAACAAAGTCAAACGCCATATTTTTTATATATTTTTTTTGATTTTATTGAATGAAAGCAAAAAATGTCGGAAATGGCATCAAATTTTAGAATAAGTTTTGATTTGTTCGAATTGGTCACATTTGGCACGAATTATGGCCTTCGAACGGCCAATGAAACCGTCACACGCTGCCCGAATGTTGCTCTGCGGCATTTTGGCCCATTTCCGGCGAAGCGCTTGCTTGAGGTGATTGACACTTTGGTATTTTTTAGTGCCAACCTTGCTTTCCAAAATACTCCAGACACAATAGTCCAACGGATTGGCATGCGAAGATTTTGGTGCCCATTGTGCGCTGGAAATGAAGCGAGGAACCTCATTTTGTAAGCATTCCTGGGTGGCGCGTGTTGAGTGCGATGGTGCTGGGTCCTGTTTGAATGTCCAAGGTCTTCGGCCAAAATGTGTGCGTGCCCAAGGCTGTAATACACCCTCCAGAATATTTTCGCGATAATATTCGCTATAATATTCGATTATATTTCGCGATAATATTTATTCTGATGCCACGGTCGATCAATACGAGCGGAGAGCGACCATCGGCTGTTATGGCGGCCCACACCCTCACCATGGCCGGCGCTTTAGTTCTGGTGGCCAACCGAAGGTGCACATTTTCAGCTGACCTCTTTGGCAATTAAACACGATCACACTTGAATTCCATCACGAATAACTGTTTTTTTCTTGAAAATTTTTACCAAACTGCTTTTGTACACTTGTAAACAATATCATAAGCTGTCACTGGAATAGTTTTAACAGCTATCGGACGAGTCTGAAGCAGACCAAAATTCCTGATTTTTAAAGAATATTTTTGGAAAGACTCAGATTTTTTGTAAAATATTTTAAATAATTTTAAAATAAGTTAAAATTAATTTAAATTAATAAATTTGAGGTCAGTAACAGTTTAACTCGAAAGAGAAAATTATAAAAATAATAAGTTAAAAAGTATCAGTCGGTTTTGGCGACAGATGTATAACCTCAACCAATGTACGATTCTTTAAATATATTTTGACTTCTGTTATGATTATTCAAAATTCTTGACTCCCAATGGAGTAGCTTCCGACGGAATGGGCCAATATTGTCCATTTCGTATCGGACCTAAATAAATGCGATGTAAATGTTGCTATGTACTCGGTTCGGACTATATTGGTTATTTCCTTCACTTTATTTGAGATATGTGATAGTGTTTATAAAATGTTGTCGACCGAAGTTTTTCAGATCAAAATATTAGTATGAGCAATTTTTATGCGAAATAATAAATTTATATTCATCTCAGGTTTTTGCTTGAGTGAAACATTTATATATTGTATGTTGTAAAGAATTGCTGACTGGTTTTGTAAGTTATGACGTTTGAAAGTATTGAAAAATTTGACCCTTTATGGATGAGGTACAAGAAGGGGTTCGCATGTATATATATCATCTTCACAATAGATCTTGTGCTAGCAAAAATGTTTGCTAACTGAAAACACAGTTGAATGCTTATTTTGCCTTCTTTGAGTGTTTGTTTTTCAAAATCTTAAACCTTTTGGTGGGGGAGGTACCAGAAGGAATGGTCCGATCTCTACCTTTTTTTAACAGATCTTACGTTGATAGAAATATTGAGATGTACCAAGCCTTAATAGAATCGGATGTTAATTTCGCGATTTATAAGCTTTAATGGATCCTTTTATGGGGGGCCTACCAGAAAGAGGGGACCGATATATTCCATCGTCACACAGATCTTGAGTTGGTAGAAATTACTGCATGTGTGAAATATGAACAAACTTTGACCTTTTGTGGGGGAGGTACCAGAAAGAATGGTCCGATCTCGTATTGATAGAAATATTGAGATGTGCCTAGTCTGAATGGAATCGCATGTACATTTCGCGTTTTATAAGCTTCTTGGATTTTCAAAATTTTGATCCTCTGTGAGGGAAGTACCAGAAAGTGTGGACCGATACATTCCATATTCAAAGCAAATATTGTGTCGGTAGAAATAATGGGATGTGAGAAATATGAACAGAACTGGATGCTTATTTCGGATTTTATAATCGTTTTGGTTATTCAAAACTATGACCCTTTGTATGGGAGGTACCAGAAAGAATCATCCGACCTCTACCATCTTTATAACAGATCATGTGTTGATGGAAATATTGAGATGCGCCAAGTTTGAATAAAATTGAATTTTAATTTCGTGTTTTATGAACTTTATGGATATTCAATATTTTGATTCTTTGTGAGGGAGATACCAGAAGGAGTGGACCGATATATTCCATCTTCACACCATACGTTGGGTCAATAAAAATAATGTGATGTGTGAAATTTGAAGACAATCTAACTATTACATCACATATTATAAGAGTTGTAATTGCTCAAAATTGTGACCCTTTGTGAGGGAGGTACTTGATGGAGGGGACCGATATTGTCTATTTTCGCACTGATGCAAATATTAGGATTTTCAAATTTGAGCAAAATCAAATTATCGCTTGTATTTCTGTGAAGAAAATATATTTTTTTGTTGAAATTTTCGACCTTTTTTGCGGGAGGTACCAGAAGGAGTGGACCGATGTATTCCATCTTAACACCAGACCTTGGGTAAATAAAAATATTGTAACGTGTGTAATTTGAAGACAATCGGTCTCTTAGGTCGCATTTTATAAGAGTTATAATTATTCAAAATTTTGACCTTTTGTGGGGGAGGTACTTAATGGAGTATACTGATATTGCCCATATTAACACCTAATCTGTCACTGATGCAAATACTAAGATTTGTTGGATCAAAATTGGATTATCAATTCTCTTTCTGTGCATAAAAAATGTGTCAAAATCTTGTGGACAAGAACGATATTGATATATGTTAAAAGATGAACTCGATCGAAGTTTGATAAAAATATTACGATGTACCAAGTTTGGACCAAATCGGATGCTCTCTGCGAAATTTATCGTGCGCACCAGCCAGACGGACGGATATAGCTAGATCGACTCCAAATGTCCTGAAACGGATTTGGTCCAAAGAGACATAGAGTCTAAAACCGCTATTTCGATGAGGCACGCTTTAACCTCTCTAGCCATATGGTTGAGGGTATAAAAACAGTTTTGTTAATTTACGTCAAACTTCAAGTAAAAAGGTGTAACTCCTTGAGTTCAATATATCAACATGATATTTGATAGGAAGATAAAGTAACATTTGAAGAAAAAAATAAAATTGGTAACTCAAAAAACATTTTTTTGAGTTATGCCTCTCTTTTACCGATAAGTATTTGTTCATCTTTAATTTGAATGACCTAACAAACCACACATCCAAACTGGCAGGAATTTCCAAATTTTTTACAAAAAATATAAAAAAAAAGTGTCTACTTGTTTTTTAGCGGAATTCCTCCCCTCAAAATCGAGATGTTGACATAACTTGAAGTTTGTCGCAGACAAGAGCCGAAGAGTTGATTACAATGTCTGGTGGATTGGCAGCCGAATACCAGAAATAAAACATGCATGTACATGCTGACAATGCCGCAATATAACAAAAACAACAACAACAAAAAAGGGAACTAAAGGGATACACATGTCACACAAATAGAACGCAACAATTACACACAGACACACACACACATGAACTCACACTGCGATCTGTGTTTGTTAACAATTTGTTGGAGCAAATGTTTGCAGTCGTTGTTGTGGCTGTTGTATTTTTGCTTGTTATACCCTACAACACTATGTGTTGGGGGTATTATAAGTTTGATTGGGCCACAAATTATGTAACACCTCGAAATATTGATTTCCCATATAGGAAAGTATATATGGATCTTCCTAGCTCGCCGAGCTGAGTCGATCTAGCTATGTATGTCCGTCCGTCCGTCTGTCCGTCTGTCCACGTTAATTTGTAATAACTCTACAGGTCGCAATTATGGTCCGATCTTCACGAAATTTAGAATGTAGGTGGGGCTTGGACCAGAATAGAAGCCTATTGCTTTTGGAGATGATCGCCAAATGTTTAGGGGTTGAAATGGACCAAATACTGAAAAAATGTCGGATTTTGCAGAAGCTATACAGGTCGCAATTATAGACCAATCGACACGTAGCTAGAGTTTAGGGCGGGGAAGAAGCCTACCAATTTGGGTGGTCATCGGATAATATTTAGCGGGTAAAATAGACCCTATCTTTTGTGTTGAAAAAATTCAAAATTTTTCATAAACCGCGAATATTTTAAATCCCGGCGAAATCACGAAGCCATGACAAGGTTTCTTTTGATCTTTACATTGATGTTAACATCCAACAAATCGGATATATAGCAAAATATGTGCGATATATATGTCTATCAAAGAAGATATGCTTGAAAGATATCTTATATGTCGAGAACGGCTGAACTGATTTCAACCGTTCTCATTAATTCAAAATAGCCTCTTGGCAGGAAAAAAAAAACGTCTAAAAAAATCGCATAAAAATATCTCTCTAAAGATGAAAATATTGATTTTGTAAAATGTTCTCATATTTTTTCAATTTTGTCATATTTTTGGCATATTTTCATTTTGAACTAAACATTCGGTAATATTTCTACAGCTAACAAAACTAAGTAGTTAGGATATCAGGATATCATATACAGATCGCATTTATGGCCCGATCCTTACGAAATTTTGCATGGGGTAAGATGAGGGTCAGAATAGAAGCCTACTCTTTTTTGGACATGATCGCCATATATTTAGGGGTTGAAATGGACCAAAAAACTGCAAAATTGTCTGCAGGTCGTAATTATCGCCCGATCCTCACGCACATTTGAATGGGGGTTACCGGACATTGCAAAAGCCAAGCAGTTTCTAATGGCCATCCAAAAATATTCAATGTGTGAAATAGTTTGCCAACTTTTGTAGACAAAATACGAAAATGTCCATTCCAGAGACTTTTTGGAGAATTCACAAATACAGGAAAGACGCACTTCTGACTATTTCGTTGAAGAATATAGTCAAATGTCTGTATCTCATATAGATGCGTTTCAGTCAAAAACCAATAATAAATGTTAATCTTTTGCCACTTCTGAGAGATTATGGGTCTTTGGGAAATATTGGTTCCAGATCTAGGAAGACCATTTACGTGCAACATCTTCCAATAAATTGGAAATGAGCAAATTAGTTTAAGTTGCTATTATTTGAAAATTAGAGAACGAAACCTGATGGTTTTCTTTTATAATTTGTCACAATATCTTGTGGAATTCTGTCGAGTACTTCGCCTATATAAACTGTATGGCTTTTCATAGTGTTGTAGGGTATTCAACGGTCGGCCCCGCTCGACTGTAGCCTTTGCTTACTTGTTTTTGTTTTTGGTTTGACACCATCCCCAAACAAAGCCAGGGAATGTAGGAAAAAAAAAACAAATCAAACCTTCGCACATCCCCACAGTACGATTTCAAAATATATCGTTCACAAGATATTGGCGACATTGTTTTACACTGCGGAAAAAATCATCGTCCTTTTTTCCTGCGTAATTTTTCGTGCCCGATATTCTTCCTGCAAGCAATGGGTTTTTTATTTGGTATTCATTTGCCGTTATCGAAAAATGTTGAAGAGTTTAATACCTTCCATCCTGTGTTCGTTCATTCGACTGACTGACGGCCTGTCTGCCTCTTCGAAGAGGATATTGAATTTCTCAATTAATTCAATAGCATGCATCGTTTCGGAGGTAGACAAAAGCTCTTTGGGGATTAGTTTATTTCCCCAACATACATATGTATGAATGCACGTATTTCACACAATGTATCGAACAATGTTGTTATTGTTGTTGTTGTTGCCAAAACCTGGTTCTCTGTTGTACTGATGGAATGCTGTATGTAGCCTCCCCCCATCACCATTAATATGTTATGTTTTATTAATGGTAAAATCTATTTATGTTTAATTCAATTTGTAATGCACGAATCCTTTTACAAGGACATGCAAATTGACATTTAGTATTCTCGAGCGTGTGAGAAACCCACTTGACTCGACTGGCTTACAAATCGGCAATATGCTAATCGAGATCGGAATTGAACACCACCTTTCGGTGAGTGGGAAGAAATTGGGGAGATTTTCGTTGTCAGGTAAAGAACTCTTGTATGCCCTGGAGGATGTAGGAAGTTTAGTGGTTTAGCAAGCCAAAAATTGTCGCTGTGATGCTTAAGTGTTGCATGCTCTCTTCTAAATCTTTCGAGATATTTGCAATTTCTAAGGTTTTCGGGTTTGTCCTTCCTCAATTTTTGCTAATTTTTTGAATACAGGGTTGCCCATATTCGACGGACCCATGTTTTTTTTTTTTTTTTAAATCAAAGAAAAAAAATAAAAATTTTCCGGTTGTCATTGTTAATCATTTAATTTGTTCCAAGTAGATTTGTTTACATCAATTTTTGAATATGATATCTCAAATGGCCGCCTCTGGCGTTGATGACGTATTGTGCCCTTTTTGCTGCATTTTCCATCGTTTTTGCCAACATTTCGGCCGGAATAGCGGCTATTTCTTCACGAATGTTGTCCTTGAGCTCTTCTACGGTCCTTGGCTTGTTAACGTAAACCTTTGACTTCAAATATCCCCACAAGAAGAAGTCAGGCGGCGTCAAATCGGGCGAACCCGGTGGCCATTCCAAATCACCACTTTTCGACATCAAACGGCTCGGAAACAAATTCTTCAGAAAATCGATTGTTATGCGACTTGTGTGCGGTGAAGCGCCGTCTTGTTGAAACCAGAACTACCTCATACGCTTTCGACGAATAATTGGCATCACAAAATTGGTCATCATGTCGCGATAACGCTCCTGATTGATGGTAACAGCATGGCCATTTTCATTTTGGAAGAAAAACGGCCCAATGACCGTTTTCGCACTAACGCCGCACCAAACTGTGACTTTTTCGTCATGAAGAGGCACTTCTTGAATCTCCTGAGGATTTTCAGTGGCGTAAAAACGGCAATTTTGCTTATTTACGGTCCCATTCAATGTGAAATGGGCTTCATCGGACATGATAATTTTGTTCCAAAATTGCTCGTCATCTTCGGCCATTTCGATGACTCTTTGGGTCCATTCCAATCGACGAGGCTTGTCCGCAAGCAACATTCTTTGCGTCAATTGAATTTTGTACGGGAACAAATGCAAATCAATGCGAATAATCCGTTGTAAAGTAGACCGAGCCATGCCCAACTGCTGAGAACGGCATTTTTGGGATGTTCTTGGGGACCTCTAATCACTGGCTCGTACGGCAGCGATATTCTCGGCCGATTGCCTTTGTCGACTTTTATATAGCCTCTTTGGATTAGAAAGAGCCTTACCAGTCGAACATTTTTCGTATAAACGCTTAATGGTGTTCTTAGAAGGCACACTTCTCACATTTTTTAATGTTTTAAAGGCACATTGAGTTTTCACAATTGACTTCTTCTGTTGAATGTAAATTTCAGAGCGCTCGCGTGGCGTGTATTGGTTCATGGTAAAAATCTGCTTGGACTGACGCTTCAAACGCGGTATGTCATTAAGCGATGTGACATCTCTGTCAATAGTTATGGCGTTGCCAGCTGGGTCCGTCGAATATGGGCAACTCTATATGTTCTAGTTTTTGAGAAATTCACCTAAGTTTGGAGACATTGTATGAACAGTTAATAACATATTACACACGGCATGTGCTTCTTTTGATACGGACATAATGTGTCTTATCAAAATAGCGATTTCGAGAAATCCATTTCAGGTGGAGTCAGTCTAGCGATGACCGTTCCTGTGTGCATACGCAGAATATCAAGAAAATATTCGATATACTCCAAACTTGGTACATCTTAATATGTTTACTAAATTTTGAGCGAGTTCGGAGATGGGCCATATGGGCTCACATTGGTTCTGGAAACGTTACCAAAGGAAGTTCACAATTTTACGAACATCTCATTTTGAGCGCAGAGAATACTCGTTGTAGTTCAAATTTACTCGGTACATTGTAATATTTAGATAAGCAATAGGTAAATATTGAAATTGTGTAATATTGACCCACTCATTCTTGTACCTCCCCTAAGAATATCAAAATTTTGAATAATCCAAAATCTCCCAAAAGTGGAAAACAATGCCCATTTTTTCAAAATGTTTGACATCACTATTGGTTTTATTGAAGCTATTGTCGAATATATTGGTTCACTCTTTCTGCTACCTTCCCAATAAAACATAATAGATATACAAGGTGAGATAAAAAAAACTGCAACAAAGTCAAACGCCATAATTTTTACATTTTTTTTTTTAATTTCATTGAATGAAAGCAAATAATGTCGTAAATAGCATCAAATGTTAGAATAAGTTTAGATTTGTTCGAATTGGTCACCTTTCACCTTCAAACGGCCAATGAAACCGTCACACGCTGCCCAAATGTTGCTCTGCGCTATTTTGGCCCATTCCCAGTGATGCGCATGCTTGAGGTGATCGACACATTGGTATTTTTTAGTGCCAACCTTGCTTTCCAAAATACTCCAGACACAATAGTCCAACGGATTGGTATCCGGAGAGTTTGGTGGCCATTGGCAAGGAACCTCATTTTGTAACCATTCTTGGGTGGCACGTGCTGAGTGCGATGGTGCTGAGTCCTGTTGGTATGTCCCAGGTCTGCGGGCAAAATGTTTGCATGCCCAAGGTTTTAATACACCCTCCAGAATATTTTCACGATAATATTCGGCATTTATTCTGATGCCACGGCCGATTAATACGAGCGGAGAGCGACCACTGGCTGTTATGGCGGGCTACACCATCACCATGGCCGACGCTTGAGCTGTGGTGGCCAACCGAGTAAACACGATTATTTTGTTTGTTTACAAACTGCTGGACAACGAATGGTTTCTCATCGGAGAAAACCAAATTCGACAGTTCAACACTTTCGGCCAAGCGAAGCAACTCTTTAACTCTTTTGAGTCAATTTTCTTTCTGTTGCGGTGTAAGTTCTTGAACTTTTTGGAATTTCAATGGCTTTACCACGAGCTCATTTTTCAATATTTGCCGAATGGAAAATTGCGATATGTTCAGCTCACGAGCCATTCCGCTCTTTAATTTGCGCCATTACCAAATTTTGTACCATTTAGTACAACTATAGCACTTTATGTCAGCTCTATTCCTTTAGCTAATACTTTTCGAACAAGTATAGAACGCATTTCCAAGACCAAAACCAAAACCAGACCTCAATACAAAATGTCAGTATTCCAGCCCTATCCCTTCACTCAGTATCAAATTTAGTACCATTTAGTACTTTACATACGCGTATAAGTACATTTTATATACTTTAGTACTTTTTCTACACTTATAGAACGAATTTCCAAAAACCCTTTTGTACAGCTTCGCCTGGGTCCTGATGAGTCACTTAGTCAGTCGATCACTTTATTGTGCTAATAATTTAGTAGTTTCAAAGTTCTGCGTACATTTTCCAGGTCTAGTTTAATGTTGTGAACTCCTTAAGAGAAGAAACATTTCTATAGGTCGATAGCCCCTATAGAAGGCTAGTTCCCCAATTATGGGTGTTTTGAAGACCCAAATCAAGGAATACAAAGGGATTTTGAGACAATGGATTTGACGATAATTGTGTTTCTGCGCGGTGGAGGGTATATAAAGTTTGGACTGGCTTCATTTATTTTTTTATCTTTGCTGTCGCAAATTATAAAATTTTGTGGAGGAGGTACCAGAGGGGTTGGATTCATCGAATTCGTTCAAGGGGTCTGTTGATACGAATGTGAATGCAAAAGAAAAACACCATTTCAATGACATTTTCAAATTTCTCTCCACAAAAATGATATTTGGTAACAGATAATTTATGGAGCTCAAACGTTCCTCTGCCAAATTTTATCGTGATCGGTTCAGATTGGGATATAGCTTCCATATATATGTTTCATCTGATTTGGTGTTAAAGTCACTCATCAATGATAATTGATACCGGACATCAGATACATCTCGAGAATACTTCTGCCAAATTTTATCGAGATCGGTTCAGATTTTTATTTAGCTTCGATATACATCTACATCCGATTTTACGATTAAAAATTTTTTTGCTATTAGAGCTCTACTAAATACGGGGTTTTTGACGTTTCCTTACTGGTTTCATTTTTTTTGCTATTAATTGGATATTTTTATTTTTATGACTTTTTATTTCACTTTCTTATCCGATGACGATTTACACAAAGTGTATCAAACTACAACTATTATTTGTACTAATCTTATTTCATGTTGTTATGTTGTTGTAGAAAGCAAGCATTTGCAGTTTTGCAAAACAGTCTATTGGGTTTATAAAGCTCTTAAATACTACACACCATGCTTGATCTTGCACAGATATTTTGGATTAATGTTTCACAAATTTCACAGCGTTTTCTAAGAGTAAGGATTAACTATATTATTGCCTTTGTATATTTTTGTAATACCAATGAGACCACAGTGTGCAGTCGGCAGAAAAAAACTTTCCGAAAAAAATTGTCAAAAGTGGTCCCCATATTTCAATGATTTTCTTCGCAATTTTTTTAAATTACTTTCCCCAAATATCTAATTCATTCAATGATTTTTTCCTCATATTTTATAAGAGTTTCCACCAAATATCTATTTTTCCTCTTTTTTGTAGCCGCTTCCTAAGAAGGATACCTGCAGATTTTAAGTTTTTTTGAAGGCCGAAGTTGTATTTTCCCCACCGAATGTTCATTCACTTTAATAAATATCACAGATGAGGGTATAAAAAGTACGCCTGTTTACTTTGTAACATTATAACGTCTCCGTCGATAATGATTTCCCATAAAAACAAAATATAAAAACTCAATTAACGATACAAATACACTTCAAAAATTCCCCAGAAATTTTACTTCAAAACTTTTCTTTGGCTACCACTTGCCACACCCTAAAAATATGCAATAATTTCCTTTAATAAATGTGCTAAACCTATTTTCTTTCTTTTTTTCATAGGAAAAAACCGGCGGTAAAACAGCTCTAAATTGTGTGGACAATTAAGTGTGTGTGTGTGTTGTGTTAGTGAAAAATGTAATTTGTGAAAAGTGTTTCCTGAAATAAAATTAAGTGACTTTCACTGTAGTTGTCAATTTTTTTATTTTTCGAAGAAAAACAAAAACAAAGAAATTATTAAAAAACATACATCTCCCCCCAAAAAATATAATAATTTATAATGAAAAGCGAGAATCTCCATTAGCAACTTCACTACCATTCATATTCTCATCAGAAATCAACGAATATGAAGAAAACAAAAAACAAAAGTCAATAAACATGACAAACAATCAAGTTATAATGGCAACAACAACAACTACAAAAGCAACGGCAGCAACAACAAAAGCGAGAACAAAACCAAGTCTGTGGGCCAATAACAACGACAACAATAACAGCAACGACAATGGCATAGGGAAAAAGTTCTTGCAGGATGCTGTAAAATAAACAGCATCCTTTTTTTGCACACAACCAAAGGGAAGCAAGAGCAGTAAATGAAACAGTTTTTGGCCAATGGGAGTGCACTAAACTCAAATAAAGAGAGTAAATCTGTTGAGAGACTCTTTCTCTTGCTTGAAATCAGTGCCTGTGAATGTTAACGGCAATGTAAACAAAACATAAACAATAACCCATACAACAGTGTTACGTATTTCTCTCTCCCGCTTTACATTACATTTCTCCATTTAAAGTAACGGAGTAAGAGAACTCACAAAACCAAACAGAGAGTGAGTGCCTGAGAGCAGCAAAAATGTAGTAAGTGAAAGTGTATTTGTTTGCAGATTGTTGTGGCATCGAAAAATAGTGGAAAAATATAACAAAAACAACAAACATTTTATTACCACAATATGTTTGTTTGTGTGTGTGCTTGTACTTGGCTGGTAAACTACAACCACTAAAAATGAGTTGTTGTTGAAAATTTCTTGAATTATTGCCAAAACTAAAACGAAAATAAAAATCAACCACTCTACTTAGGAGAACGACATTCTCAATTCTCAGCATCCCAGTACAAGAAGAATTTGTCTTGGCATTTTTCTAACGGCTCGGAAAAGTCTGCAATGTTATCTATGCCATCATTAATATTGAAATAAGACAAACACTCACTCACACAAATACCACAGATCAATGACCCACATTGTCAGTATTCTCGTTGTCTTCTTCCTCCACCTTCCCCAGAACATCATCAGCATCATCGGGGAAAAAGCAACAACAACCACAACAACAAGGAATTAAGCGGCAAAAGCAAAACCTCATCAAAAACAGGTAATACATTTTTCAAAACAAAACAAGAAAGTCCATAATAATTTCCCAACATAAAACACTTTAGCTGTTTTCAAGTCAGTCCATGAGTAATGGGGTGTAATTTAGGTGGTGATTCTATGAAATGTATTTGTAGGTGGCCTTTTAATTATTCTCAGGAGGGTCAAGAGGGAGTTTTGGGGTAAACTTTTTCATGATTTGTCTTTTTAAGAGTTTATAAAAGTTTGATTTCAAAAAGATTGTAAAAATCTTGAATAACTTTTTTTTGTCAAAAAAAAAAAAAAAAAAAAAAAAAAAAAAAAAAAAATCGTATCAGGTCTTAATATTTCTTTAGATATGTTATTCTTTGACGGTCCTTAAAGATTATTCATTTAATACTCCGTGTCTAAAGTGGCTTTTGGGCAGATATTTTTTTTAATAATCTTGTCACTAATAGGCCATTAAATAATATATTTAAAATGGACCTTGAAAAAATATTCTATATAAAATGTACGCATCATAGGGCCCTTGAAAATAATTTTCTAAAAAAAATGACATATCTTTTGGTTATTCGAAACATAATTCTTAAAAATCATAAATCTTAAAAATATTATTTTAAAAACAACCTCATAGATGGACCTTAAAACGATCTATAATTTAAAAAAAATCTTGAAAATATTTTTAAGAAATTCAGACTCAGAAAGACCCTAAATGTTCTAAAACAAGTAAAAAAAGCAGTAAGTTCGGCCAGGCCGAACTTTGAATACCCTCCACCGTTCGGAACGAATTTGGCATCAAAAAATAAAATCCGTGAAAAATTCTGTTAAAATCTTAAAAATGTCGGATGTAGCCATTATATTAGGGTCTAAACGACGACGTGGATCTGCATAGACAACTTTTGTCATAAGCCATTACAATATTCCAATTTGAAACTTAAAAAAAATCAGTGAATAATTTAGCTAAATTCACCAATGTAAGGAGATACTATTATATAGGGATATACCAAAATGTGGACCTGCACAGAAAATTTTCTGTAATTCCGGCGAATAATGTCGGTAAAATCATCTAAATACCGAATATCGGGAGGTACCGTTATATGGGGGCTATACGAAGACGTGGACCTGCACAAACAATTTTCTGTCTTAAGCTGTAGTATCCATTTCGAACTTCAAATACCAAATTTGAAACAATTCCGGTGAGTAATGTCGCTAAAATCATCAAAATACCAAATATCGGAAGGTACCGTTATATGGGAGCTATATCTAAATCTCATCTACATGCCTCATTTTCAATACCAAAAGTCCTACAGACACATTTGAGTAAAATTTTATCAATCTATTTCATGTCGTTCGGAAGACGGACATTGTTAAATCGACATAGAATTTAATGCTGATCAAGAATATATATTCTTTGGGGGGTCTAAAATGTATAGTTCGAGGTGTTACAAACGGAATGACAAACTTAATATAACCTCCAAACTATGCTGGAGGGTATAAAAATCAACGTCCCAAATGGGAACAATGGGCAGTGGAAATATATTCTTTTGAAAATAAATGTCTCAATTGGTCCTGGAAAAAATATTTTTTGTTTAAATTACCTAGTCTCAGAACTTCTTCTCCTTAAAAACTCAACGTATCAAATAGGCCTTGAGAAAATTTCTCCACATTTCCGATTTTTTTTCAAAATCAACGATTATTGGCCTGTTTTTCCTTTAAAAAATTATTTTTAAAATCCAATTAAAATTATTGGCCTGTTTTTCCTTTAAAAAATTATTTTTAAAATCCACGATTATTGGCCTGTTTTTCCTTTAAAAAATTATTTTTAAAATCCACGATTATTGGCCTGTTTTTCCTTTAAAAAATTATTTTTAAAATCCACGATTATTGGCCTGTTTTTCCTTTAAAAAATTATTTTTAAAATCCACGATTATTGGCCTGTTTTTCCTTTAAAAATTATTTTTAAAATCCACGATTATTGGCCTGTTTTTCCTTTAAAAAATTATTTTTAAAATCCACGATTATTGGCCTGTTTTTCCTTTAAAAAATTATTTTTAAAATCCACGATTATTGGCCTGTTTTTCATTTAAAAATTATTTTTAAAAATCCACGATTATTGGGCTGTTTGTCTTTAAAAAAAATTTTTCTAAAAATCCACGATGTCTTTAAAAAATATTTTTAAAAATCCACAATTATTGGCCTGTTTTTCCTTTAAAAAATTATTTTGGCCTGTTTTTCCTTAAAAAAAATATTTTTAAAAATCCACGATTATTGGGCTGTCTTTAAAAAAATTATTTTTAAATATCCAAGATTATTGGCCTGTTTTTCCTTTAAAAAATTATTTTTTTTAAAAACTCACGATTATTGGGCTCTCATAAAAAAAATATTTTTAAATATCCACGATTATTGGCCTGTTTTTCCTTTAAAAAATTATTTTTAAATATCCACGATTATTAGCCAGTTTGTCCTTTAAAAAATTATTTTTAAAAATCCACGATTATTGGCCTGTTTTTTCCTTTAAAAAATTATTTTTAAAAATCCACGATTATTGGGGTGTTTTTCCTTTAAAAAAATATTTTTAAAAATCCACGATTATTGGGGTGTTTTTCCTTTAAAAAAATATTTTTAAAAATCCACGATTATTGAAGAGTTGATCATTTAAAAAATTATATTTAAAAATCCACGATTATTGGCCTGTTTTTTCCTTTAAAAAATTATTTTTAAAAATCCACGATTATTGTCCTGTTTTTCCTTTAAAAAATTATTTTTAAAATCCACGATTATTGACCTGTTTTTCCTTTAAAAAATTATTTTTAAAATCCACGATTATTGGCCTGTTTTTCCTTTAAAATATTATTTTTAAAATCCACGATTATTGGCCTGTTTTTCCTTTAAAAAATTATTTTTAAAATCCACGATTATTGGCCTGTTTTTCATTTAAAAATTATTTTTAAAAATCCTCGATTATTGGGCTGTTTGTCTTTAAAAAAATTTTTTCTAAAAATCCACGATGTCTTTAAAAAATATTTTTAAAAATCCACGATTATTGGCCTGTTTTTCCTTTAAAAAATTATTTTGGCCTGTTTTTCCTTAAAAAAATATTTTTAAAAATCCACGATTATTGGGCTGTCTTTAAAAAAATTATTTTTAAATATCCACGATTATTGGCCTGTTTTTCCTTTAAAAAATTATTTTTTTTTAAAAACCCACGATTATTGGGCTGTCTTAAAAAAAATATTTTTAAATATCCACGATTATTGGCCTGTTTTTCCTTTAAAAAATTATTTTTAAATATCCACGATTATTAGCCAGCTTGTCCTTTAAAAAATTATTTTTAAAAATCCACGATTATTGGCCTGTTTTTTCCTTTAAAAAATTATTTTTAAAAATCCACGATTATTGGGGTGTTTTTCCTTTAAAAAAATATTTTTAAAAATCTACGATTATTGGGGTGTTTTTCCTTTAAAAAAATATTTTTAAAAATCCACGATTATTGAAGAGTTGATCATTTAAAAAATTATATTTAAAAATCCACGATTATTGGCCTGTTTTTTCCATTAAAAAATTATTTTTAAAAATCCACGATTATTGGCCTGTTTTTCCTTTAAAAAATTATTTTTAAAAATCCACGATTATTGGGATGTTGGTCCTTTAAAAAATTATTTTTAAAAATACACGATTATTGGGGTGTTGGTCCTTTAAAAGATTATTTTTTAAAAACTACGAATAATCCACGATTATTGGCCTGTTTTTCCTTTAAAAAATTATTTTTAAAATCCACGATTATTGGCCTGTTTTTCATTTAAAAATTATTTTTAAAAATCCACGATTATTGGGCTGTTTGTCTTTAAAAAAAATTTTTCTAAAAATCCACGATGTCTTTAAAAAATATTTTTAAAAATCCACGATTATTGGCCTGTTTTTCCTTTAAAAAATTATTTTGGCCTGTTTTTCCTTAAAAAAATATTTTTAAAAATCCACGATTATTGGGCTGTCTTTAAAAAAATTATTTTTAAATATCCACGATTATTGGCCTGTTTTTCCTTTAAAAAATTATTTTTTTTTAAAAACCCACGATTATTGGGCTGTCTTAAAAAAAATATTTTTAAATATCCACGATTATTGGCCTGTTTTTCCTTTAAAAAATTATTTTTAAATATCCACGATTATTAGCCAGCTTGTCCTTTAAAAAATTATTTTTAAAAATCCACGATTATTGGCCTGTTTTTCCTTTAAAAAATTATTTTTAAAAATCCACGATTATTGGGGTGTTTTTCCTTTAAAAAAATATTTTTAAAAATCTACGATTATTGGGGTGTTTTTCCTTTAAAAAAATATTTTTAAAAATCCACGATTATTGAAGAGTTGATCATTTAAAAAATTATATTTAAAAATCCACGATTATTGGCCTGTTTTTTCCTTTAAAAAATTATTTTTAAAAATCCACGATTATTGGCCTGTTTTTCCTTTAAAAAATTATTTTTAAAAATCCACGATTATTGGGATGTTGGTCCTTTAAAAAATTATTTTTAAAAATACACGATTATTGGGGTGTTGGTCCTTTAAAAGATTATTTTTTAAAAACTACGAATAATGGGTTGTTTCTCTTTAAAAAAAATTATTTTTAAAAATCCACGATTATTGTCCTGTTTGTCCATTAAAAATCCACGATTATTGGTCTGTTGGTCCTTGAAAACATATGTTAAACAAATCCACGCTTATTGGTCTGCTGCTCCTTGAAAAAATGTGTTTAAAAAATCCAAGCTAATTGACCTGTTGGTCCTTGAAAAAATATGTTAAAAAAATCCAAGATAATTGGCCAGTTGGTCCTTGAAAAAATATGTTTAAAAAACCCTGCTTATTTGTCCGTTGGTCCTTTAAAAATTATTTAAAAAAATCCACGCTCATTGGTCTGTTGTTCCTTGAAAACACATATTTTTCATAAATTCCCAGTTAGGGCCTCGATGTTTTTTTTTTTCATCCTTATCTCATTTAAGTTAACTTATGCAAATTCCAAAAGCCATGATCTTAATCTCGAACCCTGTCGAAAATAAATTTTAATTTTTTCTCTCTCTTAACTTTAGTATGAAAAATTTGTTGATTCCTTTTTTTAAGCTTGCGGGGATTTACAAAAAAGCGAAACAGACTTAACTTTTTTTATGACACATTTACACAACTGCCGCACATCAAATAAGCAGCAGACTCAAAGTCTCAAGTTAATTGACAAAGTTTTATGCATTATGGGGCTTAGCTGCATATTTGTGAGAGTGTCAATGTGTGTGAGTGTATGTGGGGGTTGTATTAAAAAAAGAACTCAACAAAAATAATCTAAACAACAGCACAACAGTTGTGGGAAATAAATTTATATTCAAATGACGACGTCTCGAAGTACATTGCCCCAGTTAATTTCTTTCTTCGTGTATGTGTGTGAATGAAAATGTCAAGGGGGTTAGATTGTATGTCGAGGAAGTAAAGGATTAAAATAAATGAAAAGCTGGAGAAGCTAATAAGCAATTCTTTGGTAAGAAATTTATGTCACACATTGCTTGGGAGTCACGGGAATCGGTTGGAATTTGAAAAACAGTTCATTGGGGAAATTATTGCAATCAGGATAGATTGAACAATAATTTTCCATTAAATTCTATACAAGTAAATACTTTTATGGGTATTGGGGATCGATGGAAATTAAAGTGAAAACAAGTAACAATAATATGTTAATACCAAATATATAGGTGCAGTTCTTTGGGTCGTATGAATATTATGAAGATATTTCCTCATTATGTATACGCTACAGTGCACAACTTTATTTTTGAGAGTGGGTGGGTATATTAATGATTTTTTTTCAAGGATCATTAGAGATCCGGGAATTTTTATACCCTTCGTCATTCCGTTTGTGACTCATCGAAATAATGGTTTTAGGCATAACAAGGTATATATATTCTTGATGAGCGTAAAATTCCAAGACGATTTAGCCATATTCGTCCGTCCGTGTGTCCGTCTGTGTGTCCGTCTGTTGATTACAAACGGTCAAAACGCATAAAGATGGGAAGCTAAATCTTTGCATAGATCAGTCTTTGGTCTGCAGGCAGGTCAAGTTCGAAAATGGGCTATATCGGTCCTATTCCGTATTTCGATGATTGTAGCCAAATTTTTGAATGAAAATGTTTGAAAATCCACAAAAGGAGTTACTTCTGAGTATTTTATCCCCTGGAAGATTATTGTCTATATAGGTCCACAATATCGTACATCCTCCATATAACGGCACCTCCCTGTATTCGGTATTTAGATGATTTTAGCTAAATTTTTCAATGGAATTGTCTAAAAATCCGTACTAGAAGTTCTTTCTAAGCACTTTACCCCTTGGAAGATAAATTTCTATATAAGTCCACGATATCCTATAGCCCACATACAACGGTACTTCCCGATATTCCATATTTTGACGATTTTAGGGACATAAATCACCGAAGTTGTCTCAAATTTCGTATTTAGAGTTCATAATGGGAACTACAGTCTATGACAAAAAATTGCAGGTCCAGGTCTTCATATAGGCCCCATATATCAATACCTCGCATATATCAGTACCTCCCTATTTAGACGATTTTAGGTACAATATTCGGGGAAATTGTATGAAATTTCGTATTTGAAATTCCTAATAGGGGTTCTATAGCCTGCGACAGGAAATTGTTTATGCAGGTCCAGATTTTCGTAGCGGCGATATAACGATACCTCCCTTAATTCGGTATTTTGATGATTTTAGCAACATTATTTACCGGATTTTTTTTCAAATTTTCGTATTTGAATATTGTAATAGCTTATGACAGAAGTTGCCTATGCAGGTCCACGTCTTCTTATAGACCCTAATATAACGGCTATATTCGGTATTTTTAAGATGTGGAGCTTTTCAAAGTTCGTCCCGACCGAACTTAGTGTCTTTTTTTTATTTTTTTTAAATATTTATATATATTTTTTAAAGACTAATAGGGTCTGTTGATTTTTTAATGTTTTCCCAATGTCCTCTTGCACTTTTTCAAAAATCAACAGAAGCGTGTATTTTTTTTAAGAATATGTTTCAAGGACCGGCTGGTTGGTTTTTGCAACAATATGTTTTCAAGGAATGAAAGACAAATAGGACCAAAAGACCAATAAACGTGGATTCTTAAGACTATTCTTGAAGGACCAGCAGACCGATGAGACTGGATTTTTTAACAATATTTTTCATGGATCAACAGAACCCCAATATGTTTTCAAGGAAGGACACACAAACAAGTGTGGAATTTTTTCCTATGGCCAAAAGATAATTTTTACCAAAAACCACCAGACCAATAACTTTGGGATATTTATGATTTTTTTTCAAAGGCCAACACACCAATAGTGGTCGAATTTTTTAAAATCGTTATTAAGAACTATTATTTTTTTTTTGAAAGACATAGACATAGAGCGTGGATTTTCTAGGGATATTTCATCAAGGACCTACAAAACTCCAAGTTTAGGTTTTTAAAGAATATTTTTTTAAGATGCACCCACCAATGTGGAAGAATTTTTAGGAGCAATATCCTTGGGTTTTTTAAACATTTTTTCAAGGACAGACCTCCTACCATGGATAATTCAGTGATTTGTTTAAGGACGCTATATGGTCCTTGTCCCCAACTATTTTAATATTTTTTGAAGGACCAACAAAGATCTGAACAAGAATGCTTTAAAAATATATTATTGAAGTATTTTTTACGGATCGCCAGACCAAAGTGACTGTGCAAGAATATTTTTTTTCAAAGCTTTCCTATATACTACCTCTTTGTACTCTAGTGTTCCACTGCGAATTAATTCCACAAAAGCAACGAAAACAAACGAATCCAGAAAAAAAATTGTGTCACTATTTTTTGCGGTTTCCACATTTTACTCTTCGAAAAAATGACACTTTCCAAAGACATGGAGGATACCACACACATTCACACGCCGACGTTTAGGAAGAAAATTAGGTGACAAACAATACGACGTGTAGACAACTGTACAAAGTGAAATCTACCAAACGAGTAGCAGACTCTGTAATCCAAGATGACATGTTGTGATTTGTTAGCGATAAAAGTAACATGTTCCATTAGTTTTTTAGGTTATCTCTTCGTATTACTATTGGATGTGTTGATTTATGGAATCATGGAAGGAATGGCATTTTCTTACATTTCTCAGGGGTGAAAATGATGGGTAGATAACAGGAGACATTTTTGGAAATAACTTTAAGGTATGTAATGGTGGTTCATTGGGGGCGTATGACTAATGGAATAAAGTTGGTGTTGCGTATACGGAGAAAGTTAATAATGTATAAAAATTAAGAGGAAACATTTGCTTAAGTAACTAGAAAAAACTGTTTAAAATGTAGGAATATTAGGCGGTCTGGCGTTATTTCCACGTTTATGTGTCAGAAGATCAATGAAAAAATATTTTTAAAGGAATTCACATCTCAAAAAGGTCTGGGAAACATATCTTTAAAAACATCGAAGTCTATATTACATATAACTCAGATGGGTGCTGAAGAAATTATCTTCATATATTGGTCTTGAAAAACCCAAGTCTTTATTACTTTTTTTCAAGGTCCCATAATTTCGAATTTATAAGAATATTTTTTCAGGTAATTTCTGACATGTCCTTGCAAAAAAATATTCTTATAAATCTCGAAATTATAGTACCTTGAAAATATCCAAGGTCCTATATATTCTTAAAAAATCTTAAAAAGCTCAGATGTATCTTTGAAAAACATTTCCTGATGAACCTATTAAAATCCACGTCTCAGACTGGCCTTGAAGCTAATCCTTAAAAAATCTACGTCCAAGATAGGCCCTGGAACAAATCCTTAACAAATCCTCGTCCAAGATAGGCCTTGGAACAAATTCTTAAAAAATCCACGTCCAAGAAAGGCCTTTGAACAAGATAGGATTTGGAACAAATTCTTAAAAACCCACGCCCAAGATAGTCCTTGGAAAAATATTACTTAAAAATCCACGTCTCAACAAAATCATATATCTGATGGTCCTTGGAAAATTACTCTTAAATAGTCTGCATCCCAAATGGGTCTTGCAAAAATAATTTTTAAAATATGCACCTTTTGGACTCTTATGGCTCAAAGAAGAATATTCTTTGAAAATTCTACGTTTCAGATGGACCAAGGAAATATATTTGTTATAAAAAAATTCCCAGGTAGTTGTTGGCCTCTGCTGGTCCTCCAAAGTCCTACAAAAAATCTACAATTAAGACTCTGTTAGGTCTAAAGAAAGTTATTTAAAAAAAAAACACGTTTTTAGGTAGGGTGATCTCTGAAAATAATTTTAAAAAAATTCCAAATTAAGTGCTTCAGATAGCCTTTCACCTCGTTTACAGGTCAGAAAAGTCCTTTTTATAAAAAATCCTCGTTTTTAGGTCAGAAATGTTATTTTTATAAAAAAAATCCTCGTTATTAGGTCAAAAGAGTCCTTTTTATAAAAAATCCTCGTTGTTAGGTCAGAAATATTATTTTTTTAAAAAATCCTCGTTTATAGGTCAGAAAAGTCCTTTTTTAAAAAATCCTCGTTTATAGGTCAGAAAAGTCCTTTTTATAAAAAATCCTCGTTTTAAGGTCAGAAAATCCTTTTTATAAAAAATCCTCGTTTTTAGGTCAGAAATATTATTTTTATATAAATAATCCTCGTTTGTAGGTCAGAAAAGTCCTTTTTATAAAAAATCCTCGTTTTTGGGTCAGAAATGTTATTTTTATATAAATAATCCTCGTTTATAGGTCAGAAAAGTCCTTTTTATAAAAAATCCTCGTTGTTAGGTCAGAAATTTTATTTTTATAAAAATCCTCGTTTATAGGTCAGAAAAGTCCTTTTTGTAAAAATCCTCGTTTATAGGTCAGAAAAGTCCTTTTTATAAAAATCCACGTTTAGTGGTCATTTAGTCCTTGAAAAATATTTTTTAAAAATGCACGTTTAGTCCTTGAAAAATATTTTTTAAAAATGCACGTTTAGTCCTTGAAAAATATTTTTTAAAAATCCATGTTTAGTTCTTGAAAAATATTTTTTAAAAATTCACGTTTAGTCATTGAAAAGTATTTTTTAAAAATCCACGTTTAGTCCTTGAAAAATATTTTTTAAAAATCCACGTTTAGTCCTTGAAAAATATTTTTTAAAAATTCACGTTTAGTCCTTGAAAAATATTTTTGAAAAATTCACGTTTAGTCCTTGAAAAAAATTTTTGAAAAATTCACGTTTAGTCCTTGAAAAATATTTTTTAAAAATTCACGTTTAGTCCTTGAAAAATATTTTTTAAAAATCCACGTTTAGTCCTTGAAAAATATTTTTGAAAAATCCACGTTTAGTCCCCGAAAAATGTTTTTGAAAATTCACGTTTAGTCGCTGAAAAATATATTTTTTAAAATCCACGTTTAGTCCTTTAACAATATTTTTTATATTCAAAAACTCCGTGGGTCCTTAAACAAATTTTTAAAGTCCTCGTTTATATTTAAAAAGTCCACGCTTATTGATCTTTTGGTCCTTGCAAAAAGGTTTTAAAAGTCTTAGTTTATATTTGAAAATCCAAGCCTATTGATCTGAAAATTTCACGTTTAGTCCTTGAAAAAAAGTTTTAATAGTCCGCTTTATATTTAAAAAATCCACGCTTATTGATCTGTTTGGTCCTTGAAAAAATATGTTTAAAAATCCACGTTTATTGATCTCTTAGTCCTTGAAAAAATATTTTAAAAAATCCAGGTTTATAGGACTGTTAGTCCTTGAAAAACAATTCTTTAAAAATTCAAGATTATTGCTCTGTTAGTCCTTGAAAAAAATATGTTTAAAAATCCACGCTTACTGATCTGTTTGGTCCTTGGAAAAATATGTTTAAAAAATCCACGTTTATTTCTCTGTTAGTCCTTGAAAAATATGTTTAAAAATCTCCACTTTTTGATCTGTTTGTCCTTGAAAAATATGTTTAAAAACCACGCTTATTGATCTGTGGGTCCTTGAAGAAATATCCAAAAATATGTTTAAAAATCCACTTCTGTGTTTGTGTTTATTTCTAAATATCAATATTAAAGGCTCTGATGGTCCCATTAAAAAATATTCCTTTGTCCTATCCACCATGACCTCAGCGTGTCAGCGAAATTGCGCTCAACACTTCAACTCTTTTTGTGTTTTTTTTTTGTGCTTCAGATGCGAAGAATGGAGCAAAACATAACTCGCATAAAAAACTCATTAGTTAAAGTAAAATGTTAATGGACTAAATTTTTCATTCTGTTCTGAAAGCAGGACATATGCCAGGATAAGTGGTGTGGCTACAGCATAATTTGCTTGACATCTCAGCTATGGTGTTATCGTCGCTTCTTTATTTCCATTACAAATAAGTGGAAGAGAAGAACACAAAAAAAATGGTTGGCAAAAAACAAAGACACACACATAGCATACGCATAAATATATGAATTGAGGATGAGCGAAATTTTTTTTGTCTGTAAAATGTCCTGATTGTATTTTTTTTTGTTCTCTTATAATGCAAATATTATCTACTTATGCTTATTTGAGTTGTAAGGACAGAAGAACGTGTGGGGGGGTGGGGGGGAGGTAGCGTAATTTAACATTCTACCACATGCAAAGTACTTGCCTGCAACTGATTTCAAGGAATAATGCGAAGCGTAAAGGTATTTAAATCACGACACCAACACTCAGGCAGCTATGCAAATATCCTTTTTGAAGTTACATACACATAGAGGGTGAAATAAAAAAACTGCAACAAAGTCAAACGCCATAATTTTTATTTTTTTTTTAATTTTATTAAATGAAAGCAAAAAATGTCGGAATTATCATCAAATTTTAGAATAAATTTAGATTTCTTCGAATTGGTCACCTTTGGCCCGAATTATGGCCTTCAAACGGCCAACGAAGCCGTCACACGCTGCCCGAATGTTGCTCTAAGGTATTTTGACCCATTCCCGGCGAAGCGCTTGATCGACACTTTGGTATTTTTTAGAGCCAACCTTTCTTTCCAAAACACTCCGGACACAATAGTCCAACAGACTAGTATCCGGAGATTTTGGTGGTCTGGAAATGAAGCGAGGAACCTCATTTTGTAATCATTCTTGGGTAGTGCGTGCTGAGTGCGATGGTGCTGAGCCCTGTTGGAATGTCCAAGGTCTGCGACCAAAATGTTTGCGTGCCCAAGGCTTTAATACACTCTCCAGAATATTTTCGGGATAATATTCGGCATTTATTCTGAGGCCATGGTCGATTAATACGAGCAGAAAGCGACCATCGGCTATTATGGCGGCCCACACTATCACCATGACCGGAGTTCTGGTGCACACAACCGATGGTGCACACTTTCAGCTGACCTCTTCGTCAAGTAAACACAATTATTTTGTTTGTTTACTAACTGCTGGACAACGAATGTTTTCTCATCGTAGAAAACCAAATTCGGCAGTTCAGCACTTTCGGCCAAGCGAAGCTACTCTTTAGCTCTTTAGACTCTTTTCTTTCTGTTGCGGTGTAGGTTCTTGCACTTTTTGGAATTTCAATGGATTTACCCTGAGCTCATTTTTCTATGTTTGCCGAATGGAATTTTTGCCCTTTTTCGGCCAATGCGACACGGGATTCGATCAAGTCGCTTTTTTACTTTTCGAACCATTTCTGCTGATGTTGCTGTTTTCTTCCGTCCACTTCCATGACGAGCGATGGTACGAGACACAAAATATTTATTCACATTTAAATGCTGAAGTACTCCACCGGTAGGCACATGTGGTTTTCCAGCCAAATATAAAGACATCACACTATCACGCTTCAATTCCATCACGAATAACTTTTTTTCTGGAAAATTCTCACCAAAATACTTTTGTACGCTTGTAAACAATATAATGAGCTGTCCGGGAATAATTTTAACAGCTGTCGGACGAGTAGCTTATAAATGACAGGAGTCTGAAGCAATAAGCAATTTAAAAGCAAAAATGATCTGTTTTGTGGTTTAAGAAAAATTTATAATGGTTGGTTTTAAAAAAATTATTTTTAAGGTCTTTTTTAATTAATTTTAATTTTTTTTAAAGAATATATATTTAAGGCACTTCAAATGCCTTAAGCGTCCTCATTTCTTAATACCTTGTTACCGTTTAGCTTATCATTTTCACTTTCTTCTCGTTTTGCGATTTTTTTACCAGAACGACAAATTAATCAACCATTTTTCCATTGTCTCCTCACTGAAATTACTTCTGACAAATTTCCCATTTTCTAATTAGATTACCAAAATAACAATGGGAAATCGCAATGCAATTAGTTTGTAATTTAATTTTTCCGAAAATCAATATTAATTGTCAATATATCCCACTGGAGGGATGTGCTTCAACTAAATCAAATATTTTCCCCAACTCCCCCAAAAAAGGGGTGGGTGACAACATACCATTACCACCCTCAGCAACATTCCACGTTGCTGCTGATCCACTTATCAATCACAAAAAAGTTTTTCCCTGTTCTTTCACTTTTTTTTTTTTTTGAAAGCTTATGAGATTTTGTTTTTGTATATGTGTTTGACTTTCATGCGATACTTTGGAGGGGGATTGTTGGAGGTTTTTGTTTCCTATTTTACTTTGGAATTTAGTTGCCACGATGTGTGTGCGTGCGTGTGGGTCTGTGGACCACATGTGCGTTTTTTACGAATTTAGTGGGGGATAAAGTTTTAAAGTAAACATTTCGAAGAATTTTTTCCATTCCCTGAAACATCTGTAATTTTGAAATGAAGAGGATTTTAATTCTTCCTGCCGCCATGGGATTTCCGTAAGAATAAGTTTCGTGTATTTACTTGTCATGGTGAATTTCACTTTAAATTGAAAATGTGTTAGTAAACACGTACAGGCAAATAAGATTATGTGAGTTATTCCCGGAGGTACAGAGCATTGCAATCATAGCATAGGTTTTTTTTAGAAGAGTCAATGGTCTTCTTAGAGAAGAGTCGGTGGTCTTCTCAGAGAAGAGTCAATGATCTTTTCAGAGAAGAGTAAATGGTCTTCTCAGAGAAGAGTAAATGGTCTTCTCAGAGAAGAGTAAATGGTCTTCTCAGAGAAGAGTAAATGGTCTTCTCAGAGAAGAGTAAATGGTCTTCTCAGAGAAGAGTAATTAGTCTTCTCAGAGAAGAGTAAATGGTATTCTCAGAGAAGAGTAAATGGTCTTCTCAGAGAAGAGTAAGTAGTCTTCTCAGAGAATAGTAAGTAGTCTTCTCAGAGAAGAGTAAGTAGTCTTCTACGGGAAGGGTAAGTAGTCTTCTCCGAGAAGAGTAAGTAGTCTTCTCCGAGAAGACTACTTCTCAGAGAAGACTGCTTCTCAGAGAAAACCACCAGATATTCTCTGAGAAGGTCAAGCAATGATGTCTCTTGTCTTCTACGAGAAGACCGCCTCTAGTCTTCTACGAGAAGAGTAGTCTTCTCAGAGAATAGTAAGTAGTCTTCTCAGAGAAGAGAAAATGGTCTTCTCAGAGAAGAGAAAATGGTCTTCTCAGAGAAGAGAAAATGGTCTTCTCAGAGAAGAGAAAATGGTCTCCTCAGAGAAGAGAAAATGGTCTTCTCAGAGAAGAGTAAGTAGTCTTTTCCGAGAAGAGTAAGTAGTCTTCTCAGAGAAGAGTAAATGGTATTCTCAGAGAAGAGTAAATGGTCTTCTCAGAGAAGAGTAAGTAGTCTTCTCAGAGAATAGTAAGTAGTCTTCTCAGAGAAGAGTAAGTAGTCTTCTACGGGAAGGGTAAGTAGTCTTCTCCGAGAAGAGTAAGTAGTCTTCTCCGAGAAGACTACTTCTCAGAGAAGACTGCTTCTCAGAGAAAACCACCAGATATTCTCTGAGAAGGTCAAGCAATGATGTCTCTTGTCTTCTACGAGAAGACCGCCTCTAGTCTTCTACGAGAAGACTATCTTTGGTCTTCTACATAAAAGTCTCTGATCTTCTACGAGAAGACGACCTATAGACTTCTACGAGACCTATAGACTTCAGAGAAGACCACCTCTGGTCTTCTAAGAGAAGACCTCCTCTAGTCTTCTAAGAGTAGACAACCCCAATTCTTCTAAGAGAATACCACCATTGGTCTTCTAAGAGAAGACCAGCTCTGGTCTTCTAAGAGAAGACCAGCTCTGGTCTTCTAATAGAAGACCACCTCTGGTCTCCCAAGAGAAGACCACCTCTGGTCTTCCGAGAGAAGACCACCTCTGGTCTTCTGAGAGAAGACCACCTCTGGTCTTCTGAGAAAAGACCACCTCTGGTCTTCTGAGAAAAGACCACCTCTGGTCTTTTCAGAGAAGACCACCTCTGGTCTTCTAAGAGAAGACCTCCTCTAGTCTTCTAAGAGTAGACAACCCCAATTCTTCTAAGAGAAGACCACCATTGGTCTTCTAAGAGAAGACCAGCTCTGGTCTTCTAATAGAAGACCACCTCTGGTCTCCCAAGAGAAGACCACCTCTGGTCTTCTGAGAGAAGACCACCACTGGTCTTCTGAGAGAAGACCACCTCTGGTCTTCTAAGAGAAGACCATCTCTGATCTTCTAAGAGAATACCACCCCAAGTCTTCTAAGAGAAGACCACCTCTGGTCTCCTAAGAGAAGACCACCTCTGGTCTTCTAAGAGAGGACCACCACTGGTCTTCTAAGAGAAGGTCACCTCAGGTCTTCTAAGAAAAGACCAACCCTTCAATGAGAAGACCATTTCTGGTATTCTATGAGCAGACCAACTGGTCTTCGAAGAAAAGACCGCCTATGTCTCCTAAGAGAAGACCATTTCTGGTCTTTTGAAAAAGACAGCCTCCGTCTCTTAGAAGGGATGACCACATCTGGACCTTAAAAATATGACTATATCTTGTCTTTTAAAAGAAGACCACCTCTGGTCTTCTAAGAAAATACACCACTGATCGTCTATGAGGAGACCACATCTGGTCTTCTATGAGAAGACCATCTTTGGTCCTTTATGAGAAGATCTCCTCTTGTATTCTAACAGAAGACCACCTCCGTGTGTTTTATGAGAGAAGATCACCTATGATCTTCGAAGAGACAAGATCACGTCTTGTCCTCTAGGAGAAGAACACCTCTGAAGTCCTACGAGAAAAATAACGTTGGTCTCCTACTACAAGACGAATCTGGTCTCCTGTCTTTAAGTCTTCTAGGAGAAAACCACCACCGGTCTTCTAAGGAGAAGGCAAACTTGTCTTCTCCGATAAGACCACCTGCTCTTTTATAAGAAGACCACCTCTGGTCTCTTTGAAGAAGGCCATCTTTGGTCCTTTATGAGAAGATCACCTCTTGTATTCTAAACCGCCTCTGGGATTCTAACCAAAGACCACCTCTGTGTCTTTTATGAGAGAAGATCACCTATGATCTTCGAGGAGACAAGACCACGTCTGGTCCTCTAGAAGGAGATCACCACTTTGGTCTCCTACGACACGACAACTCTGGTCTTCTGTGAAAAGACAACCCTGGTCTTCTATGAGATGACAACTTTAAGTCTTCTAAGAAAACCAGACCTAACCACTTATGGTCTTTTTGTAGAAATCCAAGACCATTTGGAAGACTAGTTTTCAATACCATCGTATACTTATTAATTCTGTAAGCGAAATATCTATATATCATATCCCCTCTCTCCCTCATTTCAATTAAAGCTACGCTCTGTTGATAGATATTAATAAACCCATTAAATATTTGGGATGCTCTCCATGTTTTGTGTCCTTTTTTAACAGATGACAAATTTCACATCATTTACGTTGCGGTTAGTCAGCAGCCCATCAACGGAAAAGGAAATTGAAATAAAAGAAAATACGCAAAAAAATCATAACCTACTAACCAGAAAAATATGAAATATGAAAAAAGAACAACAACAACGAAAACTAGAAGAAGACTACGACATGTTGAAGGACAATCACCATTCTAATAAGAACATTGGAAATGACGATGATCATGATGAGGACGATGGGGCGGGGGGAGCACGGAGATGACACCGAGAATGATGACAGAAATGTAGCAACGAAATGACATTGAATTTAATGCAAAGACATGGTGTCGAATGTTTGAGCTGTCATCACGAATGTTATTGAGTTGCGCACCACCTCACCTACCCCTCCTCTACCTTCTACCCCAGAAACGTTGTGTTATCTGTCTTCAAGTGATATGTTGTCATGTTGTCTAGGTACGTTGATGGGTGGGCGTGTGAGTATGTGTGAGGTTTGTTCCACAGCTCATTGGTTTAAAGGGATTAAAGAAAATCTACCACAAAAAATTGCGATTTTTTTCTTCCCCTCTTCTTTTGAAAGAAAAACAAGCCTTGTGACACATCAACACCTACATACGTCTAATATAAAATCAATGAAGCATGAGATTATGACATGAAGAATGAAAAAGAAAATGTGAGAACGAGGATATTGACAATCGTGGCGTGTAGGAAAAATATGAAATTCATTGAAGTATTTCAACTGATATTCTGAACATGCTTCAAGTTCTCACACAGAACTTTTTTTTTTCATAGGACCTTGGATAAAGAATTGTCTTTGAATGTCGATCGTCCTTGTCCCTCTTGGTCTACATTTATGTCCAATGATTTTTGGTATGATTCTTAGTAACTAATTTATTCTAATTTGATTTGTATTTCTTTTTCTTTTTTTTTTTGCAGGAATTTTTTTAAAGGACTAGAACCAACTCAGTACCAAAACTTTAGGTAAGATATCTGAACATATTTTTGTCTGCAAAAACCATAATTTTTGTAATAAGTAATATAATATTTGATCAAGGAAAGCATTCTGTCGCCAGAATTATATATCCACGTAGCCCATATAGCTCAGTGTCTTGGCTGCGACATTGCTTTTGGCTATAGTGGCGCTCTGGATAGTTAATATTTAAATCCTCGGAGGATCGCTAAAGCAAAGAAATCTCACAAAAAGTATGGACCACGGGAAGCCTATATAAAAACTAGAAATGAGAGGTAAAAAGTTGGGGCCGATGCAAATATTAGGATTTGCAAAATTTGGAGCAAAATCGGATTTTCCCTTCTCTTTCTGTGCAAAGAATAATTTTTTTTTTGCAAATTTCGACCTTTTGTGGGGAAGGTGCCATCGATATTGTCCATCTTCGAACTCGATCTAAGTTTGACAAAAATATTACGATGTACCAAGTTTGGACCAAATCGGATACTCCCTTCGAGAGTTATCGTGCGCACCAGCCAGACAGACGGACGGACGGACGGACATCGCTAAATCGACTCCAAATGTTCCGAATCGGATTTGGTCCAAAGAGACCTAGGGTCTAAAACCGTTATTTCGACTAGGCACGTTTTGACCGTATCAAATGATATATACCCTCTGTAGCCATATGAGCTGAGGGTATAAAAACTGCAACAAAGTCAAGCGCCATATTTTTTTTTTTTTAAATTTTATTGAATGAAAGCTAAAAATGTCGGAAATAGCATCAAATTTTAGAATAAGTTTAGATTTGTTCAAATTGGTCACCTTTGGCACTAATTGTGGCCTTCAAACGGCCATTGAAACCGTCACACGCTGCCCGAATGTTGCTCTGCGGTATTTTGGCCCATTCCCTTCGAAGCGCTTGCTTGAGGTGGTCGACACTTTGGTATTTTTTAGTGCCAACCTTGCATTCCAAAATACTCCAGACACAATAGTCCAACGGATTGGTGTCCGGAGATTTTGGTGGCCATTGTGCGCTGGAAATGAAGGAGGAACCTCATTTTGTAACTATTCTTCTGAGTGCGCGTGAGTTAAGAAAATAGAAAAACACACATTAGTTCAATTCATTTTATTATTTAATATTTGCGACACTTCGCTTTAACTTCTTACATACGACTGACTTAACTCTAAGATTTACAACAATATTTATAACATAATTTCTTAAAACTAAGGGTTATGGATGAGAGAGATCGGAATTCAATTTAAAAGGAAAGGAATAAAGAATAATTTATAAAGAATGAAAATAAAGAAAGTAAAACAATATATACAGTGAAGGGCATAACTGAACAATTACGTAACTTCCCCTTCGTTTAAATCAGGACAATGTCCACATTGTTGTTAATTTTGTTTAAGACATTAAGAATAACTTACTATACAAACTAATAATAAAATATATACTAGTGTCAAATGTTAATTAAATATATTAAGAGTTAAGGCATTTGATATCATATTCATCTTTATATTTCGTTTTTCTTTTTATATTGGATTTATGCACATTTTGAAGATCATTTAATCGAAATTTAGGCTCATCTTTATGCCTTACAGATTTATAATTTTTAATGTAACCTTTGTCTCTATGTTCTGTATAATTTTCTCTATTCATATTTCTTTTATTTATTACATGTTCTTTTATAGCAATGGCTCTTTCATAGACCTTTGTTTTATTGCAAGCTCCAAATTCAACATCGAATGGTTTTTCCTTAATGACTGAATGGTAACTGTTATTATAAAATTCCACGGCTTTACTTACTTTCTCTTTAATAGATAAAGACTTTTGTTCAATATACAACATTCTAATTTTTTCTGTAAGAGTATTGTGGAATCTTTCTATATCAGAGTTTCCGGTATGGTTGTTAGATTTGACTAAGTGCAGTTCTATATTCTCCTCTCTAAAATAATCTCTTATATTTATGCTTTTAAATTCATTGTCTGTGATTAGTTTACTGAAGTATCCCATTTGTGATTTATATAGACGAATTTTTTCTATGACCGTTTGGTTAGTCCTGTCTTCTAAATAATAAGCTGTTGCAAACTTCGAAAAACGGTCGAAAAATGTCAAAAAACTGCATTTTGAATTTATATATATGTCCATATGGATAATTTGTCTAATGTCGGTTGGAGTTTCCGTATTTTGAAATTTAGCTTTTATGGGATTTCGATCGAATTTTACCCTACTGCAAATATCACAATTATTAACATATTTTTGGATTAAAAATTTCAAGTTGGGAAAATATATTTTTCGTTTTAAACCCTCATAATTTTCATTTATACCGGTATGTCCAGTCTCATTTTTGTGATAGTAATGTATTTGTTGATATGTCTCGTCTTCATTTTTCATATCTTGTGCCATATATGCACACCGAACAAATTTAACGGAAGAGTTGCCCTGAAATAGGTCTGTTATCTTTTTTTGTAAAATATAGTACTTTTTATCACTAAGTTCTGTAAAAATTCCAACTATTCCTTTTTTTATATTGTCCATTAGTATTTTATCCACAGTAGCATTTAAATCTTCTGAATTTATGAAAATCTTTTTATTGCCATGTACTTCATCAGTTTCTTTATATTTATCATTTGTCAAAATAATTTGTACTTTAAACCTATTAACTACCGTATCCAGGATATTTATATAATCATTATCGCCTTCCAACTGCGAATGGATGGTTTCCAAATCATCATCACCATTATTGTATAATGATCCATTGGAATCGCTGAAATGGTTAATTTGCCCGGAATCGTTATTAAGTCTGCTTAAGAAATCAGCAACCGTATTATCTCTTCCTCTGATGTACCCAATATTAATATTAAACTCACTTAATTTCATTATCCAGCGATATAGTCGTGGGCTCAATTCCTTTGTCTGAGATTTTACAAGTAACCATTTCAATGGTTGATGGTCTGAAAGTATATCGAATTTAATGCCGTACAGATAAGGACGAAAATAGCTAGTTGCCCAAACTATTGCTAGAAGTTCTTTTTCTGTGGCTGAGTAATTACGTTCATGTTTACTAAGTGTCCTGCTGGCGTAGCATATTGGATGTCCATTTTGTTGTAAAACGGCACCAACTGCGATATCGCTAGCATCAGTTGTTAATTGGAAAGGTTTGTGAAAGTCAGGATATTTTAATACTGGGTCTTCTGTCAAGATTCTTTTTAATTTTTCAAATGAATTTATAAAGTTTGGATCATTAACATTTAATCGAACGTCTTTTTGTAGGTATTTAATCATTGGATATGCCACTTTTGCGTAATCTCTTATAAATTTACGGTAATATCCTGTTATACCCAAAAATGATTTTATACCTTTTATAGTATGAGGTAATTTTAAGTTTAGAATTGTATCGATTTTTTCTGGATTAGGTTTAACTCCTTCTGTTGTCAGCAAGTGGCCTAAGTATAAAGTTTGCTTTGCAAAAAACGAGCATTTATTGATCTGAATTTTTAGATTTACTTTTCTCAAAGCACTTAAAATCATTCTAATACTTGTCATATGCTCTTGAAGACTGGACGAAAATATAAGTATATCGTCGAGATATACGACACATATCTTATTAATAAACTCACGAAGAACTTGGTTAATCAGCCGTTGAAACGTGGCAGGGGCATTTTTCAACCCAAATGGCATTCGGACGAATTCGTAGTGTCCGTAAGGTGTTGAAAAAGCCGTTTTAGGTCTATCACACTCTTTTACCATAATCTGGTGAAACCCCTTAGCCAAATCTATTGTAGTAAAATATTGCGAACGACCAAGTTTATCCAGTATTGTATCAATGTTAGGGATTGGGAATTTGTCATCAACCGTTAAATCATTGAGTCTCCTATAATCAATGACAATCCTGAATCTTTGTTTTCCTGAGTGATCTATTTTCTTCGGAACAATCCAAAGAGGACTGTTATAAGGAGAATTGCTCTCAGTTATTATACCACCTTCAAGCATTTCTTTTATCTGATTACAAATTTCTTGCTCGTATATGTGTGGGTATCTGTAAATTTTGGTATATACAGGCTTATCGGAGATGGTTTTAATCTCATGTTCGATAATGGGTGTATTTCCCAGCATATCGCCTTCTTGATACACCAAATCGTTAAATGAACATAAAATGTCTTCTAAAGCTAAAGATTCTTCATGATTCAAATTTTTGAATAAATGATCTAAAACTGTGTTTTCAAAATCTAATGTCTCGATTTGGTGAATCTCATCAGCTTCATATGGACAAATTCTGATAAAATTTAGCGTAATATTATTAATGGTCAATGTATCTCTTTCCATGTCAATTATAGCTCCGAGAGGCTTCAATATGTTCTGACCTAAAATTGCATCAAAATCCTTATTAAAAAATTTTGTTAGCTTCCAAGACATTGTTGCCTTTTCACTAAATTCTATGGGTAGGTCCGTAATAATTTCGTGAGTAATTTCCATACTACCATTTAATGACGTAAAGGATATTTTCTTAGAAAGTGGAATTCTTTTAAATTTTGGAAGTTTTGTTTCGTTCATAATGGAAGTAGTTGAGCCGGTGTCAATAAGTGCTTTAATTTTGTTTTCTCCAATAGTAAGATAAATCATTGGAAGTGCCTTTTTGAGGCAGTTGTAAGAAAATTTACTTGTTCTTCCTCGTTTGAATTAGCATTTTGGCTGAACTGAATATGGTCTACTTCCATTTCACTATTTACATTAGGTATTGAACTGTTATTTACATTTCCAAAAGATCGATGAACATTAGAGCCGTTGCGTTGATAGTTTCTTGAATATTGGTTACTATTAAATGATCTTGTTTGGCTTGAATTAACATTTATATTTCTATTATTTCCATTGTTATGATTACTATTAACATATAACCTATTACTATTTCTTTTGAAGGAATTATAATCGTAATTATTGTCCCCTTTTGGCTGATCAACAATTTTTTTCTCTTTTCCTAATCTAATCAAACCTTCGCGTTCCAACAAATTAAATGCATCCCTTAATTTATCAATATTTCTGTTAATTACTACAGATGCAAGATTTAAATCAATATTATTTAAAAATGTTTTTAAAATTATTTTCTCTACATATAAGGGACTAAATTCTACAGGTTTCTCTTTGTCGTATTCATATTTTTCGTTTAATTTACATAATATTTCTCTTAGTTGTTTATAATAGTTAATGATACAAACGTTTTTTGCTTCAAATGCATGTTGATATAATTGGTGGTACGATTCGTGGATTCCGAAGTTGCTGATTAATGCCTCTTTTGTCTCATCCCAACTCGGATTTGGGCCCAAGGTCCGTAAAACATGAAGAGCCTCTCCCTGAATTTTATTTAATACAACTCTTTGGTAGATGTACTCTTTCGCTTCGGCATTATGCTGAATAAGAGAAAATATTGTATCCACCTCTCTTAAAAAGGAAGTGAGAGCATAAGTCTCGTCTCCCCTGTATTCATGAATTCGCTGAGCGTCTTTTAGTATGTCATTCATTGAGAGTGATAATTGGGCCATTTTGATTCACTTAAATTTTCTCTGAGAGTAAAATTATATTTTTTATTGGCTCTCAATTTATTTATTTTTTTTTCTTCTTCGTTTATGTGATTAAAGTCACGTAGCCCTTTTACTCAATGAATTTGTTGCTTTATTTGGTTACTGTTTTGATTTACTTGACTGTTGTCTGTCTTTTTTTTTTTTTTTTTTTTTTTTTTTTTTTACTTCACTTGGTGGCAATTTCTTGTCTTTTTCATATTTTAGTTGTCTGAAGCAACTGCAATTTATGTCCTTGAATGACCTTGAACGTTCAATTGATTATTTTTTTGTTACTGATGTTTTTTTTTCACAACACATTTTTTTTTGACAATTAGTGAATTCAACAAATTTTAAATTAGAATATTCTGTTTTTAATTTTTTTTTAAGTCACATATTCGTATTTAATTTGATTGTTGCAATTTTATTTATTTTATCTCA
Source organism: Musca domestica (assembly GCF_030504385.1). Lineage (NCBI taxonomy): Eukaryota > Metazoa > Arthropoda > Insecta > Diptera > Muscidae > Musca > Musca domestica. The sequence goes on along the minus strand of NW_026712162.1, from coordinate 1,461,297 downwards.
TGTTATAATAAACTTTAGTTTATTAATATTTTTTTTGTGGTTTTATTAAGGTAGATTCGTTATGTAGACTGCGGCAGTTAAGAAAATAGAAAAACACACATTAGTTCAATTCATTTTATTATTTAATATTTGCGACACTTCGCTTTAACTTCTTACATACGACTGACTTAACTCTAAGATTTACAACAATATTTATAACATAATTTCTTAAAACTAAGGGTTATGGATGAGAGAGATCGGAATTCAATTTAAAAGGAAAGGAATAAAGAATAATTTATAAAGAATGAAAATAAAGAAAGTAAAACAATATATACAGTGAAGGGCATAACTGAACAATTACGTAACTCGTGCGATGGTGCTGAGTCGTATTGGAATGTTTATGGTCTGCGTCCAAAATTTTTGCCTGCCCAAGGCTTTAATACACCCTCCAGAATATTTTCGCGATAATATTCGGCATTTATTCTGATGCCACGGTTGATTAATACGAGCGGAGAGCGACCATCGGCTGTTATGGCGGCCCACACCATCAGCATGGCCGGCGCTTGAGTTCTGGTGGTCAATCGAAGGTGCACATTTTCAGCTACCCTCTTTGGCAAGTAAACACGATCATTTTATTTGTTTACAAACTGCTGGACAACGAATGTTTTCCCATCGGAGAAAACCAAATTCGGCAGTTCACCACTACCGGCCAAGCGAAGAAACTCTTTAGCTCTTTAGAGTCTATTTTCTTTCTGTTGCGGTGTGAGTTCTTGCACTTTTTGGAATTTCAATGGCTTTACCCTAAGCTCATTTTTCAATATTTGCCGAATGGAATATTGCGATATGTTCAGCTCACGAGCCATTTTCGGCCACTGTGACTCGGGTTTCGATCAAGTCGCTTTTTTACTTTTTACAGCAGCATCAGTGCTGTTTTCTACCATCCACTTCCTTGAGGTCGGTGCTACGAGACACAAAAGATTTATTGACATTTAAATGCTGGAGTGCTCTAACTATAGCCACTTGTGGGTTTCCAGCCAAATATAAAGAATCACACTATCACGACGCTTGAATTCCATCACGAATAACTTTTTTTCTGGAAAGTTCTCACCCAAAAGCTTTTGTATATGCATACAATATAATGAGCTGTCACTGGAATAATTTTAACAGCTGTCGGACGAGTGGCTTAGAAATAACCACAGTCTGAAGTTGGTTGCAGTTTTTTCATCTCACCCTGTACAGCCCCCAAAAAATTATGGTCAAATGTTGAGGGTATGGATCAAAAATCTAAGATTTCATAAAAATATGTCTTACAAGCAAAATTTTTTAAGGACCGTCTGACCTAAATCTATTATTTATCTAAAAATATTTTGATAGACGTCATGAAAAATAGTGGATTTTTTTTAGGAAGGAATTATCGAATTGACCGATTTTTCAAAGACTTTTCAAGCGGTTCCTGTAAAAAGTCATGGATTTTAAAGTTCTTTCTTTTAAACAATCGTGGATTTTTGCATCTTTTCGCTAATTTGACAATACATTTAGCTTTTTGTAACAAATGTTATTTCCATCCGTGGCTAGAGGCTTTTGTCCTTTCCTTATGTTGTGATATGTGAATCTCAGTATTCCCCCGTTTGCTATGGTATCTAGATACTTTTTATATTTAAGAAGAATATTGTCGACTTAGCTCCAAAGTGATACTAATTTTCTGGACCGCTTAGTTTAAATCTGATTTTAAACTTTTTATCCAGCTTTTGATTCGGGCTAACAGTATATCTGGGGTCCAGTCAATAACTTCCATTGTAATATACAAATTTGATGGTATTTATCTTTCATTTGTATTTACGTTTTTTATTTTTCAATATTTTTATTTTATTTATTATATATAAATTCAATTATATTTTCCCCTCACAAATTTAAAATCTTAAGAAAAATGGTGTCAAATAGACAAGAAATAAACAAATTTACTTTAGTAAAATGCTTAGCATAGACACTTGAGAGTGTGTTGGTTGCTAAAGATATGACCTCGTTGAGGATGTCGTCACATATCCTGCAATTGACATTGACAAACTATCGGTAATTTAAATACTTGGAAATAACAGCGCATAAATTCGCACACACACACACATACTCCTGTATACCATTTGGCAGTAGGAGCAGAACAGCATTGTTAGCATCGTTAGCAGCATCGTCATCACCATCGGCTTCGTCACACCGGTAGCATTGTCATCATCAACATCATTCATCCGCTGTTTATTTATTCATACATTCATCCATTCATTCATTCGTTCCTGTCATAATTCATTTATTTATTCATATCAACACCAAACGCTCGACCATGTAGGAGGTATGTATGTATGTATATTTTGTTGGTATGTAGATGCAGGACGAATTGCGACACAATGACTGGCAATCATCAGATATTATATTTTCTTTAACAATTATTCCACAGATTTGGGTGGAAGATGATGTCACCACCACTACCTATGAAATAGCTCCAGGGAGTAAATGCAGAATAACAAGAAATAAGAAGTGGAAGGTTATGGTCGGCAGGGAAGGACATATAAATATATACAATGTAGACCAATTTTTTGTTATTTTTCCTCGTTTTTTTTTAAACATATTTTTCAAGGACCAACAGACCAATAAGAGTGGATTTTTAAACATATTTTTTCAAGGACCAACAGACCAATAAGCGTGGATTTTTTAAACATATTTTTTCAAGGACCAACAGACCAATAAGCGTGGATTTTTTAAACATATTTTTTCAAGGACCAACAGACCAATAAGCGTGGATTTTTAAACATATTTTTTCAAGGACCAACAGACCGATAAACGTGGATTTTTTAAACATATTTTTTTCAAGGACCTACAGACCAATAAGCCTGGATTTTTAAACGTAATTTTTCAAGGACTAACAGACCAATAAGCTTGGATTTTTTAAACATTTTTCAAGGACCAACAGACCAATAAGCGTGGATTTTTTAAACATATTTTTTGAAGGACCAACAGACCAATAAGCGTGGATTTTTTAAACATTTTTTTTTTCGAGGATCAACAGACCAATAAGCCTGGATTTTTAAACATAATTTTTCAAGGACCAACAGACCAATAAGCGTGGATTTTTTAAACATATTTTTTCAAGGACCAACAGACCAATAAGCGTGGATTTTTTAAACATATTTTTTCAAGGACCAATAGACCAATAAGCGTGTAATTTTAAATATATTTTTTCAAGGACCAACAGACCAATAAGCGTGGATTTTTTAAACATATTTTTTCAAGGACCAATAGACCAATAAGCGTGTAATTTTAAATATATTTTTTCAAGGACCAACAGACCAATAAGCGTGGTTTTTTTAAACATATTTTTCAAGGACCAACAGACCAATAAGCCTGGATTTTTTAAACATATTTTTTCAAGGACCAACAGACCAATAAGAGTGGATTTTTTAAACATATTTTTTCAAGGACCAACAGACCAATAAGCGTGGATTTTTTAAACATATTTTTTTCAAGGACCAACAGACCAATAAGCGTGGATTTTTTAAACATATTTTTTTCAAGGACCAACAGACCAATAAGCGTGGATTTTTTAAACATAGTTTTTCAAGGACCAACAGACCAATAAGCGTGGATTTTTTAAACATATTTTTTCAAGGACCAACAGACCAATAAGCGTGGATTTTTTAAACATATTTTTTCAAGGACCAACAGACCAATAAGCGTGGATTTTTTAAACATATTTTTTCAAGGACCAACAGACCAATAAGCGTGGATTTTTTAAACATATTTTTTCAAGGACCAACAGACCAATAAGCGTGGATTTTTTAAACATATTTTTTCAAGGACCAACAGACCAATAAGCGTGGATTTTTTAAACATATTTTTTCAAGGACCAACAGACCAATAAGCGTGGATTTTTAAACATATTTTTTCAAGGACCAACAGACCAATAAGCGTGGATTTTTTAAACATATTTTTTCAAGGACCAACAGACCAATAAGCGTGGATTTTTTAAACATATTTTTTCAAGGACCAACAGACCAATAAGCGTGGATTTTTTAAACATATTTTTTCAAGGACCAACAGACCAATAAGCGTGGATTTTTAAACATATTTTTTCAAGGACCAACAGACCAATAAGCGTGGATTTTTAAACATATTTTTCAAGGACCAACAGACCAATAAGCGTGGATTTTTTAAACATATTTTTTCAAGGACCAACAGACCAATAAGCGTGGATTTTTTAAACATATTTTTTCAAGGACCAACAGACCAATAAGCGTGGATTTTTTAAACATATTTTTTCAAGGACCAACAGACCAATAAGCGTGGATTTTTTAAACATATTTTTTCAAGGACCAACAGACCAATAAGCGTGGATTTTTTAAACATATTTTTTCAAGGACCAACAGACCAATAAGCGTGGATTTTTAAACATATTTTTTCAAGGACCAACAGACCAATAAGCGTGGATTTTTTAAACATATTTTTTCAAGGACCAACAGACCAATAAGCGTGGATTTTTTAAACATATTTTTTCAAGGACCAACAGACCAATAAGCGTGGATTTTTTAAACATATTTTTCAAGGACCAACAGACCAATAAGCGTGGATTTTTAAACATATTTTTTCAAGGACCAACAGACCAATAAGCGTGGATTTTTTAAACATATTTTTTCAAGGACCAACAGACCAATAAGCGTGGATTTTTTAAACATATTTTTTCAAGGACCAACAGACCAATAAGCGTGGATTTTTTAAACATATTTTTTCAAGGACCAACAGACCAATAAGCGTGGATTTTTTAAACATATTTTTTCAAGGACCAACAGACCAATAAGCGTGGATTTTTTAAACATATTTTTTCAAGGACCAACAGACCAATAAGCGTGGATTTTTTAAACATATTTTTTCAAGGACCAACAGACCAATAAGCGTGGATTTTTTAAACATATTTTTTCAAGGACCAACAGACCAATAAGCGTGGATTTTTTAAACATATTTTTTCAAGGACCAACAGACCAATAAGCGTGGATTTTTTAAACATATTTTTTCAAGGACCAACAGACCAATAAGCGTGGATTTTTTAAACATATTTTTTCAAGGACCAACAGACCAATAAGCGTGGATTTTTTAAACATATTTTTTCAAGGACCAACAGACCAATAAGCGTGGATTTCTTAAACATATTTTTTTCAAGGATTTTTTTAACATATTTTTTTCAAGGACCAACAGACCAATAAGCGTGGATTTTTTAAACATATTTTTTCAAGGACCAACAGACCAATAAGCGTGGATTTTTTAAACATATTTTTTCAAGGACCAACAGACCAATAAGCGTGGATTTTTTAAACATATTTTTTCAAGGACCAACAGACCAATAAGCGTGGATTTTTTAAACATATTTTTTCAAGGACCAACAGACCAATAAGCGTGGATTTCTTAAACATATTTTTTCAAGGACCAACAGACCAATAAGCGTGGATTTTTTAAACATATTTTTTCAAGGACCAACAGACCAATAAGCGTGGATTTTTAAACATATTTTTTCAAGGACCAACAGACCAATAAGCGTGGATTTTTTAAACATATTTTTTCAAGGACCAACAGACCAATAAGCGTGGATTTTTTAAACATATTTTTTCAAGGACCAACAGACCAATAAGCGTGGATTTTTTAAACATATTTTTTCAAGGACCAACAGACCAATAAGCGTGGATTTCTTAAACATATTTTTTCAAGGACCAACAGACCAATAAGCGTGGATTTTTTAAACATATTTTTTCAAGGACCAACAGACCAATAAGCGTGGATTTTTTAAACATATTTTTTCAAGGACCAACAGACCAATAAGCGTGGATTTTTTAAACATATTTTTTCAAGGACCAACAGACCAATAAGCGTGGATTTTTTAAACATATTTTTTCAAGGACCAACAGACCAATAAGCGTGGATTTCTTAAACATATTTTTTTCAAGGATTTTTTTAACATATTTTTTTCAAGGACCAATTGATTTTTAAAACACATTTTTTCAAGGACCACCAGACCAATAAGCGTGGATTTTTTAAACATATTTTTTCAAGGACCAATTGATTTTTAAAACACATTTTTTCAAGGACCACCAGACCAATAAGCGTGGATTTTTTAAACATATTTTTTCAAGGACCAATTGATTTTTAAAACACATTTTTTCAAGGACCACCAGACCAATAAGCGTGGATTTTTTAAACATATTTTTTCAAGGACCAATTGATTTTTAAAACACATTTTTTCAAGGACCACCAGACCAATAAGCGTGGATTTTTTAAACATATTTTTTCAAGGACCAATTGATTTTTAAAACACATTTTTTCAAGGACCACCAGACCAATAAGCGTGGATTTTTTAAACATATTTTTTCAAGGACGAACAGACCAATATACGTGTATTTTTTAAATATATTTTTTCAAGGACAAACATCCCAATATACATGTATATACGTGTAATTTTTCAAAGACCAACAAACCAATAAGCGTGGATTTTTTAATACGTTTTATATTTTTATATTTCACTAGGACCTTCTGGCCTTTTTGAGAGTCTTCTTGAGATTGAAACACAATTTGTAAGGACCTATAAGGATCATAATCTTAATTTTTTCAGTAAATCTTAGATATTCGTATATTCCTAATTTCAATTAATATATTACCACCTAGACAATTACACATCCAACATGACATAAGTGTCATAACAACTTATTTTTCAAATAAAAATAATGAATGTTTTAACAAAGGACCCAGACAAATAAATTCACAGACAATAACAACAACAACAACAAAATAGAAACAGAAACAGAAAAAACCTCATCTGTCATAATGTCAAAATCATGGAAATTTTTTCTCATAAAATCAAAAGATAAATGAAAATAGCATCAAATAAGATGAAAAACCACACATATAAAACAAAGGCAAGACTGAGAGGAGGAATACCCATGTCCCACATACAAGGACGAAGGTCATAAAACAGAGAAATAGTTAATGTTGTGTGTTCTTCTAGGAACACAGCAGCAAATACTGAATTATTTGCCATAGGGTCATAAAATGCACAAACACGCACACCCACCCACCCAACTCGAGGGGGTTATGATCCCATAAAATGTTAAATTTACTTCAAATAAATTAAGACAAAATGTGAAACCATAAACACAAGCCACATATGAAGTGCTGCGAGAAATGGAAATATGTAGTTCGTTCTCAGAAGAAATGATTTACTGTATTATTCCAATTTTTTGCTGGCAGATTATTTGCTAATGAAGAGATGCCAGGCATTCAATTTTTGTTACGATGTTATTACTGTTGGGACAAATTTGTCTGCTAGGGTAGATATGGAGGGGGAGAATAGCATTCATTAAATTACATTGGTTTCAAGTGGGGAGCAGCAAAGAAAGCAAAAAGAGAAATTGAAATTTAAGTTAATAGGTCAAAATAATAAAATAAGTCTTTTAAGGGTCATATTAATTTTTACATTTTTTTTAATTTTATTGAATGAAAGTAAAAAATTTCGGAAATAGCATCAAATTTTAGAATAAGCTTAGATTTGTTCGAATTGGTCACCCTTGGCACGAATTATGGCCTTCAAACGACCTATAAAACCGTCACAGGCAGCCCGAATGTTGCTCTGTGGTATTTTGGCCCGTTCCGGCGAAGCGCTTGCTTGAGGTGATCGACATTTTGTAATTTTTTGTGCCAGCCTTGCTTCCCAAAATACTCCAGACACAATAGTCCAACGAATTGGTATCCGGAAATTTTGGTGGCGATTGTGCGCTGGAAATGAAGCGAGGAACCTTATTTTGTAACCATTCTTGGGTGGCGCTTGCTGAGTCCTGTTGGAATGTCCAAGGTCTGCGGACAAAATTTATGTATGCCTAAGGCTTTAATACACCCTCCAGAATATTTTCCCGATTATATTCGGCATTTATTCTGATGACACGGTCGACTAATACGAGCGGAGAGCGACCATCGGCTGTTATGGCGGCCCACGCCATCACCATGGCCGTCGCTCAATTGGTTATATTGGCCAACCGAAGGTGCACATATTCAGCTGACCTCTTTGGCAAGTAAACACGACCATTTTGTTTGTTTACAAAATGCTGGACAACGAATGTTTTCTCATCTGAGAAACCCAAATTCGGCCAGCCGAAGCAACTCTTTAGCTCTTTTTAGCATAAATAGACTCGAGTCTGTTGCAGTGTAAGTTCTTGCACATTTTGGAATTTGAATGGCTTTACCCCTAGCTCATTTTTCAATAGTTGCCGAATGGAATATTGCGATATGTTCATTTCAGAGCCATTTTTCGCCCACTGCGACGCGGGTTTCTATCAAGTCGTTCTTTACTTTTCGAACCATTTCTGCTGATGTTGCTGTTTTCTTCCGTCCACTTCCTTGACGTCGGGCTACGCTACCAGTATACCGGTACGGAGCGATGGTACGAGACACAAAAGATTTATTCACATTTAAATGCTGGAGTGCTCTACCGACAGCAACTTGTGGTTTTCCAGCCAAATGTAAAGAAATCACACTATCATGCTTGAATTCCATCACGAATAATTTTTTTTTGTGGAAAATCCTCACCAAAATACTTTTTTATAATAATGAGCTGTCACTGGAATAAGGGCGGTCCGACGAGTGGCTTAGAAATGACAGCAGTCTGAAGTTGGTTGCAGTTTTTTCATCTCATCCTGCAGGACATGAGGCCCGTGAATGTATTTGCTGAAATATCTTTAAAAGTTTGCTTTTGTAGGTCAGAAGGTCCTTTAAAAAATAGTCCTTGATAAAATATCCTTGAAAAGTCCACGCATATTGTTCTTTAGTCCTTGATAAAATATTTTTGAAAAGTCCTTGATAAAATATTCTTGAAAAGGCCAGGCTTATGTGTCTTTAGTCCTTAATAAAATATTCTTAGAAAATCCACGCTTATTGGTCTATAGTCCTTGATAAAATATTCTTGAAAATTCCGCGCTTTTTGGTCAAATGATCCTTAAAATAATCTTTAAAAAATCCACATTTATCGGTCAAATGATCCTTAAAAAATATTGAAAATATCCACATTTATTGGTCAGATGATCCTTGAAAAAAATATTTAAAAGGAGGACCTTTAAAGATAGTCCTTCATAAAATATTCTTGAAAAGTCCACGCTTATCGATTTATAGTCCTTGATAAAATATTCTTGAAAATTCCACGATGTTTGGTCAAATGATCCTTGAAATAATCTTTAAAAAATCCAGATTTATCGGTCAAATGATCCTTAAAAAATATTGAAAATATTCACGTTTATTCGTCAGATTATCCTTGAAAAAAAAATATTAAAAAAAGTCTACATTTATCCCTGAAATAGTGGCTCGAAAAATATATTGAAAAAATGAAATTTTAAGGCTCTGATAGTGGCTCAATTTTTTTATACGTGTTCTGGTTCTGATGGTCTCTAAAAAATTGCAGAAAGTACGTCTTGAAAAAATATTTTTAAAAAATCCATATTTAAAGATCAGAACGTCCTTTAGTATATATTTAAAAAAGATACTAGTTTATGGATCTGAAGGTTGTTCAAGAATTTTTTCAAAAAAGTCCGTTTATAAATGTCTGAAGGTTGGGTGAAAAAATATTCTAGAAAGTTTTACTGTAGACCTTGGAAAAATATTTAAAAACCTTTATAGGTCCTTGAAAAATAAAAAAAATCAACTTTTAATTGTCAGAAAGTCCTTGAAAAAATATTTGTAAAAAATCCACGTTTAAAGGTCAGAAGATCCCTAAATAAAAAAAAAAACTATGAAGTGACTTAGAAAAGTTATTAAAAATCCAGGAATATAAGTTTGAAGGTCCTTTGAAATGCAATTTAAAGACTAATTTTTTAAATCCACGTAAATGGCCCTAACGATCGGTCAAAATAGTTTCAAAAAATTTTAATTTTTAATTTTTTTTTTAAATCTAAATTTCTTGAAAAATCACTTTGAAATGGTGTTTTCAAATGTAATTCAATATTTAAATCTTTTTAAGATATCCCTAGCAGCTTAAATTCCAAAATAAATCTAAATAGTCTTTAAAGCTCAGTATTCATCTATTCATAGAGAAGCGACACCTTAAGGCCATTCAAGCCCCTGAAAATCCTCACAAAACCTCAGAATCATATTTCCGTTCCATTTCAATGTCGTTTTTGTTCTGTTTCCATTCAAAAGCTATTTTCCAGACAAACAAAAGCAACAACATCAACAAATACCAATTCAAGTGGCATCAAATGAATGGAAATAGGCGAGACAAAGAGTGGAGAAAACCCGAGAGGCGAGCGAGGAAAAAACATGGGAAAAATTCATAAATAGTAAGTATGGCTGTTACATTACTTTTGTCTGGATAATACGTCAGATAAATGCGGCCAAACAAAAAGACAGAAAGCTGGAAGACAAACAGCCAGCCAGGCAGACAGACAGACAGAGAGGAAGAAAGAAAGACAGTTAAATGGAAGTAATATCTGGATATGTTATTTACAAAACAGTAACTAAACAGAAATGAATGGATGAATGGACGGATGAGCAAATATAAATATTCTGTGTATGTAGGTGTGTGTGTGTGGTTTTTATGCATACACATACCATAAATAATCCAATGGAAAACGTCTGTTTAAAATGGGAATATATTATACAAAGGCATATATGTTACTTAATAGAGGACGACTTTTGCGGAAAGGGAGGGAAAGAGGGACTAGCTAAATTACACGTCGATTTTGTTAAGACAAAATTATAACGCAACAACCGATCCATAAAAATTGATTTTTTAAGGACCAAATCAGGATCACATACCAAAACCAGTCGATTTTTAAGGAGATATTGTTCAAGGACCAATTATATATTTTAACGACCAAATCACTAATTTCCAAAAACAACGGAGTCATAATCGTAGATTTTTAGAGAATATTTGTGCAAGGACCAACAGACCTATAAACCTGCATATTTAAAGAATAGTTTTCAATGTCCAAATCTCTAATTTTCAAAGGATATTTTTTCAAACCACAGCAGAGCCACAATCGTGGATTTTTAAAAAATATTTTTTCAAGGACCATCAGACCAATGTGCGTGGATTTTTAAAGTATATTTTTTCAAGGACTAACAGACCATTGTTCGTAGATTTTTAAAGAATATTTTTTCAAGGACTAACAGACCATTGTTCGTAGATTTTTAAAGAATATTTTTTCAAGGACTAACAGACCATTGTTCGTAGATTTTTAAAGAATATTTTTTCAAGGACCAACAGACCATTGTTCGTGGATTTTTAAAGAATATTTTTTCAAGGACCAACAGACCAATGTGCGTGGATTTTTAAAGTATATTTTTTCAAGGACCAACAGACCATTGTTCGTGGATTTTTAAAGTATATTTTTTCAAGGAACAACAGACCAATGTGCGTGGATTTTTAAAGAATAATTTTTCATGGTCCAACAGACCAATGTTCATCGATTTTTAAAGAATATTTTTTCAAGGACTAACAGACCAATGTGCGTGGATTTTTAATGTATATGTTTTCAAGGACCAACAGACTCATGTTCGTCGATTTTTAAACATATTTTTTCAAGGACCAACAGACCAATGTTCGTGGATTTTTAAAGAATATTTTTTCAAGGACCAACAGACCAATGTTCGTGGATTTTTAAAGAATATTTTTTCAAGGACCAACAGACCAAATAAGCATGGATTTTTAAAGAATACGTTTTCAAGGGCCTACAGGCCAAATAAGCGTGGATTTGTAAAGAATATTTTTTCAGGGACCAACAGATCAATAAGCGTGCATTTTTAAACAATATTTTTCTGGGACCAAAAGACCAATATGCGTGGATTTTTCAAGAATATTTTTTCAACAACAAACAGACCAATAAGCGTGGATTTTTTAAGAATATTTTTTCAAGGACCAACAGACCAATAAGCGTGGATTTTTTAAGAATATTTTTTCAACAACAAACAGACCAATAAGCGTGGATTTTTTAAACATATTTTTTCAACAAAAAACAGACCAATAAGCGTGGATTTTTTAAGAATATTTTTTCAACAACAAACAGTCCAATAAGCGTAGATTTTTTTTTTCAAAGATCAACAAGTTATATTCGAGCCCCATATGCCGCCCTAGATAATTGTTTCCACGAATTCCTTCATTAACAATGCTAAATTAGACAATGTGCAAATCCCAGATGAATCAGAAAGATATAATGAATACTTTTTGATATCTTAGGTTGAGGTCTAAATGAGAAAAATTCCATCAGTTAATATGATAATTCCGAAAAGCAGAAGAAACAAGCATCTTCGTCTACGATAATGTTCAGAATATGTGGGTAGAGCTATATCAACGGTTGACAGGTGCGTATGAATAACATTGCTTATACACAGCAACAAATCCACATTAATCACGTATACGCAACGTTGACAAATGTATGCGTGCAAAGTTTTAATAAATAATTCATGACAACAAAAAAGTTAGAGGCGAAATGTAAAACCGATAAAATTTAAATTTTTTCATACTGAGAAGTAGGTGTATTATCAAAAGATGGAAAATGGGATTACCAAAATAAAAATGTCAGTCTGTCGAAAAAATATGTTTAAAAATACATGCTTCATGACCAGTTGGTCCTTAAAAAATATATTTAAAAAATCCGCGCTTATTGGTCTGGTGGTCCTTTAAAATATATATTTAAAAATGCACGATTATTAGTCTGTTGGTCCTTGAAAAAACTTTCTTAAAAAATCCACGCTGTTGGTCCTTGCAAAAATATGTTTAAAAATCCAGGCTTATTGACCTGTTGGTCCTTGAAAAAATATATTTGAAAAATCCACGCTTATTGGTCTGTTGGTCCTTTAAAAAATATATTTGAAAAATCCACGCTTATTGGTCTGTTGGTCCTTAAAAAATATATTTAAAAAATCCACGCTTATTGGTCTGGTGGTCCTTTAAAATATATATTTAAAAATGCACGATTATTAGTCTGTTGGTCCTTGAAAAAACTTTCTTAAAAAATCCACGCTGTTGGTCCTTGCAAAAATATGTTTAAAAATCCACGCTTATTGGTCTGTTGGTCCTTAAAAAATATATTTAAAAAATCCACGCTTATTGGTCTGGTGGTCCTTTAAAATATATATTTAAAAATGCACGATTATTAGTCTGTTGGTCCTTGAAAAAACTTTCTTAAAAAATCCACGCTGTTGGTCCTTGCAAAAATATGTTTAAAAATCCACGCTTATTGACCTGTTGGTCCTTGAAAAAATATATTTGAAAAATCCACGCTTATTGGTCTGTTGGTCCTTTAAAAAATATATTTGAAAAATCCACGCTTATTGGTCTGTTGGTCCTTTAAAAAATATGTTTAAAAAATCCACGCTTATTGGTCTGTTGGTCTTTAAAAAATATGTTTAAAAATTCGACGCAAATTGGTGTGTTGGTTCTTGAAAAAATATATTTGAAAAATCCACGCTTATTGGTCTGTTGGACCTTGAAAAAATATACTTAAAAAATCAGAGCTTATTGGTCTGTTGGTCCTTTAAAAAAAATATATTAAAAAAAATCCACGCTTATTGGTCTGTTGGTCCTTTAAAAAGTATGTTTAAAAATCCACGCTTATTGGTCTGGTGGTCCTTTAAAATATATATTTAAAAATGCACGATTATTAGTCTGTTGGTCCTTGAAAAAACTTTCTTAAAAAATCCACGCTGTTGGTCCTTGCAAAAATATGTTTAAAAATCCTCGCTTATTGATCTGTTGGTCCTTGAAAAAATATATTTGAAAAATCCACGCTTATTGGTCTGTTGGTCCTTTAAAAAATATATTTGAAAAATCCACGCTTATTGGTCTGTTGGTCCTTTAAAAAATATGTTTAAAAAATCCACGCTTATTGGTCTGTTGGTCTTTAAAAAATATGTTTAAAAATTCGACGCATTTTGGTGTGTTGGTTCTTGAAAAAATATATTTGAAAAATCCACGCTTATTGGTCTGTTGGACCTTGAAAAAATATACTTAAAAAATCAGAGCTTATTGGTCTGTTGGTCCTTTAAAAAAAATATATTAAAAAAAATCCACGCTTATTGGTCTGTTGGTCTCGAAAAAATATGTTTAAATAATCCACGCTTATTGGTCTGTTGGTCCACGATTTGTGGTTCATATGGTTCGTAGAGAAACATGTTCTTTCTTGTTCCAGAGTCCACGTTTCCAAGAGGTCAATAAATTTTTTTTAAAGAATCGACGGTTTGTGGAGGTCCTTGCTATAATATTCCTGAGAAATCCAAATGTTTCGACCCTGGGATAACGAATCCTTTAAAAAATGAAATACTTAAGAGTGATTCCTAAACATTTCACGTCCTGTTGAAGCTCTTGAGAAAAATATTCTTCAAAACATTTCTTTCTTTGGGGGTTCTTGAAAAAATATTTCAAAATATCCATGCTTATTCCTCTGTACGATCTTGTAAGATAATTTCTATAACCTCACATTGTATTGCTTTGATGTTTAATGAAAATATTTTTTTGAAAATTCGGCTTGCGATTTTTAATCATATTATCAGGCATATCATTAACTTTCTGTGCTTTTCCATTGCAGGAATAAGTTGACCTGACCAATAGTTTTCCTTTTTGTTTCCATCGTCCAACTTCCCTACATTTAATTATGAATAATATTGTTGCCATAACAAGAGAGCCGTGGAAATAACAAAAAAACTTTTTAATTAACCTCTGTAAGAGTGGCAATTTTTCCAAACTACACAGGCAGTTTGGTTTTTTTTTGTAACTCCGCTCGAGTTGGCCCTTTAGTTTTCATAACTTCTTGGCGGCTGCAATATTAAATGACAAAAACAAGGGAACAGCTAAATTAAATTATGTAACATTATGAATGAATTTCCATGAATATTGTTGGTGTTGTTGGGAAAATTTTGCGATTAATAAATTCCCACAGGTATGACTGGTAGGTAAATAGATGATCGGGTAAATGGATGGTGGCATATTTCATGGCATTGCATATCCTCCAAAAGCCCATGTACGAATGAATGATGCCTCTGAACAATTCCTTGCCAGGCTAACGAAAACACTAACAACAAGTAACTAAATTACAAACAAATGAAATTATCCAAAAGTTGCAAAGTGCTTGTTATGCAAAAATATGTGAATATGGATATCGAATCGAAGAGGCGGGACATTAAGGAAAGGGTAGGGTTAGCTTACTTGTTGTTGTTTGCTGCGTAACAGCATTTTTTATTAAATTTTCTTTTCTCCGTAAAATATAAATGCCTGCTTTGTTTGTCTGCATACTTTGTGTATTGGTATTTATGTAGAAAGTGTAATAATATTTTTACCATAAGAATCAATAATACGGAGGAGGGAGGATATTGGCATGGCAACAAAAGGATAACAGCTTAGACAGAAATGTAATCAATAGGAAATTGTTTTACAATGGGGGAAGGTTTTTTTCACTGTTGTGATGTTAGAGAGTTCTTGGAACATTGTTATATTGCGACAAAGAAAGAATTTTTTCAAATACGTTTTCGAGTCAACAAAAAAAAAAAAAAAAAAAAATCAAGGACGAAATGGTCCATAGTTGCGGGCTTTTAAAAAGTATTTTTCATGGACAGAAACGTGGATTATTTAAAGAATATTTTTTTCAAGGACCAACTGAAACGTGGATATTTTAAAGAATATTTTTTCAAGGACCAACAGAAACGTGGATTATTTAAAGAATATTTTTTCAAGGACCAACAGAAACGTGGATTATTTAAAGAATATTTTTTCAAGGACCAACAGAAACGTGGATTATTTAAAGAATATTTTTTCAAGTACCAACAAAAACGTGGATATTTTAGAGAATATTTTTTCAAGGACCAACAGAAACGTGGATTATTTAAAGAATATTTTTTCAAGGACCAACAGAAAAGTGGATTATTTAAAGAATATTTTTTCAAGGACAAACAGAAACGTGGATAATTTAAAGAATATTTTTTTAAGGACGAACAGAAACGTGGATTATTTAAAGAATATTTTTTCAAGGACCAACAGAAACGTGGATTATTTAAAGAATATTTTTTCAAGGACCAACAAAAACGTGGATTATTTAAAGAATATTTTTTCAAGGGCCAACAGAAACGGATTGCTTAAAGAATATTTTTTCAAGGACCAACAAAAACGTGGATTATATAAAGAATATTTTTTCAAGGACCAACAGAAACGGATTGCTTAAAGAATATTTTTTCAAGGACAAACAGAAACGTGGATTATTTAAAGAATATTTTTTCAAGGACCAACAGAAACGTGGATTATTTAAAGAATATTTTTCAAGGACCAACAGAAACGTGGATTATTTAAAGAGTATTTTTTCAAGGACCAACAGAAACGTGGATTATTTAAAGAATATTTTTTCAAGGACCAAAAGAAACGTGGATTATTTAAAGAGTATTTTTTCAAGGACCAACAGAAACGTGGATTATTTAAAGAATATTTTTTCAAGGACCAACAGAAACGTGGATTATTTAAAGAATATTTTTTTCAAGGACCAACAGAAACGTGGATATTTTAAAGAATATTTTTTCAAGAATCAACAGAAACGTGGACTTTTTTAAGAATATTTTTTCAAGGACCAACAGAAACGTGAATTATTTAAAGAATATTTTTTCAAGGACCAACAGAAACGTGGATTATTTAAAAAATATTTTTTCAAGGACCAACAGAAACGTGGATTATTTATAGAATATTTTTTCAAGGACCAACAGAAACGTGGATTATTTATAGAATAATTTTTCAAGGACCAACAGAAACGTGGATTATTTAAAGAATATTTTTTCAAGGACCAACAGAAACTTGGATTATTTAAAGAATATTTTTTCAAGGACCAACAGAAACTTGGACTATTTAAAGAATATTTTTTCAAGGACCAACAGGAACGTGGATTATTTAAAGAATATTTTTTTCAAGGACCAACAGAAACGAGGATATTTTAAAGAATATTTTTTCAAGGACCAACAGAAACGTGGATTATTTATAGAATATATTTTCAAGGACCAACAAAAACGTGGATATTTTAAAGAATATTTTTTCAAGGACCAACAGAAACGTGGATTATTTAAAGAATATTTTTTCAAGGACCAACAGAAACGTGGATTATTTAAAGAGTATTTTTTCAAGGACCAACAGAAACGTTTAAAGAATATTTTTTCAAGGACCAACAGAAACGTGGATTATTTAAAGAGTATTTTTTCAAGGACCAACAGAAACGTGGATTATTTAAAGAATATTTTTTCAAGGACCAACAGAAACGTTTAAAGAATATTTTTTCAAGGACCAACAGAAACGTGAATTATTTAATGAATATTTTTTCAAGGACCAAGAGAAACGAGGATATTTTAAAGAATATTTTTTCAAGGACCAACAGAAACGAGGATATTTTAAAGAATATTTTTTCAAGGACCAACAGAAACGTGGATTATTTATAGAATATATTTTCAAGGACCAACAAAAACGTGGATATTTTAAAGAATATTTTTTCAAGGACCAACAGAAACGTGGATTATTTAAAGAATATTTTTTCAAGGACCAACAGAAACGTGGATTATTTAAAGAGTATTTTTTCAAGGACCAACAGAAACGTTGATTATTTAAAGAATATTTGTTCAGGGACCAACAGAAACGTGGATTATTTAAATAATATTTTTTCAAGGACCAACAGAAACGTGGATTATTTAAAGAATATTTTTTCAAGGACCAACAGAAACTTGGATTATTTAAAGAATATTTTTTCAAGGATCAACAGAAACGTGGTTTTTTTAAACAATATTATTTCAAGGACCAAAAGAAATGTGGATATTTTAAAGAATATTTTTTCAAGGACCAACAGAAACGTGGATTATTTAAAGAATATTTTTTCAAGGATCAACAGAAACGTGGATTATTTAAAGAATATTTTTTCAAGGACCAACAGAAACGTGGATTATTTATAGAATATTTTTTCAAGGACCAACAGAAACGTGGATTATTTATAGAATATTTTTTCAAGGACCAACAGAAACGTGGATTATTTAAAGAGTATTTTTTCAAGGACCAACAGAAACGTGAATTATTTAATGAATATGTTTTCAAGGACCAACAGAAACGTGAATTATTTAATGAATATTTTTTCAAGGACCGACAGAAACGTGGATTATTTAATGAATATTTTTTCAAGGGCCAACAGAAACGTGGATTATTTAAAGAATATTTTTTCAAGGACCAACATAAACGTGGATTTTTTAAAGAATATTTTTTCAAGGACCTACAGAAACGTGGATTATTTAAAGAATATTTTTTTAAGGACCAACAGAAACGTGGATTATTTAAAGAATATTTTTTCAAGTACCAACAAAAACGTGGATATTTTAGAGAATATTTTTTCAAGGACCAACAGAAACGTGGATTATTTAAAGAATATTTTTTCAAGGACCAACAGAAACGTGGATTATTTATAGAATATTTTTTCAAGTACCAACAAAAACGTGGATATTTTAAAGAATATTTTTTCAAGGACCAACAGAAACGTGGATTATTTAAAGAATATTTTTTCAAGGACCAACAGAAACGTGGATTATTTAAAGAATATTTTTTCAAGGACCAACAGAAACTTGGATTATTTAAAGAATATTTTTTCAAGGATCAACAGAAACGTGGTTTTTTTAAACAATATTATTTCAAGGACCAAAAGAAATGTGGATATTTTAAAGAATATTTTTTCAAGGACCAACAGAAACGTGGATTATTTAAAGAATATTTTTTCAAGGATCAACAGAAACGTGGTTTATTTAAAGAATATTTTTTCAAGGACCAACAGAAACGTGGATTATTTATAGAATATTTTTTCAAGGACCAACAGAAACGTGGATTATTTATAGAATATTTTTTCAAGGACCAACAGAAACGTGGATTATTTAAAGAGTATTTTTTCAAGGACCAACAGAAACGTGAATTATTTAATGAATATGTTTTCAAGGACCAACAGAAACGTGAATTATTTAATGAATATTTTTTCAAGGACCGACAGAAACGTGGATTATTTAATGAATATTTTTTCAAGGGCCAACAGAAACGTGGATTATTTAAAGAATATTTTTTCAAGGACCAACATAAACGTGGATTTTTTAAAGAATATTTTTTTCAAGGACCTACAGAAACGTGGATTATTTAAAGAATATTTTTTTAAGGACCAACAGAAACGTGGATTATTTAAAGAATATTTTTTCAAGTACCAACAAAAACGTGGATATTTTAGAGAATATTTTTTCAAGGACCAACAGAAACGTGGATTATTTAAAGAATATTTTTTCAAGGACCAACAGAAACGTGGATTATTTATAGAATATTTTTTCAAGTACCAACAAAAACGTGGATATTTTAAAGAATATTTTTTCAAGGACCAACAGAAACGTGGATTATTTAAAGAATATTTTTTCAAGGACCAACAGAAACGTGGATTATTTAAAGAATATTTTTTCAAGTACCAACAAAAACGTGGATATTTTAGAGAATATTTTTTCAAGGACAAACAGAAACGTGGATAATTTAAAGAATATTTTTTTAAGGACAAACAGAAACGTGGATTATTTAAAGAATATTTTTTCAAGGACCAACAGAAACGTGGAAGAATATTTTTTCAAGGACCAACAAAAACGTGGATTATTTAAAGAATATTTTTTCAAGGACCAACAGAAACGGATTGCTTAAAGAATATTTTTTCAAGGACCAACAAAAACGTGGATTATATAAAGAATATTTTTTCAAGGACCAACAAAAACGTGGATTATATAAAGAATATTTCTTCAAGGACCAACAGAAACGGATTGCTTAAAGAATATTTTTTCAAGGACAAACAGAAACGTGGATTATTTAAAGAATATTTTTTCAAGGACCAACAGAAACGTGGATTATTTAAAGAGTATTTTTTCAAGGACCAACAGAAACGTGGATTATTTAAAGAATATTTTTTCAAGGACCAACAGAAACGTGGATTATTTAAAGAGTATTTTTTCAAGGACCAACAGAAACGTGGATTATTTAAAGAATATTTTTTCAAGGACCAACAGAAACGTGGATTATTTAAAGAATATTTTTTCAAGGACCAACAGAATCGTGGATTATTTAAAGAATATTTTTTTCAAGGACCAACAGAAACGTGGATATTTTAAAGAATATTTTTTCAAGAATCAACAGAAACGTGGACTTTTTTAAGAATAATTTTTCAAGGACCAACAGAAACGTGGATTATTTAAAGAATATTTTTTCAAGGACCAACAGAAACGTGGATTATTTAAAGAATATTTTTTTCAAGGACCAACAGAAACGTGGATTATTTATAGAATATTTTTTCAAGGACCAACAGAAACGTGGATTATTTATAGAATATTTTTTCAAGGACCAACAGAAACGTGAATTATTTAAAGAATATTTTTTCAAGGACCAACAGAAACGTGGATATTTTAAAGAATATTTTTTCAAGGACCAACAGAAACGTGGATATTTTAAAGAATATTTTTTCAAGGACCAACAGAAACGTGGATATTTTAAAGAATATTTTTTCAAGGACCAACAGAAACGTGGATATTTTAAAGAATATTTTTTCAAGGACCAACAGAAACGTGGATTATTTAAAGAATATTTTTTCAAGGACCAACAGAAACGGATTGCTTAAAGAATATTTTTTCAAGGACCAACAAAAACGTGGATTATATAAAGAATATTTTTTCAAGGACCAACAAAAACGTGGATTATATAAAGAATATTTTTTCAAGGACCAACAAAAACGTGGATTATATAAAGAATATTTTTTCAAGGACCAACAGAAACGGATTGCCTTAAGAATATTTTTTCAAGGACAAACAGAAACGTGGATTATTTAAAGAATATTTTTTCAAGGACCAACAGAAACGTGGATTATTTAAAGAATATTTTTTCAAGGACCAACAGAAACGTGGATTATTTAAAGAGTATTTTTTCAAGGACCAACAGAAACGTGGATTATTTAAAGAATATTTTTTCAAGGACCAACAGAAACGTGGATTATTTAAAGAGTATTTTTTCAAGGACCAACTGAAACGTGGATTATTTAAAGAATATTTTTTCAAGGACCAACAGAAACGTGGATTATTTAAAGAATATTTTTTCAAGGACCAACAGAAACGTGGATTATTTAAAGAATATTTTTTTCAAGGACCAACAGAAACGTGGATATTTTAAAGAATATTTTTTCAAGAATCAACAGAAACGTGGACTTTTTTAAGAATAATTTTTCAAGGACCAACAGAAACGTGGATTATTTAAAGAATATTTTTTCAAGGACCAACAGAAACGTGGACTATTTAAAGAATATTTTTTCAAGGACCAACAGAAATGTGGATTATTTATAGAATATTTTTTCAAGGACCAACAGAAACGTGGATTATTTATAGAATATTTTTTCAAGGACCAACAGAAACGTGGATTATTTAAAGAATATTTTTTCAAGGACCAACAGAAACGTGGATATTTTAAAGAATATTTTTTCAAGGACCAACAGAAACGTGGATTATTTATAGAATATTTTTTCAAGGACCAACAGAAACGTGGATTATTTAAAGAATATTTTTTCAAGGACCAACAGAAACGTGGATATTTTAAAGAATATTTTTTCAAGGACCAACAGAAACGTGGATTATTTATAGAATATTTTTTCAAGGACCAACAGAAACGTGGATTATTTATAGAATATTTTTTCAAGGACCAACAGAAACGTGAATTATTTAAAGAATATTTTTTCAAGGACCAACAGAAACGTGGATATTTTAAAGAATATTTTTTCAAGGACCAACAGAAACGTGGATATTTTAAAGAATATTTTTTCAAGGACCAACAGAAACGTGGATATTTTAAAGAATATTTTTTCAAGGACCAACAGAAACGTGGATTATTTAAAGAATATTTTTTCAAGGACCATCAGAAACGTGGATTATTTGAAGAATATTTTTTCAAGGACCATCAGAAACGTGGATTATTTAAAGAATATTTTTTCAAGGACCATCAGAAACGTGGATTATTTGAAGAATTGTTTTTAAAATTTTGATGATTTAAAAAAAAAATTTTCAAGGACCTTCTGACTTCCACAGACCTCCCCCACATAGGGTCAAAACTTTGAATATTCATGAGGCTTATAAAACGTGAAATTAACATAAGACTTGGCACATCTCAATATGTCTATCAACACAATATTTGTTTAAAGATGGTACAGATCGGGCCATTGATTCTGGTACCTTCCCCAAATGGGGTTCAAACATTCTCGTCAAATTTCACACATCCGAACATTTTTTGTTAATAAAAACGGGTCCTTTTTCCATTAAAAAATTTAAAACAATTGAAATACCCATTTAAAATAATACAATTAACCTTGATATGTAGCTCCAATTGTTTGAATTAAATAATTTTTCCATTGGCAATGTAATACCTACCGTAGGTGTTGAAATTCTAGACAAAACATCCAAACATGCATACATATCACCCAAATTATATTTAATTGAATTTTCCATTCATTTCAAGTTAGTCATTATTTGAATATGTAAGTCGATTTATCCCATCAAAGCCTTATTTGTTTTCGATGTATTTATTAACAAAATTTCGCCTCCCTCTCGCCCTATCCCAGGGTATTACAAAAGTAATTGAAAACGACAGCCTCTCAACGACCCCCTCTCCTGATAAATAAATAAACAAATATTGAATAAATTTTTATATTGAAAACAGGTGTTGACATGCCAAAGAAATTAAGTGAAATTCGAACAAAACAAAAGAAAGGAAAAAAAATAGAATCAAAATGAAAGTCGACTGGTGGTATCCAATCTCCCTTTCTGCCATTCCTCTCTTTTGGCATCCATTGAATGCCAATACTACTTAAGAATATTTTAATAGGCGTTACTGCTGTTGTTGTTGTCATTGTCGTTGTTATTGTTTTCACTTAAAATCAATAAATAAACAAATCAATCATTTTTAATGAAGGACCCTTCAAGATGCTGACGGTGGCCACAATGGAGTTGCTGCTAATGGTTTTGCTATTATGAAAGGGGGAGGGACACTCACTCCCTTCCCCCCTGGTGTATTATGGCGAAAATTAGTGAAATAAAGAAGAAGGGAAAACGCCGAGAATGAAAGAAAAATAAGAAAACAATTATTGTCATTAACAACAAAAACCAAGTTCCAAAAGAGGGAAGGGGGAGTAGCAGCTCCAAAACTTTTGGAGCTTAACAAAAAGTACATTAAAAGTGTTTTAGGCATGTTGGAGAACAATAGAGAAGAAGCAGTCGCTTAATATGAATGCAGAATAAAAATTGAACTTTATTTTTGAAAAAATATTTCTTAAAATCCATTAACCTTGATTATCCTTAAAAATGCTCTCAGAAATCCACAAACCGTGATTGTATTTAAAAATAATCCAAAAAATCCAAGAGCATTTCTTTTTCTTGAAAAATATTTTCCTTAGGACAATTTATTTTTATAAATTTACAAATTTAGCTTTATCTTAAAAAAACTATCCACGAGCTTTATAGTCCTTGTAAAGTATATACTTAAAAACACAAACATAATTTTATCGCCTCTAAAAAAACATTTATACGATCCTTGGTTATCCTTGAAGAATTATTTTTAAAAAATCCAAGAGCCTTGATTATCCTTATACAATACTCTAATAAAACCATTACCATTGATTATCGTTGAAAGGCTACATTTAAGAGTCCACGAGCCTTGATTATCCATAAAACATGCTCTAAGAAATTCACAGACTTTGATTATATTTAAAAAGTACTCTACGAAATCCACGAGCCTTTTTTGTTCTTGAAAAATCTTTTTAAAATCCACGAGCTTTGCCTATCCTTGAAAAATATTTTCCTTAAGATAATTTTCTTAAAAAAGCACATGTCTTGCTTTCCCTTGAAAAACTATTCATAAAAATCCACCATCCTTTACAGTCCTTGCAAAATATATTCTCAAAAACACAAACAAACTTTTATCGCCTCTTAAAAAGTATTCATAAAAATGCACCAGATTTTAATTCCTTGAAATAAATTCTTAAAAATCCACAATCCTAGGTTATCATTGAGAAAATATTCTTAAAAAATCCAAGATCTCAAACAATTCTCCTAAAAAGCCCCTAGCCTTGATTATCCTTGATAAACTATTCTTAAAAATCCACGAGCAAACGAGAATTATCATTGAATATATTTTTAAATCGCCACGAGTTAATGGTAAATCTTCTCAAAATCCAGGAGCCTTTCTTGTCCTTAAAAAATATTTAAATAAGTCCAAGTCTAGTCCTTAAAATAAAATCAACTACAAAATCGAAAAGCCTTTATAGTCCTTAAAAAATATTTTAATAAATTGAAGAGCCTTTTTAGTCTTTGAAACAAAAAAATATTATAATAAGCCCCAGGAGCCTTTCTAGCCCTTAAAAAAATCATATAAAAAATATGAATTGTCCTAAAAAACATATTTTTAAAAAATTCATCCATATTGGTGCTTTTAAATATTCGTTAAAAATTCAGTTGGTCCTTGAAAACATGTTTAAGAAAATCCACGGTTTTTGGTTTAGTGGTCCTTGAAAAATTGTTCTTTAAAAATCCAGTTGGTCCTTGAAAAATGTCTTTTTTAATTCAATTGGTCCACCTTTAAAATCCAATTGGTCCTTGAAAAAATATTCTTTAGAAATCCAATTTATCCTTGAAAACAAATGTTTGAAATATCCACGCTTATTGGTGTGTTGGTCCTTGAAATAAAATTCTTTGAAAATCCATGGGGTCCTGAAAGGACCCTGAAAGGGAAAGGATGGTGCTTGAAAAAATATGTTTAAAAAATCCGCGTTTATGGCTCCGATGGTGCTTGAAAAAATATGTTTAAAAAATCCGCGTTTATGGCTCCGATGGTGCTTGAAAAAATATGTTTAAAAAATCCGCGTTTATGGCTCCGATGGTGCTTGAAAAAATATGTTTAAAAAATCCACGCTTATTGGTCTGTTGGTCCTTGAAAAAATATGTTTAAAAAATCCACGCTTATTGATCTGTTGGTCCTTGAAAAAATATGTTTAAAAAATCCACGCTTATTGATCTGTTGGTCCTTGAAAAAATATGTTTAAAAAATCCACGCTTATTGGTCTGTTAGTCCTTGAAAAAATATGTTTTAAAAATCCCCGCTTATTGATCTGTTAGTCCTTGAAAAATATTTTTAGAAAAATCCACGATTATGGCTCTGATGGTTTTTAAAAAATCCAGGTTTATGGCTCCGATGGTTTTTGAAAAAAAAATATTTTTGAAAAAATCAAGATTTATGGCTCTGATGGTTTTTGAAAAAAATATTTTTAAAAAAATCCAGGTTTATGGCTCTGATGGTTTTTTCTTAATTATTTAAAAAATCCACGTTTATGGCTCTGATGGTTTTTAAAAAAATCCACGTTTATGGCTCCGATGGTTTTTGAAAAAATCTACGTTTAATGGTTTTGGAGGACCTTGAAAGAATATTTTTAAAAAATCTACGTTTAAAAGGATATGATTAAAAATCTACCCTTAATGGTCGGATGGTCCTTGAAAGGATATGATGGTCGGTTTGTCCTTGGAAGGATATGATTAAAAAATCCACGCTTATTGATCGGTTGGTCCTTGAAAAATATTCTTTTAAAACCGTTTAAAACGTTTATGGCTCTGATGGTCATTAAAACGATATGATTAGAAAATAACCATTTGTGGCTCTGATGGTCCTTGAAAAATTTATTTTGAAAAATTCAGGTTTATGGGTATGATGGTTCTTGATAAAATATTCTTTAAAATTTCTGTTGGTCCTTAAAGGATATAATTAGAAATACACACTAATTGATCTGTGGTCCTTAAAAAAATATTTAAAAAAAACTCTCTTATTGATCTTTTGGTCCTTTAAACAATATATTTAAAAAAACACGCTTATTGATCAGTTGGTAATTGAAAAATATGTTTAAAAGATCCAGGCTTAAAGGCTTTTGATCCTTGAAAAATATTTTTAAAAAAGTCACTTTTATTCCTTGAAAACGTATTCTTTAAAAGTCCATGTTTATTAGAAAGAATATTATTACTTTTAAAGTTCCTCGTATTTTCTTGTTCTTTTCGAAAATATTTTAAAAAATTCGATTACTACTAATTGTTTAACATTTCTTAAAGATTTTCCCTAAACATCTTTTTCGTATTTGTTTTTTTCTTTTTGGCAATGACAACCATTATCCTTTTAATGGGAGGACCTTTCAATCTGCTGTTGGCACCGTCATCTAAACTATAATGGCTCCTACGTGTTTTATGATTATTTTTTGCACGTTTTACTAGCTGTGCATTCATGTCATTTCGTTTTTGAATGTCTTCCTCCGGATGCGTCTTTAGACTTGTGTCAGGAAAAAAAAAAAGAAGAGAACAAATTTGAAAAGCCACGTTCCGAGAAACAAAAAGAAAATAAGTTTCGGTGTTTATGTCATGGCCTGGCGTATTTTAGCCTAGTTGACATGCTTGACTGCAGCGGATGGAACGCATTGGGCAAAATGTGTTTTTTTTTGTGTGTTGTTTTCCGGATGTCTGGCCATCACGTAGTTCTTACCATGGCCATGCCTATGGTTATGGTCTGTCATTTATTTTGGTTACCAAAATATCCAATAGAAAATTCGTTTCCTTACAAATTCCATATCCTTAATGGGTGGTAAAGTTTAATGACCTAAACATTATTGGCTTAGTAGAATAATACAAAACTATCGACTCGGCAAAAAAAAACATCTGTCTGTCTTATCTGTGCGAAATTCAAATGAATATTCTATTATGTCTGTGAAGTTTTGAAAAGAAGATTTCAAAGGAAAAACTCAACTTTAATATCATGAATAATTCTGCTCAGCTGAATACACTGCTCTTCAATGGCGTGGCAAGTAGAATTATCCCCCCCCCCCACATCAATCTTCTTCCTTTTTTTTGGTAGTATTGAGTACTATTTTTAAATTCGAAATCCTCTTCGAGAAGCTTTAGGAAAAATTCACTTTTAAGTTATTTAAATTCTACGAAATTCCAATTTAAATCCCAGGTATTTGTTTGAATTATCTGTCAAGACAAACTGTGACACCTTTCCGAAAATAAAATAAAGATTTGACAAGTCGAAGGAACGTGTTCTGGCTGATGCTGAAAATATCATTTCAGTTTAAAAATACATGTGACACCGAACTCATGCCAGGATGCCAGTGAGAAACAATTTAAGTTTAGTAGAACAGAATTTTAAATATTAAATGACAATGCTCACTAGGTAAGCTAGGTATAGCGGCGGAGGAGTGACAAAAGAAAAAATTAGGCACGGGCTAAAAAATTTGGACGGCGCCTGAAAAGCAAAATTATGAGGCCCTCACAGAGCCAATATTAAATTTTACACCCTCCACCATAGATAGTATGGAGTTTGTATCGAAATAATTCTAAGACGATTTAGCCCTATCCTTCCGTCCGTCCGTCTGTTGTTATCTCGCTAGAGTCAAAACGAATAAAGATAGTAAGCTAAAATTTTGCACATATCAGTCTTTTGTCTGCATGCAGGTCAAGTTCGAAGATGGGCTATATCGGTCCACTATATCGTTTGGTTCCATATAACGGTACCCCTCGATTTTCGGTATTTTGATGATTGTAGCCAAATTTTTCAATGAAATTGTCTGAAAATCCATAAAAGGAGTTCCTGAGTACTTTATCCCCTGGAAGAGTATAGTCTACAGGGTGAGATGAAAAAACTACAACCAAATTCAGACTACTGTCATTTCTAAGTCACTCGTCCGACACCTGTTAAAATTATTCCAGTGACAGCTCATTATATGGTTTACTAGCGCTCAAAAGCAATTTGGTGAGAATTTTCCCGGGAAAAAAGTTATTCGTGATGTAATTTAAGCGTGATAGTGTGATTTCTTTATATTTGGCTGGAAAACCACAAGTGGCCATCGTTAGAGCACTCCAGCATTTAAATGTGGATAAACCTTTTGTGTCTCGCACCATCGCTCGTTACTGTGTTACTGGAAGCGTAGCCCAACGTCAACATCAGCAGAAATGGTTCGAAAAGTAAAGAAGCGACTTGATCGAAATCCGCGTCGCAGTGACCGAAAATGGCTCGTGAGCTGAACATATCTCAATATTCCATTCGGCAAATATTGAAAAATGAGCTCGGGGTAAAGCCATTGGTATTCCAAAAAGTGCAAAAACCTACACCGCAACTGAAATAAAATAGACTCAAAAGAGCTAAAGAGTTGCTTCGCTTGGCCGAAAGTGGTAAACTGCCGAATTTGGTTTTCTCATTCTCCGATGAGAAAACATTCGTTGTCCAGCAGTTTGTAAACAAACAAAATGATCGTGTTTACTTGCCAAAGAGGTCAGCTGAAAATGTGCACCTTCGGTTGGCCACCAGAACTCAAGCACTGGTCATTGTGATGGTGTGGGCCGCCATAACAGACAATTGTCGACCGTGGCATCGGAATAAATGCCGAATATAATCGCGAAAATATTCTAGAGGGTGTATTAAAGCCTTGGGCACGGAAACATTTTGGACGCAGACCTTGGACATTCCAACCGTACTCAGCAATTTCCCACTCAGCACGCGCCACCCAAGAATGATTACAAAATGAGGTTCCTCGCTTCATTTCCAGCGCACAATGGTCACCAAAATCTGTGGATACCAATCCTTTGGACTATTGCGTCTAGAATATTTTGGAAAGCAAGGTTGGTACTAAAAAATACCAAAGTGCCGATCACCTCAAGCAAGCGCTTCGCCGGGAATGGGCCAAAATACAGCAGAGCAACATTCGGTCAGCGTGTGACGGTTTCATTGGCCGTTTGAAGGCCATACTTCAAGCCAAAGTTTACCAATTCGAACAAATCTAAACTTATTCTATATGACGCTATTTCCGATATTTTCATTCAATAAAATTTTAGAAAAAAATGAAAAAAGTATGGCCTTTGACTTTGTTGCAGTTTTTTTTTATCTCATCCTGTAAATGTGAAATTTGGAACGTTTTTTAGGGGTTCACACAAAATCTCAATTTTCAAAGAAAATAATTTTTAAGAATATTTTTTTCAAGGATCAGCCCCCCTTCGAAGCATAGATTTAAAAAAAATTGGGGCAAATTCTCTATTTGTAGAAGAAAAGTCGAAAGTCTTCTAACGGTAAAAAACTTATAAAAAGTCTTCAGTTGTGAAAGACCTTTGGTAGGCTTTCTAAGGAAGTGTTCTAGCTTTGGAAGACCTGTAGGAGGTCTATCTGTTGAACCTCCGTAAAAGGTCTACCAGCTTCAGAAGTTCTCTGGAAGGGGTTCTAGCTGTAGAAGTCCTGTAAAAAGCATTCTAGCTAAAGTAATAGCTGTAGGACTCCCCAAGAATTAGGAAAAATATTTTAGGATCTCCAAAATGCGTTTAGATTTCTAAGTAAAAAATGGTATTTTCTCGAAGACAACCACCTTTTCAAAAAGGAATTAAAAAAAAGGATCTACTTAAGCCGTGAGTTTTTTAAAAATATTTTTTCAGGATTTCCACTAGACATAGATTTCTTAGATGATTTCTTGAAGAGTATTCTCAATTCTTAGATTCTCTTAAAATTCTAATTACATACTATTTTTAAATATTTTGATTTGTTTAAAAACAAATAAAGGATTTTTTCAGAATATTTTTTAATTTCCAATACAAAATGTGGACCTTTACAAAAGGAGGTTTAACGATTTTTAAGTATTTTTCAAGAAGTTGACTTATTTTAGGATCTAAACATTATTTAGTGCCCCAACAAAAGTAGAATTTTGAAAAACTTTTCTTTGATATTCCTTTAAGTCAGAGGAGCTTAATTTAAGATATAAAAATATACGTTTTCAGAGATCTTCAATACTTAACAGATTTTCCCAAATATTTCCACATTACCAAGTCCTTGTAAATACCGCCCCTGGCTATGTGCCCGTGTCACATTGCCACAATGAAGACGACA
The DNA here is from genome assembly GCF_030504385.1 of Musca domestica. Lineage (NCBI taxonomy): Eukaryota > Metazoa > Arthropoda > Insecta > Diptera > Muscidae > Musca > Musca domestica. The sequence goes on along the minus strand of NW_026712162.1, from coordinate 1,431,317 downwards.
ATATGTGCACAGCTGCAAAGAGATACCCGCGTGCACACACACACAAACACTCATAAACACACACATCATATCCTATCTGTCTTAAAATTAGTTATGCCTCTATTTCTCTTGGGCTCTTCTTGGCCAAAAGCATTAAAGCGTAAAAAAGAGCTTTCGTTGTCATCTTTGCAGAAGCACTCGATGTGTGTCCGGTGTACTACTCTTTCTTATACGCACACACACATACATGTAATAAAAATTCTTATGCCTGGCATCCTCTCAGCCATCCTCGTAGAATATTTCTCTTTTGGCGAGAGTAAGAGTATGTGAATTTATGTAGCTTCGACCGGCGCACGGGGTCAATGATAGGGTGGCAGTGAAGGGCTTTAGTAGTTTCGGAAAAATTGTTTTGTCGGCCAAGGCAGGATGTACGACATTAAAGGTGGCGTTGATAATGATTATGACAATGATGATGGCTATGGCGATGATGATGCTGAGGAAGATGAAGAAGAAGAAGGAACAAAAATATTTAACATGTTCTACAAGTGCACCCAAGTGACACTTTAAATGGCCTCGTAATCCTAAGTGCCTCCCTAGAGAATAGATAAACTCATTCATTTTGTAGTTTATATATGTATGTTTATACATATGTGATGCTGAACGATTTTGGAGGTATGGCATATGATCGCATAGACACAAAACCAACGCAACACCACCTGCCCTCTTCAAAACAACAATTCAGATTTGCCCTTTTCACTTTTCTTGTTTGGTTGTGTCGAAATTGAGGCACAGTGGGTACGAAAAATTAATGTAGAAAGTCTTCTAGCTGCAGAAGATCTGTAGAAGACCTGTGGAAGGTCTTTTGGCTGTAGAAGACCTGTGGTAGGTTTTCTAGCTGTAGAAAACATATGGAAGGTCATCTGGCTGTGGAGAATCTTCTAGCTGTGAAAGACCTGTGGAAGGCCTTCAATCTATAGAAGATCTGTGGCAGGTCTTATGAATAAATAAGACCTCTGGAAAGTCTTCTAACTGTAGAAGGCTTGTGGATGGTCTTCTAAATATAGAAAAACTGGGGAAGGTTTTCTAGCTGTGGAAGACCTGTGGAAGTTATTCTCGTTGTAGAAAATCTGTGGAAGGTCTTCTAGCTGTAGGAGACCTGTGGATGGTTTTCTAGATGTAGAAGACCTGCAGAAGGTCTTCTGGCTATAGAAGCCCTTCCAAAAGTCTTCTAGGTGTGGATGACCTGTGAGAGGTCTTCTAACTGTAGAAGACCTGTGGAAGGTCGTGTAATTTTAGAAGACCTGTGTAAGATCATCTTGCTATGGAAGACATATTCAATTTCTTCTAGCTGTGGAAGACATGTGAAAGGTCTTCTAGCTGCAGAAGACCTCTGGAAGGTCCTCTAACTGTAGAAGATTTGTAGAAGGTCTTCTATTTGTAGAAGTTCTGTGGAAAGTGTTGAAGGTCTTTTGGCTGTAGCAGACCTATAAAATTTCTTCTAGCTGTGGAAGACCTGTGAAAAGTCTTCCAGCCATAGACGACCTGTGAAGGTCTTCTAGCTGTGGAAGACAAGTGCAAAGTCTTCTAGCTGAAGAAAATTTTGGAAGGTCTTAAAGCAGTAGAAGACCGGCCTTATACCTGCAGAAGACCTGTGGCAGTCTTCTAGTTGTAGAAGTGCTGTGGATTTATTATAGCTGTAGAAGACTTCCGGAAGGTCTCTCAGCTATAGAAGACCTGTGAAGGTCTTCAAGCCGTGGAAGACTTGTGGAAAGTTTTCTAACTGAAGAAAATTTTGGAAGGTCTTAAAGCAGTAAAAGACCGTTCTTCTATCTGCAGAAGACCTGTGCCAGGTCTTCTAGCTGTAGAAAATCTGTGGAAAGCCTTCTAGCTGAAGAAAAATTTGGAAGGTCTTAAAGCAGTAGAAGACCCTTCTTCTAACTGCAGAAGACCGGTGTCTGGTCTTCTAGCTGTGGAAAACCTGTGACAGATCTTCTAGATGTAGAAGTTCTGTGCAAGTTCTTCTAGCTGTAGAAGGTCTGCGTAAATTTTTTTAGCTGTAGAAGACCTCTGGAAGGTCTCCCAGCTATAGAAGACCTGTGGAGGACTTCTAGCTGTGGAAGAAAGTCTTCTAACTGAAGAAAATATTGGAAGGTCTCAAAGCAGTCGAAGACCTGTCTTCTATCTGCAGAAGACCAGTGGCAGGTCTTCTAGCAGCGGAAAACCTGTGACAGGTCTTCTAGTCGTAGTAATTCTGTAGAAGATCTGTGTAAAAAGTTATAGCTGTAAAAGACCTCTGAAAGGTCTTCTAGCTGTAGAAGGTCTTTAAGCTATAGAAGACTTGTTTGAGGTATTCTAGCTGTGGAAGAGCTTTGACAGATCTTCTAGCTGTAGAAGACCTGTGGAAGCTCTTTTGGCTGTAGAAGACATTTGTAGTGTCTTGTAACTGTAAAAGACCTGTCTAAGGCATTACAGCTATAAAAGACCTGTACAAAGTCTTCTAGCTTTAGAAGACCTAATATGGTCTTCTAGCTGTGGAAGACCCTTGACAGATCTTCTACCTATAGAAGACCTGTAGAAGCTCTTCTGGCTGTAGGAGACATGTGTCGTGCCTTTTAACTGTAGACGACCTGTCTAAGGCATTACAGCTATAAAAGACCAGCATAAGTTCTTCTAGCTTTAGAAGACCTGAATATGGTCTTCTAGCTGTAAAAAGCATGTCTAAGCGCATTATACCTATAGAAGACCTGTGTAACATCTTCTAGAAGAACTGAATATGGTCTTCTATCTGTAAAAAGTCTTTCAAAGGGCATTATAGCTATAGAAGACCTGTGTAACATCCTCTAGCTATAGAAGACCCGAATAGAAGACCTGCGGAAGGTATTCCAGCTGAAAAAGATCTGTAGAAGATCTTCAAGCTATAGAACCCCTGTGGAAGGATCCCTAGCTGAAGAAGACCCGAATAAGATATTTTTTCTATAGAACCCCTGTGGAAGTTCTTTTGAAAGGAAGTTATATTTGAAAAAGTTCTGCTTCGGAACTTTGTGTATTATAGATCTGTTAACCACACATCCATCTTAAATCATTTTTTTTCGTTTTCTCAAGCAAAACTCTATTTTGGTCCACAAGATTCCCTCCCTTCCCCTCCCTCCCTCCCTCATCCATTAAGCCAAACAAAAAGAAAACAAAATAACTTTTATTCGGTTTCTTTTATTTTGCAAAAGTTCTAGCAAAAGTTTCCATTACAAGTTTTTTGCCTCCAGGCTTCATTACAACGTGAATTAAGTTGCCCTCTCCTACACCTCCAGCCCCTCTCCAACCAAGATATCTGTTATAAAATATTTCTTTGATTTATTATTATAATTTAAAGTTTATGTTTTGTTTTTTGTTGCCGAGCTATTGTACAGTTGTGCACATTTATATTTAACCACTTGACGGGAAAAAGGATACCAAACACACACACAAGTAAGAAACCAACACCCATCCCTCTCGCACACTTCTGCTACCAGGTATTGTGTTGAACAGCCGTTTGAGGCTAGCTAGTTCATAAATATGAATGTGGAGGGTGAGAGAAATATTTCGAAAAGTTATTTTGGCAGCCTAGAATATTTTCTGAATAGAGAACCTAATTAGATCCTCGGGGAGTATGGCAATGACCACCATTGAGTGAATTCCTCCGACCACACAAAAGGCCAAAGAACTGTTGTTGAAAGTTTTCGTTAAGGCCATGACAAGAGAAGTAATCGTTTTTTTTTTTGGTTGTGGCGAATTTTCCCAAAACTTTGTTCATTTTGCTTTAAAAATGGAAATTATTTTAGTTTTTTCTTTAATTTCATTCAACCAAAAAAAAATGTGGAATTTGTTTTATTTAAGCCGATTTAAATGAAAAAAAAAAAAACAGTAAAGAAAGTCTTAAAGTCGGGCGGGGCCGACTTTATGATACCCTACACCACTTTGCTAATTTAGTAGATCTCCACGTAACAATTAAAAGTTTTTATGGAAGAATTCATTCAATTCAATCATACACGCTATGATTATAATTATAATTAAAAATTCAAAGGACTAAATATGCCGAAGCATTTGTATCTTTTAAATTCGGACTTGTATTGACCATTTGGTGCACAATTAATTTGAAATCGGATAAAAATATATATGGGAACTATATCCAAATCTGAACCGATCTCGATAAAATTTGGCAAAGATATTTCTGAGCTGTATTTGATATATTTCCCTGAATATCGTTGTTACGGAGTGCATATTACGGTTGTGGGTAACAAATATAAAAAATCGGATGAATAATATATATGGAGGCTATAGCTATATCTGAACCGATCTTCACCAAATTTGACATACTAGCTTCTAGACTCAATTCGTATTCGTATGTGCCAAATTCCATCCCATTTGGACAAATATTAGACGTTTGGTGCACAATAAAAGGTAAATCGGACGAAGTTATATATGGGAGCTATATCCAAATCTGAACCGATCTCGATAAAATTTTGCAAATGTATTTCTGAGCTGTATTTGATATATTTCCCTAAATATTGTTGTTACAGAGTGCATATTACGGCGGCGGTGGACAAAAATAACAAATCGGATGAACAATATATATGGGAGCTATAGCTATATCTGAACCGATTTCGATCAAATTTGGCATACATATTTCCAGGCCTAATTTGGTTGTATGTGCAAAATTCCATACTATTCGGGCTGATATTACACGTTTGGTGCACAATAAAAGGAAAATCGGACGAAGATATATATGGGAGCTATATCTAAATTTTTACCGATTATCTCCAATTTCAATAGGGTTCGTCCTTGGGCCAAACAAATGATCTGTGCAAAATTTCATCTGGATCGGGCAATAAATACGACCTGTACTTTGTTTACAAAAATACATGGACAGACGGACGGACGGACATGCATAAATCGACTCAGAATGTGATTCTATGCAGATCATCAAAAGGAACTATGGGTCTATCTCGTTTCCTTTTGCCTGTTACAAACAAATGCACAAAGACATAATACCCTGACCACCTTGTGGTGTAGGGTATAAAAACAAAGAATAATGGCAACAAATATCGTTGTAAGGGATTTAAGCGTTTAGAATATTAATTTTTTAATTCTAAAAATAATTTTCCAAAATATAGAGGTTCGGTAAATTGATATTCTTTATAATCAGCAGCTACCTACATCTACCGTTTGCACATCCATCATTCTTTCCTTTCGCTGGCATCAGAAAACAATAATTTGTAACAATTATGCAAATCCTTTAGGGTATCCTGATAGTCACGTCCCATAAGGACACGTAGCTGTTGCATGAAAACACCCCCGCTTGATCGCAGTTTTAGAATTCGTTAGAAGTCGGCCTCCAAATTGAATTTATTAAAAGGTTATGGCCCACGCACACTAAAGGCTTGATATATATTAAAGTTTATGAATAAAACCCTTTTTTCCATAAACATTTAAAAAATATTCTCTTTTCAAAAATTAAGTGGGTTATACAAGATATGGGACAAGAAAGAGAATACATCGGAAGTTTGAAAGTTTACTTTGGCTGGTAATCTTATTTTTAGGATTTTCGATTACATTTCTATACCCTCGGCCATGGAGAGGGTATATATCATTTGATGTGGCCAAATAATACGTTCAAGGACTTCCAATAATTTTTAAAGATTTTTTTAATGTTTCAAGGACATCGCAAATATGAAAACCGTGTTATTTAAAATTACCCTTCAGGATTTATATCAACCGAGCATTTTTTAAAAATTATTTAAACATCTCACAGATATGTAAACTGTAATATTTCGAAGAATAACCTAGATACTTTTTATAGTTGATTTAAAAAAAATATCCTTCAATTCTTTCCTTTCTTTTTTTTATATTTTTTAAATTTTTTCTCGATTTACACAGCCTGAATTTTAAAATAAAATATTTTCAGGGACTTCCTGGCAAAGAGTTGGGAATTTTTGACAAAAATGATTCCTCTATATGGAATTTGTTTGAAAGCCTTTCAGGCTTTATATAAACCCAGCATTTTTTAAAAATTATTTAAGCATCTCACAGATATGTAAATTGTAATATTTCGAAGAATAACCTAGATATTTTTTATCGTTGATTTAAAAAAAAATATCCTTCAAAATTTGTCTTTTTTTATAGTTTTAAAATTTTTTTCTCGATCCACACAGCTTGAATTTTAAAATAAAATATTTTTAGGGACTTCCTGGCAAAGAGTTGGGAATTTTTGACAAAAAAAAAAAACTCCTCTATATGGAATTTGTTTGAAATCTTGGACTTCCTAAAAAAATACATGGTGATATGAAAACACTGCAACCAACTTCAGACTGCTGTCATTTCTAAGCAGCCACTCGTCCGACAGCTGTTAAAATTATTCCAGTGACAGCTCATTATATTGTTAACAAGCGTACAAAAGCATTTTGGTGAGAATTTTGCAGGAAAAAACTTATTCGTGATCGAATTCAAGCGTGATAGTGTGATTTCTTTATATTTGGCTGGAAAACCACAAGTGGCTATCGTTAGAGCACTCCAGCATTTAAATGTGAATAAATCTATTGTGTCTCATACCATCGCTAGTTACCTTGATACTGGTAGCGTAGCCCGACGTCAAGGAAGTGTACGGAAGAAACCAGCAACATCAGCACAAATGGATTGAAAAGTAAAGAAGCGTCTTGATCGAAACCCGCGTCGCAGTGGTCGAAAATGGCTCGAGAGCTGGACATATTGCAATATCCCATTCGGCAAATATAAGCTCGGGGTATTGCCATTGAAATTCCAAAAATTACAAGAACTTACACCGCAACAAAAAGAAAATAGACTCAAGAGATATGGAGTTGCTTCGCTTGGCCGAAAGTGGTGAACTCTCCGATGAGAAAACATTCGTTGTCCAGCAGTTTGTAAACAAACAATCGTGTTTACTTGCCAAAGAGGTCAGCTGAAAATGTTCACCTCCTGTCGGCCACCAGAACTCATCAAGCGCCGGCCATGGTCATGGTGTGGGCCGCCATAGCATCCGATGGTCGCTCTCAGCTTGCATTAATCGACCGTGGCATCAGAATAAATGTGAAATATTATCGCGAAAATATTCTGAAGGGTGTATCAGAGCATTGGGCACGCCAACCTCTTAGCCGCAGACCTTAGACATTCCAACAGGACACAGCACCATCGCACTTACAACGCAACACCTAAGAATTGTTACAAAATCAGGTTCTTCACTTCATTTCCAGTTCTTCACAATTGCCACCAAAATCTTCGTCTGGAGTATTTTGGAAAGCAAGGTTGGCACTAAAAAATATCAAAGTGTCGATCAAATCAAGCAAGCGCTTCGCCGAGAGTGGGCCAAAATACCGCAGAGTAACATTCAGGCAGCGTGAGACGGTTTCATTGGCCGTTTGAAGGCCATAGTTCGTGCCAAAGGTGATCAATTCGAAGAAATCTAAACTTATTCTAAAATTTGATGCTATTTCCGACATTTTTTGCTTTCATTCAATAAAATTAAAAAAAAAAATTTAAAAATTATGGCGTTTGACTTTCTTGTAATTTTTTTATCTCATCCTGTATCTTAGCTTTCAAAATTTTGATAAATCACAACAGAAAGAAATCTTGTTTTTAGATATTTATTAAACTTATATTTTATAGGTCTTAGATTGTTTAAAAACAATTTTCAAGAAACTCTTAGATTCTGTAAATATATCATTAAAGGACCGCCCAAGTACATGAATCGTGGATGAAAAAAAGCCTTTTTAAGGACCTCTGAGCCATATAAATCATGATTTTTGTTAGGTATCTTGGATCAAAAAAAAAAAAAAAAAAAAAAAAAGAAGGTTCAAGAACTTGTCAGATATAAAATTAAGAAAATATCGACAAATATTTTTCTAGGCCTTCCTGTCCAAGAGCCTTGGATTTTTTCTTTTAAGGAATACCTGTCGTAGAAGAGACTTAATTTTTTGTTTTAATTTTTTTAAATGAACTTTTTGCTAAGTACATCTTTGATTTGTAATTTGAATCACAGTTTAATCTTAGATTTAGAAAAAATATATAATTTCTGAATTTTTTTTTAAATATATTTCAGGGACTTCCGGGCCAAGAATCGTGTATTTTTAAAAACAATGTTTTCAAGAGTCTCAAGAGAATTAAATATTTTCTAAGGTCCTCAGATATGTAAATTTACGAAAATATTTTGTAGGGCGTTCCCGCTATATGTATCACGGATTTTTTTAATGTATTTAAGGAAGTCCTGGCCAAGAGTCGTGTGGTTTTTAAAAAATATTTTCAGAGAACTCCCATATATCTAAATCCTTGAGTTTTGGAAAAATGTCAAGGGCCAACAGACAAATTATTGAGGATTTATCAAAAGTATTTTTTCAGGACTTCCCATTGAAAAATATTTTAAGATACCCACTTCTGTAAATTAACCCTCGACTTTTTAAAGTATGGGGAATTTAAAAAAAAAAAAATTATCCAGGACTTTCCATAGAAAAGTATTTTAAGAGACCCTGGACTTTTTAAAAGTATTGGATATTTTTTAAAAATTGTGTATTTTTAGAAAAATATTTTCAAGGCCAAGGAAAAAAATATTATAAAAAATTAAGGACATTCCAGATAAAAATCTACGATTTTTACAATTTGCTTTAATTTTTACAATTAAGCTTTAAAAAACCTTTTTAAGGACCTCTGAGCCATATAATTCATGATTTTTGTTAAGAATCTTGGATCAAAAAAAGGTCAAAAGTATTTTTTCAGGACTTCCCATTGAAAAATATTTTAAGAAACCCACTTCTGTAAATTTACCCTTGACTTTTTAAAGTATGGGAAATTTTTTAGAAAAAATTATCCAGGACTTTCCATAGACAAATATTTTAAAAGACCCTGGACTTTTTAAAAGTATTGGATATTTTTGAAAGAAGAATATTTTCAAGGCCAAGGGAAGAAAATATTATAAAAAATTTAAGGACATCGCAGATAAAAATCTACGATTTTTAAAATTTGTTTTAACAATTTAAAACGTATCCGTCGTTTTCTACGAGAGATTTATACCCTTAGTCAATGCCCGTTTATTTAATTATTATACCCTACACCACAAGGTGGTCAGGATATTATGTCTTTGTGCATTTGTTTGTAACAATCAAAAGGAAACGAGATAGACCCATAGTTCCTTTTGATGATCTGCATAGAATCACATTGTGAGTCGATTTATGCATGTCCGTCCGTCCGTCCGTCCGTCTGTCCATGTATTTTTGTAAACAACGTACAGTTCGCATTTATTGCCCTATCCAGATGAAATTTTGCACAAATCATTTGTTTGGCCCAAGGACGAATTCTATTGAAATTGGAGATAATCGATCAAAATTTAGATATTGCTCCCATATATATCTTCGTCCGATTTGCCTTTTATTGTGCACCAAACGTGTGCTATCAGCCCGAATAGTATGGAATTTTGCACGTACGATCAGATTGGACCTGAAAATAAGTATGCAAAATTTGATCGAATTCGGTTCAGATATAACTATAGCTCCCATATATATTGTTCATCCGATTTGTTACTTTTGTCCTCCGCAGCCGTAATATGCACTCTGTAACAACAATATTTGGGGAAATATATTAATACAGCTCAGAAATACATTTGCTAAATTGTATCGAAATCGGTTCAGATTTTGATATAGCTCCCATATATAACTTCGTCCGATTTACCTTTGATTGTGCACCAAACGTCTAATATTTGCCTAAATGGGATGAAATTCGGCACTTACGACCAAGTCTAGAAGCTTTTATGCCAAATTTGGTGAAGATCGGTTCAGATATAGCTATAGCTCCCATATATACTGTTCATCCGATTTGCCATATTTGTTACCCACAGCCGTAATATGCACTCCGTAACAACGATATTCAGGGAAATATATCAAAAACAGCTCAGAAATATCTTTGCCAAATTTTATCGAGGTCGGTTCCGATTTGGATATAGCTCCCATATACAAGTCCGAATTTAAAAGATACAAATGCTTCGGCATATTTAGTCCTTTGAACTTTAAATTATAATTATAATCATAGCGTGTATGATTGAATTCTCCCATAAAAACTTTTAATTGTTATGCGGAGCTCTACTAAATTAGCAAAGTGGTGTAGGGTATCATGAAGTCGGCCCCGCCCGACTTTAAGACTTTCTTTACTGGTATTTTGAATTGTTTTATGGCCATTCAAATTATTGATCATTTATGGGTAAGATTTGTGCCAGATTTCGACTTTATCGACTACATCCTTCAATTTATATGACAAATTTGATAATTTTTGAAAAATATGGAAATGTGCGTGAATATGGTGGATCGAAGTATTTCACTTCATCTAATATATATAAAAATATTGGCATGTGAAAAATGTAAAGAAAATCTAACATTTATTTCCAATTTTATGTGAATAATTGCTAAACCCGTTAGTTCTTAGGCTATAGAGGGTATATATCGTTTGATACGCCCAAAGCGTATTTTCCAAAATATTTTTGCGAGGATATTCCAATAATATCAATCGTGGATTTGCGAGCTTCATAATTCGTAGACATTTGAAAATATTATAATGGAATTCATGGACATTTTTGATTGGCATAAATCATGATTTTTCAAAGATTTGTTAAAAGCGTCCGTGTCAAGTGTCCTCCATAAAATTATCTTGTTATGGTCTTCTATAAACGTTGTAGTGGTATTCTAAGACTTTGTTGTCTTCTATACGACGATTTTATGTTTTTTTTTTTTTTTATAAAAAAGAAATATTTTAATGACCAGTTAGTGATGTCCTTCCGTCTGTCCGTGTGTGGAAATCACTCTATATTCCGAACGAAATGAGACACCTCCCGATATTCTGCATTTTGATGATTTTACCGACATTATTCACCGGAATTGTTTAAAATTTGGTATTTGAAGTTAGTAATAGATACTACAGCTTTTGACAGAAAAATGTCTGTGCAGATCCATGTCTTCGCATAGTCCCCATAAATGGTACCTCCCGATATTCGGTATTTCGATGATTTTAGCGACATTATTTACGGGAATAGTTTCAAATTTAGTATTTGAAGTTTGTAATGGATACTGCAGCTTATGACAGAAAATTGTCTGTGCAGGTCCATGTCTTCGTACAGCCCTCATATAACGGAACCTTAAATATTCTGTATTTTGATGAGTTTACCGACATTATTCACCGGAATTTTTTTAAATTTGGTATTTGAAGTTAGTAATATATACTACAGCTTATGACAGAAAATTGCCTGTGCAGGTCCATGTTTTCGTATAGCCCTCATATAGCGGAACCTCCAATATTCTGTATTTTGATGAGTTTACCGACATTATTCACCGGAATTGTTTCAAATTTGGTATTTGAAGTTTGTAATGGATACTGCAGCTTATGACAGAAAATTGTCTGTGCAGGTCCACGTCTTCGTATAGCCCTCATATAAGGGAACCTCCAATATTCTGTATTTTGATGAGTTTACCGAAATTATTCACCGGAATTGTTTCAAATTTTGTATTTGAAGTTCGTAATGAATACTACAGTCTATGACAGAAAATTGTCTATGCAGGCCTACGACTTCCTATAGCCCCCATATAACATATTCACCGGAATCGTTTCAAATTTGGTTTTTTTAAGTTCCCAATGAATACTACCTAGCCTATGAAAATTGTCTGTGCCGGTCCACGTTTTGCAGGTCCCTATATTCGGTATATTGATGATTTTTGCTACATTATTCTCGAGCAATTTTTTCAACTTTCGCATTTGAATATTGAAATGACTTATGACAAAAGTTACCTATGCAGGTCCACGTCGTCATGTAAACCCTAATATAACGGCTATGTTCGGTATTTTTATTTAAGATTTTAAGAGAATTTTTACGGATTTTATTTATTTATTTATTTATTTATTATTATTATTATTATTATTATTATTATTATTATTATTATTATTATTATTATTATTATTATTATTATCATTATTGTTATTATTATTATTATTATTGTTATTATTATTATTTTTTTTTTTGAAAATTTCCCGGCCGAACTTACAGCTTTTTTACTTGTTTTTTTATAAGAAGGTTCTGAGATCTTCTATGGGGAAATTGTTTGATACTTTTGAAAAATGTCCCTTTGGTTTTTTTTGTATTTTAATAAAACCACCTGAAAGTTATTAATATATGTATTTCAAAAATTATGCATATTTCCATGATCTTCTTTAGAGATAGCAATTATCATATTCTCCATGAACCATAAATGCTATTATAATAAATACATCTTATATTCTATAGAACTGTAGTACATAGCTACATAATTTTAAACTTAAGTTATACATTTCCATAATATTTGTTCATCTCCATTTATTTTGTTCGTTTCCTCTTTTGCCTACTTCATTTCAGCGCCAAATTGATTATAATTGCAAATGAATGCGTCCTTAACGACCAATTGAGCTGAACCGAAACCTGTATCGAAGATGAAAGGGATGTGAATGGAAACGATGATGGTTTCCAAATAAAATGCCAAATACAAAAGTCCCAAGTGGTCGTCCAGCAGACGACACTCATTAAAATTATAGAAAAAAAAAACAGCAGCATTGTAGCGGAGAGCAGACCTCAAATAATTATTATCATCATCACCATCACAACCAACAGCATCCAGTCCAACTTAGCCCATACTCATCATCATGACATCCGAAACTTATTTGGATTTAACTTTTGAAAGGGTGGCCAAAACCACAGTTGGAGGAGGAGGAGGTGGGGTTGGTAGTGGCGGCATTGGAGTTAACATTTCTGCCATGGCTGGTGGTGGCGGTGGTGGTAGTGGTGCTGGTGGCAATGGTAGTGTAGGAGGAGGAGGTACCGGCAGTACCACAACGCCACTGGGTCCTGGCAAACGTCCAATTAGACCAAAATTATTAAAATTAAGTGACATTACCGTACCGCATCGCAATCGCAAGAAAACCAAAACAAAGGTGAGTCAATGTCATAATATTTAATATAACTCTCCCTTCTCTCTCTCCACATCATCGGGGTTTTGGATATGGTGGGAATTTTCGGTTGTCAAGAAGGTGTTGGGTGCCAAAGCCAGTTTTTTTTTTTGCGATGAATGCAATTAATTTTACTATGGTTTCATAAATGTTGGCTGATAACTTGCAAGGTTAGCACGGCCCACACACGATGAGAAAGAGAGAATGGAGCTCGTTAGTTTTTATTGAATTATATGCAGAGGAGTTTACCGAACAATTGGAGGTTGTTAGCTTTATGATGGCAATATTATAATGTGAGCGTGGGAAATGAATGTATTTCAATTTCGTGGAAATTGTAATGATACACCTTGGTTACGTGGTATGAATTAAAAAAAAAAAAAACAGATCATAAAATGCTTGAAAAACATCCTTGAAGAAATATTCTTAAATTTGCATACCTATAAGTCTGGTAGACCTAGACGAAATAGTCTTACAATATAATTAAAAAATGTACGCCAATTGGTCTGGTAGCCCTTAAAGAAATATTCTTAAAAAATCCACCCCCATGTTCTGTTGGTCCTTGAAGAAATATCCTTAAAAAAACCGCTGGTGATACAAGAAATATTTCTCAATACTCACATCCATTGGTATGGTTGACCTTGAACAAATATTTTTAAAAAATCCATCCCCATTGATCTGGTAGTCCTTGAAGACATGTTCTTAAAAAAATCTACGTCTATTGGTCTGCTGGTCCTTGAAGAAATATCCTTAAATAATATGGTTGTCCTTGAAGAAATATTCTTAAAAATCAACTTTTATTTATATGGTGGTCCTTGAAGAATATATATGGTGACCCTCAAAAAAATACCCTAAAAAATCTGGGGGCCCTTGAAGATGTATTCTTAAATACCTCACGCCCATTGGTCTGGTGGTCCTTGAAAAAATAATTTAAAAAAAAATCCACTCTCATTGGTTGGTAGTTCTTGAAGAAATATTCTTAAAAAATCCACGACAATTGGTCTGGTGTTCCTTGAAGAAATATCCTTAAAAAAACTGGTGATCCTTAAAGAAATATTCTTAAAAAATCCACGCCCATTGGTCTGGTGGTCCTTGAAGAAATATCCTAAAAAACTGGTGGTCCTTAAAGAAATATTCTTAAAAAATCCACGCCCCTGGTCTGGTGGTCCTTGAAGAAATATCCTTAAAAACTGGTAGTCCTTAAAGAAATATTCTTAAAAAATCCACGCCCATTGGTCTGGTGGTCCTTGAAGAAATATCCTTATAAAACTGGTGGTGATAGAAGAAATATTCTTAAATACTCCACACCCATTGATCTGTTGGTCTTCGAAAAAAATATTTTTAAAAAATCCACGTCTATCTGTCTTGTGACCCTTGAAGAAATATTCTTTAAAAATCCACACCTTTTGGTCTGGTGCTTCTTGAGAGACTATTCTTAAAAAAATCCACGTTTATAAGTCAGGTGATCCTTGAAGAAATATTCTTAAAAAAGTGGTGGTCCCTGAAGAAATATTCTTAAAAAATCCACGTCTATCTGTCTGGTGATCCATGAAGAAATATTCTTTAAAAATCCACGTCTATCTGCCTGGTAGTCCTTAAAGAAATATTCTTAAAAAATTCACGCCCATTGGTCTGGTGGCCCTTGAAGAAATATTCTTTAAAAATCCACGCCTATTGGCCCGGTAGTCCTTGAAGAAATATTCTTTAAAAACCCACGTCTATCTGTCTGGTAGTCCTTGAAGAAATATTCTTTAAAAATCCACGCCTATTGGCCCGGTAGTCCTTGAAGAAATATTCTTTAAAAATCCACGTCTATCTGTCTGGTAGTCCTTGAAGAAATATTCTTTAAAAATCCACGCCTATTGGCCCGGTAGTCCTTGAAGAAATATTCTTTAAAAATCCACGTCTATCTGTCTGGTAGTCCTTGAAGAAATATTCTTTAAAAATCCACGCCTATTGGCCCGGTAGTCCTTGAAGAAATATTCTTTAAAAATCCACGTCTATCTGTCTGGTAGTCCTTGAAGAAATATTCTTCAAAAATCCACGTCTATATGTCTGGCCGTGCTTGAAGAAATATTCTTAAAAAATCCACGCCCATTGGTCTGGTGGTCCTTGAAGAAATATTCTTAAAAAATCCACGCCCATTGGTCTGGTGGTCCTTGAAGAAATATTCTTAAAAAATCCACGCCCATTGGTCTGGTAGTCCTTGTAGAAATATTCTTAAAAAATCCACGCCCATTGGTCTGTTGGTCCTTGAAGAAATATTCTTTAGAAATCCACGCCTATTGGCACGGTAGTCCTTGAAGAAATATTCTTTAAAAATCCACGTCTATCTGTCTGGATATGTTTAAAAAATCCAGATTCATGGATCAAATGGTCCTTAAAAATATTTTTAAAAAATCCACGTTTATTGGTCTAATGGCCCTTGAATATTTTTGGTCCTTGAATTTTTAAGCCAGGAATAAGCATATCCTGAAAAAAAATTTAAAAATATACGAAGTTCTCAATTTTTGGTGTTGTAAATTGTCCTATTCCAGTTTCATCCCCCTTTCAGTATTTATTTACATTGTCATTCCCTGGCCAGACCTTGATGACATCCCACAGACGACGCCATCCATTGAGAATATGAGCAGCTTTATGACATCTTCTCGGTTTACCTGTTAACTTGGCGGTTCTGATGGCGGTTTGTTGATTTTGTAATTGGCTGTGTGTGTGAATGTGAGTTGGCGGATTTCATTGGATTTATAAATTCTGCCATGGATCTGCTGGGGAATTCCTTATGGTGGTGTGTCGGCAGAGAAATGTTGTAACTCTATAGCAGTAGTTCAATGTAATGCTGTAAAGCTAATTTCAATGTTGGCACAGACATAACGCTTCAATTGAATTGTGCATTTAATTAATGTCGCCATTCCTTCTACCTTAATGGCAGACTCTACGCGAGGATATTTTGCCCCACACATAATGTTATGGTGAGAGGAAAATGTTAAAGTTGAAATTTAATTTAAAAGTAGTTGTGGCATTTTTAAGAATATGGTTTAAAGAAAAAATCAGAGTAGCGGATTTTTGAATTTTTGAGAATTGTGAATACTTTAAATATATTTTTTCAAGGACCAGCAGACCAATAATCGTGGACTTTTTAAATAAAATTTTTCAAGGACCAACAGACCAATAATCGTGGATTTTTTAAATCAATTTTTCAAGGACCAATGGATCAATATTCGTGTTTTTTTTAAATAAATTGTTTCAAGGACCAACATACCAATATTCGTGAATTTTTTAGATAATTTTTTTCAAAGACCAACAGACCAATATTCGTGGATTTTTTAAATAATTTTTTTCAAAGACCAACAGACCAATATTCGTGGATTTTTTAAATAATTTTATTTCAAGGACCAACAGACCAATATTCGTGGATTTTTTAAATAATTTTATTTCAAGGACCAACAGACCAATATTCGTGGATTTTTTAAATAATTTTATTTCAAGGACCAACAGACCAATATTCGTGGATTTTTTAAATAATTTTATTTCAAGGACCAACAGACCAATATTCGTGGATTTTTTAAATAATTTTATTTCAAGGACCAACATACCAATATTCGTGGATTTTTTAAATAATTTTTTTCAAGGACCAACAGACCAATATTCGTGGATTTTTCAAATAATTTTTTTCAAGGACCAACAGACCAATATTCGTGGATTTTTTAAATAATTTTATTTCAATGACCAACAGACCAATATTCGTGGATTTTTTAAATAATTTTATTTCAAGGACCAACAGACCAATATTCGTGGATTTTTTAAATAATTTTATTTCAAGGACCAACAGACCAATATTCGTGGATTTTTAAAATAATTTTATTTCAAGGACCAACAGACCAATATTCGTGGATTTTTTAAATAATTTTATTTCAAGGACCAACAGATCAATATTCGTGGATTTTTTAAATAATTTTATTTCAAGGACCAACAGACCAATATTCGTGGATTTTTTAAATAATTTTATTTCAAGGACCAACAGACCAATATTCGTGGATTTTTAAAATAATTTTATTTCAAGGACCAACAGACCAATATTCGTGGATTTTTAAAATAATTTTATTTCAAGGACCAACAGACCAATATTCGTGGATTTTTTAAATAATTTTATTTCAAGGACCAACAGATCAATATTCGTGGATTTTTTAAATAATTTTATTTCAAGGACCAACAGATCAATATTCGTGGATTTTTTAAATAATTTTATTTCAAGGACCAACAGATCAATATTCGTGGATTTTTTAAATAATTTTATTTCAAGGACCAACAGACCAATATTCGTGGATTTTTTAAATAATTTTATTTCAAGGACCAACAGACCAATATTCGTGG
This sequence comes from Musca domestica, assembly GCF_030504385.1. Classification (NCBI taxonomy): domain Eukaryota; kingdom Metazoa; phylum Arthropoda; class Insecta; order Diptera; family Muscidae; genus Musca; species Musca domestica. Next base: position 1,413,977 of record NW_026712162.1, on the reverse strand, counting down.
ATTTTTAAAATAATTTTATTTCAAGGACCAACAGACCAATATTCGTGGATTTTTTAAATAATTTTATTTCAAGGACCAACAGATCAATATTCGTTTATTTTTTAAATAATTTTATTTCAAGGACCAACAGATCAATATTCGTGGATTTTTTAAATAATTTTATTTCAAGGACCAACAGACCAATATTCGTGGATTTTTAAAATAATTTTATTTCAAGGACCAACAGACCAATATTCGTGGATTTTTAAAATAATTTAATTTCAAGGACCAACAGACCAATATTCGTGGATTTTTAAAATAATTTTATTTCAAGGACCAACAGACCAATATTCGTGGATTTTTAAAATAATTTTATTTCAAGGACCAACAGACCAATATTCGTGGATTTTTTAAATAATTTTATTTCAAGGACCAACAGACCTAAATTCGTGAATTTTTTAGATAATTTCTTTTAAGGACCAACAGACCTATAAGCGTGAATTTTTTAAATAAATTTTTTCAAGGACCAACAGACCAATATTCGTTGATTTTTTAAATAAATTTTTTCAAGGACCAACAGACCTAAATTCGTGAATTTTTAAATAATTTTTTTCAAGGACCAACATACCAATATTCGTGGATTTTTAAATAATTTTTTTCAAGGACCAACAGATCAATATTCGTGGATTTTTTAAATAATTTTATTTCAAGGACCAACAGACCAATATTCGTGGATTTTTTAAATAATTTTATTTCAAGGACCAACAGACCAATATTCGTGGATTTTTAAAATAATTTTATTTCAAGGACCAACAGACCAATATTCGTGGATTTTTAAAATAATTTTATTTCAAGGACCAACAGATCAATATTCGTGGATTTTTTAAATAATTTTATTTCAAGGACCAACAGATCAATATTCGTGGATTTTTTAAATAATTTTATTTCAAGGACCAACAGACCTAAATTCGTGAATTTTTTAGATAATTTTTTTTAAGGACCAACAGACCTATAAGCGTGAATTTTTTAAATAAATTTTTTCAAGGACCAACAGACCAATATTCGTTGATTTTTTAAATAAATTTTTTCAAGGACCAACAGACCTAAATTCGTGAATTTTTAAATAATTTTTTTCAAGGACCAACATACCAATATTCGTGGATTTTTAAATAATTTTTTTCAAGGACCAACATACCAATATTCGTGGATTTTTAAATAATTTTTTTCAAGGACCAACATACCAATATTCGTGGATTTTTAAATAATTTTTTTCAAGGACCAACATACCAATATTCGTGGATTTTTAAAAAATTTTTTTCAAGGACCAACATACCAATATTCGTGGATTTTTAAATAATTTTTTTTCAAGGACCAACATACCAATATTCGTGGATTTTTAAATAATTTTTTTCAAGGACCAACATACCAATATTCGTGGATTTTTTAAATAATTTTTTTCAAGGACCAACAGACCAATATTCGTGGATTTTTTAAATAATTTTTTTCAAGGACCAACAAACCAATATTCGTCGATTTTTTAAAGAAATTTTTTCAAGGACCAACAGACCAATATTCGTCGGTTTTTTAAATAATTTTTTCAAGGACCAACAGACCAATATTCGTGGATTTTAAATAAATTTTTTTTCAAAGACCAACAGACCAATATTCGTGTTTTTTTTTTTTTAATTATTTGTTTTCAAGGACCACCGGACCAATATTCGTCGGTTTTTTAAATAATTTTTTCAAGGACCAACAGACCAATATTCGTGGATTTAGTAAATAATTTTTTTCAAGGACCAACAGGCCAATATTCGTGGAAATTTGAAATCAATTTTTTCAAGGACCAACAGACCAATATTCGTGGATTTTTTAAATAATTTTTTTCAAGGACGAACAGACCAGTATTCGTGGATTTTTTAAATAAATTTTTCAATGACCAACAGACCAATATTCGTGGATTTTTTAAAGAAATTTTTTAAAGTACCAACAAACCAATATTCGTCGATTTTTTAAAGAAATTTTTTCAAGGACCACAGACCAATATTCTTGTTTTTTTTTTAATTACTTGTTTTCAAGGACCACCGGACCAATATTCGTCGATTTTTTAAATAATGTTTTCAAGAACCAACAGGCCAATATTCGTGGAAATTTGAAATCATTTTTTTCAAGAACCAACAGACCAATATTCGTGGATTTTTGAAATAAATTTTTTCAAGGACAAACAGACCAATATATTTTCGGATTTTTTAAATAAATTTTTTCAAGGACCAGCAGACTAATATTCGTGGAGTTTTTAGATAACTTTTTTCAAAGACCAACAGACAAATGTTCGTTGATTTTTCAAATAAATTTTTTCAAGGACCAACAGACCAATAAGCTTGGATTTTTTTAAATAATTTTTTCAGGGACCAACAGACCAATATTCGTGAATTTTTTAAAAAAAATTAAGGACCAACAGACCAATAAGCTTGGATTTTTTTAAATAATTTTTTTCAGGGACCAACAGACCAATATTCATGAATTTTTTAAATAAATTTTTTCGAGGACCAACAGATCAATATTCGTGGATTTTTAAATAAATTTTTAAGGACTATTATTAATCGCGAATTTTTATATTTTTTATTTTCTTTAAACATTTTACCAATTTCTGTCATATTTTAAGCTTTGTTCCCTCCTTGTTCTCTTCTCCTTTCAGTCGAAAGAACGCTCCGTGTCTTCGGTAAGGGATCGCATTTACGATGACCCAGCCTACACGGAGGACATAAGTCACTTGGCAAACCCACTGCGTCGCAGCAGTTGTACCACAGAAACTTTAACCTCCATGGCTGCCAAGGGTATGATGGTGGGGAACATGGGAAGCGGTAGCAGTTCATTAGGAAAACGAAGCAAATTGACGAAAGAATTTCAAAAACTGGCCCAAGAAGATATTGGCCACATAGCCTATAGTAGCTCGGAAGATGATTTACGTTATATACGACCGACATCGGCACGATCTGATGCTATGGGTGGCGGCGGTGGTGGTCGTGGACGTAGTTTGGAGAGAAGTAAAGGATTTGAGAGAAATGATCACCTTGGTGTGCCAGGGGCACCAGGAGGAGTGGGTTTGCCAGCAGATAAACCGGAAATGAAACGTCGCTCGGAGAAAAAATCAACGAAACAAAAACGAAATTTAAGTTTGGACAATAAGGTGATGCAGTTGCAACAACAAATGCAGCAGCAGCAAGCTGCGGAGGCTAAGGATGAGGATCGGGGTCTAGATGAACCTCCGGAACTGCCACAACGCCTGGCCTTAACCCGTTACAATTTGGGAAAGCAACGCAGCGATGAGGCCAACTGGCAGAGACAACCACCCGAATATCCCTTGGATCAGGATGAGGTCTTCTCCATGCATAGCTCGGCCAAGGAGAATATCAGTGTGGCGGCCTCCACAACGGCAGCATCAGTGAGCAATGCCAGCACCTCGAAAATGCACATGGGTAGACGTTTCCTCAAGGGTGAAATTGGCATTAAAAGTTTCAATTATTATCTGCTGAAAGAGGGCCTCAAGTCCTCCAAGAAATTTGTAGAAAAGCAGAAGAGTACTTTTCAGACCCACCAATCAATACCGGTTACCCAGCAGGTGGCCACCGCCGTATTGCAGCAATCGGCCAGTCAATTGCCTGCCAAACCCAAACCAATTGATAAAAGTGAGGAGAATATCTATGAGGAGATATTCTTTAAGGATACACCACCCAGTGATGAGGACGAGAACCAAAATCCGGCAAAAACTGGTGGTGGTGGTGGGAAGCAGGCTAATACCAATAACAGTGGTATGGGTCCGGGTGGGGCACAATGTCAAGAATCCATGTATGCCGATTGTGAGCTGTGCATGCAACAGCAGTGCGACAAGGCTGATTGTGAGTATTGCCTGGCAGCGGAGGGAACAGGGGGTCAAGTTGTAAATACCCGAAATGCCACGGTACAAACTCAAAATATGTCAAGCAATAAAATGATTGGAAGCCGTTCCAATACTTCGGGAAGTTTGAACAATAACTCGGCGGCGACCATGCGTAGTTCCTTGGAGAATCAAATGAGTGGCACCTCGGCTCCTATTTTGGAATTCCAGTCTTATAATCCCAACAATCCAGGGGTGTACAAAATCGAAACCACCCCCGTAGCCATCACCGGGGATTTCAATCCAATTTTACAATTCCAACAACCGAATATGGCTCAGATGCCGCCACAGCAATCGACCTCCACCACCAGTACGGCCACAACGACACCTAGTGAACATCATCAACATCATCACGGGCAGCACCAGCAGCACTCTCAGCAACAAGGGCAGGGTCAGTTGGCAATTCATGGCTCCTCGCTAATGGGCAGCCAACATGGTATCCAGCAGCAATTTTTTGCCTACAAACAACCTGGGAACCTCTATAATCCTGGGGGCCAACAGACGGCATTTTGGACCCAGGCTACGGGGCCAGTTGGAGGCGGCAGGCCCCGCACCTACTTGGTGGGTCACATCCCAGGAGCCGTGAACTCTATGCAGCGAATGAATACCAAATCCAGTTCTTCCAGCGACTCGCTGCAGCATCCCCAGAAATTCAATACCTTTACCCACATGGATGCAGGATTCTACAACAGCGCTAATGCCAATCCTTTGCTAGGAACGGGGGGTAATAATGGAGGCAATTATTTCCCACCCCAGCCACTACAACCCCTCATGTATGCTGCCAGTCGCCGTTTGGGAGGCTCACAAATTTTGATGGACAACTCTGGAGGCCTGGGAGAGGTGCCACCTCAAATCTATAAATCCGATTCGAGGGCATCCATCTTGAGTGAATACTCCCTGTCCAGGAGTAGCGATACATATTATGGAGGCCTGGGGCCACGCTATGGTAGTGGACGTCATTATCCCAGTGGGCATATGGCTGAGCCGCAATTTGAAAACTCTCTCATGGCTTCTTATGCCGCGCCCGGACAGAGGCGTTACTTTGGCAGTGCCGAGAGTTGTCGCTTTGGCTATGACTGTCGTCGTTGCAGTTTGGACAGTGGCCCAGGAGGGGGAAATCTCTTCGGTAATCATCGGGGTTCGATTACGGCCCACAGCAATGGTGGGGGTGGTGTTGGTCCACCACCTCCTGCGGCCCCTCCTCAAACGGGTCCAAATGAAAAATGCAATTATTCCGATCAGTGTCGTTATGACTGTCGCAACTGTGACTGTTCCTCCAACTATTTCTCCTCTGATTTCGATGACATCTACAGTGGTGGAGGAATACCGCGTAAGACCGCCAAAGGTACCCTACCCTCCACTGGGGGCCAGCCACCACCTGGGGCGCTGGAAGATTTCGATATGGCCGCCAATGTGGAACGTCAACAGGCCTTGAAGCAAAATAAATATGCCCAGGACTTTTTCAAGCATGTCAATGATGTAAAACGCAGCATCTATCAGGCCGAGATGCAAAGGAACGGCAACATGGAGTCCATGAGTCCCAAAAAGTCACAGAAGAAAGAAAACAAAGAAAAGGAAAATATGCCTACTGGAGTGGCCACTCTACCGCTGACCAAGGAACGCAGCCCCAAACCCACACCAGCACCCAGGACCAGTTTGCAACAAAACGCAACCACTCCACAGCCTCTGCAGCGGAAACTGCAACCGGAAAATTTGCGCAACAATGAAAAACCCGATTATGCCTCTCTGGATCGTTTGGTGGCCAGCAGCAATACGGGAGCCATACCCAAGACCACCAATCAACGATCCTCGACCAGTCCACATCAGAGTCCCAAATCCGGTGGGAAGTCGACCGAACAATATCTCAGCCTGGAGCCGCCGGAAGAGAAACGTCACAGCAAGAAACACTCCAAGGAAATGAAAACTTCATCGCTCACCGCTGCCCATAGGCGCAAGGAGATGCCAGCCCCGCCGCCACCCTCACCGGCCACCTATGCCGATTTGCAGGAGCTGCAACAAAACATGGCCGATACAATGCGCGATGACACAAAACTCGAAAGGAAACGGAAAACCAAGACCACAGACAATGAGATATCGCCAACGAGGCAGGCAAACAAAGACAATCAAAGAGAAATGAAAACAATGGAAGCGACAGCAACTCCGGTTGAAGAGGCACGGCAGCAGCAGGAAACAAGTAACATGGAAAACAAGTTATCAGCAGGCAAAACTTCAAACAGCTCCACAACTAAGCCTGACGAGACAGAAGAATCGCAGTCATTGCTCCCGGTTACGGCCAGTGAAGGACCTCCTACACCCAGTAAACGGGCCCACACACCACCCACAAATACCACTCCCCAACAGCAGCAGCAACTAACTGCATCCACATCCACATTTATGTCAGTGACATCTGTTTCCTCACTTACTCCCCTCACCGGCTCCGATTCACGTGAACAACGTGACCAAACCGAGGATGAAGACGTGTTCTATGATGCACGCAGTGAGGACTCAGCTTGTACGGCTGCCAGTTGTAGTGGCGGTGGTGGTGGCTCCACGGCATCACATTTGACATCGTCGCAACAGAAGGAGGATGAGGTGGAGAAGAAGAAGGAGCAGAAGCAGAATGCCTCCACCAAAGTTACCGACACTTTGTCGTCTTCTGCTTCTGCGGAAACTAAACATCAACCATCACAGCAGCTCCAGCAGCAGCAGCAACAGGTAAGTTATGTTCTTTTGAATATGTCATTAATTTCAGTATTGTTGTTTTTGTTGTAATTGCCTTCGGCACTGGCATTGCACAAATTTGAAATATGCAGCATAGTTACAGCTTGCTGGAAGGCGTCGTAAAGATCCATTAAATATTTAGTTTAGAAAATGTCAGTAAATAGGGAAAATGCGAGGGGTCTGTTTGGAAGTTGGATTAAAAGGGTATGTGGTTGTATTATTTCTATGTGAGGTATTCTATCTACAGAAGAATTTTGAATGGCATTCTATGCAAAGGAGGTCTTTAATTTCTAGAACACCTTAGAGGCATCTTTTATATAGAAGACCAAAAGCCGATTTTCTATCTACAGAAAAGCCATAATTTTTTGTGGATTACCTTAAATAGGTCTTCCATGGAGAGAAGACTTTATGTAGATAGGATGTAGATCCATCGGAAGGTCCTCTAATGTAAGACCTTTTGAAGGTAGTATATGTAGAGAAAAGCTATTAACGATATTATATTTATAGAAGATCTCCAGAGATGTTTTAGCCGTAGAAGATAAATTAGAAGTCTCTTGTCTAGACCGATTGAAGGTATTCCTTAAAATGTAGGTCTATAGAAGGTCTTCACCTAATAGATGATTTAAAAGACATTCTATATAAAGGAGACCAAAAGGAGGTCTTCAATCTGTAGGAAACTTATGAAAGGTATTCTAAACGTATCAGATCCATGGAAGGTCTTTTTTTATACAGGAAACCTGAAGAGAATCTTCTCTCTATTGGATATCAGTGGAAGATCGTCTATGTATAGGAGACCCAATGGACCTCCAAGTCCTTTACATGGAAGACCTTCAGATCGACTATTATCTCTTGGAGACTTTGTGAAGATTTCCTATCAACAGAAGAATTGTAAAATACATTTTCTCCAAAGGAGGTCTAATGAATGTTTTCGATCCTTAGAAGAGCCATTTGAGTCCGCTTTTTCTTTGGAAGATCTAAAGATGTGTTTCTCTCTATATGAACCATATGGGAGGACTTCTATATATAGGCGACCCTATAGATATATTCCATATATATAGAAGGAAGAAAATATGTCAATAAGATATGATAGGAATCGACCAAATTTAGGTATATGAGTCATATAGGAGGTTTTGTATTGATATAAAACCTAAAGGAAGTTTTACAAGCTAAAATAGTCCTATAAAACGTCTTCGATCTTTAGAAGACCTAAAGGTAGATTTTCATTAGGATATCTAAGGAAGGTGTCCTGACTGTATAAACATGTAGGAGAGACATATAGGAGATCTTCTATCCGTAAGAGACTCATAAGAAGTATTCCATTTATAAGAGACCTACAAGATTTTAAAGACATTCTATATAAAGGAGACCAAAAGGAGGTCTTCAATCTGTAGGAGACTTATGGAAAGTATTCTAATCGTATTAAATCCATAGGTTTTTTTCATACAGGAAACCTAAAGAGAATTTTTTCTCTCTAAGATACCTATGGAAGGTCGTCTATCTATAGGATACCCAATGAACCTCCAAGTCATTTACATAGAAGACCTTCAGATCGACTATTATCTCTTGAAGACTTTGCGAAGATTTTCTATCTACAGAAGAATTGTAAAATACATTTTCTCCATGGATGTTTTCTATCCTTAGAAGAGCCATTTGAGGCCGTCCTTTCTTTGGAAGATTTAAAGATGTGTTTCTCTCTATATGAACCATATGGGATCTTCTACCCTTAAGATACTCATAAGAAGTATTCCATTTATATGAGACCAACAAGAGGTAGTTTATTTTTTTTTTTTTGGGGCCTATAGGAGATTATATACATATCTACAAAAATCTTATAGGGAGTCTTCGTACTGTATTGGAGGCCTATACGGTTTTGATTTCTTAGTTGTTCCAAACCCTCCACCATAGCATAGAGGGTATATTAAATTTATCATTTCGTCAAAGTCCGTCAATTACAAATATATGCTACATCGGTCTCTGATAACGGGAGCCCAAATATCCTGAGTAGTATTAGATTGAACCACTTGTTTTTATTGGCATTGCCCAATATTTTCGTATAGACCCCATGTAACGGTGTCTACCGATATTCGGCATTTTTATAATTATACACTCAGTCACATGGCTACAGAGGGTATATAATCTGATGTGGACAAACGTGCCTCATCAAAATAACGATTTTAAACCCTAGGCGACTTTGGACCAAATCCATTTAAGGATATTTGGTCGATCTAGCGATATCCGTCCGCCTGTCTATCTGGTTGGTGCGCACGATAACTCTCGAAGTGAGTATCCGATTCGATCCAAAATGAGTACATAGTAATAATATTATAAAAATTAGGAGATATACAATATCGGTGCACTCCTTTTGGTACCTTCCCCACAAAATATCAATATTTTCACAGAAATTCCTTAACAGAAAGATCATCTAATCTTGTTCAAACTTTTCAAATCCCAATATTTTTATCACTCGTAGGTCAGATGAGAAAATATACAATATCGGTCCACTCCATCAAATACCTCCTCCACAAAGGATCAATATTTTGAATAATTATAACTCTAATAAAATGTGATGTAAGAGTTCGATTGTCTTCAAATTACACATAGCACAATATTTTTTTTATTAAAACAAGATCTGCTGTGAGGATGGCATATATCGGTCCCATCCTTCTGGTACCTCCCTCATAAAAGGTTAACATTTAGAATATCCATTAAGCTCATAAAACACGAAATTAATATCCAATTACATTGAGACTTGGCACATCTCAATATTTCTATCAGCGCAAGATTGTAGAGATCGAAACATTCCTTCTGGTACCTCGCACCCAAAGGGTCAAAGTTTTGTATAACCAAAACGATCATAAAATCCGAAATAACCATCCGGTTCTCTTTATATTTCACACATCCCAACATTTCTACTAAAACAAGAACTGCTGTGAAGATGGCATATATCGTTCCACTCCTTCTGGTAACTCCCCCCCCCCCCAAAAGGGTCAACATTTTGAATATCCATGAACCTCATAATAAACGAGAAATTAACATCCAATTCCATTCAGACTTGGTACATCGCAATATTTCCATCAACACAAGATCTGTTATAAAGATGGTAGAGATCGGACCATTTCTTCTGGTATGTTTCATCCGATTTGGTGTTTAACTGCCTCACATTCGTAATATGCATTCGACAACAATGATATTTGGTACCAGATATCTTCTAGAGCTCGGAAATAACTTTGCCAAATTTTGTCAAGATCGGTTCAGATTTTGTTATAAAGCTCCCATATATACCTTCAACCAATTTCTGGTTGATTGTGCACCAAGTGACCAATGTCAGTTGAAACGGCATGAATTTGGGTACGTCCGGCCGAATTTAGTCTAGAAGCAAGTACATCGAATTTAATATTTGGTACTAGATACAGCCCAGAAATACCTCTGTCGAATTGTATCACGATCGGTTCCGATTTGGATATGCCTCCCATATATATATCTTCAACCGATTTCGGGTTAATTGTGCACCAAATGGCCAATATCAGTCCAAATGGTAAATACATATGAAGTTACTCTCTTCCTTGAAGTTATAAACTTCCTCGTTTTCAATGGCTACAAAACTTTGACACTACCCCCTATGATTTTACACACACATTCATTCCAAATTGCAAAAAGTTCTTACGTGCCGGCAACATACTCTGTGGAAATTGTCAATGAGTGTCTGTCGTCTACATGTATGCAAGTATCTGTGTGTGTGTCTATGGCTAAGTGTTTGCATAGTTTTTCTAAATTATTCTAAGATTTCCCACAAAAAAGGATTCAAGGTGACACTATGTGTGTGGGCATAGCATCCAGCCACATCCCAGCTTGTCGTCTGTCATCGTTTGCAAGGAACAATTTTTTTTTTGTGAATGCAGTGGCTTAAAATTATTTTCCTTTTACAACATTTTGTAAATTTAAGAGCATAGTATTGCATTATGAATAGCATACAATTTTCTAGTTAATTGCATGTGAATTTGAACATGTTTAAATATATTTTCTCCAACCTCGGCACGTGTGTTGAATTTGTTTTAAAATACTTTCCAGCACATATTTTTAAGAACCAACATTTTTTAAGGAGCAACAGACCAATAAGCGTGGATTTTTTAAACATATTTTTTCAAGGACCAACAGACCAATAAGCGTGGATTTTTTAAACATATTTTTTCAAGGACCAACAGACCAATAAGCGTGGATTTTTTAAACATATTTTTTCAAAGACCAACAGACCAATAAGCGTGGATTTTTTAAACATATTTTTTCAAGGACCAACAGACCAATAAGCGTGGATTTTTTAAACATATTTTTTCAAGGACCAACAGACCAATAAGCGTGGATTTTTTAAACATATTTTTTCAAGGACCAACAGACCAATAAGCGTGGATTTTTTAAACATATTTTTTCAAGGACCAACAGACCAATAAGCGTGGATTTTTTAAACATATTTTTTCAAGGACCAACAGACCAATAAGCGTGGATTTTTTAAACATATTTTTTCAAAGACCAACAGACCAATAAGCGTGGATTTTTAAACATATTTTTTCAAGGACCAACAGACCAATAAGCGTGGATTTTTTAAACATATTTTTTCAAGGACCAACAGACCAATAAGCGTGGATTTTTTAAACATATTTTTTCAAGGACCAACAGACCAATAAGCGTGGATTTTTTAAACATATTTTTTCAAGGACCAATAGACCAATAAGCGTGGATTTTTTAAACATATTTTTTCAAGGACCAACAGACCAATAAGCGTGGATTTTTTAAACATATTTTTTCAAGGACCAACAGACCAATAAGCGTGGATTTTTTAAACATATTTTTTCAAGGACCAACAGACCAATAAGCGTGGATTTTTTAAACATATTTTTTCAAGGACCAACAGACCAATAAGCGTGGATTTTTTAAACATATTTTTTCAAGGACCAACAGACCAATAAGCGTGGATTTTTTAAACATATTTTTTCAAGGACCAACAGACCAATAAGCGTGGATTTTTTAAACATATTTTTTCAAGGACCAACAGACCAATAAGCGTGGATTTTTTAAACATATTTTTTCAAGGACCAACAGACCAATAAGCGTGGATTTTTTAAACATATTTTTTCAGGGACCAACAGACCAATAAGCGTGGATTTTTTAAACATATTTTTTCAAGGACCAACAGACCAATAAGCGTGGATTTTTTAAACATATTTTTTCAAGGACCAACAGACCAATAAGCGTGGATTTTTTAAACATATTTTTTCAAGGACCAACAGAACAATAAGCGTGGATTTTTTAAACATATTTTTTCAAGGACCACCAGACCAATAAGCGTGGATTTTTTAAACATATTTTTTCAAGGACCAACAGACCAATAAGCGTGGATTTTTTAAACATATTTTTTCAAGGACCAACAGACCAATAAGCGTGGATTTTTTAAACATATTTTTTCAAGGACCAACAGACCAATAAGCGTGGATTTTTTAAACATATTTTTTCAAGGACCAACAGACCAATAAGCGTGGATTTTTTAAACATATTTTTTCAAGGACCAACCGACCAATAAGCGTGGATTTTTTAAACATATTTTTTCAAGGACCAACAGACCAATAAGCGTGGATTTTTTAAACATATTTTTTCAAGGACCAACCGACCAATAAGCGTGGATTTTTTAAACATATTTTTTCAAGGACCAACAGACCAATAAGCGTGAATTTTTTAAACATATTTTTTCAAGGACCAACAGACCAATAAGCCTGGATTGTTTAAACATATTTTTTCAAGGACCAACAGACCAATAAGCCTGGATTTTTTAAACATATTTTTTCAAGGACCAACAGACCAATAAGCGTGGATTTTTTAAACATATTTTTTCAAGGACCAACAGACCAATAAGCCTGGATTTTTTAAACATATTTTTTCAAGGACCAACAGACCAATAAGCCTGGATTTTTTAAACATATTTTTTCAAGGACCAACAGACCAATAAGCGTGGATTTTTTAAACATATTTTTTCAAGGACCAACAGACCAATAAGCGTGGATTTTTTAAACATATTTTTTCAAGGACCAACAGACCAATAAGCGTGGATTTTTTAAACATATTTTTTCAAGGACCAACAGACCAATAAGCGTGGATTTTTTAAACATATTTTTTCAAGGAGACCAATAAGCGTGGTGATATTCGGTATTTTGATGATTTTAGCCACATTTTCCAAGGAAATTGTCTGAAAATCCACACTAGGAGTTCTTTGTGAGCACTTTACTCCCTGAAGGGCATTTGTCTATATACGTCAACAATATCGTATATTCCCCGTATAACGGTACCCCCGATATTCGGTATTTTGATGATTTTAGATACGAATTAAGATAGGAAGCTAAAATTTTGCACAGATCTCCCTTTTGTCTGCAGGTAGGTCAAGTTCGAAGATGGGCTTTATCGGCCCAGGATATCGTATAGCTCCCATATCACGGTACCCCCCAATATTCGGTATTTTAATGATTTTAGCCATATTTTTCAACGGAATTGTCTGAAATTCCACACAAGGTGTTCCTTGTGAGCACTTTACCCCCTGAATGAGAATTGTCTATATAGGTCCATGATATCGTATAGCTCCCATATAACGGTACCCCCCCGATATTCGGTGTTTTGATGATTTTAGCCACATTTTTCAATGGAATTGTCTAAAGTTCCACACAAGTAGTTCCTTGTGGGTATTTTACCCCCAGCAAAATAGTGTCTATATAGGTCTACGATATCACATAGCCCCCATATAACGGTACCCCACAATATTCGGTATTTTGATGATTTTAGCCACATTTTTCAACGGAATTGTCTAAAGTTCCACACAAGGAGTTCATTGTGAGTATTTTACCCCCAGGCATTGATTTGTCTGTAGAGGTCCACAATATCATATTTCCCCCACATTACGTTATTTGTATTTTTTAAGATTTTAACAGAATTTTTAATGGGTTTTATTTTTTTTGGAAAATTTTCTTAATTCGTTCCAAATGGTGGAGGGTATTCAAAGTGCGGCCGAATTTACTGCTTATTTACTTGTTTTATTTTGATGTATTTATTGAATGAGAGCAAAAATGTCGGAAATAGCATTAAATTTTAGAATAAGTTTAGATTTGTTCGAATTGGTCACCTTTGGCAAGAATTATGACCTACAAACGGCCAATGAAACCGTCACACGCTGCCCGAATGTTGTTCTGCGGTATTTCGACCCATTCCCGGCGAAGCGGTTGCTTGAGGTGATCGACACTTTGGTATTTTTTAGTGTCAACCACCTTGCTTTCCAAAATAAGCCAGACACAATGGTCCAAAGGATTGGTATCCGGAGATTTTGGTGGCCATTGTGCGCTGGAAATAAAGCAAGGAACTTCAGGTTTTAACCATTTTTGGGTGGTGCGTGCTGAGTGCGATAGTGCTGAGTCCTGTGGGAATGTCCAAGGTCTGCGGCCAAAATGTATGCTTGTCCAAGATTTTAATACACTCTCCAGAATATTTTCGCGATAATATTCGACATTTATTCTGATGTCACGGTCGATTAATACGAGCGGAAAGCGACCATCAGCTGTTATGGCGGCCCACACCATCACCATGACCGGCGCTTGAGTTCTGGTGGCCAACCGAAGGGGCACATTTTCAACTGACCTCTTTGGCAAGTAAACACGACCATTTTGTTTGTTTACAAACTGCTGACAAGGAATGTTTTCTCATTGGAGAGAACCAAATTCGGCACTTCACCACTTTCGGCAATGCGATGAAACTCTTTAGCTCTTTTGAGTCTATTTTCTGATGTCTTTCTGTTGCGGTGTAAGTTCTTGCACTTTTTGGAATTTCAATGGCTTTACCCCGATCTCATTTTTCAAAATTTGCCGAATGGACTTTTGCAATATGTTCAGCTTACGAGGCATTTTTTGGCCACTGCGACGCGGTTTTCGATCATTCTATCGTTTCTTTACTTTTCGAACCATTTCTGCTGATGTTGCGGTTTTCTTCCATCCACTTCCTTGACGTTGGGCTACGCTACCTGTAAGACGGTAACGAGATGCTACGAGACAAAAAAAGATTTATTCACATTTAAATGCTAGAGTGCTCTAACGATAACCAATTGTGGTTTTCCAGCCAAATATAAGGAAATCACACTATCACGCTTGAATTCCATCACGAATAACTTTTTTTCTGGAAAATTCTCAACAAAATGCTTTTGTACGCTTGTAAACAACACAATGAGCTGTCACTGGAATAATTTTATAAGCTGTCGGGTGAGTGGCTTAGATATGACAGCAGTCTTAAGTTGGTTGCAGAGATGAAAAATCTCACCCTGTATATTTGAAGAACACGTGGATTTTTTAATTTATTTTTGATTTTATTTTTTTTATTTATTCTTCTTGTTTTTTTTTTTTAATTTCAATTGCTTTTATTTTCGAATTCAATTCATTTGATACATTTGCTGTATTACTTCCCTGGAATTTATTAATTGCATTTTAAAATTTGTCATCCGAACACAAATATCGATTACCATCCAGCAACGTAATCATTATCTCATTAAACGCCTAGAATTACAATAATCCAATTACTTCTGTCGAATCAAATTATTTAAATTAAAGAAGAAAGAAAATTCAAAGGAAATTTCCAAAATATCGAATATTTATTTCGAATATTTATTTTCATTATTTAATTGAGGGAGTAGAGAAGTGATTCTCTCGAATTTTCCAAATGGGCAAAATAATTTTTTTTTTGATTGCATGTCTGGCCTCCCACATGAGCCAAAAAAAAGAACCTTGTGGCTGATTTGTTGTTTCTTTGTTTTTCTCGTGTAATAATTTTCATTTCCTTTGATAACGCTGTTACAATTTTGTCTTTCACATGTTTCTTTATCCGCCTTTTCCTACCCTTCTTTTTGTTACAGCAGCAGCAACAAAACCTTGAAGATGAAGGCCACTGTCTATCCAATTTGTCAACGGAAAATGAGCAACAGCTGCAGGCTACCACCACAAAGTCATTGCAGCAGCAGCAGCAACAAGAACCGCTACAACAACAACAACAGCAACAAGATGAGCAGCAATCTTCACGTGATAACACCATGAATTTACATGAAGCCAACAAAGACGACGACGAGCAACAAATGTCCAAAACGGAAATGAAGACATCACCCACAGTTAGGCAACACCATGAAATCCATGGTTCACAGGAAAAACAACAGCAGCTAAGAGTTCCAATGGATGATGGCAACACCACCACTACCACAACAACACCAACAACAGCTATGAATCAGAATAAAAACAACTCCACGAACAACTCTTCTTCCCCAACCCAAGAAGCATTGGCAGACAATGTCAATGGTCCAATGGCCACAACGCCTGCTTCGAAATCCGCCTCCTCCATCACCACCACCACCACCACACTCAGGGTTGAGGCAACAAGCAGCTCAAAACTCAAGGTCAACAAACAGCAACAATCACAGTATGCCATAAAACAACAGGAAACAGAGACAATGGATAAATCCAAGGACAAAGAGGAGCAACGCAACAAAGATAAACATCAGCATCAGCAGCAGTCATCGGGAGGCAGTAAACACTCCAGCAACAACAAGCTCTCTGCCGAGGGTCAATCCCAGCAACATGGCGGCGATGAGAGAAGAGAACATCGTCGCAACAGCATGGCCAGTCAACGTGCCATGGAAGAGGAAATCAGCAAAATGCATGGCAGCAGCCCTGCTGGAGCTTATGGGACCAGCCAACAAAAGTCCAGCAAAAAACATCATCGCCAACAACGGCGCTCACCAACAACCCACCACAGTTCCCAGCATCAGCAGCAGCAGACGCAGCAACATAAAACCTCCTCTCCCATGTCAACTGCACCTCTCTCGAACTTAAGTTGCGATACATGTTGCCAACTGGAATGGGAACAGCAGCAGCAGCAGCAACACTCCGGCAAAGACTATCTGCAACTGCACACGGCCGTAACGTCGGCGTGCGCCTCAACAGCGTCGCCACAGACCCTCAAGCCGCCCACTCTACACATCGGCCTGGCTGGCCAGCCGCCAACACGTGCTGGCAAACGTAAAACCAGCACAAGTGGCAGTAGTAATAGCAAAGAAAGAGCGACCAAAACAAAACCCGAAATAAAAACAAAAATCATCTACACCAACGAGACGGTGACGGAGAGCGAGAACATGACTACGACAACAATAACGACCACAACCACCCGGGAGACGGGTTTTGGTAGGACGACAACAACAAAAAAAGCTGCCATTACAACGGCGAAAAAAGAGCGTGACATCGCATGCTCAGATGAAATGAAATCCAAACAACAAGCCCCCGCACATGGGGGCCAACAGTTGATGGTACCGGTCGGCGGGGCTGGGGAAATGACAAAACGTGACACACGCAAAGAGGAAAAACGCAAATTGAAAGAAAGTAAATTTAGGGAAGAATTGGAAAAGGCATTGGAAAATGTCCAGCTGGAGGAGAGGAGGGAAGAAGCTGAGCATAAACAGGACAATTTTGAAAGAAATGATATTTTACAGGAAATCAAAGAAATTTCCCAAGCCATAACGGCACTGCAGCATGAGGCCGAAGCTGTGGATGGTAACAAAGATTCGAAACATGATGAGCAGCAACATGTTGCTGAAACCAAAGTGGATGGTATTTCGGATGCTGCTGCTGCTGCGGCGGCCGACGAAGCTGGACCACAAGAGAAAGATGGTGATGCCAACGATGGTGCTGCGGAAGCAGTTACTACTGCTGCTGCTGAAACTTTAAGTAAACAAACCATTGACAATGCGTTGACAGAGAAGTCAGCCGAAGATGAAGCTGAGCCAGATACTGAAGCCTCAACAACAACATCAACACTAAGGCAAAGCAACAATGCCACCAACACCAAGGGGGAAGATAATGTGGCTACTTCTGCTGTTGCTGCCGCCGACGAACTGCAGTCGCCCACAACGTCAACGCTCACGACAACCACTGCCATGGCCAACACTACCAACATCAGTTGTAATTCGGAGTTTGCAGGTGTCACAACACCAGTCTCGCAACAGAACAGGTACGCGCGTTTTCTGTTTGAATTTTTGCTATTCCCATTTAAAGAGTGTGTGTGAAAACTTTAAATGTCTCTGTATGTGTGTGTGCGTGTGTCTGCGTTTTTTTCATTTCAATTCAATTTTACTTTATTTGTGTATGCGAATTTGCGAATGTCCGGAAAATAATGTGTATGGTCAAAAAGCTCAATACGTTATAAAAATGAATTGATTTGATAATTGCCAATTTCGGAGGCGTTGTTGGAAAAAACAACCAAACACTTGTTGTGAACAAAATATTTGCAAGAAAAAATTAAACTTGAAAATTAAATTTAATATACATATTTGTACATAAAATTTTAAATAATAAAAAATATCATTTAAAAAATCACAAAAATAATGCAATCAGAAAATTTAAAAATAACCACCTATAAAAAACGGCCTCAAATTAATACAATGAATGAAAAAATTTAATAAAGAAAAAAAAAATCATAAATTAAACAATTTTTTTATATAAATTTAAAACAAAATATTAAAAAATAACGATGAAAAAATCAGAAAATCTTTTCGCTTAAATTAAAAAATTTAATAGAATTCCTTCCCCATCCACGAAGAGTATTCCCCAAAGCTATACTATATACAACTGAGCACAGATAGGGGTATAGAAAATATAATAAAACAAGTGTATAGTGGAGAGATAGGAAACAATTTATGAAACATGGGCAGAAAATAAAACAAAATTTAAAAATTGATTAAACAAAAAATTAGTATAAATTAATGAATTAAAAATAAAAAAATACATCAAAAACCCTAAATTAAAAAATGAAAAATATACAAGAAAACATACAAAAATTAATAAAAAAACAAAAACAAAAATTAAAAAAATTAATTAAAGAAACAAAAATCAAAAAAAAAAATTAAATTAACAAAAATTACAAAAAAAAAAAAAAAAAAAAAACTACGAAAAAGCAGCCAAGTTCGGCCGGGCCGAACTTTTAATACCCTCCACCATTTCGAAGGAAATTGAAGATTTTAAAATAAAAAATTTAATTTACCACCTTAATTAAAACCGTTATATGGGGACTGTACGAAGACGTGGACCTGCAACGAAATTTTTTGTCATAGGCTGTAGTGCCCATTATGAATTTCAAATACGAAATTTGTTATAATTGGCGGTGAATAATGTCGCAAAAAATCATGAAAATACGGAGTACCAGGGGGTATAGTCATATGAAGGCTATACGAAGATGTGGGACTGCATACGAATTTATTTGCTATAAGTTGTAGTACCCATTAGGATCTTCCAGTACGAAATTTGAAACGATTCCGGTGAATAATGTCGCTAAAATAATCAAAATACCGAATATCGGGAGGCACCGTTATATGAGGGCTATACGAAGACGTGGACCTGCACAGAAAATTTTCTGTCTTAGGCTGTAGTATTCATGACGAACTTCAAATACGAAATTCAAAATAATTCCGGTAAATAATGTCGCTAAAATCATGAAAATGCCGAATATCGGCAGGTACCGTTATATGGGGGATATACGAAGATGTGGGCCTGCATACGCTTTTTTGACATAAGTTGTAGTACCCATTAAGATCTTCCAATACGAAATTTGAAACGACTCCGGTGAACTATGTTGCTGAAATCATCAAAATACCGACTATCTGGAGGTACCCTTATATGGGGGACTATAAGAAGACATGGACCTGCAAATCATGAAAATATCGAATATCAGGAGGTACCGTTATATAGGGGATATACGACGACGTGGACCTGCATAGACAATTGCCATAGGTTGTAGTACCCATTAGTATCTTCTAGTACGAAATTTGAAACGATTCCGGTGAATAATGTCGCTAAAATAATCAAAATACCGAATATCGGGAGGTACCGTTATTTGGGGGATATACAAAGACGTGGACCTGCACAGACAATTTTCTGTCTTAGGCTGTAGTATCCGTGACGAAATTCAAATGCGAAATTTAAAACAATTCCCGTAAATAATGTCGCTAAAATCATGAAAATATCGAATTTCTGGATGTACCGTTATATGGGGGCTATACGAAGATCTGAACCTGCATACAAAATTTTTTGCCATAGATTGTAGTACCCATTAGGATCTTCCTGTAAGAAATTTGAAACGATTCCGGTGAATAATGTTGCTAAAATAATCAAAATACCGAATATCGGGAGGTACCGTTAAATGGGGTATATACGAAGACGTGGACCTGCACAGACAATTTTATGTCATAGGCTGTAGTATCCATTACGAACTTTAAATACCAAATTTGAAACAATTCCGGTGAATAACGTCGCTAAAATCATGAAAATATCGGAAAGTACCGTTATATGGGGGCTATACGAAGACGTGGACCAGCATAGGCTATTTTCTGTAGTATCCATTACGAACTTTAACTACGAAAAAAGTGTCGGTAAAATCAACCGAATATATGGGGGCTATACAAAGATGTGGACCTGCGATTTTTTCTCATAGGCTGTAGTACCTATTACGAACTTTAAATGCGAAATTTGAATTAATTTCGGTAAAAAGTGTCGCTAAAATCATCAAAATACCGAATATAGAGAGGTTCCGTTATGTGGGGGCTACATGAAAACTTTAACGGACATGGCCCATTTACGAACTTAACCTGCCTACTGGCAAAATACACATGTGTGCAAAATTTTAGTCTTCTATCTCAATTCGTTCGAAAGATATCGTGGTTACAACAAACAGGTGATCATCGCTAAATCGACTTAGGCTGATCAAGAATATATATACTTTGTAGGGTCTGACATGAGTATTGCGAGGAGTTATAAACGGAATGACAAAGTTAATATACCGCCCCCCATAGAATGGTGGAGGGTATAAAAATCATCCAAAGAAAATCGAAAATTTTCCGTATCAAAATTTTTGCTGGGAAAAAGTTCGAAAGATAGTGTGATTACAATAGACAGGTGAACATCGCTAAATCGACTTAGGCTGATAAAGAATATCTATATACTTTGTAGGGTCTAACATGAGTATTTCGAGGAGTTATAAACGGAATGACAAAGTTAATATACCGCCCCCCATAGAATGGTGGAGGGTATAAAAATCATCCAAAGAAAATCGAACATTTTCCGTAACAAAATGTTTGCTGGGAAAAAGTTCGAAAGATAGCGTGACTACAACAGACATATGAACATCGCTAAACCGACTTACGCTGATCAAGAATATATATATGCTTTGTAGGGTCTGACATGAGTATTTCGAGGAGTAAAATGGTGGAGGGTATAAACATCAACCAAAGAAAATCGACAATTTTCCGTAACGAAATGTTTGCTGGGAAATTAAGATATTAAATTACACACTTTCTTTGGTAAATGTGGCGTTGACATATAAAATACCGAAAAAGGCGGTTCCGTTATATACGGGCCTTTACAAAACGTAGATGGGCTTTCAATTTTATAGTTCAAAGGTCTAGTACCGCAGAGTGGCGTTGGGCACAATAACGAAAATTGAGATGAGAGGTTTGACCAAAATATTCCTTAAGAGTCTTGAGATAAGTTTAAATAGTATACTTTTTTAAACTATTGACATATAGAGTCAAAACCCTTTGCAATTTTCCACAACTCGGTAGTGTTGGTCACGAAAAATATAAAAAGCATCCTTTGTAGCATTTGGGGTATTAAACGATCCTTGCTGCCATTCAAATCCTTTTTTAAAACATTAATATCTTTTCAGGAAAAATATATTTACTCACAAATCAAACGAAAATCGTTACGAATTTCCGACAAAGATTTTAAATACATAGCCTGAAGTCAATCTGAAAAAAAAACACAAAACAAATACAAAAATATTTGTTCAGTTATTGTTTTTTGTGCATTCCCGACCAAAAAAAAAGAGAAGAAATTTCAAGCAATTTAAACGAATTTTGTGTGCGTTCATTTATGTGTGTATGAGTGTCTTCCGGTAGGCATTAGATACGAAACAAAAGTGAAAGAAAAAACGAAAAAAATATCGCCAATATAAAATCGATTGTATAACACGTGTCCATATCTCAGCAAATAACAAATAAAACGTAAATCATAAATCCCTTCGAAAGAGAAAAACCAAAAAAAAAAAATAATAACAATAACAAGAGCAAACATAAAATTGAAACAAATAGCAATATTCAGCCAATTTTCAAAACAAGGATTATTTCACAAAACAGAAGAGGAAGCAGAAGAATATCAAACAGCAGCAGGTTTTGCAAACAACAATAATCCAACAACAACAACAACAACAAAGTGGGAATATAACGAGTTTAAACCCTTTGGGTTATAACAACAATAACAAGAAAAAGAGGTGCGAAATTAATCCTGTTGCCCGTGTATGTGTGTGAGTGTGTGTGTATATGTTGGTGAATTTTAATACCTGCAAAAAAGACGCTAAAATATCCAATAAAACCATATGAAACATTTTATGAAAGGTTCTGTTTACATTTTTCGTTTTTTTTATTAAAAAAAAATATTTACATGAAATTCACATTCCCTCAGCTTTAGAGGCTTGTGCAGAATCGTGAACTCTTTAAGTTCAGAACATACAACAAATGATTTTTTAAAGAGTTTCTACTCTAGTTTGTGTTATTTGCAATTGGGGGGAAATATACATTGCTCTCATGTTTCAGTTCGTGACTTTGTCAAAGTGTATTTGAACTCAAGCATGCCGAGGTTTTAATGGCTCTAAATGGCGGGTTTCTTCACGTTTTTTTTTCTTTTTATTAAATTAACCACTGTTAATATTGCACGGGTATGTGACATTTGAAATTAAATGTAAGAAGCGGGTAGGTAGGGCTTTTTATATACAAATGGTAAAATTACGTGAAAGAACTCTTGTTCTTGTCTCTTGAAGTTTGAAAATGTGACAATATGAAGAAAATTTCTGACGTGTCAATTGTAGGTATATTGTTTGAAAAAATTCGAATACTACTTCCGATTACATTGTAATTGAGTATTTTGGATTTTGAGAATATTTTTGAATTTTGAGTTACATTTTCAGTTTTATAAATATAAAATGTGCAAAATTTGGAATAAATCGCGAAATCCGTCTGTATTTTGTGCATTTTTATACCCTCTACCATACTATGGAGGGTATTTTAACTTTGTCATTCCGTATGTAACTCCTCGAAATACTCATGTCACGACATGCTCATGTCAGACAAGGTATATATATTCTTGATCAGCGTAAAATTTTAAGTCGACTTAGCGATGTCCGTCTGTCTGTCTGTCTGTAGTAATCACGCTATCTTTCGAACGAATTGATATAGAAGGCTAGAATTTTGCACACATGTTTATTTTTCCAGTAGGCAGGTTAAGTTCGTAAATGGGCCATGTAGGTCCAAGTTATCATATAGCCCCCATATAACGGTACCTCCCGATATTCGGTATTTTGATGATTTTAACGACATTATTCAACGGAATTGTTTCAAACTTGGTATTTGAAGTTCGTAGTGGATACTACAGCCTATGACAGAAAATTGTCTGTGCAGGTCCAAGTTTTCGTATAGCCCCCATATAACGGTACCTCACTATATTCGATATTTTGTTGATTTCAGCAACATTATTCACCGGGATCGTTTCAAATTTCGTATTGGAAGATCTTAATGGTTACTACAACTTATGGCAAAAATATTCGTATGCAAGTCCACGTCTTCGTATAGCTCCCATATAACGGTACCTCCCCACATTCGGAATTTTAATGATTTTAGGGACGTTATTTACCGGAATCGTTTCAAATTTCGTATCCTAAGATCTTAATGCTTACTACAGCCTATGGCAAAAAAATTCGTATGCAGGTCCACGTCTTCGTATAGCCCTCATATAACCATACTTTCCGATATTCGGTATTTTCATGATTTTAGCGAAATTATTCACCGGAATTGTTTCAAATTTAGTATTTGAAGTTCGTAATGGATACTATCGCCTATGACAGAAAATTTTCTGTACAGGTCCACGTCATCGTATAGCCCTCATATAACGGTACCTCCCAATATTCGGTATTTTGATTATTTCAGCAACATTATTCACCGGAATCGTTTCAAATTTCGTATTGAAAGATCTTAGTGGGTACTACAACCTATGGCAAAAAAATTCGTATGCAGGTCCACGTCTTCGTATGGCCCCCATATAACGGTACCTCCCAATATTCGGAATTTTGATGATTTTAGCGACGTTATTCACATGAATTGTTTTAAATTTAGTATTGGAAGATCTTAATGGTTACTACAACCTATGGCAAAAAAAATCCGTATGCAGGTCCACGTCTTCCTATAGCCCCCATGTAACGGTACCAACCGATATTCGGTATTTTCATGATTTTAGCGACATTATTCACCGGAATCGTTTCAAATTTCGTACTGAAAGATCTTAGTGGGTACTACAACATATGGCAAAAAAAAAATACGTATGCAGATCCACGTCTTCCTATAGCTCCCATGTAACGGTACCAACCGAAACTCGGTATTTTCTTGATTTTAGCGAGGTTATTCACATGAATTGTTTCAAATTTAGTATTTGAAGTTCGTAATGGATACTACAGCCTATGACAGAAAGTTGTCTGTACATGTCCACGTTTTGGTATAGCCCGCATATAATGGTATTTGGTATTTGAATTTTGTAATGGATACTACAGCCTATGACAGAAGATTGTCTGTGCAGGGTTATATAGCCCACATAAACCAAAACCACCAGGGTTTTGGTATAGCCCCCATATAATGGTACCTCCCTATATTCGGTATTTTGATGATTTTAGCTACCTGTTTTTTAGATTTGGATTTGCATATTGTAATGGCTTTTGACAAAAGTTGCCCATTTGGTATTTTTAAGATTTTAACAGATTTTTTTACAGATTTTTTTTTTTTGAAAATTGCCAAATTCGTTCCAAATGGTGGAGGGTATTCAAAGTTCGACCCGGCCGAACTTACGGCTTTTTTACTTGTTTTAATAAATATTTTTAAATTCTCAACCACATGGTTACAGAGGGTATATATCATAACTTTCGCAGGGAGTATTTGTTTTTTGTTCCAAAACTGGTACATCTTAATATTATTATCAAGTTCGTAGTTCGGTCCGCCCACACATAAAGCCAAACAATTTAATGAAGAAAATTTACCTCATAGAAAGAGAAAGGATTTTGTTCTAGCTTTACGAAGTTCTAATGTTTTTATCCACGCAAGGTCAGGTCCGAAAATGGACAACATCGACCCACCCTTTTTGTTCCTCCTCCAAAAAGTTTTAAATAATTATAGGTTTTATAATTTTTTTTTTAATTTTAGCTAAAGTGGCTTTTTAATCGTTGACAAAAAAAAAAGAAAACAAGTTAGAAAATATCAGTCGGTTTTGCCGACAGATGTATACCCTCAGCCAATGTTCGACTATTCAAATATGTTTTGATTTCTGTCTTGATAATTCAAACTGTTGAACCTCTTTGAAGTAGGCTCCGAAGGAATGGACCAATATTGACCATTCGCATCGGATCTAAGTAAATATGATACAAATATTGCGACGTGCCAGGTTTGGAGTGTATTGACTGCTTCCTCCACTTTTTATGAGGTATGTGATCATTTTTAGAAAATGTTAAAAGTATGCGCGAGACACCATATTCGACCGAAGTTTTCCATTTTCATACCTCATCTAATACAGATAAAAATCGCTGACTTGTTTTGCAAGTTATGATATGATAAAAATATTGAAAATTGTTACCCTTTGTGGGTGAGGTACCCGAATGGGTTGGCAGAAATATTGGTATGTGTGAAATTTGAAGAGAGTTGGAGCTTATTTCCCTTTCTTTGAGCGTTTTGTTTTTCAAAAGCTTGAACCCTATATGGGGGAGTTACCAGAAGGAATGGTCCGATCTCTATCATCTTTATAACAGATCTTGTGTTGATGAAAATATTGAGATGTACCAAGTCTAAATGGAAACGGATATTAACTTCGCTTTTTAAGAGCTTCACGGATATTCAAAATTTTGAAATTTTGTGGGGGAGGTACCAGAAGAAGGAGTCCGATATATCCCATTTTAACGCCAGACCTTGGTTTAATAAAAATATTTGGATGTGTGAAATTTAAAGATAATCAGGCCTTTACATCTCATTTTATAAGATTTATAATTATTTCAAATGTTGACCCTCTGTGGGGAAGGTACTAGATGGAGTGGACCGATATTGTCTATTTTCGCACCTGACCTAGCACAGATGGAAATATTAGGATTCGCAAAGTTGGAGCGAAATCGATTATCCTTTCTCTTTCTGTGCAGTAAATCATTTTTTTTTTTAAATTTCAATATTTTGTGGAGAAGGTGCCAGAAGGAATGGACCGATATTTTTCATCTCCAATCTCGATCTAAGTTTGATAATAACATTTCGATTTACCAAGTTTGGACCAAATTGGATACTCCCTTCGAAAGTTATTGTGCGTACCAGCCGGCTAGCCAGACCGACGGACATCGTAGATCGACTCCAAATATCCTGAAACGAATTTGGTCCAAAGAGGCCTAGGATCTAAATCCGTTATTTTATATCAAATGATATATACCCTCTCTAGCCATATGGCTTAGGGTATAAAAAGATAATCTGAAAGGTCCCAACATGGAAAACAGCGTGTATACAGCTTGATAAGTTTAGATAAGGAAGGTTTTTCGTAGTTGACAAAAATGTACACCTTGTATTACCCAATTTTGTTTGCCAAAATGAAAGAAATAACCCAAACATGGACATTTTTTGCTATTTCAATATTACCCAAACGTGCATCCGCCCTTACTTCGATCTCTTTTGAACAATTTTTGCATAGGAGTACTTCAAATAGGAGAACCAATGCCTGGGACTAGTTTTATATTTTTTTCTGATGGTTTGACAAATTCAGACCCTTCCCGTTGCAAGGGAATGCGTTTGAGGATTGAGGAAGTCGGGATTAATGTAGGTTCTTGGCAAATTCTATTTTTGAGAATGTTTTCGAGGTAAGCAGGAATTTGTATTAAACAAAAAAAAAAAGAGATCAATTCTGCTAAAGAAAGTGAGGTTAAAAGTTTTTCAAGAAGGTTTGTTTCAAGTATTTTTTTTTTTCTGAGAGATCATACTTTTTTGAATATATGACGACTTTGGTTAAAATCAAGCTCTTTAATTGTCGAGCATTCACAAGTAAATGAGAGAAACACACTAACTTCTTGCCTTTACCAAAATATATGCCACTCTTTAAGCAAATGAGAAATATGTAGGCTCTAATTTTTGTCAGGATAGCTAGGACCGTTTATTAAAAATGTTCGTGGGAAATAAGGATCGATATGAATACTTACATATTCTGCTATGGTAATCTTTAACAATTTATGTATTTATGAAATTGCTTAAGATTTTCTTTTACCTCTAAATCATGAACATATATTGACACTCTTTCAGCATTCACATATTTTCCGGTCAATTTGAAATATAAAGTGAACTTTTAGAAAGAAATGCTCTTGATTTCCAGGAAAATATCTTTTTTCCTCTAATTTTTTATGAAATATTTTCCTACATTTTTTGCTCCGCATAGAAAAGGTCATTGGATACTAAAAAGTTTTTCTCCGGAAAATCGATTCTTCATATTATGTCATTCGTACTCATAACGTTGCATTTTTATAAGTAATATTCCTAATGAAGATTCATCGGATTTTCCAATCTCGAATTCCGTTCCGTTTTCATATTTTGCAATACATTTACTTGGTAATGGATTTATGTTCGGTTACTCAGAATTGTCGGCAATGGGAGTGGTTTGTTGTTATATTTCTGTTGCCTCTTTTCAGTTTTGCGCTTTTTCAAGTTCTTGGTTCGCAGGACCATCAATCATTGAAAAGTTTTCTTTCCACACTCCTCTGTCGCCATGTTGCGTTTTTCGTTAATCAACAAACCATTCACATCAGCAGCTATTGACCGAGGAGAGTTGTGTGGCGGTCTGTCTGTTCTTTTTTTTTTGCCAATCATTCAAACCATCGATACAATGTATTGAACGGTATTCCAAAGTTGCCAAATTGATGTTATGTAGTAGAGTTATCCTGTCATCTTCCTCTTCTATTTTCCATGTTATGGGATTTTTCTGACATTGGTCAGATATAACCTTTTCGAGTATGTCTGTCGTTTTTGCATGTTCATCTGATAATGAGATGGAGATTTTTGATGAAAACACAAATTGATTTTTTCCTATAATCATAGTATAATTTTGTTTTTTTACCCAATTCAGAATTAACCAAATTTAGTACAAAATCAAAGAAAATGCTATAGTCGTATCTCAAGGCATTGATCTAGAATTTTGTACATTTTAGTATCATTATACCTTACACCACCACCTATTATGTCTTTGTGCATTTGTTTGTAACATGAAGAAGGAAGCGAGATAAACCCATAGTTACTTTTGAGGATCTTCATAGAATCAAATGCAGGTCGCATTTAGTATCCGATTGAGATGAAATTTCCCAAACAATATTTGTTTGACCCAAGGACGAACCCTATTGAAATTGTTGAGAATCGGTTCAAATTTAGCTATAGCTCCCATATATATCTTCAACCGATTTCGGGTTAATTGTGCACCAAATACCCAATATCAGTCCAAAGGACCTAAATTTTGGCATACCGATCGGAGTCAGTCTAGAAGCAAGTTTCGAGAAAATCGGATCAAATTTGAAGAAAATCGTTTCAGTTGTAACTATAGCTCCCATATATACAGGGTGATATAAAAAAACTGTAACAAAGTCAAACTCCATAATTTTTACATTCTTTTTTAAATTTTATTGAATGGAAGCAAAAAATGTCGGAAGTAGCATCAATTTTTAGAATAAGTTTATATTTGTTCGAATTGGTCACCTTCGGCACGAATTATGGCCTTCAAACGGCCAATAAAACCGTCACACGCTGCCCGAATATTGCTCTGCGGTATTTTGGTCCATTCCCAGCGATGTGATCGACACTTTGGTATTTGTTAGTGCCAACCTTGCTTTCTAAAATACTCCAGACACAATAGTCCAACAGATTAGTATCCGGAGATTTTGGTGACCATTATGCGCTGGAAATGAAGCGAGGAACCTCATTTTATAACCATTCTTGGGTGGCGCGTGCTGAGTGCAATGGTTCTGAGTCCTGTTGGAATGTCCAAGGTCTGCGGCCAAAAAGTTTGCGTGCCCAAGAATATTTTCATTTTTTCTCATGCTACGGTCGATTAATAAGAGCGGAGAGCGACCATCGGCTGTTATGACGGCCCACACCATCACAATGGCCGGCGATAGATTTTTGATTTTCAGCTGACCTCTTAGGTAAGTAAACACGATCATTTTGTTTGTTTACGAACTGCTGGACTACGAATGTTTTCTCATCGGAGATCGGAGAAAACCAAATTTGGCAGTTCACCGCTTTCGGCCAAGCGAAGCTACTCTTTAGCTCATTTGAGTCTATTTTCTCTCTGTTCTGCTGCGGTGTAAGTTCTTGCACTTTTTGGAATTTCAATGGCTTTACCCCTAGCTCATTTTCCAATATTTGCGGAATGGAATATTGCGATATGTTCAGCTCACGAGTCGCTTCTTTACTTTTCGCTTCTTTACTTCTCGAAGCATATCTGCTGATGTTGCTGTTTTCTTCCGTCCACTTCCTTGACGTCGGGCTACCGTACCAGTGTCACGGTAACGAGCGATGGTACGAGACACAAAAGATTTATTCACATTTAAATGCTGGAGTGCTCTAGCGATAGCCACTTGTGGTTTTCCAGTCAAATATAAAGAAATCACACTATCACGCTTGAATTCCATCACGAATAACTAATTCTCACCAAAATGCTTTTGTACGCTTGTTAACAATATAATGAGCTATCACTGGAATAATTTTAGTTGTCGGACGAGCGGATTAGAAATGACAGCAGTCTGAAGTAGGTTGCAGTTTTTTCATCTCACCCTGTATATGTTTCATCCGATTTCGGTTTTTTAGCCCATCACATGCGTAATTTGCACTCCTCAAAAATGATATTTAGTTTCAGATATCAGATACAGCTCAGAAGTGTTTTAAATGCTGTTAAGATCTCTTCAGATTTGGATATAGCTCCCATATATCATTATTTGGTATCAGAATTTTTGTGCATGAAATGACTAATATCAGCCCAAATTGACTGAATTTTAGCACTTCTGATGGACTTCAGGCTACAAACAAGTGCTTCAATTTTTGATGAAAATCGGTTATATCCGATTTGGGGTTTTAAGTCCCTCACATGCGTAATATACACTCCACAACAATGATATTTGACCCCGGGCATAAGATACTGCTCGAAGTTATCTCTGCCAATTTTTATCGAGATCGGTTCAGATTTTTTATATAAGTTCGGCATACATCTTCATCCGATTTTACGGTTATTGCTCTCAAATTGAATAGATTTTTTCTTATTCAACCGAATTTTACCATTTGGCGAAACTCGGCCCGGTATATCTATTGCTCCAATAAATATTTTTATACCCTCCACCATAGTATATAGGGTATATTAAGTTTGTAACACCTAGAAATATACATTTTAGATCCCACAAAGTATATATTTATTCTCGATCAGCATAAAATTCTATGTCGATTTAGCGATGTCCGTCCATCTATCCGTCTGTCTGTCTGTGGAATTCACTCTAGCTTCCGAACGAAATGAAGTATGTTGATAAAATTTTACTCAAATGTATGTTATGTCTGCAGGACTTTTGGTATTGAAAATGGGCACTGTTAGGTCCACGTTTTGGTATAGCCCCTATTTTATGGTACCTCCCTATTTTCGGTATTTTGGTGATTTAAGCTACATTATTCACTGGAATTGTTTCAAATTTGATATTTGAAGTCCGTAATAGATACTACAGTCTAAGACCGAAAATTGTCTGTGCAGGTCCACGTCTTCGTATAGCACCTATATAACGGTTCCTACCGATATTCGGTATTTTGATGATTTTAGCGAAATTATTCACCGGAAATGTTTCAAATTTGGAATTTGAAGTTCGTAA
Organism: Musca domestica; assembly: GCF_030504385.1. Lineage (NCBI taxonomy): Eukaryota > Metazoa > Arthropoda > Insecta > Diptera > Muscidae > Musca > Musca domestica. The sequence continues at coordinate 1,383,301 of NW_026712162.1, read as the reverse complement.
TGGATACTTCAGCCTATGACAGAAAATTGTCCGTGGAAGTCCACGCCTTCGTATAGCCCTTATATAACCGCACCTCCTGATATTCGGTATTTTGATGATATTAGCTACATTATTCACCGGAATTGTTTCAAATTTGGTATTTGAAGTTCGTATTGGAAATTTTCGGTGCAGGTCCACGTCTTCGTATCGCCCCCATATAATGGTACCTCCTTTTTTTGTATTTTGGTTATTTAAGCGACATTATTCACTGGAAATATTTCAAATTTGATCTTTGAAGTTCGTAATAGATACTACAGTCTAAGACCGAAAATTGTCTGTGCAGGTCTACGTCTTCGTATAGCACCTATATAACGGTCCCTACCGATATTCGGTTTTTTAATGATTTTAAAAACATTATTCACATGAATTGTTTCAAATTCGGTATTTGAAGTTCGTCATGAATGTTACAATCTATGACAGAAATTTGTCTGTGCAGGTCCACGTTTTTAGCCCCCATGGTACCTCCCTATATTCGTTTTTTTATGATTTTAGCGATATTATTCACCGAATTTTTTTTTCAAGTTTCCCATTTGAATTTTGTAATGACTTATGAAAATAGTTGTCTATGCAGGTCCACGTCGTCGAATAGACCCTAATATACGGCTACATTCGGAATTTTTAAGATTTTAAAAGGATTTTTACCGGATTTTATTTTTTGAAAATTGTCAAATTTGTACCAAATGGTGTAGGGTATTCAAAGTTCGGCCCGGCCGAACTTACAGCTTTATTACTTGTTTATTTGGCTACATTCGGCATTTTTAAGATTTTAATAGAATTTTTCACGGATTTTTTTTTGAAAATTGTCAAATTCGTTGCGAACGGTGGAGGGTATTCAAAGTTCGGCCCGGCCGAACTTACAGCTTTATTACTTGTTTATTTTAATCCTTATCGAAGTCATATCATGCAGTACACAGCAATGTTAGTTGGTTCATAGTTGATCTGCTTCACATAAATTTCTAATATATACTTTTTTTATTACGGGAGCTCAACTAAATAGGGGTAGGGTATCATATAGAAGGCCCCACCCGACTTCTTACCTTTCCTTAATGGTATTTGGTATTGTGTTTTATTTGGAATTTCCACAAATTCGGCTTTGCCATATTAGAAAATAACAGGCTATACCAATCCACCCTAATATCCACATAGACATTGGCTATCCCACAATCCCCCCCCCCCCCCCCTTGATTTTCATCCTTCAAATCTTCCCCTAAAAAATTAAATTTCTCCTAGAACAAATCTCTAGCCTGATTCCATTAAAATCGCAGCCCTTGAAACATTTCATTGTTAATCAGTTGAGCTGACAACATTCACCTCTCGTTAAGGTCAAAAACCTTTTGTATTCACCTTGTTCGCGTAGTCATTTCTTTCAATTTCGATGTATATTTCTTCTTCGTTTTCTTCATCTCTCCTGGTAATTAGATTCATTTGGTTGAGAAAATGTCTGTGCTTCATTTATAACAAACGAACGACAGTGGCAGTAACAGACTGACTGCCTGAAAAAAAAAAAAAAAAAAAAAAAAAAAACAATAATAAGAAAAAAAACATTTATCACATTTAGTTAGGATCATCTGTAAGGCGAACCATCATTGCGTACACTATCAAGTTGGAAGCTGGAAACGTCATGGACGACAGCACATTTGCCGCGCCAAACAAATTCCCCCTTGGCGGCAGTGGCTATGACACGACTCGACTCAGGACAAAAAAAAACACCGACAGAAAGAAAGAAAATTAAAGAGACAGACCGAGAACAAACATTTAATGGGATTTGCACGCGTGCGAACATTTCCATAAACAGGCGTACAACAACAACACAAAATAACGCAGTTATCCTTTTCGGAAATCATGAACAGGTTGATGTGAAAAAAAAATAAACGGAAAAAGAAACTAAATGTACCAATATTGCCCCCAAAAGGGACTTGGGGGGGGTAAAATTTGTGGTTGGTGGTTTTTAGAGGACGAATGAAAATATATATTTGTTTAAACGAACGTGATTTTCATGCCTAAGTATTTTTTCCTAGGAAATGAATTTAAACTGGGCTAGACATGGCACAGTGATTTTGAATTCGATTCTCGTACCCAAAATCCTGAGTTTTTGCCGCATCGTTTTCTCAAAACAATTAGGAAACTAAGAATTAAGTTAACATTTTGGAGGTGTGGGCGTTGTATGACCCCAAAACCACAATTTTTTTATTTCGAAAAATACAAAGAATTTATTAATAACCCGAGAAAAATATAGAAATTAACCGACAGATTTGTAACCTCAGCCAATCTTATTATACCCTCCACCTTGGAAAGGAGGGTATATTAACTTTGTCATTCCGTTTGTAACATCCTTAAATATTCGTCGTAGACCCCATAAAGTATATATATTCATAATCAGCATAAAATTCTAAGTCGATTTAACGATGTCCGTCTGTCTGTCTGTCCGTCTGTCTGTCTGTCTGTTCGTCTGTCTGTCCGTCCGTCTGTCCGTCTGTCTGTTGAAATCACGATACAGCCCACATTATTTGACGTAGAGCGTCAAAATTTAGCCGAGCAATTGCCATTGTGTCTAGGATGGTTGGTATTGAAAATGAGTTATATCGGTCCACGTTCTGGTATAGTCCCCATATAATGGTACCTCCCGATATTCGGTATTTTGATGATTTATGCCACATCTGTTTACGGATTTGTCTGAAAATTGGTATTTGTAGGTCATAATGGGTCCTAGTTCGTGTGGAGAAACGTTGCATGTATAGGTCCACGTTTTGGTATAGCCCCCATATAAAGGTACCTCCCGATATTCGGTATTTTGATTATTTTTGACACATTTTTTCACGAATTTGTCTAAAAATTGGAATTTGTTGGTCGTAATGGGTTCCAGCTCCCGTGGAGAAACATTGCATGTATGGGTCCATGGTTTGGTATAGCCCCCATATAACGGTACCTCCCGATATTCGGTATTTTGATGGTTTTTGCCACATTTTTTCACTGATTTGTCTAAAAATTGGTATTTGTGGGTCATAATGGGTCCTAGTTCGTGTGGAGAAACGTTGTATGTATAGGTCCACGTTTTGGTATAGCCCCCATATAAAGGTACCTCCCGATATTCGGTATTTTGATTATTTTTGACACATTTTTTCACGAATTTGTCTAAAAATTGGAATTTGTTGTTCATAATGGGCTCCAGTTCCAGTGGCGAAACATTGCATGTATGGGTCCATGATTTGGTATAGCCCCCATATAACGGTACCTCCCGATATTCGGAATTTTGATGGTTTTTGCCACATTTTTTCACGGATTTGTCTGAAAATTTGGCAGTTGTAGATCATAATGGGTCCCAGTTCGTGTGGCGAATCATTGTAATTATAGGTCCACGTTTTGGTATAGCCCCCATATAACGGTACCTCCCGATATTCTGCAATTTGATGATTTTTGGCACATTTTTTTCACGTATTTGTCTGAAAATGGTATTTGTAGGTCATAATGGGTTCTAGCTCCGTTGGCGAAACCTTGCATTTGTAGGTCCAAGATTTGGTATAGCCCCCATATAACGATACCTCCCGATATTCGGCATTTTAATGGTTTTTGCAACAATGCTTCTAATGTTTCCTTTACCCTAAGGTGGAGGGTATTAAAAGTTTGGCCCGGCCGAACTTAATGTTCTTTTACTTGTTTTATTCAAGTATGGTTCGACTTCTGTTGTGATTATTCAAATTGTTCACCCTCTATGGAGCAGGTTCCGAAGGAATGGGCCAATATTGTCCATTTCGTATCGGATTTAAATAAACATGACGACGACGTACCAGGTGTTGACTATATTGGTTACATCCATTACTTTATTTAAGAGATATGAAATAATTTCTAGAAAAATCGCTGTCTTGTTTGGCAGGTTATGACAGATAAAAGTATTGAAAATTGTTACCCTTTGTGGGTGAGGTACCACAAGGGGTTCACAGCTATATATCATCTTAACAACAGATCTTGTGTTAGCAAAAATATTTGTTTCTGTGAAATTTGAAGAAAGTTGGATCCTTACTTTGAGCGTTTTGTTCTTGAACCCTATGTGGGGGACGTACCAGAAGAAATGGTCCGAACTCTGCCATCTTTATAACAGATCTTGGGTTGATGTTAATATTGAAATATAGCAAGTCTGAATAAAATCGGATGTTAATTTCACATTTTATGAGCTTCATGGATATTCAAAATGTTTACCCTTTGTAGGGGAGGTACCAATAGGATTAGACCGATATATGCCATCTTTACACCAGACCTTGGGTTACTAAAAAATATTGTGATGTGTGAAATATGAAAAGAACCGGATGCTTATTTCGGATTTTATGATCGTTTTGGTTATTCAAAACGTTGATCCTTTGTGGGGGAGGTACCAGAAGGAACGGTCCGATCCCCACCATCTTTATAACAGATCTTGTGTTGATAGAAATATTGAGATGTCCCAAGTCTGAATAGAATGGGAAGTTAATTTAGTGTTTTATTAGCTTCATGGTTATTCAAAATTTGGAACCCTTTGTGGGGTTCGCCGCTAAATCCCATTTTCACATCAGATCCTGGATTAATATAAAAATCGTGATGTGTACAGATTTTAAAAAAAGATTTTAAAAAATTTTTAACGGACTTTATTTTTTTTGAAAATTTCAAAATTCGTTCCAAATGATGGAAGGTATTCAAAGTTCAGCCTGGCCGAAATTAAAAATAATTTTCAAAGTATTTTCCATTGATGCAATTTTTCTGGAAAATGCCACAGCCAATAGAAGTGGAGTTATAAAGGATATTTTTATTAGTATCATTAAACCCACAAATCAGGATTAAAAACTTAAATTTAGAACACCCAAAAATATGTTGAAGGACTTTGTTCCTTCAAGGATCATCAAAGAAAATAAGTGAACTTTTTTACAGTATTCTTCGAAGGACCTTCGGACACCCAAAAATATTTCGAAGGACTTTTTTCTTCAAGGATCATCAAAAAACATGTTGATTTTTTTAGAATATTTTTTTTGAAGGACCTTCAGAGCGACTGAAGTTATTACAGATGTTTTTCCTAGGATTATCAAGCCCACAAATTATGGTTCTTAAACAATATTTGTTAAGGACACCCAAAATATTTTGAAGGAATTTTTGTTTTGAATACTCTTCAAGGATCATCAAAGAAATCAAAGTTGATTTTTTTTAGAATTTTCTTCGAATGATCTTCGGAGCCACTAAATTTTGACTTGTTAGGAATACAAAGTAACAAACATGGCTCTTTGAAAAAATGGCAGAGTCAACTGAAGTGGAGTTTTTAGGATACTTTTCCTAGTTTCATCAAACCCACACATCAGGATTTAAAAAAAAAAACTTTCCGAAACGTATTCTGAAGCACTTTTTCGAATACTCTTCAAGGAAAAGCCAAAGAGAAGTTGCCTTTTTTTAAAATATTATTCGAAAGACCTTCGAAACCACTAAATGTGGACTTTTTAGGAATATTAAGTCACAAACGTGGCTCTTTGAAAAATGGCAGAGCCTAGAGAAGTCAAGTTGTTTAGGACACTTTGCCAGCTTCATCAAAACCACAAATCAGAGTTTAAAAAAAAATTAAGGAATTAAAAATCGTACAATTTGACATGAATTAAAATTATTCACAATTTTGACCTTTTGTGGGGGATATGCTTGATGGAGTGGATCGACATTGTCCATTTTCGCACTAATGTAAATATTTGGATTTGCAAAGTTGGAGTTAAGTGGGATTATAACACCTCCTTCTGTGCAGTAAAATATATTTTTTTGAAAATTTCGTCCTTTTGTGGGGGAGGTACAAGAAGAAGTGGACCGATATTGCTCATCTCCGAACCTGATCTCAGTTTGATAATAATATTACAATGCACCAAGTTTGGACCAAATCGGATACTCCCTTCGAGAGTGATCGAGCGGACCAGCCAGGCAGACAGATACATACGGACGGACGGGCATCGTTAGATCGACTCCAAATGTCTTGAAACTGATTTGGTCCAAAGAGACCTAGTGTCTAAAACCATTATTTCGATGAGTTACGTTTTTGCCGATCAAATGATATACAGGATGAGATAAAAACTGCAAAAAAATTCCAACACCATAATATTTACATATTTTTTAAATGTCATTGAATGAAAGCAAAAATGTCGGAAATAGCATCAAATTGTAGAATTAATTTAGATTTGTTCGAATTTGTCACCTTTGGCACGAATTATGGCCTTCAAACGGCCAATGAAATCGTCACACGCTGCCCGAATGTTGCTCTGCGGTATTTTGGCCCATTCCCGGCAAAGCGCTTGCTTGAGATGATCGAAACTTTGGTGTTTTTTAGTACCAACCTTACTTTCCAAAATACTTCAGACACAATACTCGAACGGATTGGAGTGCTGAGCGCGATGGTCCTGAGTCCTGTTGGAATGTCCAAGGTCTGCGGCCAAGGCTTTTCCGTGCCCAAGACTTTAATACACCCTTCAGAATATTTTCGGCATTTATTCTGACGCCACGGTCGATTAATGCGAGCGGCTGTTATGGTGGCCCACACCATAACCATGGCGGGCGCTTGAGTTCTGGTGGCCAACCGAAGGTGCACATTTTCAGCTGACACGATCATTTTGTTTGTTTACAAACTGCTCGACAACGAATGTTTTCTCATCGAAGAAAACCAAATTCGGCGGTTCACCACTTTTGACGAAGCGAAGCAATTCTTTAACTCTTTTGAGTCTATATTCTTTCTGTTGCGGTGTACGTTCTTGAACTTTTTGGAATTTCATTGGCTTTACCCCGTGCTCATTTTTCAATATTTGCCGAATTGAATATGGAATTTGCCAAATCTGTTCAGCTCACGAGCCATTTTTCGGCCATTGCGATTTTTTTTTACATTTGGGTTTCGATCAAGTCGCTTCTTCACTTTTTCGAACCATTTGTGCCGAGGTTGCTGTTTTCTTCCGTCCACTTCCTTGACGTCGGGCTACCTTACCAGTATCACGGTAACGAGCGATTGTACGAGACACAAAAGATTTATTCACATTCAAATGCTGGAGTGCTCTAACGATGGCCACTTGTGGTTTTCCAGCCAAATATAAAGAAATCACACTATCACGCTTGAATTCCATCACGAATAACTTTTTTTTTGGGAAAATTCTCAGCAAAATGCTTTTGTACGCTTGTAAACAATACAATGAGCTGCCACTGGAATAATTTTAACAGCTGTCGGAAGAGTGGTTTAGAAATGACAGCAGTCTGAAGTTTGTTGCAGTTTTTTTTTTCATCTCACCCTGTATGAAATCATATAAGCTGAAGCGATGTTCTTTAAGACTTCTCTAATCTCAGTTGATTTATCAGCATTTTATTATTTTACAGTTCTTACGCGTAGATTACTATGCCGGTCCACAAAAGATCATATATTTCACCGAAAGCGAATAAAAAAATATTTGTATCAGATTTTTGTCAGGTTGGGGCAACATCGAACCACTCCTTTTAACGATAACAATTTTAGAAAACAGCAACATCAGCAGAAATGGTCCGAAAAGTAAAGAAGCGAATGATCGAAACCCGCATAACAATTTTAGAAAACGATATTCTCATAAGATGTGATGTTATTTTCTGATTTTCTTCAACCTCTCCACATTGCAGACTTCCTACCTAAAGTATATCTTGTGTGAATATGGTTACCTCGTCTATTTAAAAAGTCTGTAAACGTCGATCAATTAATTTGTATTACAAATGTGGGTATTCATTGGCCCATTTGAAAAGTTTTGGCCATCCTCTGTTCAAAACAAAATCTTGAAAATTAGCTCTTACTTACCGGTATATATTTTTGTCTCATTTTATTTTTATACCCTCCACCATACTATGGAGGGTATATTAATTTTGTCATTCCGTTTGTAACTCCTCGAAATACTCATGTCAGACCCAACAAAGTATATATATTCTTGATCAGCGTAAAATTCTAAGACGATTTAGCCATGTCCGTCTGTCTGTCTGTCCGTCCGTCTGTCTGTTGTAATCACGCTATCTTTCGAACAAATTGAGATAGAAGGCTAAAATTTTGCACACATGTATATTTTGCCAGTAGACAGGTTAAGTTCGTAAATGGGCCATGTAGGTCCAAGTTATCATATAGCCCCCATATAACGGTACCTCCCGATATTCGGTATTTTGATGATTTTAGCGACATTATTCACCGGAATTGTTTCAAATTTGGCATTTGAAGTTCGTAATGGATACTACAGCGTAAGACAGAAAATTATCTGTGCAGGTTCACGTCTTCGTGTAGCCCCCATATAACGTTACCCCCCGATATTCGGTATTTTGATGATTCTAGCGACATTGTTTACCGGAATCGTTTCAAATTTGGTATTTGAAGTTCGTAATGGATACTACATCCTAAGTCAAAAAATGAGCCATGTGGGTCCATATCTTCATATAGTCCCCATATAACGGTACCCCCCGATATTCGGTATTTTGATGATTTTAGCGACATTATTTAGCGGAATTGTTCCAAATTTGATATTTGAAGTTCGTAATAGATATTGCAGCATAAAATAGAAAATGGGTCATGTAGGTCCACGTCTTCATATAGCCCCCATATACCGTACCCCCCGATATTCGGTATTTTGATGATTTTAGCGACACTATTTACCGGGATTGTTTCAAATTTCGCATGTGAAGTTCATAATGGATACTTCAGCCCATGCCAGAAAATTGTCTGTGCAGGTCCACGTCTACGTATAGCCCCCATATAACGGTACACCCCATATTCGGAATTTTGATGATTTTAGCTACATTATAAACAGATTTTTCTTCAAGTTTCGCATTTAAATATTGTAATAACTTATGACAAAAGTTGCCTATGCAGGTCCACGTCGTCGTATAAGCATTCGGTATTTTTAAGATTTTAACAGAATTTTTGACGGATTTTATTTTCTTGGAAATTGCCAAATTTGTACCAAATGGTGGAGGGTATTAAAAGTTCGGCCCGGCCGAACTTACAGCTTTTTTACTTGTTTTACATTTGAAGTTTCAAAAATATAGGTTTCAAATTTGAACTCAGATGGCAAAAATATTGGGTGTTGAATGTCTGCCATTAAAGTCCGTCATTTGTAGAAGTTTAATTTTTAAGAGCTTTTGTACAACCTTTCCCTCTTAGTTTTTCTATTTTACTTCTTAAGCTATTATATTTTAAATCGCCTTTGGACGTCCTAATTACTATCCTAACTGTGCCATTAAAATTCACAGTCCATAATTATTTTTTTCCCCCAAATAATATTTATACGTCTCTCATTAAAAGAAAATAAAATTTCATCCTTTCATATTTGCCCTAAAAAGTAATAACATTTCCAACCAGTTATGGTCGTTGCACCCGAAAACAGAACCTATTTGAATTTCAAAATAATTCCTTAACCTTTGTCATTGAAAAATATTTAAATATTTTTCACAGGCAGTCAGACAGATGGCTCAACAAGTTTTTCTTATTTTTTTAGGGAGAGGGAGGTGGTCCATTCGTCATGGGTCATTGCTCGGCACCGGGTAACACATGGTGACCTTTTTGCCAAACCCCATAACCCCCTTCCCTCCTGATGCCTTCCCCGGCCGACAAAATAAACGATTTAGTGTCGCCTCTTAATGGGGTTTTTTACCTAAAGGATAACAAAAATATTTGTATGTCTAAGGTGTGTGTGTGTGTGCCCCTTTTGTCCTCCTTTTGTTGGTTGTCTCGATTACATTGTGGCGAGTTCACATAAATTTTCGTTACAAACAAACCTTCCCACTCCTCCAAAAGGCTTACAATTTCTCACAGATTTATTTGGCTTTCGCCGTTAAAGTCATATTTGAGAAGCGTGCTAATGGTTAGACATCTGAAATTTATGACATCGTTATGCCACAATAAAGGGGTAAATTATTTTTCTTGGCTGGCTGGCTGGCTGGTTGAAAATGAAATCTTAAAGGGGCTGTAAGTAATGTGACAAGCAGAGAAGAACCTCATTTGTTTTCCTAAATGCCTCGTCATTGTTACTTATTTTCTTTTGGCAGCACGTGCGGTATTGTAATGAACATGTTTATTATGGTATTTTATTAGAGTTCTTCTCGTGCGGCTTCGCTCGATTGATTGAAATACATTAGGCTGGAAATGGTGGGGGCCTTATTTGATATTATTTATCAATTTACTAGCATGAACCCGATACTTCGTTAACGAAAAGTTTAGATTCATGCCAATATTTCATGTTAGGACTTTTTAGTACTCAAAATGCACGATTTGTTCAGTTTAACAAAAAAAATTAATAAAACTTCAGGGTGAGATAGAAAAACTGCTACCTACTTCAGACTGCTGTCATATCTAAGCCACTCGTCCGACAGCTCTTAAAATTATTCCAGTGACAGCTCATTATATTGGTTACAAGCGTACAAAAGCATTTTGGTGAGAATTTTCCCGAAAAAAGTTACTCGTGATGGAATTCAAGCGTGATAGTGTGATTTCTTTATATTTGACTGGAAAACCGCAAGTGGCTATCGTTAGAGAACTCCAGAATTTAAATGTGAATAAATCTTTTTTGTCTTGTACCATCGCTGGTTACCGTGATACTGGTAGCATAGCCCGACGTCAAGGAGTGTACGGAAAAGAAAAGCGACATCAGCAGAAATGGTTCGAAAAGTAAAGAAGCGTCTTGATCGAAACCAGCGTCGCAGTGGCCGAAAAATGGCTCGTGAGCTGAACACATCGCAATATTCCATTTGGCAAATATTGAAAAATGAGCTCGGGGTAAGGCCATTGAAATTTCAAAAAGTGCAACAACTTAGACCGCAACAAAAAGAAAATAGACTCAAAAGAGCTAAAGAGTTGCTTCGCTTGGCCGAAAGTGGTGAACTGCCGAATTTGGTTTTCTCCCATTAGAAAACATTCCTTATCCGGAATTTGTAAACAAATAAAATGATCGTGTTTACTTGCCAAATAGGACAGCTGAAAATGTGCAACTTCGGTTGGCCACCAGAACTTAAGCGCCGGCTATGGTGATGGTGTGTGCCGCCATAACAGCGGTGTATTAAAGCCTTGGCCACCCAAACATTTTGGCCGCAGACCTTGGACATTCCAACAGGACTCAGCATCATCGCACTCAGCATGCGCCACCCAAGAATGGTTACAAATTGAGGTTCCTCGCTTCATTTCCAGCGCACCAAAAATTGCCACAAAAATCTCCGGATACCAGTCCGTTGGACTATTGTGTCTAGAGTATTTTGGAAAGTATGATTGGCACTAAAAAATACCAAAGTTTCGATCACCTCAAGCAAGCGTTTCGCCAAGAATGGGCCAACATACCGCAGAGCAACATTCGGGCAGCGTGTGACGGTTTCATTGGCCGTTTGAATGCCATAATTTGTGCTAAAGGTGACCAATTCGAACAAATCTAAACTTATTCTAAAATTTGATACTATTTCCGACTTTAACATTTAAAAAAATGTAAAAATTATGGCGTTTTACTTTGTTGCAGTTTATTTTATCTCGCCCTGTATATTCTTAGAATTTTTCTGTCCAAACCATTCCAACGTCTGCACATTTAAACCCTAGAAACCAACAGTGACCTCAACATCAAATTTCAGAGATTCAACTCTATTACTTCACCCAATACCGTTTTCATTTCTGTATCCTAGACACGAACAGTGATCCAAAATTAGTACAATTTAGTAATTTTCGAACAATTATATTAGGCTTTTGCCAAACCGCTATCAGATCTCAACAAATGATACCAAAAGATACCTCAATATCGAAATTCGGGATTACAGCTCTATCTCTTCACACAATGCCAAATTTTATACCATTTAGTACGTTTCGTATAAATTAAGGACACATTTCCGAAACCACCTCTATATCTCAATTCTAGATACCAACAAAGACCTCAATATCAAACTTGAGGATTCCAGCCCTACACATTCACTCATTTGATCTTAATATCAAATTTCAGGATTTCGGCTATTTTTTTTTTGTTGCCCATTACCAGATTTAGTACCAATTAGTACAATTATCGCACACATTTCCAAAACCACCTCCATAACTTAATCACAGACACCGACAGTGCCATCTTTAGCAAATTTCAGGACTTAGCTGTATTTATTCACCCAATACCAAATTTAGTACCAGTTAGTACTTTTCGCACAAATATAGGGCGCATTTCCATATATCCAAAACCAGCTCCATATCTCGATCCCACATTCCAACAGAGATCTCAATAACAATTTTCGGAATTCCAGTTAAATTCCATCACCCAATACCTAATTTAGTACCATTTAGTACTTTTCGAAAAGCACACATTCCCAAAACCACCTCCATATTTCAATTATAGATACCAACAGAGACCTCAATATCAAATTTAAGGATTCCAGGTCTATCCTTACTCCTAATACCAAATTTTGTACCACTTAGTACTTTTGGTACAATTATGGTACACATTTCCAAATCCACCCCCATATCTCAATCCCACATGCCAACAGAGACCTCAATATCAATTTTCGAGACTCCAGTTCTATTCCTTCACCCATTATCTAATTTAGTACAATTTAGTACTTTTCGTATAATTGTACTTCATATTTCCAAAATCAACTCTATACCTCAGTTTCAGATACCTGTATACCAAGTTTGGGGATTCCAGCTATATTCTTTCACCCAATACCAGATTTAGTACTTTTCGTACAAATATAAGATCCCAGCTCTATCCCTTCACCCAATACCAAATTTAAGACCATGTAGTACTTTTCGTACAGTACCGTCAGTAATATAAAAATTTAATTTCAGAATTGTATCTATATTCCTTCAATCAATACCGAATTTAGTAACATTCTGTACTTTTCGTACAATTATTTCCGAAACCACCTCCATATCTTAACCACAGGGCCCAACAGTGACTTCAATTTCATTCAATTCAAATTTAAGCTCTATCCCTACACTCAATACCAAATTTTGTACTATTTAGTACTTTTGGTACAATTATAGTACACATATCCAAAACAAAAGATGAAAAGTGTAAATATGAAATTTTAGAATTGTATCTCTATCCCTTCAACCAATACCAAATATAGTACCATTCTCTATTTTTCGTACAATTATAGTACATATATCCCCAAACCACCTTCATATTTTAACCACAGACACCAGCAGTGATTCAATGTCAAATTTTAGCTGTATCTTTGCTCCCTGCACCAAATATTGTACTATTTAGTACCTTTAACACAATTATAGTACACTTTTCCAAAGACCACCTCTCAATTCCAGATATAAAGAGAGACCTCAATATCAAATCGCGGGATTTCCGTTCTATACCTTCACTAAATACCAAATATTGTACCATTCGGTACTAATCATACAATTATAGTACATGCTATTTCCAAAACCACCTCGATATGCCCAGGCTAAACATAAATAGCGACCCGTATATAAAATTTCAGATTTCAAGCACTATCTGTTCACCCAATACCAATTTCTGCCAAATATAGTACTATTTAGTACTCGTCGTGTACTTGTAGTGCACATTATCTATATTACCTCCTTATCACAAATGTACCACAAATAGGAAACCGAATACACAATTTTAAAAATTCTGACTTTATCCGTTAAACCTGTTCCAAATATAGTAGTATTTAGTACAGTTCGCACCTATTGGGAACCGAATATACAAAATCAAAATTCCAACTTCATCCGTTTACCCTACACCACACTCTTCCAAATTTAGTACCATTTAGTACCTTCATATATCAAACTTTCTTTCCAACCTTGATTCTCATACCAAATTTCAAGTTTTTAGCTCTATCCGCTCACATAATACCAAATGGTACCCTTTAAGAAATTTTAATACCATTTTAGAAGTTTAGTACCATTTTAGATCTTTTCTTAACCTTAATGTTAAAATTTCCAAAAACCTTTTGGTACATCTATCCCGCACTCCATTAGTGATCCACATTCCAGCTAGCTCATTCCGTTTGTCCAATAGTACAATTTAGTACTCTTTGTTTCCTTCTAGGATGAATTTCCCAAAAACCGAGCCTACGTACCAAGACTGATCTTCATGCAAAATTTCAAGATTGTAGTTTCAGCCGTTTCGTCTGGGGGTTGATTCTCAGTCAGTCACTCAGTTACTTCACTACTCTTTCATATCGAGTATAACTAAAAATTAAAAATTATTTTTTTTTAATTATTTTTTCTTATTATTATTTGTTTGAATGTGTGTATATGATGATTTCCTTCAAATTGTGTCGGTGTATGAAATCGTTTTTTCTTGTGTATTATGCAAACCAGTTTTTTTTATTACAATACAATTTTACATATGTTTATGTTTTGTATGTATGTAAATACACACGCACACACTCGTGCAGACTACGAAACATAGGCATGCAATCATCCAAACATGAAATGTCCTTGTCAAACAACGACAACGACAACAACCATCGCAGGGAGCAGCAATATCCCGAACACAGAAATAACAAATGTAAGAAAAGAACGCACACACTCACACAGAGAGACAGACAAATATACAATATTCTTTAACCGATGAACTCGACTATGATCTGCTGCAGCCACACCACCACCCGCACTCACAAACTTATGTCCTGCGAATGATAACTTGTTTGCTCTGTTTATGATTGGATGTTTGTATGTTTATGGCATCCTGCATGTATATACCCATGTACATGTTCTTTGGATGCCTACATGTACTATTTTGCAACGACGGACAAGGGAATGGCATTTAAAGGAGAACTGTTAAGCAGTTGTACTTTAAAAGGTACCAAAAATCGATGATATTTTTTGAGGAAAAAAATTTACGTTGTTCGGTCCGTTGGTCCTTGAAAAAATACTTTTAAAAAATCCACGATTTCTGGTCCGGACTATGAAAACTCCAGAGTCCATTGTTCCCCAAATAAATAATTTCGAAAAATCCATTTGTGCTTGAAAAAAATATTTTAAAAAATTCTTCTTCACTTGTTCTCAAACAATGTTTTTAATAGATCTACCGGTCCTAAAAAATATTTTAAAACTCGTAACAACAATGTTAAGTCGGCCTTCCGCCATGAGGCGGAAACGTGGACCAATATACCTCATTATACCCTCAGTAATATGGCTACAGAGGGTATATATCATTTGATAGGCCAAAACATGCCTGATCGAAATAACAGGTTTAGACACCAGGTCTCCTTGGACCAAATCAGTTTCAGAACATTTAGAGTCGACCTAGAGTGATCCGTCCGTCCCTCTGTCCGCCTGTCTGGCTGGTGCGCCCGACAACTCTCGAAGAGAGTATCCGATTTTGATCAAACTTGGTACATTATTATCAAACTTAGATCGAGTTCGGAGATGGGGAATATTGGTCCACCCCTTCTGGTACCTCCCACATAAAAGGTCAACATTTTCAAACAAACAAAAAAATATTTAACTTTACTAATCCTTGCTAAGTCTATCCTTCTGGTATCTCTCCCACAAAGGGCCGACATTGTGAATAATCACAATTCGTATAAAATGAAAATAATAGCCCGATTTTCTTAAAATTTTTACCATCTCTAGATCGGGTATAACGATTTGATAGATCGGACCACTTCTTATGGTACTTCCCACATAAAGGGTCAACATTTTGAATACCTCACATAATGCAAAATAAACATCCGATTCTTTTCAACTTGGCAAATTTTAAGCACAATATCTGATTTGAATATGGCACTCCTTCTGATATCTCCCCAAGGGAACAAAGTTTTGAATGATTTTAAGCGTCATACAATCATAACAAGTCAGCAATTTGTTTGCAACTTCGTGGATCTCAATATTTCTATCAACAATATATCTTATTAAAATTTATAAAAAATCCAGCATTTTTTAAACAATTTTTTGTTCGTTGGCCCCTTAATCTTTTTTTTAAATCCATGATAATTGGTCCTATATTCCATAAAAAAATATTTTTAAAAATCGATGATTATTGATCCTTTGGTTCTTAAAAAAATACGTTAGAAAAATTCACGATTATTGGTCCTTAATTAAAAAAAAAACTACAATTATTGGTTCGTTGGTCCTTGAATTTTTTTTAAATCCACGATTATAATTCTTTGGTCCTAAAATCAAATACTTTAGAAAAATCCACAATTATTGGTTTTTTGGTACTTGAAAAAATACTTTAGAAAAATCCGCGATTATTGGCCCTTTTCAAAAAAGTAACGATTACTGGCCATTTGGCCCTAGAAAATCTTTTTAAAAATTAACGATTATTGGTCCTTTGGCCCTTGACAACTATTTTTAAAAAATACACGTTCATTGGTGGTTTAGTCCTTGAAAATATATTTTTAAAAATTCTCGATTTTTGGTCTTTTAGCCCCTGAAAAAATGTTTTTAAAAATCCAAGATTATGGGTCCTTTGGCACTTTAAAATATTTAAAAAAAATCCACGATTATTGGTCCGTTGGCCCCTGAAAAAATGTTCTTTAAAAATCCACGATTATTGGTCCTTTGGTTCCTAAAAAATATTTTGAAATATGTAATCCACGATTATTGACACTTTGGCCTTGAACAATATTTTTAAAAAATCCACGATTACTAATTCTTTTGGCCCTTGAAAAATATTTTAAAATATCCAAGAATATTGGTCATTTGACACTTAACAACAACTAAAATCGACAATGATTGGTCCTTGGACCCTGAAAAACATTTAAAAAAAAATACGATAATTAGTCCTTGGCCCTTGAAAGATATTTTTAAAAAAATCTACCATTATTGGTACTTTTGTTCTTGAGAAATATTAAAAAAATCAACGATTATTAGTCCGTTGGCCCTTGAAAAAATAGTCTTTAAAAAATCTACGATTATTGGTGGTCAAATCCTTGAAAAAATATTCTTTAAAAATCTACGATTATTGGTGGTTTAATCCTTGAAAAAATATTCTTTAAAAATCTACAATTATTCGTGGTTTTATCCTTGAAGAAATATTCTTTAAAAATCTACGATTATTGGTGGTTTAATACTTGAAAAAATATTCTTTAAAAATCTACGATTATTTGTCCTTGAAAAATATTTAAAAAAATCTACGATTATTGGTGGTTTTATACTTGAAAAAGTATTCTTTAAAAATCCACGATTATTTGTCCTTTGGTCCTTGAAAAATATTAAAAAAAATCTACTATTATTGGTCCTTTGGTTCTTAAAAAATATTTTTAAAAAATCCACGATTATTGGTCCTTTGGCCTTTAAAATATTTTTTTAAAAAATTCACGATTATTGGTCCTTTGGCCTTTAAAATTTTTCTAAAAAATTCACGATTATTGGTCCGTTGGCCCTAGAAAAAAATATTCTCTAAAAAAATCTACGATTATTGGTGGATTAATCCTTGAAAAAATAGTCTTTAAAAAAATCTACGATTATTGGTGGTCAAATCCTTGAAAAAATATTCTTTAAAAATCTACGATTATTGGTGGTTTAATCCTTGAAAAAATATTCTTTAAAAATCTACGATTATTGGTGGTTTAATCCTTGAAAAAATATTTTTTAAAAAATCTACGATTATTGGTGGTGTAATCCTTGAAAAAATAGTCTTTAAAAAATCTTCGATTATTTGTCCTTTGGTCCTTGAAAAATATTTAAAAAAATCTGTGATTATTGGTGGTTTAATACTTGAAAAAATATTCTTTAAAAAATCAACGATTATTAGTTCGATGGCACTTGAAAAAATATACTTTAAAAAATCTACGATTATTGGTGGTTTAATCCTTAAAAAAATATTCTTTAAAAATCCACGACTATTTGGCCTTTGGTTCTTGAAAAATATTTTTAAAAAAATCCACGATTATTGGTCCGTTGGCCCTTGAAAACATATTATTTAAAAAATCTACGATTATTGGTGGTTTAATACTTGAAAAAATATTTTTTAAAAAATAGACGATTATTGGTGGTTTAATCCTTGTAAAAATATTCTTTAAAAAATCGACGATTATCTGCTTTGGTTCTTCAAAAATATTTTTAAAAAATCCACGATTATTGGTCCTTTGGCCTTGGAAAATATTTTTAAAAAATCCACGATTATTGGTCATTTGGCCTTGGAAAATATTTTTAAAAAATCCACGATTATTGGTCCTTTGGCCTTGGAAAATATTTTTAAAAAATCCACGATTATTGGTCATTTGGCCTTGGAAAATATTTTTAAAAAATCCACGATTATTGGTCCTTTGGTCTTGGAAAATATTTTTAAAAAATTTGGTCCCTTATTGGTCACTTGAAAAAATATTCTTTAAAAAATCCACGATAAAATATTTGAAAAATATTTTTAAAAAATCCTTGATAATTATTAAAAAAAATATCTATTTTTGAAAAATTCATGATTATTAACGAGTTTGTCCTTGGAAATATATTTTTAGAAAATTCAAGATTAATTGATACTTGAAAAATATTTCAAAACTTCATACTGTCCGGCTATCTTGTAATAATGCGCGAGAAATTCAAAGTTATAGTTCCATTGATCCTTTAAAAATGAGAAATTAAAATCAACGATTTGTGGTTCGTTTATTTTTGTAAAAATTATTTTAAAAAAATTGCAATTATTTGTCAAAGAGGAAATACCTCAAAACATCCACGAACCAATCGTTGGTCCCTGATAACTCTTCTGAAAAAATCACAATTAGTCTATAGGTATTATTAGCCACTATTATTATTCCATTTCCCTTAACAAAATATTTCTAAAGAATTCCCAGTTTTGTGGCTACGTTGGCCTATAAGATATATTCGTATAAATCCAAGGTTTGTGGCTCTATTGATGCTTGAAAGAAATATTTTATCCAGGTTTTGTGGCTGCGTTGGTCCTTTTAAAAATATTCATGAAAATCCATGTTTTTGATTGATATTTGAATATTTATTCTCCTCCTTGAAAAAAAAAAAATATTCATCAAAATCCATAATGTTTTGTCCGCCGTTTTTTTTAAGTATTAGAAAATGAGATTAAGTTGATTCTGACTAAAAAAATACTTTTTATAGATCTTTTTTTATAGAAAATCGATTTTGTACAGGACATCGAAAAAAGAAGATTTCGTACTCTTTGGATTCTTGAAAACATACTTTTAAATATCCAAGTTTTGCGGGACAAATTGTTCTTGAAAGAATACTCCTTTAGTCGCTGGAAAAATATC
Source organism: Musca domestica (assembly GCF_030504385.1). NCBI lineage: Eukaryota > Metazoa > Arthropoda > Insecta > Diptera > Muscidae > Musca > Musca domestica. The sequence continues at coordinate 1,364,140 of NW_026712162.1, read as the reverse complement.
CTTAAAAACAATTTTATGGCTCCCTTGATCTTTAAAAAATGTTCATAAAAAATCCAAATTTTCTGTTCTATAGGTCCTTGAAACCTATTCTTAAAAATCCACGTTTTTTAGCTCTGTTAATCCTTGAAAATTATTCCTAATGATATATGTTTTGCGGCCCTTTAGGTTGATGAAAAAAGTTTCTTTAAAAATCCATATTTAACGGCCAATTAGTCCTTGAATAGGTCTATTGGTCCTTGGAAAAATCCATGCGTTTCTTTTGGTTTTTAAGAACCCATTCTTATTATTTCCCAGGTTTGGGCTCTGTTAACCCTTTTAAAAAAATCGCACGCATCAGTTCCATTGTCCTTAAAAAAAACTGTTTTAAATCGTAAACCTAGGAAATTCCCCGCCCACCCCCTTTCTTCGCTTTCTGATTGTCCTTGAGAACATAAACGCATTTTAATTAAAATAAGTTTATGGCGCTGACTACCAATTAATATTTCATTGTTGAATTTTTAATTTGCAGTTGAAACAGCTCACCATTTATTTTGTCTCTAGGCTGGAAATAAATAAACAAACAACAAAAAAAACAAAACGACCTGATTAATGCGAATGTGACACCAAAATGACCAAACCGATGAGAGGTGTTCATTTAGGAGCAATTATAATTCGGTCAAAATAGCCATTAAAATAATACATAATTCATTTCGTAGTCTTTGAAGTGTGTGTGCACATCATTTAATGTGGAATTAAAATTTAAAAAAATTAAAAAAAAATAAGATTGAGGTGGGAAAAATAAACAACTAATAGCACAATTTATTAAAAAAAATAATTTTCATTATAAGCGGATATTAGATTTCATTTTGCAAACATTTATTGTTTTTTTTTTTTTTGTTTTGTTAAGTCAATTATTGTAATTAATTACAATTATATGCATTAACAGTGCCGATTTCTAATTTGTTTAAATTATAATTATGATAGCATTATTATTTGTAATCGGATTATTGCAATTGTATATTTAGGCTATTGTTCATCTTCTATTTTCGAAATGATGATTTAAAATATTAAATAATACTAAGAGTAATAAAGACTTTACTAATTATATAGTTTTCGGTTCTTTTTTGCAGGTAATATATATGAAATAGTACTTTAATAAATTAAGGTAAGATTTTTTTTTGTAAAAAACAGCATATATTTGTGTAAACTTATTCTTAAAAATATTAAAATTATTATTAGAAAATATTAATAATTCTTGAAACCTCTCGAAGATCCCTTGGAAAATATTTTTCAAAATTCTTCGATTTTTGCACCGAAAGTTCAATTGGCAAATGTTGTCTTCTAGCCCAAATGAAAATGTTCTTAAAAATCCTGGATTATTAATCCGAAAGTGCATGCAAAATTATTATACCCTACACCATACTATGGATGATATATTAATTTTGCCATTCCGTTTGTAACTCCTCGAAATATTCATGTCGGACCCAACAAATATTTTTGATCAGCGTAAAATTCTGACGATTTAGCCATGTCCGTCTGTTGTAATCACGAAAGAATTGAGATAGAATGCTAAAATTTTGCACACATGTATATTTTGCCAGTAGTCCACGTTTTCATATAGCCCCCATATAACGGTACTTCCCGATATTCGGTATTTTGATAATTTTAGCGACACTATTCACCGGAATTGTTTCAAATTTGGCATTTGAAGTTCGAAATGTATACTACAGCCTAAGACAGAAAATTGTCTGTGCAGGTCCACGTCTTCGTATAGCCCCCTAATAACGGTGCGTCCCTATATTCGGTATTTTGATGATTTTAGCGACATTATTCACCGGAATTGTTTCGAATTTGCTATTTGAAGTTCGTAGTGAATACTACAGCATTAGACAGAAAACTGTCTGTGCAGGTTCACGTCTTCGTATAGTCCCCATATAAAGGTACCTCCCCATATTCGGTATTTTGATGATTTTAGCGACATTATTCAACGGAATTGTGTCAAATTTGGTATTTGAAGTTCGCAATGAATGCTAAATCCTAAGACAGAAAATTGTTTGTGCAGGTCCACGTTTACGTATAGCCCCCATATAACGGTACCTCCCGATAATCGGTATTTTGATGACTGTAGCTGCATTATTCACCGAATTTTTTTCTAAGTTTCGCATTTGAATATTGTAATGGCTTATGAAAAAATTACCTATGCAGGTCCATGTCGTCGTATTGACCCTAATATAATGGCTACATTCGATATCTATAAGATTTTAACGGATATTTATTGTTTTTGAAAATTGCCAAAGTCGTTCCAAATGGTGGAGGGCATTCAAAGTTCGGCCCGGTCGAACTTACAGCTTTTTTACTTGTTTTTAAAATAGATTAGAATAATGGTCAGAAGAAATACCTGAAAATATTTGTAATTATCCTCGATTGATGGTCGGAGAGAAGCTATAAAAATACACTTAATAAATCCCCGATTATTGGTAGGATTTTCCCAGGGAAGACATTCCCAAAAATTCCTCAAATATTTTATTGAAATATCCTTGGGATACTTTTTTATACCCTCCACCATTCATAGTATGGAGGGTATATTAAGTTCGACATTTCGTTTATAACTCATCGAAATAATAATTTTAGACCTAATAAAGTATTTATATTCCTGAACAGCTTAAAATTCTAAAACGATTAAGCCCTGCCCGTCCGTCTGTCCTCTGTCCGTCTTGTAATCACGCTATAGTCAAAACGAATTAAGATAGGAAACTAAAATTTTGCACAGATCATTTTTTTTTGTGCAGGCAGGTCAAGTTCGAAGATGGGCTATATCTGTCCACAATATCGTATCGCCCCCATGTACCCGGTATGTTGATGATTTTGAACATTTTTCTATGGAATTGTCTCAAGATCCACACAAGGAGTTCCTTGTGAGTATTGAACTCCCTGGAATAGAATTGTGTATATATACGTCCACGATATCGTATAGCCCCCATATAATGGTACCCCACGATATTCTGGATTTTGATGATTTACATGATTCACCGGAATTGTTTCACATGTTATGATATTAGCTACATTATTCAACGGAATTGTTTTAAATTTCGTACTTGAAGGTCGGAATCGATAAAGCTGATGTCAAAAAATTACTTATGCGGGGCCACGTCTTCGTATATCCTCCATATAACGGTTTCATTTAAGTGATATTCGACGGATTTTTTTGAAATTATTCAAGATCCTATAAAATTGTGGAGGGAATTAAAAGTTCAACAGGGCCGAAGTGTTATTGCTCGGGGAGTCTTAAAAAATATTTTTGAAGAATATTCATATAACATCCTCAACTACAAACCAGGAGTTTTTTATGCAAATAATCCTTAAAATCCTTGATTATTATTATTATTCTCAGGAGAATATTTTTAAAAATTCACAATTTTTTTTTCAGGATTTATTTTTAAAAATATTCTTTATATTTCATTTATTTTTTCTGAATGTCTTGTCGAGGATATTTGAAAATTTTTCAATTATTAACCAGAAAGTTCCTGGGGAAATATTTTAAGAACATTTTCGAATATTGGTAGGTTGGATACTCTTTAAAATCTTTGAACAAAGATTCCCTACGAAAAATTCCTTTCAAATGCTCAATTTTTATTTTGAAAGTCCTTTGAAAAATTAAACATACAAAATCCGCTAAAATGACACTGGTAGTAACTCCAACTATTTTTTAATACTCTTAACTTTTGACCAGAAACCTTTTCGGGAATTATTCTGAAAAGATACTAAATAAAATATTCGTTGAAATTTTCTCGATAATGCAATAATAAAGGGTGAAATCTAGCAGGTTATGAAAGCAGATCTAAAAACGGAAAACACAAAAAACTAACTATTAATTAAATTTAAATTTTCGAATAAAGATACCTTCGGAGATATGTAGTTTACGTAGATACATGGTGAGAAAAAAAAAACTGCAACAAAGTCAAACGCATTAACTTTTTTTTTAATTTTTTTTTTTTTTTTTTAATTTTATTGAATGAAAGCAAAAATGTCGGAAATAGCATCAAATTTTAGAATAAGTTTAGATTTGTTCGAATTGGTCATCTTTGGCACGAATTATGGCCTTCAAACGGCCAATGAAACAGTCACACCCTGCCTGAATGTGGCTCTGCGGTATTTTGGCCCATTCCCGGCGAAGCGCTTGTTTAAGGTGATCGACACTTTGGTATTTTTTAGTGTCAACCTTGCTTTCCTAAAATACTCCAGACACAATAGTCCAACAGATTGGTATCCGGAGATTTTGGTGGCCATTGTGCGCTGGATTTGAAACGAGGAACCTCATTTTGTAACCATTCTTGGGTGGCGCGTGCTGAGTGCGATGGTGCTCAGTCCTGTTGGAATGTCCAAGGTCTGCGGCCAAAATGTTTGCGTGCCCAAGGCTTTAACACACCCTCCAGAATATTTTCGCTATAATATTCGGCATTTATTCTGATGCCACGGTCGATTAATACGAGCGGAGAGCGACCATCGGCTGTTGTGGCGGCCCACACCATCAACATGGCCGGCGCGTGAGTTCTGGTGGCCAACCGAAGGTGCACATTTTCAGCTGACCTCTTTGGCAAGTAAACACGATCATTTTGTTTGTTTACAAACTGTTGGACAACGAATGTTTTCTCATCGGAGAAAACCAAATTCCAAATTCGGCAGTTCACCACTACTCTTTAGCTCTTTTGAGTCTATTTTCTTTCTGTTGCGGTGTATGTTCTTGTACTTTTTGGAATTTCAATGGGTTTACCCCGAGCTCATTTTTCAATATTTGCCGGATGGAATATTGCGACGCGGATTTCGATCAAGTCGCATCTTTACTTTTCGAACCATTTCTGCTGATGTTGCTGCTTTCTTCCGTCCACTTCCTTGACGTCACGGTAACGAGCGATGGTACGAGACACAAAAGATTTTTTCACATTTAAATGCTGGAGTGCTCTAACGATAGCCACTTGTGGTTTTCCAGCCAAATATAAAGAAATCACATTATCACGCTTGAATTCCATCTCGAATAACTTTTTTTCTGGAAAATTCTCATCAAAATGCTTTTGTACGCTTGTAAACAACACAATGAGCTGTCACTGGAATAATTTTAAAAGCTGTCGGGTGAGTGGCTTAGAAATGACAGCAGTGTGAATTTGGTTTCAGTTTTTTCATCTCACTCTGTATACGATTATTGCTCAATCTGTCCTTGAGGTAGAAATTAACAAAAAATTCCGATATTTCAAGATGGTTCCTTATATTCCACACAATGTTCTCAAAGTCAGAGCGTCCCGAAGGCTAAAAAGAATAACAATGGAAAACATCCAGGAAAATAAAGGAAATTGCTTAAATGTCTTCACACGAACGGAAATAGAAGTAACATGAGCATCACACATATTATGGATATACACACATTTATTTATGTATACTCACATATATTTATTTATATATACTCACATACATATTTATATATAAATGTGTTTATCTTGTACATACAGAACAAATATTAGTTATTTAGGTGTTGATTGTTAATGCGTGCGTGTATGTGTGCGTATGTGTGTCGACAAGCTGAAAATGTCGGATGTTGTCAAAAATTAAATAGGATTTTTTTGTTGGGAAATAAATTGTGCAATGCGAGGATGACTATGATGATGATGAGTGGATTACGTTATTTTAAATGAGAAAATATTAAATCTGATATTTAATTTTGAATATCAAGTTTTTTTTTTTTTTTTTTTTGAATCAATTGAAATTGGTAAATGTTTGTAAATGTAACGTTTCGATATGCGTTTGACAATAGTAGGAATAAATTTTGCAATTTTAGGCACTGCAAATTTTTTGGAAGAGATATTTTTAAGAAATTAAATTTGTTGGTCGTTGCAAAAATATTCTTAAGAAACCAACGTTTGGTAGAGACTTGAAAAATATTTTGAAAAAAATTACATTTAATGGCCCTTATCGTCCTTGGAAAAATTTATGTTTTATAACACTTTCGGTTATGAATAAAAAAAGTTCATAAAAATCCACTATTGATTGCTCTAATGGGTTTTGCAAAATATTTTTAAAAGTTTAAAGGACCTTGACAAATATTTGCTAAAAAAAATCAAATTTGAAAGTCCTGAAAAAATCTTTAAATTCAATTTTTGGAGGTCCTCAAAAAAATTCATAAAATCCTCTTTTCAAGGTCCTTAATAAAAATCCACGATTGATGGCTCAAAAGGACCTTCAAAACGTAAAAAATTACGTTTATATTTTAAAAAGAATCCATATATGAAAATGTCTTAATAAATTCTCATTTGAAGGTCCTTAATAAACAATTCTTTAAATACACATTTTTGAATGACCTTAAAAAGAATTTTAGTGAATATCCAGAAACTATTATTAAAAATTATACTATTGAAGGTCCTTAAAAATCCTCGTTTAAAGATCCTTGAGAAAATGTTGTTCCTCCATAGTGGTTTTATATACCATAGAAGTCCTTTAAAACATAAATTTTAAAACAGTTCACGTTTCTGAAAAAATAATTTTAAAACATCCGAATTTAAAGGCTCTCAAAAAAATATTTTTAAAAAATCACTTTTTTAGGCTCTCTTGGAACTTGAAAAAATGTTCTTTAAAAGTCGACGTTTTGATTATGGTTAAAAATATTCATAGAAATTCAAGGCTATTTCGATCCTTGAAAAATATTCTAAAAAATCTATAATTGTGGGTCTGATAGTCCTTAACCATCAAATTTTTGAAAAAAACGTTACGTTTATGTAGCTCTTTTCTCCCGTGAACGAATATTATTCAAAGCCACCAAGGACCGTGGATTTACAGAACATTTTTTAACAACCTTCCGAATTCAAATGTCAACATTTAACATTTCAACTTTGAGGGTTGTAAAAAAATATTTTTAAAAACCATGGTCACTGGAAAAATACTTTTAAAAATACTCTTGGTGGCTTTGAAAGCCTTTTGAAAAAGTAAAGAATTTAATTTGGCTCTGTAAGGCTCTCGTAAATATTTTAAAAACACGTATTGAAAAGTCATTCAAAAATATTTTAAAAAAATCCGTGTTAGTCCAAAAAATTACGGAGTGAGATAAAACAAACTGCAACAAAGTCAAATGCCATAATTTTTACATTTTTTTTTAAATTTTATTGAATGAAAGCAAAAAATGTCGGGAATAGCATCAAATTTTAGAATAAGTTTAGTTTTGTTCGAGTTGGTCACCTTTGGCACGAATTACGGCCTTCAAACGGTCAATGAAACAGTCACACGCTGCCCGAATGTTGCTCTGCGGTATTTTGGCCCATTCCCGGCGAAGCGCTTGCTTGAGGTGATCGTTGATTTTTTAGTGCCAACCTTGCTTTACAAAATACTCTAGACACAATAGTACAACGGATTGGTATCCGGAGATTTTGCTTGCCATTATGCGCTGAAAATGAAGCGAGGAACCTCGTTTTGTAACCATTCTTGGGTGGCGCTCACTGAGTGCGAAGGTGGTGGGTCCTGTTGGAATGTCCAAGGTCTGCGGTCAAAATGTTTACGTGTCCAAGGCTTTAATACACCCTCCTGAATATTTTCGCTATAATATTCGGCATTTATTCTGGTGCCACGGTCGATTAATACGAGCGGAGAGCGACAATCGGCTATTATGGCGGCCCACACCATCACCATGGCCGGCGCTTGAGTTCTTTCTGGTGCTCAACGGAAGTTGCACATTTTCAGCTGACCTCTTTGGCAAGTAAACATGATCATTTTGTTTGTTTACAAACTGCTGGACAATGAATGTTTTCTCACCGGAGATAACCAAATTCGGCAGTTCACGACTTTCGGCCAAGCGAAGCAACTCTTTAGCTCTTTTGAGTCTATTTTCTTTCTGTTGCGGTGTAAGTTCTTGCACTTTTTAAAATTTCAATGGCTTTATCCCGAGCTCTTTTTTCAATATTTGCCGAATGGAATATTGCGATATGTTCAGCTCATGAGCCATTTTTCGGCCATTGCGACGTGGATTTCGATCAAGTCGCTTCTTTACTTTTCGAACCATTTCTGCTAATGTTGCTGTTTTCTTCCATCTACTTCCTTGACTTCAAGCTATGCTACGAGACACAAAAGATTTATTCACATTTTAATATTGGAGTTCTCTAACGATAGTTACTTGTGCTTTTCCATCTCGAATAACTTTTTTTCTGGAAAATTCTCACCAAAATGCTTTTGTGCGCTTGTAAACAATATAATGAGCTGTCACTGGTATATTTTTAACAGCTGTGGGATATATTTTTAACAGCTGTGGGACGATTGGCTTAGAAATAACAGCAGTCTGAATTTGGTTGCAGTTTTTTCATCTCATCCTATATTTTTGAAACTCCAAGGTAGTTACTCCGATAACTCGTTTAAAAAATTTTCAAATTTAAGGTGGTATCTTGGACAGTCCTGTAATAATATATATAGGTATTGGTTTTATGGTCTTTGAGAAATCCACACATATTCGTTTTTAATCCTTGAAAGATCCAAAAATATTGATCTTTTCGTCCTTGAAAAAAATCCACACTTATTTGTTTTATGGTCCTTGTAAAAAATTCCCTCTCATTGGTCTTTTTGGTCCTTGAAAAAAAACAACTCTCATTAATCTATATGTTCTTCGCAAAATCCAGGTTCATTGTTCTTTCTGTACTTAAAAATCCACACTTATTGGTTTTTGGTCCTTCAAAAATCTCGGCTCATCGTTATTTTTGTCCTCGAAAAAATCCGCACTTCTTAGACTTCTGGTTCTTGAAGAAGTCGAGCTTATTGGCTTTGTTGTTTCTGATAAAAATCAAAGCAAATTGATCTTTTTGTACTTCAAAAAAAAAAAAAAAAAAAAAATCTGGCACATTAGTTTTTCTGTCCTTGCAAAAAAATTGACGCGAATTGGTCTTAAGGTTCTTGAAAAAAAATCCATGGTAATAAGTATATTTTTTCTTAAAAAAAAAGTACATGCTTTTTTGTGCTTTCGTTCTTAAAAAAGCTATTCTTAAAAATATCAACGCTTATTTGTAAATTAGCCTTTGAAAAAAAATCTTAAAAAAACTTCGCTTATTGGTTTATGGGTTCTTTAAAATATTCTTTAAAAACCCCAATTTTCGACCTGGACATTCTTGAAAGAAAAACAAATATTTATTCAAAATCCACATTTGATGGTCAGTGGTTTTTTAAAGAAAGTCATTTTGGTTGCCATTGTTGTCTTTAAGAAAATGTTTAATTTTTTTTTTTGATTGTAGCTTTGATATTTTTAAAATATTATTCGGAGAACATCAATTGGATAGTCTTTAAAAATAAAAAAATAAAATATTATTTAAAAATTCTCGCTTCACACATTCCTATTTTGTCTCAAATTGAAGTGTAGGTATTTAATTTACTCTTCCGCACACATACGCATAAACATTCAATATCGAACCACAAACCACAGATTGTTCAACGACTGTACAGTCATTCGCTAGAATGCCATTTATCTGCCTGAAAATAATGACCTTTGGTTTGTTCGAATGCAGAAAGTTAAAGGATGAGAAGATCCTTTGAATTTCAGTTGTGGTTTTTACACTTCATCAGCTGAGAAAATGAAAATAATTTCGAAGAGTGGCGTAGTAGAGGAATTTATATTTTAATGATTAATTTAATCAAAAATATTAAAAAAAAAAAAATACTTAAGATACACTTAATCGTTAATTATATTAAGTGCATTTAGGTTTATGAGATTCGAGTGCAAAAGACCTCAAATCTATAGCTCTTTGAAATTAGTTGAATTAAAACTAACAAACTAATTTTTATAATCCTCAATTCTTTTTTTCCTCGAAACACCTCTCAAGCTCTTGCGGATAACCAACCCACTCTAGATATATTTGTCTGTGTACTTCAGAGCGTATACTTGATGCGATACATTGAGTATACGCCATGAAGTGCACTTGAAATATGAACACTCATACGCTTGTGTGTGTGTGTGTGCCAGTGTGTGTTTGCAGAGACTCTCAAGTTGAAATTAAATAAAAAATAATAAATTGATTGTTTTTTTTTTTATTGCATGGATGCGGTTGATGGCTTAATTTAAAATTTGCATTAAATATTGTTAAATTTCTGTAGAGATTTTCCAGAAAATTAAATATTTTAATTTAAACCGTATTTCAACCTTATTGTTTAAGAATCCACTGGATTTATATTGGCCACCTGCTGTGCGATTCAGGTGAGAACTACAACTCTTAGTCAGACATGCTCATCACAGCTTATGAAAATAAATGTTGGTTGTTGTTTTCTTTTTTTATTTTCTCTCAAAAGTGTTCTTTATTTCATGTAAAATGACATGTGACATGTTTCAGATGTCAGACACGAGATTCTTGCTAAGGCAAGATTTCAGGTGAGAAAAACATTTTTACTTGAATTTTTTGTCACTTTCAGTTTCAGTTGTAGTTGTATTATCATTGTTCTCAGAAAAAATGAGCAGGCAAAGAAAATGATTGCACTTGTTCACGGTGACAGTGAAACAAATCAATCTTAAAAATCGTGGATTGGATATGAAAAAACTATTTAAAAATCTGAGATAAAGAGTTCATAACAGTATTTCAAAAAAAAAAAAAAAAAAAAGAAGTTCGTAACTATTCGTCCTTAAGCAATTTGTATACCCTCTACCATAGTATGGAGGTTATATTAAGTTTGTCATTCCGTTTGTAACTATTCGAAATATACATTATGGACCCTACAAAGTATAAATATTCCTGATCAGCATAAAATTCTATGTCGATTTGGCGATGTCCGTCCGTCTGTCCGTCTGTGGAAATCACTCTAGCTTCCGAACGAAATGAAGTAGGTTAATAAAATTTTACTCAAATGTATATCGTCGGTAAATAGGAACATTTATCATCAAAATTTCGAATATCGGGAGGCACAGGAAGACGTGGACCTGCACAGACAATTTTCCCTGACATAGCATGCTATGTCTGCAGGGCTTTTGGTATTGAAAATGGGCCATGTAGATCCACGTTTTGGTATAGCCTCCATATAATGGTACCTCCCTTTATTCGGCATTTTGATGATTTAAGCGACATTACTCACCGGAATTGTTTTAAATTTTGTGTTTGAAGTTCGTAATGGATACTACAGCCTAAGAGGGAAAATTGTCTGTGCAGGTCAGCGTCTTCGTATATACCCCATATAACTGCACCTCCCGATATTCGGTATTTTGATGATTTAAGCAACATTATTCACCGGAAATGTTTCAAATTTGGTATTTGAAGTTCGTGAAGTTGGATACTACAGCCTAAGAGGGAAAATTGTCTGTGCAGGTCCACGTCTTCCTGTACCTCCCGATATTCGAAATTTTGATGATAAATGTTCCTATTTAGCGACGTTATTCAACGGAATTGTTTCAAATTTGGTATTTGATGTTCGTAATGGATAGTACAGCCTAAGACAGAAAAATGTCTGTGCAGGTCCACATCTTAGCACCCATAAAAAGGAACCTCCCATATTTTGTACGTTGATGATTTTAGCAACATTATTCACCGGAATTGTTTCAAATTTCGTATTTGAAATTCGTAATGGATACAACGGCCTATGACAGAAAATTGTCTATGCAGGTCCACGTCCTCGTACAGCCTCAATATAACGGTACCTCCCTATATTCGGTATTTTGATGATTTGAGCGACATTATTCTCCGGAATTGTTTCAAATCTGGTTTTTGAAGTCCGTAATGGATACTTCAGCCTAAGATAGAAACGGGAATAGTTTCAAATTTGGTATTTGAAGTTCGTAATGGATACTACGGCCTATTACTGAAAATTGTCTGTGCAGGTCCACGTTTTGGTATAGCCCCCATATAATAGTATAGCCTATATTCGGTATTTTGATGATTTTAACTACATTATTCACCATTTTTTTTTTCAAGTTTCGCATTTGAATATTGTAAAGTTGCCTATGTAGGTCCACGTCGTCATATAGACAGTAACGGCTACATTAAGTATTTTTTAGATTTTAACAGAATTTTTAAAGGATTTTATTTTTTGAAAATTGGCATACTCGCTTCAAATGGTGGAGGGTATTCAAAGTTTGGCCCAGCCGAACATTTTACTTTGTTACTTGTTTTAGCTTGGTTGGAAATCAATAAAATATTATAAAATATCCAACTTTTGAGGTTCTTGATCAACATTTTCAACATTTTTTCGCTTCTAAAACCTTTGTCCTAAGAACATTTTTTGAAAATCTTTCTTCAAATTCTAAACAATCCTGTTGGTCCTCGAAAGCTTTTTGAACATTTTGTTGGTCCTTCAAAGTACGTTGATAGATCATCCTATGGTATAGTGTGTTGTGCTACATTTTTTTCAGATTTCAGGATACCAACGAAAGTGACAACCGTAATAGCCGTGCAAATTAACAACATTCTTACTTGTCACATGGGACATATGTAAATGACAGACATACTTGGGCACGAACACCTATGACAACAACAGCAACAACAACTACAACTTGCATGAAAACTAAACATTCCGTAGTAAAGTTCAACGACAAGTCACGCATAAATTCTTCACTTTGCCAGCACTGAATCAGTTCACTTCAAGCGGGGTGTCCTTTTCCATCAGCCGGGTGAATGGTGTCAGCTGCAGCAGCTGTAGTGTAGTAGCAGCAACGGCAACAACAATTGCAAAAAAGACAATGGGAAAATAGATAACAAGAACAACAACAGCAGTAGCAACCAGAAAAAGCAACAGTTAGAAGTAGTTTTGAGGCAAGAAAAAAAATTGCAATGCAAATTTTCACTTTATGCTAATGTCCTGACAGTAGTAGCCTTCATCGGCGTGGCGTGGTGGCCGCTCAGATGGGGGGTACAGCAATTGTTTCACGAGAATGACACGTCCGTATTGGTCATGGTGGAAAAATTCACACCACATGCGGGGTTCCGAAAAATAGACAGACAAACAGACACTTCTCTCTCTCTCTCTCTCGGTGGGAAAGGAAAAAGTAGCATGACAGCAAAAGAAAACAAAAGAAAAAACAACACGCCGTTGAAAGGGAGAAATAACACGCAGCCAACCAACTAATAAACGTAATGACAATTGTCCTCTCAAAGTAATGTTGAAAAGGGAAAGAAATGTGTGTCACCAACGCGATGAATTTTTCAAGGTTTTTTTTTCACTTTTATTCGTGGCATTTGTTGGCAGTGTTTTTTTTTCCTTTAAATTGTAAAAAAGTGTTATTATATCCTTAAATGAGGGTAATTTTAAGTTTTGACCCACAAATGGTCAAAGTTGGGTTTAAATGTTGGTAGTTATAATTAAATAAATACTGGAGAAGTAATGATAATTTGCTGTAATATTTTTTTATTACTGAGGTAGTTACAAGGGTGAGTACAAGAGATATAAACTTTTCCAGTTAAAAGACCGCAACGTTTTTTCCAATACCGCAATAAATTTCAGTACTAATAATTAAATATTATCGTCTAGTTGGGCTTGGAAAAATATTATTAAAAATCTATGAAAAAGTCCATGCGAAAAAACTCTAAATAAAATTTACAAGTGGTCCTGCTACATTTTTTTGTCCTTAAAATATGTTCTTAGAAAAACAAAATTTATATCCTTGATGGTTTTTTGGGAAAATATTCTTAAAAAAATAAAATTTATATCCTTCATGGTTCTTGGGAAAATATTCTTAAAAATTCTTAAAAAAATGTTCTTAAAATAGATCCTCGTTGAAAGCCACTGGTCCTTAAACAATTTTTAAAAAAGTCCTTGATGGTCGTTATAATATATTTTTAAAAAACAAACGTTTATAGTCTTTGGTCCTTGAAAAAAAATCTTAAAAATTCCACTTTTATAGTCTTGGTCCTTGAAGAACATCTTAAAAAATCCCATAGTCTTAGTCCTTGGAAAAAATGTTCTTAAAAAAATCTACGTTTACAGTTTTTGTTTTATGGTCCTAGAAAATCCAGGTTAATAAAAGCTATTAAAATATAGAAATATTTCAAAAAAACCTTAAAAAAATGTTCTAAAAATATTCAAGTTTTTTGCCTGTAATGCAGGAAACAATATTCTAAAAAGATTTTTGATAGTCCTTAAAAAATATTCCAAAAAATTCTTGATATCCCTTGAAACAATATTCATAAAAAATCCATATTTATGGCCTTTGGTAAAAAAATAAATATAAATAAATAAATATAAATAAATAAAAATGAAAAAATATTTTTCAAAAATCCGGGTTTATTGAAGGTCCTTGAAAGCATATTTTTAAAAAACCACGTTCATGGCTCTGATGGTCGCAGAAAAAAATATTAAAACCTCACGTTTATTTAAGATCCTTGGAAAATATTTTTAAAAACCAAAGTTTGTAGAAGATCCTTGGAAAATATTTTTAAAAACCCAAGTTTGTAGAAGATCCTTGAAAAATATTTTTAAAAACCCAAGTTTGTAGAAGATCCTTTAAAAAAATTTTGGTCGTCCTTGAAAAAATATTTTTAAAAAATCCATGTTTTTTTGGTCCTTGAAAAATATTTTTAAAAAATCCATGTTTTTTTGGTCCTTGAAAAATATTTTTAAAAAATCCACGTTTTTTTGGTCCTTGAAAAATATTTTTAAAAAATCCACGTTTTTTGGTCCTTGTAAAATATTTTTAAAAAATCCACGTTTTTTTGGTCCTTGAAAAATATTTTTAAAAAATCCACGTTTTTTTGGTCCTTGTAAAATATTTTTAAAAAATCCACGTTTTTTTGGTCCTTGAAAAATATTTTTAAAAAATCCACGTTTTTTTGGTCTTTGAAAAATATTTTTAAAAAATCCACGTTTGTTTGGTCCTTGAAAAAATATTTTTAAAAAATCCACGTTTATTTTTGGTCCTTGAAAAAATATTTTTAAAAAATCCACGTTTATTTTTGGTCCTTGAAAAAATATTTTTAAAAAATCCACGTTTATTTTTGGTCCTTGAAAAAATATTTTTAAAAAATCCACGTTTATTTTTGGTCCTTGAAAAATATTTTTAAAAAATCCACGTTTATTTTTGGTCCTTGAAAAAATATTTTTAAAAACTACACGTTTATTTTTGGTCCTTGAAAAAATATTTTTAAAAAATCCACGTTTATTTTTGGTCCTTGAAAAAATATTTTTAAAAAATCCACGTTTATTTTTGGTCCTTGAAAAAATATTTTTAAAAAATCCACGTTTATTTTTGGTCCTTGAAAAAATATTTTTAAAAAAATCCACGTTTATTTTTGGTCCTTGAAAAAATATTTTATAAAAAATCCACGTTTATTTTTGGTCCTTGAAAAAATATTTTTAAAAAATCCACGTTTATTTTTGGTCCTTGAAAAAATATTTTATAAAAAATCCACGTTTATTTTTGGTCCTTGAAAAAATATTTTTAAAAAATCCACGTTTATTTTTGGTCCTTGAAAAAATATTTTTAAAAAATCCACGTTTATTTTTGGTCCTTGAAAAAATATTTTTAAATAATCCACGTTTATTTTTGGTCCTTGAAAAAATATTTTTAAAAAATCCACGTTTATTTTTGGTCCTTGAAAAAATATTTTTTAAAAAATCCACGTTTTTTGAAGGTGAAGGTTGAACGTCCTTAAAAAATATTTTATAAAAAATCCACGTTTGTTGAAGGTCCTTAAAAAACATTTGTTTTTTAAAATCCAAGTTTGTTGAAGGTCATTAAAAATATTTTTTAAAAATTCCACGTTTGTTGAAGGTCCTTAAAAAATATTTTTTTTTAAATCCACATTTGTTGGAGGTCCTTAAAATATATATTTTTTTTAAATCCACATTTGTTGAAGGTCCTTAAAAAACATTTTTTTAAAAATCCACTTTTGTTGAAGGTCCTTAAAAAATATTTTTTTTTAAATCCACATTTGTTGAAGGTCCTTAAAAAACATTTTTTTAAAAATCCACTTTTTTTGAAGGTCCTTAAAAAATATTTTTTAAAATCCACATTTGTTGGAGGTCCTTAAAAATATTTTTTTAAAGAATCCACGTTGCCTGAAGGTCCTAAAAAATATTTTTTTTAAAAAATCCACGTTTGTTGAAGGTCCACAAAGAAAATATTTTAAGAAACTTCACGTTTATTGTTGGTCCTTAAAAAAATATTTTAAAAAAACCACGTTTATTTTTGGCCTTTGCAAAAATATTTTTGAAAAATCCGTTTACTGAGGGTCCTTGAAAAAATGCTTTTAAAAGTAATTTTTAAAAAAAATCCACATTTATTTTTGTCCTTAAAAATATCTTCCAAAATAAACTTTAAAATGTTCCAGATTCTTCCCCAGCATTTTTCGTTTTAAAATCTCCAAACAATTCGAAATTTGTTTTAGCAATTATGTGCTAATAATCTTCATTCCAATTTCCATAATATTTGGTCATTCCGGTTTCTTGACTTCGTACGAATTAAACTTTTAAATCTTGTTATTTATTTTTATAAATAACAAGGTTTAACTAGCAATTGTATGATTCCAAGAAATGGAAATGGAAATGGGGTCTGGCATTTGTCTTGTCATTAAATATTCTGGGAAATTTGATTTTGCTTTTTCCTTTCTTTTCGTGTCTTCTTTTATTTCTTTGGAAATGCTTAATTTTTATGGCACACTTTACATTGCTGGGATTCTGTCATATTATTTACTCAAATGAACTACGTGCCTCTTTGTTTTTTTTTTTTTTTTTTTTTGTTGAAACAGATTGTTTTTTCATTTAAAATTTAAAACACAAATTTCACAGGAATTCATGTCTCGAAAGGTATACGAATTCGGTATACACGAATTCAATTAATTTCAGTTGTCGTCTATTTCTCTCTTTCTCCTTCCTCTGTCTCTTCCCCAATTTATTTCATCCTTAAGTTTTAATATTGGCATTAAGTGTCGGACGGCAGCAGCGGGAGGTCGTCGCCATCGTCGTTCACTAGGAATACTTTAATTATATTTTAATTAAAATCCATCTGTGCAGAATTTATTTGCTCGGCAAACACACGACAAAAGCCTATCGGTCGCTCCCAGGCAGGCGGGCAACCATTCGCCCGAATATGGGGCGGCAGCTTCTTGCCATTTCGATATTGATGCCACGTGGAAATCCGTTGGGCGTCCGTCCAAAAGTGTAGTTAATTCCCAAATCGTTTTAACGAAAGCCAAACAAGTGGTTTTGAATTAATTTTATTTGGAACTGGAATGAGTTGCCTCTGCGAATTTTGATGAGGAATTAATTGCTTTAATCTTTTGACTATTTAATTATGTTGCAACTAATTGTTTATGGGCAAAATGGCAAATTAACAGGTTTTTCAGGAACTCTATTGTGCTAAGTGTGGTAATGTGAGATTTTGTGGATACGCTGATGTATGCAAAAATCGAAAAATTGATTTTTATGGCCTTGATGGCTAGGATTTGACTAAACATCAGCATGTACGGGGTGAGATGAAAAAAAAAACTGCAACCAACTTCAGACAGCTGTCATTTGTAAGCCACTCGTCCGACAGCTGTTAAAATTATTCCAGTGACAGATCATTATATTGTTTACAAGCGAACAAAAGCATTTTGATGAGAATTTTCCAGAAAAATAGTTATTCGTAATGGAATTCAAGCGAGAAAGTGTGATTTCCTTACATTTGGCTGGAAAACCACAAGTGGCTATCGTTAGAGCACTCCAGCATTTAAATGTGAATAAATCTTTTGTGTCTCGTACCATCGCTGGTTACCGTGATACTGGTAGCGTATCCCGACGTCAAGGAAGTGGACGGAAGAAAACGGCAACATCAGCAGAAATGGTTCGAAAAGTAAAGAAGGGACTTGATCGAAATCCGCGTTGCAGTGACCGAAAATGGCTCGTGAGCTGAAAATATCGGAATATTCCATTCGGCAAATATTGAAAAATGAGCTCGGGGTAAAGCCATTGGAATTTCAAACAGTGCAACGCAACAAAAATAAAATAGACTCAAAAGAGCTAAAGAGTTGCTTCGTTGGCCGAAAGTGGTGAAATGCCGAATTTTGATTTACTCCGATGTTAAAACATTTGTTGTCCAGCAGTTTTTTTTAACAAATAAAATGATCGTGTTTACTTGCCAAAGAGGTCAACTGAAAATGTGCACCTTCGGTTGGGCACTAGAACTCAAGCTGCGGCCATTGTGATGGTGTGGGCCGCCATAACAGCCGATGGTCGCTCTCCGCTCGTATTAATCGACCGTGGCATCGGAATAAATGCCGAATATTATAGCGAAAATATTCTGGTGGGTGTGTTAAAGCCATGGGCACTCAAACATTTTGGCCGCAGACCTTGGACATTCCAACAGGACTGAGCACCATCGCATTCAGCACGCGCCACCCAAGAATGGTTACAAAATGAGGTTCTTCGCTTCATTTCCAGCGCACGATGGCCACCAAAATCTCCGGATACCAATCCTTTGGTGTATTGTGTCTGTAGTATTTTGGACAGCAAGGTTGGCACTATATAACACGAAAGTGTCGATCACCTCAAGCAAGCGCTTAGCCGGGAATGGGCCAAAATACCGCAGAACAACATTCGGGCAGCGTGTGACTGTTTCATTGGCCGTTTGAAGTCCACAATTCGTGCCAAAGGTTACCAAATCAAGCAAATCTAAACTTAATCTAAAATTTAACGATATTTTCGACATTTCTTGCTTTCGTTCAATAAGATTTAAAAAATATGTAAAAATTATGGCGTTTAACTTTGTTGCAGTTTTTTTATCTCACCCTGTAAAGACAATTCTCTTCCAGGGGTATTTTCAGACTATCCCATTGAAAAATGTGGCTTAAATTATCAAAATACCGAATATCGAAGGGTATCATTGTATGGGGGCTATACGATATTGTGAACCTATGTAGAAAATTCCCTTTCAGAGGGTAAAGTACTCACAGAGAACTTCTCGTGTGGAATTTCAGATGGAGTGCGCCGATATATCCCATCTTCACAGCAGATCTGGTGTTAGCAGCAATAATAGCATATGTGAAATATGAACAAGTAAAAAAACATTTAGTTCGGCTGGGCCAAACTTTTAATACCCTCCTCCTTAGGGTAAAAGAAACATTAGAAGAAATGTGACAAAAACCATTAAAATGCCGAATATCGGGAGGTACCGTTATATGGGGGCTACACCAAGACGTGGATCTATAATTACAATGTTTCGCCACACGAATTAGGACCCATCATGACCCTCAAATACCAATTTTTAGACAAATCAGTGAAAAAATGTGGCAAAAACCATTAAAATACCGAATATCGGGAGATACCGTTATATGGGGGCTATACCAAATCATGGACCCATACATGCAATGTTTCGCCACCGGAGCTGGAAACCATTATGACCCACAAATACCAATTTTTAGTAAATCCGTGAATAAATGTGGCAAAAAAACTAAAATACCGAATAAAGGGAGGTACCTTTATATGGGGGCTATACCACAACGTGGACCTATAAATGCAATGTTTTGCCACACGCTCAGGGACCCGTTATGACCTACAAATACCAATTTCCATACAAATCCGTGAAAAAATGTGGCATAAATCATCAAAATACCGAATATTGGGGGGTACCGTTATATGGGGACTATACCAGAACGTGGACCGATATATCTCATTTTCAATAGCAACCATCCTAGACACAATGCAAATAGCTCTGCTAAATTTTGGCGCTCTACGTCAGATAATGACGTGAATTCAACAGACAGACGGACAGACAGACAGATAGACAGACAAACAGACAGACGGTCATCGTTAAATCGACTTAGAATTTTACGCTGATTATGAATATATATACTTTATGGGGTCTATGACGAATATTTAAGGATGTTACAAACGGAATGACAAAGTTAATATACCCTCCTTTCCAAGGTGGAGGGTATAAAAAACGGGATGCTTATTTCGGATTTTATAATTGTTTTGTTTATTCAAAATGTTGACCCTTTGTGGGGGAAGTACCAGGAGGAAATGGTTTGATCCTACCTTATCCTTATAACAAATCTTGTGGTTTTTAGAAATATTGAGATTTGCCAAGTCTGAATGGAATCTGATGTTAATTTCGCGTTCCATCAGCTTCATTGATATTCAAAATTTTGACCCTTTTGCAGGAGGGGGGGGGGGGGGGGTATACTATGTGAAGAGGACCGACCGATATTGTCTATTTTTCGCATCTGACCTAGCACTGATGCAAGTATTAGGATTTGCAAGGTTCGAGCAAAGTTTGATTATCCTTTCTCTTTCTATGGGGGAGTTGCAAGAAGCATTGGATCGATATTGTCCATCTCAGAACTTGATCTAAGTTTGATAACAATATTACGATGTACCAAGTTTGGACCATTTCGTATACTCCCTTCGAGAGTTATCGGCCAGACGGACATGGCTAGATCGACTCCAAATATCCTGAAACGGATTTGGCTCTAAAATTGTTATTTCGTTGAGGCACGTTTTGGCCGTATCAAATGATATTTACTATTTGTAGCCATCTGGCTGAGGGTATAACGTAGCCATATGTCTGAGGGTATAAAAAAGTCAAGTTTTTTGTTCATTAAAAAAAAAATTTTTAAAATTATTTTGTTGTCCTTGATAAAATGTATTTGAAAAATCCACATTTTGTGGCTCTGTTCAAAATATATTCTCCGAAATTGCAATTTAAAATTTTACTAAATTTATATCAATTAAATTTATATTAATTATCCTTCAAAAGTAATTTCTTCCAATTACTTGCAACCATGCCACCTCTCCATTATGCAGTACAATTAACTCAATACGAACTCACTTTCAAACAAAAACTTTTTTTCACACTTACACCACGGCTGATAAATGAGCCGACCGCACGAGACAGTACCCCTTCCGAGAATGGCATTTTTATCGGTCACAAAAAAAAAATCAACTTAACATACATTTTTAATATGCCAAGCGGAAAAAAATAAATAAAAACCCACAAAAGTAACCACTTAAAAATTCTTCTTATTTTTCCCGCACTTGCCGCAATTTTTTCCTTATTAGAATGAATGAATGAAGAGATTGGGAACAACATATATTTCACGAATTACAAAAATAAAAAAAGATCTACTTGGTGGGCATATTTAACTACACATGTAGACATGCATGTGTTTGTGTTTATTCTGAATGGAGCGTAGAACAAGTGGCATCTTCTCCTTCTTCATCGTTTTTCGTTAAATGGGTTAAGTGTTGGGAAAACACAAAACGGCTATTGAATGGAATGTGTGTTACAACACCACTCATATGTGCATGGAGAGTGTGTACACCAATACACTCACAAGACAATGAATCACTTACATGTACACTCACACCAACACCACGCTCATAGCAAACAGTTGGAGGTTCTGCTTCCGCATTTTTTTTAGCTGTCGTTAAGGATATTTATCTAAAGCAAAAGGCAAGATAGATAATTAATCAAAAGAACGCCAGCCGTAAACGAGGCAGAGGATATTGCGCGCACACACACACGCACAAACAGCAAGCAGATTTCTTAGGAAACTTGCAAACGGGAATTGAAACTTTTGAAACATAAAAATCTCATCTTTGTTTTAGAGAAACAAATTTTTAATTTGTAAAAGTTTTCCATGGAACGGGGATTGGAGTCCTTTGTGCTCTGCCCTCTCAGAAAACGGAAGATAGATCTTATTCTTCGTTCATCCCTCCCACATCTCACTGTGGGGTTGGCTGTTGATTTACTTAAATTACATTTCCCAAGAAAGCTGTGGGTGTGGCTGGGGGTAATCAAGACGGAAGGATGTGAAATAGAATGCCAAGGAATCCGGTGGAAAACAAATTAAATTAAAATCAAACACCTGAGTCTTGGCTTAATTCATTTTGTAAATCGTAACTAAAATAAATGTTATTTTTGAATGACGATTTGGGATTAGTGCTGTGCGACTGCAGGTTGCACGTTGATGCTGTTTTAATGGCAATGGTTTAGATGAATGCAGGCAACCAGGTGCAACCTTGGCAGGAGATACTCAAATATTTGGGGTTTAGGGAATCTATATCCTTGAAAAGGAATTAGAGAGAAATTTAAAAATAAAAATAAATGAATAAAAGACAGACATATACAGGGTGAAATAAAAAAACTGCAACAAAGTCCAACGAAATAATTTTTACATTTTTTTTTAAATTTTATTGAATGAAAGAAAAAATGTCGGAAATAGCATAAAATTTTAGAATAAGTTTAGATTTGTTCAAATTGGTCACCTTTGGCAAGAATTATGGCCTTCAAAAGGCCAATGAAACCGTCACACGCTGCCCGAATGTTGTTCTGCGGTATTTTGGCCCATTTCCGGCGAAGCGCTTGCTTGAGGTGATCGACACTTTGGTATTTTCTAGTGTCAACCGTGCTTTCCAAAATACTCCTGACACAATAGCCCATAGGATTGGTATCCGGAGATTTTGGTGGCGAGGAACCTCACAATAGTCCAATGGATTGGTATCCGGAGATCTTGGAAGCAAGGAACCTCATTTTCTAACCATTCTTGGGTGGCGCGTGCTGAGTCCTGTAGGAATGTCCCAGGTTTGAGGCCAAATGTTTGCGTGCCCAAGGCTTTAGTGCACCCTCCAAAATATTTTCGCCATAATATTCGGCATTTATTCTGATGCCATGGCCGATTAATACGAGCGGAGAGCGACCCGATAGTTGGCTGTTATGGTGGCCCACACCATCACCATGGTCGGCGCTTGAGTTCTTGTGGCCAACTGAAGGTGCACATTTTCAGCTTACCTCTTTGGCAAGTAAACACGTTGCGGTGTAAGTTCTTGCACATTTTTGGAATTTCAATGGCTTTACTCCGAGCTCATTCTTAAATATTTGCCGAATGGAATATTGCGATGTGTTGAGCTCAATTAAGCGACTTTATTTTCCGAACCATTTCTGCTGTTGTTACTCTTTTCTTCCGTCCACTTCCTTGACGTCGGGCTACACTACCAGTATCACATAACGAGCGATGGTACGAGACACAAAAGATTTATTCACATTTAAGTGCTGGAGCGCTCTAACGATAGCCACTTGTGGTTTTGTATAGCCTCCATATTATGGTACCTCCCGATATCCGTTAGTTTGATTATTTTGTGAACATTTTTTAACGGATTTGTCTAGAAATTGGTAATTGTAGTTCTTAATAGGTTGTAGCTCCTGTTGCGAAACATTGTATGTATAGGTCCACGTTTTAGTATAGCCGCCATATAACGGTATGTACCGATATTCGGTATCTTTATGATTTCCGCCACATTTTTTCGCGGATTTGTCTAAACATTGGTATTTGTGGTTCACAATGGGTTCAAGCTCCGGTGGCGAAAAATTGTATGTATAGGTCCACGTTTTGGTATAATCGCCACATAACGGTACCTCCCGATATTCGGTATTGTGATGATTTTTGCCTCATTTTTTCGCGGATTTGTATAAGCATTGATATTTGTGGGTCATAATGGGTTCTAGCTTGAATGGCGAAACATTGTATGTATAGGTCCACGTTTTGGTAGTGCCCCCATATAACTGTACCTTCCGATATTCGGTATTTTGATGATTGTTGCCTCATTTTTACGCGGATTTGTAAAAGCATTGATATTTGTGGGTCATAGTGGGTTCTAGCTCCGGTGGCGAAACCTTGTATGTATATATCCCAGTTTTTGTATGGCCCAATATAACGGTACCTCCCGATATTCCCTATAAAAAGGTATTTGTATTTCATAATAAGTTCTATTGAATATTTAGTTCCACGTTTTCCTATAGCGCCCATGTAACGATACCCACCGATATTCAGTACTTTGATAATCCTAGTCACATTTACCCACATAATTGTTTCAAATTTGGTATTTTAGAAGATTTGATAGATGACAATCCTTGAAGTATAAAATTATCTATAGAGGTTCTCATTTTAGTATTGGCCCCCCTACAACGGCCTCACTCACTTCATGGTTTTTTTTTTATTAGTTTAACTTCATTATCCAAACGGTCTTACTAGTATTTGTAGTTTAAAGTGGAACACTTTTAAATTCTAATACTTTTATATATAGAAAAATTTCCTTTACCCCAAGGTGCAGGGCATCAAAATGTCGGTACGGCACAACTTAACGTTTTTTCCTTTTTTAAATTAAATTCCTAATTCAATTTTGTTTTTTTTATATTTTCAGGTAAGAAACAACTTTAAATTTCATTGAAATATCTTCAATTCAATTTGAACGCCCAGTAAGGGTAAGTTTTTCTTCCTCCTTGTAAATACACACAATATAAATCAATTCTTCAATTCTCTGAGAAGACTTGTGAAACTTTTATTATATTTATTTATTTATTATTTTTTTTTTTTTGCAAAAACAAAATCCCATCTGGCCATTAGTTTGCATAAAACCGCAGCCAAATTGAAACGTAAAACTTCAGATGTCAAGTTTATAAAGTAATTAGTGGTGACAAAGAGTACAACAGTTTGCTTTTAATTAGCTCCCCACTCCTCCCTCAACAACTCCCTCTCTCGCACTCTCTCTCTCTCCCACAAAAAAATATTCCAACAAATGCCGAAAAAAGAGAATCTAATTGAAAATGCAAGAATGAAACAAAGTTGAGTGCAATAAATTGAATCAATGATTCGTAAGGCGACACAGCAAACAGTTTTGGAAATATAGAATGGATTAAAAAAAATTGGAAAAAAATATTTTAAACAATTCTTTAAATAATTCACTTGTTCTTGATTGAAAGTCCTGGAAAAAATATATTTCAAAAAATCGTTATAAAAATGATTAAAAAAAATCTTTAAAATATACTTAAAATCTTTTAAATCTTACAACCGCACTTATAAACATTTTCATCTTACATGGTTATGCTACTTCGTTCATGTAAAACGAAAGCATAACAAGTGGAGAAAGATGAACATTTTCATAAGTGCAGTTGTAAGACTTAGAAAATTTTCCAAAAGAATTTAAGTTTTATTTAATTCTTTGGTTCCTCTTCTATTGAGCTTACGATCTCGTCACTTGGGTAAAAAAAAAATTTTTGTCATAGAAGTTATTTTTAAAATAACTTCTGGGGAGAATATCCCAGACAAAAAACAAGGGAACTGATGAGAATAGGTGTCTCTCTCCGAAACCTAGGTATACCCCGCCTTACCCCCTGGTAAACATAACCATCGTTCTCCACTTATAAACAAACGTTGTTTTTATAAAAACAACAATAAAGGGATTAAGCCTGACCATTTGGCAACATACCGAACAAACAAGTCATCACTGTTCTAAAAATATTTGTTTGATATAGTTCTTCCAAAAAATCCTTGAAGATATACTTAAAAAACAATATTATTTCACTGAAAGTTCTTAAATAAAATTTTTAAAATATTTAAAGAAAAATCGGTTATTATTTCAATAAAAGTCTTTGAGAAAATATTATTTTTTTAATTCTTTGGAAATTTATATTTCTAAAATCCGTGATTATTTGACAAAAGTCTGAAAGTCCTTCGAAAAATATTTTAAGAATCATTGACAAAAATATTTGTTTTTAAATCCACAATCAAGAAAATATTTTTTAAAAAAATACTTAAAAAATGTTCACAAACAATTCTTAAATAAAGTTCTAAAAATTTTAAAACTCATTTTACAAAATCCACTATCATTTGATTGAAAGACGCTGAAAAATCGCTATTGTTTGACTTAAAGTCCAGAAAAATAATTTTTAAAAAATCGTTAAAAATGATTTTGAAAAATCCTTGGAAAGATGTTTTTTTTTTTTTCAAATGAGTATTTTTCAATGAAAGTCCTTGATTAAGTTTTTAAAATACTACTGAAAGTCCTTCAAAAAATGTTTTAATAAATTTTTAAAAAATATTTTTTTTATATTACACAATTACCTAACTAAAAATATTTGAGCAAATATTTAAAAAAAAAAAAATCCTTGAGAAAATATTTTTTAAATAATGTTTTCAAAAATTTTTAAAAAAATAATTTCAAATTGATTCTTGAAAAAAAATTACAAAAACAAATATAAAAAAACTGATTTAAAAAATCGCGATCTTTAAAAACTTATTTTTTCTATCGGAAAGCTCTTGAAAACTTTCTTTTTAGAAATCCACGATTATTTCCCGGAAAGTCCTTGAAAACTTTCTTTTTAGAAATCCACGATTATTTCCCGGAAAACCCTTGAAAACTTCCTTTAAAGATCCACGATTATTTGAAGAAAATACCTTGAAAATGTCCTTTTTAAGGATTCACGATTGTTTGCCGAAAAGTCTGTGAAAACTTCGATTTTTTGATGAAATATCTTTGAAAACTTCCTTCTTAAGTATTCGCGATTATTTGCCGGAAAGTCCTTGAAAACTTCGATTTTTTGATGGAATGTGCTTAAAAACTTCCATTTTTAAAATCCACGATTGATTATCCTTGAAAGCGTCCTTTTTAAAAATCCCAGATTATTTGCATGAAAGTCCTTGAAAAATTTCATTTTAAAAATCCACGAATATATGGCTGAAAATCATTGAATTTTTTTAAAGATCCACGATCATTTGAGTGAGAAACTTTGTTGAAAAACGATCATTGGAATAAAAGTCTTTGAAAACTTCCTTTTCAAAAGTTCATGATAATTTGACAGAAAGCCCTTGAACACTTCCTTTTAAAAATTTATGATAATTTAAGGCCCTTGAAATCGTTCTTTTTAACAAGCTACGATTATTTAATTAAATATCTTTAAAAACTTCCTTTTTAAAAATACACGATTATTTGATTGAATCCTTTAAAATTTCCTTTTAAAAAACTCACGATTTTTTGACGGAAAGTCCTTGAAAACTTCATTTTTAAAGATCCACGATAATTTGATTAAAAGTCCCTGAAATCTTCCTTTTTATTTATTTTTTAAGTTCACGATAATTTGAATAAAAGTCCTTGAAAACTTCATGTAATAATATGTATGTTGAAAAAATCAAAGATTATTGGACTGAAAGTCTCTAAAAAAACGTTAAAAGTCGACGGTTGTTGAAATCAATGTCCTTAAAAAATATTTTTAAAAGCCAAGATTTTTGTGCTAAATGTCTTTGAAAAATATTTTCAAAAAAATCCAAGATTTTTACACTGAAAGTCCTTTTGAAATATCCTTGGAAAAAATCCACAATGATTGATCTGTTGGTCCTATTAAAAATATATATTTAAAAAATCCTTAATCTGTCGTTGGTCTTTGATCCATAATTATTGGTCTGTTGGTCCCTAATAAATTTATTAAAAAACTAAACTATTAGTTGCCTCTTGGTATTTGAAAAATATATTCAGATTTTTAGTGTAGTGACTGTTGCAATTTTTTTTTTTAAATCCCCACGTTGGTCTTTAGGACAAAATATGTCTTAAAGACATACCTCCGAAGAACTCTCTTAATTTAGAGTAAAGAGTGAAACTCGCTCGGGAGCACTCCTTGGAGTAGAAAAAGAAACATGAGAAAACTCTATATTACGGTTTCCCTCTAATAAGGGCGAGTGTTAGATTTGTTAGGCCGTTTTAGAATAGGAACCAAATTCCTTCAAAAAACTAGCAATTTTTACTTTTCTACTTGGAGCAGTCCCGTTCGCCAGCAAGTTTTCATCTCTAGACTTCCTCACACTGCAGTCATACCTAAGCCACTCGTCCGACAGCTGTCAAAATTATTCCAGTGACAGCTCATTATATTGTTTACAAGCGTACAAAAGCATTTTGTTGAGGATTTTCCAGAAAAAAAGATATTCGTGAGGGAAATCAAGCGTGATAGTGTGATTTCGTTATATTTGGCTGGAAAAACACAAGTGGCTATCGTTAGAGCACTCCAGCAGTTAAATGTGAATAAATCTTTTGTGTCTCGTACCATCGCTCGTTACCGTAATACTTGTAACGTCAAGTAAGTGGACGGGAGAAAACAGCAACATCAGCAGAAATGGTTCGAAAAGTAAAGAAGCGACTTGATCGAAACCCGCGTCGCAGTGGCCGAAAAATGGCTCGTGAACTGAGCATATCGCAATATTCCATTCAGCAAATATTGAAAAATGAGTTCGGAGTAAAGCCATTGAAATTCCAAAAGGTGCAAGAACTTACACCGCAACTGAAAGAAAATAGACTCAAAAGAGCTAAAGAGTTGCTTCGCTTGGCCGAAAGTGGTGAACTGCCGAATTTGGTTTTCTCCGATGAGAAAACATTCGTTGTCCAGCAGTGTGTAAACAAACAAAATTATTGTGTTTACTTGCCAAAGAGGTCAACTCAAAATGTGCACCTTCGGTTGGTCACCAGAACTCAAGCGCCGGCCATGGTGAAGGTGTGGGCCGCCATAATAGTCGATGGTAGATCTCCGCTCTTATTAACCGACTGTGGCATCGAATAAATGCCGAATATTATCGTGAAAATATTCTGTAGGGCGTATAAAAGCCTTGGGTACGAAAACATTTTGGCCGCAGGACATTCCAACAGAACTCAGCACGCGCCACCCAAGAATGGTTAGAAAATGAGGTTCTTTTCTTTATTTCCAGCGCACAATGGCCACCAAAATCTTCGGATACCAATCCGTTGGACTATTGTGTCTGGAGTACTTTGAAAAGCAAGGTTAGCACTAAAAATACCAAAGTGTCGATCACCTCAAGCAAGCGCTTCGCCGAGAATGAGCCAAAATACCCCAGAGCAACTTTCGGGCAGCGTGTGACGGTTTCATTGGCCCTTTGAAGGCCATAAGTCGTGCCAAAGGTGACCAAATCTAACAAATCTAAACTTACTCCAAAATTTAATGATATCTCTGATAAAATTTTTACCTTCATTCAATAAAATATAAAAAAAATGTAAAAATTATGGCGTCTGACTTTGTTGCAGTTTTTTATCTCACCCAGACCCTCGAATAAATTAGTTTCAATAAATCGCATTTGATCCTTAAAACATAATTTTTGAAAAATCAATAATTGGTGCGGTTTTCTGTTTTTCCTTAAAAAATTCTTAAGAATTCCTAGACTATTGGTATGTAAATTCTGGAAAAAAATGGGTTGGAAAAGCTATGAATAATAGGTTTTCGGCCCTTGTAATTTTTGTTTCATAAATCTTAAATTTTTGTTCTTTTGATTCTTGTATCGCTGGGTAACATCATGTTGCAAATTGCGTACAACTTTGTCTCTTCGATGCCATTTTAATCTAAATTTTTTCTAAATACTCTCAATGCATTTTTTATTAACTACATAGAGTCGACAAATGCACCATATGTTGCCGTGAAACTACTCTTGAATTGAAATCATGGCCAACTAAATGATATTGAGTGCATTTTTAGCTGTTGGCGGTGCAAATGTTGTCGTCATTGATTTTGATGTCATTAATGGTGTTGTTGTTATTGTTGGCAATGCACTACCATCAATCACAAAAAAAAAAAAAATAACAATTTATTGTAAATCAAATCAAGTTTAACACCTCAGTTGCAAAAGAACAAAGTAGAAAAACAAAGAACACAAAAAACACCATAAATTCAATCAAATATCAAGTCAAGAATAGAGAAATAGAATTTTGAATGAGAACAAAAAACGCTTTTAACCCTGAACAAATGTTAACGCTCACATTTAAGCAACTTGGTTACGTCTACTTCAACGAAAGAATATAAATAAGAATGAGCTAAAAGATTGCCATACAACAATTGTTTCAATTGTTCTTAACTTTTTTAAATGGCATTTATTGTTCTAAGTGCCAAATTGGGATACATAGTTTGAATTCCAAGATTTTTTTTGAAAACTTTTATCATCAGCCGAAGAATTTATTTCTTCGGGCCAAACCTTTGGTGAACAGGTTTTATGGCAACATGAGGCTACAAATTTGTTGGTAAACATGTTGCAAGGACATTTTGTTAACAAAAGATTCAACTACTGGCCAACGGTATTAAATGAAATTCAGTAAATATACCAGTTTGTTAACATTTAGTACCAGCAAAAAAACCTACACTTGTTAATAACATTCGACTATTTGCATTTTCTGAAGGATTTGGGAGTACTTTGTGCACTTGTTTGTAACAGGCAAAAGGAAACGAGATAGACCCATAGTTCCTTTTGATGATCTGCATAGAATCACATTCTGAGTCCGTCCTGTATTTTTGTGAACAAAGTACAGTTCGCATTTATCACACGATCCAGATGAAATTTTGCACAAATCACTTGTTTGGACCAAGGACGAACCCTATTAGAATTGGAGACATTCGGTAAAAATTTAGATATAGCTTCCATATATATCTTCGTCCGATTTGCCTTTTATTTTGCACCAAACGTGTAATATCAGCCCGAATAGTATAGAATTTTTATACCCTCCACCATACTATGGAGGGTATATTAATTTTGTCATTCCGTTTGTAACTCCTCGAAATACTCATGTCAGACCCAACAAAGTATATATATTCTTGATCAGCGTAAAATTCTAAGACGATTTAGCCATGTCCGTCTGTCTGTCTGTGTGTCCGTCTGTCTGTCTGTCCGTCTGTCTGTCTGTTGTAATCACGCTATCTTTCGAACAAATTGAGATAGAAGGCTAAAATTTTGCACACATATATATTTTGCCAGTAGGCAGGTTAAGTTCGTAAATGGGCCATGTAGGTCCAAGTTATCATATAGGCCCCATATAACGGTACCTCCCGATGTTCGGTATTTTGATGATTTTAGCGACATTATTCACCGGAATTGTTTCAAATTTGGCATTTGATATTCGTAATGGATACTACAGCGTAAGACAGAAAATTATCTGTGCAGGTCCACGTATTCGTGTAGCCCCCATATAACGTTACGCCCGATATTCGGTATTTTGATGATTTTAGCGACATTATTTAGCGGAATTGTTCCAAATTTGGTATTTGAAGTTCGTAATAAATACTGCAGCATAAAACAGAAAATGGGCCATGTAGGTCCACGTCTTCATATAGCCCCCATATACCGTACCCCCAATTTTCGGCATTTTGATAATTTTAGCGACACTATTTACCGGGATTGTTTCAAATTTCGCATGTGAAGTTCGTAATGGATATTTCAGCCCATGCTAGAAAATTGTCTGTGCAGGTCCACGTCTACCTATAGCCCCCATATAACGGTACCCCCCATATTCGGAATTTTGATGATTTTAGCTACATTATAAACAGATTTTTCTTCAAGTTTCGCA
The DNA here is from genome assembly GCF_030504385.1 of Musca domestica. Lineage (NCBI taxonomy): Eukaryota > Metazoa > Arthropoda > Insecta > Diptera > Muscidae > Musca > Musca domestica. The sequence goes on along the minus strand of NW_026712162.1, from coordinate 1,333,099 downwards.
TGTAAATATTGTAATAACTTATGAAAAAAGTTGCCTATGCAGGTCCACGTCGTCGTATAAGCATTCGGTATTTTTAAGGTTTTAACAGAATTCTTAACGGATTTTATTATTATTATTTTTTTTTTTTTTTTAAATTGCCAAATTTGTACCAAATGGTGGAGGGTATTAAAAGTTCGGCCCGGCCGAACTTACAGCTTTTTTACTTGTTTATGTTAGTCCTCCGCAGCCGTAATATGCATTCTGTAACAACAATATTTAGGGAATATATCATATACTGCTCAGAAATACCTTTGCTAAATTTTATTGAGATCGGTTCGGGTTTGGATATAGCTCCCATATATATCTTCGTCCGATTTGCCTTTTATTGTGCACCAAACGTCTAATGGGATGAAATTTGGCACGACCGAATTGAGTCTAGAAGCTAGTATGTCAAATTTGGTGAAGATCGGTTCAGATATAGCCATAGCTCCCACATATATTGTTCATCCGATTTGTTATATTTGTTACCCACAGCCGTAATATGCTCTCCGTAACAACGATATTCAGGGAAATATATCAAATACAGCTCAGAAATATCTTTGCCAAATTTTATCGAGATCGGCTTCGATTTGGATATATATTTTTATCCGATTTCAAATAAATTGTGCACCAAATGAGCAATACAATTCCGAATTTAAAAGATACAAATGCTTCGGCTTATTTAGTCCTTTGAACTTTAAATTATAATTATAATCATGGCGTGTATGATTGAATTCTCCCATAAAAACTTTTAATTGTTATGCGGAGCTCTACTAAATTAGCAAAGTAGTGTAGGGTATCATAAAGTCAGCCCGCCCGACTTTAAGACTTTCTTTATTGATTTAGAAATATAGTTTCAAAGGCCAGCCATTATCATAAATATTTAAAAAAATTATTTTCACGGACAATATTTTTTTAAAATATTTTTTTCGAGGACCAGCAGACCATAAGTATTAGATTTTTTAAAAATATTTTATTGCCACCACCACCTGCAGGCTTTTTTTCATATTTTCTAAGGTCATGATTAATTGTTGATTTCTACAAAAATATATATTCAAAGGTCAGCAGACCCATAATTGTATATTTTTTTAGGACGACTATCCTTAGATGGAGCCATTGATTTGAAAAAAGCAAAACAAAGACCAAAATATTGATAATGGTGGATTCTTTGAGAATGTTTTTCAAGGCTATATATAATAATGAACTTCTTTAGAATAATAGATAAAGGGTAAACAGATTTTAAGAATATTTTTCAAAGATCTTTAGATCAATTTTTTGAAATTTTTCCAAGGATCAATATGCCAATGATTGTAATAACCTTAGCCATATGGCTATAGAAGGTATATATCATTCAATACGGCCAAAACGTGACTCATCGAAATAATGGTTTTAGACCCTAAGTACCCTTGGACTAAATCCGTGTCAGTACATTTGGAGTCGAGCTAGCGATGTCCATCCGTCCGTCCGTCTGTCTGTCTGGCTGGCTGGTGCGCACGATAACTCTCGAAAGGAGTATCCGATTTGGTCCAAACTGGGTACATCGTAACAATATTGTCAAACTTAGATCTAGTTCGGAGATGGGCAATGTCGGTGCACTCCTTCTGGTACCTTACCCACAAAGGGTCACCATTTTCATAACATGCGAAACATCTCAGCAATTCTGGAATGCTTCAGTCGACTATATCTGGTACGTTACACATATTAAAACATTTTATATTTTCACATACAGGGTGAGATGAAGAAACTGCAACCAACTTTAGACTGCTGTCATTTTTAAGCCGACAGCTGTTAAAATTATTCCAGGGACAGCTCATTATATTGTTTACAAGCGCACAAAAGCATTTTGGTGAGAATTTTCTAAGAAAAAAATTATTCGTAATGGAATTCAAGCGTGATAGTGTGATTTCCTTATTTTTGGCTGGAAGAAAACAACATCAGCATAAATGGTTCGAAAAGTAAAGAAGCGACTTGATCGAAACCCGCGTTGCAGCGGTCGAAAAATGGATCGTGAGCTGAACATATCGCAATATTCCATTCGGCAAATATTGAAAAATGAGCTCGGGGTAAAGCCATTGAAATTAAAAAAAATGCAAGAACTTACACCGCAACAGAAAGAAAATAGACTCAAAAGAGCTAAAGAGTTGCTTCGCTTGGCGGAAAGTGGTGAACTCTGCCGAATTTGGTTTTCTCTGTCTCCGATGAGAAAACAGCAAAAGCGGTCAGCTGAAAGAGGTCAGCTGAAAATGTGCACTTTCGGTTGGCCACCAGAACTCAAGCGCCGGCCATGGTGATGGTGTGGGCCGCTATAACAGCCGATGGTCGCTCTCCGCTCGTATTAATCGACTGTGGCATCAGAATAAATGCCGAGTATTATCGCGAAAATATTCTGGAGGGTGTATTTAAAGCCTTGGGCACGCAAACATTTTGGCCGCAGACCTTGGACATTCCAAAAGGACTCAGCACCATTGCACTCAGCACGCGCCTCCCAAGAATGGTTACAAAATGAGGTTCCTCGGCCACCAAAAATTGTGTCTGGAGTATTTTGGAAAACAAGGTTGGCACTAAAAAATACCAAAATGTCGATCACCTCAAGCAATCGCTTCGCCGGGAATGGGCCAAAATACCGCAGAGCAACATTCGGGCAGCGTTTGACGTTTTCAGTGGCATCGATCACCCCAAGCAAGCGCTTCGCCGGGAATGGGCCAAAATACCGTAGAGCAACACTCAGGCATTTTTTGATGTTTTCATTGGCATTTTGAAGGCTATAATTTATGTCAAAGGTGACCAATTCGAACAAATCTAAACTTATTCTAAAATTTGATGCAATTTCCGAAATTCATTCAATAAAATTTAAGAAAAAAAAAGAAAAAAATTTTGGCGTTCGACTTTGTTGAAGTTTTTGTATCTCACCCTGTATATCATCTTCTCAACACTTCCATTGAGCGTTTCGTTTTTCAAAATCTTGAAACCTATGTGAGGGATGTACCAGAAGGAATGGTCCCATCTCTACCACATTTTTTAATTTTTCCGATGTTAATTTTGCGTTTTATGACCTTCCTTCATATTCCAAATTTTGATCCTTTATGGGGGAGGTACCAGAAGGAGTGGACCTATATATTCCATCTTCATACCAGACCTTGGTCTTATGAAAGTGCTGTGATGTATGCAATTTGAAGACGATTGGACTCTTTCATCACATTTTATAAAATTTTTATAGCCTCCACCATTCTATGGAGGATATATTACCTTTGTCAGTCCATTTGTATCTCCTCGAAACATTCATAATATTCCCTACAAAGTATGTCTGTTTTAATCACGCTATCTTTCGAATGAATTGAGATAGAAGGCTGAAATTTTGCATGCATGCATAGTTTACCAGTAGGCAAGTTAAGTTCGTATATGGGCTATGTCGGTCTACGTTTTCGTATAGTAGTCCCCATATCACTCTACCTCCCGATACTCTGTATTTTCATAATTTTTACGACATGATTCAGAGGAATTGGAAGAAATTTCGAATTTAAAGTTCGTAATGGGTACTTTAGCATATGACAAAAAATTCGTATGCAGGTCCACGTCTTCGTATAGTCCACATGTATAACGGCTTTCAAGAAGGTAGTAGTTTGCTAAGCATATATGTGGAGGAGCAAGCATTCAGGAGTGCTCTTCGACTCAGATAACTAAGCGAATGGCGCAGTCAACCCTTTGGAAATTCTGCGATTCTAAGGCGTGTAGGGAATGAGGGAGAGATAGCCTATGCAAGTGACTATAATTCACCACGATTAAGCTTCTACCCACCTGACATACACATACCTGATAAAGACGTCTGGGCCCATAACAACCCACCTTTCTGCGGCATAGCTGTTTATACCGACGGTTCTAAAATGGAGTGTGGTACGTGAGCTGGTGTCTTCTGTGATACCCTTAATGTTCGTGAATCCTACAAGCTTGGAAACAACTGTTGCGTATTTCAGGCGGAAATCTTTGCGGTCAAAAAGGCCATAGACCTGCTGGTCACGAGGAGCATTGAGGTCAACGGTCCGGTGACTATATATGTCGATAGTCAAGCGGCACTGAAGGCCTTAAGTTCCTTTACTATCAAGTCTAGGGCTGTTTTGAACTGCAGGGAAGCCTTGGAAAACACTGGGTTGTCCATCAAGCTCTGTTGGGTTCCTGGCCATTATAACATCCCATGTAACGAGACTTCAGACGAATTGGCCAGACTAGGATCCGAATCAACTACAATTGAAGTAGACAACTCGGTTAAACCACCACTGTGCCATTTCCTACAGGTTATTCTCACACATTACTCTGAGAGAATCCAACAAAAATGACTGGACGAAATGGGATGCACCATCCCCAAAAGAATCTGGCCCACACTCTCAGAGAAGAGAACAAGGTCGCTGATGTCATTATCAAAACCAGATTTAAAACTTGTGGTGGGTATCATCACAGGTCACTGTAAGGTGAGGGCTATGACCTCGAAATGGGACAGCGACGACATTGACTACTGTAGGATCGCTCAAGATGAAGAAGACATCGACACAGTCGAACACTTGCTCTGCCACTGCCCAGCACTTATTAATGTGAGACACAGGCCAGTGGGAGAACTAGTGTCACATGACCTGTCTTCTTTTTCTAACACTGACCCTATAGTAATCCTTCAATTAGCCAGAAAATTCAAGAGGCTAAAGACGACACGGCAAACTCCTCAGCCGTAGATCAATTCTACACCTTTATCTTTTATCTTCACCTCTTCTACCAACCACTTTTTCCTCTTTTCTTAACATTCTTTTAGGATGAACACAATGGACCTATAGGTCTCCGAGTGGAGCGGTTGCCATATGGTAACCGCGCATCCTTTAACCTAACCTAACCTAAGGTGGTAGTTTTCGGAATTTTTTTTTTGCCAAAACAGTCGATTTCAATTTTTTTTATATATTTTGTCCCCCTATATCGGCGTTTTAATATAAATCAAACTCTTTAAGATAGTATCCTCCATAAAGCTAATAAACGTGCCTTTTCCCTGCCCTGGAACATCTAAACCCAAAGGAAAATTTGAAATGTGTGCTTTAAATTAATTTGGAGCCCCAATTAACCTCTCTCACTTCCTTGGCTAACATGAGTACCTGATGTTCTTTTCATCTTTCATTTCATTAAATTCCTCAATGCGAACTCTGCAGCAAGGCCGGCCATTATAATGTTAATAGTCAGTCGGGGCAAAGTAAACAAATCCTGACCGGTTTGTTTTTCCTATCAACACTTTAAACAATAATGGCAACAACAACGACGGCAGCAAAATAGCGAAAAACTTTGCCATTGTTTGTCGGCTTTGCTGGTGCTGTTGTTGTTCGCTGATTCGATGACCACAACCGGGAGCAGTAACCCAAGTTGAAGAGTGAGTCTTAAAGTTGGCAAGTTGCTCGTGCGGTTAATTTAGTGTTTGGACCGAGTATGCATGTGTGTGTATGAAAACAACTTCTTAAAACATGTTCACCTCTAACTTCTCTCACCTGCTCTCTCTCTCTCTCTCTCTCTGTCTCTCGTTGTTGCCCCTCCAAAAACTTTGTTCATCGGTAAATGCACTCCATGGTTTGGTCTTCTGGATGCTGCTGCTGCTGCTGTTGTTGTGCAACGTGCATTGAAAGTGCAAGTGAATTTGTTAGCTTGTTTGGGCCTCATCGCCATCACACACATGAGCTCATGCGGAGGGGGGGATGCCTTTGTGTGTTGTCTTGGCTGGTTTGCAATTCCTTTTCCTTTTTGAGTAGCAAAATAGAAAAAAATTTAAAAAAAAAAAATTGTTTCACGTTTTTATCTCTGCAATGTAAGCATTTTTTCTTTAATGTTTGTTTTATTTGTTGGCATTTTGTTGAAACCAGTTTTATGATCGATTTACGCTGGCTAAGCTAACATTTAAGTTAGGTTTCGTTTCGTTTCGTTTCTTATGCCACTCTATCATCAAATAAAACAATTTTTAGCCATTTCGATCATTTTTCTAATCCAGCGAATTGCCTGCATGTATGTTCAATGGTCCTGTGTTCGTTCAATATTAATTGAGTGATAGGTTGTTATTAGTTTCCTCCCCTCCCCCTCCTCCCTCCTTTGGTACCAGGACCATGATGACGGATGGTGGTGATAAATTTGATGGATTTTTGCTGATGACTGGCTAAGCCATTCATTTTCGTTTTAGGAGGGGGGGAAATATTTTCACAAAATTATTTTCTTTGTAAATTTCAAAATTATTTGCAATTTGCCAATCGAACCGAGCGTTGATTGCTTTTTTCCCATTCATTTTGTGTGAGTTAATAAAAAAAACGACGTTGGCCAACAGGCTGGGTAAAAATGCGATTTGATTGGAAATTCAGTTGAAGTATTCGTGACATATGGTCACCATTCGTTATCATGTGAGTAGACTTTTCAATATTTTATATTCAGCACAGTTTTGAAATGAGGAGTTTTTTATACCCTACACCACATAGTGGTAAGGGTATTATGTCTTTGTAACATGAGAAGGAAACCAGATAGACCCATAGTTCCTTTTGATGATGACGTTTTTCGTCGATTTAAGCATGTCCTTCCGTCCGTCTGTCCATGTATTTTTGTAAACAAAATGCAGGTCGCATTTATTATTCGATTGAGATGAAATTATCTAAATAACATTTGTTTGGCTCAACGACGAACCCTTTTGAAATTGGTAAAAATCGGTCTAAATTTAGATATAGCTCCCATATATATCTTCGTCCGATTTACCTTTTATTGTGCACCAAACGTGTAATATCAGTCCGAATCGTATGGAATTTTGCATATACACCCAAATTAGGCCGGAAAATATGTATGCCAAATTTGATCGAAATCGGTTCAGATATAGCTATAGCTCCCACATATATTATTCATCCGATTTGTTATTTTTGTTCACCACCGCCATAATATGCACTCTGCAACAACAATATTGGGGGAAATATATCAAATACAGGTTAGAAATACATTTGCTAAATTTTATCGAGATCGGTTCAGATTTGGATATAGCTCCTCCCATATATAACTTCGTCCGATTTACCTTTTATTGTCCAAATGGGATGGAATTTGGCACTTACGACAGAATTGAGTCTAGAAGCTAGTATGTCAAATGTAGTGAAGATCGGTTCAGATATAGCTATAGCTTCCATATATATTTTTCATCCGATTTGTTATATTTGTTACCCACAACCGTAATATACACTCCGTAACAACGATATTCTGGGAAATATATCAAATATATATATATATATATATATATATATATATATATATATATATATATATATATATATATATATATATATATATATATATATACATATATATATATATATATATATATATATATATATATATATATATCTTCATCCAATTTTATGTTTCTTGTGCACCAAATGGCTAATATCAGTCCAAATAATGTGAATTTTAGCACTACCGACCGAATTTAGTATAGAAATAAGTACTTTAAATTTGGTGGAAATCGGTTCAGATATAGCTATAGCTCCCATATATATGTTTCATCCGATTTTGTGTTAAAGTCCCTCACATTCGTAATATACACCCCACAAAAATGATATTTAGTACCAGATATTCGATTCAGCCCAGCAATACATGATTCAAATTTTATCAAGTTCGGTTCAGATTTGGATATAGCTCCCCCATATATCTTCGTCCGATTTTAGGTTTTTATACCCTCTACCATTATATGGAGGGTCGTTCCGTTTGTAACTCCTCGAAATACTCATGTCAGACCCAACAAAGTTTATATATTCTTGATCAGCGTAAAATTCTAAGACGATTTAGCCATGTCCGTCTGTCTGTCTGTCTGTCCGTCTGTCTGTCTGTCTGTCCGTCTGTCTGTTGTAATCACACTATCTTTCGAATGAATTGAGATAGATTTCTAAAATTTTGCACACATGTTTAGTATTCCAGGAGGCAGGTTAAGTTCGTAAATGGGCCATGTAGGTCCACGTTTTCATATAGCCCCCATATAACGGTACCTCCCGATTTTCGGTATTTTAATGATTTTAACGACATTATTCACCGGAATTGTTTCAAATTTGGTATTTGAAGTTCGATTTGGATACTTCACCCTAAGACAGAAAATTGTCATTGCAGGTCCACATCTTCGTATAGCCCCTATATAACGGTACCCCCCTATATTCGGTATTTTGATGATTTTTGCGACATTATTCACCGGAATTGTTTCAAATTTCGTTCGAATTGAATACTACACCCTAAGACAGAAAATTATCTATGCTGGTTCAGGTCTTCGTATAGGGCCCATATATCAGTACATCCCTATATTCAGTATTTTGACGATTTTAGGTACAATACCCACCGAAATTGTTTGAGGTGCGGTATTTGAAGTTCGTAATGGATGCTACAGCCTGTGACAGAAAATTGTCTATGCAGGTCCAGGCCTTCGTACAGCTCCGATAAAACGGTACCTCCCTATATACGATATTTTTATGATTTTAGCAACATTATTCACCGTTTATTTCAAGTTACGAATTTGAATATGGTAATAGCTTATGATAAACAATGCCTATGTAGGCCTACATCGTATACACCTCAATATAATGCTTATAATTGGTATTTTTAAAATTTTAACAGAATGTTATAATGATTTTATTTTCTGAAAATTTCCAAATTCGTTCCGAATGGTGAGGGTATTCAAAGTTCGGCCCGGCCGAACTTACTACTCTTTGACTTTTTTTTTTTTGCATCAAATGGCTAATATTAGTCCAAATAGATTTTCGCACTTCAACCGAATTTAGCATAGAAGCAAGCATTTCAAATTTTCTCCCATATATATGTTTCATCCGATTTGCTGTTTAAATCTCCAACTTTCGGAATATGCACTCTACCATAATTATATTTTGTACCAGATATCTTATAGAGCTCAGAAATGCCCAATATAAACCTTTATTTTACGAGAACTGTACTAAATATGCATAGTGGTGTAGGGTATCATATAGTCGGCCCGCCCGACTTTTGAGCTTTCCTTACTGGTTTTTTTTTTCAAATTTATTTGCTATATCTTCTTAAATAAATAAAAAAAAAAGAATCGATATTTTATTTTGAATCCACCAAATTGAGAGTCAACATGGCCTGGCACATAGAACCTATCCTGTCCATAGTGAATCCATCCATGTTCTATTGAAACTTTGGCCAGACATTAAGTAAACACCAACGAACCATTCTAACAAACAGTTAATGGAAATTTTGGCAAACATGATGGAAATGGATTTTCCCAACAAAAAGGCTTTCTATGGTAGTACAAAAAAGAACGTGCACACAACTACCGATGTAAACATGAAGGATTAATCCAAATGTAGGGTCAATGAACTCTACTGAAGTGATGAGAGCTGTGAGTTATGTGAAAGGAAAAATAATAGAAGGTCTCTATAAAAAATCTGTAATTAATATAAGACCCATAGGAATTCCGTCGTGCAGCCATAATTTCTATCGTCTTTCTGTAATTCTCGAAGGAAGTTTTGATTCAGACCATGGGATCCACTATTCGAGCCATGAGAACAATCTTGCACTGCAACCGGGCAGAAGACAAAGCTAGATCGTCTCCAAGTGTCCTATAAATGGTTCAAAATCGATTTTCAGATGAAATATACATTTTTAAATGATATACAGGGTGAGATGAAAAAACTGTAACCAAATTCAGACTACTGTCAATTCAAAGCCACTCGTCCGGCAGCTGTTAAAATTATTTCAGTGACATCTCATTATATTGTTTACAAGCGTACAAAAGCATTTTAGGGAGAATTTTCCAGAAAAAAAAATTATTCGTGATGGAATTCAAGCGTGATAGGGTGATTTCTTTATATTTGGCTGGAAAACCACAGGTGACTATCGTTAGAGTACTCCAGCATTTAAATGTGAATATATTTTTTGTGTCTCGTACCATCGCTCGTTATCGTGATACTGGTAGCGTAGCCAGATGTCAAGGAAGTGGACGGAAAAAACAGCAACATCAGCAGAAATGGTTCGAAAAGTAAAGAAACGACTTGATCGAAACCCACGTCGCAGCGACTGAAAAATGGCTCGTGAGCTGAACATATCGCAATATTGCATTCGGCAAATATTGAAAAATGAGCTCGGCGTAAAGCCATTGAAATTCCAAAAAGTGCAAGAACGTACACTGCAACAGAAAATAGACTCAAAAGAGCTAAAGAGTTGCTTCGCTTGGCCGAAAGTGGTGAATTGCCGAATATGGTTTTCTCATTCTCCGATGAGAAAACATTCGTTGCCCAGCAGTTTGTAAATAAACAAAATTATCGTGTTTACTTGTCAAAGAGGTCAGCTGAAAATGTGCAACTTCGGTTGGCCACCAGAATTCAAGCGCCATGGCCATGGTGATGGTGTGGGCCTCCATAACAGCAGATGGTCGCTCTCCACTGGTATTAATCGACCGTGGGATCGGAATGCTGAATATTATCGCGAAAATATTCTGGAGGGTATATTAAAGCCTTGGGCACGCAAACATTTTGGCCGCAGACCTTGAACATTCCAACAGGACTCAACACCATCGCACTGAGCACGCGCCACCCAAGAATGGTTACAATATGAGGTTCCTCGCTTCAATTCCAGCTCACAATGGCCAACAAAATCTCCGGATACCAATCCGTTGGACTATTGTGTCTGGAGTATAATGGAAAGCAAGGTTGGCACTAAAAAATACCAAAGTGTCGATCACCTCAAGCAAGCGCTTCGCCGGGAATGGGCCAAATACCGCAGAGTAACATTCGGGCATCCATTTGCTGTTTGAAGGCCATAATTCGTGCCATAGGTGACCAATTCGAGGAAATCTAAATTTATTCTAAAATTTGATGATATTTCCGACATTTTTTGCTTTTATTCAAGGAAATTTAAAGAAAAAAAATTAAAAATTATGGCATTTAACTTTGTTGCAGTTTTTTTTATCTCACCCTGTATTTCCATAATAGCCATTAGTTTAATTAAAAAAAACAGAATTTCCTCTTTTTAAATGGAGACCCTTTAAAGGTTTTCTACGAATTAAAGGTAAGAAAGTCTACCAGATTGAGAATCTTTGTATAAGGCCGTTCTGATGCAGAAGATCTTTTTACAGAGAGGTTCCCTAAAATTAAAGAAAAAACTTATGTTTTTTTTTCGAAATTCTGCCAATTTATTTCTTCTCAGATTCGAGTCAAACATTTGATATTCAGAAAATAAAATATTCGCACTAATCTTGTATTTGTGTAGCTGTATTTATACAGCTGAAATCTAAGAGCAATTAAACTTTACGCTACTTAGGTAACATTAACAAGAGCACCCACAAATATCTAAGCCATCCCAAAGCAGCATGTGTTCCAATTTTTAGTAAGATTATTTTGCAGTGTTTGAATACAAGGATGGAAAAAGTAAAATGCATTTGAAAGCATCGAAAAATGTCAGTTGCCAGAATGAGAGGGTAGCTCCTGTTGCTAGAAGACGAGGAGGTGATTAGGACATATTTTATTCAATTGATGAAAAGAGAAAGAAATTTTCTGGCAAAGAGGGCAAGATTGGGACTTGTTCTCTCCACACAATAAACAAGAGAGACAGATATAAACTCTCAGCAATTGACCGTTTATTTTTGCATCTGCTTCTTGAGGGGGGTAACATAAAGATTATACCTATATATTCCGATTTCCCTTTAGCGTCCAATGAAATAAATTTCGGCAGTATCGAATTATACAGCTGATAATATTAAAAAAGTGACGTTTTCAATTGATTCAAGTTTTTGATCACCTTTTGTGTGCACATATGCTCCTGGGATCTCCCTCATACATAAAATATAGGGAACCTCATAAAAATAATGACACACGTTATGTACATAGAGGGGTACCATTTCTATTGATGAGAGAAGAATGACCTTCTCTATTAAGAAGATTCTAAGAAGCGAAGAGGGAGCCTGTTCTACAAACAGAAACGGAAGACTTATTTTACGAATAGAAGCTATGGTGTCCTTAAACAACTTGAGGCGGAGAACCTGTTATACGTTCATAATAAAGAACCCCTTTTTATAACCAAATCCGGAACTTCTTTCATGAATAGAGGACTGTTAAATCTTACGAAAAAAGAAATGGCTGGACCTCCTCTATAACTGGAAGAGGTAATAACTTCTAAGACAAAATAGAAGAAGAAGAGAGCTGTTTGCCTTCAATCCAGAGTAGTATTTCTGGTAATATGCGCGTAGAAGAGCTTCCACTCTTCTATTTTTTTACAAAGAGGAAGAGGACCTCTTCTATATGACTGAAGATGGGAGTGGGTTCTTATTTAATGGAAGAGCTCCGGCTTCTCTATGAATAGAGGAGATCCTGCCATTCTTTGAATGAACGAAAGGAAAGGAGACTCTGCTTTTCTACGGATAGAAGTAGAGCTCCTGCTCTTCTGCTACGGATAGAAGAGCTCCTGCTATTCTATAGATAGAAGAGCTCCTGCTCTTCTGCTACGGATAGAAGAGCTGCTGCTCTTCTGCTGCAGATAGAATAGCTCCCGCCCTTCTGCTACGGATAGAAGAGCTCCTCCTATTCTGCTATTGGTAGATGAGCTCCTGATCTTCGGCTACGGATAGAAGAGCTCTTGCTCTTCTGCTACGGATAGAAGAGCTCCTGCTCTTCTACTACGGATAGAAGAGCTGCTGCTCTTCTGCTGCAGATAGAAGATCTCCTGCTATTCTGCTGCAGATAGAAGATCTCCTGCTATTCTGATATGGATAGAAGAGCTCCTGCTCTTCTGCTATGGATAGAAGAGTTCTGGCTTCTACTCTTCTGCTATGGATAAAAGAGTTCCTGCTATTCCTGCTACGGATAAAAAAAGTCTTGATCTTCTGTTACGGATGGAAGAGCTCCTGATCTTCGGCTACGGATAGAAGAGCTCCTTGTCTTCTACTGAGGATAGAAGAACTCCTTGTCTTCTGTTGTGGATAGAAGAGCTTCTGCTCTTCTAGCAGATAGCTTTTATAGCAGATAGAAGAGCTCCCGCTCTTCTAGCAGATAGCTTTTATGGCAGATAAAAAAGCTCAAGCACTTCTACACATAGAAGGCTCCCCCTCTTCTAGCCTCTTCTAACAGAAGAAATCCTGCTCTTCTACAAATGGAGGAGTGCCTGCTTTTTACGATTGAAAGGGAGCTTGTATTCTTCTTTGCATCGAAGAGAGCTTCTGCTCTTCTTTGCATAAAATCGAGATTCTTCTCTAGAAAGGAGATTCCAGTTTCTCCTTTTCTCCTGAGCTCCTTTTCTGCTATAACTAGAACATATATTTTTTCTTTCGTTTTCTATCAAAATAACAGTTCCTTTTCCATGACGGAATAATACCACTTCTATCTCTACATAACTTGTATTTTCTCCTTTCTATAAATCATTTACATATATCTCCCTTATTTCAACAACCACCCTAATATCCCCACATATGCCAATGACACATTACAAGGAGTCAGTCATTAACATGTTTACACTCTCTGGTGGGCACATTAAATCAAAAGCAAATACATGTGGTCTAACAAACTGTCAGATGTGTAGGCACTTCCGTAATTACCACGCTCCCTTACCTCCGCTCACCATGTTCGAACAAACGGCAACTTAAAGCGACAATGTTGTACTGTCACTGTAGGAACTGTATGCATATTTAACCAGAGACAGACAGAGAGAGAGAGAGAGAGTCAACAAACAGGCGTGTCTTGCTATCTCCAGAGATACAATTTCCGAAACAGCAACAACTACTACTGCAACTACAACTACAACAAAATGCATTTCTCATGGCTTTACAACTGTTTCTCTGTTGATGTAATTGTTCAATGGAAGTTACAGTTTTTACAGCGGGGTTGGTTAAAACCAATATAAATGTGTGGTACATTTTTCCTCCAGCCCCCGCTACTGACCAGGATCAATGCGTACCACAACATATCATTGTTGTGTTCCCAGTATTCTGTTGTTTTGTTATCCTTGTTTTTTTTTTTTGTTTTGTTTTTGAGTCGGTAGTTTATTTGGTTTACCATAAAAATACATGGGCATTGTTTCTTCTCTTGGGGCATTTCAACTACATTGAGGCTGGAGATGGGTGGTTGGATAAACCCCACCGTAAGCCGTTGCAGCCTCATCATCAGTCATTATTCATATGTGCAATGTTGTTGCAGTCAGTCAGGACATCTGACTGCTGCTGTTACTGCTACTGTGGTGGGTTGTGTGCTTTGCTGTTATTTTTCGCCTTTATTTTTTTTATTTCCGCACACATGGAATTCCAGTTGGGGTTTTTCTTTTTCTTCTCCCTGATACTATGCTAAACTCCCTCAAAAATTTACTGCCCATGGAGGTGAGGGGATCCACATGCCTAACATAGTTGCTTACTTTTGCAGGGTTTTTTGAAGTTGTTTGTTCCTTTTTTGTAAATCGTTTGTGGCTTTTACATTCTCTTGGTGTATTTTTTTTTGGTCAGTGGGTTATAATAGCTTGTGAGAGAAGCTTTTATGCTCTTCCCTTGAACAATGGAATTTTCATAAAAGCCATATGCAATATTGCTAGAATAACTCCCATGTAGCCGGCTCCATTGTACAAATGGGAATTGCTTTGTGAGGATTGTTATTACCGAGGAATTTCTATAATTGAAACATTTTTTTTTCTTCAATAAAAAGTAAACTCAAATTGCTGAAATAAAAACGATGATAATTTCATTGGCAGTTTATTTTTTAGAGGGCAGGGTGTATGAATTTTACTATAAAAATTACAGTAAATGGAAAAGGTGGACTTGACTTGAGCCAAAGCTACCTTAATATCCAATCAAGGTTGATTTAAAGGTTGATTTAAAAATTGATGAATTACTTCCATCCATAATTATTGCAAAGAGGGCGTCCTTGAAGATTTTGATTACGAAAACTCCAGGCAATTCTAGCTTGGAAGGAACATATAAAACATTTTCTTAAGCAATCGCAAAAATTTTTGCAAGGAGGTCCACGAAAAAAAAAAAATTCTTGAATACATAAGGTCCTTAATAGGATATTTAAAGAAATCCACGATTTATAAAATCAAGAAGTCTTTGAAAAATATCTACAAAATCCACGACTTTTATACAAGAGAGGTTCTTGTAAAATATTTTTAAAATCAACATTTTCGGATCAATTTTGAATTTTAAATTCCTAATTTTTATACCCTCCACCTTGGAAAGGAGGGTATATTAACTATGTCATTTCGTTTGTAACATCCTTAAATATTCGTCGTAGATTCCATAAAGTATATATATTCATAATCAGCATACAATTCTAAGTCGATTTAATGATGTCCGTCTGTCTGTCTGTTGAAATCACGATACAGCCCCCATTATTTGACGTAGGGCGCCAAAATTTAACAGAGCAATTTGTATTGTTTCTTGGATGGTTGGTATTGAAAATGAGATATATCGGTCCACGTTCTGGTATAGTCCCCATATAACGGTACCTCCCGATATTCGGTATTTTGATGATTTATGCCACATTTTTTCGCTGATTTGTTTGAAAATTGGTATTTGTATGTCATAACGGGTCCCTGTACGTGTGGCAAAACATGGCATGTATAGGTCCTCGTTTCGGTATAGCTCCCATATAAAGGTACCTCCCGATATTCGGTATTTTGATTATTTTTGCCACATTTTTTCACGGATTTTTCTAAAAATTGGTATTTGTTGGTCATAATGGGTTCCAGCTCCTGTGGCGAAACATTGCATGTATGGGTCCACGATTTGGTATAGCCCCGATATAACGGTACCTCCCGATATTCGGTATTTTGGTGATTTTTGACCCATTTTTTTTCACGAATGTCTCTGAGAGTTGGTAGTTGTAGATCATAATGGGTCCCAGTTCGTGTGGCGAGTCATTGAAACTATAGGTCCACGTTTTGGTATAGCCCCATATAACGGTACCTCCCGATATTCGGTGTTTTGGTGATTTTTGAAACATTTTTTCACGAATTTTTCTGAAAATTGGTATTTCTAGGTCATAATGGGTTCTAGTTCCTTTGGCGAAACATTGCATTTGTAGGTCCACGATTCGGTATAGCCCCCATATAACGGCACCTCCCGATATTAGGCATTTTAATGGTTTTTGCCACATTTCTTCTAATGTTTCCTTTATCCTAATGTGGAGGGTATTTAAAGTTTGGCCCGGCCGAACTTAATGTTTTTTACTTGTTTTCTTTCTTCCTTTCCAGAAAATCAAAGATTTTCTGACTCTTAGTTATGAAGTCCTTGAAAATATCTTTCAATTATCGGGTCAATTTTGAATTTTAAATTCCTTGACAAAAATGTTTGACAAGGAGTTCTGGCCTGGAAGTAAATGAAAAATATTTTCAAAAGTCCATGATATAAATAAAAGGGAAGATCTTGAAAAATATATTAAAAATAAAATTTTAAAAAGAGTTTAAAAAAATATGTGTTTTTTAAAATAAGTTTTAGAAAATCTATGATTCATAATAAATGTTTAAAAACACAATCCTTAAAAACTTTTTTAAAGTAAAAAGATCTACGGCTTTGAAAAATATACTGTTATTGGAAACAATTTTTTAAAAATTTCTAGATTCTTAAAAAATCCACGATTCTTAGAAAATCCACGATTTTTAAAAAATCAAAGATTTTTAAAAAATCAACGACTTTGAAAAAAAAAAATTCATGATTCTTAAAAATTCCACGATTTTTAAAAAATCCACGATTCCTAAAAAATTATTACTTATTTACTTATGCAGGGTGAGATGAAAAAACTGCATCCAACTTCAGACTGCTGTCATTTCTAAGCCACTCGTCCTACAACTGTTAAAATCATTCCAGTGACAGCTTATTATATTGTTTACAAGCGTAGAAAAGCATTTTAGTGAGAATTTTCCAGCAAAAAAAGTTATTCGTGATGGAATTCAAGCGTGATAGTGTGATTTTCTTTACATTTGGCTGGAAAACCACAAGAGGCTATCGTTAGAGCACTCCAGCACTTAAATGTGAATAAATCTTTTATGTCTCGTACCTTCGCTCGTTACCGTGATACTGGTTGCGTAGCCCGATGTCAAGGAAGTGGACGGAAGAAAACATCAACATCAGCAGAAATGGTTCGAAATGTAAAGAAACGACTTGATCGAAACCCACGTCGCAGCGACCGGAAAATGGCCCGTGAGCTAAACATATCGCAATATTCCATTCGCAAATATTGAAAAATGAGCTCAGGATAAAGCCTTTGAAGTTCCAAAAAGTGCAAGAACTTGCACCGCAACAGAAAGAAAATAGACTTAAAAGAGCTAAAGAGTTGCTTCGCTTGGTCGAAAGTGGTGAACTACCGAATTTGGGTTTATCCGATAAGAAAACATTCGTTGTCCAAACAAAAAGATCGTGTTTACTTGCCAAAGAGGTCAGCTGAAAATGTGCACCATCGGTTGGCCACCAGAAAGTACTCAAGCGCCGGCCATGGTGATGGTGCGGGCCGACATAACAGCCGATGGTCACCCTCCGCTCGTATTAATCGACCGTGGCATCAGGATAAATGCCGAATATTATCGCGAAAACATTCTGGAGGGTATATTAAAGCCTTGTGCACGCAAACATTTTGGCCGCAGACCTTGGTCATTCCAACTGTACTCAGCACCAACGCACTCAGCAAGCGCTACCCAAGAATGGTTACAAAATGACCTCGCTTCATTTCCAGCGCACAATGGCCACCAAAATCTCCAGATACCAATCCGTTGGACAATTGTGTCTGGAGTATTTTGAAAAGCAAGGTTGGCACAAAAAATTGGGAATGGGCCAAAATACCGTAGATCAAAATTCGGGCAGCGTGTGACGGTTTCATTGACCGTTTGAAGGCCATAATTCGTGCCAAAGGTGGTCAATTCGAACAGATCGAAACTTATTCTAAAATTTGATGATATTTCCGACATTTTTTGCTTTTATTCAAAAACATTAAAAAAAAAATGTAGGAATTATGGCGTTTGACTTTGTTGCAGTTTTTTATCTCATCCTGTAATCGTATCCTCAATTAAATTGTTGTGTAGATTTTTAACTGTTGGCCTAATACCATTGCAAAGGCGTTGTGGGTCAATGCTTCTTAATAAAATCATATCCCAATCTGAACCGATTTCAGTATAATTTGATAAAATTTACTTTTACACCAAATTCTGTCTTGCCTTCCATATTTCATTGGAATTGATGCGTCAAATATATGAAATCGACCGAGAACATGTATATGGGAGTTATATCCATATCTTAACCGATTTCTAATAAATTTGTCAAATTAATTACTGTAACCAAATTCCGCCACACATTCTGAGTTTCAATGGGATCGGTCAAATATATCGTGTTTCGTGCATAAGATACATTAAATCGGTCGAAGTATATATATGGGAGTTATGTCCAAACCTAAACCGATTTCAATATAATTTGGCAATTTTTTTTCGCACCAAATTTTGTCTCTCTGCCCGAATTTCATTGGAATCGTGTTTGGGGCATCAAATATGTGTAATCAGCCGAACATATACATGGGAGCTATATCCAAATCTAAACCGATAATTTGACAAATTTATTTTTTTGATCAAAATCCCGTCACACATTCCAAATTTTATTAGAATCGAACATACATGTCGTGTTTGGTGCATCAAAAAAAAAAAAAAAATAAATAACCGGTTGAAAATATATGTGGGAGCTTTATCCAAATCTGAACCGATTTCAATATAATTTGGCCATTTTTGTTTTTTTTTTTGTTCAAAATTCCGTTACGCATTCCAAATTTGGAGAGTGTATCTGCAATCGATATGTGCATATAAAATCTAAATATTTGGGAGGAACTTCCGATTCTGATACTATATCTCCAGTTCCAAGAGGAATTTCAAAAATTTATATAGCCTATGTTACTTTCAGGCGATGTTGCGGTATACTTGGAAATTTTCAGGAAAATCTGTTCAGCGGTTTTTGAGTCCATAAATTACAAACGAACAAACATTTTCCGCTTTTATAGATATAAATTTACTGTAGATAAAGCCAGGAAGTCCAAAAAAATATGTTCAAAATCTTGGCCAGGATTCCTTTGAAGAAATTTTTTCAGGAAATTCTGAACAAGAATGTGGAAAGGAAATTCTGATATATGTGTGACTTCCTTCTCTTTCTAAATGGTATGTGATCTATTTGAAAAATGTTAACCAGTTAAGGAGAGAGGGACCGGAGAGAGTGAACCGTCATATGGAATGCAAGCTCCAAGAGATACAATATTTGGGTATTTTTTAGTATTTGTTTTCAGAAAACTACACTTTATTTACTTATTTGCGGTACTCTGGGACTATATGCGAAGGTATAAAATTCTAGCTAGATATGAGGAAAAACGAAGTTTTTTTTAAGTTTTTTAAGAAGAAAATGTTGACCTCTTTGACCCCAGCCGTGACACCCATAAAAATTTTTAGAATTTTTCCACTCCTTTGCATTTTATATCATTTTTAATACACACAACACATAAACTTAGCCATTTTTTCTAAAAGTGCAATGTGTAGTACTTTTTAGTCCCACTTTTGTACAAATTCCTAAAACTCCACTTTACTTTGTGACATTTTGAAAAAATCGAAAAATTTGATAAATTTGAAATAGGTTAAAATTGATATGGTAAAACATGTCTTATTTTGAAATATTTTTAACAACCTTTATAAAATGCCACAAAAATCATCCTCACCTCTCCCTCTTTTAAAGGAAATGATTAATTAGTTCAACGAAATGTAAAATAAATTCAATGTCACACACGTGCCAATATAAAAAAATTGTCTCCGTTCGCTTGCATGGCAAAGACATGTGAAATAATTGTGTGTGTGTTTTTTTTTTTTTCGGTGATGAATATCCTTTTTCCATTTCTATCAATTCTACCAATTAAGAATAAAACAATGATTAAAAGCAATACGAAATATCACACGTGCATATATTTTGAGGGCGAGTGTGTGTGTGAGTGCGTTAAACAAGTATGTACATGACATTGTGTCATGTCAATTATTTTTCATTTCATTCGTCACGGTGATGCGTTTCCTTTCGTGTCAATGGAAATTCCTTGAATTGACAAAAAAAAAAATTAATGTCCTTTTGAACTTTACAACGATGTGGAAATGAGGTCTTTATGATAATTTTTTTATTTAATTCAACTTTATTTATTAAAATTACCTGAAATTTGTAATTTAGGAGTCATAGGTAATTTAGGGGAGTTCCTTTATTAATTTCCGATCAAATAACACATTTGTCAAATTAAAAAATCAACTTTCTGGAACATTAGCTACTTTTAAAAAAAGGTAGTTTTCAACATCTTCAGAAGATTTAATTTCTAACAAGTTAAAAAACAGTAAGTTCTGCCGGGCCGAACTTTGAATACCCTCCACCATTTGGAACGAATTTAGAAATTTTCAAAAAATAAAATCCTTAAAAAAATCTATTACAATTTTAAAAATACCGAAGATAGTAGTTATTTTGGAGTGTATACGACGTGGACCTATATATGCATTGTTCGTCATAAGCTATTGCAATATTCAAATTGGAAACTTGAATTAAACATTCAATAATGTAGCTAAAATCATCAAAATATCGTATATACCGTTATATCGGAGCTGTGATAAGACCTGAACCAGCATAGACAATTTTCTGTCACAGGCTGTAGCACCCATTACGAACTTCAAATACGAACTCTCAAACAATTTCGGTGAGTATTGTACCTAAAATCGTCAAAATATCGAATATAGGGAGGTACTGATACACGGGGCCTATACGAAGACCTGGACCTGTAGACAATTTTCTGTCACAGACTGAAGTTCCCATTATGAACTTTAAATACGTAATTTGAAACAATTCCGGTTAATAATGTGGCTAAAATCATCACAATACCGAATATTTGGAAAGTACCGTTATATGGGGGTTATATAGAGATGTGGACCTGCACAGACAGTTTTCTGTCATAGACTGTAGTATCCGTTTCGAACTAAAAAAATCAGGAGTATATATTTTGCCCTCAGTGGAAAATATCAGGGAAAAAATTGTTCATCTGGCAGTCCCTCAAAAATTCCTTTCGAGTCCTTGCCGATTTAAAATCGAAGGGACTGTTGGTAAAACATGGGGTGAAGTCAAAGTCTCTTTACTTTAGTATATTATACACTAAAGGTCTTTTTATACCCTCAGCCATATGGCTACAGAGGGTATGTATCATTTGATAGGGCCAAAACGTGTCTCATCGAAATAATGGTTTTAAACCCTAGGTCTCAAATCCGTTTCAGGACATTTGGAGTCGATCTACGATTTCCGTTCCTTTTTCCGTCTGTCTGTCTGTCTGTCTGGCTGGCTGAATTGCTGGCTGGTGCGCATGACGACTCTCGAAGGGAGTATCCGATTTGATCCAAACTTGGCACATCGTAATATTTTTTTTTTCAAACTTAGATCGAGTTCGGATATGGCCAATATCGGTCCACTCCACCTGGCACCTCAAACACAGTCGAAATTAAAAAAAAAAAAAAAAACAAATATTTTACTGCACAGAAAGTGAAAGGATAATCCTATTTTGCTCCAACTTTGCAAATCCTAATATTTGTATCTGTGCTATGTCAGGTTCGAAATTTGACAATATTGGTCCACTCCATCAAGTACCTCCCCACAAAGGATCAACCTTTTGGATAATCAACACTCTTATAATATGTGATGTAATACTCCGATAGTCTCCAAATTACACACATCACAGTATTTTTATTAAGCCAAGGTCTGGTGGGAAGTTGCAATATATGGTCCACTCCTTCTGGTGCTTCGTGGGATGGTGTGGAAATTGGGATCCACTCCTTCTGGTACCTTTCCACAAAGGGCCACCAAAAGTGTTTTTTTTTTTTTTTTTTTGAAAGGACAAATGTGTACTTTTTTTAAAGTGTTTAAAGATACCAAATTTTATATTTTCTAAGAACACATTTTCAAATACCATTTGACGTCGCCAAAGACGACCAGACTCACATTTAAAGAATTTTCTTTTGAGAACATTACAGTATTCCAAGGACCAATTGTCGATTTTTTAAACAACATTGTTTCATGACAATCAGTGCAACAGACAAGGATTTTTAAGACTATTTTTTTCAGGGACAATTAGAAAAACAAGCGTAGATTTATTGTCAGAGATCAGCAGATCAACCAAAAATGAATTTATAAAAAAATATTTAAGGATCATGAAAGCCACCAGAAATTGTTCTTTCAATAACATTTTTTTCAAGGAGCATCTGATTGGCAAAAGCTAATTTTTGTAACTCTTTTAAAAAACCATCAGACCCCTTTAATGGGTACATTTTTTCAAAGACACCAACCAAGAACAGTTAAGAGCATAAATCTGTTTTTTTATATATTTTGAAAGACTATCGGTAGAAACAAGAATTTTTTGGAATACTTTTCAAATACCTTATGCGACACCAAATGTGAATTTTAAGAAATACAGAGTGTGATAAAAAAGTCAAAGGTCATAATTTTTACATTTTTTTTAATTGTATTAGATGAGAGCAAAAAAATGTCGGAAATAGCAAATTTTAGAATAAGTTTAGATTTGTTCGAATTGGTCACCTTTGACACGAATTATGGCCTTCAAACGGCCAATGGAACCTTCACACGCTGCCCGAATGTTGCTCTGCGGTATTTTGGCCCATTTCCGGCGAAGCGCTTGATTGAGGTGATCGACAATTTGGTGTTTTTAGTGCCAAAATACTCCAGACACAAAAGTCCAATGGATTGGTATCCGGAGATTTTGGTGGTCATTGTGGAAATGAAGCGAAGGAACCTCATTTTGTAACCACTCGCACTCGCGTGCTGAGTGCGATTGTGCTGAGTCCTGTTGGAATGTCCAAGGTCTGTGGACAAAAAGATTGCGCGTCCAAGGCTTTAATACATCCTCCAGAATATTTTCGCGGTAATATTCGGCATTTATTCTGAGCCACGGTCAATTAATACGAGTGGAGAGCGACCATCGGCTGCTATGGCGGCCCACACCATCAGCATAACCGGCGCTTGAGTTCTGGTTGCCAACCGAAGGTTCAGATTTTCAGCTGACCTCTTCGGCCAGTAAACAGGATCATTTTATTTGTTTACAAACTGCTGGACAACGAATATTTTTTCATCGGAGAAAACCAAATTCGGCAATTCACCACTTTCGGCCAAGCCAAGCAACTCTTTAGCTCTTTTGAGTCTATTTCCTTTCAGTTGGAGTATAAGTTCTTGCACTTTTTTGGAGTTTCAATGGCTTTACCTCGAGCTCATTTTTCAATATTTGCCGAATGGAATATTGCGATATGTTTAGCTCACGGGCCATTTTTCGGCCACTGCGACGCGGGTTTTGATCAAGTCGGTTCTTCACTTTTCGAACCATTTCTGCTGATGTTGCTGTTTTCTTCCGTCCACTTCCTTGAAGTTGGTCCACGCTACCAGTATCACGGTAACGAGCAATGGTACGAGACACAATAGATTTATTTAAATGCTGGAGAGCTCTAACGATAGCCACTTGTGGTTTTCGAGCCAAAAATAAAGAAATCAAACTATCCCGCTTGAATTCCATCACGAATAACTTTTTTGTGGAAAAATCTCAACAAAATACTTTTGTACTTTTGTACGTATAGGAAGTAGTCTATATAGTCCAAATCTGGCACATAGTAAAATTTATATCAGTCTTAGGCCAATATTGACCAACAGCTGCGGATCCTTCCCCATAAAGAGTCAAAAGTTTGAATAATCATAATTCAAGGCTGGGGGTATAAATCTGTCAGCAAAACCAACTGATACTTTTTTACTTCATATATCTGCAGAAGATTTTTAGTCCTAAAAAATCAGGAGTATATATTTTGTCTTCATGGGAAAATATCTACATTGTTTTCTGGCAGTCCTAAAAATAATCCTTATTGTCTTAATATCGGAGAAGACTATTGGTACAATATACTATGGATCTTAAGTAAATACCTCAAAAAGTCATCAGACATAATAGCTAAAAACCCCGAAATGTTAATATTTTAGGAGTTATGGCCATTTTAAAATATTGAATAATTCATGCCTCAAAAAGTGATCACAAATAATAGCTAAAAACCCCGAAATGTTAATATTTAAGGAGTTATGGCCATTTTAAAATATTGAATAATTCATGCCTCAAAAAGTGATCACAAATAATAGCTAAAAACCCCGAAATGTTAATATTTAAGGAGTTATGGCCATTTTAAAATATTGAATAATTCATGCCTCAAAAAGTGATCAGAAATAATAGCTAAAAACCCCGAAATGTTAATATTTAAGGAGTTATGGCCTAAACTATTGAATAATTCATGCCTCAAAAAGTGATCAGAAATAATAGCTAAAAACCCTGAAATGTTAATATTTATGGAGTTATGGCCATTTTAAACTATTGAATAATTCATGCCTCAAAAAGTGATCACAAATAATAGCTAACAACCCCGAAATGTTAATATTTAAGGAGTTATGGCCATTTTAAACTATTGAATAATTCATGCCTCAAAAAGTCATCACAAGTAATACCTAAAAACCCCGAAATGTTAATATTTAAGGAGTTATGGCCATTTTAAACTATTGAATAATTCACGCCTTATTATTTTAATATGTTTTCTAAAGTTTTTGAAATTTTATCACTGAATAGCGCAAAAGATTTTTCAGTTCTTACTTCAAATGATAATATCTCAATTTCACATTTTATTGTTTCGACGCCATTAGATTTCAACTACTCAGAAGCAATAAAAAATATTATTATTTCTAGCTGCACTAATTTAGCCATTACTACAGATAATTGATGAGGATTTTATGTCTGGTGCTTCCTTTCCTTCGAAAGCCTTTACAAGCACTTCTAAATGGTAATAAAATTTAATGGTCAAAATGTTAAGATAATCGTCCAACATAAAGTAGTATTAATTAAGTTCTGCCTACTGCAGTGTTTTTGGGATCTAAGTAATGGATGCATATGATATAAAAAATTAATGTTGAATTTTGTTGGAAAAAATAAATTGAAATGTTGTTATTTCCATAAAAAAATATAAAGAAAACACTGTCATATTTTGCCTTCGAAGCATTAAATAAAAAATATTCGAAAAAAGAAATTTTCTTGAATATCAAAACAAAAAGAAGTTGACCTAAATTTTATTTACATTATACCTCGTATCCTTCCTCTACCAAGGTAAACATACCGTCATTGACATCAACAGCCATAAATCACTGCAACTTTCATTTCAATAATGCAGCCTAAAAGAGAACAACAAAGAAAATACAAATTGTTTTACGTTAATCTAAAATTTATTATCGAACGAAGTTTTAAATAAAAAGGTATGAAACTATTAAAAGTAGATTTGTATTTAAAAGAAATGTGAAAATCTGCGAAAGTGGAAAGAGGAAGTATCAGAACAATGATATAAACACACAAAAAGGATAATTTGTATACCTTACTACACTATGTGTTGACCACGCCAAAAGTTTTGTAACATGGATCTTTCTATCTCATGGAGCTGATTGGATTTGACTGGGTATGTCCGTCTGTCCATGTTAATTTGTAATCACGCCGCAGATCGCAATTATGGCCTGATCCTAACTAAATATTGCAAGGAGTTAGGTTTAGAGTAAAAGTAGAAGCCTAATGTTTTTAGAGATTATGGCAAAGTATTTAGGGGCTAAAATTGAACAAAATCGGAAAATTATCCTGATCTTGCTGACGCTCCACAGGTTACAATTAAAGACAAATCGACACGGAATTTCGCATGGGGTTAGAGCTTAGGACAGGGTAGAAACAAATCATTTTGAATGGCAATTAAATAATTTTTAGTAGAAAATATAAACCACAACTTTTGTGTGAAATTGTTTTAAAACCTATCAGCAGAACAGCAGCCGTAAAAATATTGCAAATACCACTAGTCAAATATGAAAGTTTAATACTTTGCAGAACTGTATGTCATTATTTCAAAATCGACCAAAATGGGTTTGGGCCTAAAAGGTTTTTCCAACATATTATAAGTGTTGTAGGGTATCACATGGGTTGTCTGCCCGGCCATATCCTTGCTTGCTTGTTTAAATCTGATATTTCTTATTCTTAAATAATCATATTTAATAATATTGTTCAAAAATACATGATTGGAGTCCTAATTTTCCTTAAAAAAATATATTTGAAATAGTATTATAGCCTCTTTTGTCTTTTAACATTTTAAAGGACTGTTAATCCTTGAAAAATATATTCTTAATATCCCCAATTGTAGACTCAAATGTTCTAACACAAATATTCTTACACAATGTCAAGGTTGATTGTCATTAAAAAAATACTCAAAATTCTCTATTTTCTGGGGTTACATAATGGGTACAGCAATCATACTCTTATGAAAATTAGAAATTTCGGTTTAAAAAATCCGAATTACACTATTTATTGCTTTAGTCCAGGATATAATGTACATATAAGAATCCAGGCATATGGTTCTGACGATTTAAAAAAAAAATATATAAAAGAAAAAAAAAAAAGATATATAAAAGAAAGATATAAAAAATGTCCGCTTAATGCTAAAAAAAAAAAAAAAATAAATTCGTATTTGCGTTTTTTGATAATTATTAAAAAAAGATTACTCTGTCTGCAATAGAATTTAAACCAATGGGGGATTGTTCCAGACTTAAGCAATAATTTAAATATATTCTTTAACATGTTCAACTTTTTTTTGTCCGGTTAAATATTAAGAATTGAAAAATTTTTTTTTTATTAATTTCTAAAGCCACGATTTTAAGACTATTTTTTCACTGAACTGATGGTCCCTGAAGTTTTTTCAGGGATCATCAGCTCAGAAAAAAGTTTTCCATAAAAATCCGTATTGAGTCCTAAAAATATTCTGAAAAAACTCACATTCTTGAAAAACATATTTTTTCAAGAAATCAAAGTAAATAAAACTTAGTTCCTCAAAGAATAGTTTACGATATCCGGCATTTAAAAAACTCAGATAGTTGAAAAATTATAAAATAGGGTAGTTAAAAAAATATTATTAAAAAATATTTATATTATTAATATTATTCAGTCCTATAAAATTAGTTCCTTGAAACATATTCTATATTCTTCTCTAAAAATAATGTGTTTATTTTGTATTTGAAGATATATTCATAAAATTCCATGTATTTTCGGTATTTTCATGATTTATGCCACATTTTTCATCGGATCTGTCGATATTTTTAGTTCAGAATGGTTTCTACAACCGGTGGCAAAACATTGGCTATATTGGTCCACGGTTTCCATATAACAATTCTCATCGATGCCACAGAATTGGTATTGGAGACTCGTAATAGTTAACAATTCTTGTAGTAGATTTGTAGTTTGAATTGTCTATATATGTTCCTGTTTTGGTATGACGTCTATATATCAATTCCACTTATTTTATAACACACTGAACACATTTTAACTACATTCTCCAACTGATCTTGCTGCTATTTGCAGTTTGAAATGGGACACGTGTAAGTCCTGATGGAAATTCTGATCTGCCGAACTTATTTTTTATACTTCTTAACAATCAAAGTGAGGTCTTGGAAAAATATTACTAAAAACCCAAGTTTGGTCATTGGAAAAAAAATTATTTGCCTAGACTAATCGTGTATTATTGAAAACATTTTTGCCAAAACATGTTTTTTTTTTTTGGAAATCCGATCTTTATAAA
Source organism: Musca domestica (assembly GCF_030504385.1). Taxonomy (NCBI): domain Eukaryota; kingdom Metazoa; phylum Arthropoda; class Insecta; order Diptera; family Muscidae; genus Musca; species Musca domestica. The sequence goes on along the minus strand of NW_026712162.1, from coordinate 1,305,406 downwards.
TACTCTTTAAATAAAAGATTTTGGATAATATTGCTAAAAAACCAAGTTTAATGTTCCTTAAAAATATTTTGCTTTTAGCAATCTGATTGTTCCTGAGGAAAAAATTAAGAAATCATTGTTTATATAACTTAGGTCTTTGAAAAAAATGTTCCTAATATTTTGTGTGTCTTGCTGTCCTTTTAAAATATTCTTAAAAATTCATGCAGATGTCTTTGGTGGTCCTTGAAAAAAAAAATGAAAATAACTTTAATTTTATGGGATCTAATGGTCCTTGAAATTGTTTCGTGGCATGCTATGCTCACGAAATAGTTTTCTTTAAAAATTCACATTTGCCCCTTAAAAAATATACTCGAAACAATCTGATGGTCTTTAAAAAATTATTTAAGAAACAAAGCTTGTGTGGCTTTGGTCGTCTGAAATATCCATGTTCGTGGCTATAAGAATTCTATATATTTTTAAAAATCACATTTGCTGACGCTAAAGGTCTTTGAGAAATATTTCTAAAAATCCTTCATTTGGCAATCTGATGGTTTTTGAAAACATGCTAAAATCCACATGTCCAAATCTAATTTCTCTTGAAAAAAAATTTATTTAAAAAAAATCACGTTTGTGTCTTTGCTGGTCTTTAAAATAAAATATGCGTAAAAATATATATTTTAAAGTGATCTGATAATCCTTGAAAAATGAAAAATATCAACTTTTGTCAATCTGATGGTCCTTGAAACAAAGTTCTTCAAACCCCTCTTGTGGTGGTTCTAATGATCCTTAAAATGTATTTTTTTTATAGATTCTTTTTTTTATCTGATGATCACTGACAACAGATCTACGTTTTTTATTCTAATTATCCATGAGAAAATCGTCTTTAAAATCCTTGTCTGTGTCTCTGTCATGAAACAGTATTGTTAAAAAAATCGACAAATGGTTCTTGAAATCCACTTTGGGTGGCTCTAATGTTCCTAAAAGAATATTCTTAAAATGTGGGTCTTCTTCGGAAAGAAGTATTTATATATCAGTATTTATATATTTATCAACTAAAAAAGTCCACTTTTGGTATTTTAAAAAAAAAAAAAAAAAGTAAAGTAAAATCCAAAAAAATTCTTAGAAAATATTTTTCCGAGATTTAATGGTCCTTCATAAAATATTTTGAAAAGACCAGTTTTTATATAGGTCTGCTCGTTTTTGTAAAAATGTTCTCTTAAATCCTTATTTTGCACTCTGCTCGTCCTTAAAAAATTAAAGTTATGTATTACCAATCATCCATGTAAAAATATTGCTGAAAATCCTTATTTTGGACTCTCCTTTTCCTTTAAAAATGAGAGGATCAGACCTGAGATCGTCCTTTGTGACTCCGTGGGTGTTCAAAAACTCATTCTTGAAAAATCCACGTTATGTTCGTCCGCATCAAATACGCTTACAAATTCCATGTGCTTGTTAGCACACAAAAGGTGCAGGTATATAATTTTCGCAATGGGCAAAACTCCTTCAAATTCTTATTTATAACTTCCATTTGGTTTGGCAATCTCAAATGCTTAGTCGGTCTGATTAAAGTTCAACTCGAATAAAGATGAACAAAGAAAATCTCAAATATTTGTTGCTGTCATAAAGAATAGGATAAAAAAGGAGTAAATAACGAAAAACTCCAAATACAAAAGGATAATGTTTTGCTCTTTAGGGATTGAATTTGATTTTTTTCTTTGCAAGGAATTTCGCTTGAATTTCTTTCTCCTATTTTCTTCTTTACAGGGAAGTAAGTATTAAAAGGAAAACGTGCTGATTTTTGTAGGTTTCTTCATCCCCGACTCCTTTGGAGTCCCATGCCGGAGACATGATTTTTCATTTCGTTTTAACAACAAAACACCATTTGGTAAATCCTTGGGTTTTGTCTTCGTTTTAAGATTTCTTTTATTTGTCAATTTTTCCTTGTTGTTGTTGTTGGCAAATACACAAATACAAACTAAATTTACAATTTTACACATTTTTAGCACATTCACACTTGTGCTGTTATTATTTTTTTCTCTCTTTTTTTCCATTCTTTACAAAAATTGTTTGCCAAAGGCATAGTAGCAACAATAAAACCAACATTGGTGGTAATATTGAAATAATTTTAAGGATGTTTTTTTTAACATTCCAAGTTCCTGAACAACAACAACAAAAAAGTTTTCTTGAAATGTTGTTCTTATTAACTGTTTATCTTTATTGTGTTATGTTGTTCTTGTTAGAAGGGCGAAGACAGACAGACAGCAAGGGCATGAAGGGTGCAAAGCAGAGACACATCTTTATTTAGTTTACCAAACCCCCGTAAGATGAGAAGAGAGAGAGAGAGAGAGAAAGAGAGAGTGGGAGAATACAATAGGAAATTCTACAAAAATTCTAAGGAATTCTTTGTGGATGTTTGTTTCGATGCTTCTGAGAAAGGAAGGAAACAAGGATATAAATATAAGTTTATATACATATAACAGATGTGAGGAATATAATTATGTAAATAAATTTATATATCTATAGAATATGGACTGTTTTTTTTTTTCAAATAAAAATAAGTAAAAAAGCATGGTAAAATAAAAAATCATTAAAAAATAATGCATAATTTTGTCATTGAAGAAATTTCTTAAAAAATCCAAAATTATTTTATTTTGGTCCTTGAAAAATTTGGCATAAAAATCAACGACCTTTTACTCCTACAAAGAATATATTCTTAAACCAGTTAAGAAAGGTCGGAAGTCGGGCGGGGCCGCCTTTATGTAGAGCCATCCACAATATAAATAAATGTTTTTACAATGATCGTTTTTATACCCTCCACCATACATAGTATGGAGGGTATATTAAGTTCATCATTCCGTTTGTATCTCATCGAAATAATAATTTTAGACCCAACAAAGAATACATATTTTCGTGATCAGCGTAAAATTCTAAGACGATTTAGGTCAAGTTCGAAGATGGACTATACCGGTCCACGATATCGTATAGCTCCCATATAACGGTACCTCCGATATTCGGTATTTTGATGATTTTAGCCATAATTTTCAACAGAGTTGTCTTAAATTCTACACAAGGAGTTCTTTGTGAGCACTTTACCCCCTGAATGAGAATTGTTTATATAGGTCCATGATATCGTAAAGCCCCCATATAACGGTACCCCCGATATTCGGTATTTTGATGATTTTACCCACATTTTTCAATGGAATTGTCTGAAATTCCACACAAGAAGTTCCTTGTGGGTATTTTACCCCCAGACGTAGATTTGTCTGTATAGGTCCACAATATTGTATATCACGCCAATATATCGGCACCTTACGATATTCGGTATTTTTAAGATTTTAATAGAATTTTTAATGGATTTTATTTTTTTTTTTTAAATTTCATAATTCGTTCCAAATGGTGGGAGGGTATTCGACCCGGCCGCACTTAGTGCTTTTTTACTTGTTTAATGCATATTTTGCCTTTAGGGCAGTTTAGAGTAGAACGTATATCCTACTGCGAATATGTTTCCACTAAATTAGACGGAGACATTTATAACTGAGCCGATTTTCACCAAATTGGGTATACCTTCTTCTAGGCTGAATTCGGTCGGATGTGCTGAAAAAGCATCCTATTTGAACGAATATTACATATTTGGCACACAATAAAATTGAAATCGGACGAAGATATATATGGAATTTATACCTCAATCTGAACCGATCTTGATAAAATTTAATCAAGGTATTTCTGAGCTCCATAAAATATCTGATACCAAATATCATTCTTGTGGAGTGCATATTACGCGTGTGAGGGACTTTAAACCCCGAATGAATCGTATATATGGGAGCTATAGCTATATCTGAACCGATTTTCACCAAATTCGATGTAGTGGCTTCTAGATTGAATTCAGTCGCATATATCAAAATTAAGGACATTTAGACTGATATAGGCCATTTGGTGCACAATTAACCCGAAATCGGTTGGCGATATACATTAGAGCTATAACTAACTTTGAACCGATTCTAACCAATTTCAATAGAATTCGTCCTTGGGCGAAACAAATATTGTTTGGAAAAATTCTTCTCAATCGAAATCTTCAGAGGATATCTTGTGTTCGTAGAAATAATTGGATGTATGAAATATGAAGATATCCGGATGTGCTTATTTCGGATTTTGTACTCGTTTTGGTTATTCAAAGCTTTGACCCTTTATGGGGGAGGTATCAGAAGAAATGGTCCGATCTCTACCATATTTATAACACATCTTGTTTTAATGGAAATATTGAGATATGCCAAGTTTGAATGGAATCGGAAATTAATTTCGTGTTTCACGAAAATTTCAAAATTTTCACCCTTTGTGGGGGGAGGTACCAGAAGGAGCAGACCCATATATCCCATATTCATAGCAGATTTTGTGTTAGTACAAATAATGGGATATATAAAATATGAAGAGAACCTGATGCTTATTTCGAATTTTATTATCATTTTGGTTATTCTAAACTTTGACCCTTTGTGGTGGAGGAACCAGAAGAAATGGTCCGATCTCTACCATCTTTATAACAGATCATGTTTTGATGGAAATATTGAGATGTACCAAGTCTGAATGGAATTGGATGTTAATTTTGCGTTTTATTAGCTTCATGGATATTCATAATTTTTACCCTTTGTGGGTTAGGTACCAGAAGGAGTGGTCCATCTTCACATCAGACCTTGGGTTAACAAAAATATTACGATGTGTGTAATTTGAAGACCATCCGACTCTTAGGTCACATTTTATAAGGGTTATAAATTTATTCATATTCAATTTTTTCATATTCATAACGTTGACTCTTCGTGGGGGAGGTACTTGATGGAGTGGACCGATATTGTCCTTTTTCGCACAATGATGCAAATATTTGGAATTACAAAGTTGTAGCAAAATCGGATTATTCTTTCTCTCCCCGAGCAGTAAAATATTTTCTTTGAAAATTTTGACCTTTTGTGGCGGAGGTACCAGATGGACTGGACCGATATTGCTCTTGTCCGAACTCGATCTAAGTTTGATAATAATATTACGATGTACCAAGTTTAAACCAAATCGGATACTCCCTTCGAGTAATCGTGCGCACCAGCCAGACAGATGAACGGACGGACGGACATCGCTATATCGACTCCAAGTGTCATGAAAAGGTCGTTGGTCGGATATTTTAATTTTCCATTTATTGTTATAAAATCCTACCCAAATAAAAAATATCCAATAAAAACAATAAAAAAAAAACTTTAAAAAGAAAACTTGTATTTCGAAAAATTTTCATTGTCAACCCGACAACAACTGAGGAGCATTGTTCTCGCCGATTCATCATCAGCATCAGCATTTATAAAGTTGAAAAAGTTTTCGTCGTCTTCGTAATCATATTTCGATGATGTTATGAGAGTTGCATCAAAAGTTCTGCTTTCTGTCTCTCGTTTTCTCGAAGTGTCTTATCTCGTTTAATCTTTCATGGAATTGGAAAAGAAGCAAAAGGAAAAAAGTTCTCTTAACTTGATTTTATTCCTTAAACTATTTGTTCTGTTTGCAATACTTTTATGCATTAAAGTTGAGAGTTTGTTTTTGCCAAGTTAGGATTTCTTGCTTTTATTTTTTTTTATTATTTTCAAACAAAGAAAAGATGATAGGTAGTATTTGTTTAGGAAAAAAGCAGCGATAAGGAATTGAATGGAGATATGAAGTCAGGTATTAGAAAAAGAGACAAATAAAATACAAGAATAGAATTCTGCATAAGGATAAGTGTGCACGAGATAAGAAAAAAATTAAGAGAACGTGTTATGCGTGAAAAAAATTAAATTGAAAAAAACTCCTGAAGAACTTCCAATATAAAATATTAGGGAGGTCCTCAGGAAGCTTCCTGAAGAACTTCCAAAATAAAATATTAGGGAGGTCCTCAGGAAGCTACTGAAAATTGCAAAACCTTCATTTATAGAAGGCCCTCCGTAGACAAAAAAAAAACACTCGAAAGTCTCTATAGATAAAAGGCATCTTAAAAATCGGTGAGAGATCCTGGCAAAGATCATTTGGCTCAACACCGAGAACCTGGTATTTTGTAGGAAATAAGAAGTTTTGGAGGAGAAGTTTTACTATACCCTCAGCCATATGGCTAGAGGGGGTATACAGGGAGAGATGAAAAAAACTGCAACCAACTTTAGACTGCAGTCATTCCCAATCCACACGTCCGACAGTTGTTAAAATTATTCCAGTGACAGCTCTTTATATTGTTTACATGCGTACAAAAGCATTTTGGTGAGAATTTTCCAGAAAAAAAGTTTTTCGTGATGGAATTCAAACGTGATAGTGTGATTTCTTTATATTTGGCTGAAAAACCACAAGTGGCTATCGTTAGAGAACTCCAGCATTTAAATGTGAATAAATCTTCTGTGTCTCGTACAATCGCTCGTTACCGTGATACTGGTAGCGTAGCTCAACGTCAAGGAAGTGGACGGAAGAAAACAGCAACACCATCAGAAATGGTTCGAAAAGTAAAGAAGCGATTTGATCGAAACCCTCGTCGCAGTGGCCGAAAAATGGCTCGTGAGCTGAACATATCGCAATATTCCATTGGGCAAATATTAAAAAAATGACCTCGGGTTAAAGCCATTGAAATTCCAAAAACTGCAAGAACTTACATCGCAACAGAAAGAAAATAGACTCAAAAGAGCTAAAGAGTTGCTTCGCTCGGCCGAAAGTTGTGAACTGCCGAATTTGGTTTTCTCCGCTGAGAAATCATTCGTTGTCCAGCAGTTTGTAAACAATCAAAATGATCGTGTTTACTTGCCAAAGAGGTCAGAAGAAAGTGTGTACCTTCGGTTAGCCACCAGAATTCAAGCGCCGTCCATGGTGATGGTGTGGGCCGCCATAACAGCCGATGATCGTTCTCCGCTCGTATTAATTGACCGTGGCATCAGAATAAATTCTGAATATTATCGTGAACATATTCTGGAGGGTGCATTAAAGCCTTGGACACGCAAACATTTTGGCTGCAGACCTTGGTCATTCCAACAGGACTCAGCACCATCGCACTCTGCACTCGCCACCCAAAAATGGTTACAAAACGAGGTTCCGCGCTTCATTTCCAGCGCAAATTGACCACCAAAATCTAGGTATACCAATCCGTTAGACTATTGTGTCTGGAGTATTTTGGAAAGCAAGGTTGTCACTAAAAACTACCAAAGTGTCGATCACCTCAAGCAAGCGCTTCGCCGGGAATGGGCAAAAATACCACAGAGCAAAGAGAAAATATTCGTTGTCCTGCAGTTTGTGAACAAACAAAGTTATTGTGTTTACTTGGCAAAGAGGTCAGCTGAAAATGTGCACCTTCGGTTGGCCACCAGAACTCAAGTGCCGGCCATGGTGATGGTGTGGGCCGCCATAACAGCCGATGGTCGCTCTCCGCTCGTATTTATCGACCGTTCCGCTCGTATTAATCGACGTTGCGAAAATATTCTGGAGGGTGTATTAAAGCCTAGGGCAAAAAAACATTTTGACTGCAGACCTTGGACATTCCAACAGGACTCAGCACCATCGCACCCAAGAATGGTCACAAAATGAGGTTCCTCGCTTCATATCCAGCGCACAATGGCGACCAAAATCTCCGGATACCAAACCGTTGGACTATTGTGTTTGGAGTGTTTTGGAAATCAAGGCTGACACTAAAAAAATACCAAAGTGTCGATCACCTCAAGCAAGCGCTTCACCGGGTATGGACCAAATACCGCAGAACAACATTCGGGCAGCGTGTGACTTTTTCATTGGCCGTTTGAAGGCCATAATTTGTGCCAAAGGTGACCATTTCGAACAAATCTAAATTTATTTTAAAATTTGATGCTATTTCCGACATTTTGCTTTCATTCAATAAAATTTAAACAAAAATGTAAAAATTATGGCGTTTGACTTTGTTGCAGCTTTTTATTTCACCCTGTATATCATTTGATACGGCCAAAGCGTGCCTCATTAAAATAATGGCTATATATCCTAGGAATCGACATAGCGATGTCCGTCCGTCTGTCTCTCTGGCTGGTGCGTACGATAACTCTCAGAGGGAATATCCCATTTGGTTCAACCTGGGTACATCGTAATATTATTATCAAACCTAGATCAAGTTCGGAGATGGACAATATCGGTCCACTCCTTCTGGTACCTCCGCCACAAAAGATCAAAAACATCCGATGCCACTCAGACTTGGTACATCTCAATATTTCCATCAACACGAGATCTGTTATAAAAATTGTAGTGATCGGACAATTCCTTCTGCTACCTCCCCCCACAAAGAATTCATAATTTAAATAACCAAAACGATCATAAAATCCGGAAAAAGGATCCCCTGCACACATCTTCAAATTTCAAACATCCAACTATTTTTGATAACACAAGACCTGCTGTGAAAATGGGATATATCGGCGCACTCCTTCTGGTACCTCCCCCATAAAAGGTTCACAATTTCCAATATTTTTATCTGCCATAACTTGGGAAACATGTCGGCGATCCTATACAACTTGCTATATCTAAATATTTCCCATAGCCAGAAATCTGATATGACTATGTAATTAATCGGAATTTCTGATTTCTTATAAAATTGGATATAATTGTTCGATTTCTTTAAAATTTTGCACGTGCCAATTTTTTATCTGTATTAAATGAAGTGGACTATTTCGGTCCGCTATATCTGGTACCTGACACATATTTTCCAAAAATTTTCACATATCTCATATAAAGTATAGGAAGTAGACGATATAATCCAAATATGGCACTATACAATATTTATATCAGACTTTATTCAGATACGAATTGGACAATATTGTCCAACTGCTTCGGAACCTCCGCCATAGAGGGTCAACAGTTAGAATAATCATAACTCAAGGCTGGGGGTATACATCTGTCGGTAAAACCGACTGATACCATTTATCTTGTTTTCTTAGCTATTTTGAACGTCTTATATAAGCTTTTTTTTCTTTTGAAGTTCATTTCTTTCCCCTTGTATCCTGTCCTAATACCACCTTAAACATATAATCCCGATTAATTCTTCTAAAACAGAATTATGCTCAGACACATTAAGAGTTATAAGCTGTTTACATTTTTGCAACGACCTTTTCTTGAACAGAAAATAAAAAATACGCAAAATAAATATAAAATAATATTTAATTCCTCCTGGGGCCAAGACAAAACAAAAACATAATGTGATGCCATGGAAGAAATAAACTGAACCAAAGCCCCCCTCTCCACCTCGCTCGGCCTGGCATAAAATGAACATTAGTTACGGCTAGCCGCAAGCAAAACTCTGAAGGTCATGTCGTACATTTATTTTGATAAAATGCTTTAAAACGCTTACAAAATATACCAAGAGATCTGTTTTGGGTACAATTTTCCCCATCCTGCCCCCCCCCACATCATGGACTCTGGGGAGAGATAAATGTCAGTCTGTGCCAAGCACGAGCAACAAGACATAACAAATTTAAAATTTTGTTTTGTAAGAATTTCGTGTGTAGCCTTTATTCCTTCGATGCCGTTTTCTTTGGTTCGACACCGTCAAGGGTAAAGATTACAGTTACGGCCGGGTAACGACATTTTTGTTGCGAAAAACCTTTTGCCATTAAATTTCATTTATGAGCTTAATGAAAATTCATAAATTATTCAATTAAAAATTCAAAGAAAATTTTTGGGGGCGAAAACAAGGATAACAGCTACTCCAAGGTGGGCACAGCAATTTAACCCTTTTTGTCATGTGTGGCAACATGTTTGAGGAGGTCTGGTGGGAAAAATAACAAATGAAAGGAGGTGTGAGATTATCGTTTTGTTTAGATTGGAGTTTGGGATTTCAATGTTATTAATGATGCCTATTTAAAAGAGGTGTGAAAGAGAGGAAATTAAAATCAGTAAGGAAAGGAGAAAAGTCTGGCGGGGCCGACTATATGATATCCTACACCATTATGCATAGTTAGTAGAGCTCCTGTAAAAAAAAAAAATATGAATTGATAGCGATGCATGGTTTTAGAGTAGTCACCATTTGAGAACTATTTCCAACTCTGAATCTATTTTCGGCAAATTTGTTTGGAGGCTTTTGTACCCTTAGTACCAAATAACTTTGCTGTATAGTGTATGATATGACTTCGAAGAGAATTATATTAAAAACATATTTATTTGGGGCAATAGATATACCAGACCGGGTTCCACCAAATGAAAAAAATCGGTTGAATATGAAAATCTATGAAATTTGGGCTGATATTACTTATATGGAGGACAATAACCGTAAAATCGGATGAAGAGGTATATCTAAGGTATATATATAAATCTGAACAGATCTTGACAAAAATTTGCCAGAGGTATTTTCGAGCAGTGTCTGATGCCCGGTATCAAATGTCATTGTTGTGGAGTGCATATTACGCATGTGAGGTACTTTAACACCGAATCGGATGAAACATATATATGGAAGCTATAACTATATCTGAACCGATTTTCACCAAAATTTGAAGCACTTGCTTTTAGCTAAAATGCAGTCAATTTGGGCTGATATTTGACATTTGGTGCCTGAAATCTGACTAAGTTATATACGAGAGCTTTATCCAAATCTGAACCGATCTTGAAAAAATTGTACGCACTTATTTCTGAGGTGTATCTGATGTCTGGTACCAAAGATCATAGTTGTACAGTGCAAATCTGATGAAGCATGTGGCTATATCTGCACCGATTTTCTGTACTTGCTTCCAGACTTAATTCGATGGGATGCGCCAACATTCAGACCATACAGATACTGGGCATTTGGTGCACAGTTAACCCGAAATCGGTTGAAGATGTATATGTGAGCTACATCAACATCTGATTTGATCTCGATAAAATTTGATAGAGATATTTCTGGTCTGTATCAGGTATCAAATATTATTCTTATGGAGTGCATATTACGAATGTCAGGGACTTAAACAACAAATCGGTTGAAAGCTTGATCTGAACCTAATTTCATACACGTACGTACTTTCTTTTAGACTTAATTCTGTTGGAAGTGCCAAAATTCAGGTCATTTGGATTAAACTTGGCCATTTGGCGCACAATTAACGCGAAATTGGTCGTAGAGATATATGGGAGCTATATCTAAATTTGAACCGATTTTCACCAATTTCAATAGGGTTCGCCTTTGGACCAAACAAATATTGTTTGGAAAATTTCATCTTAATCGGATAATAAATGCGACCTGGATTTTGTTAACGAAAAACCTACTCAGAAAGTGAGTCTATGAAGGTCTATCTTGCTTCCTTCTCCATGTTACAAACAAAAAGACATAATAGCCTTACCACTATGTGTAGGGTATAAATATGCAGAAAGTATGACCTTCAATAATTCTCTCTTTATGGAAGACCTTGAGAAGGTCTCCGGTTTTTAGAAGACCTTCACAAATCTTCTTTCTATAGAAGACCTGGGACTGTTCCTGAGAAGGTGTTCCGTCTATGTAAGAAGTTGAAAAAAAAAACCTGATAACTACTGGAGGCCTTGAGAAGGTCGTCAGTTCATAAAAGAAGTTGTAAGATCCTTTTTCACACAGGGGACTTCCAAAGCGAATTCTCTATATAGAAGAACATTAGGTCTTCTGTTTGTATGTGACCCCTCAAATTCCGTAACAAACAGCAATGACATAAATATTTTTCAAAAAAAAAAAAAAAAAAAAAAATGCTGTCGAAGGAATTTCATGAACGCCAAGGAAAGTGGGGTGGAGGATGCCTGCGGTGGTTTTTCACTATAAAGACGACAATAATAATTTTAAGAAAATTCCTGCATATCCCTATGTAACGAAAGGCAATGTATGCTTAACAAGGAAGATGATAGCAGAATAAAATTTAATTGGGTGGCAATGATTAAAGTTCAAAAATATGCCAAGAGAGTGAGGAAGAAGAATTTTTGAAACCTAATGAAAATAAATTAACGTTATATGATTTTCACAAAGAGGATATCAAGAGAGAGCAATCTAAAATGAATAATTGAAATATTATAAATGTTTCTTTTTTTTTGGGGGGGGGGGGGGGGGGGGAGGACAGAATATAGACATGCCCGGCCGGAATATAGCCATGACAAATAAAGAAAATTAAATATTTCCTAATTAAAAATGTGAAATGTTTAAGGAACTTGAATGTTTAAGAAAGGGAGGAGGACTAAGTCCAATAATCCCAAAGAAGAGAATTTTTATTAGATATTTTTCCAAAGGACTTTCAGGGGGACCAGGGGACCTTACAAGTTTCTTTTTAAATAATTTTATCAAGACCCACCTAAAATTCAATCGTGGGTCTTTATATTATATTATTACAGGTTTTTTTTCAAATATAAAATATAATTTTCTCTAACCAATACCAAATATAGTCAGTACCATTTAGTACTTTTCCTACAATTATTGTATACATTTCCGAAACAACCTTCATATCTCTATTCCAAATGCCAACAGTGGCCTAATTATCAAGCTTGAGGACTCCAGCCCCATTTCTTCAACAAATACCAAATTTAGTACCATTTAGTACTTTCGTAAAAATATAGGACACATTTCCATACCACCGCCAAATATTAATTTCGCCATACCATATGTAATCTATATATCAAATTTTATCTCAATCGCTTTAACCACTACCAAGTTTAGTACTATTTAGTACTTTTCGTACAATTTCCAAACCACTTCAATTTCTCAATTTCAGACCTTAATGTCAAATCTAAGGATTTCTTCTAACAATACCAAATATAGTACTATTTAGTAATTTTCTTACAAATATGGGATGCGTTTCCAAACCACCGCCAAATCTCAAAAATAGATACTGTCAATAATTTAAATATCATTTTTCAGAATCGTATCTCTATCTCTTCACTCAATACCAAATATAGTACCATTCCGTACTTTTCGTAAATTTATAGTACACATTTACCAAAATGCAGGATTGCAGCTCTATTGGTTCCCCTAAATGCTAATTGTAACAAATTTAGTACATGTTTTCGAAATTTGTACGTATATGTACTAAAATATACGTACAAATTTCGAAAACATCCTCCCTAGGCCAATCCTACACTCCGACAGTAATTTTATTTCCAAATTTGAGGACAAATTGTAACAATTTTAGTACCATTTAGTATACATAAGAACAAAGTTTCATAACTACCTACATCATACAATCCAAAAGGAATCTTAACTCAAAATTTCAGGTTTCTAAATCTATCGGTTCTTCCAAAATTTAAATTGTACCAATTGTAGTACTATTTAGTACATTACAAATTTTCATAACTACCTGCATCATACAACCCAATTGAAATCTTATTTCCAAATTTCAAGATTCTAACTCTATCGGTTCTCCCAAAAAAATTAAATTGTACCTAATTTAGTACCATTTAGTACACATAAGTGCAAATTTTCAAGACTACCTACCTAACCTAATCCTACAATGCAATAGTTATCGTTTTTTCGAAATTTCAAGATTTCAGCTCCATTAGTTCACCTAAATGCAAATGTACTAAATTTAGTACATTTTAGTACATAGACATGCAAATATTTAAAAACTTTCTCATACGCTAATCTAGCACACCAACAGTAATCTTAATTCACAATTTCAGAATACCAGCTCTACTGGTTCGTCCAAATCCAAATTATATCCGAATTTCCATAATTACCTGCATCATACAATTCGGTAGAAATTGTATTTCCAAATTTCTGGATTCTAAAATTACAGGCTCTCCGAAAATTTAAATTGTACCCAATTTAGTGTCATTTACACTACACATAAGTACAAATTACCAAAACTTTCTACACACCCTAATCCTACAAATTTGACAATTCCATCTCTATTGGTTCTCCTAAAATTTAAATTATACCAAATTTAGTACACATAGGTACGAATCTCCAAAAATATCTACATTCCTTAGTCCTACATTCAGCATTCCAGCTTTATCGAAATTATACAAAATTTTGTACCATTTAGTACATTTCCTGCACATAAGTACGAATTTCGAAAACTACCTCTATACAGGATTAAAGCCACTCGTCCGACAGCTGTTAACATTATTCCAGTGACAGCTCATTATATTGTTAACAAGCGTACAAAAGCATTTTGGTGAGAAATTTCCAGAAAATAATTATTCGTGATGGAATTCAAGCGTGATAGTGTGATTTCTTTATAATTGGCTGGAAAACCACGAGTGGCTATCGTTAGAGCACTCCAACATTTACATGTGAATAAATATTTTGTGTCTCGTACTATCGGTCGCTACCTTGATACTGGTAACGGAGCCCGACGTCAAGGGAGTGGACGGAAGAAAACAGCAACATCAGCAGAAATGGTTTGAAAAGTAAAGAAACGACTTGATCGAAACCCGCGTCGCAGTGGCTGAAAAATGACTCGTGAGTGGAACATGTAGCAATATTTCATTCGGCAAATATTGAAAAATAAGCTCGGGCTAAACCCATTGAAATTCCAAAATATGCAAGAACTTATACCGCAACAGAAAGAAAATAGACTCAAAAGAGCTAAAGAGTTGCTTCGCTTGGTCGAAAGTGGTCGAATTTGGTTTTCTCCGATGATGATGATGAGAAAACATTCGTTGTCCAGCAGTTTGTGAACAAACAAAATGATCGTGTTTCCTTGCCAAAGAGGTCAGCTGAAAATGTGCACCTTCGGTTGGCCACCAGAACTCAAGCGCCGGCTATAGTGATGGTGTGGGCCGCCATAACAGCCGATGGTCGCTTTCCGCCCGTATTAATCGACCATGGCATCAGAATAAATTCTGAATATTATCGGGAAAATATTCTGGAGGGTGTATTACAGCCTTGGGCACGCCAATATTTTGGACGCAGACCTTGGATATTCCAAAAGAACTCGGAACCATCGCACTCAGCACGCGTCACCCAAGAATGGTTACAAAATGAGGTTCATCGCTTCATTTCTAGCGCACAATGGCCACCAAAATCTCCAGATAACAATCCCTTGGACTATTGTGTCTGTAGGATTTTGGGTTGGCACTAAAAAATACCAAAGTGTCGATCACGTCAAGCAAGCGCTTCGCCGGGAATGGGCCAAAATACCTCAGAGAAACATTCGGGCAGCGTGTGACGGTTTCATTGGCCGTTTGAAGGCCATAATTCGTGCCAAAAGTGACCAATCCGAACAGATTTAAACTTATTCTAAAATCGGATGCTATTTCCGACATTTTTTGCTTTCATTCAGTAAAATTAAAGAAAAATGTAAAAAATATGTCGTGTGACTTTGTTGCAGTTTTTATCTCACCCTGTACTGGTTGTCCCAAAATTTTAATTGTACCAAACTTAGTACACATAAGTACGAATTTTCAAAAATGTCTACATACCTCTGTTCGACAATGCAATAGTAATCTTATTTAAAAAAAAATCCAGCATTCCAATTCTATCGGTTTATCCACATACAAATCGTACCAAATTTAGTGGCGTTTAGTACTTTTCGTATACATGAGTACACAAGGACCAAAGCTACATCCTTACATCGACCCTGCTCCTCAACCTTGATTCCCATTCCAAATGTCAAATTTTTAGCTCTAACCGTTCGATGATATGAAATGGTACCAAATGTGTGCTAATATCCAAAAGCCCTTTGCTACAAGGGTAGTAGTGCCAAATACAAAGAGTTCCATATTTCCGTCGTTCAAGTACCCATCCTTATCGGACACCTTGGAACCAAGAGTGACTCTCAGCCAAAATTTCAAGATTCTAGCTTCAACTGTTTCGTTTGGGCGTTGATGAATCATTAAGTCAGTCCGTCAATTACTTTACTCTTTTATGAATAAAGATTTCTTTAAGGGAGTTACTCTAGCTTTTAAGTCGGCAAATTTTGACTCTTAAAGGCTGAATTCCTGAAATTCGAAAATTTAGCGTTTTTTTAAACGGTTTAATTAAATATTTGAATAACAGATACAACAGCTAGTATCTCTCGGGTTCAATAAACTCCAGGACATATGCACTGAACCCAAAAAAAAAAACGTAATCCTTAATTACCCCGCAAAAAAGTGGTAGCGTTACAACAGTAATGCCAAAAGTTCATAGCCTCTTCGAATGTGGTTGTTTCAGACGTTTCTATTTTTTTCTGATTTTTTTCTTTATTTTATTTTTTTTTTTTTTTTTTTTGAGGTCACACAAATGTATATTTTTTATTTCTCATTCCTAGGCTTTGGGCTAAGTCAGGCTAACGCGACAACACAGAACAGAAGGAAGTCGTCGTTATGTGTGTTTTTTTCATGTGTGACTGCACAAATGTCAATAATCCTTAAACCTTTTGACGGTTGGAATGGCGAGAAGGATAAACTTATGTGTGTGTGTGTGTGTATTTTGTAATCATTGGTTAAGAGGGAGCCTAAAAGAGGTTGTGGTTTTTTCACACACCACTGACTAGGCGATGAAAGAGGCCAAAATGCACACACACACACAAAAACACATATAATCTGAACACACACACTCACACACATTTGGAGCCTAGGCATTTAATGTTATTTATTTTTCAAGCTTTTAGTGTGATTAAATATAGCTGATGTTGCTGCTGTTACAGCTGCTCCAATGTTTGTTTCACATTGCTCTCTTATTCTTCTTCCCGTTGTTGTTATTGTTTTTGTTGTCCTCCTCTTCGTTGTTGTTTTTGTTGGGCATATTAGCAAGTGAGTGGTTTGGATGTGGGAATCCTGTTATGTTTTTGTTTTTTTTTTGTTTTGTCTGTTCGCTGTGGTTAAAAAGCCCTAAATGAAACCAACCACATAGATTAAAATGCTTTTCAGTAACGGCTTAAAACGTCCTGAGGGATATTTTCGCTGTGTGTGTTTGTTTGATTGAGGATTGTTCACAACGGTTTTTATTACGTGTGGCCGGTGTGTGCATCGTTACATCAGACATAGTTAACGATATTAAAGTGAATAGTGTGTTTTTGGGGTTTTATGCCATCATCACATTGTAGGGACTAAAGATCCTGAATCCTTTTTTTGTTTGTGTTTTTTTTTTTTTTTTTTTTGGGAGTAGCCCCAAAAGAACATTTATATAAATTATAAAAAACGGAGTTTTAACTATTTTTGGACAGTATATATTTTTTTATAGTTGAGACAAGTGGATCATTCTAATAAAACTCTAATAAAAACATCAATTTAAATTTATTTCTGTCACTTTACCCAAATATAAACATCATATACTAACCGAATTGACTCTTTCTATCTCTTTCAGGTATGTGGGTATACTCTTCAGAATAATATTTTGGGTAAGAATTTTTTTAAAATCTGATGACAATTAAAGTGACTATAGGTTACTTGAATTTTGCAAATATAGCTTTATTAAAACTAGTTTATTTTGTGAAGCGTTTACCTGGCCTCTCCATAGGATTACACGGCCTGAGTTTCGATTTTTGGTACCGTCACCTGTAATTCTTCTTTCAATAAGTGACACTTGAGATATTATAATAAAATATTTCACAAATAGTGTCTAGATTGCTTTTATATCAATAAAAATCGGGTGGCAGGCAATTCATCTGAATACATTCGAGGAGAAAGGAATTTTTTCAGGTGAAAAGATTTCGGCTAGGAAATATTGGTGTTTTTGTGGGATCAGAGGCCATTCTATGGATAATTCTCTATCTGAAATGAATCACGTTGCCTACGATGTGAAGGGAATAGCACTAATAGATCTGGCTCAGAAATGTTTGCGGCATTGCTAGCTCAACTGCTAATGCTTAGGAAGTACTCGAGTAAATTGTTCTTAGTTGGGAGTTAGTTACTACCGGCTAGGAGGTAATCAGGTATATCGCTTTCGGCTTTACAGTATTTGAGCATCGTTTGGTTTGGTTCTTGAAAAAATATTCATAAAAAATCCACGTTTGGTTCTTGAAAAAAATATTCAATAAAAAATCCACGTTTGGTTCGTGAAAAAATATTCATAAAAAATCTACGTTTGGTTCTTGAAACAATATTCAATAAAAAATCCACGTTTGGTTCTTGAAAAAATATTCAATAAAAAAATCCACGTTTGGTTCTTGAAAAAATATTCATAAAAAGTCCACGTTTGGTTCTTGAAAAAATATCCATAAAAATCCACGTTTGGTTCTTGAAAAAATATTCATAAAAAATCCACGTTTGGTTCTTGAAAAAATATTCAATAAACAAAATCCACGTTTGGTTCTTGAAAAAAATATTCAATAAACAAAATCCACGTTTGGTTCTTGAAAAAAATATTCAATAAACAAAATCCACGTTTGGTTCTTGAAAAAATATTCATAAAAAATCCACGTTTGGTTCTTGAAAAAATATCCATAAAAAATCCACGTTTGGTTCTTGAAAAAATATTCATAAAAAATTCAAGTTTGGTTCTTGAAAAAATATTCATAAAAAATCCACGTTTGGTTCTTGAAAAAATATTCATAAAAACCAAGTTTGGTTCTTGCAAAAATATTCATAAAAAATCCACGTTTGGTTCTTGAAAAAATATTTATAAAAAATCCACGTTTGGTTCTTGAAAAAATATTCAATAAAAAATCCACGTTTGGTTCTTGAAAAAATATTCAATAAAAAATCCACGTTTGGTTCTTGAAAAAATATTCAATAAAAAATCCACGTTTGGTTCTTGAAAAAATATTCAATAAAAAATCCACGTTTGGTTCTTAAAAAAATATTCAAAAAAAAATCCTTGACAAAATATTCATAAAAAATCCACGTTTGGTTATTGAAAAAATATTCAAAAAAAAAAAAAAAACCGCATTTGGTCCTTTAAAAATATTCAAAAAAAATTCGCATTTGGTCCTTGAAAAAATATTCATAAAAAATCCTCGTATGGTCCTTTAAAAATATTCAAAAAATCCACATTTGGTCTTTGAAAATTATTAATAAAAAACCACGTTTATTCCTTAAAAAATACTCATAAAAAATGCACGCTTGTTTCTTAAAATATATACAAAAAATCCAGTTCAAAACAAACTACGATTGGTCTACAAAAAATCAAGTTTGTACCCAAAAAAAAAAATAAAAAAACTTTTCGTCCTAAAAAATCTACCAATATTAAAAAACACGTATGGTCCTTAAAAATTTATGTTTGCTCAATAAAAAAATCCACTTTGGTCTTTGGAAATATTACTACTTCACGTTTGATCCTTAATAAATACTCTTAAAGATCCATTTTTGGTCCTTAAAAATATTCGTAGGAAATCCACGTCTAGTCCTTTAAAGATTCTTAAACAAAATCTGAAAGAAATCACGGTTTGTGGCTCCCAAATTCCTTGAACAAATTTCTTAAAAGACCACTTCTGGTGCTTGCTAAGGTCCTTGAAAAGCTATCATCAAAAAAATGTTGACTCTAAAAGTTCTTGAGAAAAGTATGCTGAAAAATCTACATTCAGTAGATCCTTGTAGGTCCTTGAGAAAATACTTGAACAAATCTCACATTTTGTACCTCTGATGGTCCTTGAAAAAGGTATTCCTAAAGAATCCACATTTAATAGCTCTGAAGGTCCTAAAAATATTTTTAAAAAGTCTTTTGGAAAATTATTCTTAATAGGAACAGGTCTGAAGATCTTAAAGCCCATACAAATAATCAGAGAATCCACATATGATGTATTTAAGAAAATCGCTAAAATTCTACGCTTCGTGGCTCTGATGGTGCTTTTAAAAATATTCTTAAAAATCCCTGGGGGTCCTGACGACATTTTTTTAATGTCCTTTAAATATTTTTAAGTCCTGAACAAATATTCTTAAAAACAAAAGTTTGGTGGCTCTAAAGGTCCTCGGAGAAATATTCTTGAATAAATTTGTAAGATCCACAGTTTTTTGTTCTAAACGTCCTTGAAAAAAATATTTTTAAAAAATCCCGGTTTGTGACGCTAAAGGTCCTTGGTAAATATAACTAAAAATACACATTTCAGACTCTGATGGTTCTCGGAAAAATATTCCTTAAAAATCCACGTTTGGTGGCTGCGAAAGTCCTTGAAAAATTCCAGGTTTGGTGGCTCTGTAGCTCTTTGAAAAATTATTCTTAAAACCCACTACCGTTAGCTCTGAAAGCCCTTGAAAAAATGGAATAAAATGTTTTTTTTTTTTTTTTGTAGTCTGATGATCCTTCAGAATATATTCCTAGTCAGTTTACGTTTGGTGGTTTTCAATGTCCTTGAAAAAATATGCTTAAAGTGTCCGTCTAGCGGCTAAAAAAACACGTTTCCGATCCTAAAACAAAAGTTGAAAACAAAAGTTTGGTGGCTCTAAAGTTCCCCAGAGAAATATTCTTGAAAAGTTTTTGAGACCCTATAAAATCCAGTTTTTTGTTCTAAACGTCCTTGAAAAAAATATTCTTAAAAATACCGGTTTGTGACGCTAAAGGTCCTTGGTAAATATAACAAAAAATACACATTTCGGACTCTGATGGTTCTTGGAAAAATATTCCTTAAAAATCCACGTTTGGTGGCTGCTAAAGTCCTTGAAAAATTACAAGTTTGGTGGCTCTGTTTCTCCTTGAAAAATTATTCTTAAAACCCACTACCGTTAGCTCTGAAAGCCCTTGAAATTTTTTTTTGTCTGATGATCCTTTCCAATTTCCTTGAAAAAATAAGCTTAAAGTGTCCGTCTAGCGGCTAAAAAACACGTTTCCGATCCTAAATCTTCTTGGAAAAATATTCCTAAAAATCCATGTTTGGTGATTCCTAAGGTCTTGAAAAATGCTACGTCTGGTGGCTCTGAAGGTCCTTGAAAAAATATTCTTCAAACCCACAAATTATTGCTCTCAAAGTCCTTGGAAAAATATTAATAAAAAATGATTTTTTTTTGGCTTGGTGATCTTCAAAAATTTATTGTAAAAAGTCCACATTTGGTGGTTCCAAGGTCCTTGAAAAAATATTCGTAAAGTATCTGGGTCTAGTGACTCTTAGGGCCCTTGGAAAAAAATCCTAATTCTTGTAAAACCCTGGTGGCTCTAAATATATTCTTAATCCGTGTTTAGGGCTCTTCAGTCCAAATAAATATTTTGTGAAAGCTACCTTAGAAAGGTCCTTGAAAAAATATTGTTTAATATCCTTGAAAAGTATTCCTAAAAATCCACATTTGGTTGCTTGCAAGGTCCTTGGAAAATAATCTTTATTTTTTAAGGTTGTTGTTTTGGTGTCTTTAAAAATGCTTCAAATATATTTTCCTAAAAATCCACGTTTGCTAGCTATAAGGATCCTTAAATATATTTTTAAAATTTTTCCGGAAAGAAAGGCCTAAGGTCCGCTAAAAGATGTACTTAAGAAATCCGCGTTTGGTGGGGCTAAAGGTATTAGAAAACACATTCTCAAATAATCCACGTCTTTTGGTTCTGATTGGATTTGGAAAAAATGTTACTAAAATACTATGTTTCCAGCTCTAAAAACCTCAAAATTGTATTTTAAAAAAAATCCACGGTTGTGCCTTAAGCAATTCTCGGGTGGTTGCTCTGAGGGTTCTCGAAAACATATTCCTATAAATTTGCGTTTATGGCTCTAAAATTCCATTAAAAAATATTTCAAAACAAATCTAAATTTACTAGGCTTTGTTGTAATTTTTTTCAAAAAAATTCACCAAATTTTCAGAATTCCAATCCGAAATAAAACCGAATGAGCAACATTTCGAGCTCAAATACTGCCAATATAGTCTGTAGCACAAATTTCACTTTGCACATGATGTTGCGTTTCTGGGAAGAAGTGATATTTTTGCACTTTTATTTATTCTTCACTTATTTCCCTAATACATCCATTTAATGGGAAACGTTTGCTCCTCGGGGCTACTATTTTGTTACTATATACTTCACACATACACACACATACTGACACTGAATGAAGAATATCTCTCTACCACAGCCTCTTCTGGTTGGCGTCCTCTGTGTGTGTGTGTTTTTGCCAAGCTTGTGCCAAACTGCGTGACAACGAAAATAAGAACACAATTTATATCAGTCATAAAACATGTTTTGATGTTGCCACCTACCTCCCCCACCCACCCTGAAAAACGTACAATTTCCCAGCAAAACAAGAAACAATACCGAAAAAGGAAGGTTAATTTTTTTCTTGGAAAATGCTGTTCTGTGCCCCCAATTCTCTGACTACCCTGGCAAAACCTTTAAGGCCAAATGTTTCAAAATAACAAGCCATTCAATGCCAGAAGTAAGTCTTTCTTCTTTTTTTTTTTTGTTGGTTCTGGCAAACCATTCATGGTATTCATTCCTGTTACTGGGAAATCGAAGTATTGTCCCGCAGAACCGGCAACAAGAGAGAAAAACACAACAACAAAAAATGGAACAAAATGTAAATAAAATTGTATGGGAACAACAACAACAACAGTAACAAGGACGCATGTATGCATGCAGGTTCGCTTGAAGACATATAAACAATTGAAGCATTTACTGAGACACGAAGGCAAATTCAAGCGAACCATTTAAATAGATATTAAATGAAGATGTTACCCCGAACCGATATCGTATGTGTAGGTATGTAGGGGATCCATTCTTCCGCTTACAATACAAGCAAATAGAAATTTTGGTTGTGGCCCCAAGAGCTATTTTTTTGTTTGTGTTGTATGTGAGTGTGTGCCACAATAGAGTTATTTCACTGTGCCAAGGGAGACAAATTGTGTCCAATATTTTTGCAATGGTAATGGAGAAATATTGTGAAATTCGTTATCCCTCTGTTGGCAATAGATTATTTCGTTAAAAGATAATTTTCTATTGATGGAATTTTAAAATTTCTGGAAATTATTTTTTTAAGATATATTGCAAATAAAATTAATTATTTACTGCGTTGTAGACATCGAGGTGAGGATTAATATTTGCTTTTAAATTGGGGACGTTGTTTTAATTTTTTTTTTTTTGTAGGCGTAGTTGAATTTTTATTCATTCTTTAATTATACCCTTAGAAGGTATATTTCATTTGATACGGCCAAATAGTGCCTTATCGAAATAACGGTTTTAGACCCTAGGTCCCTTCGGACCAAATCCGTTTCAGGATATTTGGAGTCGATCTAGCGATGTCCGTCCGTCCGTCTGTCTGTCTGGGACGCATGATAACTCTCGAAGGAAGTATACGATTTGATCCAAACTTGGTACATCGTAATATTATTGTCAAACTTAGATCGAGTTCGGAGATGGACAATATCGGCCCACTGCTTCTGGTACTTCCCACACAAAATGTCTTAATTTTCAAAGGAAATAATTTACTGCACAGAAAAAGAAAGGATAATCCTATTTTGTTCAAACTTTCCGAATCCTAATATTTGCATCAGTGCTAAACTAGACAATATCGGTTCACACCATCAAGTACCTCCCACAACATTTTGTCAACATTTTGAATAATTATAAGTCTTATAAAATGTCACAATATTGTTATTAAACAAAGGTTTGGATTGAAGATGGAATATATCGGTTCACTCCTTTTGGTACCTCCCCCCACAAAGGGTTAAAATTTTGAATATCCAAGAAGCTCATAAAATACGAAATTAACATCCGATTATACTCAGACTTGGTACATCTCAATATTTCCATCAACACAAGATCTGTTATAAAGATGGGAGAGATCGGACCACTCTTCTGGTACCTCTCCCTCAAAGTGTTGATGTTTTAAATAACCAAAATAATCATAATATCCGAAATAAGCATATAATTCTCTTCAAATTACACACACACCACAATGTTTTTTATTAACCCAAGGTCTGGTGCGAACATAGGATATATCGGTCTACTCCTTCTGGCACCTCCCTCACAAGGAGTCAACATTTGGAATACTCATGAAGCTCATAAACCACGAAATTAACATCCGATTATATTCATACTTGGTACATCTCAACATTTCCATCAACACAAGATCTGTTATGAAAATGGGAGGGATCGGACTATTTTTTCTGGTACCTCTTGCACAAAGGGTTCTAGATTTTGGAAAACAAACTCTCAAAGGTAGCGAAATAAGCAACCAACTCTCTTCAAATTTCACACAAAAAAATATTTTTATACCCTCCACCTTGGAAAGGAGGGTATATTAACTTTGTCATTCCGTTTGTAACATCCTTAAATATTCGTCGTAGACCCCATAAAGTATATATATATATTCATAATCAGCATAAAATTCTAAGTCGATATAACGATGTCCGTCTGTCTGTTGAAATCACGATACAGCCCACATTATTTGACGCACCAAAATTTAGCAGAGCAATTCGAATTGTGTCTGGGATGGTTGGTATTGAAAATGAGATATATCGGTCCACGTTCTGGTATAGTCCCCATATAACGGTACCTCCCGATATTTGGAATTTTGATGATTTATGCCACATTTTTTCACGGATTTGTCTGAAAATTGGTATTTGTAGGTCATAACGTGTGGCAAAACATTGCATGTATAGGTCCAGGTTTTGGTATAGCCCCCATATAATGGTACCTCCCGATATTCGATATTTTGATTATTTTTGCCACATTTTTTTAACGGATTTGTCTAAAAATTGGTATTTGCTGGTCATAATCGGTTCCAGCTCCGGTTGCGAAACATTGCATGTATGGGTCCATGATTTGGTATAGCTCCCATATAACGGTACCTCCCGATATTCGGTAATTTGATGACTTTTTGCCACATTTTTTTTCACGTGTTTGTCTGAAAATTGGTATTTGTAGGTCATAATGGGTTCTAGCTCCGTTGGCGAAACCTTGCATGTGTAGGTCCACGATTTGGTATAGGCCCCATATAACTGTACCTTCTGATAGTCGTCATTTTAATGGTTGTTGCCACATTTCCTCTAATGTTTCTTTTACCCTAAGGTGGAGGGTATTAAAAGTTTGGCCCGGCCGAACTTAATGTTTTTTTACTTGTTGCTAACACAAGCTAACAAGTCACAAATGGAATGAAGGATAGATGTACCCACAGTGGTTTTTGGATATTCGAAATTTAAGGTTAGGTAAAAATACTAAAATGGTACTAAACTTATAAAATAGTACCATTTGGTACTACGTCAACAGATAGAGCCAACAATTTGGTATAAGAATCAAGGTTGGAAAATAAATTTGATATATGAAGGCAGTTTTAGAAATGTGTACTAAGTGTGCGAACTGTACCAAATGATTCTAAATTTGGAAAATTTTGGCTTAAGATGACTGGATGAAGCTGCAATTTTAATTTTTGTATTGGGGTCCCTGTTGGTAGTATGTTCCTGGTAAAGAGTTGGACTTGGAAATGTGTATTTGGTATAATTCGGTATTGGGTTAACAAATAGTTCTTGAAATCTAAAAATTTGATATTGGGGTCCACCATTCAAGTTTAGCCTGGGCATAAAGAGTCGGTTTCGGAAATGTGTACCATAATTGTACGAAAAAGTTCTGAATAATACTATATTTGGTATTGGGCGAAGGGATGGAGATAACATTCTGAAACTTGAAATTTAGTTACTGTGCTTGAGATTTGGCGGTGGTTTGAAAATGTGTCTAATATTGGTACGAAAAGTACTAAGTGGTACTTAATTTGGTATTGAGTGAAGGGATAGGGCTGGAAATTTAATATTGAGGTCTCTATTGGTATCTGGAATTAAAATACGGAGATGGTTTTAGAAAATTGTACTTTAATTGTACGAAAAGTACCAAATTTCTTATTGGGTCTTAAGTTAGAACTGATTTTCTGAAATTTGATGTGGAGGCCACATTTGGTGTCTGTGTTTTTGAGATATAGGGGTGATATTGGAAATTTGTACTATAAATGTACCATAAGTACTAAATTGTAATACTTTTGCTTTTGGGCAAAGTCACTTTTGGAACCTATGGTTGAGAGAAAGAGCTGGTTTTGGATATGCGTACTAAAACTGTACTAATTTTGGTGATGGGGGAAATTAAAAAGCTAATATACTGAAATTAGATGTTAAGGTCATTGTTGCTATCTGAACTTGAGATATGGAGACTGTTTTGAAATTGCGTACTTTAACTGTACGATAATAACTAAATGTTAATAAATTAGTATTGGGTGAAGGGATTGAGCTGAGATCCTAAATTTGGTATATATGTCACAGTTGGTGTCTGCGTTTGAGGTATGGAGTTGGTTTTGGAAATTCGTACTATGAACGTATGGAAAGTGCAAAATGCCACAAAATGTGCCGTTGTGTGTTGAGACATACGAGGTGGCGTAAATGTAATCCTCCTATCAGAAAATGCTATAAATATTGCGATTGAGCCCTAATTTTTGGTCTGTTTTGACATTTTTGTTGTAAATACATGCAAAATACACGTTGATAAACAATGTTACGCCACACTGCTCCAGAACGTGGAGAATTGGTGACTATTTATTTGACCAACAATCGATCGGTGACTTTGGCACAAAGTGAATTTCGTCGGAGATTTCCTGGCCGTATAATGCCTACTGGTGAAACAATGTGACTTTTAGCCGCTCGCCTTAAAGAGGCTGGCACAACAAAAGTTTCTGGCAGACCTCGGAGTATCCGTTCTGCAGAAAATATTGATGCTGTACCCGAGGATGTCATGGAAGCGCCGTCGACATCGACCAGACGAAGTGCCACGCAAATATAGTCATGAGTGATGAGGCCCATTTCCATCTTAATTCGGGTGTAACCCACGAAGAACCAGTACACCCGCTCAGAGTCGCTATATTGTGAGTTGTTTTCGCCGGGCCAAACTTTTGATACCTTTGGATAAAGAAAATATTTTTACTTAAAAGTATCTGAATTCAAATACAGTACGACAGTTTGAATAATGCTTCTGAACTTTTCAAAAAAAAAAAAAAACCTAAAATGGGTGAGGCCGTTATATGTGGGCCATATCAAAACGGAAACCTCCATACACAATTTTATATTTCAAGGATTATCATCTACCAAATCTTCTTAAATGTCAAATTTGAAACGATTTCGTGAGTTAATATGGCTAGAATTATCAAAATACAGAATATTGGTGGGTATATGATGTCTCGTGTTGATACATGCTACCTTATACAGTGTATTGTGCCAACGTGCTAAAATTTGAAGATTCTATTAAAAAACAGTTTTTTTCTACCTTTTAGTATGAACTTCCAATAATCCCGCCTCTAACCTCTACTCGCCAACACCTAACCATATGCCAATTGATATCTACCTCCATCACATAACCCAGCAAAATCTCAATTTCGTATTCCATTCTCCCACTGTATATTCTGTTTTTATAAAAACCCCAAAAATAAAACGCTCACAACAACACCGACTACCCATTCAATTTTCATTGATTGAAAGAACTGTAACTTAAGGGATTTAAATGACAGAACCGACAAAAAGTAACTCAAAAAGTTTTGTTTTCCACACAAGCCAAGCCACCCATGCGATAACAACAGCAACTGCTGTATCCCTACTCGCTCTCCTCTCTCTCGCTCTCCTCTAGCTCAATTTTAGATTTTACCTTATGAAATGTGGCAATTTCGTGTGTGTGTGTGTGTATGTGTGTGTGTGGAATGGTTATAGGTAAATTTTGATTTTCACAATACCCAACGTTTACACAAGCAGGTGACAGAGGTCGGTTTGCCAGAGGCGGGCAGGAAGAGAAAGCTGAAAAACTTTTGGCAATGTTTAGTAGTTTTTCATCTTTATTGATGGAAATTTTATGCGTTAGAAACAACAACGCAACTACAACCTCCATATTTTCAACTACTTACCCTACTGGGTATCTTAGACCCCAAACACAACAAGAACCACGGTCATCATCATGGCTGGTTTCGGTGCGAACTTTCTGCAGAGATATTTGCATTTAAGCCACCTTCGGATTTTTTGGACAGAATATCCTTATTTTTTGTGGGGTGGGTGGAAGTGGGGGTTTGGTTTTGTGGTTTTGTAACAACATTCAAATTGAATGGAAATGAATTGTTCAACAGATTGAGTTTGATTTTTTAATGGCCCTAAATGGATGGGAGGGAGGTAGGTAAATTAAAGATTTACCAAATAAATGGGAAAACCGAATTTATGTCACTTGTCGTGCAATGCCTGGTGTTTGGGTTTTTTTTTTTTTGGGTGGTAGAAGACCATAGTTTTGTATTTTATCTTTCGAAATTAGGTCACATGGCATTGGTAATACAATTTTGTATTGATTTTAGTTTTCTGTCCACAATTGCAATTTGAATATGGGGTTAATTAAAAGAAGTTTGAAAGTGAAAGAAAAAAATTGAAAGTTTTTTTTTATGGACTGGGCTACGGAGTGATTAAAAGTGGGAAATATATTAAAAAAAATAAATAAATCAAGACATATTTTAAGTTTTTAAATAGCGAAAATTTTTTGGAATAGCTTAAAATAAATATCCTACTTTTTATAACCTCCACCATAGTATGGAGGGTATATTAAGATGGTCTTTACGTTTGTAACACCTCGAAATATACATTTTAGACCCCACATCATAAAATACTATGTAGATTTAGCGATGTCCGTCTGTCCCTCTGTGGAGATCACTCTAGCTTCCCAACGAAATGAAGTAGGTTGATAAAATTCTACTCAAATATACATTTTTCCTGTATGACTTTTGGTATTGAAACCGGGCCATGTCCACGTTTTAGTATTGCCCCCATATAATGGTACCTCCCTATTTTCGGTATTTTGGTTTTTAAGTGACATTATGCACGGGAAATATTTTAAATTTGAAGTTCCCAATGGATATTACAGCCTGTGACAGACAATTGTCTATGCAGACCCACGTCTTCGTATAGCTCTCATATAACGGTACTTCTCGATATTCGGTATTTTGATGATTTTAGCGACTTTATTCACCGGAATTGTTCCAAATTTTGTATTTGAAGTTCCTAATGGATATTACAGCCTATGACAGACAATTGTCTGTGCAGGTCCACGACTTCGCATAGCCTTCATATAAGGGTACCTACCGATATTCGGTATTTTGATGATTTTAGCGACATTATTTACCGGAATTATTTCAATATTGGTATTTAGAATTCGTAATGGATACTACAGCCTGTGATAGAAAATTGTCTATACAGGCCCAGGTCTTCGCCCTATATAACGGTACCTCCCTATATTCCGAATTTTGATGATTTTAGCTACATTATTCACCAGACTTTTTTCAAGTTTCATATTTGAATATTGTAATGGCTTATGACAAAAGTTGTCTATGCAGGCCCACGTCTTCGTATAGAGCCCAATATAACGGCAATATTCGGAATTTTTAGGATTTTAACAAAATTTTAATGGTTTTAATTTAAATTGTTTGATACCCTCAGCCATATGGCTACAGAGGGTATATATATTTTGATAGGGCCAAAACGTGCCTCATTGAAATAATGGTTTTAGACCCTAAGTCTCTTTGGGCCAAATCGATTTCAGGATATTTGGAGTCGATCTAGGTGCGTTCGTCCGTCAATCTGTCTTGCTGGTAAGCACGATAACTTTCAAAGGGATATCCAAACTTGCTGCTTAGTAATATTATTATAAAACTTAGATCGAGTTCGGAGATGGGCAATATCGCTCCACTCCTTCTGCTACCTCCCACACAAAATGTCAAAATTGTCGAATAAAAAAAATAATTCACTGCATAGAAAGAGAAAATATGATCCGATTTTGCTCCAACTTTGCGAATCCTAATATTTGCACCAGTGCTAGGTCAAGTGCGAAAATGGACAATATCGGTCTACTCCATCAAGTACCTCCCCCACAAAGGTTCAACATTTTGAATAATTAAAACTCTTATAAAATGTGATGTTAGTGTCCGACTGTCCTCAAATTACACACACCGCAATATTTTTATTAGCCCAAGGTCTAGTGTGAAATTGGGACATATCGGTCCTCTTCTTCTGGTACCTCCCCCAAAAAGGGTCAAAATTTTGAATATTCATGGAGCTCATAAAACACGAAATTAACATTCGATTTCATTCGGACTTGACACATCTCAATATTTCCATCAGCATAAAATCTGTTAGAAAGATGGTACAGATCGGATCATTCCTTGTGGTACCTCCCCCACAAAGGGGCAAAGTTTTGAACAACCAAAACGATCATAAAATCCGAGATAAGCATCCGGTTCTCTTCAAATTACACACATCACAATATTTTTATTAACCCATCGGTCCACTCCGTCTGGTACCTCCCCCACAAAGGATCGACATTTTGAATATCAATAGAGCTTATAAAACGCGAAAATAACATCCTATTCCATTCAGACTTGGTACATCTCAATATTTCCATCACGACAAGATCTGTTATAAAGATGGTAGAGATCGGACCATTCCTTCTGCTACCTCCCCCACAAAGGGTCAAAGTTTTGAATAATCAAAACGATTATAAAACCCGAAATAAGCATTCGGTTTTCTTCATATTTCACACATCCCATTATTTCTACTAATACTAAATCTGATGCGAAGATGGAATGTATTGGACCACTCCTTCTGGTACCTCCCCCACATAGGGTCAACGTTTTGAATATCCATGAAGCTCATAAAAACCAAATCAAGATTTGATTCCATTCAGACTCGTTTCATATGAATATTTCCATCAACGCAAGATCTGTTATAATGATGTAGAGATCAGACCATTTGTTCTTGTACCTCCCCCTCAAAGGGTTCAAGATTTTGAAAAAAACAAAAATGCACAAAGACATAATACCCTGACCACAGTGTGGTGTAGGGTATAAAAAACACAAAAAGCGGAATAAGCATCCAACCCTCTTCAAATTTCACACACTCACAAACATTTTTGCTAACACAAGATCTGTTGTGAATATGATATATATCTAAAAACCTCTTGTGGTACCTCAACCACAAAGGGTCAAAATTTCAATAATTTTGTCTGTCATAATTTGCGGAACATGTCAGCGATTCCTTACAACTTGATATATCTAAATATTTATCATAACCAGAAATCAGAAATGAATATGGAATTTATGATTTCGCATAAAGGATACCAGGATACCAAAATTTGGCGAACTTATTGGGAAATTATACTAAATCGTAAAAATACTTAAAATCGGAATTTACCTTTATATGGCGGCTTAATCAAATGGGGGACCGACATTACCATTTTATTTTAAATTCACAGTTCTATATCAAACTTCAAGGCACTGTCTTAAATTTTTGAAAAATATAGCTCAACAAATATTTGTGTATGTTAAAGGCTATATATTGGCCACTAAAAAGAGTATCCTAAGAAGCTAAATCCGTTTTGCGGATTTTTTCCACTAACGATTACCACACCTCAAATTTGCCACAACTCGTTCCGACAACTCGTAGCGAAATTGGAAAAACGCTAAGTTTATCAACTTAGCGTTTTTTAATTTAAACCAAAATTGGAGATATTCTTTATAGTACATATTAATTTTTCAAATTTCTATTGTTCAGAGAGCCATAATGAAATTGTTTCTAAAATATTTCTGTCTTTGACATTTCACCCAAAAGTTAAAGTCATTCATCCTTAATAAAATAAAAGATTTTTTCCTTTTTTTTTGTATATCGCCAATTAATTTTCCTATTAATTTTTCTAACACCTTATACATTACCCAACCCCTCTACCCCCAATAACCCAACAAGTGTCACATCAGAACAAATACATTTGAACATTGATGTCATTAACCTTTTCAACAACTTTTCAACAGTCAAAAAATATACCAGCACTTAACACCAATTGCTTCAGTTGCGTATACAAAAAAAAAAGAAGAACAAAAAAAAAACAACGAAAAAAGACAAGACATATATCTTCCAAATGCCACAAAATCTACCTACAACAGCAAAAGTACCATTCGTCATGTCAAATATCTTAACCGCTCAATTCATACGCACACTCATTGACTCCATCAACTTTTTGACACTTTATTTTGATCGGTTTCCCCTAAAATTAATTTTTGGAAACAAAAAACAAAACCAGAATGAAATGAAATGGAATGAAACTGTAACACCCACACACACGATCAGCCGATACTCACTTCAAATTTGGTTATTTGTGCGTGGCATTGTTATTCCAACAAATAACCACATTTATGACTATAATGTGAGTGTGTGTGTGTGTGGTTGGTATTTGGGGAACAAAAAATATGTAGCTGCTGGTGCGTAAGATAAATATCTGAGCATAAAAATATACACAAGTATATTTAGTTAAGACGAATTTTCTAAGTCCTACAGCTCTTCTATTGATAAGAGAGCCTTTAAAGAGGTTCTCTTGACGGAAGAGGCTTTAAAGCTCTTCAAAGGATTGAAAGGCTACAATAGCCTTTAAAGCTCTTTTAAAGCTAGAAGAGCCTTTAAAGCTCTTTTATAGCTAAAAGAGACTTTAGAATTTTTTGTAGCTAAAAGCGCCTGTAGAGCTCTTTTATAGCTAGAAGAACCTTTAAAGCTCTTCTATAGCTAGAAGAGTCTTTAAAGCTCTACTATAGCTAGAAGAGCCTTCAAAGCTCTTATATAGCTAGAAGATCCTTTAAAGCTCTACTATAGCTAGAAGAGCCTTCAAAACTCTTCTATAGCTAGAAGAGCCTATAAAGCTCTTCTACAGCTAGAAGCTATAGTTAGAAGAGCCTTTAAAGTTTTTCTATAGCTACAAGAGCCTTTAATGCTCTTCTATGGCTGAAAGACCTGTTGAAGCTCTTATATACCTGGAAGACCTGCTGAAGCTCTTCTATACATAGAAGACCTGCTGAAGCTCTTCTATACATAGAAGACCTGCTGAAGCTCTTCTATACATAGAAGACCTGCCGAAGCTCTTCTATACATAGAAGACCTGCCGAAGCTCTTCTATACATAGAAGACCTGCCGAAGCTCTTCTATACATAGAAGACTTGCCGAAGCTCTTCTCTACATAGAAGACCTGCCGAAGCTCTTCTCTACATAGAAGACCTGCCGAAGCTCTTCTATACCTCGAAGACCTGCTGAAGCTCTTCTATACATAGAAATGTAGAAGACCTGCTGAAGTTCTTCTATACATTGAAATCTTATGAGGCCCGCTCTTTTTTCTACTATGAAGAGCATTTAGAATTTTTTTTTCGTAGATTATGATCTTCAGGAGGGAAAAAAAAACAATTTATTCAAAGCTCATCTCGTTATCTCAGTGCCTTACAACCTGTATGACAAACCTATCTAACCACTCAAGTTGCTTGATGCTATTCATATATTTCTAAGTCTATATATATTTTCTATAGCTAGAAGAGCCTTTAAAGCTCTTCTATAGCTAGAAGAGCCTTTAAAGCTCTTCTATAGCTAGAAGAGCCTTTAAAGTTCTTCTATAGCTAGAAGAGCCTTTAAAGCTCTTCTATAGCTAGAAGAGCCTTTAAATATATAGAAGACCTTCTGTTTATAAGAGATCTTCCCAACATAGAAGACCTGCTGAAGCTCTTCTATAAATAGAAACCTTATGAGACCCTCTAAAGCTCCTCCTTCAGAACTTCATTTTTGTGCAGAAGAGTTTCAAGAGTTTCTTGTATGAAGAGCATTTAGAAATTTTTTCCGTAGATTCAGATCTTCAGGAAAGAAAAAATATATAATTTATTCAAAGCTCATCTCCTTATCTCTTTGCCTTACAACCTGTATGACAAACCTATCTAACCACTAAAATTGCCTGATGCTATTCACATGTTTCTAAATCTATTGACAATTAATGGCGTTTCACTTTTCTTAACTGGACTGGTGATGGTCAGGTAATGATGGTGGGCAGTTCTCTATGAACAGTTGATGAAATAAATTTTGAATTGTTTTTGTTTTCTTCATCCTCGTCTTGTTTACAACCTCGAGTTTGGTGGTCATCGCTATGTTATGGACGGTAGCGGCGCATGCGTAGCTGTAATAAGTGGGCGTGATATCGCCTTAGATTACATGTTGTTCGATGTGAGCGTGCTATTGCTTTTGTTGTTGTAATTCATTTGTATGTTATGTTTAGTGTCCATTAGTTTTGAGGTTTATTGCTTTGATTGCATGACATGTATTTCCTTTTCTTGATGTTTTTTTTTCTTCTTTTTCATCAAATGAATGTTGTAAACGAACGCATGGTCAAATGGTGTTAATCTTTGATTAAAATTGTTGGCCAACAAATGAGTTTCGGAAATATGATCGGCATGCCAGCGACATAATATGGTTTTAACATTTGTCGTTAACATTTGGTGTGAAGTATGATTGCAGTTGGTTAAGAATATTTTTAATACAAAATAAGCTATAAGGCAATTGATTTTCGGAGCTGAAGCTGGTACATTTGTAATCCACTTGTAAAAACAAATTACTTTGTAGAATATATAATATCTGACAGATTATCTTTACATAAATATTACCA
This sequence comes from Musca domestica, assembly GCF_030504385.1. NCBI lineage: Eukaryota > Metazoa > Arthropoda > Insecta > Diptera > Muscidae > Musca > Musca domestica. Next base: position 1,271,244 of record NW_026712162.1, on the reverse strand, counting down.
TGAATTACACAAAATGTTGGTAGTTCTAAATTTTGTTAAAATCTGCAAATCAAATATGACTATAGGGGGAACGGTATTTAAACATGCATGACTATATCTAAGCGCGTATCGTTTGAGATTTTAATTAAACCAGAAATATTTTCAGATTACTTATCAAAATGTAATGACATATTTCATAAATTTGAAAATATATATTTTCGGAATATTTATTTTCAAAATAATGTAATTTTAAAGATACGACCTGTCTTTTTAATACCCTGAGCCATTTGGCTATAGAGGGTATATATCATTTGATACGGCCAAATCGTGACATTTAGAGTTGATCTAGGGATGTTCGTCCCCCCTTTCGCCCGTCGGTCTGCTTGTCTGGCTATAACTTTCGAAAGACGTATTTAATTTGATCCAAATTGTTACATCGTAATAGTATTTTTAAACAAAGGTCGATATTTCGACAAAAGAATATTTTACTGCACAGAAAGAGAATAGATAATCCGCTTTGCTCCAACTTTGCAAATCCTAATATTTACTAGGTCAGATGAGAAAACGAATAATCTTTCTCCATCAAAATTTTCAATAATTTTACTTCTTATAAAATATGATGTCTTCAAATTACACACATCTTAATATTTGTATCAACACAAGGTCTGGTGTGAAGATGAAATATATCAGTCCACTCCTTCTGGTACCTCCCTCAAAAAGGGTCAACATTTTGAATAACCAAAACGACCATAAAATCCGAAATATGCGTCCGGTTCTCTTCATATTTTACACATCCCATTATTTCTACCAACAAAAAATCGGCTGTGAAGATGGGATATATCGGTCCATTTTCTCTGGTACCTCCCACATAAAGGGTCAAAATTTTGATTACCCATGAAGCTCATAAAACGGTAAATTTACATTCGATTCCAATCAGACTTGGCACATCTCAATATTTCTATCAACACAAGATCTGTTATGAAGATGGTAGAGATCGGACCATTCCTGTTGGTACCTCCCCCACAAAGGGTCTACATTTTGAATAACCAAAACCACCATAAAATCCGAAATACTCATCCGGTTCTCTTCAAATTACATACATCACAATATTTTTATTAACCCAAGGTGAGGATGGGATGTTTCGGTACACTCCTTCTGGTACCTCCCTCACAAAAAGTCAAAATTTTAAGTGTACATGAAGCTCATAAAATGCGAAATTAACATGCGATTCCATTCAGACTTGGCACATCTCAATATTTCTATTAACATAAGATCTGTTATGAAGATGGTAGAGATCGGACCATTTCTTCTGGAACCTCCCCCACATAGAGTACAAGATTTAGAAAAACAAAACGCTCACACAAAGAGAAATAAGTATCAAATTTCACACATCCAACTATTTTTTTCTAATGTAAAGTATGTTTACCTCACCTCACCTCGGTACCTCACCAGACGGAAGAAAGCAGCAACATCAGTAGAAATGGTTCGAACCTGCTTCGCAATGGCCGAAAAATGGCTCGTGAACTGAGCATATCGCAATATTCCATTCGGCAATTATTGAAAAATAAAGGGCAAGAACTTACACCGCAACAGGAATAAAATAGAGTCAAAAGAGGTAACGAGTTGCTTCGCTTGGCCGAAAGTGGTGAACTGCCGAATTTGGTTTTCTCCGATGAGAAAACATTCGTTGTCCAGCAGTTTTTTTTTAACAAAAAAAATTATCGTGTTTAATTGCCAAAGAGGTAAGCTGAAAATGTGCACCTTCGGTTGGCGACCAGAACTCAAGCGCCGCCCATATTGATGGTGTGGGCCGCCATAACAGCCAATGGTCGCTCTCCGCATCAGAATAAATGCCGAATATTATCGCAGAAATATTCTGGAGGGTATACTTAAGCCTTGGGCACGCAAATATTTTGGCCTCAGACCTTGGACATTCCAACAGGACTCAGCACCATCGCACTCAACATGCGCCACCCAAGAATGGTTACAAAAAGAGGTTCCTCGCTTCATTTCCAGCTCACAATGGCTAACAAAATCTTCGAATTCCAATCCGTTGGACTATTATGTCTGGAGTATTTTGGAAAGCAAGGTTGGCACTAAAAATAGTGTTGATCACCTCAATCAAGCGCTTCGCCGGTAATGGGCCAAGATTCCGCAGAGCAACATTCGGGCAGCGTGTGATGGTTTCATTGACCTTTGCAGGTCATAATTCGTACCAAAGGTGACCAATTCGAACAAATCTAAAAATATTCTAAAATTTGATGCTATTTCCGACATGTTTTGATTTCATTCAATAAAATTTTTAAAAAAATGTAAAAATTATTTCGTTGGACTTTGTTGCTGTTTTTTTTTTTATCTCACCCTGTACATCTGTCGGTAAACCCGCTTTTATGGCGCTTTTATGAGAGTATGAGAGTTTTTATGTCTTCCGGATCCTATAGTAAAATTTCATGACAAATAGTTTTGTAGGATATTTGGACTTCCTACGATCCTGTTTTAAGGGAATTTTCAAGCAGTTTGGACAAAGGATAAAGTTTTAATTTGTTCAACCAAAATCATTTTCTTCAATATTGCCAAGGACATTATATACGGGTTGCCCATATTCGACGGACCTTTGGGCCCCTTGGACCCATTCCAATCGACGAGGCTTGTCCGCAGGCAACATTCTTTGCGTCAATTGAATTTTATACGGGAACAAATGCAAATCAATGCGAATAATCCGTTGTAAAGTAGACCGAGCCATGGCCAACTGCTGAGAACGGCGTTTTTGGGATGTTCTTGGGGACCTCTCAACTCTCAACTCGTACGGCAGCGATATTCTCGGCCGATCGCCTTGGTCGACTTTTATATGGCCTCTTCGGATTAGAAAGAGCCTTACCAGTCGAAAATTTTTCGAATAAACGTTAATGGTGTTCCTAGAAGGCGCACTTCTCACATTTTTTAATGTTTTAAAAGCACGTCGAGTTTTCACAATTGACTTCTTCTGTTGAATGTAAATTTCAGAGCGCTCGCGTGTCGTGTATTGGTTCATGGTAAAAATCTGCTTGGACTGATGCTTCAAACGCGGTATGTCATTAAGCGATGTGACATCTCTGTCAAAAGTTATGGCGTTGCCAGATGGGTCCGTCGAACATGGGCAACCCTGTACATAAAATGAAAGGATTATAAGGATTGTTTATCCGAAAATTTCCAAAAATTTGGAAGAGGGGTGAACTTCCCCCCCCCTTCTTTATTTGAATTTGTGGTATAAACTTTCATTGATACACGTATCTTCTTACTTTCATAAAATCCTGTTTTTTCTGTTATTATTTTTTCGTGTTGCACAGTGTAATTTAAAACCCAACATGATCACCCCCGGATAATCTGTCATTATATTATTACATCTATTTTTATTCTTGCTAACTTCAACATTTTGTTATCAAAACAATCCATCAAAAATTCATTCTTCCCAAGGAATGTCTTTGACATGCCTCCTCAAAAAGGATATCCGAAATTCAAATCTCTGTCCTGACGTCGTCATTTGTCTATTTTTACTTACGCCTAATTATAATTGATATATACTCTACATAGGTAAGAGAGTACGTGTGTGAGTGTAGGACCAAAAATAACTAAACTTTTGTAACATTTTCCCATTATTGCCTACATTTTTGCCTACTCCTTTCCACCAAAAAAAAGTGAGTGATGTAATTGAAACGTAAAACGAACAGCAGCATAAAAATATATTTTTAATGGACGTTTCTGTCAGTGTCACAAAAGTTTCAATGTTGTATGCGCTAGGCACAACAACGACAACAACAGCAACCAGACCAAACAAAAAATTCAAGTCGACATGGATCATTCATGTTTACATACAACATGTAGCAATGGGTGAATTTGAAAGGATACATGTATCTGAGTGTGTGTGTGTGTATGTGTTTGGGTATTTGAAATAACATTACATTGTAGCAACACGAAGGAGATACGTTTAAAAATTATTCAAGTATAATTTGTCTAAATTTATATTTCGGCTGCTGAGGCGTACGAAAGAACATGGAATATGTTTGGAAGAACACAAAACACAACATGTCAAAAGCATAAAACCATGCCACTACTCACACACACACACACACTCACAGACACTTATATGCAACCGAAATTCTAAATGCACGTACTTTTTGGGGATTTAATGTGTATACATTTTGCTTTCCGACATACACATACATGCCTCTTACGTTCGGTTCGGATATTGCTTATTATGTTTGTTAAGTGTGCCAACATAGAAATTTGTTAGTTTTGCATTTAAGTTGGAGTACATTACGCGAGCACACAGTTAGAAGACTATTTATGGGTGGGTCATGGCTGGGAAACACTTCGCAGGTTGTTTATAGCAATAGAAGTTTTACACCCTCATTCATATGGCATAAACGTGCCTCATGGGAAAACGGTTTTGATACCATAGGTCTCTTTCGTCCCTTTCAGGGCATTTGGAGTCAATTTATCTGGATCTGTAAACGATCAATTTCGAAGGTTCGAATTTGCACAAACTTGGAACATCGTAATACTATTACCAAGTTTTATTCGAAATTTTCAATAAAAAAAAAAAATAAAATTAAAAAAATAAATATTTTGCTGCACAGAAAATAAGGAAAATTCGAGTTTGTAAATCCTAATATTTTCATTAAATGGACAATATCAATCCACTTCATCAAGTACCTTTATTTAGGTCCGATACGAAATTTACAATATCGACCCATTTCTTCAGAGCATACTCCATAGAAGGTCAACAATTTGGAAAATCACAACAATAGTCAAAATATATTTCAATAATCGAATATGGGCTGTCGGCACAACCGAAAGATGAAGAGGGTATACAGGGTTGCCCATATTCGACGGACCCATCTGGCAACGCCATAACTTTTGACAGAGATGTCACATCGCTTAATGACATACCGCGTTTGAAGCGTCATTCCAAGCAGATTTTTACCATGAACCAATACACGCCACGCGAGCGCTCTGAAATAGTTGAAATTTACATTCAACAGAAGAAGTCAATTGTGAAAACTCAACGTGCTTTTAAAACATTAAAAAATATGAGAAGTTCGCCTTCTAAGAACACCAGTAAGCGTTTATACGAAAAATTTTCGCCTGGTAAGGCTCTTTCTAATCCGAAGAGGCCATATAAAACTCGATCAAGGCGATCGGCCGAAAATATCGCTGCCGTACGAGCCAGTGTTGAGAGGTCCCCAAGAACATCCCAAAAACGCCGTTCTCAGCAGTTGGGCATGGCTCGGTCCACTTTACAACGGATTATTCGCATTGATTTGCATTTGTTCCCGTACAAAATTCAATTGACGCAAAGAACGTTGCCTGCGGACAAGCCTCGTCGATTGGAATGGGCCCAAAGGTCCGTCGAATATGGGCAACCCTTTACTATTATTGAGCTTGATTCGAATTCGAATTTGGAGATATGCATTTTTTGTGGGAGAATTTTTCATAAATTCAACAATCCTTAAATGATTATACCCTCGGCCATATGGCCAGAGAAAATATATGCCTCATCGAAATAAAAGTTTTAGGGCATTTGGAGTCAATCTAGCGATGTTTGTCCATCTGTCTAGCTGGTGCTCACGATAGCTCTCGAAAACTTGGTACATCGTAATATTATTGTCAAACTTAAATCGTGTACTGAAATGGGCAATATCGGTCCACTCCTTCTTGTACCTCCCCCACAAAAAGTCGAAATTTGCAAAAACATATTTTTCTGCACAGAAAAAGAGAGAGAGAGAGAGACTTTGCAAAACCTAATATTTTTATCAAATGGACAGTATCAGTCCACTTCATTAAGTACCTTTATTTAGGTTCGATACGAAATTGACAATATTGACCCATTTCTTCAGAGCCTACTCCATAGAGGGTCAACAATTTGAAAAATCACAACAGAAGTCAAAATATATTTAAATAATCGAATATGGACTGTGGGTATACATCTGTCGGCAACACCGAATTTTTAACTATTTATACCCTCAGCCATATGGTTGGAGAGGTTATATATCATTTGATACGGGCAAAACGTGCCTGATCGAAATTACGCTTTTAAACCCTAGGTCTCTTTGAACCAAATTAGTTTCAGGACATTTGGGTCGATTTAGCGATGTCTGTCCGTCCGTCTGCCTGGCAGGTGCGCACGATAACTCTCGAGGAGAGTATCCGATTTGATCCAAACTTAATACACTGTAATGTTCAAACTTAGATCATGTTCGGAGATAGATAATATCGGTTCACTCCTTCTTGTACTTATCCCTGTTGTATTTCACTCATACCATTATTTTTACCAACACCAGATCTGCTGTGAAAATGGGATGTAGCATTTGACCCACAAAGGGTCAAATTTTTTAATATCCATGAAGCTCATAAAACGCAAAATTAATATCCGATTAAATTTAGATTTGGTACACCTCAATATTTCCATCAACACAAGATCTGTTGTAACGATGGTAGTGATCGGACCATTTCTTCTGGTACCTCCCTCACAAAGGGTCAAAGTTTTGAGTAATTAAAACGATTATTAAATCCAAAATAAGCATCCAGTTCTCTTCATATTTCACACATCCCATTATTTCTTCTGACAAAAGATTTGTTGTAAAGATGGAATGTATCGGTCCACTCCTTCTGGTACTTCCCCCATAACGGATCAACATTTTGAATATCAATGGTCCTTATACAACGCGAAATTACCATTCAGACTTGGTACATCTTAATATTTCTATCAAAACCAGATTTGTTATAAAGATGGTAAAGATCGGAATATTCTTTGTGGTACATCCTCCACGAAGGGTCAACGTTTTGAATAAACAAAACTATTATAAAATCTGAAATAAGCATCCGGTCCTCTTTATATTTTACACATTCCTTTATTTCTATTAACACAAGATCTGCTGTGAAAAAGGGTATATCGGTCAACTCCTTCTGGTACCTTCCCCACAAAGGGTCAAAAATTTGAATATCCATGAAGTTCATGAAACGCGAATTTGACACCTGATTCCATCCAGACTTAGAACATTTAAATATTTCTATCAACAACAGATTTGTTATAAAGATGGTAGGGATCGGAAAATTCCTTGTGGTACCTTCCACACAAAGGGTCAACGTTTTGAATAACCAAAACGATTAAAAAACCCGAAATAAGTATCCGGTTCTGTTCATATTTCACACATCCCATTATTTCTACTAACAAAAGATCTGTTGTGGAGATGGGATATATCGGTCAACTCCTTCTGGTATCTCCACCCCACAAAGGGTCAGAATTTTAGATATCCAAGAAGCTCAAAAAAACGCGAATTTAAGATCCGTTTCCATACCGACTTAGCACATCTTAATATTTCTATCAACACTATATTTGTTATAACGATGGGACAGATCGGAACATTCTTTGTGGTACCTCCCCCACAAAGGGTCAAAGTCCGAAAGTTCAAAATCCGAAATAAGCATCAGGTTCTGTTCATATTTCACACATCCCATTATTTCTACTTGCACGAGATCTGCTGTAAATATGGTCCACTCCTTCTGGTACTTCCACCACAAAGGGTCAAAACATCCATGAAGGTCATAAATCGCGAAATGAACATCCGATTCCACTCAGACTTGGCACATCTCAATACTTCTATCAACACAAGATCTGTTATAAAGATGGTAGATATCGGAACATTTCTTGTGGTACCTCCCCCACAAAGGGTCAAAGTTTTGAATAACCAAAGCGATTATAAAATCCGAAATAAGCATCAGGTTCTCTTCATATTTCACTCATACCATTATTTCTACTAAAACAAGATCTGTTGTAAAACTGGGATATTTCAGTCCACTCCTTCTGGTAGGTCCCCAACAAATTCTCAAAATTTGGAATATCCATGAAGCTCATAAAACGTGAAACTATACTCCGATTCCATTCAGACTTGGCACATCTCAATATTTCTACCAACACTAGATTTGTTATAAAGATAAAACAGATCGGAACATTCCTTGTGGTATCTCCCCCACAAATTGTCAAATTTTGAATAACCAAAACGATTATAAAATCCGAAATAAGTATCGCATAAAATACGAAATTAGCATCCGAATCCATACAGACTTGGTACAGCTTAAAGATGGTAGAAATCGGACCATTTCTTCTGGTGCCTCTCCCACATAGGGTTCAAGATTTTGAAAAACAAAATGGGCAAAGAAAGCGAAGCTAGCATCCAACTCTCTTCAAATTTAACACATTCAAACATTTTGCTCACACAAAATTTATTGTAAAGATGTTATATATCTGCGAACCCCTTCTGGTACATCCCCCACATAGGGTTCATGATTGTGAAAACCAAACTCTCGAAGAAAGCGAAATAAGCATCCAATTCTCTTCAAATTTCACACATCCAAATATTTTTGCTACCATCAGATCTGTTGTGAAGATGATATATATCTGCAAACCTCTTCTGGTACCCTACCCACAAGGGGTCAACATTTTCAAAACTTTTATCTGTCATAACTTGCGAAACAATTCTTTACAGCTTGCTATATCTAAATATTTCTCTCAACCGGAAGCCTCAAATGAATATGGAATTTATGATTTCGCATAAAATTGAATAGGAATGTTCGATATTCTTGTAATTTACTTTATTTTACTTACTTCGGTCGAAGATATTTGGTACCTCAGGCATATTTTAACATTTTCTAAATAAACATATCTCATAAAAAGTGAAGTAAGTGGCGAATATTGTCCAAATCTGGCACGTTGCAATATTTATATCATATTTATTTAGCTCCGATGCAAAGTGGACAATATTGGCCCTTTCCTTCAAAACCTACTCCGTAAAGGGGCAACAATTTGAATAAGTACAATATATTTAAATAATCGAAAATTGGTTGAGGGTATACTGAGGGTCGGCTAAACCAACAGATACTTTTTAATTGGTCTATTGTTAATATTACGATTTGTTACAAAACTTTTCTTTCCAAACCAACTTATAATGCTTTCTTCACATGGGGCATTTAAAATTCCGATTCCACAAACTAATCTAAAAATAGAATAGTTTAGATGCCATTAAATTAAGAATAAATATCATAGGATGTTGAAGACAATTATATGTTCCAAAAACGCACGATTTTAGAAAACTCTGCCATTTTTTATATACGTAACATTGCCCATAACCTATGTTAAGCGCAGTTTAACTCTTGGAATACCAAAACACATACATGCATATATAGTTATCATATTTCTTTGTCATGGAATGTTCCATTCTATCGAAGTTTTTGTTTTTAATAAATTCTAGTTCTCCGAAGTGATCAATCAGCTTAGTTTAGGTACTTTTGTATAGCTCTTCTTTCACAAAATAGTATATTTCCATTGATTGATTCGTCAATAGGTACTCTACCTATATCCATCGAAATGTATATGGATATGTGAAAAAAAGTACACAGCCATTTAAGTGAACATCAATATTCCAAGTTATGAAAACTTTATTATTATGTCCTGAAGATAAAAGAAGACTTTTAACAGGAAATCAAACAAACAAAAGAAAAAATTGCTAAATATTATCTCCTAGTTCATGGAATAACAAGGTAAACTTTTAATGGAAAAAAATTACTCAATACCAACTATGATATTATGTGATGTTCGGATGAAATCGATAAGTATCCCTTGGCCATGTTATGGAATTAGTATTTTGTTAATAGATTTGTTAGAATATTTTTGAAGGATATCAGCTTTATATTATCAGAATATCATATCGGAAAACATGATAATCAATGAATTAATCCTGTTAAATATTTGGCATGTAATTGAATACAACAGAATCCAGAAGCAATTCTACTCAGAAGAGATTTTCTATGTTGGAAAAAAAAAACTAAACCCCAATTATCAATACTGAAAATTAAATAAAAGCTTAAAATGGCAAAACTCGAATCTTAAATCAGAAAAAAAACAAGTTAAAAACTATCAGTCGGTTCTGCCGACAGACGTACCCTCAGCCAATGTTCGATTATTTAAATATATTTTGACTTCTGTTATGATTATTCAAACTCTTGACCCTCTATGGAGTGTGTTCTGAAGGAATGGGCCAATATTGTCCATTTCGTATCGGACCTAAATAAATACGATATAAATATTGGTAACGTGTGAGTGAAGTACCAGATATAGTCGACCGGAGTATTCCATTTTCAAACTTTATTTAATGCAGATATAAAAATTGGTATGTACAAAAAATCGGACATTTACAAGAAAATCGAACATTTATATCAAATTTTATGCGAATAATAAAATCCATGTTCCTCCCAAGTTTCTGTTTGAGAAAAATATTTAGATATAGCAAATTGTAAAGTATCGATGACAGGTTTCGCAACAAATCTTGTGTTAGCAAAAATTCTGTTTGAATTTGAACCCTATGTGGTCCGATCTCTCCCATCTTTATAACAGATCTTGTGTTGATAGAAATATTGAGATGTGCCAAATCTGAATGAAATCGAATGTTAATTTCGCGTTTTATTAGCTCCATGGATATTCAAAATTTAGACCCTTTGTGGGGGAGGAACTAAAGGAATGGTCCGATCTCTATCGCCTTTATAACAGATCCTGAGTTGATAGAAGTATTCAAATGTACCTAGTCCACATGGAATCGGATGTTTATTTCACGTTTTATGAACTTAATGAATATTCAAAATTTCGACCTTTTGTGGGGGGAGGTACTGCATGAGATTCGCCCAGAACGAGTGCACCGATATATTCCATCTTAACACCAGACATTGGCTTAATAAATCTATTGGGATGTGTTAAATTTGAAGACAATCGGACTCTTACATCACATATTATAGGAGTTGAAATTATTCAAAATTTTGACCCTTTGTGGGGGAGGTACATGATAAACTGGACCGATATTGCCCATTTTCGAAGCTGACCTAGTACCGACGGAAATATTTGGATTTGCAAAGCTGGAGCAAAAGCGGATTATCGTTTCCCTTTCTATGCCGAAAATATATTTTTTGAAAATTTCGACCTTTTGTGGGGAGATGCCACAAAGAGTGGATCGATATTGCCCATCTCCGAGCTCGGTCTAAGTTAGACAAAAATATTACGATGTACCAAGTCTGGATCAAATCGGATACTCCCTTCGAGAGTTATCGTGCGCACCAGCCAGACAGACAGACGGACGGACGGACATCGGTAGATCGACTCCAAATGTTCTGAAACGGATTTGGTCCAAAGAGACCTAGGGTCTAAAACGGTTATTTCAACTTGGCACGTTTTGACCGTATCAAATGATATATACCGTCTCTCTGGCTGAGGGTATAAAAATTGGTAAGGATATGGGATGCTTTTGGGACTACTAGTAATGACAATTACATACCCTCTGCATTGGCAGTAGGTCTAAAATAATAAAAATCAGGAGGTATCGTTACACGGGGTATTGAAGGATGGAGAGACCAACAGATGGGCATGGCTAATTTGCACCCTGATTCCGGGAAAGTATTTTTGTCTTAGGAAAGAACCCGGATACTAGGATATTTGATCCGAAAGTACGGATCCAAGAATCGGTTTAGATCCGGACCTACTAAACCGATATGGACAATAAAGGCATCATTTGGAAGTCAAAGCTATCCTACAGATGGGGTTATTTAAAACGGTTCCGGAGTTGTACCAAATTATTGATGTTTTGGACCAGGATTTTTTTAAAGATTACTAAGAGGAACAAAGCGTTTCTACGGAAATACTGCATCAGATTAGGTAAGGTACGGAAGGTTGTTAAGAATATATACAGGGAATGAAAAGTACCTAATGATATGAAATGTAATTAGCTACATAAAGATGGGGATCATAAAAAGGTGGAGTGAGTTTCGAAAAAAAAATGTACAAAAATTAAAAAAAAAATAAATTTTGTATTGTTGGGAGCAGATACCCCACAGATACCAACAGAGATCTCTATGTCTGTAACGTCCAAGAGAAGTAAAAATTTTTGCGAAGTTTGAATCCGAAAGCTGTAGTTTTTCGTATTTTTTTCGAGGACTACCATACCAATAATCGTGATGGTTTTAAAAAGACCGCTATTTTGTCAGCCGATCTTAAAATTTTCGGTTCGTTCCCACAGTTTGTATTAGGCCTTTTTAGTACTCAAAAGGTAGACTTTCTAGGTTTATTATATTATTTACGTTTTTCCTTTTTCGGAAAGAATAATAGGAAAATGTTCAACTTTTACATCGAAAAATTTTCAAAATTTTTCATTTTGAAGTTTATTAAGGAGGAGATTTATAAAGCCAATTCACAATGGACCCACATCCAATTTTTTTTGCCCACAACTGTGACCTCAATATCAAATTTCCGCTCTATTCCTTCACCCAATACCGAATTTAGTAACATTTAGTGGGCATATCCAAAGCAATCTACATCTCTGCATCCTAGATACCAGCAGTGATCCAAAGTAAGTAACATTTAGAAATTTTTAAAATTTTCAATTTTTTTTTTTTTTGCAAAACCTCAAGAAGATCTAAATACCAGATACCAACAGAAATCTCAATATCAAATTTCCGGATTTCATACAAATTCCATCACCCAATACCAAATTTAATACTATTTACTTCTATTCGTACAATTATAGAACACATTTCAAAAACAACCGCCATATTTCAATTCCAAATACCAACAGAGACCTCAATAATCCAATTTAGTACCATTTAGTACTTTTCATAGAAACCACCACCAAATCTAACAGATACTATCAGTAATCTAAATATAAAATTTCAGAATTTGATCTAGATATTAACGATGTCCGTCTGTCTGTCAGTTTAAATCACGATACAGCCGACATTATTTGACATAGAGCTCCAAAATTTGGCCAAACAATTTGTATTGTCTCTAGAATGGTTGAAAGTTAAAATGAGATATATCGGTCTACGTTTTGATATAGCCGCCATATAGCGATATGTCGCGGGATATATTTATGAATACACCATTAGAAGGACTGATGTACATAAATTTCAATTCCTATATATTTTTGCCCTCCCCAAAAAAAATTAGTTTAATTTCTATAGTGAATGAGAAAGGTTCTAAACATCCTTTCGTTTCACAAATATCTATAAAAAATTACTGATCTTCGGCGGGCCACTTATTTATAATTTTTCTTAAAACCATTATCTCAATACCTTAATTATTTTTTTCTCTTCCAAAATAATTGATAGTTTATTAAAATATAACAGCGATATTTTTTATCAAAATATAAATTTCTGCGAATAAAAATTGTCTATGTTTCTTCAAAAATAGTCTTTAAAAAAATATTCTTTAAAAACCACGGCTAATAGGCTCTTCAAAAAATATTCTTTAAAAATCCGCGTCTCGAAAAATCCACGTCTTTAAAAAATCAACGCCTTCGATATAATCTTAAGATAATATTCTTTAAAAATTCCACGCATCGAAGGCTCTTTAAAAAATCCAAGTCTCGAAAGCCCTTTAAAAAATATGACACAGATATAAAAATAAAAAAGCAACAAAGTATTTCTCACTGTGTATAGAGAGGTGAAGCGACATTTTCAATATTTATACCCTCAGCCATATGGCTACAGAGGGTATATACAATTTGATAAGGTCAAAACGTGCCTAGTCGAAATAACGAATGAACCAAATCCATTTCAGGACATTTGGAGTCGAAGTAGCGATTTTCGTCCGTCTGTCTGACTGATATCTGATTTTTTCCAAACTGGGTACATCGTAATATTTTTGTCAAACTTAGATCGAGTTCGGAGATGGGCAATATTGGTCCACTCCATCGGGTACCTCCCCCACAAAAGTTCGAAATTTTCAAAAAATATATTTTTTTTGCACATAAGGAGAAAGGATAGTCCGATTTTGTTCCAACTTTGCATATCCTAATATTTACGTCAGTGCTAGGCCAGGTGTGAAAATGGACAATATTGCTCCACTCCAATGGTCAAAATTTTGAATAATTACAACTATCATAAAATGTGATGTAAGAGTCCGATTGTCTTCAAATTTCACACATCCCAATATTTATATTAACCCAAGGTCTGTTGTAAAGATGGACAATATCAGGCCACTCCTTCGGGTACCTCCCCCACAAAAGTTCGAAATTTTCAAAAAATATATTTTTTTTTGCACATAAAGAGAAAGGATAGTCCGATTTTGCTCCAACTTTGCATATCATAATATTACCGTCAGTGGTAATAGGCCAGGTGTGAAAATGGACAATATTGCTCCACTCCAATGGTCAAAATTTTGAATAATTACAACTCTCATAAAATGTGATGTAAGAGTTCCGATTGTCTTCAAATTTCACACATCCCAATATTTATATTAACCCAAGGTCTGTTGTAAGGATGGACAATATCAGGCCACTCCTTCGGGTACCTCCCCCACAAAAGTTCGAAATTTTCAAAAAATATATTTTTTTTTGCACATAAAGAGAAAGGATAGTCCGATTTTGCTCCAACTTTGCATATCATAATATTACCGTCAGTGGTAATAGGCCAGGTGTGAAAATGGACAATATTGCTCCACTCCAATGGTCAAAATTTTGAATAATTACAACTCTCATAAAATGTGATGTAAGAGTTCCGATTGTCTTCACCAAGGTCTGGTGTAAAGATGGACAATATCAGGCCACTTCTTTTGGTAACTCCCCCACAAAAGTTCGAAATTTTCACAAAATATATTTTTTTGCACAGAAAGAGAAAGGATAATTCGATTTTGCTCCAACTTTGCATATCCTAATATTTGCGTCAGTTCTAGGTCAGGTGCAAAAACGGATAATATCAGTCCACCCCATCAGGTGCCTCTCTCACAAAGGGTCAAAATTTTGAATAATTATAACTCTTAAAAAATATGATCGTCCGATTGTCTTCAAATTTCACATATCCTAATATTTTTATGAACTCAAGATCTGGTATTAAGACGGAATTTATCGGTCCACTCTTTCTGATACCTCCCCCACAAAAATTTTCGAATTTTTTAATATCCATTAAACTCATAAAACGCGAAATTAACAACCGATTCCATTTGGACTTGTCACACCTGGATACCTCAACCAACACAGGATCTATTATAAAGATGGTAGAGATCGGACCTCACCCACAAAGGGTCAAAGTTTTGAATAACCAAAACGTTTATAAAATCCGCAATAATCGTCAGATTCTCTTAATATTTCAGAGATACAAACATTTTTGTTAACACAAGATCTGTTACGAAGATGGGATATATCGGTCCTCTCCTTCTGGTGCCTCCGCCTCAAAGGCTCCAATATCCATGAAGCCATAAAAATCGAAATCAACATCTGATTCCATTCCAGACTTGGTAAATCTCAATATTTCCACCAGCACAAGATCTGTTATAATGTTCGTAGATATCTGTCCATTTTTTTTTACTACTTGCCCCACATAGGCTTCATGATTTTGAAAAAAAAAAAAAAAAAAAACTCTCAAAGAAAGCGAAATAAGCATCTAACTGTCTTTAATTTTCACACATACAAACATTTTTGCTAACACAAGATCTGTTGTGAAGATGCTATATATTTGCGAACCCCTAGCGGTACCTCAGACACAAGGGGTCATAATTTTCAATATTTTTAGCTGCCATAAAATGCAAAACAACTCAGTGATTTTTTACAACTTGCTATATTTAAATATTGTCAAGAGTTTGAATAATCATAACAGAATTCAAAATATTTTAAAATAATCGAACATTGGCTGAGGGTATACATCTGTCCGACACTATTTTACTTGTTTTTTTTTTATTTCAAAAAACATACAATCGCAAAATAATTTTGAATTTCTCTGCCTCACCCGGATCTAAACGGCCTTGCTTCTATTTGTAGTTTAAAGTGGAACACGTTTGAATTTAGATACTTTTATATAAAAAAAGGCGTCTTTACCCAAAGGAGGTAGGTATTAACAGTTCGCTCCTGCCGAACTTAATGTTTTTCTTTACTTGTTCTGTAACTGTACTGGATTTTAATATTTCTCTCTATGCCCTTTTGGCTTTTAATTCAATTTAATTTTGCATCATTTGATTAAATTATAAAGTCTTTCCAAATAATTTTGATTGAATTATGAAAATCTTTTAAAATAATCAAACAAATTGCAATTGAAATTACATTGCATTTACAATAAGAAAGAAAGGAGAAAAAAAAACAACAGCAACAATAACAAAAGTGTCCATTAGCCAACCAAGGTGAATGCTCTTGAAAATGAAACCCATTATACAAATCACTGGCACAGACTCTCCAACAATTCATTCATGGTAAGACATTTTTTCTCTTCCCCCTCTCCTACCATTTCTCTTTAATCTGGTCTTGGAAAATATGTCTCTGCGGGCAAAAGTGAATTAAACTCAAATTGCCTGTAATAAAGCAAATCATTGTGCCATGATGCCCAAAGATAAGCCATTAGAGGTGGACAGGCGGATGGACAGACATACAGACAGACAGACATACAGACCGATTTGTGCACACAGAGATGTCGGTAATACTAATGTATTACCACAAAACAACAACACTTGACTTTCCTTCTTGGTTTTGAGGTGAGTGTTTGTGTGTGTGTGCGTTTGTCTTGGACCCAACAACTTGTTTACCAATGGTCAAAATATTTAATGGTTTTTCTTTCTCTTCAGACTATGGGAGATTAGATTTCAAGTTTAGTTTGTGGTCCAAACAACAAACTTAAATCTGTCTCATTAGACAGTCAAAGTCTGTGGCATAGGTATTCTCTGCAAACTCATTTCAGACAAGTAGGCTGGATTATTGTGGTTGTTGGTAATGTCTGGGTAAATAGAGTATTTAAGGGGGGAAAGAAATGATGCAATTGACCACTTCATCTTCACCGTAGGTGGACAGTCCGTTTGATGGATAGAAAATAGATAGATAGATAGATAGAAAAACCCGTAAGGAAAAGTGAAAACTCGGGCTGGGCTGACTATATGATACCCTACGCCACTATGCGTATTCAGTTCAGTTTATTGGGGATTTATGAGAAGTAAATCATACTACCCATGAAACAAATAACATTGCTGTATGAAATGATTTTGGCATGAAATGACTTCGGAATGATATAACTTCGATAAGGATTATATTAAAAATGCGGAGTTTCATCAAATGCTAAAATTCGGTTGAATTTGAAAAAAAAAAATCTATTCAATTTGGGACGATATTATATGTACGGTAAGCAATAATCGTAAAATCGGATGGAGATGTATATCGATGCTAATAAAAATCAGAACCGATCTTAACAAAATTTGGCAGAGGTATTTTCGAGCAGTATCTTCATAGCCCGGTATCAAACATCAGTGTTGTGGAGTGCATATTACACACACTTATAACCCCAAATCGGATGGATATGTATATATTTATATGAGTTATAGCTATGTTTGAACCGATTTTCACTAAAATTTGAAAAAAATGCTTTTAATCTGAATTCCATCGAAAGTGCCAAAATTCAGTCCGTTTGAGCTAATATTACCCATTTGGTGCACAACAAAACCTGAAATCGGATAAAGATATATATGGGAGCTATATAGAAACACTTATTTCTGAGCTTTCTCTGATGTGTGTTACCAAATATCATTCTTGTGCAGTGCATATTACGCATTGAGGGACTTGAAAATCGGATGAAACATATATATGGGAGCTCTAGCAATATCTGAACCGATTTTCTCCAAATTGTATGTACTTGCTTCTAGACTGAATTCGGTTGGATGTGCCAAAATTCAGGTAGTTTGGACTGATATCGGCCATTTGGTGCACAATTAATCCGAAATCGCTTGAAGATATATATGCAGGGTGAGATAAAAAGACTGCAACAAAATAAAACGCCATAATTTTTACATTTTTTTAGTTTATTGAATGAAAGCAAAAAAAAATCGGAAATAGCATCAAATTTTAGAATAAGTTTAGATTTGTTCGAATTGGTCACCTTTGGCACGAATTATGGTCTTCAAATGGCCAATGTAACCGTCACACGCTGCCCAAATGGTGCTCTGCGGTATTTTGGCCCATTCCCGGCGAAGCGGTTGCTTGATCCACACTTAGGTATTTTTAGTGCCAACCTTGCTTTCCAAAATACTCCAGCCATAATAGTCCCACGGATTGATATCCGGCGACTTTGGTGGCAATTGTGCGGTGGAAATGAAGCGATGAACCTCATTTTGTAACCAATCTTGGGTGGCTCGTGCTGAGTGCGATGGTGCCGCGTCTTGTTGGAATGTCCAAGGTCTGCGGCCAAAATGTGGGCGTGCCCAAGGCTTGTATACATCCTCCAGAATATTTTCGCTATAATATTCGGCATTTATTTTGATGCCACAGTTGATTAATTCAAGCGGAGAGCGACCATTGGCTGTTATGGCGGCCCACACCATTACCATGGCCGGCGCTTGAGTTCTCGTGGCCAACCGAAGATGCACATTTTCAGCTGACCTCTTTGGCAAGTAAACACGATCATTTTGTTTGTTTACAAACTGCTGGACAACGAATGTTTTCTCATCGGAGAAAACCAAATTCGGCCAAGCGAAGCAACTCTTTACCTCTATTGAGACTATTTTCTTTCGGTTGCGGTGTAAGTTCTTGCACTTTTTGGAATTTCAATGGCTCGGGGTAAGCTCTTTTTTCAATATTTGCCTAATGGAATATTGCGATATGTTCAGCTCACCAGCCATTTTTCGGCCACTGCAACACGGGTTTTGATCAAGTTGCTTCTTTACTTTTCAAACCATTTCTGCTGTTTTCTTCAGTCCACTTTCTTGGCGTCGGGCTACGCTACCAGTATCATGGTAACGAGCGATGGTATGAGACACAGAAGATTTATTCACATTAAAATGGTGGAGTGCTCTATCGATAGCCACTTGTGGTTTTCCAGCCAAATATAAAGAAATCACACTATCACGCTTGAATTCCATCACGAATAACTTTTTTTCTGGAAAATTCTCAACAAAATGCTCCTTTGGCTAAACAAATCTTATTTGGAAAATTTCATCTCAATCGGATAATAAATGCGACCTGCATTTTGTTCACAATTATACATGGACGGACGACGGACTGACATGCATATAGTAACTCAGAAAGTGATTCTATGAAGATCCTCAAAAGTAACTATGGGTCCATCTCTCTTTCTTCTCCGTGTTACAAACATAAGTCATAATAGCATTACCACTATATGGTGTATGGTACAAATAGGCGAAAAATAGAAGACCTTGAAAAGGTCTCCTGTCTTTAGAAGATCTTGAAAATTCTTCTTTTTATAGAAGACCTTGAAGACACCTGAGAAGGTATTCGGTCTATGTAAGAAATTAAAAAATTATATAAGTTCACATATAAGTAGACGACCAATTACTGTTTCTTAGAATATAATATATTCTATGTATAGAAGACCAATTAAATCTACCAAGGATATAGATCCATTGAGGTATTATATGAATAGAAAATCAAATCACTTTTCTAGAATGAGAAGGCCAATGTGACCCCTTAATAGGATTTCTCATCTTTCTTTTATTTGTCATTTCGCAGATCATGTGATTTTCGTTTGTTTTTTGTAGCAATAAATAATTTCTTAGAAGTCCAATGTTTGAGAGGATTTCCTTGAAAATTCGTTTCAATGAAAGTCAATATTTAAGAAGCTGCGCCTGCATTCACATTCGTGGAAATTAATGTTTTCCAACCACTCTCGTTTATTATTCAATGTGCGTTCGCTTAAAGTTTAATTTATGCTTTGTCAACAGATTAATGCTGTAGCTTATTATTCACCCGTGTTTATTTTCGCAGTAAAACAATTAATGTTTTCATTTGAAAAATGAAAATATTTCACATTCAATTAAACTTCGGTAAAATTTAATATTATAATTAGTTAAAAGTTGAAATGAAAGTGAAATTGGATTGGACTGTTTGGAAAATATTTTCAATTGAAGAGCTGCATACGAACACGTAAACTATTTGGTTATTAAATACGTATTTAAGGCAATTACTGTGCAAAAAAATCCTTGCTTAAAAACTATATTTAAAATACTTATTATATTAAATTTAATATTAATTTAAAATTAAATGAAATTAATTTATATTTAATTTTAATTCATTTTTTATATTAAATTTTATTTATTAATTAAATTTAAAATATATATAATATACTATATTTATTTATTATGTATATATTATATACTATACTATAAAAATCACATAAAAAAATCTATCCCTAAAAATGTTAAAAAAAAAACATTAAAATATATTCTGAAAATTACGGTTTGAAAAAATTAATTCTTTGAAACTATATATATTAATAACCATACACGTTTAAAAAATGATTCCATAAAAACTAAATAAAATCAATTCATTAAAAAAAAATTATGAAAAATATACTTTTAAAAATCCAATATTTTAGAAAATAATTGTTTATAATATTATTATAATAATAATAATAATAATAATAATAATAATAATAATAATAATAATAATAATAATAATAATAATAATAATAATAATAATAATAATAATAATAATAATAATAATAATAATAATAATAATAATAATAATAATAATAATAATAATAATAATAATAATAATAATAATAATAATAATAATAATAATAATAATAATAATAATAATAATAATAATAATAATAATAATAATAATAATAATAATAATAATAATAATAATAATAATAATAATAATAATAATAATAATAATAATAATAATAATAATAATAATAATAATAATAATAATAATATAATAATTAACAAGTAAGAAAGCAGTAAGTTCGAACTTTGAATACACTCCACCATTTAGAACGAATTTGACAATTTTCAAAAAAACTAAAATTCGTTACAAATTCTGTTAAAATCTTAAAAATACCGAATATAGCCGTTATATTGGGGCCTACTCGAAGACCTGGACCTGCATAGACAATTTTCTGTCACATGCTGTAGTACCTATTAGGAACTTCAAATACGACACCTCAAACAATTTCAATGAGTATTGTACCTAAAATCGTCAAAATACTGATATATGGCGCCTATACGATGACCTGGACCTGAACAGACAATTTTTTGTCACACACTGTATTTCCCATTAAAAACTCTAAATACGAAAAATTAAAACAACTCGGGTGAATAATGAATTTGAAATCATCAAAATACCGACGTGGGCCTGCATTCGCAATATTTTTTTATAGGCTGTAGAATCCATTATGAATTCTAAATACGAAATTTGAAACAACTGGGGTGAATAATATACCTAAAAACGTCAAAATATCGAATATCGGGGGTACCGTTGTATGTGGGATATACGATATTGTGGACCTATATAGACATTTCTCTTCCAGGGAGTAAAGTGCTTAGAAGGAACTTCTTGTATGGATTTTCAGACAATTCCATTGATAAATGTAGCTAAAATCACCAAAATGCCGAATATGAGGAGATACCGTTATATGTGGCGTACGAGATCGTGGACCTATGTAGGAAATATTCTTTCAGGTGGTAAATTACTCAGAAAGAACTCCTTTTGTGAATTTTCAGTCAAATTCATTTAAAAATTTGGCTAGCGGGATTTCAACAGACGGACGTACGGACGGACAGGGCTTAATCGAATTTTACGCTAATGAAGAATATATATACTTTGTTAGGTCTATTATTATTATTTCGATGAATTTAATATACCCTCCACACTATGTGTGGTGGAAACAGTTATTGAAAACAATTAAAAAGCAAATAAGTTCAGACGGTGCCAATATATAATACGTCCCACCATTGGGAAGAAACTTGCAGAAATTTATAAAGGCTCCATTGAATACGCCTCCTAATTTTTTAAAAATTCCGAATATTATGTGGTTATAAGAAAATATGAACCATTATAACCAATTATTTGCCAATGTGGGCGGTTTCTATTACAAACTCAAATTACCAAGTTAAAAATGTAAAATAGTAAAATATCGCAAAATAAAAGGTACCCTTATATGGAGGATATGCGAAGACGTAGATCTGTACAGTGAATTTTCTGTCATAGAAAGTACTATCCAATGAGAATTCTAAATTCTTAATTTTAAATAATTCCGATTAAAGAGGTACCAATATATGGGGGTTAAACGAACAGGAAGAAAATACGCAAATCACTGTCAGTGTAGGTAGTATCCATAATGAACTCCTAATACCAGCTTCGATAAAATTTCGGTGAAATATGTTACACAAATCAACAAAATACCAAAAATGGGAAGTCCTTTAATATGGAGACTTCCAAGCCACTCGTTAGACAACTGTTAAAATTATTCCAGTGACAGCTCATTATATTGTTTACAAGCAAATGGCTATCGCTAGAACACTCCAGCATTTAAATATGAATAATTTTTTTTGTCGCGTACCATCGCTTATTACCGTGATACTGGTAGCGTAGCCCGACGTCAAGGAAGTGGTGGGAAGAAAACAGCAACATCAACAGAAATGGCTCGAAAAGCAAAGAAGCGACTTGATCGAAACCCGCATCGCAGTGGCTGAAAAATGGCTAGTGAGCTGAACACATCGCAATATTGAAGAAGTTAAAAAGCAGTAAGTTCGACCGGCCCGAACTTTGAATACTCTCCACCATTTGGAACGAATTTGGAAATTTTCAAAAAATAAAATCCTTACAAAATTCTATTAAAATTTTAAAAATACCGAATATAGCCGTTATATTGGTGTCTATACGACTTGGACCTACATAGGCATTGTTTGTCATTAGCCATTGCCATATTTAAATTCGAAACTTGAAATAAACGGTGAATAATGTTGCTAAAATCATCAAAATATCGTATATAGGGAGGTACCATTATATCGGAGCTGTGCGAAAACCTGGACCAGCATAGACAATTTTCTGTCACAGGCTATAGCATCCCTTACTAACGTCAAATACGATATCTCAAACTATTTCGGTGGGTATTGTACCTAAACTCATCAAAATACCGAATATAGGGAGGTACTGATATATGAGGCCTATACGAAGACCTAGACCAGCATAGACAATTTTCTGTCACAGACTGTAGTTCCCATTACGAACTCTAAATACGTAATTTGAAACAATTCCGCTGAATAATGTCGATAAAATCATCAAAATACCGAATATCGGTAGGTACCGTTATGTGGGTATACGAAGAGTGGACCTGCACAGACAATTTTCTGTCATAGGCTATAGCATCCATTTCGAACTTCAAATACCAAATGTGAAACATTTCCGGTTAATAATGTCGCTAAAATCATCAAAATACCGAATATCCGGAGGTACCGCTATATGGGGACTATATAAAAACGTGGACCTACATGGCCCATTTACGAACTTAACCTGCCTACTGGAAAAATAAAAATTAAAAATTAGTTCGAGGTAAAGCCATTGAAATTCCAAAAAGTGCAAGAACTCACACCGCAACAGAAAGGAAATAGACTCAAAAGAGCTAAAGAGTTGCTTCGCTTGGCCGAACTTCACTTGAACTGCCGAATTTTTCACCTAGTACACCTTCTCTGATCCTTGAACCGATATTCTGAATAAAAAAAATCTACGTTTGTGGATCTTATCTTATGATCCGTAAAAAGAATGCTCAACCATCCACCTTGCTGTCCTTTATAAAATATCACTATTATGGCTTTAATATTCTCTGAAATTACATTATTTAATAATTTTTGTTCTCCATTACTCTATGACCATATTGACTGACAATTTAATAATATTACAAACCTTCAGCTAGATGTATAATCCGCTTATGGGATGCTGCTAGTCTATTTTGTATTTCAATACACAAAATTTTCATTCAATGTTTTTTTTTTTAAATAAAAACATGCCCTGCTATTGTTTGCTTAAATTTTAATCACTTAAAGTGACAATGCAATAAAATTTAATATATAAAAAAATATAAACTTTAGTTCAATTTTTGTTCATGAATTTAATTCACTGCAATAAATTTCTATTCAATTCTCGAAATAGAGGTAATCAGATATGTGTGTATGTGCTGCAAAAAATGTGAAAGCTCTTAAATTTCTCAATAAGCATCAATCAATTTCCTTTTCCAAAGAATTCAAATTTATGATTTTTTTTTTTTTTGAATGAAAGAGAAAACAAAACATTGAATTGAAATGTAATAAAGCACAGCACAATTATTGAATTAAATTTTACCAATTATTTCGATAATACAATATATGTGTGTATATATGTATGTAGTAAGCAAACAAAACAAGCATTTTTTTGAGATTCCAGTAAGGATTGGTTTTGTAGTTTTATTTTTATTTTAATATTTTTCCAAGGAAATATTTATTTTATTGTCTAACTTTTACATTAAGTGATTATTTTTTGGAAATTGTTATTATTTATTTTTATACCCTCAGCCATATGGCTACAGAGAGTATATATCAGAGAGTATATATCAGAGAGTATATATCATATATATATATCATACGGCCAAAATGTGCCTTATCGAAATAACGGTTTTAGACCCTAAATGTCTTTGGACCATATTCGTTTCAGGACATTTGGAGTCGGTCAAGCGATGTTCGTCCGTCCGTCCAAATGTCTGTCTGGCTGGTGCACACAATAACTCTTGAAGGGAGTATCCGATTTCGTCCAATTTCGGGCAATGTCCATCCACACCTTCTGGTACCTACTACACAAAAGTTCGAACTTTTTAAATTAAATACTCTATTGCACAAAAAGAGAAAGTATAGTCCTATTTTGCTCCAACTTTGCAAATACTAATATTTGCATCAGTGCTAGGTCAGGTGCGAAAATGGACAATATTAGTCTACTCCATCAAATACCTCCGCCACAAAGGGTCAACATTTTAAATATCCATTAAACTCATAAAACCCGAAATTAATATCCGATTACATTCACGTTTGGCACATCTCAAAATTTCCATCAACACAAGATCTATTATAAAGATGATACAGATCGGACGATTCCTTCTGGTACCTCACCCACAAAGGGGTAACATTGTGAATAATTATAACCCTTCTAAAATTTGATGTTAGAGTCCGTTTGTCTTCAAATTACACACATCACAATATTTATATTAACCTGGTGTGAAGATGAAATATATCGGTACACTCCTTCTTGTACCTCCACCATAAAAGCCAAAACGATTATAAAATCCAAAATAGGCATCCCGTTCTCTTCATATTTCACACATACCACTATTTCTACTAATACAAGATCTGTTATGAAGATGGGATATATCGGTCTATACCTTCCGGTACCTCCCCAATGTGATGTGTTTAATTTTAAGATAATCGGTGACCACTATATACACCGACTCCAATGGAGTGGATCGATATTGTCTATTTTTGCACCTAACCCAATACTGATGCAAGTATTAGGATTTGCAAAGGTGGAGCAAAATCGGAGTATCCTTTCTTTTTCTGTGCAGTAAATAATTATCTTTGAAAATATTGAAATTTTGTGACATGAAAGGAGTTGACCGATATTGCCCATCTCCGAACTCGATCTAAGTTTGGTAATAATCTTACTATGTACCAAGTTTGGACCAATCTATTAATTTTAGAAAATCTTATCCTTTAGAAAATCTTTATTTTTTTTATTTATTTATTTATTTATTTATTTTTTTTTTTTTTTTTTGAAACAAAGTACAAATCTTTAAAATTAGTAAAAAAAATTTAAAACATCACAAATATTTAAATCCTGAGCGAAATAATTTTTTTTATTACACGTTTCAATCTTAAATTTCTAAGAAATTTTTTTAAATAGGCACGCTTGTGGCTACGTCGTCCTTTTGAAAATATTTTTTTTATATCTGCGTTCGTGTCTCTTTTGAGTCCTTTCGAAAAGGACCCACAAAGGGTCAAATTTTTTAATAACTATTACTCTTATTAAATATGTTGCAAGAGTCTGAAACTCTTCAAATTACACACATCACTATATATTTATTAACCCAAGGTCGGGAGTGAATGTAGAATATACCGGCCAAGTCCTTCTGTTACTACCCCCACAAAGGGTCATAACTTGGAATATCCATGAAGCTCATAAAATGCAAATTTAACATCTGATTCCATTTAGACTTGGAACATCTTAATATTTCTGTCAGTACAAGATCTGTTATAAAGATGATAGAGATCAGACCATTCCTTCTGGTATCTCCCTCCAAGGCGCCAAAGTTTTGAACAACCAAAACGATTATAACATCTGAAATAAGCATCCAGTTCACTTAATATTCACACATCCCATTATTTCTACTAACACAAGATCTGCTATGAAGATGGAATATATCGGTTCACTCCTTCTGGTACCTTCCCAACAAAGGGTCAACATTTTGAAAATCCGTGAAGCTCATAGAACACGAAATTAACATTCGATTCCATTCAGACTTGAAATCAATAACTGATTCCATTCAGACTTGGCACATCTCAATATTTCCATTAACACAAGATCTGTTATAAAGATGGTAGAGCTCATACAATTTCTTCTGGTACCTCCCCACACATAGGGTTCAAGATTTTGAAAAACAAAACGCTCATAAGATCCGATATAAGCATCCAACTCTCTTCAAATTTCGCACACACAAACATTTTTCTTATCACAAGGTCTGTTGTGAAGATGATCTCGTACCTTACCCACAAAAAGTCACAATTTTCAATACTTTTTATGTGTCATAACTTGCGAAACAAATATTTTTCTCAAAGAGAAACCTGAGATGAATATAGAATTAATGATTTGGCATATATTTGGGTATAAATGTTCGATTTTCTCGTAATTTTGCCGATCGACTATATCTGTCTGGTACCTCACGCACATTTTAACATTTTCTAAAAATTATCACATATTTGATATAAAGTGTAGGAATTAACCATTATAGTTCAAACCTGGCATGACGCAATATTTATATCATATATTTTTAGGTCCGATATGAAATGGACCATATTGGCCCATTCCTTTGGAACCTACTCCAACGGCCAATCGTTTGAATAATCATAACAGAAGCCAAAATTAATTTAAATAATCGAACATTGGCTGGTATACCGAACTGAGGTATACAAAACTGACAGATACTTTTTAATTATATCCTCCACCATTAACTTTGTCATTCCGTTTGTAACTCCTCGAAATACTCATGTCCTTCCGTCCTTCCGCCCGTCCAACTCATGTCTGTCCGTCTGTCTGTTGTAATCGCGCTATCTTTCGAACGAATTGAGACAGAAGGCTAAAATTTTGTACACATGCTTATTTTTCCAGTAGACAGGTTAATTTCGTAAATGGGCCAAGTAGGTCCACGTTTTCATATAGCCCCCATATAACGGTACCTCCCTATATTCGGCATTTTGATGATTAAAGGGACATTATTAACCGGAAACGTTTCACATTTGGTATTTGAAGTTCATAATGGATTATATAGCCTATGACAGAAAATTGTCTATGCAGGTCCAAGTCTTCGTATAGGCCCCATATATCAGTACCTCCCTATATTCGGTATTTCGATGATTTTAGCGACATTATTCACCGGAAATGTTTCGAATTTGGCATTTGAAGTTCGTAATGGATGCTATAGCCTATGACAGACAATTGTCTGTGCAGGTCCACGTCTTCGTATAGCCCCCATATAACGGTACCTCCCAATATTCGGTATTTTGATGATTTTAGCGTCATTATTTACCGGAATTACTTCAAATTACGTAGTTAAATTTCGTAATGGGAACTACAGTTTATGTCAGAAAATTGTCTATGCAGGTCCAAGTCTTCGTATAGCCCCTTATAACGGTATCTCCCAATATTCGGTATTTTGATGATTTTAGCGTCATTATTCACCGGAATTGTTTCAAATTACGTATTTAGAGTTCGTAATGGAAACTACAGTCTGTGTCAGAAAATTTTCTATGCAGGTCCAAGTCTTCGTATAGCCCCCATATAACGGTACCTCCCAATATTCGGTATTTTGACGATTTTAGGTACAATACCCACTGAAATTGTTTGAGATGTCGTATTTGAAGTTCGTAATGGATGCTACAGCCTGTGACAGAAAATTGTCTATGCTGGTCCAGGTCTTCGCACAGCTCCGATATGAAGGTACCTCCCTATATACGATATTTTGATGATTTTGGCCACATTATTTACCGTTTTATTTCAATTTTCGAATTTGAATATGGTAATGGCTTATGACAAACAATGCCTATGTAGGTCCACGTCGTATAGACCCCAAAATAATGGCTATATTCGGTATTTTTAAAATTTTAACATAATTTTTTAAGGATTTTATTTTTTTGAAAATTTCCAAATTCGTGCCAAATGGTGGAGGGTATTCAATGTTGGCCCCGGCCGAACTTACTGCTTTTTGACTTGTTTTCTTAGATACTTCTGTTTTTATATATATATATATATATATATATATATATATATATATATATATATATATATATATATATATATATATATATATATATATACATATTTTTTTTTTCTAATAAGTTATTTCCTTCAATTTTATCTCGGGTGAAAATTATATTTTAATTTGTAATGTTTGAAAAACAATTTTGTCAATATTTCTTTTATATATGTACTCCTTGGAAATGTACATGTCATAATAGCACTATATATCAGCATCAATTAACAATTTGTTATAATCCGCTCAGGCTTTGTCGACTATGTTAGTGGAAAGGATATTCTTTAAACATTTATTAAATATATAACTTACAAACGTAAAAGTAATTCATTAGACCCATAAACATTCCAAACGAAATTATAATATAAACTATTTGTGTTTTTTTTTTTGTAATGAAAAAGTTCTCAACAAAAGTTTTGGTCAGCTGGAATTTTCCAAGTTGAGGATACCTTTGGCTTACCTCAACAATTCCTTCAAGAGAGTATCTTGTTTATTGACCACTGCTTTCTAATTAATTTCAATGTAAGCAATTCTCTCAAAGTAACAAATTTCCGAACATTAATGAATAGATAAATACACACACATACACCCACCCATACCCGCTGCATCAGTATGTGTGCATGTAGATCCCAAACTATGTATGTTGATTAATTATCATAATTCAATATATGGATTTAATTTCATGAGTATGGGTGATGAATAGTTTGCTGTTTGTTTGTTTGTATTCATTGGATGAATGAATTCAATTGATTGTTGTGGTAGTTTTGATGCTTCCGAATTAATTTCTGCACACATAAATATGCATATACATACAAAATGAACAAATCTTCGATAATTGAAACTAATAATACATTGGTATTTGTTGTTCGATTGAAATTAAAATACCATACACACACACACAAAATATTTATTAATTACTGCCTAAATCTGTGGCAGACCCCAAAATCGGCTCTAATCATAAAGCTGCATATAATTTATTCAGTTCTCACTTGCTGGAATTTAAATGCGATTAGGGAATCGGTTATTTATTATAAATAATTTCCATCAATTTTTGATGAATATTTTATGTATTTGAAGATAATAGAAAGGATAAATGGCGAAAATAACTATAATCGAGGTCTTTCTAAGAATACTATTGTAAGGATCAGCGAGGATTTTTAAATAAATATTTTCATGGACCACCACAACAAATAAGGGTGGATATTTTAGATAAAATTTTTCAAGGTCCACGTGGAGACACGTGAATTTAAAAAAAAAAATATTTTTTCAAGGACCACCACAACAAAAAGCGTGGATTTTTTAAACATTTTTTTAAGGACCACCACAACAATAAGTATGGATTTTTTAAATACATTTTTTTCAAGGACCCCCACAAAAATAAGCCTGGATTTTTTAAATAATTTTTTTTCAAGGACCACCACAACAATAAGCCTGTATTTTTTAAATAATTTTTTTCAAGGACCTAAAAGCGTGGGGTTTTTAAATACATTTTTTCAAGGACCAACAGACCAATAAGCGTGGATTTTCAAAGAATATTTTTTCAAGGACCAAGAGACCAATAAGCGTGGATTTTCAAAGAATATTTTTTCAAGGACCAAGAGACCAATAAACGTGGATTTTTAAAGAATATTTTTTCAAGGACCAAGAGACTAATAAGTGTGGATTTTCAAAGAATATTTTTTTCAAGGACCAAGAGACCAAAAAGCGTGGATTTTCAAATAATATTTTTTCAAGGACCAAGAGACCAATAAACGTGGATTTTCAAAGAATATTTTTTCAAGGAACAAGAGACTAATAAGTATGGATTTTCAAAGAATATTTTTTCAAGGACCAACTGAACAAGATGGTATATCTGCCAACCCCTTCTGGTACCACAACCACAAAGGGTCAAATTTTCAATACTTTTATGTGTCATAACTTGCGAAACAAACATTTCTCTCAACGAGAAACCCGAGACGAATATGGATTTTTAAAGCATATTTTTTCCAAGACCAAGAAGTCAATAATTTATAATTATGGGGAAATTTCGGCAGATTATGAAAGTGGAGCTAAAAAGAGAAGACACGTGTATCGGAGTTTTGAAAGTTTACATCAAAATTTAACCAAAAGGTTTCACACCTTTGGACATTTTCTGAGTAAGATTTCTCGGAATCTATGCATTTAGGGCTTAAAGTGTCTTCACCAATATTGCAGATAATTTTTTGAAAATATGCTTAAAAACTACCATTAAATGGGTCGTAGCAAGTCGTCGTATACGGCCTAAAAGTCTAAATCTTACCTAAACGACAGCAATTCGTACTGACTGAGATGAAAAAACTGCAACCAACTTCAGACTACTGTCATTTCTAAGCCGCCACTCGTCCGACAGCTGTTAAAATTATTCCAGTGACAGCTCATTATATTATTTACAAGCGTACAAAAGCATTTTGGTGAGAATTTTCCAGAAAAAATTTTATTCGTGATGGAATTCAAGCGTGATAGTGTGATTTCTTAATATTTTGCTGGAAAACCACAAGTGGCTATCGTTAGAGCACTCCAGCATTTAAATGTGAATAAATCTTTTGTGTCTCGTACCATCGCTCGTTATGGTAATGCTGGTAGCGTAGCCCGGCGTGAAGGAAGTGGACGGAAGAAAACAGCAACATCAGCAGAAATGGTTCAGAAAGTAAAGAAGCGACTTCAGCGAAACACCGTCGCAGTAGCCGAAAAATGGCTCGGGAGCTGAACATATCGCAATATTCCATTCGGCAAATATTGAAAAATAAGCTCGGAGTAAAGCCATTGAAACTCCAAAAAGTGCAAGAATTTACACCGCAACAGAAAGAAAATAGACTCAAAAGAGCTAAAGAGTTGCTTCGCTTGGCATGTGGTGAATTTGGAATGTGGCGAACTGCCGAATTTAGTTTTCTCCGATGAACATTCGTTGTCCAGCAGTTTCTGGGCCGCCATAACAGCCGATGGTCGCTCTCCGCTCGTATTAATCGAAATCAGAATAAATGCCATATATTATCGCGAAAATATTCTGGAGGGTGTATTAAAGCTGTGGGCACGCAAACATTTTGGCCGCAGACCTTGGGCATTCCATCAAGATTCAGCACCATCGCACTCAGTACGCGCCACCCAAGGAGTCGTTACAAAATTAGGTTCCTCGATTCATTTCCAGTGCACCATGACCACCAAAATCTCCGGATAGGTTGGCACTAAAAATATCAAAGCGTCGATCACCTCAAGCAAGAGCTTCGCCGGGAATGGGCCAAAATACCGCAGGGCAACATTCGGGCAGCATGTGACGGTTTCATTGGCCTTTGACGGCCATAATTCGTGCCAAATGTGAACAATTGGAACAAATCTAAACTTATTCTAAAATTTGATACTATTTCCGACATTTTTGATTTCATTCAATGAAATGTAAAAAATATGGCATTTGACTTTGTTGCAGTTTTTTTTTTTTTTTGTCTTACTTTTTATAAGTCTTTAAAAACACATTTTAGGGTTAAAACAGTACTTTATTTGAGTCTACCCATAAAAAAGCCTACAAAGCATTATTTTAGAAGGATGGCGTCAAAGACAAAAATATTCTTCACCAAATGTTATTATAAGTCAGCAACACGAATGTTTCAAAAAACAAAATTCTAATGTTTTGAAAAATTTTTGTCCAGTTTTCTTAAAGGAATATTAAATTTAGTTTCAGGCAAAAAAAAACTCCTCATCCAATTTTGTTTAAGGTCATCAAAGAAAAGAAATCTCTAGTTCCATTATATATCAAAAAAAAGATATCTGTTTCAGTATTGCCAAAAAAACGCGAAAATATTTTGTAATTTTTTCCTTCGTCTTTTTTATGTTGATGAATGACAGTTAGTTAAATTTTTTAAGCAAAAAGTGTCAATGGAAGTGGTACTCTGCAAATTTCACTTTTAGTCTCAAGATAAACTATGCATTTAGGAATAATCGTTTTTAAGAAAATTACATTCCAAGTTTATGTGCTACAAAGGAAAGTTATGTGTTTTGGTTTTACTCTTACTGTATTATACATCAAATTTATACCCAGAAAATAATAAAAAAATCTTGCTTATCTTTTTTAAAAAAATAGAACTTTTTCATGATTCACTACAAATTTATTTAAAATTTTCCCGTCCAATAGACTGCCTCTTTTGCGGAAAATGTCAAGCACTCGTTTATTAAACGAAACGCTAAAGGAGTTTCGGGTTAATAGGCCAGATTTTGCTAAGGTTTTATGAAGTTTTACTACATACAAGGATGGAGAAAAAATGCATAATATTTAGGATAGAGAACTTTGGATTACCGTCAGAATCACTGCTAAAGGGTGTTTTTTAAGCTAGATAGAACTTCAAATTGTAAAAAGTAACACAAAAAATTAAATTTTGATGAAACTTTTTTTATTTGTTTCAATGCTTGAACATCGCAACGAAATTATCCTTATTATATTATCCTTAAATTATCCTATACTTTGAAAATCAGGCTCTAGAGCAGTTGGCAAATGACCCGTTCTTTTATCGCAAAATTGTGTTCAGCGATGAGGCGCATTTTTGGCTTAACGGGTTTGTTAATAAGCAAAATTGGCGCGTATGGAGTGAGACCAATCCACAAGAGATCCTACAGACTCCATTACATCCAGAAAAATGCCCCTTATGGTGCGTTTTTCACGTTGGCGGCATCATCGGACCTTATTTCTTCAAAAATGAGGCCGGAGCTCGCGTTACTGTCAATGGAGATTGTTACCGCACCATGATCCATGATTTTTTGTTTAAAAATATGGATGACATTGATCCGGAGGAGATGTAGTTTTAACAGGATGGCGCTACGTGCCATACGGCGAACGCAACCATCGACTTATTGAAATCAAAATTTGGCGATAAGTTGATTTCGAGAAGTGGACATGTCAATTGGCCTCCAAGGTCGTGCGATTTGACACCTCTCGATTATTTCCTGTAGGGCTACGTGAAGTCACTGGTTTATGCTAATAAGCCAGAAACAATTGAAGCCTTGGAGGCCAGCATTGTTCGTGTTATTCGTGACATACGGCCAGCAGTGCTCGAAAAATTGGACGTCCAGAATGCACTTCGTCAAGAACAGCCGCGGTGCCCATATGCCCGAAATCATTTTCAAATGTTAATGTCACGTATTGACCTTCCGAATAAAAAAAAAATTTTTTTGATAAAAATTTAATATTTTGTGTTATTTTTTACAATTTCAAGTTCTATCGGACTTAAAAAAACACTTTTTACAAAAAAATCGGCCATATTGATTTTTTTTTGGTATGGCCCTATATATATATATGAGGAAGCAAGGATTTAAGTATATTTTACGTTTTGGCCATGTGTATGATTAATTTTCGCTTCGTTCCTATTGTTTAAAAAAGCTATTTACAAAAAAAAAAAAAAAAAAAAAAAAAAAAAAAACATCAATATAGGTCCGCCATTTCCAAATAAATTTCAAATATATGTAATACACTTTTAATCTATTTAAATAACGAAAGAAATTCCCAAAACATCGCATAAATCATATAAATTTCCCTTTCAAAATTGCAAATTACCAGTTTGAATATTTATTTTCAATGCAATTTAAATAATTTCACCAATAACTTTAATTAGTCCATTTTTTAATGTGATCTTATCTGGTTTTTCAATTTCACACCCAACATTTTATAAATTAGTCGTTTTTTGTTTTCGAATTTTTATCAAATCAGGCATGTAGACACGTTTCCACACCATTAACCAAACATTTCATTTCGAACTGCTAACCAGCCACCCAACCAGCGCTCAACCAGCAAACAGCAGCAATTGGTTTGTCTCATTTTCACCAAACATGTCTCAAATCCGAGCCAATTAGTTGCCATGTAATGTCTATTTAGTTAAATGTTTGACGGTGTGTGTTTTGTGTGTGTGTGTACTTCTTTAAATATGAAAAGTGACTCAATGCGGGGATAAATTGTGCCATGGTTGCCATAGCTGAATTATTGGCGGCTTTATGCGTGAAATGACGAAATTATTTCGCATAAACAGAGTATGCCTGGAAATTACCAGATCGACTGTAATTCCTCAAGTTGTGGGCGTAATGTTTTCTTTTCTAGTCTTGTCGTTTAATGGTATAGACCATTGAGTTATTTCAAATATTTTATTGAATAATTTGACTTGTGAGAAGAATTGTTTTCTAATTTGTTATACAAGTTAAGATATTTTACCGGTACAGGTTTTTTTATGTAAATCAAACAAAATGTATAACAACAACAAATATGTGGGCGAATGGTTAATAATTTAATTAAAATGTAATTTGTTGTAAAGAGGCGATCACTTAAGTACCCTATCTTTGCACGTCAAGAAGTGGGCCAAAATTGTATCAGAAATTTATTGTAAATTTCAAACGGTAAGGAAAATATGTAGTGGCAGAGTTAAACGATAGTCCAGTAGAAGTATTTGTAATCTCAGTCTACTACTTCCATCGTATATAAAGTTTTTCATTCCGTTTGTAACACCTCGAAATGTACATTTTAGACCCCACAAAGTACAGGGTTGCCAATATTCGACGGACCCATGTTTTTTTTTAAATCATAGAAAAAAATAAAAATGTGGCGGTTGGCAATGTTAATCATTTAATTTGTTCCAAGTAGATTTGTTTACATCAATTTTTATACCCTCCACCATACTATGGAGGGTATATTAACTTTGTCATTCCGTTTGTAACTCCTCGAAATACTCATATCAGACCCAACAAAGTATATATATTCTCGATCAGCGTAAAATTCTAAGTCGATTTAGCGATGTCCGTCTGTCTGTCTGTCGGTCTGTCCGTCTGTCTGTCTGTCTGTCTGTTGTAATCACGCTATCTTTCGAATGAATTGAGATAGGTGGCTAAAATTTTGCACACATGTTTATTTTTCCAGTAGACAGGTTAAGTTCGTAAATGGGCCATGAAGGTCCACGTTTTCATATAGCCCCCATATAATGCTACCTCCCTATATTCGGTATTTTGATGATTTTAGCGACATTATTCACGGGAATTGTTTCAAATTTGGTATTTGAAGTTCAAAATGGATACTACACCCTAAGACGGAAAATTATTCGTGCAGGTCTACGTCTTAGTATAGCCCCCATATAAGGGTACCTCTCTATATTCGGTATTTTGATGATTTTAGCTACATTATTCACCGTTTATTTCAAGTTTCGAATTTGAATATGGTAGTGGCTTATGGCAAACAATGCCTATGTATGTCCACGTCGTATAGACCCCAAAATAACGGCTATATTCGGTATTTTTAAAATTTTAACAGAATTTTTTAAGGATTTCATTTTTTGAAAATTTCCAAATTCGTTGCAAATGGTGGAGGGTATTAAAAGTTCGGCCCGGCCGAACTTACTGCTTTTTAACTTGTTGAATATGATATCTCTGAAATGGCCGCCTCTGGCGTTGATGACGTATTGTGCCCTTTTTGCTGCATTTTCCATCGTTTTTGCCAACATTTCGGCCGGAATAGCGGCTATTTCTTCACGAATGTTGTCCTTAAGCTTTTCTACGGTCCTTGGCTTGTTAACGTAAACCTTTGACTTCAAATATCCCCACAAGAAGAAGTCAGGCGGCGTCAAATCGGGCGAACACGGTGGCCAGTCCAAATCACCACTTTTCGACATCAAACGGCCCGGAAACAAATTCTTCAGAAAATCGATTGTTATGCGACTTGTGTGCGGTGGAGCGCCGTCTTGTTGAAACCAGAACTGCCTCATACGCTTTCGACGAATAATTAGCATCACAAAATTGGTCATCATGTCGCGATAACGCTCCTGATTGATGGTAACAACATGGCCATTTTCATTTTGGAAGAAAAACGGCCCAATGACCGTTTTCGCACTAACGCCGCACCAAACTGTGTCTTTTTCGTCATGTAGAGGCACTTCTTGAATCTCCTGAGGATTTTCAGTGGCGTAAAAACGGCAATTTTGCTTATTTACGGGCTTCATCGGACATCATAATTTTGTTCCAAAATTGCTCGTCATCTTCGGCCATTTCGATGACTCTTTGTGCCCATTCCAATCGACGAGGCTTGTCCGCAGGCAACATTCTTTGCGTCAATTGAATTTTGTACGGGAACAAATGCAAACCAATGCGAATAATCCGTTTTAAAGTAGACCGAGCCATGCCCAACTGCTGAGAACGGCGTTTTTGGGATGTTCTTTGGGACCTCTCAACACTGGCTCGTACAGCAGCGATATTCTCGGCCGATCGCCTTGGTTGACTTTTATATGGCCTCTTCGGATTAGAAAGAGCCTTACCAGTCGAAAATTTTTCGTATAAACGCAAAATGGTGTTCTTAGAAGGCGCACTTCTCACATTTTTTTTTAATGTTTTAAAAGCACGTTGAGTTTTCACAATTGACTTCTTCTGTTGAATGTAAATTTCAACTATTTCAGAGCGCTCGCGTGGCGTGTATTGGTTCATGGTAAAAATTTGCTTGGACTGACGCTTCAAACGTGGTATGTCGTCATTAAGCGATGTGACATCTCTGTCAAAAGTTATGGCGTTGCCAGATGGGTCCGTCGAATATGGGCAATCCTGTATATCATTTGATACTGCCGAAACGTGCTTCATATCGGTCTATTCCTTTTGGTACATCCCCCACAAAAGGCCGGGATCTGTGCAAGCTCAAGTGCAAAAATGGACAATCTCGGTCTACTCAATCAAGTAGCTAACCCACATAGGGTCAAATATTGAATAATTATAGCTCTTATAAAATGTGATGTAAGAGTCCGATTGTCTTCAAATTACACACATCACAATATTTTATTAAACCAAGGTCTGGCGTGAAGATGGAATATATCGGCCCACTCCTTCTGGTACCTCTCCCACAAAGGGTCAACATTTTGAATATCAATGAAGCTCATAAAACGCGAAATTTACATCCGATTCCATTGAGACTCTATGTTTCCATCAACACATGATATGATATAAAGATGGTAAAAATCGGACCATCTCTCCCTCAAATAGGGTTCAAGAATTTGAAAAAACAGAACACTCAAAGAAAGCTAAGTAAGCATCCAACTCTCTTCAAATTTCACACATACAAACATTTTTGCTAACACAATATATATTGTGAAAATGCGAACCCCTTCTGGTACCTCACCCACAAAATGTCAGAAAATTTTAATACTTCAGAACCTACTCCATAGAAGGTCTACAATTTGAATAATCAATGATGATGATGGTATACATCTGACGGCTAAAGCGATTGGCA
The DNA here is from genome assembly GCF_030504385.1 of Musca domestica. Taxonomy (NCBI): domain Eukaryota; kingdom Metazoa; phylum Arthropoda; class Insecta; order Diptera; family Muscidae; genus Musca; species Musca domestica. The sequence continues at coordinate 1,233,695 of NW_026712162.1, read as the reverse complement.
TTTTCAATTTATTTTTTGAAAAATGTTAAGAAGTGCTTAAGGTACCCGATATAGTGTGCCGACGTACTTGCAATTTATCTAATACTGATAAAAATATTGGGATGTTTAACACTTTAAAAAATCGAACATTAATTTCAAATTTTATGCGAGTAATTGTTAATCAAAAATTTTGTTAGGGAGGTACCAAATATATATATATATATATATCGGTACCGATACATTCCATATTCACATCAGATCTCTAATTGAGAGAAAAATTTAGATACGCTATAAATCCCAAACAGATTATTAGAAATATAATTGTTCAAAATTGTGACGCTTTTTTGGGGAAGTACCAGAATCCTTATTTCTCAATTGAAGAGCGTTTTGTTATTTAAAATTGAGACCCCTTTGTGGAAAAGGTTCTAGTAATTAGTAAAAATATTGGAATGTGTGAAACATGATGCGAATCGGATGCTTATTTCGCATTTTATGAGAGATATATCTATTCAAAATTTTGACTGTGGGGAAGGTACCCAAAGGAGTAGATCGATATACATTTCATCTTTATGCCAGATCTTGGGTTGAGAGAAATATTGGGATGTGTCTAGTTTTTTTTTTTTTTCAAAATTTGCACCCGTTGTATGGAAGGCACCATACGGAGTGAACTGATTTATTCCATTTTCACACCTTATCTTGTGTTGGTAGAAGTATCAGAATGTTCGAAATTTGAAGACATTCGAACGCTTATTCGACATTTTGTAAGATTTGCATCCATTCAAAATGTTGACCCCTTTATGGGGGAGGCACTTGATAGGTCGATTTTACCCATTTTCGCACCTGACCTAGCACTGAGAGGAAATATTGCGATTTGCAAAGTTTGCACGAAAGTACTAGAGACCTAGGGTCTAAACTCATTATTTCGACGAGGCTCGTTTTGTGTATTTTCACTTTAGCGCTAAAAATAAATTTAAAAAAAAAATTCACAATTAATGTATTTGATCCAAAAAATTAAAAAAAAATCCTAAAAAAAATTCAAATTTAAAATTTGTTAAATTATATTAAAATTTTATTTTTCTTCTTTCCAGGTAAGCTGCAAAATCTTTAAAAGTACACTAAATATGTCGTTATTCATTCGTGGTAAGTACTTACCCATGGGCTGCATATGAGCAGAAATTGCACAGAAAAGAATCATATTCATTATATTTCGAAGAATCACATGGGATTTTCTGTATTGATATTAGCAAGAAAGGCATCTTTGGGAAGGAAGTATATACGTTTGCAAAGAATTTGATATAAAATTGATTCATTGTCTCTATAAAATTCAAATATTTTTTCCATATTTTCTAATACACTGATATTGTCTAAACTTTACAACCATTGGGTCATAATGGGATAATCCGATGTTGAAAATAAGTAAAATATTAAGGCTCCTTAATACAAATCTCAAATGTTTTGCTTCCCTTTGTAAATAAAAACTATAATTTATCCGGATTAATTTTGCAAAATAAAAAAGTCATGTTCGGAACTTGCTTGCAACTGATGTATTTTATTCAATCCATTGCAAACAAAAGGACATAAGCCTTTTTTTTCTATTTTTAATATTGAAAAAAAAGAAACAATATTTTGTTCTAATCCTAGCCTAACACACAATAATTCTATATAGGCCACAGGATAAAAAAAAACAGGACCAACGTAAATCATTCAATGTAAAACTGATGTAAAGTTACAACAAAATAACAAAAACATCAAACGTCGAACGTCGTATGAACAAAACAGAATCTAAACACCAACTAAGTATTGTTCCAAATGGCAACAACAACAACGCTCTCTGCCAACAGCAAAAACAACAACAACAACGTCATAATGAATTCAATAAGTTTCGGACAAGAAGTCAAACCCAACTCAACTAAATTGAATGCAGCAATAGAACACCCGAACAACAATAAAGAAAATAACAGAAAATAGAAACGAGAAGTAAAAAATAACACCCAACAACAATAACAAACAAGTTAAAAAGCAGTAAGTTCGGCCGGGCCGAACTTTTAATACCCTCCACCATTTGCAATGAATTTGGAAATATTCAAAAAATAAAATCCTTAAAAAATTCTGTTAAAGTTTTAAAAATACCGAATATAGCCGTTATATTGGGGTCTATAAGACGTGGACATACATAGGCATTGTTTGTCATAAGCCATTATCATATTCAAATTAGAAACTTAAAATAAACGGTGAATAATGTAGCTAAAATCATCAAAATATCGTATATAGGGAGGTACCGTTATATCGGAGCTGTGCGAAGATCTGGACCAGCATAGACAATTTTCTGTCACAGGCTGTAGCATCCATTACGAACTTCGAATACCACATCTCAAACAATTTCGGTGGGTATTGTACCTAAAATCGTCAAAATACCGAATATAGGGAGGTACTGATATATGGGGGCTATACGAAGACCTGGAGCCGCACAGATAATTTTCTGTCACAGGCTGTAGCATCCATTACGAACTTCAAATACCACATCTCAAACAATTCCGGTGAATAATGTCGCTAAAATCATCAAAATACGGAATATAGAGAGGTACCGTTATATGGGGGCTAGGCGAAGACGTGGACCTGCACAGACAATTTTCTGTCTTAGGGTGTAGTATCCATTTTGAACTTCAAGTACCAAATTTGAAACAATTCCGGTGGATAATGTCGTTAAAATCATCAAAATACCGAATATCGGGAGGTACCGTTATATGGGGGTTATACGAAGACGTCTATCTTAGACTGTATTATTCATTACGAATTTCAAATACCAATTTTGAAACAATTACGGTGAATACTGTCGCTAAAATCATCAAAATACCGAATATAGGGAGGTACCGTTATATGAGGGCTAATGAAAACGTGGACCTACATGGCCCATTCACGAACTTAACCTGCCTACTGGAAAAATAAACATGTGTGCAAAATTTTAGCCATCTATCTCAATTCATTCGAAAAATAGCGTGATTACAACAGATAGACGGACAGACAGACGGACAGACAGACAGACGTACATCGCTAAATCGACTTAGAATTTTACGCCGATCAAGAATATATAAACTTTGTTGGGTCTGACATGAGTATTTCGAGGAGTTACAAACGGAATGACAAAGTTAATATACCCTCCATAGTATGGTGGAGGGTATAAAAACTTTCAGGCAATAAATAGCAAAAATTGTTGCTCCAATGCCAGTCCAGTCCAGTTCAGTCATTGTTGCTGTTGGTGTTACATAAGAAGCCTGGCATTTCATTTAAATGCCTTGCCTTCTCCATTGGATTCCAGTTCTTGAACATTTGAAATACTGAAGTTCTTGTTTTTGTTGTTGTTCCAAACAGATGACATATGAGCTTGAGTTGTTTTTCTTGTCAGGTTTTTCTCTGTTTTTTCCGAACAATGCAAAAAGGGATCAAACTTCCTGAATTGTGGAAGGAGATGAAAGGAAGGGAATAGAGATCAAGAAAATGAAAACAGAAATGAACAACATCGTTGCATGGCAGCCATTCGAAGTAACAAAAGTAACTTAGATGTTGTTGCCAGTGCTGCTTCTATTGTTGTTATTCCTCTCCCATTGTTAACTGCAAGTCTTGGACTTCCTGCAAACATGACGAATATGTTTTCCGAGTTGATCCCTAAACACGGCATTACATTGAAAAGGCTGTCCATAGATTTTAGCCAAGTGAACGGATATCTGGAAGAGAGAACAAAGACGTGTTTTTGTTGTTGTGGAAATGGAGGTGAAAGAAATAATGCCAGTCACAATAGAAGGACAGCAAGAGCCATCAATGAATTTCGAACACAACCTTTTCTTAGTGAAAGAAGGGTATATGATGGAAGATTTTCAAACCCTAGTTCCAGTATAAAACCAGTAAAATAGTATCAGTCGGTTTTGCCGACAGATGTACACGGTTGCCCATATTTGACGGACCCCTGACTCTTTGGGCCCATTCCAATCGACGAGGCTTGTCCGCAGGCAACATTCTTTGCGTCAATTGAATTTTGTACGGGAACAAATGCAAATCAATGCGAATAATCCGTTGTAAAGTGGGCCGAGCCATGCCCAACTGCTGAGAACGGCGTTTTTGGGATGTTCTTGGGGACCTCTCAACACTGGCTCGTACGGCAGCGATATTCTCGGCCGATCGCCTTGGTCGACTTTTATATGGCCTCTTCGGATTAGAAAGAGCCTTACCAGTCGAAAATTTTTCGTATAAACGCTTAATAGTGTTCTTAGAAGGCGCACTTCTCACAATTTTTAATGTTTTAAAAGCCCGTTGAGTTTTCACAATTGACTTCTTCTGTTGAATGTAAATTTCAACTATTTCAGAGCGCTCGCATGGCGTGTATTGGTTCATGGTAAAAATCTGCTTGGACTGTCGCTTCAAACGCGGTATGTCATTAAGCGATGTGACATCTCTGTCAAAAGTTATGGCGTTGCCAGATGGGTCCGTCGAATATGGACAACCCTGTATACCCCCGCCTTGAGTTATGAACGTGTCAGACTATATCGACCACTTCTTCTACTTTATATGAGATATGTGCACATTTTCGAAAATATGCGTCAGGTAACAGATATAGCGGACCGAAGTTTTCCATTTTCATACTTCATCTAATACAGATAACATATATATATGGTATGTGCAAAATTTGAAGGAAATTGAACATTCGTATTCAATTTTATGCCAAATCATAAATTCCGAAAAAATCATATCAGAATACTGGTTAAGAGAAATATTTAGATATAGCAAGTTGTTAAGAATCACCGACTTGTTTCGCAAGTTATGACAATTATATTTTGGCAGATCTTGTGTTGATGAAAATATTGAGAAGCACCAAGTCTGAAAAGAATCGAATGTTAATTTTGCGTTTTACGAGCTTCATGGATACTAAAAATTTTGACCCTTTGTGGGGGAGATACCACAAGGAGTGGACCGATGTATTCCATTTTGGCACCGGACCTTGGGTTAATAAAGTTATTGGGATATGTGAAATTTGAAGACAATCGGTCTCTTATATCATCCAAGTCTGAATAGAATCGGATGTTAATTTAGTGGTTTAAGAGCTTGATGCATATTCAAAATTTCGATCTTTTGGTTGGGGGAGGTACTTGATGGAGTGGACCGATATTATTCAGTTTTGCACCTGATCTAGAACTGACGTAAATATCAGGATTTGCAAAGTTAGAACAAAATCGGATTATCGATTCTCTTTCTGTGCAGAAAATATATATATTTTTTGAAAATCTCGATCATTTGTGTGGGAGGTACCAAAAGGAGTGGACCCATATATGCCATCTTAACACCAGACCTTGGGTTACATTAAATATTGGGATGTGTAAAATTTGAAGACAATCGGACTCTTACACCACATTTTATGAGAGTTTTAATTATTTAAAATGTTGACCCTTGGTGGGGGAGGTACTTGATGGAGTGGACCGATATTGTTCATTTTCACACTTGACCTAGTACTGACGCAAATATTAAGATTTGCAAAGTTGGAGCAAAATCGGATTACCGTTTTTCTTTTTCTGTGCAAAAAATAAATTTTTTGAAAATTTCGAAATTTTGTGGGGGTGGTACCAGAAGGAGTGGACTGATATTGCCCATCTCCGAACTCGATCTAAGTTTGACAATAATATTACGATGTACCAAGTTTGGACCAAATCGGATACTCCCTTCGAGAGTTATCGTGCGCACCAGCCAGCCAGACCGACGGACGGACATCGCTCCAATCGACTCCAAATGTTCCAAATGGTCTAAAACCGTTATTTCCACTATGCACGTTTTGACCTATCAAATTATATATACCCTCTGTAGCCATATGGCTGAGGGTATAAAAATAACTTTCGGGGAACATTTTTTTCATTCAATCCCAACAAACATCAAGACAATTTTCAATGTACCAAAATTCTAAAATATCATTTAAAAATTTTAATTTACCATTTACCATACCATAGGGCAGGGCCAGCCATTTGATACCCTACAACATTAGAATTTGAGATAAAGTTTTTGCAGATCCTTTTGACTAAAATGAAGATTTACCTAAAAATCATCCACATATCTACTATATAATAAAACCAGTAAAAAAAAGGTCAAAAGTCGGACAGGACCGACTATATGATAGCCTACACCACTGTGCGTATTTAACAAATAAGCTTATATTGAGAATTTATGTGAAATAGATCATACCAACTATGCCAATAAAATAACATTGGTGTACGGTGCATGATATGACTTCGATAAGGATTATATAAAACAAATAAAAAAGCTTTAAGTTCGGCCGGGCCGAACTTTGAATACCCTCCACAATTAGGAACGAATTTTGAAATTTCCAAAAAAATAAAATCCGTTAAAAATTCTATAAAATTCTAAAAATACCGAATGTAGCTGTTATATTAACGAAACTTGAAAAAATATGGTTGAATAATTTAGTTAAAATTATCAAAATATCGAATATCGGGAGGTACCGTTATATGGAGGCTATACGAAGACGTGGAACTTTCGCAGACAATTTTCTGTCATAGGCTTTAGTATCCACTACGAACCTCAAATACTAAATTTGAAACAATTCCGGTGAATAATGTCGCTAAAGTCATCAAAATACCAAATATCAGGAGGTATCGTTATATGAGGGTCGTATAGCCGTGGGACGTGGACCTGCACAGACAATTTTCTGTCTAAGGCTGTAGTATCCATTACGAATTTCAAATACCAAATTTAAAGGAATTCTGGTGAATAATGTCGCTTAAATCACCAAAATACCGAAAAAAGGGAGGTACAATTATGTGGGGGCTATACCAAAACGTGAATCTGCATGGTCCATTTTCAATACCAAAAGTCCTGCAGATAGAGGGTGAGATAAAAAAAACTGCAACAAAGTCAAACGCCATAACTTTTACATTTTTTTTAATTTTATTGAATGAAGGCAAAAGAACGTCGGAAATAACATCAAACTTTAGAATAAGTTTAGATTAATTCGAATTGGTCACCTTTGGCACGAATTATGACCTTTAAAGGCCAATAAAACCCTCACATGCTGCCCGAATGTTGCTCTGCGGTATTATGGCCCATTCCCGGCGAAGCGCTTGCTTGAGGTGGTATTTCGGTATTGTTATACCCTCCATCTTGGAAGGGAGGGTATATTAACTTTGTCATTCCGTTTGTAACATCTTTAAATATTCGTCGTAGACCCCATAAAGTATATATATTCATAATCAGCATAAAATTCTAAGTCGATTTAACGATGTCCGTCTGTCTGTCCGTCTGTCTGTTGAAATCACGATACAGCCCACATTATTTGACGTAGAGCGCCTAAATTTCTTTATTTATTTATTTTTGCCACAATTTTTCACGGATTTGTCTAAAAATTGGTATTTGTTGGTAATAATGGGTTCCAGCTCCGGTGGCGAAACATTGCGTGTATGGGTTCATGATTTGATATAGCCCCCATATAACGGTACCTTCCGATATTCAGTATTTTGATGATTTTTGCCACATTTTTTCGCTGATTTGTCTAAAAATTGGTATTTGTGGGTCATAATGGGTCCTAGTTCGTGTGGCAAAACATTGTATGTATAGGTCCACGTTTTGGTATAGTCCACATATAACGGTAACTCCCAATATTCGGTATTTTGGTGATTTTTGACACATTTTTTCACGAATTTCTCTAAAAATTGGTAGTTGTAGATTAAATGGGTCCCAGTTCGTGTGGCGAGTCATTGAAATTATAGGTCTACGGTTTGGTATAGCCCCCATATAATGGTACCTCCCGATTTTCCGTAATTTGATGATTTTTGCCACATTTTTTCACGGATTTGTTTGAAAATTGGTATTTGTAGGTCATAACGGATCCCTGTGCGCGTGGCAAAACATAACATGTATAGGTCCACGTTTTGGTATAGCCCCCATATAAAGGTATGGGGGCTATACCAAATATATCGGGAGATTCGGTATTTAGATTATTTTTGCCAGATTTTTTCACGGATTTGTCTAAAAATTGGTATTTCTAGGCCATGATGGGTTCTAGCTCCTTTGGCGAAACATTGCATGTGTAGGTCCACGATTTGGTATATCCCCCATATAACGGCACCTTCCGATATTCGGCATTTTAATGGTTTTTGCCACATTTCTTCTAATGTTACATTTACCCTAAGGTGGAGGGTATTAAAAGTTTGGCCCGGCCGTACTTAATGTTTTTTTACTTGTTTAGTGTCAACCTTGCTTTCCAAAATACTCCAGACACAAGAGTCCAATGGATTGGTATCCGGAGATTTTGTGCGCTGGAAATGAAGCGAGAAACATAATTTTGTAACCATTCTTTGGTGGCGCGTGCTGAGTAGGATGGTGTTGAGTCCTGTTGGAATGTCCAATGCCTGCGGCCAAAATGTTTGCGTGCCCAAGGCTTTAATACACCCTCCAGAATATTTTCGAGATAATATTCGGTATTTATTCTGATGCCACGGTCGATAAATACGAGCGGAGAGCGACCATCGGCCCACACCATCACCAAGGGCTGCGCTTGAGTTCTGGTGGCCAAGCGAAGGTGCACATTTTCAGCTGACCTCTTTGGCAAGTAAACACGATAATTTTGTTTGTTTACAAACTGCTGGACAACGAATGGTTTCACATCGGAGAAAACCAAAAGTTCACCACTTTTCTTTCTGTTGCGGTGTAAGTTCTTGCACTTTTTATAATTTCAATGGCTTTACCCCGAGCTCTTTATTCAAGATTTGCCGAATGAAATTTTGCGATATGTTCAGCTCACGAGCCATTTTTCGGCCACTGTGACACGGGGTTTCGATCAAGTCGCTTCTTTACTTTTCGAACCATTTCTGCTGATGTTGCTTTTTTTTTTTTTCTTCCACTTCTTTAACGTCGGTCTACGCTACCAGTATCACGGTAACGAGCGATGGTACGAGACACAAAAGATTTATTCACAATTAAAAGCTGGAGTTCTCTAACGATAGCCACTTGTGGTTTTCCAGCCAAATGTAGAGAAATCACACTATCACGCTGGAATTCCATCACGAATAACTTTTTTTTCTGGAAAATTCTAACCAAAATGCTTTCGTACACTTGTAAACAATATAATGAGCTGTCAGTGGAATAATTTTAACAGCTATCGGACGAGTGGCTTAGAAATGACAGCAGTCTGAAGTTGGTTGCAGTTTTTTTATCTCTCCCTGTATAGATATAGAAGATTTTCATTATACTGCATTTTTCTATTATTCTACCAATATAGGACGTATTGCTTAAATGGTGTATATCGGCTCCTTCTAATAACACCTTCACTACAAATGCTTAAAATTTTTTAGATCAATAAAAATGGTAAACAATAATACTTAAACCGGTAGCATAGCGTAATACAACTGTACTGAGTTTTTTCGTTTATGTCCCCTGAGAATCGGAACAATTTTCAAATATTAAAATAAGCTGGTAAAAAAAGTTAAGTTCGCCCTAGCCAACATTTTAAACACCCAACCTTTAGAAAAACAAATATAGACAATTAATAGAATTATTGGGATTGTTAAATACCAAGTTTGTAACACGAACCCTATTACGAACTTCATATACCCAATCCGTAATAAATCTGATAGGAAATATGTGTAAAATCCTCAAAATATCGATTATCCAAAGGTATCCTAGGCACAACGCAGACAATTGTGCCAAGAGTCAAAGCTCGACGTCACATAATATGGGCTGTATCTTGACTTTAACCGACAGACGAATATAGTTAAATCGACGTAGAATTTTATCTTGAACACGAATTTATATATACTTCATGGTGTCTCCAACGAATATTTAGATGTGTTTTAAGGAAATTACACATTTAATACAACCTACAGGGTTGCCCATATTCGACGGACCCATCTGGCAACGCCATAACTTTTGACAGAGATGTCACATCGCTTAATGACATACCGCGTTTGAAGCGTCAGTCCAAGCAGATTTTTACCATGAACCAATACACGCCACGCGAAAAAGTTGAAATTTACATTCAACAGAAGAAGTCAATTGTGAAAACTCAACGTGCTTTTAAAACATTAAACAAGTTAAAAAGTATCAGTCGGTATTGCCGACAGATATATACCCTCAGCCTACGTTAGATTATATAAATATACCCTCTATTGCAGCAGGTTCCGAAGAAATGGGTCAATATTGTCCATTTCGTATTTTATGCCAAATCACAAAAACAGATAAAATTATTGAAAATTGTGACACTATGTGGGTGAGGTGCCAGAAGGGCTTCGAAGATATATACAAATCTTGTGTTAGCAAAAATTTTGTATGTTTGAAATTTGCAGAGATGCTTATTTCGCTTTATTTGAGCGTTTTTTTTTTAAATCTTGAACCCTATGTATGGGGGAGGTACCAGAAGAAATGGTTCGATCTATACCATCTCTATAACAGATCTTGTGTTGATAGAAATATTCAGATGTACCAAGTCTAAATGAAATCGGATGTTAATTTGGCGTTTTATGAGCCACATGGGTATTCAAAATGTCGACTCTTTGTGGGGGAGGTACCAGAAGGAGTGGACCGATATATTCCATGTTAACACCAGATCTTAGGTTTATAGAAATAATGGGGTGTGTGGAATTTTAAGACGTTTGGTTCCTTACATCACATTTTATATGAGTTATAATTAGTCAAAATTTTGACCCTTTGTGGTGGAGGTACTTGATGGAGTGGACCGATATAGCCCATTTTCGCACCTGACCTAGCACTTACGCAAATATTAAGATTCGCAAAGTTCGAGCGAAATCGGATCATCCTTTTTCTTTCTGTGCAGAAAATAATTTTTTTGCAAATTTCGGCATTTTGTGGGGGAGGTACTTGATGGAGTGATCCGATATTGTCCATTTTTGCACCTGACCTTGCGCTATTACAAATATTAGGATTTGCAAAGATGGGGCAAAATCGGATCATCCTTTCTCTTTCTGTGCAGAAAATATATATATTTTTTTGGAAAATTTCGACCTTTTGTGGGGGACGTACCAGAAGGAGTGGACCGATGTATTCCATCTTCACACCAGATATTACGCTAATAAAATTATTGGGATGTGTGAAATTTGAAGACAATCGGACCCTTACTTCACATTTTATAAGAGTTGTTATTATACAAAATTTTGACCCTTTATGGGGGAGGTACTTGATAGGGTGGACCAATATTGTCCATTTTCGCACTTGACCTAGCACTGACAAAAAATATTAGGATTTGCAAAGTTGGAGCAAACTCGGATCATCATTTCTCTTTCTGTGCAGAAAATATATTTTTTGAAAATTTCGACCTTTTGTGGGGGAGGTACCAGAAGGAGGGGACCGATATTGCCCATCTCCGAACTCGATCTAAGTTTGACAAAAATATTACGATGTACAAAGTTTGGACCAAATGGGGTACTCCCTTCGAGAGTTATCGTGCGCACCAGCCAGCCAGACAGACATACGGACGGACGGACGGACATCGCTAGATCGACTCCAAATGTCCTGAAACGGATTTGGTCCAAAGAGACCTAGGGTCTAAAACCGTTATTTCGACTAGGCACGTTTTGACCGTACCAAATTATATATACCCTCTGTAGCCATATGGCTGAGGGTGTAAAAATGTGAGAAGTGCGCCTTCTAAGAACACCATTAAGGGTTTATACGAAAAATTTTCGACTGGTAAGGCTCTTTCTAATCCGAAGAGGCCATATAAAAGTCGACCAAGGCGATCGGCCGAGAATATCGCTGCCGTACGAGCCAGTGTTGAGAGGTCCCTTATACACCACTACAGTCACACACTGAATTTAGAGCACACCAATCTTAATAGGTGTTGTTATCAATGGTGGTTAATCTTGTTAAGCTCCATTTAAGCTGGGGACAATATTGAAACCTATTTTCCTCGTGGAACATTTGCTACACACAAGGTGAGGTATTCTGGTTGCCAATGAAACACACACACACTCATGAGAGCCAGAATACATTCATTCACCCATATCCCCAGTATTTCCCTTTAGCCATTCTCTGGCATAGAATGGAATGATGATGGTGATCCTGGCCGTCCTTGTCCTATGTCCATGGACCGCCACACATCGACAGCCACACATGTGTGAGATTCTTGTGGCTTTGAATTGTGTATTTAATATGGATTGCATTATGACAACTAATGGAATTCTTTTCATTTCATTATAACATTTCCTTCCGATTGGCAGGAAAGGCAAAGTGACAGCAGGCTCCATGACAGTTGAAATCCAGTTAGTTTCATTAAAAACAAAGAGGGGGAGGGGAACACAAAAAAGAACAACATCTAAAAGGAAAAACATTGTTGTCGTAGGGCTAAAGGGTGATGGTGCGAGGGAGAGAGGAAGATGCGGAGAGGGGTGGCTGATAAAAGTTATGTGGAATTGAAAAGCTTTATAAAGCTAGCCAGCGAACACTATCCCAAGGATGTAATTTTACCATACTTCAATTCAATTCTATTTTCTGTTTTCCCATCAGTTGATGCTGTTCCTACTGTCATTGTTGTCGTTGTTGTTGCTGGTGGCAGTGATGCCGATGCTGATGCTGGCTGGATGATGTTATTCATTGCTGCAGATGGTGTTACTGATGTTTGCTTATTTGGTGTTCATTGTGTTTGCAATCATAGAGAAATCTCTTTCAGTTCCGAATGCCGAATGGTGACTTTTTGCATTGCCAGTGTATATGTGTGAGAGTGTATGTGTGTCTAACGACATCAGAGAGTGAGTGTAGGATTGTTTGTCTTCCTTTTCGCTGCATTTAGATCAACAGTGCATTTTTATGTTTTTCTTTTCTTTTTTATCTTTTTTTTTGTTTGCCTTTTAATGTGTTGTTGTTGTTTTTTTTTTTTTTCTTTACTTATTGAAGTTATGCCATTATTGCATTTTGTTATCATCGTCGTAATGGAACAATAAAACGTCCCAACAAAAGGACAACGACAAACTTGCGGCAAAAGAATCACACTTCGCTTTTAGTAAAATTTTCTTGAGAACAAAAGTCAAAGAAAAGTAGATGGCACAAAAACCGCCCCTCCCCTCCATTAATGTACACCCATACCATAAATGTTAAAGAAATTACCAAACAAAACTGGGTCATAAAATGTTTTTGAGAAAATCTTGAAAGTTTATATTTTTACTTCAAAATTTCGGAAAAGTTTTTCTTCCTTTCAAAAGTCAACAGGAAAATGAAAACCTTTGCTAGCTTTGACACATTCTCGGAAATATGACAGGGCTTGACTGGTTCTGTATAATTTCAATAACTCATGCTGAGTAGGAAGGAGGAAAGGAATTAAGTTTAGTATTTTTTTCTATTTTTTTTATGTTTTTTTTTTTATGTTGGAGGAGTTTTGGAGCCTTATGAAAACCATTATTGTAGCTCTGAAAATAGCCTTCACAAATGTACCCTTCAGAATGTTCTGACAGAATCCATTTTATGATACCCTCTTCCATAAATAGTTTGGAGGGTATATTAAGTTCGTCATTCCCTTTGTAACTCATCGCCCTTTCCGTCCGTCTGTTTTAATCACATTTTGCACAGATTTCTCTTTTGTTTGCAGGCAGGTCAAGTTCGAAGATGGGTTATATCGGTCCACCATATCGTATATTACCCATATAACGGCACCCCCCGTTATTCGAGATTTTGATGATTTTAGCCACATTTTCCAACGGAATTATCTGAAAATCCACACAAGGAGTTCCTTGTGAGTACTTTATCCCTTAAAGGATAATTATATATATACAGGTCTACGATATCATGTAGCCCCACTATAACGGTACCCCCCCCCCCCAACCCCAAAATTCGGTATTTTGATGATTTTAACCACATTTTTTAACGGAATTCTACACAAGGAGTTCTTTGTGAGTACTTTCCCCCAGTGTCTATATAGGTCCACAATATCGTATATCCCCTGTATATATCGGCAACTGCGGATTTTGGGTATTTTAAAGGTTTTTAAAGAATTTTTAATGGATTTTTTTTGAAAATTTTCTAATTCTTTCAAAGTTCGGTCCAGCCGAACTTACTGCTTTTTTACTTGTTTAATGTTGAAAATTTCTTAAAAAAAACTATAATCCTTATGGCCTTAGAATAATTACGATATCAGCCTAGAAAAAAATTATAATCACGATAAAATGCAATTCACAAATTTTCAAAAAAAAAGCAACAACATTATGTCCTTGGATATTTTTTTATATTATATTGCAACCTTATATATATATCTTTAAAATATATACACGATTAGAAATCCACAATTATAGCCTTCAGTATATTCCTTAAAAATCCACCAAAAATTTTTTTTGACCTGGTTCTTGAAAAATTCCAGGATAATTTGTCTTTTGGTCCTTAAAAAAAGTAAGAATTGCTGATCTGTTGGTTCTTGCAAAATTCCAGGATTATTAGTCTATTGGTCCTTAAAAAAATTTAGAATTTTTGATCTGGTGGCCCTTAAACAAACTTATTTAAAAATCCAGGATTATTGGTCCGATGGTCCTTGAAAAAATGCGAATATACAAAATCCACTATTATTGAATCTTCTTCAATTTCATGGAGAAAGTTTTTGGAAAAAATCCATGATTATTAAATTTTTCGGTCCTTGAAGCAATCTTTTTAAAAAAAAACTCACGATTATTAAAAGTGTTGTTCATGGATTTTTTTAAATAGTTCAAGGTTATTAATCTGTTGGTCCCTGAAAAAGCACGGTTATTTGTATCTAACAAATCCACAATTATTGGCATTTTGGTCCTTGAAAAAAATCATATATAAATCGAAGATAATTGGTCTGTCAATTCTTGAAAAAAATAAATTAAAAAATCTACGATTATTGCTTTGTTAGCCCTTGGGAATATTTACCTTAAAAATCTAATATTTTTATTGGTTTAGGCCCTTAAAAAATTTTATATAAAAGTTTGGTTATTGAAAATATTTATTTAAAAAATCCAAAATTATTCATCTGTTGACTTTTAAAAACTTAATTTGAGAAACCTATGACTAGTCGCCTGTTGATCATTGAATATATTTATTTAAAATTCCACGATCATTGGTCTGTGAGTCCTTGAAATAAATTATTAGAACAAATCCACGCCTAGTGGTCTGTGAGTCCTTGAAATAAATTATTAGAAAAAATCCACGCCTAGTGGTTTGTGAGTCCTTGAAATAAATTATTAGAAAAAATCCAAGCCTAGTGGTCTGTGGGTCCTTGAAATAAATTATTAGAAAAAATCCACGCCTAGTGGTCTGTGGGTCCGTGAAAAAATAAATTTCAAAAGACCACGATTATTGGTATTTTGGTCCTTGAAAAAATCAATTAAAAAAGATCACGATTATTGGTATTTTGGTCCTTAAAAAATTAATTTAAAAATCCACGATTATTGGTCTGTTAGTCTTTGAAAAAAACTTATTTAAATGTCGCTTATTATCCTTGAAATAATTTATTAGAAAAAATCTACGCCTAGCGGTCTGTAGGTCCTTGAACAAATTATTAGAAAAAATCCACGCCTAGCAGTCTGTGGATCCTTGAAATAAATTATTAAAAAAAAAATTAACCCCCAGTGGTCTGTGGGTCCTTAAAACAAATTATTGGAAAAACTTCACGCCTAGTGGTCTGTGGGTCCTTGAACAAATTATAAGAAAAAACCACGCCTAGTGGGCTGTGAGTCCTTAAAACAAATTATTGGAAAAACTTCACGCCTAGTGGTCTGTGGGTCCTTGAACAAATTATAAGAAAAAACCACGCCTAGTGGTCTGTGAGTCCTTGAAATAAATTCTTAGAAAAAATCCACGCCTAGTGGTCTGTGGGTCCTTGAAATAAATTATTAGAAAAAATCCACGCCTAGTGGTCTGTGGGTACTTAAAACAAATTATTGGAAAAACTTCATGCCTAGTAATCTGTGTGTCCTTAAAACAAATTATTGGAAAAACTTTTTTTTCTGAAATCATCCGCAATGATTGATTTTTTGGTCCTTGAAAACATCAATTTAAAAAGGCCACGATTGTTGGCATCTTGGTCCTTAAAAAAATTAATTAAAAAAATCCACTATTATTGGTCTGTTAGTCTTTGAAAAAAGTTATTTAAATGTCGCTGATTATCGGTCTGTTGTTTCTTGACAATTATTTAAAAAAAAATTATTATACAAAAAAAAATCAAGGCCACGATTATTGGCATCTTGGTCCTTAAAAAAATTAATTAAAAAAATCCACGATTATTGGTCTGTTAGTCTTTGAAAAAAGTTATTTAAATGTCGCTGATTATCGGTCTGTTGTTTCTTGACAATTATTTAAGAAAGAATCCACGATGGTTGGTCTTTTGGTCCTTGGAAAACATTACTTAAAAAATCCACAATTATTGGTCTGTTGGCTTAAAAAATTAATATAAAGGCCCACGAAATGAAAAAAAAATGTATATAAAAAATCCGCGATTATTGGTCTGTGGGCCCTTGAAAAATACTTTATTTTTAAAAAAAATCCAAGCCTAGTGGACTGTAGGTCCTTATTTTTTTTTTTTATTTTAATCCACCATTATTTAGTTTTTTTCACAACTTTGAAACTGTTGTTCTTCTTTTTTTTTTTTTTTTTTTTGAAACTATCCACGGTGATAATTATTCTTTGGG
This sequence comes from Musca domestica, assembly GCF_030504385.1. NCBI lineage: Eukaryota > Metazoa > Arthropoda > Insecta > Diptera > Muscidae > Musca > Musca domestica. The sequence goes on along the minus strand of NW_026712162.1, from coordinate 1,217,082 downwards.
TCTTTGAAAAATTCACTTTTAAAATCCAATATTACTTGTCTTTTGGTCCTTGAAAAAAAAAACATTAAAAAATCGACGATTATTGGTGTTTTGATCCTTGAAAAAAAAATTATTTAAAACTCTACGATTGTTAGTCCTAAGAAAAATTTACTCAAAAAATCCACGATATTGTCCTGTTGGTTCCAAAAAAAAAAAATTATCCGAGAAGTCTACAATTTTTGTCCTTGATTTGGACCATGAATAAACATATTTAAAAATCCACAATTCTTAAACTTTGAGTCTATTCAATTTTATTTTTTAATAACCTCGATTACTAGTTTTTGTCCTTTAAAATAAAATGTCCTCTTGGTCCTCAGATAAAACTGTTAAAAAAGCAGCAATTCTTAGTTTTTTATTCCTTTCATTTTTTTTCTTTAAAAATCAACCATTATTAGTTTTTTGGCCTTTAAAATATATTCTGAAAAATTGATTTTAATACATACATAAAAAACTAATCGGTTGCCAAACATTACACTTCTTATGCTAAAAATGTAATAAAAATGTCAGCTCTTAAAAAAGCGATTTGAAAATGTCAATGTTTACCCACTTGAATGCTAAAACACAGGCAGTCATTGTTTTTTTGTTTGTTTGGATTTTTTTTTTTTTGCTTTTTGCAAACCCAACTCTGTAACATATTTACCCTTAATACAATACTGGCAAACAAAGTGCAAATTCATGTTGAAAATTTACAGCTAATCATCACCATCAGCAGAAGGAGGCGGAGGAGGAGCAGAAGCAGTTGTAATAGCCCAAAAATAGGCCACGTTTGGTTTAGTGTTATTTACACTGGCGGCTGTACAAGGATACATTTGTGTTAAGGGCTGGAGAGGACATCAACGGCGCTTGAATTTAAACGAAAATTTGATCTCATTTTCAAAAGCATTTAAAATTAAAATCCGCACAAAGTGTTAATGAATTAAAATTTAATTTCTCGAAAGTTAATTTCAAATAAGTTCTAGGAATATTGTGTTTTATTCGCTTTTAAATCGGTGTTTTAATGGTATTACATTTCGTAGAAATCGAATTGAACAATTGGATAGCTGCAGAACACGAAATCAGTAGTTTGTGATTTTTGCTTTGTACTGTAGTCCAACTAAGAGTTTAATCGAAATTTACACGCCATTTGAGAATAATATTTCATTTTTCTTCTTCTTGAAATGTTGTCTTGAAGCTGGCATTAATAGTTTACATTTGGTTTCCAGGAAATATCTCCGTGGTTACTAATTATGGAAAATGTCCATCATTTCATATCGAAATTCAAAAATTAAACATGTTTCCTTAAAACTGCCTTCTTAAAAGAGGAAAGTTTTCAATAAAACTGAAATCGTTTCGCTCGGTCTACACCTCAGGGAAGGACACACAATTCACAGAATTTGAATACGCACAGAGTTTGTATTCCAGTTAAAAATAACATAAAGGGCATTCTGCGAACTTTATACTTCCATATTTCCATTATTATTTTATGAAAATATCGAACAAAAGTACATCCACATGTTTGCATGTGGTTGTGAAAAATACCAATTTCCAACTGACATTTTCAATAGAATTTAACAAAGGCTTAAGTTTTACTTTCGCATATTTCGAAACAGCAAGTTCAGGGAAACTATTGTTGAAAAGTTCAGAGAGGTTCAATCGAACATGGTACATATTTTCAATTTAAATTAAAAAAAAACACTGGACAACACTATTACGTCCTTAAATCACATAATTTTTGGAGGACGAATAAACGTGGATTTTGTGAGCAATATTTTTAAATCGTTGAGTTTTTTTTTTTTTTTTTCAATAATTTTTATTTTTCAAGGAACAATTGAGCAATAATCATTGAATTTTTAAATACATTTTGAAATAACCCTCAAAGTAGTAAAAGGGGTTTTTTTCAAAGACTGACTGACCAAACATACATTTTTCAAAGGACCAACAGACCAATAATCCTAGATTTTTAAATTATTTTTTTCAAGGACAAACATACCAATAAGCGTGGATTTTTTAAATTAATTTTTTCAAGGACCAACAGACTAATAATCGTGGATTTTTTAAAAATATTTTTTCAAGGACCTATAGACCAATAAACATGGATTTTTTAAATTAATTTTTTCAAGGACCAACAGACAAATAATCGTGGATTTTTTAAATTAATTTTTTCAAGGACCAACAGACAAATAATCGTGGATTTTTTAAATTAATTTTTTCAAGGACCAACAGACAAATAATCGTGGATTTTTTAAATTAATTTTTTCAAGGACCAACAGACAAATAATCGTGGATTTTTTAAATTAATTTTTTCAAGAACCAATAATCGTGGATTTTTTTAATTAATTTTTTCAAGGACCAACAGACCAATAATCGTGGATTTTTTTAATTAATTTTTTCAAGGACCAACAGACCAATAATCGTGGATTTTTTAAATTAATTTTTTCAAGGACCAACAGACCAATAATCGTGGATTTTTTAAATTAATTTTTTCAAGGACCAACAGACCAATAATCGTGGATTTTTTAAATTAATTTTTTCAAGGACCAACAGACCAATAATCGTGGATTTTTTAAATTAATTTTTTCAAGGAGCAACAGACCAATAGTCGTGGATTTTTTAAATTAATTTTTTCAAGAACCAATAATCGTGGATTTTTTAAATTAATTTTTTCAAGAACCAATAATCGTGGATTTTTTAAATTAATTTTTTCAAGAACCAATAATCGTGTATTTTTTAAATTAATTTTTTCAAGGACCAACAGACCAATAATCGTGGATTTTTTAAATTAATTTTTTCAAGAACCAATAATCGTGTATTTTTTAAATTAATTTTTTCAAGGACCAACAGACCAATAATCGTGGATTTTTTAAATTAATTTTTTCAAGAACCAATAATCGTGTATTTTTTAAATTAATTTTTTCAAGGACCAACAGACCAATAATCGTGGATTTTTTAAATTAATTTTTTCAAGGACCAACAGACTAATAATCGTGGATTTTTTAAAAATATTTTTTCAAGGACCTATAGACCAATAAACATGGATTTTTTAAATTAATTTTTTCAAGGACCAACAGACAAATAATCGTGGATTTTTTAAATTAATTTTTTCAAGGACCAACAGACAAATAATCGTGGATTTTTTAAATTAATTTTTTCAAGGACCAACAGACAAATAATCGTGGATTTTTTAAATTAATTTTTTCAAGGACCAACAGACAAATAATCGTGGATTTTTTAAATTAATTTTTTCAAGGACCAACAGACAAATAATCGTGGATTTTTTAATAAACTTTTTCAAGGACCAACAGACAAATAATCGTGGATTTTTTAAATTAATTTTTTCAAGGACCAACAGACAAATAATTGTGGATTTTTTTAATTTATTTTTTCAAGGACCAACAGACAAATAATCGTGGATTTTTTAAATTAATTTTTTCAAGGACCAACAGACAAATAATCGTGGATTTTTTAAATTGATTTTTTCAAGGACCAACAGACAAATAATCGTGGATTTTTTAAATTAATTTTTTCAAGGACCAATAATCGTGGATTTTTTTAATTAATTTTTTCAAGGACCAACAGACCAATAATCGTGGATTTTTTTAATTAATTTTTTCAAGGACCAACAGACCAATAATCGTGGATTTTTTAAATTAATTTTTTCAAGGACCAACAGACCAATAATCGTGGATTTTTTAAATTAATTTTTTCAAGGACCAACAGACCAATAATCGTGGATTTTTTAAATTAATTTTTTCAAGAACCAATAATCGTGGATTTTTTTAATTAATTTTTTCAAGGACCAACAGACCAATAATCGTGGATTTTTTTAATTAATTTTTTCAAGAACCAATAATCGTGGATTTTTTAAATTAATTTTTTCAAGAACCAATAATCGTGGATTTTTTAAATTAATTTTTTCAAGAACCAATAATCGTGTATTTTTTAAATTAATTTTTTCAAGGACCAACAGACCAATAATCGTGGATTTTTTAAATTAATTTTTTCAAGAACCATTAATCGTGGATTTTTTAAATTAATTTTTTCAAGAACCAATAATCGTGGATTTTTTAAATTAATTTTTTCAAGGACCAACAGACCAATAATCGTGGATTTTTTAAATTAATTTTTTCAAGGACCAACAGACAAATAATCGTGGATTTTTTAAATTAATTTTTTCTAGGACCAACAGACCAATAATCGTGTATTTTTTAAATTAATTTTTTCAAGGACCAACAGACCAATAATCGTGGATTTTTTAAATTAATTTTTTCAAGGACCAACAGACCAATAATCGTGGATTTTTTAAATTAATTTTTTCAAGGACCAACACACAAATAATCGTGGATTTTTTAAATTAATTTTTTCAAGGACCAACAGACCAATAATCGTGGATTTTTTAAAATTAATTTTTTCAAGGACCAACAGACCAATAATTGTGGATTTTTTAAATTAATTTTTTCAAGGACTAATAGACCAATAATCGTGGATTTTTTAAATTAATTTTTTCAAGGACCAACAGACCAATAATCGTGGATTTTTTAAATTAATTTTTCAAGGACCAACAGACCAATAATCGTGGATTTTTTAAATTAATTTTTTCAAGGACCAGCAGACCAGTAATCATGGATTTTTTAAATTAATTTTTTCAAGGACCAACAGACCAATAATCGTGGATTTTTTAAATTAATTTTTTCAAGGACCAGCAGACCAGTAATCATGGATTTTTTAAATTAATTTTTTCAAGGACCAACACACAAATAATCGTGGATTTTTTAAATTAATTTTTTCAAGGACCAACAGACCAATAATCGTGGATTTTTTAAATTAATTTTTTCAAGGACCAACAGACCAATAATCGTGGATTTTTTAAATTAATTTTTTCAAGGACCAACAGACCAATAATCGTGGATTTTTTAAATTAATTTTTTCAAGGACCAACAGACCAATAATCGTGGATTTTTTAAATTAATTTTTTCAAGGACCAACAGACCAATAATCGTGGATTTTTTAAATTAATTTTTTCAAGGACCAACAGACCAATAATCGTGGATTTTTTAAATTAATTTTTTCAAGGACCAACAGACCAATAATCGTGGATTTTTTAAATTAATTTTTTCAAGGACCAACAGACCAATAATCGTGGATTTTTTAAATTAATTTTTTCAAGGACCAACAGACCAATAATCGTGGATTTTTTAAATTAATTTTTTCAAGGACCAACAGACCAATAATCGTGGATTTTTTAAATTAATTTTTTCAAGGACCAACAGACCAATAATCGTGGATTTTTTAAATAAATTTTTTCAAGGACCAACAGACCAATAATCGTGGATTTTTTAAATTAATTTTTTCAAGGACCAACAGACCAATAATCGTGGATTTTTTAAATAAATTTTTTCAAGGACCAACAGACCAATAATCGTGGATTTTTTAAATAAATTTTTCCAAGGACCAACACATTTTAGACCCCACAAAGTAAATATATTCATGATCAGCATAAAATTCTATGTCGATTTAGCGATGTCCGTCCGTCTATCCGTCTGTCCGTCTGTGGAAATCACTCTAGCTTCCGAACGAATTGAAGTAGATTGATAAAATTTTACTCAAATGTATGTTATGTCTGCAGGACTTCTGGTATTGAAAATGGGCTACGTAGGTCCACGTTTTGGTATAATCCCCATATAACGGTACCTCCCGATATTCGGTATTTTGATGATTTTAGCTACATTGTTCACCGGAATTGTTTCAAATTTGGTATTTGAAGTTCGTAATGGATACTACATCCCATGACAGAAAATTGTCATTGCAGATGACATAAAGCTCCCATATAACGGCACCTCCCGATATTCGGTATTTTGATGATTTTAGCGAGTGTATTCACCGGAATTACTTCAAATGTGGTATCCGAATTTTTAACGGATACTACAGCCTATGAAGGAAAATTGCCTGTGCAGGTCCACGTTTTTGTATAGCCCCTATATCTTTATTCGGTATATTGATAATTTTATCTACACTATTCACCGATTCTAAAGTTGCCAAGAACCAATAATCGTGGATTTTTTAAATTAATTTTTTCAAGAACCAATAATCGTGTATTTTTTAAATTAATTTTTTCAAGGACCAACAGACCAATAATCGTGGATTTTTTAAATTAATTTTTTCAAGGACCAACAGACAAATAATCGTGGATTTTTTAAATTAATTTTTTCTAGGACCAACAGACCAATAATCGTGTACTTTTTAAATTAATTTTTTCAAGGACCAACAGACCAATAATCGTGGATTTTTTAAATTAATTTTTTCAAGGACCAACAGACCAATAATCGTGGAATTTTTAAATTAATTTTTTCAAGGACCAACACACAAATAATCGTGGATTTTTTAAATTAATTTTTTCAAGGACCAACAGACCAATAATCGTGGATTTTTTAAAATTAATTTTTTCAAGGACCAACAGACCAATAATTGTGGATTTTTTAAATTAATTTTTTCAAGGACTAATAGACCAATAATCGTGGATTTTTTAAATTAATTTTTTCAAGGACCAACAGACCAATAATCGTGGATTTTTTAAATTAATTTTTCAAGGACCAACAGACCAATAATCGTGGATTTTTTAAATTAATTTTTTCAAGGACCAGCAGACCAGTAATCATGGATTTTTTAAATTAATTTTTTCAAGGACCAACAGACCAATAATCGTGGATTTTTTAAATTAATTTTTTCAAGGACCAGCAGACCAGTAATCATGGATTTTTTAAATTAATTTTTTCAAGGACCAACACACAAATAATCGTGGATTTTTTAAATTAATTTTTTCAAGGACCAACAGACCAATAATCATGGATTTTTAAAATTAATTTTTTCAAGGACCAACACACAAATAATCGTGGATTTTTTAAATTAATTTTTTCAAGGACCAACACACAAATAATCGTGGATTTTTTAAATTAATTTTTTCAAGGACCAACAGACCAATAATCATGGATTTTTTAAATTAATTTTTTCAAGGATCAACAGACCAATAATCATGGATTTTTTAAATTAATTTTTTCAAGGATCAACAGACCAATAATCGTGGATTTTTTAAATTAATTTTTTCAAGGACCAACAGACCAATAATCGTGGATTTTTTAAATTAATTTTTTCAAGGACCAACAGACCAATAATCGTGGATTTTTTAAATTAATTTTTTCAAGGACCAACAGACCAATAATCGTGGATTTTTTAAATTAATTTTTTCAAGGACCAACAGACCAATAATCGTGGATTTTTTAAATTAATTTTTTCAAGGACCAACAGACCAATAATCGTGGATTTTTTAAATTAATTTTTTCAAGGACCAACAGACCAATAATCGTGGATTTTTTAAATTAATTTTTTCAAGGACCAACAGACCAATAATCGTGGATTTTTTAAATTAATTTTTTCAAGGACCAACAGACCAATAATCGTGGATTTTTTAAATAAATTTTTCCAAGGACCAACACATTTTAGACCCCACAAAGTAAATATATTCATGATCAGCATAAAATTCTATGTCGATTTAGCGATGTCCGTCCGTCTATCCGTCTGTCCGTCTGTGGAAATCACTCTAGCTTCCGAACGAATTGAAGTAGATTGATAAAATTTTACTCAAATGTATGTTATGTCTGCAGGACTTCTGGTATTGAAAATGGGCTACGTAGGTCCACGTTTTGGTATAATCCCCATATAACGGTACCTCCCGATATTCGGTATTTTGATGATTTTAGCTACATTGTTCACCGGAATTGTTTCAAATTTGGTATTTGAAGTTCGTAATGGATACTACATCCCATGACAGAAAATTGTCATTGCAGATGACATAAAGCTCCCATATAACGGCACCTCCCGATTTTCGGTATTTTGATGATTTTAGCGAGTGTATTCACCGGAATTACTTCAAATGTGGTATCCGAATTTTTAACGGATACTACAGCCTATGAAGGAAAATTGCCTGTGCAGGTCCACGTTTTTGTATAGCCCCTATATCTTTATTCGGTATATTGATAATTTTATCTACACTATTCACCGATTCTAAAGTTGCCTATGACCCTAATATAAGGGCTAGATTCGGTATTTTTAAGATTTCAACAGAATTTTTAACGAATTTTATTTATTTATTTATTATTATTTATCTATTTATTTTTTTTTTTTTTTGAAATTTTTGAAATCAGTTCCAAATGGTGCAGGGTATTCAAAGTTTGACCCGGCCGAACTTACAGCTTGTTTATTTGTTTAAATTAATTTTTTCAAGGACCAACTGACCAATAATCGTCGATTTTTTAAATATTATTTCAAGAACCAACAGTAGATATTCGGTATTTTGATGATGTTGGTCAAATTTTTTAACGAAATAGTTACAAATGTATATAGTATGTATATAGCCCCATATAGAGGTACCCACAGGTATTTTTCGATTTTGGCCATATTTTCCAACGGATTTGTTTCAAATTCGATATTTATAGTTCAGGGTTTTATGCGCTTTAACTGCATTCTTCAACCGATTTTACTGGCATATGCGGATTGAAGTGCAACACATTTAAAACCAGATACTTTCATTTAAAAACATTTTTAACTAATGTTAAGGGGTACTGAAAGTTTGGGCAGGCAGAAAATATATTTTTTTTCTTTTTCCAAAAAAAAAAAATAAACTGCAAGGACCAAGAGACGTAAAATCATACATTTTTAAGCATAACTTGGTCACGACACGTGAATTTTTAGAATATGTTGTTTATTTTTTCCAAATATTTGTCAACTGCTCAATAATTTTCTAAATCGTGGCCTTTTTGAGAAACATTTTTTAAGAACTAATATGGTCACAAGACGTGATTTTTTACCATTTGTGTCTTGAACACAAGGATAATAACATTGAATTTTTTAAACACATTTTTTGGGAAGACTCAAAAATTACTAATCCATTTGAAAAAGTTTTCCGTATTGTGCTATAACGTTTTGGTTCATAATTTATCTAATATTCAAAAAAAAAAAAAAGAAATTGCATTTTCATTATTTTCCCATTTAAAGGCCACGAACTACTAATTAACCTTTCAATTATTGTTCCATAATTAATGATCGACTATCAGCAAACATTTTAAAATTACCATAGTTGCCATAATATAATTAACGTTCGGAAAATATGCATGAATTTGTTGATTAGTTAATAGTTGATTACCATTTCGCCTCAATAATGTCAATTTATTAATGAAGAAAATTAAAAGCTAATAAATTGATGGCAAATATATTTCCCCTTTAAACCATCAGGTCGTTCATCTTGCCGTTCATGCATAATTTTTAAAAGATATTTCTCCACATATATATTTTTAAATAAAGTAGGAGAAGAAATATCATCTCATCAGACCATGACAAATGATATGTCAAAGGAACGCAAAACAAGCTCGTAAGAGTCAAGCATCGCCAACCAACTGTAAACGCAAAAATTCAAAGGTCTATGGCAGCGAAGAAGTGATGATGATGTGGACGAACATCTGTCAGGAGAACTCCTTTTGCCCAAACCGTTTGTGAAATTTGTAAAAATAGCGTTGTGTTCGCTAACCTTCGTGTATGTTACACAAACACACACAGACACAAGATACTCATAATGTAGTTAAAGGTTAAAAAAGTCATTGACATTAGACCGTGTTTGTTCAACTTTTTTTCAGGAATGTAAGAATTTGCATGTAAATCAGTCTGTAGGTATTGTAATGTGTAAATGAGTTTTTTGGGGGGGACATGTAGAAACATCCATACGTACATACGTTAAAGTTTTCTTTTTTTTTTCAAAATATATTCTCAACTACATCTGAATTGTGTATTTATTTTTAGGAAAATACTCCCTTCTATGAATTTTCAGAGTAAACCCATATTACCAAAAATGACGGATTAACATCCGGACAAAACAACTGTATCCGGAATATTGAATTATTTCTAATTTTATTTGGTTTTGTTTTTTTTTTAAATCTTGAACCCTTTGTAAGGGAGGTACCAGAAGAAATGGTCCGACCTATACCATCTTTATGTGTGAAATATGAAGAGAACCGGATGCTTATTTCGGATTTAATGCTCGTTTTGGTCATTCAAAATTTTTACCTTTTGTGGGGGAAGTACCAGAAGAAATGGTCCGATCTCTACCATCTTTATAATGTTGGTGGAAATATTGAAATGTACCAAGTCCGAATAGATTCCGATGTTGACATCGGGTTTTATGAGCTTCTTGGATATTCAAAATGTTGACTCTTTGTGGGCGAGGTACCAGAAAGAGTGCACCGATATATTCCATCTTCACAGAAGATCTTGTGTTAGAAAAAAAGGAGATGTGTGAAATATGAAGAGAACCGGATGCTTATTTTAGATTTTATAATCGTTTTGGTTATACAAAACTTTGACCCTTTGTGGGGGAGGTACCAGAAGGAATGGTCCGATCTCTACCATCTTTATAACAGACATTGTGTTGATGAAAATATTGAGATGTATCAAGTCTGAATGGAATCGGATGCTAATATCGCGTTTTATGAGCATCATGGATATTGTAAATGTTGATATTGTCCATTTTCGCACCTGGCCTAGCACTGACAATAGTATTGGGATTTGCTAAGTCTGCACAAAATCGGATTATCTTTTCTTTTTTTATATGGTACTTTATTTTCTGTGAAAATTTTGTCCTTTTGAGGGAGAAAGAGTGGAGCGATATTGCCGATCTCCAAAGTTGATCTAAGTTTGACAGTAATATTACGATGTACCAAGTTTGGATCAAATCGGATACTCCCTTCGAGAGGTATCGTGGGCACCAGGTAGATAAACGGACGGACAGCTCTATATCGACTCCAAATGTCCTAAAACGGATTTGGTCCAAAGAGACCTAGGGTCTAAAACCGTTATTTCGGTAAGGCACCTTTTGGACGTGATAAATGTTATACACCAGCCTCTGTAGCCATGTGGCTGAGAGTATAAAAAATCCGTAGTTTTACAGAAACGTTATGTTCTAGGTTTAGGTCCGCACGGAATTCTGAAATATAAACGTTATAACCAATTTAAAGGAAAAAAGGGAGTTTTAATAATTGGGATTATTGTTGGGGAGAAGCAAAATACGGATATTTTAGACTTTCGGCCCTCACCTATTTTCCATCTAACTTTTAACTCCACACAATACACAATTTTTGTTTTTTTTATCGTTTTGTTTCGGAAAGTTTATTTCAGGAGTATAGCAATATTTTCCCTTTTCATACTTGACTTAATTTAGATATAAATATTTGCATGCGGCAACGATAGCGGATGAGATTCTCATGTATTTATACCCTACACCACATAGTGGTAAGGGTATTATGTCTTTGTGCATTTGTTTGTAACAGGCAAAAGGAAACGAGATAGACCCATAGTTCCTTTTGATGAGTCGATTTATGCATGTCCGTTCATCCGTCTGTCCATGTATTTTTGTCAACAAAGTACAGGTCGCATTTATTGCTCGATGCAGATGAAATTTTGCACAGATCATTTGTTTAGCCCAAGGACGAGCCCTATTGAAATTGGAGATAATCGGTCAAAATTTAGATATAGCTCCCATATATATCTTCGTTCGATTTGTTTTTTATTATGCATCAAACGTGTAATATCAGCCCGAATTGTATGGAATTTTGCATATACACCCAAATTAGGCCTGAAAATAAGTATGCCAAATTTGATCGAAATCGGTTCAGATATAGCTATAGCTCTCATATATATTGCTCATCCGATTTGCTATTTTTGTCCCCCGCAGCCGTAATATGCACTCTGCAACAACAATATTTGGGAAAATATAGCAAATACAGCTCAGAAATACATTTGCTAATTTTAATCGAGATCAGTTCAGATTTGGATATAGCTCCCATATATAACTTCGTCCGATTTACCATTTATTGTGCACCAAGCGTCTAATATTTGTCTAAATGGGATGGAATTTGGCACTTATGACCGAATTGAGTCTAAAAGCTAGTATGCCAAATTGGGTGAAGATCGGTTCAGATATAGCTATAGCTTCCATATATATTGATCATCCGATTTGTTATATTTGTTACCCACAGCCGTAAGATGCACTCCGTAACAACGATATTCAGGGAAATATATCAAATACAGCTCAGGAATATCTTTGCCAAATTTTATCGAGATCGGTTTCGATTTGGATATAGCTCCCATATATATTTTTTAAATTATTGTTCACCAAATGGGCAACATAACATCCGAATTTAAAAGATACAAATGCTTCGGCATATTTAGTCCTTTGAACTTTAAACTAAAATTATAATCATAGTGTGTATGATTGAATTTTTTTCCATAAAAAACGTTTAATTGTTATGCGGAGCTCTACTAAATTAACAAAGTGGTGTAGGGTATGATAAAGTCGGCCCCGCCCGACTTTAAGACTTTCTTTACTGTTTTTTTTATATTTTAAACTTTTGAAAAGGAGGCATTTAGAGAGTTTGATATTTAATTTTCACATTTATCGCAAATGGAACACATCAAATCGAAAATTGACAAATATCAAATTTTACAAGAGATTATCTTATTGAAAATATTAACCTTTTGCAGGGGATGTAATTTGGATGGAATTTTTTAAGAATGTCAATTTCGTAGCTGATTTCAGCTTGATATGAATATTTATTTTTGGCAAGTTCGAACTTTTATGTGGAGGTGCCAGAAAAAGCGGGCCCATATAGCCAACCGTTAAAAATATTCGCAGGTATTAAGATTAGATCAAATCAGGTACTTCCTTCGAGAGCTATCATTTTCCCCAGTCAGACAGACGAATGCATAAATAGAATGCGCCCACTCCAAAGATCCTGGTGGGGATTTCCTCAAAAGAGAAATCGGTGCTTTCGATAAGGCACATTATGACCTCATCCAGGTATTCTCTGTATCTATAAGGCATAATATTCAGGATTTGAATTTTTATGATCGCTGGGGACCAATGGCCCAATACTTAGTACCTTTATGTAATGTTTGCAACCCCCAGCCCCCTCAATACATTTTGGACTGATTGGTGTTGAAAATTTTACTCATATTCATCCACATTCGCATTTGGGATTCATTACCTGATATCTCTTGTTTTTCTTTTTTGTCTTTTTCCATTCCATCACAAAAATACCTAATTCCTAATTTTAGCCACTGTTCTCTGAAATGTGTTTGTAGCATTCTTCACGCCATCATTTATCGTCGAATGTGAAAACCTTTTGCCCTAAAGCCAAACATTTTTCAAATGTGTCTATGGTAAGGGACATGTTTGAATCTCCATATGTACATACACGTACACTAGGGCGGAACGATTTGTATGGACGGCAAAAAATGTTAATGGAAGCGTTGCGTTTCTGATTCCTGCGGTTGTACTGAGCAATAAAAAGTCCCCAAGATCATATGTCTACGGTGGAAATCGAACCAGCCCATTTTGGCTTCAAGTTTTTTCTCAGACATTATTTTGTTTTGGAAGATATGAGAATGTTGCCCGGCAGATATTTAAAGAGGCAAAATAGCCAATTTTAAAATGCTCATAACTCCTTAAATATTGACCTTTTGGAGTCTTTAGCAGTCTTTAGAAAAGTCTCTCTAGTCTTTAGAAAATTTTGGCGAAGTTTCAAAAGAAGACTTGTAGCTATGGGCTATAATGTCTCTGATCGCATTACTTAAAAACTACTTCGCTTTCATGGTCAAAAAGTCGAAAATATGGAAATTCAAATTTCATTTGAATTTAATTTTGGGAAATAAGAAAATATTCCTGGGCTCATGTTTCTTAAATTGTTTAAGTTTGAAAGGATTTTTGTAGCTCTTGTCTCGGACTATTATTTCTCTAAATACACAGGGTTGCCCATATTCGACGGACCCATGTTTTTTTTGGGCCCATTCCAATCGACGAGACTTGTCCGCAGGCAACATTCTTTGCGTCAATTGAATTTTGTACGGGAACAAATGCAAATCAATGCGAATAATCCGTTGTAAAGTGGACCGAGCCATGCCCAACTGCTGAGAACGGCGTTTTTGGGATGTTCTTGGGGGCCTCTCAACACTGGCTCGTACGGCAGCGATATTCTCGGCCGATCGCCTTGGTCGACTTTTATATGGCCTCTTCGGATTAGAAAGAGCCTTTTTCGTATAAACGCTTAATGGTGTTCTTAGAAGGCGCACTTCTCACATTTTTTAATGTTTTAAAAGCACGTTGAGTTCTCACAATTGACTTCTTGTAAATTTCAACTATTTCAGAGCGATCGCGTGGCGTGTATTGGTTCATGGTAAAAATCTGCTTGGACTGACGCTTCAAACGCGGTATGTCATTAAGCGATGTGACATCTCTGTCAAAAGTTATGGCGTTGCCAGATGGGTCCGTCGAATATGGACAACCCTGTATAACTTAGGAAAAAAATTGTTTTCACTGTCAAAAAGTCGAAAATATAACAAGTTTTTCACTTTTTTATATATTTTGGCTATGACAACTGAGACTTTCGGCCTAATATTTAGACAAAAATTGTAGGCAAGACAGTAGCTAAGAACGAACTGTCTTTATGTGTAGAACTTGTAAAAGTGCACATTTTCGTTAAAATATTGGTAAATTACCATTAATGTTTTCGAATCGTTCCACCCTAATGTACACATATATGTATGTATTTGTATCTGTGCATGTAGAGCATCCATCCTTTTTCCTGGCTGTTGGCAAAATCTAGGAGCATATATTACTGGCAGACAATGACAAACAAGTACACAGACACACATACACTCACATACATACAATCTGGTGTCTGTCGGCTTTAAAATGTTCAATTTACATAAAAATGTCATCAATATCACAAAAGTGTGAGAGAGGGGGAAAATGTAAAACCCGACCTGCCAGCAACATGAGATGGGTTGTCGCGCAACACGGAGATAGTTATGCTAAAACTGTAATACGGTAATACCTTGATATGATACTTATGATTCCATGGGATTTCTAGCAGATAATAATCATTAATCTCATATTCGAATCGTGGGGTTTGCAGGGTTTTGAAAGATGCGATACGTAACAAGCACTTGGACTAAGTTTTAATGCCATCAACCTTACGGACGTGTTTAGAATAAATAAATTAATGAGTTGATTTTTTTCCATCTTTTTTTTTTGTGTCCTTGAAAGACAACAGAAAAAGTCAATTGTGAAAAAAAAATGTGAGAAGTGCGCGTTCTAAGAACACCATTATACGAAAAATTTTCGACTGGTAAGGCTCTTTCTAATCCGAAGAGGCCATATAAAAGTCGACCAAGGCGATCGGCCGAGAATATCGCTGCCGTACGAGCCAGTGTTGAGAGGTCCCCAAGAACATCCCAAAAACGCCTCAGCAGTTGGGATTATTCGCATTGATTTGCATTTGTTCCCGTACAAAATTCAATTGACGCAAAGAATGTTGCCTGCGGACAAGCCTCGTCGATTGGAATGGGCCCAAAGGTCCGTCGAATATGGACAACCCTGTACTATTTATTTTATTACACCCTCAGCTATATGGCTAGAGAGGGTATATATCATTTGATAACGTGTCTAATCAAAATAACGGTTAAGGACCCTAGGTCTCTTTGGACAAAATCCGTTTCAGGACATTTGGAGTCGATTTAGCGACTCCCTTACAAAGGGTCAAAATTTTGAATAACAAAAACGATTATAAAATCCGAAATAAGCATTCGGTTCTTCTCTTATTTCATAACACCCATTATTTCTACAAGATCTGCTGTGAAGATGGGACATATCGATCCACTCCTTCTGGTAGCTCCCCCACGAAGAGTCAGAATTTGGAATAGCCATAAAGGTCATAAGACGGGGAATAAACATCTGATTCTCCCCCTCTAATTTCACACATCTCAATTATGGCCTTCAAACGGCCAATGAAACCGTCAAACGCTGCCCGAATGTTGCTCTGTGGTATTTTTGACCATTCCCGGCGAAGCGCTTGCTTGAGGTGATCGACACTTTGGTATTTATTAGTGCCAACCTTGCTTTCCAAAATACACCAGACACAAAGTCCAACGGATTTGTATCCGGAGATTTTGGTGGCCATCCTGCGTTGGAAATGAAGCGAGGAATCGCATTTTGTAAGCATTCTTGGGTGGCGCGTGCTAAGTGCGATGGTGCTGAGTCCTGTTGGAATGTCCAAGGTCTGCGGCCAAAATGTTTACGTGTCCAAGGCTTTAATACACCCTCCAGAAAATTTTCGCTACAATATTCGGCATTTATTCTGATTTCGATTAATACGAACGGAGAGCGACCATCGGTTGTTATGGCGGCCCACACCATCACCATGGCCAACGCTTGAGTTCTGGTGGTCAACGGAAGGTCCACATTTTCAGCTGATCTCTTTGGCAAGTAAACATGACCATTTTGTTTGTTTACAAACTGCTGGACAACAAATGTTTTCTCATCGGAGAATACCAAATTTGGCACTTCACCACTTTCGGCCAAGCGAAGCAATTCTTTAGCTCTTTTGAGCCTATTTTCTTCCTATTTTTGAAATTTCAATGAATTTACGCCGAGCTCATTTTTCAATATTTGACAAATGGAATATTGTGATTTGTTCAGCTCACGGGCCATTTTTCGGCCCCTGCGATGCGGGTTTCGATCAAGCCGCTTCTTTACTTTTCGAACCATTTCTGCTGATGTTGCTGTTTTTTTCCGTCCACTTCCTTGACGTCAGGCTACGCTACCAGTATCACGGTAACAAGCGATGATACGAGACACAAAAGATGTATTCACATTTAAATGCTGGAGTGCTCTAACGATAGCCACTTGTGGTTTTCCAGCCAATTATAAAGAAATCACGCTATCCCGCTTGAGTTACATCACGAATAATTTTTTTTCTGGAAAATTCTCACTAAAATGCTTTTGAACGCTTGTAAAAAATATGATGAGCTGTCAGTGGAATTATTTGAAAAGCTCTCGGATGATTGGCTTAGAAATCACAGCAGTCTGAAGTTGGTTGCAGTTTTTTATCTCACCCTGTATGTTGTAGAAGCCAGTTGTAAATATTTTTATATGTAAAATTTTTATATAGATCATTTAACATTTTTTGTCCATTTCAACAAGAAATTCAGTGAATTAAAATTAATTCAAATGAATTCGATATCCAGACAACAAATCGAAGGACGATCATGTAAAATTCGATTCACAAAGCGATTAGGCGATTATCAATAGTAACTATGGACTACCTCAAAACGGCACCTAACTACCTACCTTTATCATCTACTAAATTGACCATAACATCTCTACACAATGTAATATTTAATATTTTTCCACTCTCCATACTCTTTTTTTCTGGCACAACACATTCAATTGTTGAAAAGTTCTCGCAAACAAACAAAATGTAATCATGAGAATTCTATGTAAATTTGTTTCATTGTGAAATTTTGCAGGCACTGCAAGAACAAAAAAAAATATATCAAAGTAGATTCCTGGAAATTTACCATTACCCAAAAATTCGAAAATATACAGCATACATATATTTTATGTGAAACACCACCCCCCACAGAAAAACGCCCCTTTTGCATTCTATGTTGCCAAGGCAACTTTTGTTGCCAAATATGAATGGAAACTGAAATTTACATTTATTGCCATTGGCAATAGAAAATAGTACACCATGCCATAGAAGAAAAAATTACAACAGCCGAGTAAATTGTTAAAAATCCTCTGAATGATGCATATTTGAATTCTCAGCTTTTAAATGCAAATCAATTGCCTGCCTCTGTAAAAATATTTCAATTGAAAAATTTACAGGCATTTGGATAAATTGCTGAATGAATGGATAACGAACTTGAAGGAGGGGACGATTCTAAACATTAGAGATTTGAGATAGGTACCAAGATAAGTGGGGAAAGAATGTATTTCCTACGTCTCATTTTTGACGCTTCGCCAGAGTATGGAGGAGGGTATGTTGGGTTTGTCAATCCTCGAAATATACATTTTAGACCCCACAAAGTATAAGAGCACCCACAAGACGCCACAAAGTCTAGATTGTTTATTTCGAGGACTGACAAACCCAACATACCCTCCTCCATACTCTGGCGAAGGGCAGATCAGCCCAAGATACTATGTCGATTTAGCTATGTCCGTCTGTCTGTGGAAATCTCTATAACTTTCGAACGAATTGAAGTAGGGTGATGAAAATGAAGTTGGGATGCATTTTAGGTCCGTAGAATTATTGATATTGAAAATGGGCTATATAGGTCCACATTTTGATATAGCCTCCATATAACTGTACCACCGAATTTAAGGTGTTTTCGCTGTTTAGGTATTTTTTTTAACAGAATTTCCTGTAAATTCACATTTTATGTTCCCAATGTATAGGAAACATCTTTGCAAAGAACTATCCCTATAGGTCCAGCTCTACGTATAGGCTTACCAGAGATTCGGTATTTTAATGATTTGTGTCACATTTTTCACCGGAAAAGTTTCAAATTTTAAATTTAAAACTCCTTATGGCGTCTAGGTCTTTGAGAAAATTTTCTATAGCTCTTATAAAATTACCATTTATATAAAATGATTTCCAAACAAGTAAAAAAGCTGTAAGTTCGGCCGGGCGAAGATTTGAAAGCCCTCCACTATTTGGAACGAATGTGGCAATTTTCAAAAAAATAAAATCCTTTAAAAATTCTATTAAAATCTTAAAAATACCAAATGTAGCCGTTATATTAGGGTCTATACGACGACGTGGACCTATATAGGCAACTTTTGTCATAGGCCATTACAATATTCAAATGCGAAACTTGAACAAAAATTGGGTGAATAATGTACCTAAAACATCAAAATACCCAATATTGGGAGGTACCGTTATATGAGGGCTACACGAAGACGTAGACCTGCACAGACAATTTTTTGTCATAGGCTGTAGTATCCATTACGAACTTCAAGTACCAAACTTGAAAAATTTTTGGAGAATAATGTCGATTAAATCACCGAAAAAATTGGCTATACAAAAACGTGGACCTACATGACCCATTTTCAATACCAAAAGTCCTGCAGACAAAATACACATTTGAGTAAAATTTTATCAATCTGCTTTATTTTGTTTGGAAGCTAAAGTGATTTCCACAGACGGATGGACATCTCTTAATCGATATAGAATTTTATGCTGATCAAGAATACAGGGTGACATGAAAAAACTACAACCAACTTCAGACTGCTGTCATTTCTACGCTACTCGTCAAACAGCTGTTAAAATTATTCCTGTGACATCTCATTATATTGTTATCTGAGAATTTTCCAGATAAAAAATTATTCGTGATGGAATTCAAGCGTGATAGTGTGATTTCTTTATATTTGGCAGGAAAACCACAAGTGGCTATCGTTAGAGTATTCCAGCATTTAAATGTGAATCAATCTCGTACCATCACTCATTACCGTGATACTGGTAGCGTAGCCCGACGTCAAGAAAGTGGACGGAAGAAAACAGAAACATCAGCAGAAATGGTTCAAAAACTAAAGAAGCGACTTACTCGAGACCCACGATTCGTTAGCTGAACATATCGCAATATTCTATTAGGCAAATATTAAAAAATGAGCTCGGAATAAAGCCATTGAAATTTCAAAAAGTTCAAGAACTTACACCGCAACAGAAAGAAAATTGACTCAAAAGAGCTAAAAAGTTGCTTCGCTTCGGCCGAAAGTGGTGAACTGCCGAATTTGGGTTTCTCCGATGAGAAAACATTCGTTGTCCAGCAGTTTGTAAACAAAAAAATGATCGTGATTACTTGCCAAAGAGTTCAGCTGAAAATGTGCACCTTCGGTTGGCCACCAGAACTCAAGCGCCGGCCATGGTGAAGGTGGGCCGCCATAACTGCCGATGGCCGATCTCCGCTCGTTTTAATCGACCGTGGCATTAGAATAAATGGTGAATATTATAGCGAAAATATTCTGGAGGGTGTATTGAAGCCTTGGGCACGCAAACATTTTGGCCGAGGACCTTGGACATTCCAACAGGAAAGGTCAGCACCACCGCACTTAGCACGCGCCACCCAATAATGGTTACAAAATGAGGTTCTTTGTTTCTTTTCCAGCGCACAATGGCCAACAAAATCTCATGATACCAATCCGTTTGACTATTGTGTCTAGAGTATTTTGGAAAGCAAGGTTGGCACTAAAAAATAGCATAGTGTTGATCACCTCAAGCAAGCGCTTCACCGCGAATGGGCCAAAATACAGCAGAGCAACATTCGGGCAGCGTGTGACGGTTTCATTGGCCATTTGAAGGCCATAGTTCGTGCCAAAGGTGACCAATTCGAACAAATCTAAACTTATTCTAAAATTTGTTGCTATTTCCGACATTTATTGACTTCATTCAATAAAATTAAAAAAAAACGTAAAAATTATGGCGTCTGACTTTGTTGCAGTTTTTTATCTCATCCTCTATATGACCGATTCGAATGAAATTTAGAATGTGTGGCCGAATTTTCGATGTAGCTCCCATATACAGGGTTGCCCATATTCGACGGACCCAACTGGCAACGCCATAAGTTTTGACAGAGATGTCACATCGCTTAATGACATACCGCGTTTGAAGCCTCAGTCCAAGCAGATTTTTACCATGAACCAATACACGCCACGCGAGCGCTCTGAAATAGTTGAAATTTACATTCAACAGAAGAAGTCAATTGTGAAAACTCAACGTGCTTATAAAACATTAAAAAATGTGAGAAGTGCGCCTTCTAAGAACACCATTAAGCGTTTATACGAAAAAGGCTCTTTCTAATCCGAAGAGGCCATATAAAAGTCGACCAAGGCGATCGGCCGAGAATATCGCTGCCGTACGAGCCAGTGTTGAGAGGCCCCCAAGAACATCCCAAAAACGCCGTTCTCAGCAGTTGGGCATGGCTCGGTCCACTTTACAACGGATTATTCGCATTGATTTGCATTTGTTCCTGTACAAAATTCAATTGACGCAAAGAATGTTGCCTGCGGACAAGCCTCGTCGATTGGAATGGGCCCAAAAAAAACATGGGTCCGTCGAATATGGGCAACCCTTTATATATTTATGGCCGATTTCACAAATTTGACGCACCAATTTCAATTAAATATGGAAGGTGTGATGGAATTTGGTGTAAAAGTAAATTTTGTCAAATTATATTGAAATCTTTTCGATTGGGATATCATTTTATTAAGAAGCACTGACCCACAACGCCTCTGCAATGGTATTAAGCTAACAGTAAAAAACTACACAACAATTTAATTGAGGATACGATTATTACGGGGAAGTATGTTGTTGCCTCGATTTCACTAATTGCAACAGAAATGCTACTCAACTTCAAAATATTCGTATATAAAATTATTATACCCTCAGCCATATGGCTACAGAGGGTATATATCATTTGATACGGTCAAAACGTGCCTAGTCGAAATAACGGTTTTAGACCCTAGGTCTCTTTGGACCAAATCCGTTTCAGAACATTTGGAGTCGATCTAGCGATGTCCGTCAGTCCGTCCGTCTGTCTGTCTGGCTGGCTGGTGCGCACGATAACTCTCGAAGGGAGTATCCGATTTGGTCCAAATTGGGTATATCGTAATATTTTTGTCAAACTTAGATCGAGTTTGGAGATGGGCAATATCGGTCCACTCCTTCTGGTACCTCCCCCACAAAAGGTCGAAATTTTCAAAAATAATATATATTTTGCACAGAATGAGAAAGGATAATCCGAATTTGCTCCAACTTTGCAAATCCTAATATTTGCGTCAGTGCTAGGTCAGGTGGGAAAATGGACAATATCGGTCCACTCCTTCTGGTACCTCCCCCACAACTTTGCATATCCTAAAATTTGCGTCAGTACTAGGTCAGGTGTGAAAATGGACAATATCGGTCTACTCCATCAAGTACCTCCCCCACAAATGGTCAAAATTTTGAATAATTACTATCTCATTAAATATGATGTAAAAGTCCGATTGTCTTCAAATTTCACACATCCCAATATTTGTATTAACCCATGGTCTGGTGTGAAGAGTGAATACATCGGTCCACTCCTTCTGGTACCTCCACCACAAAATATTGAAATTTTGAGTACCCATGAAGCTCATAAAAGGCCAAATTAACATCCGATTCCATTTAGACTTGGCACATCTGTCGAAATATTTCTATCATATTTTTGGGTCCGATAGGAAATGGGCAATATTGGCCCATTCCTTCAGGACCTGCTCCATAGAGGGTCAAACGTTTGAATAATATTAACACTAGTTAGAATATATTTAAATAATCGAACATAGGCTGAGGGTATATATCTGGCGGCAATACCGACTGATACTTTTTAACTTGTTAAAGCGCATTTAAGTTAAAAATTGGTAGCCAAGCGCACCTGCTTCAGCTGGTAATTAATAAAAAAATTGCGAAAGAGATATTTAGAATTGGCTAAGTTTAAATGGGATTCATGGATCGATTCCTAATTAAACAGTTTTTACCTCTTTTTATGTGGAATATTGCAATTCATGTAACGAAGACTTTCAATACCTAAAATTCTAAAAGTACTCTTAATATACCTTAATCTTAATGATACTGACATTGATGTTATTTAATGGAAATAAGAAACATGCCTCGTACATGATATAAACAATACATTATAATCATTTTAAATGTTTTATTAAATATATATGTATAACTATATTTTATATAATATTGAAGTTGTTAGACATTTATTTTAAAATTATCTAATATTGCACTTTTGTTTCAACAACAATTACCCAAATAAAAAAAAATACTTCTAAATTGAGTATTTGTTTGCAAATAATTACGCTGAATGAACAAACAAATAAACGAAACGAACTAACGACTAATTGGCTTGTGTTTTCAAGTCAACATTGATTCAGTTTTCAGTTCAAAATGGAG
Source organism: Musca domestica (assembly GCF_030504385.1). Lineage (NCBI taxonomy): Eukaryota > Metazoa > Arthropoda > Insecta > Diptera > Muscidae > Musca > Musca domestica. Next base: position 1,194,211 of record NW_026712162.1, on the reverse strand, counting down.
GCATATTTACCGCAGACATGGGAAATTACCGAAGAGATGATGTGATGCAGGATGGCACTCATCCGTAGAAACACTCACACACACACACACACACATTCTCTAAAACCAAACTCTAGCAAAACATATAAAACTAAAACTGCTGGGACGTGACCGTAGCCGTGGGTGTGGCTGGCTGTAGGCATTATGTCTCCGGTTTATTTTTCGCACATATTAAATTCATGTAAAAGTTGGAATGGTTTCTGTTTTTTTTTTTTTTTTTCTAATATATTATATTGCACTGCAACCCACCCATGTGAGGTGCATTTGGGAGAGACAGAGCGATAGAGAAGTTGAAATTAAAATGGTTTAGAACATCGTCTCTCATGTGGTTTGCCATGCCTGACTTTCGTTCGTAGGCCGTCGAAAAGTTGTGAGCAGAACTAAAATTTACATATCTACTAAATTATGCATGCCTCTTTGTTTGCCATGCCTGGCATGTGACAGTGACCATGGAAAGTTGTAACCAAACAATGGAATATGTCAATAACAGCATAACATGCAATAAATTCTAATTTTATAGAATATGCATGGCGGAGATTGGAGATTTGTTTTTTTTTTAATTAAAGAAGGGTTTTTACAAAAATTAATAAAATTTGAAATGTTTGCCAATGGGATACCTAGAGAAGATCCTTTGTGTCGATAATAGAGGACTTTCCATAAACGGAGGATTTATAAAGTTCGTAAGTTCCAGAACGGGCGGTAGAGAGTCCTTTATTTATAGAAAACCTGCGACAGGCCTCTTCTACCTATGGAAGACCTGAAATAGATTTTCTGTGCAAATCAATGAAGTTCTTCTGTCAATATAACGAGTTTTTATACCCTCAGCCATATGGCCAGAGAGGGTATATATCAATTGATACAGCCAAAACGTGCCTAATCGAAATAACGATTTAAGGCCCTAAGTCTCTTTGGCCCAAATCCGATTTAGGACATTAGGAGTTATTATAGATCGAGTTCGGAGATGGGCAGTATCGATCCACTTCTTCTGGTACCATCCCCACAAAAGGTCAACATTTTCAAAAAAAAAAAAAAAAATGCTGCATAGAAAGAGAAAGGATAATCCGATTTTGCTCCAATATCGCAAATCCTGATATTTGCATATGTGCTAGGTCAGGTGAGATAACGGACAATATTGGCCCACTCCATTAAGTACTTTTCCCACAAAGGGTCAGAATTTTGAATAATTTTAACTCTTATAAAATGTGATGCACGACTCCGATTGTCTTCAAATAACACACATGGTAATATTTTTATTAACCCAAGTTCTGGTATGAATATGGTACCATCCTTCTGGTAGCTCCCCCACAAAGGGTCAAAATTTTGATTAACCATGAAGCTCATAAAACGCGAAATTAACACCCGATTCCATTCAGACTTGGTACATCTCAACATATCCATCAACACCAGATTTGTTGTAAAGATGGTGGAGGTCGGACTTTTTTTTCTGGTACCTCCCACACAAAGGTTCAAAGTTTTGAATAACCAAAACGATCATAAAATCCGAAATAAGCGCCCGGTTCTCTTCATATTTCACACATCCATTATATCTACTAACACAAGATCTACTGTGGAGATGGGATATATCGATCAACTCCTTCCGGCCCCTCCCCCACAAAGAGCCAACATTTTGAATATCCATAAAGCTCATAAAACACGAAATTAACATCCGATTCCATTTAGACGTAGCACATCACAATATTTTCATCAACACAAGATCTGTTGTAAAGATGATAGAGGTCGGACTATTTCTTCTGGTACCTCCCACACAAAGGGTCAAAGTTTTAAATAACCAAAACGATTATAAAATCCGAAATAAGCATCCAGTTCTCTTCATATTTCACACATCCATTATTTCTACTAACAAGAGATCGACTGGGAAGATAAATAGAGATCGGACCATTTCTTCTGGGACCTCGCCCACATAGGATTTAAGGTCTTAAAAAAAGGGAAATAAGGATCCAACTCTCTTTAAACTTCACAAGATATGTTGTAAAGATGATATATCTGCACGGCACGGTCTTAATTTAATATGATATAAATATTTCGATTTTTATCATATTTTTTTAACTCCGATACGACATGGAAAATATTGGCCCATTCCTGCGGAACCTACTTCATAGAAGGTTTACAATTTGAATAATCATAACACAAGTCAAAATATACTGAAATAATCGAACTTTGGCTGAGGATATACATCTGTCGACGAAACCGACTGACATTTTAACTTCTTTTGCTAATAGAGAACCTGATCTGTTAATAGAAGACCTACAGTTTTTGGTTTATTAATGGAAAACCCCATACAGGTATTTTAGGTATTTTATGGAAGACCTTCAACATTTTTATATATGTGAAATTTTTTATATGTGAAAAATATATCGAAATACTGGGAGCAAATATTTTCCAATATTGGAGTATTTAATTATTTACTGAAACATTTTTGCATTTTTGATGGACCATCAACAGTGTTTATATGTGTGTTTGTGTTTATTATCAAAAAAAAAGTCTTTGCTGCATTAACATTAAATCAAAATCCATTTTATTATTTTGAAGCATATCATAAATCTTCCAAATGTGTGACAATTGCGCATTAAGGATCCCAATTACCGTTTATGATATAAAACTTCGTTTATGACTGATTCGAAAGGTTTTTTACATATATTTAATGGCTCTGAAAGACAAAAAACATCATACATGATGCAGGAAAACAAAATATTTGACTGAACTTTTGTAGCACAAAAATATTCTTTCTCCTTTGAACACGATCTGAGTTGGGTACAGATTTGGACCGAATTTAATAATTCCTTCGCTCACATAGCCTGATCAACTCAAAATGTTCTAAAAGAAATTTCGTCATAACTATGAACTACCCACACTTTTTCGAAGAAGATGTTGTGAAAACATTAAGAAAAATCCAAAATTTTTACCAAGAAGACGTTGGGAAATTAAAGTAAAACAAGTAAAAAAATCAGTAAGTTCGAGCGGGCCGAACTTTGAATAGTCTCCACCATTTGAAACGAATTTGAAAGATTTCAAAAAAATTAAATCGATTAAAAATTCTGCAAAAAATTGAAAAATACCGAATATAGCCGTTTGATTTGGGTCTATACAAAGACGTGGACCTTTTACAATAGCCATTACAATATTCAAATACGAAACTTAAAAAAAAAATCCGGTGAATAATGTAGCTAAAATCGTCAAAATTCCGAATATAGAGATGTACCGTTATATCGGAATATACTAAGACCTAGACAATTTTCTGTCACAGGCTGCAGTACCTATTAGGAACCTCAAATATGAAATTTCAAACAATTTAGGTAAATATTGTACTTAAAATCGTCAAAATACCGAATATAGTGAAGTATGATATGCCTAAACGAGAACCTGAATACACATTTTTTGTGATAAGCTGTGGTACTCATTACGAATTCTAAATACGAAATTTAAAACAACTCCGGTGAATGATGTCCCCAAAATTGTCAAAATATTAAATAGCGTTATGCGGGATATACGATATCATGGACCTATATAGACATTTCGCTTCCAGGAGGTAAAGTGCTTAGAAAGAACTTCTAGTGTGGAGTTTTAGACAATTGCATTGTCTAAAACTCCACACTAGAAGATTTAGCTAAAATCATAAAAATATCGAATATCGGAGGTGTAGCGTCATATGGGAGATATACGATATCGTAGACCTATCTAGGCAATACTCTTCTAGAGGGTAAAGCACTTAGAAGGAACTCCTTTTGTTGATTTTCAGATAATTTTATAGGAAAAGTTGGCTACAATCGTCAAAAATGCCGAATATCGGGGGGTACTGTTACATGGGGGCTATACGATATCGTGGACCGATAAAGCCCACCTTCGAAATTGACCTGCCTGCAGACAAAAGACTGATCTGTCCAAAATATTAGATTCCTAGCTTTATTCGTTTTGACTCATGTGTGATTACAACAGACGGACGTTTTAGAATTTTACTAATATTATAATTTCGATGAGTTACAAACGGAAAGACGAAATGGTGGAGGGTATAAACAAAATCCGTAGAAAAATACCTCCTTAATGAAACCCCTTATATGGTGGCTATACGACTTGCATACGCAATTTTTTTCTAAAATCATCAAGATACCACCGAATATTGGGAGGTACCGTTATATGGGGGCTATATGAAAACGTGGACCGACATGGCCCATTTACGAACTGCCCACTCGCAAAATATACACATGTTTACAATATTAGCCTTCTATCTCATTTCGTTCCTAAGATAGCGTGAGTAAAACACACAGACAGATGGAATCGCTAAATCGACCAAATTTAAACAAATTTAAATCGAGAAATTTAAACATTTTAGTCTCAAGCACTAAATGGCAAAATATCTTGGATTTTTTTGGCCAAATTGACCGAAACTCGTGAATTAAAAAAATATTTTTTAAAAACCAATGGTCTAATAGTCGTGTGTATTTAACCAATTTTTTCGCGAGAACCAACAGATCATTAATTTTATACGACAATAGTTATATGTGACAGTGACAATAAAAAAGTGTATTTTAGATGCTATGGATAAGAACATTAACAAATCGAAGTCGTGCGGGGCCGTCCATATGATACCCTACAACACTACAATGTGTCAGAAGCCCCCTTATGTCCAAATCCATTTGGAAGATTTCTATCTTTGATATCACGGAGCACTGCCCAGATATTACCCTTAGCATTTTGACCAGGGCCATTTGCCCAATATTTACGCACTCCGTCGTGCTATCAGTTGTTGTGGTCCATTTTACAGCTAAATATAATCCAATGGTCATCCAAAATGCTAGAATTCTTTCCCGTACTTAACTCTCTTCTTATGCAAAATTCCGTGTCGATTGGTTTCAATTGTGTGTTCAGGAACATTCTTCTGTTTTTGGTTCATTTGAACCCCTAAATATTTTGAGATTATCTCCAAAAGCAAAGAGGCTCCTTTGTATCTCCAAATTTGGACTCATCTAAATGATTTGCTTGTCCAAGATATTTGGCTATATTCGTTAACGAAATCAGCATAAACAATTTAAAAAGCAGTATGTTCGGCCGGGCCGAACTTTGAATACCCTCCACCATTTGGAACGAATTTGGAAATTTTCAAAAAATAAAATCCTTAAAGAATTCTGTCAAAATTTTAAAAATACCGAATATAGCCGTTATATTGGGGTCTATACGACGTGGACCTACATAGGCATTGTTTGTCATAAATTCGAAACTTGGAATAAATGGTGAATAATGTAGCTAAAATCATCAAAATATCGTATATAGGGAGGTACCGTTATATCGGAGCTGTGCGAAGACCTGGACCAGCATAGATAATTTTCTGGCACAGACTATAGCATCCATTTTGAACGTCAAATACGACATCTCAAACAATTTCGGTTGGTATTGTACCTAAACTCGTCAAAATACCGAATATAGGGAGTTACTGATATATGGGGCCTATACGAAGACCTGGACCTGCATAGACAATTTTCTGTCACAGAAAACTGAACTCTAAATACGCAATTTGAAACAATTCCGGTGAATAATGTCGCTAAAATCATCAAAATACCGAACATCGGGAGGTACCGTTATATGGGGGCTATACCAAGACGTGGACCTGCACAAATACCTTTCTGTCATAGGCTGTAGTATTCATTTCGAACTTCAAATACCAAAGTTGAAACAATTCCGGTGAATAATGTCGCTAAAATCATCAAAATACCGAATATCGGGAAGTACCGTTATATGGGGGCTATACGAAGACGTGGACCTGCACAGATACTAATATCTGGAGGTACCGTTATATTGGGGCTATATGAAAACGTGGACCTACATGGCTCATTTACGAACTTAACCTGTCTACTGGAAAAATAAACACGTGTTCAAAATGTTAGCCTTCTATCTCAATTCGTTCGAAAGATAGCGTGATTACAACAGACGGACGGACAGACAGACACACAGACGGACATGGCTAAATCGACTTAGAATTTTACGCTGATCAAGAATATATATATTTTGTTGGGTCTGACATGAGTATTCCGAGGAGTTACTAACGGAATGACAAAGTTAATATACCCACCATAGTATGCTGGAGGATATAAAAAGTCAGAAATTCGCATTTTGTGTATTTCGGATATCATCTGCAAGAGATGTTGGTATTTTTTCACACAAAAGTAGTGGTCCATTCTACCCGGTGCCTAAACTCTAACTAACGGAGGATCAGACGACAATTGCAACCTGTGTTGTAAGGTGACAAAATAGTACAACATTTAGTCAAAATGCGATAAAAAATATGCGATTTTTTTAGATTTTATACTTTTATGCCAAGAGGTCATTCTGAATTGACAGAATTTGTCAAAATCGGTCCAGTCATTCTTGGGATATAAGTATTATAGCTAACATCCCCTTCCTTTGTATATATACATTGTATATATTTCGCTATATATATCCGATATAGTTACTATCGGGATCTATGTAACGATCAGAATTGACCTGTTCTTCTATCTCTGATATCGCCGGGATTAAAAATATCCGCGGTTTAATGGAAAATTTGACTTTTTTTAACACAAATGTTATGGTCTATTCCACCCACTAAATATTACCCGATGACCATCAAAATTGGAAAGCTTCTGCCCAGCCCTAAGGTCTAGCGCCATGCTAACTTCCCCGTCGATTGGTCTATAAATGCGACCTGTAGAGGAACTGCAAAATCAGGAAAATGTTCAGTTTTTGGTCCATTTCAACCACTAAATATTATGCGGTAATCTCCAAAAGCAATAGATTTATTCTGGCTCTAGCCCCGCCTCCATTCTAAATTTCGTGAAGATCGGGCCATAATTGCGACCTGTAGAGTGATTGCAAATTAACATGGACAGACGGACGGACGGACATACAAAGCTAGATCGACTTAGCTCGGCGGGATAGGAAGATCCATATATATTTTCCTATGTAAGAAACCAATATTTCGAGGTGTTACATAATTTTTGGCCCAATCAAACTTATAATACCCCCAACACATAGTGTTGTAGGATATAAAAATACATTGACATTTGTTAGTCATGCTTTAAATTTGAATTTTCCATTATTTTACGGCGCCGATGTTTTACCTTCTAGGTTGTAAATATAAGCTCAAATAACCAAAAAACATATTTTCATTCCTGCTTGCTTGCCTTAAGGCCCTTTGACCATCGAACTTATGTAAGACAAAAATTATCTAATTGACATGAAATATACTAATTTTTCTTTAAACATTTACGTGTTTTCCCAAACGTATAACATCGGCCAAGACATATGAATGATTGAAAAACTTTCAAGACATCTGGCCAAGAGATATGTTCTGTTTTTTGACAAGGATACAAACATGATTTTCCACTTACAAGCATTTAAATATACATTAATGTTTACACGTTATCAATTTCCTATATATTTGTGTGTGTGTGTGTGTATTCTCATCACAGTGACGAAATGTAATTAGTAGGGAAACTTCGGAATTGTTGATGTAAATGGCCCATCAATCTTTTGTGTTTTCCACTTGTGTGTGTGTGTGTAGGTTTGCTCAACACGCAATACTTTAATATTCAGGGATTCTATTTTAATATCTTAAGCAATTAACTTTCTTTTGCAAAAAGAAAATTATGCTTTTCAATTATTGTAATTAAAAATATCTTTCACAATCTGCAGAGTTTTTAAAGATATTTTAATATTCTGTGTGTCAAAAAAAAAAAAGAAACAATATTGAAATTACTTTAATATTCCACTTAAAATAATCCCATCTCTTTCTTATGGCCAATTGAACTGAAAAAGTTCAATAATAATTTAATGAATTTTAATTTACAATGCAATGCAACTTCTGCCGCTTTGCTGCTGCTGGCCAGCAGAAGTGCCCTCCGTTTTATTTTTGGTTTTTTGTTTTTTTTTTTCTTCGTGGAAATCATAATTAATTTTAATGTTTATTTTTTGCATATGAGGCCATAAATTATCAGCTATGTATGTATTCTCCCAACTTTTAAAATGGGGGGATGGGGATGTTTTCAGTTTCAGAAGAATTTTCAATTTAATGTAAAGCATACTTTTAGGTATTAATCCCATTTAATTACATACAAGTAGGTATTTTATCATTTTGTTTAATTAATTGCATATCGGTTGGAATGAATGAAATGTGTGTATGTGTTGGTGTGTGGATTTTTTTAATAATTTTTTTCAAGGACCAATAGACCAATAAGCGTGGATTTTTTAATTTTTTTTTTTGAAGGACCAATAGACCAAGGACCAATAGACCAATAAACGTGATTTTTTTTAATTATTTTCTTCAAGGATCAATAGACCAATAAACGTGGATTTTTTAAACAATTTTTTTCAAGGACCAATAGACCAATAAACATGGATTTTTTAAAATATTTTTTCAAGGACCAATAGATCAATAAGCGTGGATTTTTTAAATAATTTTTTTCAAGGACCAATAGACCAATAAATGTGGATTTTTTAAATTATTTTCTTCAAGGATCAATAGACCAATTAACATGGATTTTTTAAATTATTTTCTAAAAGGACCAATGGACCAATAGACGTGGATTTTTTAAATTATTTTTTCAAGGACCAATAGACCAATAAACGTGGATTTTTTAAATTATTTTTTCAAGGACAAATAGACCAATAATCGTGGATTTTTAAAATTATTTTTTAAAGACCAATAGACCAATAAACATGGATTTTTTTAATTATTTTTTTAAGGACCAATAGACCAATAAACATGGATTTTTTTAATTATTTTTTTAAGGACCAATAGACCAATAAACGTGGTCTATTGGACCAATAAATTATTTTTTCAAGGACCAATAGACCAATAAACATGGATTTTTATTTAAATTATTTTTTCAAGGACCAACTGACCAATAAACGTGCATTTTTTAAATTATTTTTTCAAGTATCAATAGACCAAAGTAAACGTGGATTTTTTAAATTATTTTTTTCAAGGACCAATAAACGTGGATTTTTTAAATTATTTTTTTCAAGGACCAATAAACGTGGATTTTTTAAATTATTTTTTTCAAGGACCAATAGATCAATAAACGTGGATTTTTTAAATTATTTTTTTCAAGGACCAATAGACCAATAACCGTGGATTTTTTAATTTTTTTTTCAAGGACCAATAGACCAATAAACGTGAATTTTTTAAATTATTTTTTTTCAAGGACCAATAGACCAATAAACGTGGATTTTTTAAATTATTTTTTTCAAGGACCAATAGACCAATAAACGTGGATTTTTTAATTTATTTTTTTCAAGGACCAATAGGTCAATAAGCGTGGATTTTTTAAATAATTTTTTTTTAAGGACCAATAAACATGGATTTTTTAAAATACTTTTTAAAGGACAAGAGGCCTGGATTTTTTTAAATAATTTTATTTGAAGGACCGAGTGGCCAATAAACTTGGATTTTTTAAATAATTTTTTTCAAGGACCAAGTGGCAATAAGCTTGGATTTTAAATAATTTTTTAAGGACCAACAGACCGATTAGCGTGGATTTTTAAAGAATATTTTTTCAAGGACCAATAGACCGATAAGCGTGGATTTTTAAAGAAGACCAATAAACGTGTTTTTTAATAATTGTTTTAAAGGACCAGTAGACAAATAAACGTGTTTTTTTAATTAGTGCTTTCAAGGAGCGATATACCTATGAATGTGGATTTTTTAAAAAATTTGTTCAAGGACCAATAGACCAATGGATTTTTTTAAATTATTCTTTTCAAGGACCAATAGACCAATAAATGTGGATTTTTTAAATTATTTTTTTCAAGGACCATTAGACCAATAAACGTGGATTTTTAAATTATTTTTTTCAAAGACCAATAAACTAATAATCGTTGATTTTTTAAATTATTTTTTTCAAGGACCAATAGACCAATAAACGTGGATTTTTTAAATTATTTTTTTCAAGGACCAAGTGGCCAATAATCGTGGATTTTTTAAATTGTTCTTTTCAAGGACCAAGTGGTCAATAAGCGTGGATTTTTAAATTATTTTTTTCAAGGACCAACAGACCATTAATTGAGAATTTTTAAGTAATTTCTTCCAAGGACCAACTAAGTGATTAACGAGAATTTTTTTTAATCATATTTTTCAAGGAGCAATTGACCAATAAACGTGCATTTCATAAAATAATTTTTTCAAGGTCCAAAACCTTATTGGTCCTTTATTTTTATATCATTTTTGCACTCAATATACAGAACATGAATTGTGGATTTTAAAAAATTATGGGTAATATTGACAAATATTTGTGTTTTTTCGATTTTTTCATTTTCTCAGTGTTCTTTAATTCATTAAATTTTTTTCTTCTCCTTCTCTTCATTTCAGTTCTTCGCCAAAAATCCCACTAATAACTACATGCCACACAACAACAATACACGAAACTGAAGCAACAACAACAACTACTACTACTACTTCCAGTACATCTCGACGTCCAACATTACAACGTCAAGATTATTCTTGCCTCGATTCCAGTGAAGCACAATCGGACGATAGTCATCTAACACGAGAGTCAATTACACGCGAATCACAAAACGATGAACTATCCTCTTCGACATTGGATAAAATTGATGTGAGTACCCTACCGTTGCCGGCATTGCCACCGAAGAAGCGACGCACCAAACTCAGAGCCAGTCCATCCAAACATCACAATCGCCGTTATGGCAGTCCTCAACACCACCAAACGCCGCACGCACACTCAGAGCTAAGAGACTGTCACAGCCCTAGCGAAAAGTCAACAGCCGGGTCGGCGGCGACGAAAAGCAACGAAGATTACCAACATCTGTCGGCCTTTCAGAAATACGTTGCCAAGCGTCGCGAAAGCCTGGAAGCATCCTCGCGCAGTTTCAACGAGAAACTGGAGGCGCGTAGAATGCATTACCACATGGGTGGCAGTGGCGGTGGTGGATCCAGTGCTTCGACCTCAAGTGGTGCCGGTTTACACATGCCTACCTATTTGTTTGGGGAACATTACTATGGGGGTTCGGGCTCCCGCCAAGCGGTGGCACCTGCCAACAAGGAAGAGATTTATTTGAACAAATCTGGTTGGGTACAGGTCAATACGAAACGCAGCAATGATGAAAATCGTGGCTACCGCCGTTCCAATTATGGCCATCAAAATGGCGATTTGCGCAATACCATACGGGTGATACAGATCGATAATACCAGACGTTCCGACATGACACGGCAGGCATTGCTGCAGCATCAACATGCCATTGTGGAACCACCGAAGTTTGTCAGCAGCAAAGTGGAGGAGTTGATACAGCGCAATGAGGCGCGACTGGGAGCCAGCAATGGCAAGCGAGATTCAGCTTTAAGGCCCGGCTATCGGATTGTGGATCCGCAAATAGCCAGTATACTCAATGAACGTCCTGGTTTCTTGCCTGTGAAAAATCTCAATGATCACGAATCCCCGCCTCCCATAACTCCCATTCTCTCACCACCACCTGCCTTTCAAGATAGTAGCATCAAAGCCAAGTCTTTCGATCGCCGAAGAACCATTGCCAGTCGCCCCAGTCCCCAACCCCAGCCGATTGTCAGCAACTGCAATCTGCAGGCCGGACCCAACAACAAGGGTATGGTCTTTTCGCGCAGTTTTGAGTATGACAATCGCAGGCCCACACCCACGGACACCTATGTGGAGACATTCTCGCGCAGCTTTGATGGCAATCTAACGGAGAGGCCTGTCAAGCCCGTACCCATGCCCCGAGATAGATCGCCCAATTTCAGTACACTAACGGGAAATTCACCAAACTATTTGAGTAAAAAAGACTCGGGTGGTGGTAGTAGTGGTAGCCTAAGATCACGTGACTCTTCACCCAAATATCAATCACCAGCCGCATCCATATCGTCATCGCAATCGCCACAGACCCAAAAGACCACAGCCTATCTGAATACTTCGGTAAAAGAAGCTCCTCCCTCGTATAGTGTGGCCAGTGGCCATAGTACATCACCGGTGGCCAATCGCTACTCACCACGCTCCCAGCATCATGAGCGGTCGTCGTTTGAACGCTCGAAAAGTCACAATGTTATGGGACGTTCAAGAAAGTCGCAGTTCAGTCGTACCGGAAGTGGTAATGTTGGTGCAGCGGCCGTTGTAAACAACTTGAATGTGTCCCGATTTCGTAGCTTCGATACACCGATGAGTCAACGTTTGAATTCATGTGATAGTGGTGCCAGATCAGGTGAGTTGTGATGAAAATTATTCAAATAATTGCTGTAGAAGTTAGTCGGAAGGTTTACTTTGCTCCCCTATAATTCCGATTTCGAGACCCTATCCTATTCCCGTGGAAAAATTTTCAAATTATTTTCCCTCGTCGACCGCTCTATAACAATATTGTACCGTTTTTTTAATTCTTAGAAACGTTTATGTCCTGTGTGCATGTTTTCGAAAACTCCACCTTTTTTTTCTCAGCCCGTTTTCTAAATTTCAAAGGGAAAACTTTTACCAAGCGGTCCACTCCTACTGGTACCTCCCCCACAAGAGGTTGGAATTTTGAAAACAAAAATAATATTTTATAATGCACAGAGAGTTAACATTTTGAATAATTATAAAATATCTTGAAATCGTATATATATATATATATATATATATATATATATATATATATATATATATATATATATATATATATATATATATATATATATATATTTATATATATATATATATATATATATATATATATATATATATATATATATATATATATATATATATATATATATATATATATATATATTAACACAAGCTCTGGTGTAAAGACAGGGTATATCGATCCACTCCTTCTGGTACTTCCCCATAAAGCGTCAAAATTTTGAATACCATGAGGCTCATAAAATGCGAAATGAGCATCTGATTCCATTCAGACTTTGCAAATCTCGATATTTCTATCAACACAAGATATGGGATGGTAGAGATCGGACTTTTCATTCTGGTACCTCCCCTACAAAGTGTCCAAATTGTGGATATCCGTGAAGCCCATAAAACGCGAAATTATCATCCTATTCTATTCTTGGCACATATCAATATTTCTATCAAAACTAAATCTAGTACAAAGATGATAGATATCGGACCATTCCTTCTGGTACCTCCCTCACGACGGGTAAAAATCTTGAATAAACAACACGATCATAAAATCCGAAATAGGCACCCGATTCTCTTCACATCACATCCCATAATTTCTTCTAACACTAGATCTGATTTGAAGGTGGGATATAACTTCTGGTACCTCCCCCACAAAGGGTAAAAATCTGAATATCCATGAAATACATACAACACGAAATTAAGATCCGATTTTATTCGGACTTAGCACGTCTATATTTCAATCAAAGATGGTAGAGATCGGACCACTTTTTCTGGTACCTCCCCCATAAATGGCCAAAATTTTGAATACCCATGAAAACATGAAATTAAGATACGATTTTATTCGGGCTTAGCTCATCTCAATAATCCTATCAAAACACGACCTGTTATAAAAATGGTAGAGATCGGGCCATTTTTTCTGTTACCTCCCCTACAAAGGCTCAACATTTTGAATATGCGTGAAGCCCATGAACCACGAAATTAATATCCGATTCCATTCGGACTTGGAACATCTCAATATTTCTGTCAAAACAAAATCAATTATAAATACGGTAGAGATCCGAACATTCCTTCTGGTACCTCCCCTACAAAGGGTCAACATTTTGAATATCCGTGAAGCCCATGAACCGCAAAATTAATATCCGATTCCATTCGGACTTGGCACATCTCAATCTCGATTTATTTATTTTTTTTCTTAATTTTTTTGTGGAGTCTAACGTCATTATTTCGAAAAGTTACGTAGCATGGATGAGGGTATAAAACACGCATATCCTTGACGATTCTTTGCGTTTCATTCAGCGAGAGATAAAAAAAACTGCAACAAAGTCAAATGCCATAATTTTTACATTTTTTTTTTTAAATTTTGTTGAATGAAAGCAAAAAATGTCGGAAATAGCATCACATTTTAGAATAAGTTTAGATTTGTTCGAATTGGTCACCTTTGGCACGAATTATGGCCCTCACACGGCCAATGAAACCGTCATACGCTGCCCGAATGTTGTTCTGCGGTATTTTGGCATATTCCCGGCGAAGCGCTTGCTTGAGGTGATTGACACTTGGGTATTTTTTAGTGCCAACCTTGCTTTCTAAAATACTCCAGACACAATAGTCCAACGGATTTGTATCCGGAGATTTTGGTGGCCATTGTGAGCTGGAAATGAAGCGAGGAACCTCATTTTGTCACCATTCTTGGGTGTTGGCGCGTGCATAGTGCTATGGTGCTGAGTCCTGTTCGAATGTCCCAGGTCAGCGGCCAAAATGTTTGCGTGACCAAGGCTTTAATAACCCTCCAGAATATTTTCGCGATTATATTCGGCATTTATTTTAATGCCAAGGTCGATTAATACGAGCGGAGAGCAGTCATCGTCTGTTATGGCGGCCCACACCATCACCATGACCGGCGCTTGAGTTCTGATGGCCAACCGAAGGTGCACATTTTCAGCTGACCTCTTTGGCAAGTAAACACGATAATTTTGATTGTTTACAAACTGCAGGACAACAAATGTTTTCTCATCGGAGAATCCCAAATTGGGCAGTTCACCACTTTCGGCCAAGCGAAGCAACTCTTTAGCTCGTTTGAGTCAATTTTCTTTATGTTGCGGTGTAAGTTCTTGCACTCTTTGGAATTTCAATGGCTTTACCCCCGAGCTCATTTTTCAATATTTGCCGAATGGAATATTGCGATATGTTAAGCTCACGAGCCATTATTTGACCACTGCGACGAGGGGTTTCAATCAAAGCGCTTCTTTACTTATGGAAGCAATTCTGCTGATGTTGCTATTTTCTTCCCTCCACTTCCTTGACGTCGGGTTACGCTACCAGTATCACGTTAACGAGCGAAGGTACGAGACACAAAAGATTTGTTCACATTTAAATGCTGGAATGCTCTAATGATAGCCACTTGTGGTTTTCCAGCCAAATATAAAAAAATCACACTATCACGCTTGAATTCCATAGCGGATAACTTTTTTTCTGTAAAATTCTCACCAAAATGCTTTTGTACGCTTGTTACCAATATAATGAGCTACCACTGTAATAGTTTTAACAGCTGTCGGACGAGTGGCTTGGAAATGACAGCAGTTTGAAGTTGGTTACAGTTTTTTTCATCCCACCCTGTATAATCTCAAAATTGCTTAAGAAAAGTCGTCTTCGCTCATTCAAAAAAACGGTGATGTTTTCACCCAACTTTAAATTTAAATTTTCCTTAAATTCCAATTTTCCTTTTTTTTAAGAAAAGGACTTTATGCCCCCAGGCCACTTTGCAAACTTTGACATAAATCATCTTTTAAAGAAATCATCCTTCCTGTCGAACACGAATAACATTTCAAGTTCTGCATCAAAGGCTTGTTTAGCAATGCGAATGAACTTCTTGCCACGACAAAGGAGCCATAACGTTTTGTCTCTCGCTCTCTCTGTGTGTCTCTGTTAACCCATCCATTGATGATGGTTTTGTTGATTCAATGAATTTATTGCTTTTCAGTCAACCATCGATTCCTTTGGCATTGTTTGTCGTCAAGGAAAATGTGCATAGCCAATGTTACGAACCAACGTCGTCCTCATCCTCCTTGTTGTCGTCGTTCACCAAATATAGCAACAAAAACGATAACTACAAAAACGTATATCCTTTTTCCCATTTTAAGGCAATCAAGCATAACAATAATGATAAAACTGATCGAGTTTCAATTGTTTACATTCATTCAATGGAAGAAAACATGGAAACATCTCGACAGGATTTTTGCTTTATCCACCTCCTTCTCCTCCTCCTCCAACTCTTCAAGAAACCCAAAGGAGGCCATATGAAGCAGCATTGACAGTTTGTTGGCTTGTTTGCATAAAAGCAACTGAATATTGCTAAAAGACAATATCCTTAACTTGTAACCAGGAATAGGTCCTTTGTCAATGTTTGTGTTTACAAAATCCTGGATTTACTTCCTGTTTTCCCAGCGAGCTGGCTGACTGGATGGATGGCTGACACAACAAGGAAATGATGATGGAGCGACGAATGCAAGTGAAACACAAACCTATGTTTAAAATTTACAATGGGTAGGCGGGTGTGCGGTGGGGAAGGCGAAAGAATAAAGAGATAACTAAATAATGCATTTAAATTGCTTCATTGCTTCAGTCTGTATGAACAACAGGAGGAGGAGGACTGAGAGGACATTCGTAATACAAAATGTCTGCACAAATATTGAATTATTTATTTAGAAATTGCTGGCCAGCGACTGGGAAAATATGTTATTGTCTCCAAAGGAAGAAGATCTCTTCAACGTTATCGATAGATACAATATATCTGGGAAAGGACATAGTTTTTCTAAGGGAAGTCTATAGAGGGCATACGATTTACAGAATTTTTCTGATGTTCTACCATGTATTCAAGCCCCCATAAAGTCTTGCATCTTTAATATACAGATTACTTAGAAGGTTTTCTGAGAAGTTCGCAAGTGTTTGAAAGGCGTATGGAAAATGTTCGATGTGAAAATGCCTTTAAATATTCTCGACTTTAGTAGGTTTTTTGTAATTATTCGAAGTTTAGGGGTCAACGATCTTTCAAATGTCTTGAAAATCTGATCTCTTAAACATTTCCTGAATAATTGAAGACCGTTAAACGATCGTCTCTCGTAGAGTCGCAGAAGTACAAAAAACTCTTCTAGAGTTGCTAGTAAAAGAAAGGCTCTCAAAAGTCCTTAGCTTGTAAGGAGGCTCCTAAAAAGTCTTCTTTTTAAAGGAGGTAGCTTAAATTACAACTTTAAAATTTGGTATGCGATTAAGTAAAGGTGCGACAAGCTTGGCTTTATGGCAAGCTACCGACGGGAGTTAACTGATTAGACGATCTTGTCTCGTAGAGTTGCAGAAGTACAAAAAACTCTTCTAGGGTTGCTAGTAAATGAAAGGCTCTCAAAAGTCCTTAGCTTGTAAGGAGGCTCATAAAAAGTCTTATTTTTAATGGAGGTGGCTGAAATTAAAACTTTTAAATTTGGTATGTGATTCAGTAAAGGTGCGACAAGCTTGGCTTTATGGCAAGCTACCGACGGAAGTTAACTGATTTTGACCATTTTTCAATAATTATAGAAATAATTCTGTTTAGGGGTCAACGATCTTTCAAATGTCTTGAAAATCTGAAAACTGAAAGTCTCTTAAACATTTCCTGAAGAATTGAAGACCATTAAACGATCGTCTCTCGTAGAGTCGCAGAGGTACAATAAACCCCTATAGGGTTTCTAGTAAATGAAAGGCTTCAGAAGACCTTGTCTTGTAAGGAGGCTCTTAAAAAGTCTTCTTTCTAAAGGAGGTAGCTAAAACCAAAACTTTGAAATTTGGTATGTGATTCAGTAAAGGTGCGCAGGGTCTAGGCAAGCCTGGCTTTATGGAAAGCTGCCGACGGGAGTTAATTGATTTTGACAATTTTTTTTTTAAATTATAGAAAAAATCCTGTAGATTTTAAAAATACTGCTAAAAATTATAGACGTGTTTATTGCCGATTTGAAAATGTACATCGCAAAGTAACTTAAATAGAATAGAAATGTAGTACATTCCACATATTTTTTTTGGAAATTCTCAGATCAATATTCCTTAGAATCCGTGGTTTGTAGGTATATAGTGTCTTCGGTTAAAATAGTCATAGCAATACGAGAACAATTTTAACACTCAAGCGAGTCACCCAAGGGGGTCTTTTTTACACCCTCAGCCATATGGCTGATTGGATATATATTATTTGAAACGGTCAAAACGTCCCTCATCGAAATAACGGTTTTAGACTCTTGGTCCCTTTGAATCAAATCCGTTTCAGGACATTTGGAGTCGATCTAGCGATGTCCGTCCGTCTGCTAGTCTGGCTGGTATACATTATAATATTTTTTGTCAAACTTAGGTCGACTTCGGAGATGGGCAATATAGGTCCAACACTTCTGGTAACTCCCCCACAAAAGGTCAAAATATTCACAGAAAATAATTTTTCGTATAGAACAAGAAAGAATTGACAAATTTTTTTCAAGTTTTACAAATCTCAAAGCGTCCCACTCAAAGCGTCAACATTTTGATAAGAACTTGAAAAAGGCATCCGTTTCTCTTCATATTTCACAAATCCCAATGTTTTTGTTACCTTAAAATCATGTGTGAAGATGGTATCTATCGGTCTACTCCTTCTGGTACCACCCCCACAAAAGTACGAGACTTAAAAATAAAATATTTTACTGCACAAAATCCTAACATTTGCATCAGTGCTAGCTCCGGTGCTAAAATGGACAATATCGGTTCACTCCAAAAAGTACCTCCCCCACAAAGGTTCCACATTTTTTTTACGGTCAAAACGTGCTTCATCGAAATAACGGTTTTAGACCTTAGGTCTCTTTGGGCCAAATCCGTTTCAGGACATTTGGAGTCGATCTAGCGATGTCTCGAAAGGAGTATCCGGTTTGGTCCAAATTTGGTACATCGTAATACAATTATCAAACTCAGATCGAGTTCGGAGATGGGTAATATCGGTCCACTCCTTCTAGTACCTCCCACACAAAATGTCACAATTTTAAAAAAAAATATTTTATTGCACGGAAAGAAAAGGATAATCCGATTTTGCTCCAACTTTGCGAATCGTCATATTTTGATTAGGTAGGTGCAGAAATCGACAATATCGGACATCGACAATATATAAAGGGTCTAAATTTTGAATAACTATAAATCTTACACAATGTGACGAAAGTCTCCGATTGTCTTCAAATTACACATATCACAATATTTTTATTAACATAAGGTCTGGCTTGAAGATGGAATATATCGATCCCATCGTTCTGGTAACTTCCACATCCTTCTGGTAAAAATTTTGAATAACCATGAAGCTCATAAAACACCAAATTAACATTCGATTCCATTCAGACTTGCCAAATCTCAATATTTCCATTAACACAAAGTCTGCTACAAAGATGGTAGATATCGGACTATTCGTTCTGGTTCCTCCCCTACATAGGGTTAAAGATTTCGAATAACCATAACAATCATAAACCCCGAACTGAGCATCCAGTCCCTTCATCTTTCACACCACCGAAGTATGGAGGGTATATTAAGTTTGTCATTCCGTTTGTAACACCTCGAAATTTACATTTTAGACCCCACAAAGTACATGTATTCTTGATCAGCATAAAATTCCATTCCATCACTCTAGCTTCCGAAACAAAGAGAAAACAAACACTTAAATCAAAATGAAGTACGTTGATAAAATTTTACTCAAATGTGTATTATGTTTGCAGGACTTTTGGTATTGCAAATGGACCATGGACCGTTTTGGTATAGCCCCCAAATAATGGTACCTCCCTTTTTCGGTATTTTGGTAATTTAAACGATATTATTCATCGGAAATGTTTCAAATTTGGTATTTGAAGTTCGTAATGAATACTACAGCCTCAGACAGGAAATAGTCTGTGCAGGTCCACGTCTTCGTACAACCCCCATATAACGGATCCTCCCGATATTCGGTAATTTGATGATTTTAGCGACTCTATTCAACGTAATTGTTTCAAATTTGCTTTTTGAAGTTCATAATAGATACTACAGCCTAAAACAGAAAATTGTCTGTGCAGGTTCACGTCTTCATATAGCCCCCATATAACAGTACCTTTTAGCTGACTTTTTAACGTTTTTTTTTTTTTTTTTTTTTGGAAAATTGCAAAATGCATTCGCACTGCCCGGCCATAACTTACGAAACAAGTCAGCGACTCTTTACAGCTTCCTATTATTAAATATTTCTTTAAACCAGAAACCTGAGATGAATATCAAATATATGACCTCGCATAAAATTTGATATAAATGTTCGATTTTCTTGTAATTTTGCCTATACCAATATTGGTATCTGTATAAGATAAATTATGAAAATGAAATACTTTGGTCGACTATATCTGGTATTTCACGCACATTTTAGTATTTTCTAAAAAAATATCACATATCTCATATAAAGTTAAGGAAGTAACCCATATAGTCCAAACGTGGCACATTACAATATTTTTATTATATTTATTTTGGTCCGATACGAAATGGTCAATATTGGCCCATTCCTTCGGAACCTACGCCATAGAGGATCAACAATGTGAATAATCATAACAGAAGTCAAAATATATTTAAATAATCGAACATTGGCTGAGGGTATACATCTGTCGGCAAAATCGACTGATACTTTTTGACTTCTTTTTGATCTTTTTTTGTCTGAACAAAGAAGGCCTTTTATTGAGGTTTTAGTGGTAGAAAAGTTAGTATATGTTATATATGTTTTCCTTAGACATATGCTTTTTATAGGGGTCCTATAAAATAAATACCTTATAATCCAATATTGTATAAACATTGCTCCTTACATCACATTAAATTTCCTATACGCTTAAGATGCAAGGGACCATCAATTGTCCCATGATTGCCTGTTTGGCTGGCTACACATCTGCCAACTTTGAAGGCTTTTGTGGAGTTGGAAAATTCCTCAAATGGATTGACCATGCATTTTGTCATCTTGTCTTCTTTTTTCTTACGATTTTCTTTACTACGTTTCTGCACACATCATTTATTTGGATGCCAATTGAATGGTATTGGCAGAAGACATTTCAAACAGGGACATTTGTGTGGGGTAAAAGCAATAGAAAATATTTAAAGAATTATTTAAAAATTATTTAATGTAAAGCACTTTAAAAATTAAAACAGTTCCAACAACTGCAAATGAAATGGAATGGAATCGTTTTGCAATGTGTATTTGTTTTGTATTCTAAGAATATTTCGTTTGGGAAAAGTATAATGGGAAATCTCATAATATTGACCTGTTTTCAATCTCTTCTTTTTCACATGGACATTCCCATCAAGCAGTATCTTCCTCAAAGGCAAATTTTTGCATCTTTAGCTATGACCTTGGGCTACTTTTTATTACATAACGTTATCTATATTGGCACAACATTTTTCCCAACTGTGCCCATTTCCAAATGGCAGCATAGTCATCTGGCCATACCCCCCAAATAACCATTTTCCTATTAAATAATTTCAATATTTCTAATATTATTTGAAGTGACTCTTGTCCATAATTTTTTTGCATTGCCATACATTCAAATACTTTTTCAATGGCCATTTGATAACTGTTTTCTTTTTTTTTATTTTCTCTGTATTTTTTCTATGTCCTTTGAAAACAAATATTTGAAGCGCACATGTCCTTGTGTGTCTGTGTCACACTCAAAGGCCGTTCTCCGGCCATCTGAGGAGGGACTAAAACTTTGTGAATATTGGTACCGAACAAAACCCTGCTGGATAGTTTGTTAAATAACATAAAACGAAACTACTTCAAACTATTTGCCATTGAATAAGAATATAAAGAAAGTGGTATTTGAACAAGAAAAGATGAAATGATAATGGTCGATCAATTTTTAAATTATTTAGAAAAAAATATCCGATGTTTATTTTAGCAAAGAATTAATAGTAAGGCGAAAGGGATTTAGGTATTGATGAGATATCATGTATTGACCGAATAGGAACAATTTATTTTCAAGAGGGAAAATAATAAACCGCACCGTATGCTTATTTCGGATATATATATATATATATATATATATATATATATATATATATATACAGGGTGAGATATTAACTTTGGGTATATTAACTTTGTCATTCCGTTTGTAACATCTCTAAATATTCATCGTAGACCCCATAATATATATATTCATAATCAGCATAAAATTCTAAATCGATTTAACGATGTGCGTCTGTCTGTTAAAATCACGACACAGCCCACATTAAATGACGCAGAGCGTCAAAATTGAGCATAACAGTTTGTATGGTATCTAGGATGGTTGGTATTAAAAATAAAACATATCGGTCCACGTTTTGATGTAGTCCCCATATAACAGTACCTCCCAATATTCGGTGTTTTTATGATTTTGCCACATTTTTTTACGGATTTGTCTGAAAATTGGTATTTGTGGGTAATAATGGGCCCTAGTTCGTGTGGCGTAACATTTTATGTATAGGTCCAGGCTTTGGTATAGCCTCCCCTATAGTGGTACCTCCCGATATTCGGTATTTTGATGATTTTCGCCACATTTTTTTTCACGGATTTTTCTAAAAATTGGTATATGTTGGTCATAATGGGTTCTAGTTTCGGTGGCAAAACATTGCAAGCATAGGTCCACGATTTGGTATAGCCCCCATACAACGGTACCTTCCGATATTGGGTATATTGATGGTTTTTCACACATTTTTCACGGATTTGTCTAAAAATTGGTATTTGTTGCTCATAATGGGTTCTAGCTTCGGTGGCGAAACATTGTATGTACGTTTTTGTATTGCCCCATATAGCTGTACCTCCCGCTATTCGGTATTTTAATGATTTTGCAACATTTTCCCATGAATATGTCTAAAAATTTGTATTTGTTGGTTAATTGGTTCTAATGTTTCATTTACTCTAAGGTGGAGGGTATTAAAAGTTCGGCGGCCGAACTTTTTTTCAAATTTTATTAAATGAAAGTAAAAATGTCGGAAATAGCATCACATTTTGGAATAAGTTTAAATTTTTACGAATTGGTCACCTTTGGCACGAATTGTAACCTTCAAACGGAAAATGAAACCGTCACACGCTGCCCGAATGTTGCTCTGCGGTAATTTGGCCCATTCCTGGCGAGGCGCTTGCTTGAGGTGATCGACACTTTGGTATTTTTAAGTGTCAACCTTGCTTTCCAAAGTACAATACTCAAACGGATTGGTATCCGGAAATTTTGGTGGTCATTGTGCGCTGGAAATGAAGCGAGGAACCTCATTTTGTAACCATTCATGGGTGTTGGGGCGTGCTAAATGCGATGATGCAGAGTCCTGTTGGAATGTCCAAGGTATGCGGCCAAAATATTTGCATGCTCAGGGCTTTTATACACCGTCCAGAATATTTTCGCGATAATATTCGGCATTTATTCTGATGCCACGGTCGATTAATACGAGTGGAGAGCGACTATCGGCTCTTAAAGCTGCCCACACGATCACCATGGGCTGCGCTTGAGTTCTGGTGGCCTACCGAAGGTGCTCATTTTCAGCTGACCTCTATGGCAGACGATCATTTTGTTTGTTTACAAACTGCTGGACAACGAATGTTTTCTCATCGGAGAAAACCAAATTCGGCAGTTCACCACTTTCGCCCAAGCGAAGCAGCTCTTTAGCTCTTTTGAGTCTATTTTCTTTCTGTTGCGGTGTAAGTTCTTGCACTTTTTGTACCCTCCACCAAAGTATATATATTCTCGATCAGCGTAAAATTCTAAGTCGATTTAGCGAAGTCCGTCTGTCTGTCTGTCTCTCCGTCTGTCCATCTGTTGTATTCACTCAGTCTTTCAAACTAATTGAGATAAAAGGCAAAAATTTTCCACACATGTTAATTTTGCCAGTAGGCAGGTTCAGTTCGTAAATGGGCCATATAGGTCCACGTTTTATGTAGCCCCCATATAACAATACCTCCCGATATTCGGTATTTTGATGATTTTAGCGACATTATTCACCGGAATTGTTTCAAATTTGGTATATGAAGTTCAAAATGGATACCACAGCCTAACACAGAATATTGTCTGTGCAGGTCCATGTCCTCGTATGACCGTCATAAACGGTACCTCCTGATATTATGTATTTTCATGATTTTAGCGAAATTATTTACCGGAATTATTGTGAATTTCGTATTTAAAGTTCGTAATTGGTACTACAGCCTATGACAAAAATTCTTATGTGCATGTCCACGTCTTCGTATAGCCCCCATACAACGGTACCTCCCGATAGTCGGTATTTTGATGATTTCAGCAAAATTATTCCCCGGAATTGTTTCAAATTTGTTAGTTGTAGTTCGATATGCATACTTCAGCCTAAGACAGAAAATTGTGTGTGCAGGTCAACGTCTTCGTATAGCCCCCCATATAACGGTACCTCCCGATAGTCGGTATTAAGATGATTTTAGAGACATTACTCACAAGAGTAGTTTCAAATTACGTTATAGAGTTCGTATAGGGAACTACAGTCTGTGACAGAAAATTGTCTTTGCAGGTCCATTTCTTCGTATAGGCCCTATATATCCGTACCTCCCTATATTCGGTATTTTGACGAATTTAGGTACAACACTCACCGAAATTGTTTGCGATGTCGTATTTAAAGTTCGTAATGGAAGCTGAAGCCTGTGACGGACAATTGTCTATGCAGGTCCAGGTCTACGTATAGCTCCGATATAACTGTACCTCCCTATATATGGTATTTTGATGATTTTAGCTACATTATTCGCCGTTTATTTCATGTTTCGAATTTGAATATGGCAATGGCTTATGACAAACAAGGTCTATGTAGGTCTACGTCGTATAGACCCCAATGTAACGGTTGTATTCGGTATTTTTAAGATTTTAACAGAATTTTTAACGAATTTTATTTTTTTGAAAATGTCCATATTCGTTCCAAACAGTGGAGGGAATTCAAAGCTCGGCACGGTCGAACTTACGGCTTTTTAACTTGTTGGAATTTTAATGGATTCACCCCGAGCTTATTTTTCAATATTTGCGAATGGAATATTGCGATATGTTCAGCTCACGAGCCATTTTTTGGCCACTGCGACGCGGGTTTTGATCAAGTCGCTTCTTTACTTTTCGAACCATTTCTGCTGATGTTGCTGTTTTCTTCTGTCCACTTCCTTGACGACGGGCTGCGCCACCGGTATCACGGTAACGGGCGATGCTACGGGACACACAAGATTTATTCACATTTAAATGCTGGAGTGCCCTAACGATACCCACTTTCGGTTTTCCAGCCAAATATAAAGAAATCACACTATCACGCTTGAATTCCATCACGAATAAATTTTTTTTTTGGAAAATTCTCACCAAAATGCTTTTGTACGCTTGTAAACAATATAATGAGCTGTCACTGGAATAATTTTAACAGCTGTCGGACGAGTGGCTTAGAAATGACAGAGGTCTGAATTTGGTTGCAGCTTTTTCATCTCATCCTGTACATCTTGGTTAAATAGTTAAAAAAATACATTTCAAATTTATATTTAAAGTGGAAATTATATGAAAAAAATTTTTCTTATCTTCGGCAAATTTTGAGAATCCTAGCTGAATAACAAATTGTCCAACTTGCTTTTTATATTAAAAGTGCTTAAAACTCTTCTCAAAATTATTTTTAAACGATTGTCCTTTTCTGTAAATATCTAATTTCTAAAATCTAATTTTCCCAAATCACGAAATGTTGCGTTGCACTCTAACAGCTCTTCATAATCACATAACACCATTCCGCTTATCCAATGCACTAAAATTATTTTATTATTTTTACATTAGCACTCTCACACATACATACATACCACACATTTTTCGTAACTCTGTGACTTTTTTGGAATTGCATTTCCACAGTTTACTTATTACATTGTATTACTTTAAGTGTCCACTCTTTTTTCGCTGCTATCGCATTGCAACCAGCACTGGTATTAATTTTACAAACTTGACTTGATTCAAAATTCTCTCCCTCCACCAACACCCCTCCCCCCAAATGCTGTGTTGTAACGCTCACAAAGTTTTCATGACAAATGTAAAGTTTGCTCAACAAATTTTCAAAAAAAACAACGAAAATTGTACACTGCGATTTTGGCTTAGATTTATTTACTCAGCTTTTTCATGTTCGTCGCCATGACCCAGGCAAAGGATTTGATATTCTTTTCGTTGGGGGTTTTTTTTTTCGCCACACTCAGCCAGCACACAAGGTCCATTCACCAGCCAACCCCCCTGGCCGACCCACTCGAACTGTATCAAAAAGTCCATATAACTTTTTTTCTGTTGGTTTTTATAAAATCTCATATCTGGATGACAATAAATCTGCAACCAATTTGATAACAGAAACTTAGGAGGGAAGAGGAGGACGAAGTTTCTATTGCAAATATTGCTACTGCTAAAGCTGCAGGGATGGAAATTCGTTGAAACATGTCATTGTTCTCAAGCAGATCTTCTTTGGCCTTTGGAAGGGATTCTACGGATCGAAGACCTTGATATGGTATTTTATGGACAGAAGAACTAGAAAATGTTTTCAAAGGCAAGAAAAGAAGAGATATTTTGTCCACGGACCTTCAGAAGGTAGTCCTTAGGAGGAAAATCACGAGAGGGTATTCTATGGACAAAAGTTTTTGGGAAAGTATTCTTAAGAGTCCTGTGAATATTTTATGGACAGAAGAACTAGAAAATGTTTTCAAAGGCAAGAAAAGAAGAGATATTTCGTCCACAAACCTTCAGAAGGTAGTCCTTAGGAGGAAAATCATAAGAGGATATTCTATGGACAAAAGTCTTTGGGAAAGTATTCTTAAGACTTCTGTCCTTAGAATAACCTCTCGAAGGTTAGAGGACCCTGAGAAGGTCTTCTCAGGATTTTTTATGAACAGAATCTGTTTAAAGGCCGTCTATGAACTGAGGATAATGGTTTTCTATGGGCAGAAAGGTTCTTATATTGACAGAGGAATCGTACGAAGTCCTGTGAATATTTTATGTACAGAGGAACTAGAAAATGTTTTCAATGGCAAGGAAAGAAGATATATTTTGTCCACAGACCTTCAGAGGAAAATCATAAGAGGGTATTCTATGGACAAAAGTCTTTGGGAAAGTATTCTAAAGACCTCTGTCCATATAATAACCTCTCAAGAAGGTTATAGGACCCTGAGAAGGTCTTCTCAGGATCCATTATGAACAGAATCTTTTTAAAGGCCGTCTATGAACAGAGGATAGAGGTTTTCTATGGGCAGAAAAGTTCTTCTATTGACAGGGAAACGTAGAAAGTCCTGTGAATATATGCCCTTAAAAATGTCTTCTAAGGACAGAGAAAGATCTTCTATGGTAGAGGGTCTTAAGATGGTCCTCTAGAATTTCTTCTAAAAGAGGTCCCTAAGAATTTCTTCTATGAAGAGAAGACCATTGGAATGTCTTCTATTGACGAAGAAGCCTCAGGAGGTCTTCTGTTGACAGAAGACCTTGAAAAGGCCTTACAGAAGGCCTTCGGATGGACCCCTATAAAAATATGATCTTTAGTAGGTCTTCTACGAAAAGGCGACATTTAGAAGATCTTCCAGCGAGAAAAGGAAATCAGAAAGTTTTCTATGGAGGAGAAGATAATTTATAAACAGAATGTCATGGAGATGTATTCTATAGACAGAGGAGCCTTAAGAAGTGTTTTGTGGACAGAAGATCTTGAAAGAAGATTGTATAGAGAAGATCTTCCAAGGACAGAATGCCCTAAAAAGGTCTTCTATAGACATAGAACCTTTAGAAGGTCTTATACTACGAGAGGACTATTAGAAAGTTTTCTATGGATATAAGCTCCTGAGAAAGTCTTCTATTGACAGATGAACCTTTGTAGTATGTATAGAGGGCCTTCTGGAGGCCATCTTCAAAAAGACGATCGTTAGAATACATTCCATGGACAGAAGTTTTCCTATTGATAGAGGACCTTTAGAAAGCCCTCTATAGAAAGAGATCCTTAAGAAGGTCTTCTATTGACAGAGGAGCCTTAGGAAGTGTTCTGTCGACAAAACACCTTTAAAAGGATCTTCCAAGAACAGAAAACCCTCAAAAGGGTTTCAATGGACAGAGTACCATTAGAAGGTCTTCTATGAAGAGAGGGATTTTAAAAAGTCTTCCATGGATATACAGTCCTGAGAAGGTCTTCTATTAACAGAGGATCTTAAGAAGGTCTTTTGTGGATAGAAGACCCTGAGAAGATGTTCTAAGGAATCTTTCGAAGATCTTCTATGAGCAGAGGTTATTTGAAGAAGACTGTTTTCTTGGCACAGAAATCCTTGAAAAGGGTTCTTTTGTCAAAAAGTAATAAGAAGTTCTTCTATTGGCAGAGAAAACGTAGGAGGTCTTCTGTAAACAGATGGCCTTGAAAAGGTATTCCATGAATAAAATACCATGAGGAGATTTTTCATGGACGGAGGTCCTCAGAAGGACTTCTATTGACACACGATCTTTAGAAGGTTTCCTATGAACAGAAGTCCTTGAAAATATCCTTGAGGGTCAGGAGGTCTTCAAATGGTATTCCATAGACAAAAGCATATGAGAAGGGCTTCTACGGACAGGGAGACCTTAAGAGGACTTCTGTGGACGAAAGACCATGGACAAAGAACGATGAGAAGATCTCTCATGATCACAAAGACCTTAAGAAGATCTTTTGTAAACAGAAGTATTTTAGAAGCTTCCCTGTAAATCAAAGACATTTGAACGTTCCTTGAAGGATGGAAGACCTTTAAAAGGGCCCTTGCGAACATATTCTATTGCCTGATGACCATGCGAAAGTCTTCAATGGGTAGAAGATCTTAAAGAGGTCTTCCATGGAAAGAATTTTGATAGTAGAAGGATCTTTGGAAGTTCCTAAGAGGTTTTTTTTCTTTTGAAAAAAAAGTTGATCTTAACATTTTAAAATGTCCATCCCTGGCTGGCTGTGGCAAAATCAAGGAAAATATTTTTTCTCCAATTAGAGTAAAGTGATATTTGTTATTTCAATGTAGGAGAGCAAGGTCACTTCATAAAGCAAGGAGATTTCAAAAATTAACGCTGGAGTTTGTAATAATCTGGCAACGAATGAAAAATGCGATAAAATTACGAACATTTTTGTACTTTTCTAAGCTAAATGAGAAAATCGAATATTATCATGGAGTTGCTTATGTTGTAAATTAAACGGATTAGAAAAAAACTCAAAACTAATTTTTGACAAAAAAGTTTATCCAAAAATTTCATCATTGGTTTTCACTCATCAAAATTTTTTTTAAATTTTTTCTTCCTCCTTTTTTTCCAGATCTCTCTAACGATGAGTTGGACAATGAGGACGATGATGCCGGCTCCTCGGAATTTCTCAACACCAACAGTTATCATCCGTCTACGTCGCCTTTTAAATCGCAACGCCAGCGTTCGCTGACACCTGATCGCAATGAATCACACAGTTCGTCGAGTAGTTTACGCAAACAGCGCTCACTAACACCCGAATCACGTTCACTAACACCGGAAGATCGTCGCCGTAAGGGATCGCAGATCTCGTTGATGGGTTCGCGTCAAAATTCCAGTTCACGTAGCAATACCCTGGAACGTAAACATGAAAAAGTGAATATTTCACGTAGCTCATCGAGTTCAAGTTACAGTGGCCGGGAACATGATAATCATGGCATTGGCGTTGGTGGAGGTAATGGTCTGAATGTTGTTGGTAGTGCGCAGTATCGGAGATCGGTTAGTCGCAATGCCAAACAGGCGGAGGAACATCGCATTCGAAGATCAAGGTGAGTGAGGTGTGCTTTGTTAAATAAGATCGATTTTTGGAGATTTTTACTTAAAGTGAAGAAATGTACTAAACGGTACAAAATAGTACACAATTATTATTTGTAGTGAGATAGATTTATATGTAAGTGGATAGGTAAATGAAAACAGACATAAAAACATAGAAATAGATAGGTAGATATCAAGAAATCAAAATCTTTGGAAATTTCTCACGGATCCCTCGTAAAAGTACCAAAAGGGACAAATGGGATAATTCTCTGTGATAATGTGATCAATAAGGCATAAGCCACCATTGGATAAAAAATTTGTATATTCGGAAACTCGTACTTCAAGCGTGCGAAAAATACTGAAATGGGCCCTAGTCGTAAAAAACGGCCGGGAAAAATTGCAAACTCAAAATGTTGCATAAAATGGTACAGTGAAGCGATGATTTTGGATATCTAGGTTATTGAAGGGAACAAAATGTACTGAATGGTACATTATTGATATTGAGCGATCGGAAGGGATTTAATGATTAAAATCTTGTTTTAAGGTCAACCTTGGCAATGAAGTAAGTCACAATCCAGCGGAAATTTATGAAAATGGTATATTTTGCAACTAAGCCCATTAGGCCCTTTTAAGAGGACCTCTCAAGTATGCAACGTATTTTTAGAAAATGAGGGTACGAAGTATACAGGTGTAAGAGTATGAGATTTTTCGGAAATTAGTACAATTAGGGTGCAAAAAGTACTAAATTGTAATTGAATGATCGGAAAAGTTAGAATTTTGCCTAGTACGAAGGTCATTCTTGGCCTATGGGTTGAAGTATGGCGATGCTTTTATTCATTCGTACTTTAAGGGTACCAAAAGTACTAAATGAGACAATATGGTACATATATATTTTTTTAAATGTCATCGTTATATTTAAAACAAGTAAGCAAAGGCTACAGTCGAGCGGGGCCGACCGTTGAATACCCTACAACACTATAATAAACGATACAGTTTATATAGGCGAGATACTCGAAAGAATTCCACAAGATATTGTGACAAATAATAAAGGAAAACCATCAGGTTTCGTTCTCTAATTTTTGAATAATGGCAACTTAAACTAATTTAAATGTTTTTCCTAGATCTGGAACCAATATTTCCCAAAGACCTATAATCTCCCAGAAGTGGCAAAAGATTAACATTTATTATTGGTTTTTGACTGAAACGCATCTATATGAGATACAGACATTTGACTATATTCTTCAAAGAAATCAGCGTTATTTGTGAATTCTCCAAAAAGTCACTGGAATAGACATTTTCGTATTTTGTCTACAAAAGTTAGCAAACTATTTCACACATTGAATATTTTTGGATGGCCATCCAAAACTGCTTGGCTTTTGCAATGTCCTGTAACCCCCATTCAAATGTGCCTGAGGATCGGGCGATAATTACGACCTACTGACAATTTTGCAGTTTTTTGGTCCATTTCAACCCCTAAATATATGGCGATCATCTCCAAAAAGAGTAGACTTCTATTCTGACCCTCATCTTATCCCCATGCAAAATTTCGTAAGGATCGGGCCATAAATGCGATCTGTATATGATATCCTGTAATCCTAACTACTTAGTTTTGTTAGCTGTAGAAATATTACCACATGTTGACAAAATTGAAAAAATATGAGAAAATTTAAAAAAATCAATATTTTCATCTTCATAGAGATATTTTTATTCGATTTTTTAGACGTTTTTTCTTTCCTGCCAAGAGGCCATTCTGAATTAATGAGAACTGTCGAAATCAGTTCAGCCGTTCTCGACATATAAGAGATCTTTCAAGCATATCTCCTTTGATAGACATATATATCGCACATATTTTGCTATATATCCGACTTGTTGGATGTTAAAATCAATGTAAAGGTCAGAAGTAACCTTGTCATGGCTTTGTGATTTCGCCGGTATTTAAAATATTCGCGGTTTCATGAAAAATTTTGAATTTTTTCAACACAAAAGATATGGTATATTTTACCCGCTAAATATTATCCGATGACCACCCAAATTGGTAGGCTTCTTCTCCGCCCTAAACTCTAGCTACATGCGAAATTCCGCGTCGATTGTTCTATAATTGCGACCTGTATAGCTACTGCAAAATCCGACATTTTTTCAGTATTTGGTCCATTTCAACCCCTAAATATTATGCGATCATCTCCAAAAGAAATAGGGTTCTATTCTGACCTAAGCCCCACCTCCATTCTAAATTTCGTGAAGGTCGGGCCATAATTGCGACCTGTAGAGTGATTACAAATTAACATGGACCGACGGACAGACGGACGGACGGACATACATAGCTAGATCGACTCAGCTCGGCGAGCTAGGAAGATCCATATATACTTTCCTATATGGGAAATCAATATTTCGAGGTGTTACATAAATTCTGGCCCAATCAAACTTATAATACCCCCAACACATAGTGTTGTAGGGTATAAATATTAAATATTGGCCATTATTGGGTGGAATACGCCCGATTTTTTGAAATACAAAAAGTACTAAATGACACATCAATACTATCAAAATTTGGAAAAAAGTTTAAACTTAGACATTCTGTCAGTCATCGTTCAGAGGGGTAAAAAGAGTATTCACTTTGTGCAATCTGTTAGAGCTAGACATTTTACGTTGATCCTACTCCTGCAGTAGATAATTGAAATTTTAATTGAAACAAAATCGCTTAACTCTTTTATAAAGCGAAGCGGATATTTTAAAATTTTATGTGAGGCTCACTCCAGGTTTAGATGTGGAAAGATTTTTACGATACATATTGTGGTTTTGGGAAAATCGTACAAAAAGGTACTAAAGTGTCCTACACATTTCTATACCCTCAGTCATTTGGCTAATGAGGATATATCATTTGATGCGACCAAAGCGTGACTCATTTTTAGACCCTAAGTCTCTTTGTACTAAATCTGTTTCAGGACATTTGGAGTCGATCTAGCGATATCCATCGGTCTGTCCATCTGACTCTCTGGCTGGTGCTCACGACAACTCTCGAAGGGAGTATCGCATTTGGTACATCGTAATATTTTTGTCAAACTTAGATCGAGTTCGGAGATGGGCAATATCGGCCCCCTCCTTCTAGTACCTCCCATACAAAATGTCAAAATTTTCAAAGAAAATAATTTATTGCACAGAAATTGAAAGGATAATTCGATTTTGCTCCAACTTTGCAAATCCTAATATTTGCGTCAGTTCTAGGTCAGGTGCGAAAATGGACAATATCGGTCCACTCCATCAAGTACCTCTCCCACAAACGGTCAAAATTTTGAATAATTACAACTCTTATAAAATTTAATGTAAGAGTCCGATTGTCTTCAAATTTCACACATCCCAATATTTTTATCAACCCAAGTTCTGGTTTTAAGATGGAATACATTGGTCCACTCTTTCTGGTACCTCCCCCACAAAAGTTCGAAATTTTCAAAAAAATATTTTTTTTTTTCACAGAAATAGAAACGGTGATTCGATTTTGCTCCAATCTTGCAAATCCTAATATTTGCGTCAGTGCTACTTCAGGTGTGAAAATGGACAATATCGGTCCACTTCTTCTGGTACCTCCCCCACAAAGGGTCAACATTTTGAATAATTACGACTCTTATAAAATGTGATCTTAGAGTCCGATTGTCTTCAAATTTCACAGATGGTACCACCTGGTACCACACCCACAAAAGTTCGAAATTTTTAAACAAAAAAAAACAAAGAAAGAGAAGAAATAATCCGATTTTGCTCCAACTTTTCAAATCCTAATATTTGCGTCAGTTCTAGGTCAGGTGCAAAAATTGCTAATATCGGTCCACTCCATCAAGTGCGTCCCCCATATAGGGTAAAAATTTGGAAATGTGATGTAAGAGTACGATTGTCTTAAAATTTCACAGATCCCAATATTTTTACAAACCTAAGATCTGGTGTTAAGATGGATTATATCGGTCCACTTCTTCTGGTACCTTCCCCACAAAGGGTCGAAATTTTGATTATCCATTTAGCTCATAAAACGCGAAATTAACATCGAATTCCATTTAGACTTGCCACATCTGAATATTTCTATCAACACAGGATCTGTTAAAAGACTTTAAGATCGGACCATTCCTTTTGGTAGCTCCCCCACAAAAAGGTCAAAGTTTTGAATTACCAAAACGTTTATAAAATCGCAGATAAGCATTAGGTTTTCTTTATATTTTACACATCCTATTATTTCCACTAACAAAAGATCTGTTGCGTAGATGGAATATATCGATCCACTCCTTCTGGCACCTCCCCCACAAAGGCTCAAATTTTTGAATATCCATGAAGCTCATAATATTCGAAATTAACATCCGATTTCATTCAAGACTTGGTATATCTCAATATTTCCTTCAACACAAGATACGTTATAAAGGTGGTAAAAATCGGACCATTCCTTCTGGTACCGCCCCCACAGAGAGTCATAAAACCATAAAATCCAAAATAAGCATCCGGTTCTCGACAAATTTCACACATGCCATTATTTTTACTAACACAAAATCTTCTCAGAAAATGGGATAAATCGGTCCACTTCTTTTGGTATTTCCCCCATCTTCAAATTTCACAAATCCAAACATTTTTGCTAACGCAAAATCTGTTGTGAAGATGATAGGTATCTGCCAACACCTTCTGGTACCTCACCCACAAAGGGTCACAATTTTCAATACTTACATCTGTAATAACCTGTGAAACAACTCGGGGATTCTATACAACTTGCTATATCTAAATATTTTTCTTATCCAGAAATCTGATATTAATATGTTATTTATCGAAATTTATGATTTCGTATAATTTAAAATTTGCACATACCTGTATTTTATCTGTATTAGCTGAAGTGGTCCGCTATGTCTGGTACTTCACTCATATTTCCACATTTTCCAAAAAATTTGCACATATCTCATATAAAGTATAGGAAGTACACGATATAGTTAAAATATGGCGCGTTGTAATATTTATATCAGTCTTAGGTCATATACGAATTGAACAATATTGGCCAACTGCTTCGGAACCCCCCTTAGGGTCAACAGTTAGAATAATCATAGCTCAAGGATGGGGTATACATCTGTCGGCAAAACCGACTGATTTTTTTTTAACTTTTTTTCTATTTGCAACTAACCCACCTCTTTCTCTCTCTCTCTCCATCTCTCTTTTTGCAGATCCCTCCAACTGACCGAACGTTCACCGAATCGAGCTCACAAGATGATCGTTTGTGTTGGCCAGCCACATGCCAATTCGAATCAGCCACCCATTTATCAACAGGCCAATCTGCGCAATAATCAAATGGCTTCGATGGGGCCGACAAATAATTTTCCACCCACAATACGAACTACCGGAAAATCCCAATCAATTCTATTGGGTCCGACAAATGGAGGTGGTGCGAAAATTGTGCGACAAAACGATATTGATAAAAGTCGTTCATTCGATTTTGATTATTGCAATTACAATTCACAGACGAATGCCATGAAGGCCCAGCACAGCAATAACTCGCTGCTAGGCAGTGCAGGGGTGTTAAATCGCGATGCTGCGATGAGATTGGATTTTGATAAATCACGTTCCTTTGATGATGACTACAGGGAGGCGGTGGTGAGCAATAATAATTTGAATGCGGCGGCAATGCGTTATTTGCAGGCGGCCGCCGAGTCATCGGAAAGGAATCATCAGCAGAGAATGCGTCGATCCTCACCAGTTGAGGGTGGCGGAGGAGGAAGTGGTGGAGGTTCTCGTAATACACGATCACCACAGTCGTCGGGATCGTCTTGCAATAATTTGAGTGTGCCCCGGCAAACCACCAGTCCCCAGAATTATGGCACACGATTGTGTGATCATGAAATGACCTATGACCTAATGCGCAAGAGCTTGGATCGTTCACCGATTATGGAATTCCGTAGAGGTGATAGTGCTGGCGGAGGCAGCAGTGGAGGTGGCGGCGGAGATTATGACATGCCCATTATGCGCAATCGCGAGACGATTAATTCGGGTGGCAATTCGGAATTGAATTTTATGAATAACGATGGTCGGATCTATGAACATGTCAGCTCGAATTCTTTGAAACAGCAACGGTCGCTGCGCAGAACCCATAGTCCCAATGAGTCACACTATTCGCTGGAACGTGGATCCCATGATCGTGGATCATCGAGGGATGAGATGACACCACCTGATGCGCAGCCAGATTATCGCAACGATTACAATGATATGTATCGGCGCACCCGAAGCACAAATCGTGGAAGGTATTGAGGGAAGAATTTATACACCAGCAAAATTTGTACGACTAACAAGTTTTTTGAGAATCCAATTAACTGAATTTGAATTCACAACTCACACATACACACACACACACACCAATTTACAGTGGTGGTTAAAAATTTAGCTAACCTATTGATAATATTAATAAAAATTACAAAAAAAAAGCAAATAAAAGAAAAACTTGTAGTGATTCCCACATTTTTTTTTAAACAAAGAGAAAAATACCCAAAAATACTCAAAAAAAAAATGTTAATTTAAGTGTTGAAATACCAAAACAGCAAGAAAAAAAAACCTACTAATACTATTAAATGTTTATAGAAAACTTTTCCCCACAAAAAAAAAAAATACCAAAAAAAAAATGAGAATAACAACAAATGAATTTCACCACTTTGTGTTTGTTTAAGAAGAAGAAGACTGCTTGGCAAGACATATTTAAAATGAAAACAAAAAACATAACCTAAAAAAATAATTCAAATTAAACATTTTCCGAACACCTGAACTTTTATGGATCAACTAAGAGTAGAATGTATTATGTTTAACAAATAACTAAACAATAACATAGACTAAGCCCAAGAGAAGAAGAAGAAGACGAAGAAGAAGAATAATAAAAAAGAGACAACAGAAAATGATAGCAGAAGAAACAACACACGATTAACCAAGAGTCTGTAGTGCTAATGTTAACTATTAAGAAACTCACCATATTAACAGAACAAAAAATTATTAACAAATAAAAAGGAAGTATTAAAAACCAAAAGAATATTCAATAAAAACGAAATATATCTCCCAAAACAATAACCAAACAAAAGCTTTAATCTCTTCTTAACTGGTTTGCAATGGTTTCCAAATGGGGCAATACTAACAACCACCCTTGATGGTATGTGGCTATGCACAATGTAATTTATGGTAATTCATCACATGCTTAATAATACAAAAACACATACTCACCACCTTTATCTCCTGTATTAGTTTTTAGTTTTTTTTTAATGATTTACATATTTAAAAAATTGTTGTTCTTAATATTTATTTAATTTAAGTTATTTCTAGTTATAGCTTCATTTATTAATAAAAAAATATATATAAAATAATAAATAAAAATTATACATAAATAAATATAATAATTAATTTTTATCATAATTTTTAATAATAATATTATTAAAAATAATATTATTACAATTAAAAATTAATATTTAATAATTTTTTATGTAAGACAACAGTTTGTGTTTTGGCCTTTTTAGTACTCAAAATGCACAATTAGTTCAGAAACTTATTAAATCTTACCGAAATACTCAGATTTTCAAGGTCTTAGTTTTTATTCAATTTTTTTCTTTTTCGGAAGGAATAGTAGAGAATTGTGTACCTTATACAGGGTTGCCCATATTCGACGGACCCATGTTTTTTTTTTTTTTTTTTTTTTTTTAAATCAAAGAAAAAAATAAAAATTTGGCGGTTGGCAATGTTAATCATTTAATTTGTTCCAAGTAGATTTGTTTACATCAATTTTTGAATATGATATCTCTCAAATGGCCGCCTCTGGGTGTTGATGACGTATTGTGCCCTTTTTGCTAAATTTTCCATCGTTTTTGCCAACATTTCGGCCGGAATAGCGGCTATTTCTTCACGAATGTTGTCCTTGAGCTCTTCTACGGTCCTTGGCTTGTTAACTTAAACCTTTGACTTCAAATATCCCCACAAGAAGAAGTCAGGCGGCGTCAAATCGGCCGAACGCGGTGGCCAGTCCAAATCACCACTTTTCGACATCAAACGGCCCGGAAACAAATTCTTCAGAAAATCGATTGTTATGCGACTTGTGTGCGGTGGAGCGCCGTCTTGTTGAAACCAGAACTGCCTCATACGCTTTCGACGAATAATTGGCATCACAAAATTGGTCATCATGTCGCGATAACGCTCCTGATTGATGGTAACAGCATGACCATTTTCATTTTGGAAGAAAAACGGCCCAATGACCGTTTTTGCACTAACGCCGCACCAAACTGTGACTTTTTCGTCATGAAGAGGAACTTCTTGAATCTCCTGAGGATTTTCAGTGGCGTAAAAATGGCAATTTTGCTTATTTACGGTCCCATTCAATGTGAAATGGGCTTCATCGGACATGATAATTTTGTTCCAAAATTGCTCGTCATCTTCGGCCATTTCGATGACTCTTTGGGCCCATTCCAATCGACGAGGCTTGTCCGCAGGCAACATTCTTTGCGTCAATTGAATTTTGTACGGCAACAAATGCAAATCAATGCGAATAATCCGTTGTAAAGTGGACCGAGCCATGCCCAACTGCTGAGAACGGCGTTTTTTGGATGTTCTTGGGGACCTCTCAACACTGGCTCGTACGGCAGCGATATTCTCGGCCGATCGCCTTGGTCGACTTTTATATGGCCTCTTCGGATTAGAAAGAGCCTTACCAGTCGAAAATGTTTCGTATAAACGCTTAATGGTGTTCTTAGAAGGCGCACTTCTCACATTTTTTAATGTTTTAAAAGCACGTTGAGTTTTCACAATTGACTTCTTCTGTTGAATGTAAATTTCAACTATTTCAGAGCGCTCGCGTGGCGTGTATTGGTTCATGGTAAAAATCTGCTTGAACTGACGCTTCAAACGCGGTATGTCATTAAGCGATGTGTCAAAAAGTTTGGGGTTGCCAGATGGGTCCGTCGAATATGGGCAACCCTGTACACTTTTTTGAAACCACCTCCATATGCAGCGACCCTAATAACAAAATTTCAGATTTCAAGTACTACCTCTTCACCCAATACCAAATTGTACCAAATATAGTACTATTTAGTACTTTTCGTGCAAGTGTAGTACACATTTCCAAATCTCTTTATCACAAACCCATCACCAACGGGGCCCCAATACAAAATTTCGAAATTCCAGCTTCATCTATCCACCTTAAACCAAACTGTTCCAATTGTAGTACCATTTAGTACAGTTTTCACACTTAGTACATATTTTCAAAACCATCTTCTTATGTCAAGATTACTTTTCAACTTTGACTCTCGTATCAAATTTCAAATTTTTAGCTCTATCCGTTCACGTAATACCAAATGGTAACATTTTAGAAGTTTTGTACCATTGTTAGACCTTTTCGTACCCTTAAACCTCGAATTTCCAATAACGCTTTGGTACATCTATTTTGCACTCAGTCTGTGACTCTCATTCCAAATTTCAGAATTCTAGCTCAATCCGTTTGTCCAATACAAATTATTCAATATTCAGTACATTTTAGTACTTTTTGTACATTTCCAAACTCACGAATTTCCATTTGAAACTTAGCCATTTCACACTTCTATGTACCAAATCGGACCCTTTGGCAAAATTTATATTTATTTATCCACTTATTTATGTAATAATTTAGTTTTTTTTTTTTTTGTTTTTTTTTATGTTAATTTGTATATGTTTTTTTTATACCCTCCACCATACTATGGAGGGTATATTAACTTTGTCATTCCGTTTGTAACTCCTCGAAATACTCATGTCAGACCCAACAAAGTTTATATATTCTTGATCAGCGTAAAATTCTAAGTCGATTTAGCGATGTCCGTCCGTCTGTCTGTCTGTCTGTTGTAATCACGCTATATTTCGAATGAATTGAGATAGATGGCTAAAATTTTGCACACATGTTTATTTTTTCAGTAGGCAGGTTAAGTTCGTAAATGGGCCATGTAGGTCCACGTCTTCGTATAGCCCCCATATAACGGTACCTCCGGATAATCGGTATTTTGATGATTTTAGGGTCATTTTTCACCGGCATTGTTTCAAATTTGGTATTTGAAGTTCAAAATGGATACTACACCCTAAGACAGAAAATTGTCTGTGCAGGTCCTCGTCTTCGTATAGCCCCCATATAACGGTACCTCCCTATATTCGGTATTTTGATGATTTTAGCGACATTATTCACCGGAATTGTTTCAAATTTGGTATTTGAAATTCGTAATGAA
This sequence comes from Musca domestica, assembly GCF_030504385.1. Taxonomy (NCBI): domain Eukaryota; kingdom Metazoa; phylum Arthropoda; class Insecta; order Diptera; family Muscidae; genus Musca; species Musca domestica. The sequence goes on along the minus strand of NW_026712162.1, from coordinate 1,154,584 downwards.
TACTACAGTCTGTGACAGAAAATTGTCTGTGCGGGTCCAGGTCTTCGTATAGGCCCCGTATATCAGTACCTCCCTATATTCTGTATTTTGATGATTTTAGCGACATTATTCACCGGAATTGTTTCAAAATTGGTATTTGAAGTTCGTAATGAATAGTACAGTCTGTGACAGAAAATTGTCTGTGCGGGTCCAGGTCTTCGTATAGGCCCCATATATCAGTACCTCCCCATATTCGGTATTTTGACGATTTTAGGTACAATACCCACCGAAATTGTTTGAAATGTGGTGTTTGAAGTTCGTAGTGGATGCTAAAGCCTGTGACAGAAAATTGTCTATGCTGGTCCAGGTCTTTGCACAGCTGCAATTTAACGGCACTTCCTTATATACGATATTTTGATGATTTTAGCTACATTATTCACCGTTTATTTCAAGTTTCCAATTTGAATATGGTAATGGCTTATGACAAACAATGCCTATGTATGTCCACGTCGTATAGACCCCAATATAACGGCTATATTCGGTATTTTTAAAATTTTAACAGAATTTTTTAAGGATTTTATTTTTTAAAAATTTCCAAATTCGTTGCAAATGGTGGAGGGTATTAAAAGTTCGGCCCGGCCGAACTTAGTGCTTTTTAACTTGTTTATTTTTTAATTATTTTTACGTACCTCTTTAATATATATTATTAACGTATTTATTGCTTATTTACAGTAAATATTACTATTTTTTTTTTTGTATTATTTCTTTTGTATTAAGTAGTATTATTTCATTTTTTATTATTAATTTATCATTATATATGATTTTTTTTATTTTTAAATTTTTAACCCATTGATTTTTTATATTTCACTGTTTTTTATTTTAGGTCATTTATATATATTTTTTTTGGATTTTTTATATTTTCATAATTAATAATTTAGTTTTCCTCATTTATAATTTTTTTTTAATTTTCATTCACTTTTGCAAACTTCCACATTCATTTTTTCAGCGATTCCCCAAAATCTTCGCACTCAAAAACTCTGCATATTGCCAAAAACTCCAACTGCTCGCCAGCTGAAGACAGGCTTTGTTCGAATGGGCCCAAATCATGTGGATCGTGCCAAAGTCTACCCTATGACAAACAACACGACTACTTGAAATCATTGACTCTCAAGAGAAACCACCTCAATCGCCCATTATCACTTCAGAACAATAAAAACCACACCTTGCCATCCACTTCTACAAATGGTCATACGAAGCACCCTAATATATCAACTGTTAAGGTCAATGTAAACAATAATGATACTGCCACATTCTCATCATCTTGCACTGAAGAAAAATCACCAGTTGGACCTTTTTCACCAGGCTCTGCACTAACAAAAACACGTTCCTCAAACAATATCTCTCAGTGGACATTGCTGTGCAAAAATGCCACAGCTTCAACTTTTTCGCTCTCAGCAACATCTGCCGCAGCCAAATCTCAAACAACTGTTTATCACAATGGCGGCGACAATGAGAATGGCTGCAGTGCAACACCAACTCCTCGTCATACCCTTGTCAATGTCAACTCGACCATGAACTCATCCCAACTGCGACCGCCATCGTTAATGTCCGGAACTATGTTGACAGACACACCTCGTGTCATTCCACTGGCTGCAACATCTTTGGTGTTTTTAGGTGATTGTGAAATGTCAGTGACACCAAAACGGAACGACTTGGGTGATGAAGTTGATGGAGCAACCAGTGACATTTCTGAGAAACTGCAGGATAATGTGGCAATCGCTGGTATGTGTGATAATGGTGCTGCCAACTTGAAAGTCGACATTGGAACAAGGTAAGTTAATAGGTCAGAGCCCTAAAAATAGTTTCTTGTGAATTCAAAGCCACGATCCTCAATGTCCTTAAAAAAAATTACTAAAAGATTTTCAGTATACGTTCTTTTATACCCTCAGCCATATGGCTAGAGATGGTATACAGGGTTGCCCATATTCGACGGACCCATCTGGCAACGACATAACTTTGGACAGAGATGCCACATCGCTTAATGACATACTGCGTTTGAAGCGTCAGTCCAAGCAGATTTATACCATGAACCAATACACGCCACGCGAGCGCTCTGAAATAGTTGAAATTTACATTCAACAGAAGAAGTCAATTGTGAAAACTCAACGTACTTTTAAAACATTAACAAGTTAAAAAGCAGTAAGTTCGGCCGGGCCGAACTTTCAATACCCTCCACCATTTGCAACGAATTTGGAAATTTTCAAAAAATAAAATCCTTAAAAAATTCTGTTAAAATTTTAAAAATACCGAATATAGCCGTTATATTGGGGTCTATACGACGTGGACATACATATGCATAGTTTGTCATAAGCCATTACCATATTCAAATTCGAAACTAGACCCGCACCGACAATTTTCTGTCACAGACTGCAGTTCCCATAACGAACTTCAAATACCAAATGTTAAACAATTCCGGTGAATAATGTCGCTAAAATCATCAAAATACCGAACATAGCGAGGTGCCGTTATATGGGGGCTATACGAAGACGTGGACCTGCACAGACACTTTTCAGTCTTAGGGTGTAGTATCCATTTAGAACTTCAAATACCAAATTTGAAACAATTCCGGTGAATAACGTCGCTAAAATCATCAAAATACCGAATATAGGGGGGTTACCGTTATACGGGAGCTGTATGAAAACGTGGACCTACATGGCCCATTTACGAACTTAACCTGCCTACTGGAAAAATAAACATGTGTGCAAAATTTTAGCCATCTATCTCAATTCATTCGAAAGATAGCGTGATTACAACAGACAGACGGACAGACAGACAGACGGACAAACAGACAGACAGACGGACATCGCTAAATCGACTTAGAATTTTACGCTGATCAAGAATATATGTACTTTGTTGGGTCTGACATGAGTATTTCGAGGAGTTACAAACGGAATGACAAAGTTAATATACCCTCCATAGTATGGTGGAGGGTATAAAAAATGTGAGAAGTGCACCTTCTAAGAACACCATTAAGCGTTTATACGAAAAATTTTCGACTGGTAAGGCTCTTTCTAATCCGAAGAGGCCATATAAAAGTCGACCAAGGCGATCGGCTGAGAATATCGCTGCCGTACGAGCCAGTGTTGAGAGGTCCCCAAGAACATCCCAAAAACGCCGTTCTCAGCAGTTGGGCATGGCTCGGTCCACTTTACAATGGATTATTCGCATTGATTTGCATTTGTTCTCGTACAAAATTCAATTGACGCAAAGAATGTTGCCTGCGGACAAGCCTCGTCGATTGGAATGGGCCCAAAGGTCCGTCGAATATGGGCAACCCTGTATAACATTTGATACGGGTTTAGACCCTAGATCTCTTTGAACCAAATCCGTTTCAGGATATTTGGAGACGATCTAGCGATGTTCGTCTGTCCGTCTGGTTGGTGGCACATAACTCTTAAATGGAGTATCGGATTTGGTCCAAACTTGGTACATCCTAACATTATTATCAAACTTAGATCGAGTCCGGCGGTGCACTCTTTCTTATATCTGCCCCACAAAGGGTCACAATTTTAAAAATCTATGAACCTCATAAAACACGATATTAACATCTGATTCAATTCAGACTTGGCACATCTCAATATTTTCATTAACACAAGACACAAGGTATAAAGATGGTAGAGATCGGACCATTCCTTCTAGTACCTCCCCCACAAAGGGTCAACATTTTGGAAAAACCAAAACGATCATAAAATCCGAAATTAGAATCCGGTTCTCTTTATATTTCACACATTCCATTATTTCTACTATCACAAGATATGCTGTGAAGATGGGATATATCGGTCCACTCCATCTGGTATCTCCTCCACAAAGGGTCAAAATTTTGAATATCCATGAGCTCATAAAACGCGAAATTAACATTCGATTCCATTCAGACTTAGCTCATCTCAATATTTCCATCAACACAAGATGTGTTATAAATATGGTAGAGATCGGACCATTCCTTCTGGTCCCCCCCCCGCAAAGGGTCAACATTTTGGAATAACCAAAACGATCATAAAATCCGAAATAAGAATCCAATTATTTTTACTAGCACAAGATATGTTGTGAAAATGGCGCACTTCTTCTGGTACTTTTTTGAAAAAAAACTCCCTTCAAATTTCTCACATCCAAACATTTTTGCTAACGCAAAATTACTTGTTGAGATGATAGATATCTGCCAACCCTTTCTGGTACCAAACCCACAAGGGGTCACAATTTCCAATACTGTCATAACTTGCGAAACAAGTCGGCGACCAGAAATCTGATATAAATATGTAATTTATCGGAATTTATGATTTCGTAGAAAATTGGATATAAATATTCGATTTCCCTTAAACTTTTGTACATACCAATATTTTTATCTGTATTAGATAAAATGGAATATTTCGGTCCGCTGTATCTGATACCTCATATTTCCACATTTTCCAACAATTTTTACGATATTGTCTAAATATGACACGTTGTAATATTTATATCAGACTTAGGTCAGATACAAATTGGGCAATATTGCCCAACTGCTTCGGAACCTCCCCCATAAAGGATCAACAGTTAGAATAATCATAACTCAAGGCTGGGAGTATACATCTGATAACATGTTATTATATATCCTTCATTGTTCAATATTCGTTGAATATTCTTAAATTGTTTAAAAAATCTTTGTAAATAGTAATTTAATTGTAAATAGCCAATCCACACCAAAGGTGTTCAAAAATATTTTTTACTAAAATTTAAAAAAAAAAAAACATAAATTTTAAAAAGTTTCTTAAAAAGTCCCTATTTTTGTCTTTAAAAACTGGAATGAAGGTTCTTGAAAAATAGTGCTAACATTTTTTTATTTATTTCTTCGGTTCCTCTTTTATTAAGCTTACGATCTCGACACTTGTGTAAAAAAAGCTTTTTGTCATAGAAGTTATTTTTAAAATAACTTCTGGGAAGAATATCTTAGGAAAAAAAACAAGGGAACTGATGAGGATTGGTACCTCTTTCCGAAACCTAGGTATTCCCTGCCTTACCCTCTGGTAAACATTACCACCGTTCTCCACTAATAAACAAACGTTATTTTTATAAAAACAACAATAAAGGGATTAAGCCTGACCATTTTGCATCAACAAAATTCCTAACATTCCTCGAAAATATTTTATATTAAATTCGATACCTGCAATTCTTGTAATTCTTGAAAAAAATCCCTGAAAAACGAAAAGAATGTCCTTGAAAAAATATTTCTTAGAGTCCTTTAAAACATTTTCCAAAAATGTCTACACCTATTTTCCCCAAAAACTACACTCATGAATATTCCTAAAACACAAATATTTTTAATGGTGCTTGAAAATATTTTCTCAAAAATTCTATGATTATGATTCTCCCTTAAAAGTTCTAAGAAATAAATATATGGTAAAGTACGCATGGGTTTTATCCTCCCAATTTTTTTATAAATTACAATCTATGAAAATAATTAAAAAATGGAATTACTTTTTCATACACTTAACCGCAAAACTCTTGAATAAAAATGTTACACAAAATTAAATGAAATTCATTGAAATGTTCTTTGGGAATTAGAAAATTGCTATGTTCGTGACATACATAATTACACATGCATATGTATACATGTATACACACATCCATACATAAATTCCCGTGCGCCCATACCCATCTCTCTCTCTCTCTCATAATGAACTTAATTGAAATTCTCCGAAAGTAATTCATTCACGTGAACCATTCTCAAACTCTCTGTGTGAAATGAAGAAGAAGATTGATATGTTACAACAAAAATTATTAAGAAAATCCATCAAGGATTCCCTCCTTTTTTTCCACTTCATATAGAATTCATAAATTGAAACAGCTTGCCGGCCACATCTTTACTATATTTTTTGATCCCAAACATATATCTACAGACATTATTCTCACTCACTGCTACATGAATAACATACAAATGAAATGGCAACACACACGCACGCACACTCACACAAAGAAGGAGAAAAAGACGAAGAAGAAGAAATATTTATTGTGAATTAAACAAAACGATTTCTAAATGGACACCAACTGGGTCTTGGCATGCAAACACATATTTTTGGTTAGGCCAGTTTGGCGTATGTATTTAACAAAATAGAAAACCAATTAGTAATAAATACTTAAATAGGCGGCAGAAGAAACTTAACTTCAAAACCAGTAAACAAAGTCTTAAAGTCGGGCGGTCCGACTTTATGATACCCTACACCACTTTGCTAATTTAGTAGAGCTCCGCATAACAATTAAAAGTTTTTATGGGAGAATTCAATCATACACGCTATGATTATAATTATAATTTAAGGTTCAAAGGACTAAATATGCCGAAACATTTGTATCTTTTAAATTCGGACTTGTATTGCCCATTTGGTGCACAATTAATTTGAAATCGGATAAAAATATATATGGGAGCTATATCCAAATCTGAACCAATCTTCACAAAATTTGGCAAAGATATTTCTGAGCTGTATTTCATATATTTCTCCAAATATCGTCGTTACGGAGTGCATATTACGGCTGTGGGTAACAAATATAACAAATCGGATGAACAGTATATATGGGAGCTATAGCTATATCTGAACCGATCTTCAACAAATTTGACATACTAGTTTCTAGACTCAATTCGGTCCCATTTGGGCAAATATTAGACGTTTGGTGCACAATTAAAGGTAAATCGGACGAAGTTATATATGGGAGCTATATCCAAATCTGAACCGATTTCGATAAAATTTAGCAAATGTATTTCTGAGCTGTATTTGATATAATTCCCAAATATATTGTTGTTACAGAGTGCATATTACGGCTGCGGAAGACAAAAATGACAAATCGGATGAACAATATATATGGGAGCTATAGCTATATTTGAACCGATTTCGATCAAATTTGGCATACTTATTTTAAGGTCCATTCTGATCGTACGTGCAAAATTCCATACTATTCGGACTGATATTACACGTTTGGTGCACAATAAAAGGCAAATCGGACGAAGATATATATGGGAGCTATATCTAAATTTTGACCGATTATCTCCAATTTCAATGGGGTTCGTCCTTGGGCTAAACAAATGATTTGTGCAAAATTTCATCTGGATAGGGCAATACATGCGAACTGTACTTTGTTTACATGGACAGACGGACGGACGGACGGACATGCATAAATCGACTCAGAATGTGATTTTATGCAGATCATCAAAAGGAACTATGGGTCTATCTCGTTTCCTTTTGCCTGTTACAAACAAATGCACAAAGACATAATACCTTGACCTCCTTGTGGTGTAGGGTATAAAAAAATCGGCAGCTTATGTTTTACAGGAGGTCTTAATAAGCATAGAACTTTTAAGATAATAATTTCAGGGTCTTTTAGGAATATTTTCAAAGACTATTAGGATCTTTAAAAATTAAAATTTAAAAATTATCCTGAACGTCATTGAACAATATTAGTGAAAGTATTTCAATACAACTTTCTTATAAATCCATGATTATTAAATTGGTACCCCTTAAAAAAATGGTTAATACTTCCACGCCATCAAGGACTGTAAGTGTCAAAGCCCTTACCGAAATTTCTTGAACATACATTTTTTATATTTTTTTTTTTCAAAAGTCTACACTCTTAGAGTCCCTGAAAGATATCCCTTACAATCTTAAGAATTGTCTAAGCTATCTAAGTTCACACATATGGCCTCTAAAGCAATATACAGGGTTGTCCATATTCGACGGACCCATCTGGCAACGCCATAACTTTTGACAGAGATATCACATCGCTTAATGACATACCGCGTTTGAAGCGTCGTCGCGAACGCTCTGAAATTTACATTCAACAGAAGAAGTCAATTGTGAAAACTCAACGTGCTTTTAAAACATTAAAAAATGTGAGAAGTGCGCCTTCTAAGAACACCATTAAGCGTTTATACGAAACATTTTCGACTGGTAAGGCTCTTTCTAATCCGAAGAGGCCATATAAAAGTCGACCAAGGCGATCGGCCGAGAATATCGCTGCCGTACGAGCCAGTGTTGAGAGGGCCCCAAGAACATCCCAAAAACGCCGTTCTCAGCAGTTGGGCATGGCTCGGTCCACTTTACAAGGGATTATTCGCATTGATTTGCATTTGTTGCCGTACAAAATTCAATTGACGCAAAGAGTCCAAAGAGTCATCGAAATGGCCGAAGATGACGAGCAATTTTGGAACAAAATTATCATGTCCGATGAAGCCCATTTCACATTGAATGGGACCGTAAATAAGCAAAATTGCCGTTTTTACGCCACTGAAAATCCTCAGGAGATTCAAGAAGTGCCTCTTCATGACGAAAAAGTCACAGTTTGGTGCGGTGTTACTGCGAAAACGGTCATTGGGCCGTTTTTCTTCCAAAATGAAAATGGCCATGCTGTTACCATCAATCAGGAGCGTTATCGCGACATGATGACCAATTTTGTGATGCCAATTTTGTGATGCCAATTCGTCGAAAGCGTATGAGGCAGTTCTGGTTTGAACAAGACGGCGCTCCACCGCACAGAAGTCGCATAACAATCGATTTTCTGAAGAATTTGTTTCCGGGCCGTTTGATGTCGAAAAGTGGTGATTTGGACTGGCCACCGCGTTCGCCCGATTTGACGCCGCCAGACTTCTTCTTGTGGGGATATTTGAAGTCAAAGGTTTACGTTAACAAGCCAAGGACCGTAGAAGAGCTCAAGGACAACATTCGTGAAGAAATAGCCGCTATCCCGGCCGAAATGTTGGCAAAAACGATGGAAAATGCAGCAAAAAGGGCACAATACGTCATCAACTCCAGAGGCGGCCATTTCAGAGATATCATATTCAAAAATTTATGTAAACAAATCTACTTGGAACAAATTAAATGATTAACATTGCCAACCGCCAAATTTTTGTTTTTTTCTTTGATTAAAAAAAAAAAAAAAACATTCGTCCGTCGAATATGGGCAACGCTGTAATTGTTTATAAGTGCGGTTGTAAGATTTAGAAGATTTTCCAAAATAATTTTAGTTTTATTTAATTCTTTGGTTCCTCTTCTATTGAGCTTACATTTGGTAAAAAAAAGGTTTTTTTTCTCATAGAAGATTTTTTAATAACTTCTGTCGAGAATATCCCAGACAAAAAAAAAGGGAACTGATGAGGATTGGTGGCTCTTTCCGAAACCTAGGTTTTGTAACAACAAAGTACTATGGTATCCCGAACAAACAAAGCCAACACTATTCTAATTCCCAATAATCTCAAAGTCCTTGATAATATCTTGGTAATACATTTTTCTCAAATGCCCTTAAATATATTTCATTAAAAGTCAAAGCTTATGTACTCGAAGGACTCTAAAAATATTTGTTTCAAAATCCACTCCTTTGGCATTGAAGATCCTTAAAATATTTTCTTAAAATCCACACTTATGTGCCCAAAGGTTCTAATGTGTTCGACGATTCTTCAAATTTTTTGAAAAATCAACGCTTAAGTTTTCGAATTTCTTTACAAATAAATTTTTGAAAGTCCACTGCAATAGACATCCATAATATTTTCCTAGAAGTCCTTAAAAATATCTGCCTAAAAAGTCCAGGATTATGAGCCCCAGAATTCTCAGAACATATTCCAGGAAAACCACGCATTTGATCTCGAAAATCCTTTAATATATTTCCTTAAAATCCCCACTTTTGTCCCCCAAGGTCCCCAAACATATTTTGTAAGGTTCACTGAAATATTTTTATACCCTCCACCTTGTAACATCCCTAAATATTCATCGTAGAGCCCATATGTTATATATATTCATAATCAGCATAAAATTCTAAGATGATTTAACTATGTCCGTCTGTCTGTTGAAATCACTATACATCGCACATTATTTGACAAAGAGTTCAAAATTTAGCAGAAAAATTTGTATTTTGTCTAGGATGGTTGAAATCGCAAATGAAATATATTGGTCCACGTTTTGGTATAGTTCCTATATAACGGTACCTCCCGAAACTCCATATTTTGCCCAATTTTTTCCGATTTTTCAGAAAATTGGTATTTGTAGGTCATAATGGGTCCTAGTTCGTGTGGCGAAACATTGTATATATAGGTCCACGTTTTGGTATAGCTCCCATATAACGATACCTCCCAATATTCGGTATTTTGATGATTTTTGCCACATTTTTCCACGAATATGTCTAAAAATTGGTATTTGTTGGTCATAATGGGTCCTAATGTTTCCTTTACACTAAGGTGGAGGGTATTAAAAATTCGGACCGGCCGAACTTAATAATTTTTTTTTACTTCTTTAAAATCATATCTAGATCCTAGAAATCAACAATGACCTAAACATCAAATTTCAGGGTTCAAGCCCTATACATTCATTCAACGACAAATTAGGTACCATTTAATACTTTTCGAACAATCATAGTATGCACTCCCAAATCCGACACCTTTTCTCAAAACTATATAGCACCGGTAGCCTCCATATCAAAATTTTAGAATTCCAGCTCTATCCTAAAACCTAATTCTTAATTTATTACCAAACTTTTCTCTCTCTCCACCCTAGACACCAACAGTGACCTCTATACCAAATATCAGAATTCCATCTCTAAGTCCAACACCCAACGGCACATTTTGCAGTGTTTGACCTCTTTCTCTCATCCCTTCACCCACTGAAAAATTTTGTATAATTTGATTCTTTTCGCACAGTTGAAGTACGCATTTTCAAAAAAAATCTCCATCTCAACTTCGGACACCAAATTTCAGGATGCCAGCTCTGTAATTTCCACCATTACCGAAAATAGTATGATTTAGTACAATTATGGTACGCATATTCAAAACCACTTACTTGTCTCAACCGCAGACACCAACAGTGATATCCACATTAAATTTCAGGATTTCAGCTCTATTCCTTCAATTAGTACAATTTAGTACTTCTCGTGCAACTATAGTACACATTTCCAAAACGGCCTTCATATCTTAATTCCAAATGCCAACTGGGACCTTAATATAAATTTTCGAGATTCCAGCTCTATTCCTTCACCCAATACCAAATTTAGTACCATTTAGTACTTTTCAAACAATTATAGAACAGATTTACAAAACCACCTCCATACCCCAATTTCAGATACCAAATAAAACCAAATTTGAGGATTTCAGCCCCATCCCCTCACCCAACAACAAATGATACTTTTCGTACAAATATAGGACGAATTCCTTAGCCAGATTTACACGACCACCTCCATATCCCAATTTCAGATACCAACAGAGATCTCAAAACCAAATTTGAGGATTTTAGGCCCATTCCCTCATCCATTAACAAATGATACTTTTCGTACAAATATAGGACGAATTCCTAAGCCAGATTTACAAGACCACCTCCATATCCCAATTTCAGATACCAACAAAGATCTCAAAACCAAATTTGAGGATTTCAGCCCTATCCCCTCGCCCAACAACAAATGATACTTTTCGTACAAATATAGGACGCATTCCTAAGCCACAGACACCAACAGTGACATCTACATCAAATTTCAGTGTTTTAGCTCTATTCTTTTCTCCAATATAAAATTCAGTACTATTTAGTACTTTTCGTACGAATATAGCACATATTTCCGAAAAAAAAACTACATATCTCAATTCGAGATACCAACAGAGAACTCAATACCAAATTTGAGGATTCCAGCCCTATCCCTTCACCAAATAACAAATTTAATACAATTAGGTACTTTTCGTACAAATATAGGACGCATTTCGAAACCACCTGCATGTCTCAATTCCAGATACCAACAGAGATCTCAAACCCCAATTTGAGGATTCCAGCCCTATCCACTCACCCAACAACAAATTTTGTACCATATGGTACTTTTCGTACAAATATAGGACGCATTTCCTCTATTCTTTTCTCCAATATAAAATTCAGTACTATTTAGTACTTTTCGTACGAATATAGCACATATTTCCGAAAAAAAACTACATATCTCAATTCGAGATACCAACAGAGAACTCAATACCAAATTTGAGGATTCCAGCCCTATCCCTTCACCAAATAACAAATTTAATACAATTAGGTACTTTTCGTACAAATATAGGACGCATTTCGAAACCACCTGCATGTCTCAATTCCAGATACCAACAGAGATCTCAAACCCCAATTTGAGGATTCCAGCCCTATCCCCTCACCCAACAACAAATTTTGTACCATATGGTAATTTTCGTACAAATATAGGACGCATTTCCTAAGCCCACCAACAACCACGCCCACATCACAAGTGACATCTATATCCAATACCAAATACGAACAGAAATCTCAATACCAAATTTTGAGGATTCCAGTCTTATTCCTTCACCAAATAATAAATTTAGTACCACTTAGTACTTTTCGTACAATCATAGTACATATTTCCAAAGCCACCTGCATATTTCAATTCCAGATACGCACAGAGATCTCAATATCAAATTTGAGTATGCCTGATCTATCCTTTCACCTAATACCAACGATAGTACCATTCAGTACTTTTCGTACAATTATAGTACACATTTCTGAAACCAACATCATATTAGGGTCGATGTTCGCGTGTAACAGCAACAGCCAGAAAAGGTGTGCGAAAGATTTTCTATATATACAGGGTTGCCCATATTCGTCGGACCTTTGGGCCCTTTGGGTCCATTCCAATCTACGAGGCTTGTCCGCAGGCAACATTCTTCGCGTCAATTGAATTTTGTACGGGAACAAATGCAAATCAATGCGAATAATCCGTTGTAAAGTGGACCGAGCCATGCCCAACTGCTGAGAACGGTGTTTTTGGGATGTTCTTGAGGACCTCTAAACACTGGCTCTTACGGCAGCGATATTCTCGGCCGATCGCCTTGGTCGACTTTTATATGGCCTCTTCGGATTAGAAAGAGCCTTACCAGTCGAAAATTTTTCGTATAAACGCTTAATGGTGTTCTTAGTAGGCGCACTTCTCACATTTTTTAATGTTTTAAAAGCACGTTGAGTTTTCACAATTGACTTCTTCTGTTGAATGTAAATTTCAACTATTTCAGAGCGCTCGCGTGGCGTGTATTGGTTCATGGTAAAAATCTGCTTGGACTGACGCTTCAAACGCGGTATGTCATTAAGCGATGTAACATCTCTGTCAAAAGTTATGGCGTCGCCAGATGGGTCCGTCGAATATGGGCAACCCTGTAATACCTGTAGAGAGATGTATGTCTATAGAGTACAGAAAACTATGGCCTGTAAAGGGCTTAGTATCTTTAGAGAATCAGTGAAAGGAAGACTATGTATACAAGTCTTCCTTAAAATTCTATAACTCCTTTAGTAGATGCTTACATTTTTTTTTTTTTTTTTTTTTTTTTTTTTTTTTTTTTTTTCGTTCGTTCCCACGCCTCTCACTCCCACCCCTGCCGACCGAGGGGGCGACCTCCCCATACGTAGGGAGCGCGTACACACCAAAGACCGGGAATGGTGGGTTAGTTGTGAGTTAGTGGTGCCAGCTACAGTCAAGTACATCAGCCGGCAAAGTAATAGGTAAAAATACACTATAGAGAAAGGAATTAAAGAAAACATATAACATTTATAACAAATATAACAAATATAAACAAATAACAGTGAAAATAATGTGTTAAACAAAGACTACTGTTCAAAGGCTGGTGTCTATTGTTTCCGCAGAGGGAATTGTAGACTAGGTGCCGTTAAAATGAACTTAAAGATTCTGACAACTAGTGCTCAAAGGCTGGGTCTACTGGTTCCGCAAAGGGAGATGTAGATCAGGTGCCGCAAAAATGAGCTTTTTAAGATAAAAAAAAAAATAGGTAAGTGGACATATACAATCACATGTGGAGAATAGATCTTTTAATAGAGTTCAACGAATTACTTAAAAAAATACTATTACATAGACTATTGTAAATTACACATAAGGATCTCAATGGATTACTGAAAATTAGTTCTTGCGAGAGATAACTTTAAAGGTTCGAAATGACGAGTTCTACGAGAAGGAATATTATAAGTAACTTCCCCAGTTAAAAAATGAGAATCAATCAAACCGCGTGTTAATTTGATAATAAATAACGCTCTTAGCATAAACCGCCTCCTTTCAAGTGTTGGGAGATCAATTAACAGTAAACGATTTTCATAAGGTGGAAGTAATTCTGTCGGGTTCCAGTTGAGGCCCCGTAGAGCAAAAATCAGGAATTGAACTTGAACTGATTCGATTTTATCTGAGTAGCATTTATAAAAAGGACTCCACAGAATACATCCGTACTCTAATATTGGGCGAACTAAACTTACAAATAATCTTTTGGTGACATATGGATCATCGAACTCTTTAGACCAGCGTTTTATGAAACCTAGTAAAGACTTGGCTTTATTAACACATGAGTCGATATGTAAGTGAAAACGTAGTTTAGGATCTAGTATAACACCGAGGTCAGTAAAGGAATCAACATTTTCTAATTTGTATGAACCAATAAAGTAGTTAGAATGTATTGGCTGAGATCGTGACAAGGAAAATTTTTTGCATTTCTTAAGATTAAGGGACATACCGTTGGCACTGCACCAGTTCACAAGGGAATCTAAGAAAATCTGTAAGAAAATCGAATCGTCAAGGGAATTTATATGCATGTAAAGCTTCACATCATCAGCATACATTAGTATTTTAGAGAATCGAATGTGATCCGGGAGATCATTAAGATACAAAACAAAAAGTAAAGGGCCCAAATGACTACCCTGAGGTACGCCAGAAGAAACAACAATATTTTTTGAAAATGAATCATTGAAAATGACTTTTTGGGTACGACCCTCCAAGTATGATGAAATCCAGCCTAACAGAGCTGTCGGAAAACCCATAGTATCGAGTTTATAAAGCAAAAGCTTATGCACTACGGTATCAAAGGCTTTACTGAAGTCTGTATAAATAGCGTCAGTTTGTTGTTTATTTATAAATCCGTTGTGAACATGGCACACAAATTCTAAAAGATTAGAAGTAGTAGATCTGCCTTTCATAAAACCATGCTGAAAAGGTGATAATATGCTTTTTATAAAATGTGACATCCGACGTGAGACTAAGAGTTCGAAAAGTTTAGGAATGGCACTTAACTTAGCAATACATCTATAGTTATCTATGAAACGTCTATTGCCTGATTTATGGAGTGGAATAACAAAACTCGATCTCCAGAAGCTTGGAAAATAACCTATTTTCAAGGAGTAATTAAATATCTTAGTCAATGGTAAGTATAATTCTCTAGCACAAGATTTTAAAATATAGGTTGGAACGCCATCAGGGCCCGGGGAAAATGAGGAGCGTAATGTCTTTAAACCATTTAAGACTTCGTCTTCGGTTAAGATAATGCAGGGAAAGTGATTCAATGAAGTGGTATGAATTTCGCAAGGGCCTCTAGCTGTGCCCTGGGTATAGGATGACTGAAAAAAGTCAGCAAATAAATTTGCAATTTCAAGATTGTCTGAAGACTCTTTACTACCAAGTTTCATGCTGGAGGGAAATTTCTGAGCTCTCCTTTTGGAGTTTACAAATTTAAAGAAATTCTTTGGATTGTTTAATAAATTCTGCCGCATTTGGGCTAAATGCTGAGAATAACATTTGGAGTTTTCCGAATTATATCTATTTCTTGCCATGGAATATTTTGAATAATTTACGGCAGTGTTAGATTTTTTGAAATTTTTGAAAAGTCTATTTTTAATATTACGTAGACGTCTTAGTGTAGGTGTAAACCAAGCAGGGCCTTGGTCAACTAATGGTTTTGCCATTGGTACGGAGCTAGCTAGAGCTAAATTGAGCTGTTCATAAAATTTAGAAACACGTGAATCAATGTCGCCATTGATGCACCACATAGAACCTGATAAGAAGAACCCCACCACCTTTTTTATTCAACCTGTCCTTTCTGAAAATTAGATAATTATCAGGAAATATTTCTGTATCAAGAATATCAGGTTTAAGCCAAGTTTCAGTAAAAACAATTATTTTATGTTCACAGTATACGCTTTTAAGAAAAACATTACTCAATTTAGTGTTAAGACCTCTTACATTCTGATATAGTATAGATATGACATCATTTAGTTTTTTGATACTGTTGGAATATTCACAGATCTAGGGGTTTTTGTACGTTCTCTAAAAACAAATTCCTTTACTAAGGCACCATCAGGCCAAAACGAGTTACAGACAATAGTATTTACTATTTTGTGAGGCACATTTATTTTAAAAGAGGATATTTCACGTCGTTGAGAGGAACTAAATTTGAATACATTTATATCGTTGTCTGACAGATCGGTTATTTTAGATTTCACATAGTTACGAATAGCATCAGTTGAAGTATTTGGGTGCAGCCTAGATAAAAATACAGTTTTACGAGGCGCAACAACAATTAACTGATTAGAAAGCGGTTGATTAAAGTCTTCATTTAGATCAACTGTAGGGTTTAAATGTGTATCATTTACTACGATAGTAGGTGGGTTGGGAGTATTTTTTGCAAATGACGTTGATGAGGTTTTTTTTCCCTCCAGTGCAAGAACTAACGTTCGGTGCAGGAACAGCCGGATGTGAGTCACTACTGCATTGAGTATAGTTCTCAGTAGGGGGGTTAACCACAGTAGGAGAATTTAAACTTATTAAGTTATCAGGGTCTGAATTAGTGGAACTAAGAGTACTAACAACGCTAGCGGACTTTTTCCTTTTAGGAGAAACATCTAAAAATTCAAAGGTATTAGAAAACCTTTTAAATTTGGCTAACATGCCTATTTCTGTTATTTTCGGAATTATTAATTTTAAATGCACCATCAACCAACCAATTCCAATTAAAACCATTTTCCACTTCAAGACACTTCCCACCGATAGCCATTTAATCTTTCTTCGCCTCAACATTCATTCTTAAGTAGTTTCAAGTTTCTTTGCGCGTTTATTGTTATTTGTTTGTTTGGCAGACCAAAGTGTTTGTTTGTTTGTTTGCTTCAATGCCATGGAAAACCATTAACGGAAAATTGTGAAAATAATTTTCGTATGGTTTGCTTTCGAACAACTTAAGATTCATAGTTCTCCTGTCATGGCATTTAAATATTCATTATTTTGCATAAATCATATTGTTGTGGTTGTTGTTGTTGCTCTTGGATATTTTGTTATCATATTGTTTACTCCTTTAGTTCTAGGCTGGCTGCCAATACCAGAAATGGTTGGGACTACAACGAAAGGCTAACACAGCAGCCACAAGGAGCAGCAGCAGCATCAGCACAACAACCACAAACAGGGGCAGTATCACCACCATCATCGACAATAACAAATAAATCAAGAGATAACAACAGCAGCAACAACAATAATAACAACAAACTTCTAATGACAATGAAAACCGTTGATAGTGCCAATATCGGTTGGAGGGATCCAAGTTCTGGTGATAGTTATAACAGGAGCAGTCATGGTGAGACCAGCCCCCATGGCAATGACAGCAGCTTTGGGACCAGGGCAAATGGCCATTGCAATGCCACTGGGGTCGTTATTGGTGGGATGAGTAACAACGCGAACAACAAGAGCAGCAGCAAACATCCCAACTGCAGCAATTTAGCCAATTCGAATGCAAAGTGCGAACCAACAATAAGTTTCCTGCCAAACGCCAGTGACAGCACGGCGAAGTTCATTGCAAGTTGCACGAAAACTTCAGAAGCACAACCACAACAACAACAATTAGTCGAGTTGATAAGGACTCATCGAGAATCGAGAAGTTTGAGTTCGGTCTCGTTACCGGATATTTTGCATGCAGCTGACAGTGGAATGCATCAACTAGTGGGGTAAGTGGAACTCTTTTTTTAAATGTTTTTTTTTAAATGTAGTAACAAATTATTTAAAAAAAAAATAAAAAATTAAAAAAAATACTCCAGAGCTGAACACTCTTAAAAAAATTACATCGCAAATTATAAAATAAATTTAAATTTCACCATAATTTTGGGTCAATATTTTTAAGGACTCTCCAGCATACTATTCAAGGACTTAGATATTACACACATTAAAAATATTCCCAAGGCTTTTAGACATATTTTTCAATTAACTTTGGGTTCATAATCATAAACATATGTTTTTCGAGAATTTTGTTTTTTCAAGTTCTAACAATGTTGTAAGCGTACATTTTTTTAGGAAAAACATTCCGGAACTCTTGAAATATTCTTCAATGACTATCGTATTTTTCACTACGTATTTTTCTACAAAAAGATACTTTTATGAAAACTTGTCTGGGATCAATCTTATAAGTGAGGATTTTTAAGAATTTTTACATTATTTTTCAAGGCCCGAAAAGGTAACAGGCGTACTTTTTTATACCCTCAGCCATATGGCTACAGAGGGTATATATCATTTGTTATACCCTCAGCCATATGGCTACAGAGGGTATATATCATTTGATGCGGTCAAAACGTGCCTAGTCGAAATAACGGTTTTAGACCCTAGGTCTCTTTGGACCAAATCCGTTTCAGGACATTTGGAGTCGATCTAGAGATGTCCGTCCGTCCGTCTGTCTAGCTGGCTGGTGCGCACGATGACTCTCGAAGGGGGTACCCGATTTGGTCCAAACATTGTACATCGTAATATTTTTATCAAACTTAGATCGAGTTCGGAGATGGGCAATATCGGTCCACTCCTTCTGGTACCTCCCCCACAAAAGGTCGAAATTTTCAAAAAATATAGTTTCTGCACAGAAAGAGAAATTATGATCCGAGTTTGCTCCAACTTTGCAAATCCTAATATTTTTGTCAGTGCTAGGTCAAGAGCGAAAATGGACAATATTGGTCCACTCTATCAAGTACCTCCCCCTACAAAGGGTCAACATTTTGAAAAATAACAAATATTATAAAAAGTGTGAAGTAAGAGTCCGATTGACTTAAAATTTCACACATCCCAATAATTTTATTAGCGTAATATCTGGTGTGAAGATGGAATACATCGGTCCACTCCTTCTGGTACCTCCCCCACAAAAGGTCGAAATTTGCAAAAAATATATTTTCTGCACAGAAAGAGAAAGGATGATCCGATTTTGCTCGAACTTTGCGAATACTAATATTTGCGTAAGTGCTAGATCAGGTGCGAAAATGGACTATATCGGTCCACTCCATCAAGTACCTACACCACAAAGGGTCAAAATTTTGAATAATTATAACTCTTATAAAATGTGATGTAAGGAACCAAACGTCTTAAAATTTCACACACCTCAATATTTCTATAAACCTAAGATCTGGTGTTAACATGGAATATATCGGTCCACTCCTTCTGGTACCTACCCCACAAAGTGTCGACATTTTGAATATCCATGTGGCTCATAAAACGCCAAATTAACATCCGATTCCATTTAGACTTGGCACATCTGAATATTTCTATCAACACAAGATCTGTTATAAAGATGGTATAGATCGAACCATTTCTTCTGGTACATCCCCCATACATATGGTTCAAGATTTTGAAAAAAAAAACGCTCAAATAAAGCGTATTTCGCTCTGCATCTCTGCAAATTTCAAACATACACAATTTTTGCTAACACAAGATTTGTATATATCTTCGAACCCCTTCTGGCACCTCACCCACATAGTGTCACAATTTTCAATAATTGTATCTGTTTTTATGATTTGGCATAAAATACGAAATGGACAATATTGACCCATTTCTTCGGAACCTGCCGCATAGAGGGTCAAACGTTTGAATAGTCGTAATACTAGAAAAAAAAATATTTAAATAAATAATAAAATTAAAAATAATAAAATTTCAAGGACCAATAACCCATTTCAATCCGAGATTAAATTTTTATTTTTCAATTTTCTACTAATTTAAGATCTGCAACGATGAATGGATATATCGGCTCACTCCTTCTGGTACCTCCCCCAAAAAAGATCGTAATTTAAAAAAAAAAAAAATATTTGATTGCACATCATCCGATTTTGCTACAACTTTGCAAATCTTAATATTTGCATCACTGCTAGGTCAGGTACGAAAATGGACAATATCGGTTCACTCCATCAAGTACCTCCCCACAAAGGGTCAGAATTTTGAATAATTATAACACTTATAAAATGTGATGTAAGAGTACGATGATCTTCAAATTACACACATCACAATATTTTTATTAACCCAAGGTCTGCGGTGAAGATGGAATATATCGGTTCACTCCTTCTGGTACCTCTCCCACAAAAAGTCAACATTTTGAAAATCCGTAAAGCTCATAAAACACGAAATTAACATTCGATCACATTCAGACTTGGCACATCTCAATATTTCCATTACAAAAGATCTGTCATAAAGATGGTAGAGCTCAGACAATTTATTCTGGTACATCCTCCATAAAGGGTCAAATAACCAAAACGATTATAAAATCCGAAATAAGCATCCGGATCTCTTCATATTTCACACATTCCATTAATTCTACTAATTTAAGATCTGCAACAATGATTGGATATATCGGCTCACTCCTTCTGGTACCTCCCCCAAAAAAGATCGAAATTTAAAAAAAAAAAATATTTTACTGCACGTCATCCGATTTTGCTCCAACTTTGCAAATCTTAATATTTGCATCACTGTTAAGTCAGGTACGAAAATGGACAATATCGGTTCGCTCCATCAAGTACCTCCCCACAAAGGGTCAGAATTTTGAATAATTATAACACTTATAAAATGTGATGTAAGAGTACGATGATCTTCAAATTACACACATCACAATATTTTTATTAACCTAAGGTCTGGTGTGAAGATGGTATATATCTGTCCACTCCTTCTGGACCTCCCCCACAAAGTGTCAACATTTTAGAAATCCATGAAGCTCCAAAAACGCGAAATTAACATCCGATTCCATTCAGACTTGGCACATCTGAATATTTCAATCAGCACAAGATCTGGTATAAATATGGAAGAGATCGGACCATTCCTTCTGGCTGGTACCGCCTCCGCATTACATTATTTCTATTAAAACAATATATGGTGTGAAGATGGGATATATCGGTCCACTCCTGCAGGTACCTCCCCTACAAAGGTCACAATTTTGAATATCCATGAAACTCATAAAACCCGAAATTAACATCCGATCCTATTCAGACTTGGTAGATCTCATTTTAACACAAGATCTTGTATAAAGATGGTAGAGATCGGACCATTTGTGCTGATACCTCCCCACAATGGTTTAAAGTCTTAAATATCCAAAACGATCATTAAATCCGAAATAGGCATCCGTTTCTTCACATATTTTACACATCCCATTATTTCCACTAACAAAAGATCTGATGTAAAGATGGGATATATCGGTCCACTCCTTATGGTACCTCCCTCACAGATGGTCAAAATTTTGAATATCCATGAATCTCATAACACGCGAAATTAACTTCCGATCCCATTCAGAGTTGGTAGATCTCAATATTTCCATTAACGCAAGATCTGTATAAAGATGGTAGAGATCTGCTGGTACCTCCCCCACATTGCGTTCAATATTTTGAACAACAAAACGTTCAAATAATGCGAAACAAGCATCCAACCCTCTTCGAATTGCGGGCACACAAACTTTTTGCTAAAACAAAATCTTTTCAGAAGATGGAATATGTCCGCGAACCCCTTCTAGTACCTCACACTCAAAGAGTAAAAATTTTCAATACTTTTATCTGTCATAACTTGCGAAACAATTCAGCAATTCTTTACTATTTGCTATATCTAAATAAAGGGTGAGATACAAAAACTGCATCAAAGTCAAACGCCATAATTTTTATATTTTTTCAATTTTATTGAATGAAAGTAAAAATGTTGGAAATAGCATCAAATTCTAGAATAAGTTTAGATTTATTCGAATTGATCACCTTTGGCACGAATTAAAATGGCCAATGAAACCGTCACACGCTGCCCCAATGTTGCTCTGCGGTATTTTGGACCATTCCCAGCCAAGCGCTTGCTTGATGTATTCGACACTTTGGTATTTTTTAGTTCCAACCTTGCTTTCCAAAATACTCCAGACACAATAGTCCTACGGATTGGTATCCGGAGATTTTGATGGCCATTGTGCGCGGGAAATGAAACGAGGAATCTCATTTTGTAACCATTCTTGGGTGGCGCGTGCTGAGTGAGAAAACCAAATTCGGCAATTCACCACTTTCGGCCAAGCGAAGCAACTCTTTTGAGTCTATTTTCTTTCTGTTGCGGTGTAAGTTCTTGCACTATTTGGAATTTTAATGGCATGACCCCGAACTCATTTTTCAATATTTGTCGAATGGATAAATGCGATATGCTCACAAAACCATTTTTCGGCCACTGCGACGCGGATTTTGATCAAGTCGCTTCTTTACTTTTCGAACCACTTCTGCTGATATTGCTATTTTCTTCTGTCCATTTCCTTGATGTCGGGCTACGATACTGGTGTCACGGTAATGAGCGATGGTACGAGACACAAAAGATTTATTCACATTTAAATGCTGGAGTTCTCTAACGATAGCCACTTGTGGTTTTCCAGCCAAATATAAAGAAATCCCACTATCACGCTCGAATTCCATCACGAATAACTTTTTTTCTGGAAATTTCTAACCAAAATGCTTTTGGACGCTTGTAAACAAAATAATAAGCTGTCACTGGAATAATTTTAACAGCTGTCGGACGAGTGGCTTAGAAATGACAGCAGTCTGAAATAGGTTGCAGTTTTTTCATCTCACCCTGTATTTTTAACATTTTCTCATGTTAAGTGAAGTGGACAATATTGGCCCATTTCTTGGGAACCTATTCCAAATATGGTCAACAATTTGAATAATCATAACAGAAGTCAAAATATGTTTAAATAATCGAACTTTGTCTGAGGGAATACATCTATCGACAAAACCGACTGATACTTTTTGACTAGTTTTAATCCGGTTTTATGGATGTAGTCCCAAGCTAAATCTAATATACTGCACAAACTTTGTAATCATTTTATCATACACGACTTTATATATCCCACGATATCTAACGGAAGATATTTAAAAAAATGTTCAAATTCCAAATGCATAGCCTTCATATTCTGATATTATTTCTTCTTACAAAAATAAAATTAAATTAATTTTTACATTCAACTGATACAATTTAAATGACATGTATTTCAATATATATTCGTACATGATTGTATTCTATGGAACTCGTTACATATAAATTTAATGATACGTGCACAGTTAATATTACATGACATCTTCCCCTCATTACATTTACACAACCAACTCCCTACCTACATACCCCCCATTTGGAAAAATTACATTTCGATGAGATTTCCCTGTTCTCGCCGTCGTTACTTGAGCAACACTGATGACATTTAAATTCCATTTTTTAATCGACCCAGATTTCGTCGAGCATTAAGTAATATTAAAATAAACCATTTTTTGCGGTGTTGTTATTTTTTGCCTTCCTTTTACTTCTCTTCTCCCGAATTCCTTCCATTCAGCTTAAAATAATCGCTTAAACACAATTGCCGTGGGAGGGCTTAAAATAGACGTAAATACATGACCTTTAAATTACCTCATACATGTGAGAAGGCTTTCCCCGAGTTTTCTAACCCCAATTTTACACTTTCGTTAAAAATAGCCCGCAAATATCTAAGAGGTGTTTATATTTGACACTTGCAATGAAAACACTAACCATTATTGCTGGTATCGCGTTGATAGGATTGTTTTCTAAAAAGGATTTGCATAAATTAAATTTACCCCAATGAAGAATGTGTTACGGAATTTCTGGGATGTTGAGTGAATATTAAATCAATTTATGCAAAATCCTATTAAAACATGTTTCATATTTGTAAAAAAAAAAATAATTTAATTTTTTTCTCTGGGAATTGTAATCCTAGTGTGGAGGGAAGAGCACTGAGGAAGGTAAATGAATCAAAGATAAATATCGCTAAAATGCTACTCAATATTGAATTAAATCTTTAATGTTGATTTTTTTTTTAAATATTTCAAGGACCAACAGACCAATAACCCAGAATTTTTTAAACATTTTTCCCAAGGACTTCTAGGGTGTTTATTTTAAATAAATCTTTTCAAGGACCAACATACCAATAAGCGTGGATTTTTCTAACATATTTTTTCAAGGACCAACAAACTTAAATTTTTAAAGAATATTTTCAAGGACCAATAAGCGTGGATTTTTTAAATTAATTTTTTTCAAGGACCAACAAACTTAAATTTTTAGAGAATATTTTCAAGGACCAATAAGCGTGGATTTTTTTTAAATTAATTTTTTTCAAGGACCAACTAACTTACATTTTTTAAGAATATTTTCAAGGACCAATAAGCGTGGATTTTTTTAATTTAATTTTTTTCAAGGATCAACTAACTTACATTTTTTAAGAATATTTTCAAGGACCAATAAGCGTGGATTTTTTTAAATTAATTTTTTTCAAGGACCAACTAACTTAAATTTTTTAAGAATATTTTCAAGGACCAATAAGCGTGGATTTTTTTAAATTAATTTTACATTACATTTTTTAAGAATATTTTCAAGGACCAATAAGCGTGGATTTTTTAAATTCATTTTTTCAAGGACTAATAAGCGTGGATTTTTTAAATTCATTTTTTCAAGGATTTTTAAGAATCAAAATTTTATATAAATATTTTTTTGAAGGTTCAACAGTTCAATCCGCTGGTTTTTTAAAGAATATTTTTTTCAAGGTTCAACAGTGCAATCCGCTGGTTTTTTAAAGAATATTTTTTATCAATAAGCGTGGATTTTTAAATAATATTTTTTCAGGGAACAACTGACCAATAAACATGTATTTCGTTAAAAAAAAAATTTCAAGGGCCAACAGACCAATAAGCGTAGATTTTTAAATACTTTTTCAAGGACCCACAGACCAATAAGTCCAATTTTTTTAAAGGACCCACTTGGATTTTTAAATATATTTTTCAAGGACCAAAAGACCAAAACACTTGGATCAAAGGCCAACCGAAGAATAAGCTTTTATTTTTTAAATTAATTTTTTTCAAGGACCAACAGTCCAATAAGTTTGGATTTTTTAAATTAATTTTTTTTCAAGGACCAATAAGCGTTAATTTTTTAAATATTTTTTTTTTCAAGGACCAATAGACAAATAAGCGTTAATTTTTTAACTATTTGTTCTTCAAGGACCAATAAGCGTGGCTTTTTTAAATATTTTTTTTAAGGACCAATAGACCAATAAGCGTAGATTTTTCAAAATACTTTTTTTTCAAGGAACAACAGAACAATAAGCGTGGATTTGTTAAAATAATTTCTTTTCAAGGACCAACGAATTAAACGTAGATTTTTAGGAACATTTATTGAAGATTATTCGGTTTTTTAAATATTTTCGAAGTCCTTTAGAGTCATTAAAAGTGGATTTTCAAGAATGTGTTTTTATGATCCTAGAGATGCAATAAACGTTTTTTGAATACTTTTTATAACGCGGATTTCATTAAACAGTGTTTTTTTAAGAATATTTTTTAAAACGTGGATTTCATTAAACGGTGATTTTTAAGAATATTTTTGATGATCTTTGGGCATGGCATGGAACGTGGATTTTTAAGAATATTTTTTGAAGATCCTAGGGAGGCATTCACAATATTTTTAAAGATCCTTGAGAGGCATTCAGAATATTTTTTTTAAGATCCGTGGGAGGCATTAAACGTGGATTTTTAAGAATATTTTGGAAGATCCTAGGGAGGCATTCAGAATATTTTTTTAAAATCCTTGGGAGGCATTAAAGTGGATTTTTAAGAAAATTTTTTGACAATCCTTGGGATACATTAAGCATGGATTTTTAAGAATATTTTTTTGGAAAGCCTTGGGAGGCATTAAACGTGGATTTTTAAGAATATTTTTTGAAGATCCTAGGGAGGCATTCAGAATATTTTTTTTAAATCCTTGGGAGGCATTAAAGTGGATTTTTAGGAATATCTTTTGACGATCCTTGGGATACATTAAGCGTGGAATTTTTAAAAAATATTTTTTGAAAAGCGTGGATTTTTTTGAACATAATTTGAAATTTCCTAATTGGACTAGAATATACGATTAACCGTTTTTGGATAATTTCTTCTTAAGGCTATCTGGTTAATATTGACGGATTTTTGGAGAGTTTTAATATGACAATCAATAATACATGAATTTTTGCCGATTTTTTTTTTTTTCTTACCGAAAACTCTGTCTCTTAGTCTAGAAATACTTACATCTCACATTGTTTCAAAGACAGCTACATTCACTTACATTTCTTTATCGATGTGATTAATGTTAATAATGGCCTTTTGTAATAGAGCAATATACAATCAAGGATAAATAGACAAAATTCGAATTATTTTTTAATAGCTTTCCAAAGACCAAAAGACCCACTATAGCAAAGATTTAGCATACATTCTTTCAATGACCTGTAATACCTTAACATATCTAAACAGATCAGATTTTTAAACTAATTATTTTAAAGACTAACATTTGTTTGTCTATTAGTAGATGTTGGTGGAATATTTTTGGAACAGCGGACCAGTAATCCTGGATTTTTTAAATATATATTCCAAAAAAACTGAAGTCGTATTTTTTATTTATTTTATTATTTTATTATTATTATTATTATTATTATTTTTGTTATTATTATTATTATTATTATTATTATTAATATTATTATTAATATTATTATTATTATTATTATTATTATTATTATTATTATTATTATTAGAGTTCATACATTCTCAGCGTTTGCTGGAATTTACGCACCGGGTCTTTGACCAAAGGTTGCGCTCTGTTGGGATGTAAAGCATCCATTATATTTTCTTATCCGATTGTCTCCCTTATTATTGATGTTGCCTTTATCAGCACAGCTTTCTGCATTTCGGTTAGGATCTTGCTATGTATGTTTAACTTTTCTATAGATTTTGTAGTTTCCAGTGGTATAGTACCTAAAGAGCTTATTACTATTGGTAGAATTTCTATTTTCTGAAGTGTTAATGAGTTTTTCAGGTACTGTGATAATGGTTGGTATTTAGATTTCTTTGTGTTGATGGTTTCTACTATATTGTTGTCTAGTGGGACTGCGAAATCTATTATTTTTGCTGTGTGTGCTGTCTTGTCTATGATTATCATATCTGGTCTATTTGGTATGGTTATATCTGGTGGATTATTCACCAGTATTGATCTATCCCAGTATATGGTATAGTTGTCGGTTTCTAGTATGGGCTTCGGGTGGTATTTGTAGTAGTATGTAGTGCGTTCATTGATCTTTAATGATTTGATTATATTTATGTAGATTATTTTTCCAATATTGTTGTGTCTTGTTGTGTAGTGATTGTGCGTTAGTGTAGTGCAACTGTTGAGTAGATGTGCTATTGTTTCTGAGGCTGCCCCACACCTTCTACATTGGTCGTTTGGGATAGTGTTGTCGTGCATGATATATTTCCTGTAGTTCCTCGTTTGTATTACCCCGTCTTGTATTGCCATTATGAAGCCTTCTGTTTCGGCATATATATTACTGTACTTGAGCCAATTTGCTGTATTTTCGGAATCAACGTATGTTTTGTAGATATGGTTGGGGTATTTCCCGTGTTGTGGTTTTGATTTCCATTTTTGTAATAATGATTGAATACTGTCGGTAGGTCTTTCTGTGTAGTTTTTTAGGTTTAATGGTGTAAGGTTGTCGTCGGATCTTGCTATTGCGTTGTAAAGTGCCGATGTTGTTGCTTTCGTCGTGAAATAGTTCGTTAATGAATTTATTTGTTTATCATGTAAGTTTTGGATATTAAGAAGTCCTCTTCCACCCATCTTCCTTGGAATATATAATCTTTCCAAGCAAGATTTAGGGTGGTGTTGTTTATATCTGGTCAATGTTTTTCTAACAGTCCTATCTAGGTCAGTTAGGTCTGTGGGGGTCCATGATATTATTCCGAAGGTGTATGTTAAGAGAGGTATTGAGTAGGTGTTTATTGCCTTTATGAGGTTCTTTCCATTGAGCGCAGTTTTACATATCTTTTGAAGTCGATTTGAGAGTTCTTGTTTTATTTTTACTTTATGGGTTGTATGGTCGATAGTAATGTTTTGTCGGATACCCAGATATTTGTAGTGCTCCTCTTTTAGAAGTGGATTTATTTGTTGTCCAGTCGATGTGCTAAATGTTTCTCCTGTATTGTATTTACCTTTGGTTATGTTTTGCGTTTTACATTTGTCAATTCCAAATGCCATTTTGATGTCTTTGGAGAAGATTTCCACAATTTTTAGCAATTGGTTCAGGTTGGGTTTTGTTCCAGCGTATAATTTAATATCATCCATGTAAAAGCAGTGTGATATTCTGAAGTTTTCAGTTGTTTTAAGTCTATAGCCGTATAGGCTTTGTTTGAGGAGTGTAGAGAGAGGGTTGAGTGCTATGCAGAAGAGCAGTGGGCTTAGAGAGTCGCCCTGGTATATCCCCCTTGCGATCCTGATTGGGTTTGATGTTAGATTGTCGGATCCATTTCGAACATGTAGAGTGGTCTTCCAGTTTTGCATAAGTTGTTTTATGCATTTTATTATTACTGGGTTGATGTTATATATGGTTAATACATCAATTATCCAGGAGTGTGGCACGGAGTCGAAGGCCTTTTGGTAATCTATAAAGGCAGCATACATGTTCTTACGATTTTTTATAGCTTGCTTCGTTACAATACTGTCTATTATAAGTTGGTCCTTGCATCCCTTAGTTCCTTGTCGGCACCCTTTTTGCTCTTCTGCAATTATGTCCTGAGATACGCAATATTCGGATATTTCTTGGCTTATACATGCCGTGAAAATTTTGTATGCCGTATTAAGACATGTTATTGGTCTGTATTGGGCCGGAGAAGATGGGTTTTCAGTTTTAGATTTGAGGTATGTTATCCCGGAGCTCATGTCGGCAGGTATATTTTCGGGATGTTCTAGCATATTGTTAAATATTTTAATAATTTGCGGATGTAGAGGAGTAAGATACTTGTAGTAGAAGTTGTGTATTTTGTCCGGTCCGGGTTGTTTCCAATTGTGCAGTTTTTTAATTACTTTTTTGAATATGGGTTCTGTAATTGTGTAGTGACTCATGTTGAGGTTTGTTGAGGTGCTTTCGATGATAGTATTTATCCATGCAGGATGAGGATTGTGGTTGACTTCTTGGCTCCAGATTGCTTTCCAGAAGTGCTCTATTTCCATTATATTAATATTGTTTTGGGTGGATGAAATCGGTATTGAATTTGTGGCTAGACTGTTATAAAATCTTTTTTGGTTATTTTGGAACTGTTTGTTTTGTTTTGACCTTTGATAGCTTTTCATGTATGATCGTAGTCTTGTTGTGTATTTTAGTAGTCTTTGTTTTATAGTGTCGCGAATTTGTTCTATAGAGCTGTTCCTTGGTTCAAATTGAGTGTGGATTATGTATTTTCTTTTTATATGGTTTAATTTATTTTTACACCTTTTCCCTGTTTTCCCGCTTATGTGGCTTGTGATTACGCCTAAGTCCCGTCTATATTGGTCTATCTTTCCCTGTAATCTGAATTGCCACCGGGGTTTTAGGTGGGTTTGTTGTTTCGACGTTGGATTGTTTATTTTAGTTCTTCTTGTTGGTGTATTATAGGGTTTTGACATGCTGGGTTTTTGTGTTTTGTTAGTTAAAGTAGCTATGGTGTTGGCACTACAGTATATAAGTGCACTTAGGTGGTTATAGTTGAGTTCATCTGATAATTCATGTGGTAGGATGTGGTTGTTTACTATTGATGTTATTGCTTTTAGTTTTTTCGAGGGGATTGGTTTTGCTATATATGGTCTGTTTTCGGGGCTGATTCCAGAGAACTTAATTTTCATTTCGTTGAAGGTTTCTATTGTTTTTATTATTATATCAGTGTGTGGATCTGTGTTTGATGCTTGGGGTGATCTGTGTGGGGTATCACTTAGTATTGTGTTTTCTGGAATGGTATTAATCGTATCTGGATAGGTTGGTGTTACATTAGGTACGATACTACTTGGGGGTATTTGTGACGTAGAATCATGTTGTGATTCTCGTTCTACAGATTGTCGTATTTCTTCTTGTACGGTTACTGGAATTAAATTATTTCTTATTATAGCAGCTCGTCTGTCTGCTATGTTTTGTTGGGTGAGATGGGATAGTTCAGGGTACTCGGAAAGAAAGAGAGTATACATTTGCTGCCTGTAACCAGTTTGGTTTTCCGCGCGTTTGGCTTTAAAGTACGCCTTTAGGACTGACATATTCATGTCTTGCGTCCACTTTATTCTGCGTCGCGGCAGCCCTGTCGTAGCGGTCGTCTGTTCTCGAATAACAGAGGAAGCGCGTGTAACAGGTGGACTTATGGTTGTGTTGGTCCGTTGTTCAGATGTGGAAGTTAGTTGGTTTGTTGTGGTAATGTTATTATTATTATTTTGTGTCTCCATATTTGTTTTTTGTGGGTTTGGGTATTTTTGTTGACGTCTGCCTACCC
The DNA here is from genome assembly GCF_030504385.1 of Musca domestica. NCBI lineage: Eukaryota > Metazoa > Arthropoda > Insecta > Diptera > Muscidae > Musca > Musca domestica. Next base: position 1,124,213 of record NW_026712162.1, on the reverse strand, counting down.
AAAAGACGTGTGGTGTACAGCCGCCCCTGACCTGGGAAACAGACGCTGACCTGAAAGCCGCTCGATTCGAGACAGACGCTCTCGGGATTCACTTGGGGTCCGCGGGGTCGTTAGGCCCGTCATCCTTTTGGAGGATGCCCCTGCGTATTTATTATTATTATTATTATTATTATTATTATTATTATTATTATTATTATTATTATTATTATTATTATTATTATTATTATTATTATTATTATTATTATTATTATTATTTTTATTTTTATTATTATTATTATTATTATTATTATTATTATTATTATTATTATTATTATTATTATTATCATTATTATTATTATTATTATTATTATTATTATTATTATTATTATTATTATTATTATTATTATTATTATTATTATTATTATTATTATTATTATTATTATTATTATTATTATTATTATTATTATTATTATTATTATTATTATTATTATTATTTTGAAGCAAACAAATCATTTATCGTGTATTGTTGGAAAAAAAATTTTCCAAAACTAACAGACCAATAATTCGGATATTTTTTTAATAGTTAGTGTTAAGACCAAATAAATAGAAGATCCTGTGTACCAATAAGCGTTTTTAAATTATTTTTTTCAAGGACCAATAGACCAATAAGCGTTAATTTTCTAAATATTTTTTTTTTTTTTCAAGAACCAATAAGCGTGGATTTTTTATATACTTTTTTTTCAAGGACCAATAGCGTTATTTTTTTTTAAATATTTTTTTAAGGACCAATAAGTGTGGATTTTTTTTTAATAATTTTTTTTCTAACACCAATAAGCGTGGAAAAATTGCGTATTTTAAAAAATACGCTTTCAGTGAGAGAGCAATATTCAAAAAATTTTTTTAATTATTTCAAGGACCCATAGACAAAAAAGCCGTTGAATATTTAAAAAAAAAATTGTTTTTAAGATTTAATCGTGGACATTTTTAAAGATTTATTAAGGCCTTCAAAACCGCGGTGCGTAATTTAGGAATGTTAAAAACTTGTATCATGGATTTAAAGAAATTCAAATCTCAGCATCAAAACGTGTAATTTTAAGAATATGTTTTATAGTTGGATCATAAGCACCAAACTTGAATTTTGATAATATTTTTCGACGATCAACTTGAAGAAGAAAGCGTCAATTTTTTAAAATATATTTTTCGAGTGTCTATCGGCAGCATTAGACGTGAATTTTCAAAATTTGTATATATTTCTACGACGACCATCAGAGCTGTAATTGCGGATTTTACATTTTTTCCTGTAACAGCCCTTGAAACAATGATGTCTTAAATTTCTTTAAAGACTGCCACATCCAGTCACAGTTCTATATCGATGTCATTAATTTTAATAACAACTTTTACACAGGCAAAGATGATGCCTCATCTCCACATTTGCCCTTTTGCCAGAGTTAGTTTTCCGGGTATTAAAATAAAAAAGTTCCCATCTATTTTAATACCCAAGTATACCAACCAATAGGCCGCTTATGAACTGAACTTTAATTTTATTTTTAATCATACTTAGTGGAACTTTGCTAGTTATCAGTTATGATTGCTGCCATACTACAATGAACTGCAAAATATAGATGTGCGGAGATGTGTTAGTGTTTGTGGTTGTATTCATACAAATTTTCAAATAGTCTTAATGTACTTCTAGAGCGCACACATACACAAAGAAAAACTTATTTAGTTCAACGATATGATACTATGTTAACAACATCAGCAGCAGTAGCAACAAAAAGAAAACATGTGATGAATGATGAGATGACACAGCTGTTGTTGTTTGTGGGAGGATTACACTATCATACAATTTTTTATTTTTGGGAAATGGTTGCAGAGATGCTCTTGAGAAGATTTCTGAATAACGTTGAAATTTTTGAAAATCTGGCTACTACGTTAAGTAGATAGTTGCCGTTCTACATAGACATGGGTTAGTTCGATCATAATGATTTTTCCTACAAAGCGATATTGGTCGATTTTGCTGACAAATGCATACCCTCAGCCCATGTTCAATTATTTAAACATATGTTGACTTCTGTTATGATTATTCAAATTTTTGACCCTCTATGGAGAAGGTTCAGAAGGAATGGGCCAATATTGTCCATTTAGTATCGGACCTAAATAAATATGATATTAATATTGCGACGTGCCAGGTATGCACTATATTGGTTACTTCCTTCACTATATAAGAGATATGTAAATATTTGTAGAAAATGTTAAAATTTTCGGGAGGTATCTGATGGAGTCGACGGAAATATTCCATTTTCATCTTCATCTAATACAGATATATATTGATATGGGCAAAATTACAAGAAAATTGCACATACAGAGGGTAAGATGAGAAAAATGCAACCAACTTCAGACTGCTGTCATTTTTAAGCCACTTGTCCGACAGCAATTTTTAAACAAACGAAATGATCGTGTTTACATGCCAAGAGGTCAGATGGAAATGTGCACCTTCGGTTGGCCATCAGAACTCAAGCGCCGGCCATGGTGATGGTGTAGACCGCCATAATAGCCGATCGTCGCTCTCCGCTCGTATTAATCGACCGTGGCATCAGAATAAATGCCAAATATTATCGCGAAAATATTCTGGAGGGTGTATAAAAGCCTTGGGCACGCAAACATTATGACCGCAGACCTTGGACATTCCAACAGTACTAATCACCCTCACACTCAACATGCGTGCGATATATGTATTTTTTTTTTTCTTTTTTTTTTTTTTTTTTGTTGAAAATTTCGACCTTTTGCTTAGGAGGTACCACAAGGAGTGGACCGAAATTGACCATCTCCGAACTCGATCTAAATTTGATAATAATATTGCGATGTGCCAAGTTTGGATCAAATCGAATACTTCCTTCAAGATTTTTCATGCGTACCAGCCAGCAGGCAGACAGACAGACGGATGGACATCGCTAGATCGACTCCAAATGTCCAGAAACGGATTTGGTCCTACACGTCAGAAGCTCAATTTTGATTTATCAGTAAATGAAAAACGTCTACGTTGTATTATTAGTATTGCCATGTCTTAGAATAATTCATTTCATTGTTTTTACTGTCTCCTTAAATTAGCCATAACCAAGACATTATGTCCCAATATAAAAATAATACTAACCAATAAACAATTGTGTGGCAGTTAAGTGTAATGTTTTATATACCTGCATAGCATATGAGCATACATATTCTGTAAAATATGTATGTATGTATTGGTGTTTGCATGAGTAGGCTTAATTTTGAAACTTTATTATAATATGACCACCACAATGATACACTGAACAACACACTCACAGATGTGTGTGTGTGCATTGACATTTACCATTTATTATCTCATTGACCAAGCCGGCGGATGTATTACAACGATAGCCTATGTTGTTGTTATTGTTACTATTGTTGTAATATAATAGTTGCGTGCTTCAACAGCATCATCATCGTCATCACCATCATTGTCATCAGCTGTGTGTGTAAAAGATACATCCGTTTACACGCACAATAGGTGATGGAGAATAAGGTGTCTTGAAATGAAAAATGAAAAATTAAAGAAATATTTAAAAAAATCACGATTTCTGGTCTTCTGGTTCAAAAAAAAAAAAAAAAAAAGCTCTAAGTTTGGACTGGCCGAACTTTGAATATCCTCGACCATTTGGAACGAATTTGGCAATTTTCAAAAAAATAAAATCAGTTAAAAATTGTGTCAAAATCTTAAAAATACTGGACCTGCATAAGCAACTTTTGTCATAAGCCATAAAAATATTCAAATGCGCAACTTGAAAAAAATCGGTGAATAATGTATCTAAAATCATCCCCATTATATGGGACCTATACCAAAACATGGACCTGCATAGACAATTTTCTGTCATAGGATGTAGTATCTATTACGAATTGCAAATACCAAATTTGAAACATTTCTAGTGAATAATTTCGCTTAAATCACCAAAATACCGAAAATAGGGAGTTACCATTGTATCGGGGCTATACCAAAACGTGGACCTACATGGCCCATTTTCAATACCAAAAGTCCTAAAGACATTATATACATTTGAGTAAAATTTTATTAACCTACTTCATTTCATTTCTAAGTCGACGTAGAATTTTATGGCGATCAAGAATATATATATATATATACTTTGTGGCATATATACTCGAGCTGTTACAAACGGAATGACAAACTTAAATCTACGATTACCGTTGGTCCCTGAAAAAATGTTTTTAAAAAATCGACTATAATAGTTATTTTTATCCCTGAGAAAAAAGGTAAAAAATCCACTATTTTCTCTTTTGTTCCTTGAAGAAAATTATTTAAAAAACAACAGCATTATAGATCCTTTGATCCTTCAAATATTATTCAAAAAATTTAAAATTTTATGCCTTCGATCGGTAAAAAATCCGTTGATCCTTAAAAAAATTATTTAAGAAATCCACGATTATAGGTCTTATGATCCTTTAAAAAATATTTAATAAATCCACAATAATTTATCTGTTAATTCTTAAAAAATTATTTAAAAAATCCGCGATAATTGTACCGTTGATCCTTGAAAAAAATTATTTAAAAGTCCACGCTTACTGGTCTATTGGTCCTTAGAAAAAATTATTAAAAAAATACCCTCTTATCTTGAAAAAATTTATTTAAAAAAATCACCCCTTATTGGACTGCTGATCTAAAAAAAATATAAAAAAATCCCCTCTAATTGGACTGCTGATCTTGAAAAAAAAATATATTAAAAAATCCCCGCTTATTGGACTGCTGATCTTGAAAAAAATTATTAAAAAAATTAAAGCTTATTGGTCTATTGGTCCTTGGAGAAAATCATTTAAAAATCCACGCTTACTGGTCTATTGGTCCTTCTATAAAATTATTAAAAAATCCACGCTTTCTAGTCTATTGGTCCTTGGAGAAAATTATTTAAAAATCCACGCTTTCTGGTCTATTGGTCCTTCTATAAAATTATTAAAAAATCCTCGCTTTCTAGTCTATTGGTCCTTGGAGAAAATTATTTAAAAATCCAAATCTATTGATCCTTGAAAAAAAATATTTAAAAAATCCACGCATAGTGGTCTGTTGGTTTTTTGAAAAAAAATATTAAAAAAACCCACGCACAGTGGTCTGTTGGTCCTTTGAAAAAAAAATATTTAAAAAATCCACGCATAGTGGTCTGTTGGTCTTTGAAAAAAAATATTTAAAAAATCCACGCATAGTGGTCTGTTGGTCCTTTGAAAAAAATATTTAAAAATCCACGCTTACTGGTCTATTGATCTTTGGAACAAAATAATTAAAAAATCCAAGCATAGTGGTCTATTGGTCCTTGATACAAATTATTAAAAAGTCCTAATTTTCCTAAAAAAAAATATTATTTAAAAAATCCACGCTTTTTGGTCTATCCAACGTTGGTGGTCTGTTGGTCCTTAAAAAAATTAAAAAAAATCCACATTTATTGATCTGTTGATCCATGAAAAATTATTCTTTAAAAATCAACGCTCATTGAAAAGATTTCCTTAAAAAATTCAAGTGTATTGCTATGTTAGTCCTTGAGAAAACATATTCAAAAATTTGCGATTATAGGTCCTCAAAAAAACATACTTAAAAAACACGAGTAGAGGTCTTTTGATCCTTTGAAAAATTATTTAAAAAATCCTGGACTTTTAGCCTGTTGGTCCATTAGAAAATTATTTAAATAAATCAATCCACGACTGTAGGACTTTTAGTCCTTGAAAAAAATCCACGACTGTAGGTCTTTTTGTCCTTGAAAAAAATCCACGACTGTAGGACTTTTAGTCCTTGAAAAAATTTATTTTAAAAATCCACGACTGTAGGTCTTTTAGTCCTTGAAAAAAAATCCACGACTGTAGGTCTTTTAGTCCTTGAAAAAAAATCCAAGACTGTAGGACTTTTAGTCCTTGAAAAAATTTATTTTAAAAATCCACGACTGTAGGTCTTTTAGTCCTTGAAAAAAAAATTATTAAAGAAATCCAAGCTTAGTGGTCTATTGGTCCTTGAAAAAAAATATTTAAGAAATCCAGGCTTAGTGGTCTGTTGGTCCTTGAAAAACATTATTTAAGAAATCCAAGCTTAGTGGTCTATTGGTCCCTGAAAAAAATTATTTAAGAAATTCATGCATATTGGTCGGTTGGTCCTTGAAAAAATCATTTAAGAAATCCACGATTAGTAGTCTGTTGGTCCTTGAAATAATTATTTAATAAATCCACGTTTAGTGGTCTGTGGTCCTTGACAAAAAATTATTTAAAAACATCCTAGATTCGTGGTTTGTTGGTCGTGTGAAAAAAATTATTTAAGAAAACAACGTGTGTTGATCCTTGAAAAAAATAATTTAAGAAATCCACGTCTGTTGGTCCTTGAAAAGAAATTATTTTAAGAAAAATCCTATATTCGTGGTTCGTTGGTCCTTTGAAAAAAATTATTTAAGAAATTCACGTTTATTGGTCCCTGAAAAAAAGTATTTTTAAAATCTACGCTTACTGGTCTGTTGTTGGTCCTTTGATAAAAATTTTAATCTTTTTCAATTCACCCTATTAGTCCAACAAAAACTGCACACAGCTGGCATTAAGTGTACTCCATTGCAATCACACGTTTACACATGAAAAGGTTATCTGCTTCAACATGTAATCATTAAACGTAAAAATTGTTATAAATATTTTTCTCTTTTTTGCGTCTGTTTACTGACCCTCCTTTTTTCTGCTCGGCCGTGCTAACATTTTAATTGAAACCACATGCGGTGTCCCACGCCGCCTGCCATCCAGCCAGCCTGGACAAAAATGGATGTTTTATCTAAATTTAATGCCGCACACGGTTCAATTGAAACAACAGTTGATGATAATAATAGGTTCAATAGGTTAAGCGAGAATTGCTTTCGAGGGAGGAAAAAACAATAATTTTTTTGTTACTTCAATGGGTGTTGTTTGTTAACTTTTATTTTTAAGGGTGTAAATAATAATGGGCCGCCCAAACAATAATTCGAAATCAATGAAGTCCATGCTGAGCTGTAATGAAGTAAATTTTGCAGAAAAAATTAACTCAACTCTTTAAAGGTTAAAATTTGTTTAAATAGAATAAAATATTTTTTTCGCATCGTTTTCCCATGATAAATACATTTTGTTCGGACCAACAATTCGTTTTTCGTTTTAACCAAGTTTTTCCAATAGATTGCTGCTATTGGCAAAGGCATCCAACAAAACACCAGTTGTCATAGGAATATTGGCATAGCATTTTCCTGGAAATCCTATCCTTTCGTCCCAGCAAATTATTGTGTTTCACAACAAATGATAAAAGGATGTCGAAACAGCGGAAAACCGTAAAATATAATAAATAATTCAATACACATTTTTTTGGCAAATTGTATTTGCAATTTGTTGCCAAAGGAAGATAAAAAAGACGAGATAATTTTAAAAACGATTTATTTTCTCAATTACCAGAAAATCGCAAAATCAAATTTTTATCGGATAGAAGGATATGAAGATGGAATATATGAAAACTTGTTTAAAAGTGTATTTTTAAAAACATGTTTTAAAGGACCAACAGATCAAGAAATTTGTATTTTTAAAAAAAAAAACTTTTTTTCAAGGACCAAGAGACCAGTAAGCTTTGATTTTTTAAAAATATTTTTTTAAATTAATTTATTTAAAAAAAAATTCAAGGACCAACACACGTGGATATTTTAAAACATTATTTTAATACATAAGCGTGGATTTTTTAAATATTTTTGTCAAGGACCAATAGACCAATAAGCTTGGATTTTTTAAATAATTTATTTTTCAAGGACCAATAAGCGTGGATTTTTTAAATATTTTTTTTCAAGCACCAATAGACCAATAAGCGTGGATTTTTTAAATATTTTTTTCAAAGACCAATAGACCAATAAGCGTGGCTTTTTTAAATAATTTTTTTCAAGGATAGACCAGTAAGCGTGGCTTTTTTAAATAATTTTTTTCAAGGATAGACCAATAAGCGTCTATTTTTTAAATAATTTTTTTCAAGGACCAACTGACCAATAAGCGTTGAATTTTTTAAAATAATTTTTTCAAGGATTAACCGATCAATAAGCGTAGATTTTTTAAAATATTTTTTTCAAGGATTAACCGGTCAATAAGCGTAGATTTTTTAAAATAATTTTTTCAAGGACCAATAGACCAATAAGCGTGGATTTTTTCAATATTTTTTCAAGGACCAATTGACCAATAAGCGTAGGTTTTTTAAAATATTTTTTTCAAGGATTAACCGATCAATAAGCGTAGATTTTTTAAAATATTTTTTTTCAAGAATCAACCGACCAATAAGCGTAGATTTTTTCAAATAATGTTTTCAAGGATCAACCGACCAGTAAGCGTAGGTTTTTTAAAATAATTTTTTCAAGGACCAACTGACCAATATGCGTGGATTTTTTAAATAATTTTTTTTTTTCAAGGACCAACTGACCAATAGGCGTAGATTTTTTCAAATAATTTTTTTCAAGGATCAACCGACCAATAAGCGTAGATTTTTTAAAATAATTTTTTCAAGGACTAACTGACCAATAAGCGTGGATTTTTTCAAATAAATTATTTCAAGAACTAACTGACCAATAAGCGTGGATTTTTTAAATAATTTTTTTCAAGGACCAATATACCAATAAGCGTGGATTTTTTTCAATATTTTTTTTTCAAGGACCAATAGACCAATAAGCGTGGATTTTTTCAATATTTTTTTTTTTTTAAAAACCAATAAGCGTGGATTTTTTCAATATTTTTTTTTTAAAAAACCAATAGACCAATAAGCGTGGATTTTTTAAATAATTTTTTTCAAGGACCAATTGACCAATAAGCTTGGATTTTTTAAAAAATTTTTTTCAAGGACCAATAGACTAATAAACGTGGATTTTTTAAATAATTTTTTCAAGTACCAATAAACCAATAAGCGTGGATTTTTTCAATATTTTTTTTTTCAAGGACCAATAGACCAATAAGCGTGGATTTTTTCAATATTTTTTTTTAAAGGACCAATAGACCAAAAAGCGTGGATTTTTTCAATATTTTTTTTTTTTTCAAGGACCAATAGACCAATAAGCTTGGATTTTTAAATAATTTTTTTCCAGGACCAATAGACCAATAAGCGTGGATTTTTTAAATAAATTTTTTCAAGGACCAATAGACCAATAAGCGTGGTTTTTTTAAATAATTTTTTCAAGGACTAATAGACCAATAAGCTTGAATTTTTTAAATAATTTTTTCAAGGACCAACTGACTAATATGCGTGGATTTTTTGAATAATTTTTTCAAGGACCAATAGACCAATAAGCGTGGATTTTTTAAATAAATTTTTTCAAGGACCAATAGACCAATAAGCGTGGTTTTTTTAAATAATTTTTTCAAGGACTAATAGACCAATAAGCTTGAATTTTTTAAATAATTTTTTCAAGGACCAACTGACTAATATGCGTGGATTTTTTGAATAATTTTTTCAAGGACCAATAGACCAATAAGCGTAGATTTTTTAAATAATTTTTTTTCAAGGACCAATGGACCAATAAGCGTGGATTTTTTAAATAATTTTTTTTCAAGGATCAACCGACCAATAAGCGTAGATTTTTTAAAATAATTATTTCAAGGATCAACCGACCAATAAGCGTAGATTTTTTAAAATATTTTTTCAAGGATCAACCGACCAATAAGCGTAGATTTTTTAAAATAATTTTTTCAAGGATCAACCGACCAATAAGCGTAGATTTTTCAAAATATTTTTTTCAAGGACCAATAGATCAATTAGCGTGGATTTTTTAAATATTTTTTTTCAAGGACCAATAGACCAATAAGCGTGGAGTTTTTAAATAATTCTTTTTCAAGGACCAATAGACCAATAAGCGTGGAGTAAGCTTGGATTTTTTTAATATTTTTGTTTCAAGGACCAGTAGATTTTTTTAATATTTTTTTTTCAAGGACCAGTAGATTTTTTTAATATTTTTTTTTTTTTTTTTCAAGGACCAGTAGACCAATAAGCGTGGATTTTTTTAATATTTTTTCAAGGATCGACAGATCAATAAGCGTGAATTTTTTAATAATTTTTTTTTCAAGGACCAATAGACCAATAAGCGTAGATTTTACAAATATTTTTTTTTTAAGGACCAATAGACCAATAAGCGTAGATTTTACAAATAATTTTTTTAAGGACCAATAGACCAATAGACGTGGAGTTTTTTTAATATTTTTTTTCTTTTTTAAAGGACCTATAGACCAATAAGCTTGGATTTTTTTAATTTTTTTTTCAAGGACCAGTAGATTTTTTTAATATTTTTTTTTTCAAGGACCAGTAGACCAATAAGCGTGGATTTTTTAAATATTTTTTAAGGATCGACAGACCAATAAGCGTGGATTTTTTAAATAATTTTTTCAAGGACCAATAAACCAATAAGCGTGGATTTTTTTAATAATTTTTTCAAGGACCAATAGACCAATAAGCGTGGATTTTTTAAATATTTTTTTTTCAAGAACCAATAGACCAATAAGCGTGGATTTTTTAAACATATTTTTTCTAGGACCAACAGACCAAAAAGCGGGAATTTTTTCATTTATTTTTTCAAGAACCAACAATAAGCTTGGATTTTTTAAACATATTTTTTCTAGGACCAACAGACCAAAAAGCGGGAATTTTTTCATTTATTTTTTCAAGAACCAACAATAAGCTTGGATTTTTTAAACATATTTTTTCTAAGACCAACAGACCAAAAAGCGGGAATTTTTTCATTTATTTTTTCAAGAACCAACAGACCAATAAGCGTGGATTTTTTAAACATATTTTTTCAAGGACCAACAGACCAAAAAGCGGGGATTTTTTAAACATACCAACCAATCGTGGATTTTATAAATATTTTTTTTTCAAGGATCAAGGATTTTTATGAGAATTGTGTAACGTTAAATCGTGGATTTAAAAAACAAATTCGCGATCATTTTGGAGAATAAATATTTATTTAGAATATTTTTTTTTCAAATCCTTCCCTTTCTCTCGCAAAATTTCCATTTCCCTTAATTAAACATTTTTCGATATTTACACAACTAACAATTTCACATTGCTAAAATCTCATTGTCTTAAAGCGCAAATGTTTTCCCATGAAAATTTCCCTCCACTTAAAACAATGCCATCAATTTGTCATTTCCCAGAAGACTTTCATCATGGCTTGCCATAACAATGTCAATATACCAAATGATTTGTCGTTGCTCTTAAGTGGAGAGCAGAAGTTAATACTCCAAAGACATGGCGCTTTCCATCCTACGTCACATGTACTTACCCGGTGTGGAAGTCACTGGGGGAGTTAAACATTGACGAAAGATACATTAGAGAAAATGTAATGTTATCTTTGAAAAAAATGCGAAACCAAAAATCAATATTTCCACTTAAAAGTATTTTCGAAAACAGCATGCTGCGGTTAGAACAATAAAAACAACAAAACAATTTCAATGGAATTTTATTGACTTTGGGTGGCAGTTGGTGACGTTTTTATTGATTCGGTGATGAGGAAAATGGAGAAGTAGGAATATTTAATGTACAAAAATATGAGTTTTTAACATAATAATTTAAAGTTATAAAAATGGAAAATAAAAAATATATTAAAATTATAATTATTATAATAATTGACTTATGGGTCTAGATTACAATGTGCAGCCCAAATAATTATTTTTTGGAATAATCCAGTACATTATGAAAAAATATCTTAAAATAGAAAACACGTATATCGCCGTTTTGAAAGTTTACCTTGTAATGTAAACTAAATAGAGGGTGCAAGTTCCCCTGTAAAGATTACATTAAATCTTAATGCGACAATTTCAAAAATGTAGAAGAGTAGGCAACTTTTTCTCCTTATCAGGGATACTTTGCGATGTAAACCTTCAAAACACGTGTTTTTTGTTTTAAGGTTTACTTTCATAATCTACTGGGGTTTTCCTGTAATATAGCCATATTATTTTTCTCACAATGGACCCACATCCTATTTTTCTGTCCAAAACTGTTTCAACGTCTCCATATATAAAACCTAGAAACAATAGTGACCTCAATATAAAATTTCAAGATTCAAGCTCTATCCATTCATTTAGTAGTACCCTTTAGTACTTTCCGAACAATTTTAATATGCATTTCGAAACAACCACCACAAAATACTAACACAGAGACCCCAATATCAACTTGCCTGACTCCATCTCTACACATTCACTCAATACCAAATTTAGTGACATTTAGTACTTTTCGTATAATATTAGTACTCCTTTGCAAAACGGTTACACATCCCAATCCTAGACATTAACAGTAATCGCAATATAAAATTTCATGGTTTCATCTCTATTCCTTCATTTAGTACCAAATTTAGTACTTTTTGTACAATTATGGTATACATTTCCAAAACCACCTCCATATCTCAATCTCAGATACCAATCGAAACCTCAATATTAAACTTGAGGATTCCAGCCCTATCTCTTCACCCAATACCAAATTTAGTACCATCTAGTACTTTTTGTATCAACATAATACACATTTCAAAAACCACTTTCACATTTCTTAAACACAGATACCATCAGCAATCTAAATATCAAAACTAAGATTTTCAGCTCTATCCCTTCACCCAATACCACATTTAGTACTATTTAATACTTTTAAACAAATATAGGGCGCATTTCCAAAACCACCTCCATATATCAACAGAGACCTTAATATAAAATTTCAGGATTCAGGCCTTTCCTTTTAGCCAATACCAAATTTTGTAGAACTCATTTCCAAAACCACCTCCACGTCAAAATTCCATATACAGGGTTGTCCATATTCGACGGACCCATCTGGCAACGCCATAACTTTTGACAGAGATGTCATATCGCTTAATGACATACCGCGTTTGAAGCGTCAGTCCAAGCAGATTTTTACCATGAACCAATACACGCCACGCGAGCGCTCTGAAATAGTTGAAATTTACATTCAACAGAAGAAGTCAATTGTGAAAACTCAACTTGCTTTTAAAACATTGAAAATGTGAGAAGTGCGCCTTCTAAGAACTCCATTAAGCGTTTATACGAAAAAAATCAACCAAGGCGATCGGCCGAGAATATCGCTGCCGTACGAGCCAGTGTTGAGAGGTCCCCAAGAACATCCCAAAAACGCCGTTCTCAGCAGTTGGGCATGGCTCGGTCCACTTTACAATGGATTATTCGCATTAATTTGCATTTGTTCCGGTACATAATTCAATTGACGCAAAGAATGTTGCCTGCGGACAAGCCTCGTCGATTGGAATGGGCCCAAAGAGTCATCGAAATGGCCGAAGATGACGAGCAATTTTGGAACAAAATTATCATGTTCGATGAAGCCCATTTCACATTAAATAAGCAAAATTGCCGTTTTTACGCCACTAAAAATCCTCAGGAGATTCAAGAGGTGCCTCTTCATGACGAAAAAGTCACAGTTTGGTGCGGCGTTAGTACGAAAACGGTCATTGGGCCGTTTTTCTTCCAAAATGAAAATGGCCATGCTGTTACCATCAATCAGGAGCGTTATCGCGACATGATGACCAATTTTGTGATGCCAATTATTCGTCGAAAGCGTATGAGACAGTTCTGGTCGCATAATAATCGATTTTCTGAAGAATTTGTTTCCGGGCCGTTTGATGTCGAAAAGTGGTGATTTGGACTGGCTACCGCGTTCGCCCGATTTGACGCCGCCTGACTTCTTCTTGTGGGGATATTTGAAGTCAAAGGTTTACGTTAACAAGCCAAGGACCGTAGAAGAGCTCAAGGACAACATTCGTGAAGAAATAGCCGCTATTCCGGCCGAAATGTTGGCAAAAACGATGGAAAATCCAGCAAAAAGGGCACAATACGTCATCAACTCCAGAGGCGGCCATTTCAGAGATATCATATTCAAAAATTGATGTAAACAAATCTACTTGGAACAAATTAAATGATTAACATTGCCAACCGCCAAATTTTTATTTTTTTCTTTTATTAAAAAAAAAAACATGGGTCCGTCGAATATGGGCAACCCTGTACTGTATTTTAATACTGTATAGGATGCCTTTCAAAACCACCGCCAAATCTCAAAAACAGGTACCATTAGCAAACTTAATACTCAATTTAGTACTATTCAGTATTTTTCGTACAATTACAGTTCACATTTCCGAAACCACCTCCATATGTCCATGCTACACACGAACAGCAACCCTAAGGCTAAATTACAGATTTAAAGCACTATCTGATCACCAAATTCCAAATTGTACCAAATATAGTACTATTTAGTACTTTTCGTGCACTTGCATTTTTCCTCAATCCAACCACCAACAGGGACCCCAATACATAAATTTCAAAAATTTTTGCTTCATCCTTAACACTAAGCCAAACTGCTCCAAATTTAGTACATTTCCAGAACCTCCATCATATATCAAATTTATTTTGCAACCTTAATTCGGATAATTCCTGGTATCTATCCTGCACTCCATCATTCCAATTTTCAGAATTCTAGCTCATTCTGTTTGTCCAATGCAAATTATAAACTTTTTAGTACTTTTCGCACCCTTTGAGTACGAATTTTCCAAAAATCCAGCTTCATCACACGCCAACGCAAGAAGACCGACCCTCGTGCAAAATTTCAAGATTCTGTTAATCTATTTTCGAAATTTTTCAGTTTCTATTTCACTTTTTATACCCTCTACCTTGGAAAGGAAAGTATATTAACTTTGTCATTCCGTTTGTAACATCCTTAAATATTCGTCGTAGACCCCATAAAGTATATATATTCATAATCAGCATAAAATTCTAAGTCGATTTAACGATGTCCGTCTGTCTGTCTATTTGTCTGTCTGACCGTCTGTATGTCTGTCCGTCTGTCTGTCTGTTGAAATCACGATACAGCCCACATTATTTGACGTAGAGCTCCAAAATTTAGCAGAGCAATTTGTATTGTGTCTAGGATGGTTGGTATTGAAAATGAGATATATCGGTCCACGTTCTGATACAGTCCCCATATAACGGTACCTCTTGATATTCGGTATTTTGATGATTTATGCCACATTTTTTCACGGATTTGTCTGAAAATTGGTATTTGTAGGTCATAACGGGTCCCTGTGCGTGTGGCAAAACATTGCATGTATGGGTTCACGTTTTGATATAGCCCCCATATAAAGGAACCTCCCGATATTCGGCATTTTAATTTTTTTTGCCACATTTTTTTCACGGATTTGTCTATAAATTGATATTCGTTGGTCATAATGAGTTCCAGATCCGGTGGCGAAACATTGCATGTATGGGTCCATGATTTGGTATAGCCCCCATATAACGGTACCTCTCGATATTCGGTATTTTGATGATTTATGCCACATTTTTTCCCGGATTTGTCTGAAAATTGGTATTTGTAGGTCATAACGGGTCCCTGTGCGTGTGGCAAAACATTGCATGTATGGGTTCACGTTTTGGTATAGCCCCCATATAAAGGTACCTCCCGATATTCGGTATTTTAATTTTTTTGCCACATTTTTTTCACCGATTTGTCTGAAAATTGGTATTTGTGGGTCATAATGGGTTCTAGCTCCTTTGGCGAAACATTGTATGTATAGGTTCACTTTTTGATATAGCCCCCATATAACGGTACCTCCCGATATTCGGTAATTTGATGATTTTTGACACATTTTTTCACGGATTTGTCTGAAAATTGGTATTTGTAGGTCATAATGGGTTCTAGCCCCAATATAACGGTACCTGCCGATATTCGCCATTTTAATGGTTTTTGCCACATTTCTTCTAATGTTTACTTTCGCCAAAGGTGGAGGGTATTAAAAGTTCGGCCCGGCCGAACTTACTGCTTATTTACTTGTTTTTCCTTTTTTAATGTCGCCTGTTTTGTGCTGTTGTTTGGAGACAATGCCTCCGTTTCCACTTTGGCAGTACTAATTCGATGACAATTAAAATAATATTACTTATTGCACAATAAAACCCATACAATTGCCAAGCATCACAAGGAAATGCCATAAACATTTTATTGCCTAACTACAACTAAAATAATTTATTATAACAATAATACTAAAATAATGGCAAACTAAGACACTCATCTAACATGCATACTAATGATAATATCCATCATTCCATTTGGACAATAAAAATAATTCCTCTCCGCTATAAATGTTTGTTGTCGTAATATTTCCTTATAGGTATAGTTTTGTACATACAAAGAAAACATTATGGTATGACTACCCACATGACGAACATCAGTTGTCTTGCATTACTAAAAATATGCACACATCCACATTCAAATATCACACTTGACTGACTGACATCTGACACTTTTCCAAGTCCTTCAATGCTTGGCGAAAGTCACATAAAGTGCATAGCAGACATTTGCCAAAATTGTTATAAACTTCACTTCATGTGCTTGGCACGCTCTCGCACACACACAAACACAGACACCAAAACAAATATCCTTAGCATTGACCATGAAAACCATTCGGGCGTATGAGTTATATATAATAATTGTAATTCGTATTACTTATACGTGATGGAGATGCAAATGGTTGTAGTTATCTTTTTTGGCACAACTATTGAGAGTTTTGCAACACATGGATATTGTAGAATGGTATGTATGATGACGCAGAGGCAGAGGGGGTGATTTTAAAAAGAGAACTAGTTTATATATGCAAGGGATGAGCAGTTTGCCATGTCCAAACATATTTTTGTGTCTTATTGTCTAGAATATTTAGAGGATCTTTATGTGGAAGTGACTTATTATTAAAGAAAATTCGGAAGAATTGTTGTTTCTACACAATATAATGTACTGAAGAAATTATGATGTTTTAAAAAAATATATTGTATTGGAATAAGAAAAAGCTTATTTCAGCAGAATCGATTGATAAAAAATGCTATAATTTTAAAAATCTCCAACGTTGTAGTTACATTATGAGATACCCCACACCCAGAAAATTTGTGTGTGAGTTTTTTTCCTAAATTTATGTCTATTATAGGTAGTTTGTCAAAGAGGTCTCACATCCTGATATAATGCCGTTTGGAGGTAGAATGTTGCTGTTTTATAATCATCAACAGAGGCAACAATTTTATCCTTCCGGCAAGGATTGTGGCATTGAATCTGGTATAGATGATGTTCAAATCGACTAAAAATCGACATTTACAAAGATTTACAGAATAGTGTTGGCTTGTTTTCTCTGGATACCATAGTATTTTGTTGTTGCAAAATGGTCAGGCTTAATCCCTTTATTGTTGTTTTTATAAAAACAACGTTTGTTTATTAGTGGAGAACGATGGTAATGTTTACCAGGGGGTAAGGCAGGGAATACCTAGGTTTCGGAAAGAGCCACCAATCTTTATCAGTTCCCTTGTTTTTTGTCTGGGATATTCTCCCCAGAAGTTATTTTAAAAATAACTTCTATGACAAAAAACATTTTTTACCCAAGTGACGAGATCGTAAGGTCAGTAGAAGAGGAACCTGAGAATTAAATAGAACTAAAATTCTTTTGGAAAATCTTCTAAATCTTACAACCGCACTTATAAACATTTATATCTTTCTCCACTTGTTATGCTTTCGTTCTACCTGAACGAAGTAGCATAACCATGTAAGTTGGTTTTGTCTTGTTGTGCGTTGGTATGAATAAAACCACAACAATTTAATTTTTTTTAAAAATTAATGTTTAATTTCCAAAAGACAAAATAGAACTCTCTAGAAAATGTAAAAATTATTTTGTTGTCACCAAATACCAAAAACTGAATGTCAAGGCTAACTTGACGAAAAAAGAAAAATACAAAATCAAAGATGACTTGATCACATAAAAATAATATTTTTATGATACTCAAATTGCCTGTGACTTTGCAGCACCTGGTAGAAATCGTCTGTAGAAGTTTATCATACCCAGAAAACGACGAAGATCTTTGACAGTGCTGGGTCTCTTATATGCTTGTATTACCTGAACTTTGCTAGGAAGAGGTCTTAACCCTTCTTTTGTTACGAGATACCCAAGAAATTCCAATTCCGCAACTCCAAAAACACTTTTATCGATGTTGATAGTTAAACCATATTGGCGCAGTTTCTCGAATAATCTTCTAAGATGATTTTGATGTTCTTCCGCACTTACTGATGCCACGAGAATGTCGTCTATATAAACGTAAACGAATTCTAAGTCTCTACATACCTCGTGCATAAATCGTTGGAATGTTTGTGCAGCGTTGCACAATCCAAATGCCATCCTAGTAAATTCAAAATTTCCAATCGGTGTTGCTACTGCTGTCTTTTTTATATCTTCTTCTTCCACTGGTATATGGTGGTAAGCTTTAACCAAATCAATTTTGCTAAAAATTGTCTTACCATCCAGCAATGCACCAAAATCATGAATATGTGGAACTGCGTATCGGTCTGGGACGGTGCGAGCATTTAAACCACGGTAGTCACCGCATGGACGCCACTCACCATTGGATTTCTTCACCATATGTAGCGGACTAGCCCAACTGCTATTTGATGGACGACATATACCAAGACGAATCATTTCCTCGAATTCTTTCTTCACAATTTGTAGTTTTTCAGGTGGAAGACGTCTGGGTTTGCTGAAAACGGGTGGACCTTTCGTAGTTTCGATATGATGCTTAACTGAATGTTTTGCTCTAGATTTGAAATTAATCTTTGTTAAGTCGTTAAATTCTCGCAGCAATGTCGTATATTGAGATGATCTCGAAATGCATTTAATAGCGGAATCCTGTACACTTGCTATAGCACCATTACATTTCCAATTGGTGTGGGGGTCTATAAGAGTATTATTCTTAATATCGATAAGTAGTCCATATTTCCCCAAAAAATCTGATCCAATAATAGGTTTTTGTACATCAGCAATTACGAAGTTCCATTTAAACAATCGATTCATTCCCAAATCTATGGAAAGGGTTTTTGTACCATATGTCCTAATCGGAGTTTGGTTTGCGGCATACAAAACAAGCTGACTGGGAGGTTGATTTCGCATGGATTGCGACACAGGATATACCGTTAAATCTGCCCCTGTATCTACTAAATACCTGGTTTTCGATTTAATGTCTCGAACAAACAGGCGACATATATCTGGGGTACACTCATCCGTCACCAAAGATGGTGCACCATTCAGTTTTCCGAAGTTGGAGGCTTATAATTGCATGGAGCAAGACATTTTCTGGCTTTCTCCCCAAATTTGAAATGATACCAACAATAAGGTTTTGATTTGCTTCCGGAATTTGACCGTCTATTCCTTGATGATGATGACTTGCTACGGCTTCTTGACTTCCTGAAGGAATTTATCTGCGTGCAGAGCGTTTGCAATTTCTTCTCAATTTCCTCTAAACGAGTGCTCGATGGATAAAAGCTGCACACATCCGATTCACTGCTATCCGCAATCTTATCGGCCATCGTTGATAATTTGTCAAGACTATCTTCACTAACTGACAATATCGCCTTCATTTGTGAAGGAAGACGTTGCATCCACCACTGCTTCAAAATGTCGTTTGAAACCTTACCTTGAGACAAAGACCGCATTTCGGATAATAACTCTGAAGGCTTCTTGTCTCCAAGTTCAACGTTAGTCAAAAGCTTCTTGAGACGCTTCTCCTCTGAATCCGAAAAACTGCTAATAAGTTTTTCCTTAAGCTTGTCGTACATGTTTTCCGCAGGAGGATCGACGATGATGTTTGATACCTTCTCCAAAATACTGCTTTCAATAGATGCGACAATGGTATGGAATTTTGTGGAATCTTGCGTAATACCAGCCATAATGAATTGCGATTCCATTTGTTTAAACCAAAGCAGCGGGTCTGAACGCCAAAATGGTGGAGCTTTCACAGCTACTCGCGAAACTTCCATTGATGGTCCAGAATTTGTAGCGGTGGTTGCCATTAGTAGGTCTGATTTCCGTTCAATTGGCTGTTCTTATTTTTTGTCCGGGGTCACCAATTTGTTGTGCGTTGGTATGAATAAAACCACAACAATTTAATGTAAAAATTATTTTGTTGTCACCAAATACCAAAAACTGAATGTCAAGGCTAACTTGACGAAAAAAGAAAAATACAAAATCAAAGATGACTTGATCACATAAAAATAATATTTTTAAAGTAAATTATTATTGAGTACTTTCCGGCCGCCACAGTCTGTTACAACAAAAATACTATTAATAGACAAGGTACGGTCGACGAAGGGGTTGTAACGATTTACAGAATATCTTAATTTTAGAACGTATCTCTTTGGCCCTTCTTAGCCCAAGGTATAAGAAAAGAGTTATCAAAACGTACAGGATTTTATGTCATTTTCAATATACTTTTTGTGAAGTAATAGTTTCCGGATCTAAAATTGTTTAACTTAAAAAATCCTTAATATTAGTAGTATTCAGTAATTCAAGGCAAAAAGTGCCATGAAAAAAAAATTCTCCTCCACCATAGCATGGAGGGCATATTAAGTTTGTCATTCCGTTTTTATATTACTCGAAATATACATTTTAGACCCCACAAAATATCTTGATCAGCATAAAATTATATGTCAATTTAGCGATGTCCGTCGGTCTGTCCGTCTGTGGAAATCACTCTAGCTTCCGAACGAATTGAAGTAGATTGATAAAACTTTACACAAATGTATATTATGTCTGCAGGACTTTTGATATTAAAAATGGGTCATGTAGGTCCACGTTTTGATATAGCTCCCATATAACGATACCTCCCGATATTCGATATATTGATGATTTTAGCGACAATATTCTTCAGAATTCTTTCAAATTTGGTAATAATAATTTTAGCAACATTATTAACCGGAATCGTTTCAAATTTGGTATTTGCAATTCGTAATGAAAACTACAGCCTTAGACAGAAAATTATCTGTGCATGTCCACGTCTTCGTATAGCCCCCATATAACGGCACCTCCTAATATTCGGTATTTTGATGATTCTAGCGACATTATTCACCGGAACTGTCTGTGCAGGTCTACGTTTTGATATAGCCCCCTCATAATGGTACCTCACCGATTAATTTTTATCACCGATATTTTTTCAAGTTTCGCATTTGAATATTGTGATGGCTTTTAATAACAGTTGCCTATGCAGGTCCACATCGTAATATAGACACTAATATAAGGGCTAAATTCGGTATTTTTAAGATTTTAACAGAATTTTTTTAAGATTTTAGTTTTTTTTTTTTTTTTTGAAAATGATCAAATTAGTTTCAAATGGTGGAGGGTATTAAAAGTTCGCCCCGGTCGAACTTACAGCTTTTTAGTTTTTTACCCATAGTATGTATGAGCAGGAAGTTTCTAATAAACATTTTTTAAAGTTTTCAAAAACTATTTTAAAAAATATCCACGATTTATTGTCTAAACATTTTTTAATGTTTTCAAAAACTATTTTAAAAATATCCACGATTTATGTCCTTGAAGAAAAAAACACGATTTATTGTCTAAATAAATTGATCCACCTTTTATACAAAATTCAAGATTTCTTAGTTTAAAGTTTTGGAAAAAAATCCTCAAAAATTAAAAATATCTTAGCCCGACAAATTCTTGTTGAAAATATTTTTTAATCGAAAATATATTTTTCGTCGGAAAATCATTTAAACCCCTTTCTAAAAAAAATACTAGAAGATGTCCTTAAGAAACACTTTTTAAAAAAATCCATAACCAAAGAAATCGGGTCATATATATTTCATTTCCAAAGTAATATCTAATGGACAAAATATTATTTTATTATAGAACAGTGTTGGCTTGTTTATTCGGGATAACATAGTATTTTATTGTTGCAAAATGGTCAGACTTAATCCCTTTATTGTTGTTTTTATAAAAACAAAGTTTTTTATTAGTGGAGAACGATGGTAATGTTTACCAGGGATACCTAAATTTTGGAAAGAGCCACCAATCCTCATCAGTTCCCTTGTTTTTTGACTGGGATATTCTCCCCAGAAGTTTTTAAAAATAACTTCTATGACAAAAAACTTTTTTTACCCAAGTGACGAATGAAGTAATGTTTAACCCCTGGTAAATATTACCACCGTTCTCCACTCATAAATAAACGTTGTTTTTATTAAAACAACAATAAAGGCATTAAGCCTGGCCATTTTGCAACAACATTATTTTATTATTTTTCCCATTTTCGGTGTGGAGATGAAGTACCAGCAAAAGTAGGTATTCTCTATTTCCACACCAAGGCGAAGTTTTATATTCAAATGTTACGAATTTTAAAATAAGTTGTTGACTCGGAGAGCTCTATGTGTGATTTAAGATTTTCAAAAATTTCTACTATTTATGTGGCAAGTATTAGAACCAGTATATTCTATGTTAAAATACGATGTAGACAAAAATTTTGAGAAGTGCGGAATTTAAAAATTTAGAAATTTTCTTTATAAGTGATTACTATTTATCTAACATTTTGAACCATTAAGGTGGGGGAAATGTTAAAAGGGGCAGATAGATCTTTCATTTCTGCGACTAATCTATGACTAATATAAATATTACGATATGCGAAGTTCGACGAGAGAGGCGTTTTTTTTTTTTTTTTTTTTTTTTTTTTTGACAAAATTTGATATTTTTGAGTATCAGAAGGAATTTAATTTGTTCATCTACGAACTCTATCTGAGTTTGAAAAAAAATTACAATATACCAAGTTTCGAACAATTCGGACACCCCCTTACGGAGCCACCGGGTGACAAATGGACAAACAGAATTAACTATGCCAACTGCAAGTTTTCTAAAACAGATTGCTTCCATCGAGAGATAGGGGCGAAGACTGCATACATAAATCAGAGGATATAATAAATAACCCATATTTTCTAAACCTTTTATTTATTTTGTTTTATTAGAAAGTTTATTTTTTTAATTTTTAAATGATTGCATCAAAATTTGTTTATTTAGCAAAAATTTATTTTTTAATTGTTTTTTTTTTGCGATTTTTTCACACTGAAGGTCATGATGCTGAGTTAGCTCGATTTTCCAGGACAAAAAACAATTTAATGAATTGGAAAATAAAAAATCAATTCACATCACTATTCATAAAACTAATAAACATTCTATCATCTCTAAAAAAATTGACCTTGGACTCATACAATGTGGCAAAACAAAACATAAAAAAAGAAACAAACCATAAAATGCTAAAAACCAAACAAAACAAGAAAAACTAAAGCAAACACACAATAAATATATATTTTTTAATTTAATTGAAAGAGAAACACTCACACACAGACACAAAAAAAAAATGCAAACAAACCATAAACAAATTATCTTTCGTTGCATAAATTGTAAATGAGCGGGGAGGAAAAACAGAGTAGTGTTTTGTTGGTGCTCTCATTGCCATTGCAGCGCTCTTATCACCTAACCAGGAAACGAGAAACTGAGCATGGAACAAGAAATGTGTTTGCAAATGCTCAAACTACCTCTCTCTCTTTCCGATAACCTCTCTCCGTCCAATGTTGGGAACCATGGCAAAAATGATACTTTGCACTGGCCTTTGCCACTGTCACACACACACACACACACATTGCCCTGTGTGTACGCGCCCCAGTATCGTTCCCATGGTTCACTGACTTGGTTTGCTTTTCCGCTTTTCAGTTTGTCTTGTCGTTTTGTTCTTGTGTTTGTGTTGGTGTTTTGAGTTCTCAACTGCTTCAGCTCCTTCCAAAGCACTTGCTTCTTCAATATAGTCCAGTGAGTGACTGAGAGACTGACTCTTTGTATGTTTTGGTTTTTCCTTGACAGCCAACGGGCCATGGAAAATTCGTTTGCATTGTGTATGTGTGTGGGCGTGCATGTGTGCGTGCGTGGGTCTGTGCATGTTCTTTTCTTGGTCAAAGAGGGAAAAAACCTTTGAGGTATTTTTTCATAATTCATAAATGTGTCATAGATGCAAGGAAAAGAAATATACAAGGCATAGAGCGTTACACGAACATATATGTCTGTGTTATAAGTGAATTCAGAAGTATCTTCTGCTTGACGTATCCATATGGACATTAGGGTAGCATCTTAAAAAAACAACGAAAGAAGATTATCAGCCTTTTGAAAGTCTTGGAAAGGAGTTTTTATAAATATTTAGAGCAAAAAACAATTTTTATACCCTCAGTCACATGGCTACAGAGGGTATATATCATTTGATATACGGCCAAACCGTGCCACATCGAAATAACGGTTTTAGACCCCAGGTCTATTTGGACCAAATCCATTTCAGGACATTTGGAGTCGATCTAGCGATTTCCTCCCGTCCGTCTGTCTGGCTGGTGTGCACATTAACTCTCGAAGAGAGTATCCGATTTGGTCCAAAATTGGCACATCCTAATATTATTATAAAAACTTAGATCGAGTTCGGAGATGGGCAATATAGGTCCACTCTTCTTGGCACCTCCGCCACAACAAGTTGAATTTTTCAAAGAAAATATTTTATCGCACAGAAAGAGAACTGATCATCCGATTTTGCTCCAAATCTCAATATTGTCATGTGAGAAAATGGACAAAATCGGTCCACTCCATCAAGTACCTTTTCCACAAAGGGTTAAAATTTTGAAAAGTTACAACTCAATATAAAATGTGAAGAAAGAAACCGATTGCCTACAAATTACACATTTCACAATCATAATCTATTTATTAACCCAAAGTCTGGTGTAAAGATGAAAATAAAAGGTCCACTACTTCTTGTACCTCCACCACAAAGGTCAATATGGGATATGATATATGAATATGGGATATATCGGCGTACAATCAATAAAAAATTGTACTAGCGTTTGTAGTACTTATTTCCAAAAATACTTCCAAATTTCAGGACTCCAGCTCTATAGACTGACCCAAAACCGAATTGTACAAAATTTTGTACCATTTAATACACATATGTACGAATTCTCAAAAGTTTGTACATAACCCAATCCAAAACTTCAACAGTAATCCTAATTCCAAATTTCAGGACTCCAGCTCTATCAGTGTACACAAATTCATATTGTACCGTCAGTAATGTTAATTTAAAATTTCAGCGTCCCAGCTCCATCCGTTCCTCCAAATTTAGTACCATTTCTATAAACTTCCGAGACTACCCCCTTACATCGACCCTACTCCCCAACCAGAATTCCCATTTCATGTTTATACCCTTAACCTTCACTTGAAACGAAATAGTACCAATTGTAATACATTTTAGTACTTTTCGTATACTTATAGTTCGAATTTTTACATCCATCATACACTCCATCAAAGACCTGTATTCAAAATTTAAGATTCTAGCTCTACTGGTTTGTCAAAAACCAAAAAGAGTACCATTTTTCCAAAAACCTAGACCTAGAAAATCTTTCAAAGGTCTTCACCAATAATCATTTTTGAAAATTTCTCCACCGACGAAATTCCCAAGATCGCAGGTGACCGTGGTGGAATATTGACAAGCGAGGAAGGTCAGGAATTACGTCTTTGTGTTCGGGTGACGCTGGACTTCGATATGTTGACGATTTAATTGGTTGGAATGTTGATGTCTAGATCTTCGGTACATTTGTCTTCTAGACCGGGAGCAGCCGTCCAGGTCGTTCGGGTTCAGCAGCTTGCAAAAGGTATTTTTGGCAGCTGTTTACGTGTTTAGGTCTTTGCAAATGGATAGGAACTCGTTCAGGATGCACGGATTCTGAGGAATCGTAATCCGAAAAGTGTGGAAGAGTGGGAATTTGCCCCCTCTATTTTGGTTACTTTTCGGTGTAAACTTATAATCTGCTGGATTTTCCTCGTATTTATTGAAAAAATCTAACTTTATCACACAGTGTAATTGAATTACTGGACACTCAACTCAATGAGAGCCAGTCTTGATAAAGTTATCCCCAGCTTTCAAAATATTTTCTTTGGTATTTTTAAGGAGCATCATTCATTTTCATTTTTGCAAAAAAAAAAATATTTTTAAGAGCCAAAACACGGATTTTTTGATTGTTTTTGATTTTAAGATTGTTTTTCAAGGACTAAAACAGTCACAAAGCCCGACTCCTTTGCAAACGTTAGCCGGATCAAATTCCGAATATTTGATTAATCACCAACGAAATCGTAATTTTTTTCAAGGACCAACAGACCAATAAACGTGGATTTTTAAATAATTTTTTTCAAGGACCAACAGACCAATAAACGTGGATTTTTTAAATAATTTTTTTCAAGGACCAACAGACCAATAAACGTGGATTTTTTAAATAATTTTTTTCAAGGACCAACAGGCCAATAAACGTGGATTTTTTTAATATTTTTTTAAGGACCAACAGACCAATAAACGTGGATATTTTTAATAATTTTTTTTTAAGGACCAACAGACCAATAAACCTGGATTTTTTAAATAATTTTTTTCAAGGACCAACAGACCAATAAACCTGGATTTTTTAAATAATTTTTTTCAAGGACCAACAGACTAATAAATGTGGATTTTTTAAATAATTTTTTTCAAGGATCAACAGACCAATAAACCTGGATTTTTTAAATATTTTTTTTTTTCAAGGATCAACAGACCAATAAACCTGGATTTTTTAAATAATTTTTTCAAGGACCAACAGACCAATAAACGTGGATTTTTTAAATAATTTTTTTCAAGGACCAACAGATTAATAAACGTGGATTTTTTAAATAATTTTTTTCAAGGACCAACAGACCAATAAACGTGGATTTTTTAAATAATTTTTTTTCAAGGACCAACAGACCAATAAACGTGGATTTTTTAAATCATTTTTTTCAAGGACCAACAGACCAATAAACGTGGATTTTTTAAATATTTTTTTTAAGGACCAACAGACCAATAAACGTGGATTTTTAAATATTTTTTTTAAGGACCAACAGACCAATAAACGTGGATTTTTTAAATAATTTTTTTCAAGCACCAACAGACCAATAAACTTGGATTTTTTAAATAATTTTTTTCAAGGACCAAAAGACCAATAAACGTGGATTTTTTAAATAATTTTTTTCAAGTACCAACAGGCCAATAAACTTGGATTTTTTAAATAATTTTTTTCAAGGACCAACAGACCAATAAACGTGGATTTTTTAAATATTTTTTTTCAAGGACCAACAGACCAATAAACGTGGATTTTTTAAATATTTTTTTTCAAGGACCAACAGACCAATAAACGTGGATTTTTTAAATATTTTTTTTCAAGGACCAACAGACCAATAAACGTGGATTTTTTAAATAATTTTTTTCAAGGACCAACAGACCAATAAACCTGGATTTTTTAAATAATTTTTTTCAAGGATCAACAGACCAATAAACCTGGATTTTTTAAATAATTTTTTCAAGGACCAACAGACCAATAAACGTGGATTTTTTAAATAATTTTTTTCAAGGACCAACAGACCAATAAACGTGGATTTTTTAAATAATTTTTTTCAAGGACCAACAGATTAATAAACGTGGATTTTTTAAATAATTTTTTTCAAGGACCAACAGACCAATAAACGTGGATTTTTTAAATAATTTTTTTCAAGGACCAACAGTCCAATAAACGTGGATTTTTTAAATATTTTTTTCAAGGACCAACAGACCAATAAACGTGGATTTTTTAAATAATTTTTTTCAAGGACCAACAGACCAATAAACGTGGATTTTTTAAATAATTTTTTTTCAAGGACCAATAGACCAATAAACGTGGATTTTTTAAATAATTTTTTTCAAGGACCAACAGATCAATAAACGTGGATTTTTTAAATAACTTTTTTCAAGGACCAACAGACCAATAAACGTGGATTTTTTAAATAACTTTTTTCAAGGACCAACAGACCAATAAACGTGGATTTTTTAAATAATTTTTTTCAAGGACCAACAGACCAATAAACGTGGATTTTTTAAATAACTTTTTTCAAGGACCAACAGACCAATAAACGTGGATTTTTTAAATAACTTTTTTCAAGGACCAACAGACCAATAAACGTGGATTTTTTAAATAATTTTTTTCAAGGACCAACAGACCAATAAACCTGGATTTTTTAAATAACTTTTTTCAAGGACCAACAGACCAATAAACGTGGATTTTTTAAATAACTTTTTTCAAGGACCAACAGACCAATAAACGTGGATTTTTTAAATAATTTTTTTCAAGGACCAACAGACCAATAAACCTGGATTTTTTAAATAATTTTTTTCAAGGACCAACAGACCAATAAACCTGGATTTTTTAAATAATTTTTTTCAAGGACCAACAGACCAATAAACCTGGATTTTTTAAATAATTTTTTTCAAGGACCAACAGACCAATAAACGTGGATTTTTTAAATAATTTTTTTCAAGGACCAAGAGACCAATAAACGTGGATTTTTTAAATAATTTTTTTCAAGGACCAACAGACCAATAAACGTGGACTTTTTTAAATAATTTTTTTCAAGGACCAATAGACCAATAAACGTGGATTTTTTAAATAATTTTTTTCAAGGACCAACAGATCAATAAACGTGGATTTTTTAAATAACTTTTTTCAAGGACCAACAGACCAATAAACGTGGATTTTTTAAATAACTTTTTTCAAGGACCAACAGACCAATAAACGTGGATTTTTTAAATAACTTTTTTCAAGGACCAACAGACCAATAAACGTGGATTTTTTAAATAACTTTTTTCAAGGACCAACAGACCAATAAACGTGGATTTTTTAAATAACTTTTTTCAAGGACCAACAGACCAATAAACGTGGATTTTTTAAATAACTTTTTTCAAGGACCAACAGACCAATAAACGTGGATTTTTTAAATAACTTTTTTAAGGACCAACAGACCAATAAACGTGGATTTTTTAAATAACTTTTTTCAAGGACCAACAAATCAATAAACGTGGATTTTTTAAATAACTTTTTTCAAGGACCAACAGACCAATAAACGTGGATTTTTTAAATAATTTTTTTCAAGGACCAACAGACCAATAAACTTGGATTTTTTAAATAATTTTTTTCAAGGACCAACAGACCAATAAACTTTGATTTTTTAAATAATTTTTTTCAAGGACCAACAGACCAATAAACTTGGATTTTTTAAATAATTTTTTTCAAGGACCAACAGACCAATAAACTTGGATTTTTTAAATAATTTTTTTCAAGGACCAACAGACCAATAAACTTGGATTTTTTAAATAATTTTTTTCAAGGACCAACAGACCAATAAACTATAACCGACTTCGGTTATTTTTTTTCGAGAACCAATAGAGACAAAACCCGGGATTTTGTTAAAGGATGTTTTTCGGGAACTTACAAAGCCTCAATCGTGGAGTTTTTGAAAATATTATTACAAGACCAACGGAGGAGCAATCGCAAAATTTTTAAGTTTTTTAATATTAAGTCTTTCTCAAGGTCTTCTCCCATGAAGAAATTTTGAATATCCCCTCCAATTTTTCTATGCGGATACATTTTGTTAGACACTGTCCAAAAGCCCCCCATTTTAAATCTGTTTCATTGTTTTTGCCAATATTTGCTTGTCCTGTTAAGATTTTTTTCAGGGACAAAGTGCAGTTTTTAAGATTGTTTTTCAAGGATTAAAACAGTCACAAAGCCCAACTTCTTTGCAAATTCCGAATATTTGTTTAATCACCAACGAAGTCGTGTCTAGAATTGATCGATCAATCAGCTGTTAATATTTTTTTCGAGGACCAATAGAAACAAAACCCGGGATTTTGTTAAAGGATGTTTTTCGGGGACTAACAGAGCCTCAATCGTGGACTTTTCGAAAATATTATTACAAGACCAACTGAGGCGTAATCGTAGAATTTTTAAGTATTAAGTCTTTCTCAAGGTCTTCTCCCATGAAGAAATTTTAACAAGTAAGCAAAGGCTATAGTCGTGCGGGGCCGACCATGTGATACCCTACAACACTACAATATGTAAAAATCCCCCTTACGTCCAAATCTATTTTGGAAAAATGTTTCTGTTTTTGGTTCATTTGAACCCCCAAATATTTTGCGATCATCTCAAATGCAAAAAAATGCAATAGGCCCCTCTGTATCTCAAATTTAAACTCATCTATATGATTTGCTTGTATACGATATGCTGCTATATTTGTCAACGATATCAGCATAAAAAAGCCAGAAGTTCGCCTTTTGTGTATTTCGGATATCGTCTGTAAGTAATGTTAGTATTTTTTCACACATAAGTAGCCCGCTGTCCTAAACTCTAACTTCATGTAAGATTTCGTGTCCTTTGTTTTTTACTTGTGACCTTTATAACGGCTGCAAAATCAGGAAATTTTTTAGTTGTTGGTTCATTTCAACCCCTAAATATAATGCAGACATCTTTGAAAACAATAGGCCTATCCCTTCTGAGCCTATCCCTACCCTTGTGAGAATTTTCGTGAGGATCGGACGATAATTGAAATCTGTATATAATAACCCCAACCTGTGTTGTAAGGTGAAAAACAATTTTATATTTTGTAATATTTATATTTTCAATATTATAAGTCAAATTGAAAAAATCGCATGAGACAAAAAATATGAAAAAATAAAAAAATGTCACAAAAGACGACAAAATCTATATTAACATCATTATTGATACCTTTTTATGCGATTTTTTTAGGTTTTATTCCTTTATGTCAAGAGAGCATTCTGAATTGACAAAATTTGTCAAAATCGGTCTAGCCATTCTTGAGATATAAGCATTCTAACTAACATCCCCTTCCTTTGTATATACACATTGTATATATTTCCCTATATACTATCGGCATCTACGTAACGGTCAGAATTGACCTGTTCGTCTATTTGTGATTTCGTCGGGATTAAAAATATTCACGGTTTAATGGAAAATTTGACTTTTATTTAACACAAATGTTGTGGCCTATTTCACCCACTAAATATTACCCGCCCTAAGCTCTAGCCCCATGCTAACTTCCGCTTTGATTGGTCTATAATTGCGACCTGTAGATCAACTGCAAAATCAGGAATGTTTTCAGTTTTTGGTCCATTTCAACCCCTAAATATTATGCGATTATCTCCAAAAGAAATAGGGTTCTATTCTAACCCTAGCCCCACCATTCTAAATTTCGTGAAGATCGGCCCATAATTGCGACCTGTAGCGTGATTACAAATTAACATGGACAGACGGACGGACGGACATACATAGCTAGATCGACTCAGCTAGGCGAGCTAGGAAGATCCATATATACTTTCCTATGTGGGAAACCAATATTTCGAGGAGTTACATAATTTTTGGCCCAATCAAACTTATAAAAACGTTTACTTATTGGAATCATCTGCATCATTGGAGTATCTAATAAAACATTTCAAAATTGTATGGTCTTTAATGAAGGGCGTAAGGGTATTATGTCTTTCTTTGTAACATGGAGAAGAAAGCCAAATAGCCAAATAATTACTTTTGAGGATCTTCATAGAATCACTTTCTGAGTCGACTTAAGCATATCAGTCCGTCAATCCGTCCGTCTGTCCATGTATTCTTGTGAAGAAACTGCAGGTCGCATTTATTATCCGATTGAGATGAAATTTTCCAAACACGATTTTTTTTAGCCCAAGAACGAACCCTATTGAAATTGGTGAGAATCAGTTCAAATTTAGATATAGCTCCCATATATTTTTTTACCGATTGCCAATATCAATCCAAATGACCTGAATTTTGGCACATCCAACCGAATTGAGTATAGAAGAAAGTACATCAAATTTGATGAAAATAGGTTCATATATGGCTATAGCTCCCATATACAGGGTGAGAAAAAACAAGTTAAAAAGCAGTAAGTTCGGCCGGGCCGAACTTTGAATACCCTCCACCATTTGGAACGAATTTGGAAATTAAAAAAAAAAAATAAAATCCGTTATATTGGTGTCTATACGACGTGGACCTACATAGGCATTGTTTGCCATTAGCCATTACCATATTCAAATTCGAAACTTGAAATAAGCGGTGAATAATGTAGCTAAAATCATCAAAATATCGTATATAAGGAGATACCATTATATCGGAGCTGTGCGAAGACCTATACCAGCATAGACAATTTTCTGTCACAGACTATAGCATCCATTACTAACGTCAAATACGGTATATCAAACAATTTCGTTGGGTATTGTACCTAAACTCGTCAAAATACCCAGATAATTTTCTGTCATGGGCTGTAGTATCCATTTCGAACTTGGAAAACCAAAGTTGAAACAATTCCGGTGAATAATGTCGTTAAAATCATCAATATACCGAATATCGGGAGGTACCGTTATGGGGGGGGGGAATGTAAATTAACAGGTGTGCAAAATTTTAGCCTTCTATCTCAATTCGTTCGAAGACAGGGTATAAATACCGCCTCCAATGAACAATTTTTCTATGCGGATACATTTTGTTAGACACTGTCCCAAAGCGCCCATTTTAAATCTGTTTCATTGTTTTTGCCAATATTTGCTTGTCCTGTAAAGATTTTATCCCATAAATACACACATGAGAAATTACATGTACAGGTACATACACATACACATGTATAAATCTGCAAGTGTTTAGAGCGTGCTGGTCGTAGATTTTGTTTCTTAAATTTGTGTTACTACGATCGGAGCACGTGTGAGGTCCATTGGTCAGGACAAGACAAGAGATGAGATGAGATGGGATGTTGGTGTTGCACATGCACACACGTACATATACACATGTAATTGTTTGGACATCTGGGCAATGGGAGCATTCATGTGGAGCTGGTATGTTGTTGCTGTGTTGCTTTTGTTGAGCTGCTGTTGTTTTTGTTATACTCTTAGTTGTATTGTGCAATCTGTTGTGTAAGAACACTTTTGGTTTTTTGTTTTGCAATTCCCCTTAGCTCGTCGTAGTAGTTAGAATTTGAGTTGGTATTTTTGTACACATATATTTTCTCCGTTTTCCTTTTGAATGGCAGTCTCCTACTTTTACTCATGCGACTTACTCCCCGGCAGGACTCGTGTGTGTGTTTTGATTTTTATGTTCTTTTTTTCTCCTCATGTGGCCATAAATAATTTGTTATTTGTATATGGACTTTAAGGCAAAATCCAGAAGCTGGAGACCACTTAAAGTTTTGAAAAATGCTTCCAGGACTTTGTTCGTTTGTTTGCTAAGCAGAAAACAAAAGTTAACTTTGCACCAACAAAAGTAACAACACTTACTTTGGGAACTTTTGTTGTGATTTCATTGTTTTTGTTTTTGGGCATTAAAGACTTACTTAGTTTTTGTTGTTGTTGTCCTTTCCTGTTCGAAAGGACAAACGAGACATGTGAAACATGTTGTCGTAGTTCATCATTAAATGGACAAAAGATTATGGGGCCGCCGCCCAAAGGTACGGAAGCCAGTTTCTTTCACATACACGTGAACACACACACACCTGCCTGGCCTTCTTTTTGGGTCAAACAGAATAAACAACAACGATGATAGATGTTGTTATCCAAGCCATTTAATTGGCTACTTTTTTAATGAAGACGACGAAGAAGCAATTTTAGAGTTTGTCTAAGAGGCTTTTAACTTCCGTGTTGATGAGAGAAGGTGATGTATTTCTCGAATATGGGTCACATACACTTATAAGCAAGGTAGTTCATATTATAATTTAGAGATTTAAAAAAGGTGAAAGAAAATTTCAGGAAATAGAAGACTTATTGGAGGTCTTCTTTATATAGAAGAGCTTTCAGAGGTCTTCTATACACAAAAGTCTGTCTGGAAGTCTTCTAGGCACAGAAGACCTTCTGGAGGTCTTTAAAACACAGAAGTTCTTCTTGAAGTCTTCTAGGTAAAGAAGATCTTCTGGAGGTCTTCTAGACACAAAAGAACCTTCTGGAGGTGTTCTATACAAAGAAGGCTTTCTGAAGGAAGAAGAAGAAGGCAAAAAAGGCTTTCTCCTATACCCAGAAGTCCTTCCGGAGGTTTTTTATACACAGAAGACCTTCTGGAGGTATTTTAGGCACAAAGGAACTTCTGGAGGACTTCTAGACACAGAATACCTTCTGAATGTCTTCTAGGCACAGAAGACTTTTTGAAGGTCTTCTAGACACAAAGGAACTTGTGATTGTCTTCTAGGAACAAAATACTTTCTGGAGGTCTTCTAGACACAGGAGATGTTCGGAAGGTCTTCTAGGCAGAGAAGAGGTCTTCTAGGCACAAAGTAACTTCAGGAGGTTTTCTAGGCACAAAGGAACTTCTGGAGGACTTCTAGACACAGAATACCTTCTGGATGTCTTCTAGGCACAGAAAACCTTTTGAAGGTCTTCTAGACACAAAAGAACTTCCGAATGTCTTCTAGGCACAAAATACCTTCTGGAGGTCTTCTAGATACAGAAGATGTTCGGAAGGTCTTCTAGGCACAGAAGAGGTCTTCTAGGCACAAAGTAACTTCTGGAGGCTCTCTTTACATAAAACACCTTCTGGAGGTTTTCTAGGCACAGAAGACCCTCTGAAAGTAGGTACAGAAGATCTTCTGGAGGTCTTCTAGACACAGAAGACCCTCTACAGACCCTTTATGCGCAGAAGATCCTCTAGAAGTTCTCTATACACAGAAGACCTTTAGGAGGTCCTCTATACATAGAAAACCTTCTTCTTTAGATAT
This sequence comes from Musca domestica, assembly GCF_030504385.1. Classification (NCBI taxonomy): domain Eukaryota; kingdom Metazoa; phylum Arthropoda; class Insecta; order Diptera; family Muscidae; genus Musca; species Musca domestica. Next base: position 1,089,762 of record NW_026712162.1, on the reverse strand, counting down.
TCTATGCACAGAAGACCCTCTGAAAGTAGATACAGAAGATCTTCTGGAGGTCTTCTAGACACAGAAGACCCTCTACAGGTCCTTTATGCGCAGAAGATCCTCTAGAGGTGCTCTATACACAGAAGACCTTTAGGAGGTCCTCTATACATAGAAAACCTTCTTCCTAGGTATTCTATGCACAGAAGACCCTCTGAAAGTAGATACAGAAGATCTTCTGGAGCTCTTCTAGACACAGAAGACCCTCTACAGGTCCTTTATGCGCAGAAGATCCTCTAGAGGTGCTCTATACACAGAAGACCTTTAGGAGGTCCTCTATACATAGAAAACCTTCTTCCTAGGTATTCTATGCACAGAAGACCCTCTGAAAGTAGATACAGAAGATCTTCTGGAGCTCTTCTAGACACAGAAGACCCTCTACAGGTCCTTTATGCGCAGAAGATCCTCTAGAGGTGCTCTATACACAGAAGACCTTTAGGAGGTCCTCTATACATAGAAAACCTTCTTCTTTAGGTATTCTATGCACAAAAGACTGGACCTTCTATACACAGAAGACCTTCTAGTGGTATTCTATACACAGAATAGCTTCTGGAGGTCTTCTATATATAGAAGACGTTGTCGGGGTCTGTTTGCATCGATAACCTTATGGAGGCCTTTTAGATATCTTCTATACTCGGAAGACGTATAGGGGTCCTCTATACACAAAAGACGTTCTGCAGGGGTCTTATACATAGAAATCTTCTGAAGGTCGCAGAAGTTGTTCTAAAAAACCCCAAAGAAGAGTTTCTAGCGGCCCCCTGGAAATAGAAGACCCTATAGGGGTATTTAGTTAAAGAAGACCGTATTATGATTTGCTTTCTAGAAATAGAAGACCTTCTGGGTGTCTACTAGTCAAAAAAAAAACTCTTCATTGTCTTCGAGCGATAGAAGATCTCTTGATTTTCTAGACCTTCTTGTTTTTCTGATGGTATTCCAAGGATAAAAGGTAGTCTTCTCGACATAGACCCTTTGATAGTCTTCTAGGAATAAAAACCCTTAGATGAAGAGGACCTTCTACGTTTAATAAAAAATAAATTATTTATTCCAATACATTAAAAAAAATTTATTTATTCAAAATTCCAAAAATTATGAAATCTTCATATTTTCATTTGTTCAAAAGTTCGTTTTTTTTTTCCTCTATTCCTTGCATTGTCAGAAAACTTTGCATAAACGACAATAGCTGTTCATATTTTGAATTTTCTTCTTTTTCTTTTTAAGGAAATCACAAGTGAAATATTTAACAGCACGAAGTTGAGAAAGAAAACTACAAGTTTTTTTCAGCACTTCCGTGTGGTTTTTTTCCTTTTGGATTTTCTTTTAAAAACTTAACGACGACATTCTGATAAAAAAAATACTAAAGTTTAGTTAAGAAAGTTGTCAACAGGAGTTTCAGGGTTTTTTTTCGTTCTGAAAGCACCAATCATAGGTAAATCGGGAAGAAGGAAAATGAAAACTTTTGTGTGGCGAAAAAAACTTTGTTTGTCTGCGTGTGTTTGGAAAATGTCTTTTTCGTTGATATTAAAATACAATGACAATGATTGCACAAATTACAAAATTTACATTCATTTAAAAAAATTAATTTTTATTCCCTCCACCATACTATGGAGGGTATATTAACTTTGTCATTCCGTTTCTAACTCCTCGAAATACTAATGTCAGACCCAACAAAGTATATATATTCTTGATCAGCGTAAAATTCTAAGTCGATTTAGCGATGTCCGTCTGTCTGTCTGTCCGTCTGTCTGTCTGTCCGTCTGTCTGTCTGTCTGTCCGTCTGTCTGTCTGTTGTAATCACCTTTCGAATGAATTGAGATAGATGGCTAAAATTTTGCACACATGTTTATTTTTCCAGTAGGCAGCTTAAGTTCGTAAATGGGCCATGTAGGTCCACGTTTTCATATAGCCCCCATATAACGGTACCTCCCTATATTCGGTATTTTGATGATTTTAGGGACATTTTTCACCGGCATTGTTTCAAATTTGGTATTTCAAGTTCAAAATGGATACTACACCCTAAGACAGAAAATTGTCTGTGCAAGTCCACGTCTTCGTATAGCCCCCATATAACGGTACCTCCCGATATTCGGTATTTTGATGATTTTAACGACATTATTCACGGGAATTTTTTCAAATTTGGTATTTGAAGTTCGTTATAGGAACTACAGTCTGTGACAGAAAATTGTCTGTGCGGGTGCAGGTCTTCGTATAGGCCCCGTATATCAGTACCTCCCTATATTCGGTATTTTGATGATTTTAGCGACATTATTCACCGGAATTGTTTCAAAATTGGTATTTGAAGTTCGTAATGAATACTTAAGTCTAAGATAGAAAATTGTCTGTGCAAGTCCATGTCTTCGTATAGCCCCCATATAACGGTACCTCCCGATATTCGGTATTTTGATGATTTTAACGACATTATTCACGGGAATTTTTTTCAAATTTGGTATTTGAAGTTCGTTATAGGAACTACAGTCTGTGACAGAAAATTGTCTGTGCGGGTGCAGGTCTTCATATAGGCCCCGTATATCAGTACCTCCCTATATTCGGTATTTTGATGATTTTAGCGACATTATTCACCGGAATTGTTTCAAAATTGGTATTTGAAGTTCGTAATGAATACTTAAGTCTAAGATAGAAAATTGTCTGTGCAAGTCCATGTCTTCGTATAGCCCCCATATAACGGTACCTCCCGATATTCGGTATTTTGATGATTTTAACGACATTATTCACGGGAATTTTTTCAAATTTGGTATTTGAAGTTCGTTATAGGAACTACAGTCTGTGACAGAAAATTGTCTGTGCGGGTGCAGGTCTTCATATAGGCCCCGTATATCAGTTCCTCCCTATATTCGGTATTTTGATGATTTTAGCGACATTATTCACCGGAATTGTTTCAAAATTGGTATTTGAAGTTCGTAATGAATACTTAAGTCTAAGATAGAAAATTGTCTGTGCAAGTCCATGTCTTCGTATAGCCCCCATATAACGGTACCTCCCGATATTCGGTATTTTGATGATTTTAACGACATTATTCACGGGAATTTTTTCAAATTTGGTATTTGAAGTTCGTTATAGGAACTACAGTCTGTGACAGAAAATTGTCTGTGCGGGTGCAGGTCTTCATATAGGCCCCGTATATCAGTACCTCCCTATATTCGGTATTTTGATGATTTTAGCGACATTATTCACCGGAATTGTTTCAAAATTGGTATATGAAGTTCGTAATGAATACTTAAGTCTAAGATAGAAAATTGTCTGTGCAAGTCCATGTCTTCGTATAGCCCCCATATAACGGTACCTCCCGATATTCGGTATTTTGATGATTTTAACGACATTTTTCACCGGAATTGTTTCAAAATTGGTATTTGAAGTTCATAATGAATACTACAGTCTGTAACTGAAAATTGTCTGTGTGGGTCCAGGTCTTCGTATAGGCCCCATATATCAGTACCTCCCCATATTCGGTATTTTGACGATTTTAGGTACAATACCCACCGAAATTGTTTGAAATGTGGTATTTGAAGTTCGTAATGGATGCTACAGCCTGTGACAGAAAATTGTCTATGCTGGTCCAGGACTTTGCACAGCTCCAATTTAACGGCACCTCCTTATATACGATATTTTAATGATTTTAGCTACATTATTCACCGTTTATTTCAAGTTTCCACTTTGAATATGGTTATGGCTTATGACAAACAATGCCTATGTATGTCCACGTCGTATAGACCCCAATATAACGGCTATATTCGGTATTTTTAAAATTTTAACAGAATTTTTTAAGGATTTTATTTTTTAAAAATTTCCAAATTCGTTGCAAATAGTGGAGGGTATTAAAAGTTAGGCCCGGTCGAACTTAGTGCTTTTTAACTTGTTACTGATTTATTTTGCTTTTAAAAAGCTATAAATTGAAAACATAAATTAGGTTTTTTTTTTGAGGAGTAAATTAACTCCCAGGAGAAATGTCATTACAGTGGCTATCATAAAATTTCGAAAATTATGTTTTAATTAAAGACCCCAAGGTATTTATGAATACCCAAATTATGTGAAATGCTATAAAAAGGAAATGAACTCCGGGGGAAGACCGACCACTTTAATATCTTTTAAGATGCCTAAGAGCTCTTTAAGTCTTCACAAAAATGCAAATGAAAATAAAAACGTTTTGATTGCCCTCTTTAAGTCACCAGGGTTCATTGAGAGATGAGAAGAGCTTGAGATGGTTAACTATTTCCAGTATACATTCCATAATTGTTGTATTTTTTTTAGTTTTATTTTTTCTTTTCAAATAAATTGTGTTTCAATCAAAGGTTGAAAATATTTCCCCCAACTTTGCAAAATATGGATTTTTAACTTGTGGTGTGCAAAGATTATAGCTGAAGAATTTTATGAATGTTTATAAATAAAAACCAGTAAAGAAAGTCTTAAAGTTGGGCCGACTTTATGATATCCTACACCACTTTGCTAATTTAGTAGAGCTCCGCATAACAATTAAACGTTTTTATGGGAGAATTCAATCACACATGCTATGATTATAATTACAATTTAATGTTGAAAGGATTAAATATGCCGAAGCATTTGTATCTTTTAAATTCGGACATGTATTGCACATTTGGTGCACAATTAATTTGAAATTGGATAAAGATATATATGGGACCTATATCTAAATCGGAACCGATCTCGATAAAATTTGGCAAACATATTTCTGAGCTGTATTTGATATATTTCCCTGAATATCGTTGTTAACGGAGTGCATATTACGGCTGTGGGTAACAAATATAACAAATCGGATGAACAGTATATATGAGAGCTATAGCTATATCTGAATTGATCTTCATCAAATTTGACATACTACCTTCTAGACTCAATTCGGTCGTAGGTGCCAAATTCCATCCCATTTGGACAAATATTAGACGTTTGGTGTACAATAAAAAGTAAATCGGACAAAGTTATATGTGGGAGCTATATCCAAATCTGAACCGATCTCGATAAAATTTAGCAAATGTATTTCTGAGCTGTATTTAATATATTTCCCCAAATATTGTTGATACAGAGTGGATATTAGGGCTGCGGGGGACAAAAATAACAAATCGGATAAACAATATATATGGGAGCTATAGCTATATTTGAACCGATTTCGATCAAATTTGGCTTACTTATTTTCAGGCCTAGTTTGGTTGTATGTGCCAAATTCCATACTATTCGGGCTGATATTACACGTTTGGTGCACAAATCGGACGAAGATATATATGGGAGCTATATCTAAGTTTTTACCGATTATCTCCAATTTCAATTGGGGTTGTCCTTGGGCCAAACAAATGATTTGTGCAAAATTTCATCTCAATCGAATAATAAATGCGACCTGAATTTTGTTCACAAAAATACATGGACAGACGAACATGCATAAATCGACTCAGAAAGTGATTCTATGCAGATCATCAAAAGTAGCTATGGGTCTATCTCGTTTCTTTTTGCCTGTTACAAACAAATGCACAAAGACATAATACCCTGACCACCTTGTGGTGTAGGGCATAAAGATAAAAACGACAAAAGCACTTTCTATTTTTTTTTACAATTTTCGTAAAGTGATTTAAAATGCTGTTATTTGTTTTCGCTTGAAATTATTTGCATAACTAAATTTGTAAATTTTTATAGCCACTTTTTTTGATGGTTATGCAACATTACAAGGCAGTTTGATTTATGGCTTAAAATATGGGCATGTTTTTATGTATTTTGTAGACTGAGAGATTATGTCTTTATATACGATTTTAAATATTAAATATAATATTTTATCTAGGAGCTATAGAATGCGCCTTAAAAATTTGAAAGCTTGTGGTTTATCGTCTGGAGAGGAAAATTTTCAATTCGGAGTGTTGGTTAATGTCAATAGAGTTAAACATAACAAGTAAGCAACGGCTATAGTCGTCCGGGGCCGACTATGTTATACCCTACAACACTAGAAGCCCCCTTATGTCCAAATCCATATTGGAAGATTTCGCTTTTCAAATTAGGATTTTGACTAGGGACATTTGCCCAACATTTATGCACTCCGTCGGGCTGTTAGTTGTTGTAGTCCATTTTATAGCTAAATATAATCCAATGACCATTCAAAATGCTAGAATTCTTCCCTGCCCTTAACTCTCTTTACAGGCGTGTCGATTGGCTTCAATTGTGTGATCGGAAAAACATTTCTGTTTTTGGTTAATTTGAAACCCTAAATATTTTGCAATCATCTCCCAAAGCAAGAAGCCCCTCTGTATCTTCAAATTTGCTTGTGTACGATATTTGGCTATATTCGTCAACGAAATCGGCATAAAAAAGCCAGAAGTTCGCCTTTTGTGTATTTCGGATATCGCCTGTAAGTAATGCTGGTATTTTTTCACACAAAATTAGTGGTCCATTGTACCCGCTGTCCTAAACTCTAACTTTATGCGAGATTTCGTGTCCTTTGGTTTCTATTTGTGATCTTTATAACGGATGCAAAATCAGGAAAATTTTTAGTTGTTGGTCCATTCCAACCCACTAATATATTGCGGACATCTTTGAAAACAATAAGCCTAGCCCTTCTGAGCCCAACACTACCCTTGTGAAAATTTTCTTGAGGATCCCCAACGTGTGTTGTAAGGTGAAAAAAATTACAAAATATTAAAAGTCAAATTGAAAAAATCGCATGCAATAAAAAATATGAAAAAATAAAAAAAATGTCACAAAATACTACAAAATCTATATTTACATCATTATTGACATATTTTTCCGAGATTTTTTTAGAATTTATACTTTTTTGTCAAGAGGGCATTCTGAATCGGTCCAGCTATTCTTGAAATATAAGCATTCTAACTAACATACCCTGCCTTTGTATATACACATTGTATATATTTCGCTATATATCCGATATATTTACTATCGGCATCTACGTAACGGTGGGAATTGACCTGTTCGTCTATTTGTGATTTCGCCGGGATTAAAAATATTCGCGGTTTAATGGAAAATTTGACATTTATTTAACACAAATATTGTGGCCTATTTCACCCACTAAATATTACCCGATGACCCGATGACAAAATTGGAAGGCTTCTGCCCAGCCCTAAGCTCTAACCCCATGCTAACTTCCGCGTCGATTGGTCTATAATTGCGACCTGTAGAGCAACTGCAAAATCAGGAATTTTTTCAGTTTTTGGTCCATTGCAATCCCTAAATATTATGCCATCATCTCCAAAAGGAATAGGGTTCTATTCTGGCCCTAGCCCCACCTCCATTCTAAATTTCGTGAAGATCGGGCCATAATTGCGACCTGTAGAGTGATTACAAATTAACATGGACAGACGGACGGACGGACGGACATACAAAGCTAGATCGACTCAGCTCGGCGAGATAGGAAGATCCATATATACTTTCCTATGAGGGAGATCAATATTTCGTGGTGTTACATAATTTTTGGCCCAATCAACCTTATAATACCCCCAACACATAGGGTTGGTTGTAGGGTATAAAAATTGTATCACATTTTACGAAAACAAACTAAAAAGTATCAATAGGTTTTGCCGACAGATGTATAGCCTCCGCCAATGTTCGATTGCTTAAATATAGTTTGATATCTGTTATGATTATTCAAATTGTTGACCCTCTATGGAGTTGGTTCCGAAGGAAAGGGCCAAAATTGCCCATTTCGTATTGAAACTCTTTGAGCGTTTCGTTTTTCAAATTTTGAACCCTATGTGGGGGAGGTACCAGAAGAAATGATCCGATATCTACCATCTTTATAATTGATCTTGTGCTCATCAAAATATTGAGATATACCAAGTCTGAATGGAATCGGATGTTAATTTCGCGTTTTATGAGCTTCATGGATATTTAAAATATTGACCCATCGTTTGGGAGGTACCAGATAGAGTGGATCGATATATCCCACCTTCACAGCAGATATTGTTTTGGTAAACATAATAGGATGTGTGAAATATGAAGAGAACCGGATGCTTATTTGGAATTTTATTATCGTTTTGAATATTCAAAACTTTAACCTTTTGTGGGGAAGGTACCAGAAGAAATGGTCCGATCTCTACCATCTTTATAACAGATCTTGTGTTGATAGACATTATTATTAATTTCGCGTTTTATGAGCTTCTTGGGTATTCAACATTTGGTCCCCTGTGGCACAGATCTAGTACTGATCTAGTACTGCTGCAAATATTAGAATTTGCAAAATTGAGGCAATTTTTTTTTTTTTTTTTTTTTTTTTGAACTTTTTAAACTTTTGATGTGGAGGTGCCAGAAGCAGTGGAACGGTATTACCCATCTCCTAACTCGATCTAACTTTGACAATAAAATTACGATATACCAAGTTTGGACCAAATACTCTCTTCGGGAGTTATCGTACCACCAGCCAGCCAGACAGACAGACTATCGGGCGGACGGACATCGCTAGATCGACTCCAAATGTCCTGAAACGGGTTTGGTGCAAAGAGAACTAGGGTTTAAAACGTTATTTCGATGAGGCACGTTTTGGCCGTATCAAATGATACATATTTTTTGTTGCTTTTTACACATGTCTTTGAACGAAGATCAGGATTGTGTTATCTATCAGACTAGCAAATGCCCGCTTAGTCAGCGAAAAATCCACCTTAAAACTTTGAAATTCCTTCCAACAATTCCTGTTAACCTGTTTTAGTACTCAAAATGCATAGAAGACCGTCTGGGGTCTTCTACACACGGAAGGCCTTCTGGAGGTCTTCTATACAAAACGGAGCTCCTTTAATTGTTTTATACAGAGAAAACTGTCTTAAGGTCTTCATTACATAGAAGACTTTCTGAAGGTCTTCTCTACATAGAAGACCTTCTGGAGATCGTCTTTTTATAGAAGACCTTCCGGAAGCCGTCTTTTTATAGAAGACCTTTTTGATGCCGTATATTATACAGAAGACCTTCCGTCTTCTTCACATACAAGACTTTTACACAGGAGACCTTCTGGATGTCTTCTTTGCTCCAGAGACCTTCTGGAGGTCTTCTTTACTCCAGAGACCTTTTGGAGGTCTGCAATACACTGAAGAGCTTTTGGAGGTTTTCTGTATACATATTTTGACAAAAAATTGTACAAAATTTCCTAGGCTGTACTATATTTTCAGACTTTCAAGGTTTTATATATCACTGAATATTTTCCTTTTTTTAGAAAGTGCAAGAAAATGTTTACCAGGAAATGCACCAAAAAATATTCAAAATTTAAAAATTAAAATTTTCATTTTGAAGTTTGCCGAAGAGGATATTAGTAAAAATTTCGGAATTTCAGCTCTATCCCTTTACCTAATATCAAATCGTGTAACATTAAGTACGCACATCCAAACAATCTACATCTCTCCATCCTAAACACCAACAGTGATCCAAAATTAGTACCATTTAGAACTTTTCGAACAATTACAGTACGCATTTGCAAAACCACCACCAGATGCCAAAAGAGACCTCAATATATAATTTCGGGTTTCCATCTCTAAACATTCCCTCAATCCCAAAGTTAGTACCACTTAGTACTTTACGGAAAATTATAAAAGGCATTTTCAAAACAATCTCCATATCTCAACATCTGATACCAACAGTTACATCTATATCAAATTTCACAATTTCAGCTCTTTTATTTCCCCATTACCAAATTTAGTACCATTTTGTACAATAGTACTATTTAGTACTTATCGTATAATTATAGTACCTATTTTTAAAACAATATCCATATCGTTCACAAATAGTGACATCCATATCAAGTTTCATGATATCAACTTTTACTGGCCTTTTTAGTACTTTTTGTGCAATTATAGTACACATTTCCAACACCACCTTCATATCTCAATTTCAGATACCAACTGAGGTCTCTATAACAAATTTCGGGATCACAGATCTTTCCTTCACCCAATATTCGGTTTAGTACGTTTTTTACTTTTTTTAGTACTTTTCGTACACTTATAGTAAACATTTCTAAAACCACCTACATATCTCAATTCCTGATACCAACAGAGACCTCAATATCTAATTTGAGGAATCCCTTCACTCAATACCAAATTTAGTACCTTTTACTACTTTTCGTATGAATGTACAACGCATTTCCAAACCACCGCCAAATCTCAAATACAGATATTATCTGTAATCTAAATATCAAATTTCAGAATTTTATCGCTATCCCTTCACCCTATACTAAATTTAGTACTTTACAATTATCGAACACATTTCCAAAACCACCTTCATATCTCAATTCCGTATACCAACAAAGTCCTCAATATTAAAATTGAGAATTTCAGCTCTACTCTTTCACCCAATACTAAATGTAGTACTATTTACTATTTTTCGTACAATTATAGTACAAACTTTCAAAACCCCCACTATATTTGACATCTAGATACAAACAAAGACCTCAATACCAACTTTCGGCATTCAAGCTCTATCTATTCACCCAGTACCAAATATAGTTCTATTAAGTACTTTTCGTACTATTATAGAACACATTTCAAAAAACACCTCCATATCTAAGTTTCAGATACCAACAGAGACCTCAAGATCCAGTTTGAGAATTCCAAGCCTATCCCTTAACCCAATACCGAATTTAGTACCATTTAGTACTTTTCATACAAATATTGAACGCATTTCCAAACCACCGCTAAATCTTAAAAACTGATACCCTCAGTAATCTAAATACACCAATTTAAGAATTTTATCGCCATCCCTTCACCCAATGCTAAATTTAGTACCATCTAGTACTATTGGCTCTATTAACGTACTCATTTTCGAAACCACCTCCATATTTTAACCACAGACACCAGCACTGACATAGATATAACATTTCAGGATTTTAGGCCTATCCCTTACCCCAATACCAAATTTAGTACTATTTGGAACTTTTCGTACAAATATAGTACACATTTCCAAAACCACCTCCATAATTCAAATCGTAATGCTAACAGAGAACTCAATATCAAATCTCAGGATTACCGCCCTATCCCTCCACCCTATGCCAAATTTAATATCAGTACCAAATTTAGTGCCATTTTCGTACAATTATTTGACAAGTATTGACGCTTCGCACCATACCAAATATAGTACCTTTCAGTACTTTTCGTATAATTATAAATTAAATTTTGCAAAAATCATTTGTTTGGCCCAAGGATGAACCCTATTGAAATTGGAGATAATCGGGCAAAATTTAGATATAGCTCCCATATATAACTTCGTCCGATTTGCCTTTTATTGTGCACCAAACGTGTAATATCAGCCCGAATAGTATGGAATTTTGCACATATTATTAGGCCTGAAAATAAGTATGCCAAATTTGATCGAAATCGGTTCAGATATACCTATAGCTCCCATATATATTGTTCATCCGATTTGTTATTTTTGTCCTCCGCAGCCGTAATATGCACTCTGTAACAACAATATTTGGGGAAATATATCAAACACAGCTCAGAAATACATTTGCTAAATTTTATCGAGATAGGTTCAGATTTGGATATAGCTCCCACATATAACTTCGTCCGATTTACTTTTTTTTTTGTGCACCAAACGTCTAATATTTGTCCAAATGGGATGAAGTTTGGCACTTACGCCCGAATTGAGTCTAGAAGCTAGTATGTCAAATTTGGTAAAGATCGGTTCAGATATAGCTATAGCTCCCATATATACTGTTCATCCGATTTGTTATATTTGATACCCACAGCCGTAATGTGCACTCCGTATCGACGATATTCAGGGAAATATATCAAATACAGCTCAGAAATATCTTTGCCAAATTTTATCGAGATCGGTTCCGATTTGGTTACAGCTCCCATATACATCTTTATCCGATTTCAAATTAATTGTGCACCAAATGGGCAATACAAGTCCGAATTTAAAAGATACAAATGCTTCGGCGTATTTAGTCCTTTAAATTTTAAATTATAATTATAATCATAGCGTGTATGATTGAATTCTCCCATAAAAACTTTTAATTGTTATGCGGAGCTCTACTAATTTAGCAAAGTGGTGTAGGGTTTCATAATTTCGGCTCCGCCCGACTTTAAGACTTTCTTTACTTGTTATACCCTCCACCATACTATGGAGGGTATATTAATTTTGTCATTCCGTTTGTAACTCCTCGAAATACTCATGTCAGACCCAACAAAGTATATATATTCTTGATCAGCGTAAAATTCTAAGACGATTTAGCCATGTCCGTCTGTCTGTCCGTCTCTCTGTCTGTCTGTTGTAATCACGCTATCTTTCGAACAAATTGAGATAGAAGGCTAAAATTTTGTACACATGTATATTTTGCAAGTAGGCAGGTTCGTAAATGGGCCATGTAGGTCCAAGTTATCATATAGCCCCCATATAACGGTACCTCCCGATATTCGGTATTTTGATGATTTTAGCGACATTATTCAACGGAATTGTTTCAAATTTGGCATTTGAAGTTCGTAATAGATACTACAGCCTAAGACAGAAAATTATCTGTGCAGGTCCACGTCTTCGTATAGCCCCCATATAACGGTACCTCCCGATATTCGGTATTTTGATGATTTTAGCGACATTATTCAACGGAATTGTTTCAAATTTGGCATTTGAAGATCGTAATAGATACTACAGCCTAAGTCAAAACATGAGCCATGTAGATCCACGTCTTCATATAGCCGCCATATAACGGTACCCCCCGATATTCGGTATTTTGATGATTTTAGCGACATTATTTAACGGAATCGTTCCAAATTTGGTATTTGAAGTTCGTAATAGATAGTGCAGCATAATACAGAAAATGGGCCATGTAGGTCCACGTCTTCGTATAGCCCCCATATGCCGTACCCCCGATATTTGGTATTTTGATGATTTTAGTGACAATATTTACCGGGATTGTTTCAAATTTCGCATGTTCGTAATATATACTACAGCCCATGCCAGAAAATTGTCTCTGCAGGTCCAGGTCTTCGTACAGCCCCCATATGACGGTACCCCCTATATTCGGTATTTTTAGCTACATTATATACAGAGTTTTCTTCAAGTTTCGTATTTAAATATTGTAATAACTTATGACAAAAGTTGCCTATGCAGGTCTACGTCGTCGTATAAGCATTCGGTATTTTTAAGATTTTAACAGAATTTTCAACGGATTTTATTATTATTATTATTTTTTTTTGGAAATTGCCAAATTGGTACCAAATGGTGAAGGGTATTAAAAGTTCGGCCCGGCAGAACTTACAGCTTTTTACTTGTTTTTATATGGTTTTGGAGCCTAGGTCCTTTTAGACCAAATACGTTTTACGACATTTGGAATCGATCTAGGGGTGTTCGTCCGTTTGCCTGGCTGGCTCGTACGATAATCGTAATATTATTGGTAAACTTTAATCGAGTTCCAAGGTGGGCAATATCGGTGCCTGGATTATTCCTTCCGGTACCTCCCACACAACGTGTTAAAATTTTTAATAACTCTGGCTCTCATAAAATGCTAAATTATCATTCGATCAGAACTTCATGAGACCATTCTTCCGAATCCGGGCCGAAAAGTGTTAGAAAGTTGTCAAAAAAAAAAATTAGAAATGCGCACCGAATTTCCCATGAATATCCTTGCGGATTCGGCCTGACTTCGGTTCTAAAGCTAAAGCTAAGCTTTCAGACTTTTATCCGAACCTTCGGCCCGACAACAAGTCAACTTTCGGTCAGAAGTCAGCCCGAATACGCATCGGACTTTCGGATCGAAGTCGGATCGAACTCGGACCGTTTGGTCCACTAAGTAGTTGTAAATGCTATTGATATACCAAAATACAGAGATTCTAAACGAATGACAAATTTGATAAAATCTGCCATAGATAACAAAGAACAAATTATGTGTTTATCCGCCTGTCGTTTTCAATTAGTCATTCATGTCATTCAGCGGAATATAATTTGATTTCCCAGGAAAAATTATAACAATCCATGTAATACAATATAAATATTATCTACAAATGATTTATATTTAATTAAATATTTTCAAGCGATTAATGGAGCAGCCACAACAAAAAATAAGTTTTGAAACACAAACTCAATTAGGTGGAGGAATTTGGGTATTTTTCCACATTAGTTTCTATTTTGTGAAAATTCATTTAACTGCTGGCGTTGGCGCTTCTATCAACGTTTTTTGGGTGCTAACAAATCCATATTTATGGCATTCATAAACGGAAAAGCTATGACATGACGGTAGAAGCTTCCTGACTGATGGGTTGAGGGTGTACAAATTTTGAGTCTCGTTATTAAAATTTATAACTTTTTGCATGTAATTCTATAGCTTTGGCCAGTCAGCCAGCCAGCCAGCAAGCTAGCTAGTGGTAGTAAAGAAGTCTACGGGCAGCATGTTTTTTTTTTTCTCTCCTTATGCTGCTTGTAATTCAAGCTTACCGTAAAGTATAAAATGTTGCTGATGATATTACGTTGAAGTTGTATTTCGTATAATGCTGATGTTTTCGTTTTTTTACCTGTAGCTGGTGCCTGGTTGGTTAGCGATAGCAAATGCTGCCATGCCATACCACAATTCACAAGGACGTTCGCCGCTCAGCCTTTATTATCATCACCACCAAGCAAGAACTTGCTTTTGGAAAAGGCAAAAAAACGCGAGCAAATGAATGGAAGCATGGAGTAAAAAAGAGAAAAAACCGAAAAACAGTTGAAACTTCAGCACTTTAGCCAAAAAAATGTTTATGCATTTTTCACATAAGTTTTTCTTTATCGTTCTATTTCCCCAAAGGAAGCGGGAGGGAGCTCACTTTACTATAACCAACAAAATGCGGTTTAATGAACTTTTATGAGCTCTCCATTTCGGGGAAACGTTGCAATCATGAGTTATCTATGAAAGTGTTGTTGGAAAGTTTAAAAAACTGGTATATAAATAAAACCAATGAGAAGTGGATTAAAGAAAAGAAAAAACAATAAAAAATTATTAAAGTCGGGCGAGCCGAACTTTGATTTCCCTCCACAATTTGGAACGAATTTGGAAATTTTCAAAAAAAAAAAAAAAAAACAGTAAAGAAAGTCCTAAAGTCGGGCGGGGCCGATTTTATGATACCCTACACCACTTTGCTAATTTAGTTGAGCTCCACACAACAAGTAAAAGTTTTTATGGGAGAATTCAATCATACACCCTATTATTATAATTATAATTTAAAATTTAAAGGACTAAATACGCCGAAGCATTTGTATCTTCTAAATTCGGACTTGTATTGCCCATTTGGTGCAAAATTAATTCTAAATCAGATAAAGATATATATGGGAGCTAAATCCAAATCTGAACCGATCTCGATAAAATTTGGCAAAGATATTTCTGAGCTGTATTTGATATATTTCCCTGAATATCGTTGTTACGGAGTGCATATTACGTCTGTGGGTAACAAATACAACAAATCGGATGAACAATATATATGGGAGCTATAGCTATATCTGAACCGATCTTCACCAAATTTTGCATACTACCTTCTAGACTCAATTCGGTCGTAAGTGCCAAATTTCATCCCATTTGGGCAAATATTAGACGTTTGGTGCACAATAAAAGGTAAATCGGACGAAGTTATATATGGGAGCTATATCCAAATCTGAACCGATCTCGATAAAATTTAGCAAAGGTATTTCTGAGCTGCATTTGATATATTTCCCCAAATATTGTTGTTACAGAGTACATATTACGGCTGCGGAGGACAAAAATAACAAATCGGATGAACAATATATATGGGAGCTATAGCTATATCTTAACCGATTTCCATCAAATTTGGTATGCTTATTTTTAGGCCTAATTTGGTTGCATGTGCAAAATTCCAAACTATTCGGGCTGATATTACACGTTTGGTGCGCAATAAAAGGCAAATCGGACTAAGATATATATGGGAGCTATATCTAAATTTTTACCGATTATCTCCAATCTCAATAGGGTTCGTCCTTGGGCCAAACAAATGTTGTTTGGAAAATTTCATCTCAATCGGATAATAAATGCGACCTGCATTTTGTTCATAGTGACGGACTGACATGCATAAATCAACTCAGAAAGTGATTCTATGCAGATCATCAAAAGGAACTATGGGTCTATCTCGTTTCCTTTTGCCTGTTACACAAAGACATAATACCCTGACCACCTTGTGGTGTAGGGTATAAAAAAATATAATCCATTAAAAATTCTGTTAAAATCCTAAAAATACCGAATGTAGCCGTTATGTTAGGGTCTAAATCATCAAAATACCGTATATCAGGAGGTACCATTATATGGGGGCTATACGAAGACGTGGAGGTGCATGGACAATTTTCTGTCATAGGCTGTAGTATCCATTTCGAACTTCAAATACCAAATTTGACACATTACCGGCGAATAATGTCGCTTATATCACCAAAATACCGAAAATAGGGAGGTACTTTTACATGGGGGCTATACCAAAACGTGGACTTACATGGCCCATTTTCAATAGCAAAAGTCCTGCAGATATAATATACATTTGAGTAAAATTTGATCAACCTATTTCATTTCGTTCGGAAGCTAGGGTGGTTTCCACAGAAGGATAGACGGACGCACATCGCTAAATTGACATAGAATTGTATGCTGATCAAAAATATATATACTTTGTGGGGTCTAAAATGTATGTTTCGAGGTGTTACAAACGGAATGACAAACTTAATATACCCTCCATACTATGGTGGAGGGTATAAAAACAAAATTTAAAAACGAATGTATTTATATACCCTACACCAATATTTCGAGGAAGTATTGCAAGTGAGTTTAGGTCCAGAGTTAATGAAATTGCACTTCCCGACGAAATCGCACATCTATATATAGGGTGCCTTTCTAAGAGCTTGCAGATTTGAAATTTAAACAAATTAAAACGTATTAGTCGGTTTTGCCGACAGATGTATATCCTCAGCCAATGTCCGATTATTAAAATGTAGTACGACTTCTGTTATGATTATTCAAATTGTTGACCCTCTATGGAGTAGGTTCCGAAGGAATGGGCCAATATTGTCCATTTCGAATTGGACCTAAATAAATATGATATAAATATTGCGACGTACCAGGTTCGGACTATATGGGTTACTTGCTAGACTTTATATGAGACATGTGATAATTTTTTAGAAAACATTAAAATGTGCGTGAGGAGCCAGATATAGTCGACCGAAGTATTCCTTTTTCATACTTCATCTAATACATATACAAATATTGGTATGGCTAAGATTACAAGAAAATCGAACATTTATATTCAATTTTATGCGAAATTATAAATTCCGATAAATTCCATATTCATCTCGGGTTTCTGGTTGAGAGAAATGTAGAGATATAGTAAGTTGCGAAGAATCGCTGGCTTGTTTCGCAAGCTATGTCAGATAAAAGTATTGAAAATTGTGACCATTTGTGGTTTAGCTATCAGAAGGGGTTCGCAGATATATATCATCTTCACAACAGAAATTTGAAGAGAGAGTTAAATGCTTGTTTCGCATTTTCATATCTTGAACCCTATTTGGGGGAGGTACCAGAAGAAATGCTCCGATCTACCTCGTTTATTGAGCTTCATGGATATTCAAAATTTTGACCCATTGTGAACGACCCCTGAACGAGTGGACCGATATATTCATCTTCACAGCATAACTTGTGTTAGTGGAAATAATGGGATGTGTGAAATTTGAAGAGAACCGGTAGAATATTTTGGATTTTATAAATGTTTTGGTTATTCATTTGGGGGAGGTGCCAAAAGGAATGGTCCAATCTCTACCATCTACAACATATCTTGTGTTGATAAAAATATTGAGATGTACCAAGTCTGAATGGAATCGGATGTTAATTTCACATCTTATGAGCTTCATAGATATTCAAAATGTTGAACCTTTGTGGGGGAGGTACCAGAAGGACCGATATACAACGCCATAATTTTACATTTTTTTCCCTTTTTTTGAATGAAATTAATTTTATTGAATAAAAGCAAAATATGTCGGAAAAAGCTGCAAATTTTAGTATAACTTTAGATTTGTTCGAATTGATCACCTTTGGCACAATTTATGGCCTTCAAACGGTCAATGAAACCGTCACACATCGTCCGAATGCTGCTTTGCGGTATTTTGGCCCATTCCCATCGAAGCGCTTGCTTGAGGTGATCGACACTTTGGTATTTTATAGTGCCAACCTTGCTTTCCAAAATACTTGAGACACAATAGTCCAACGGATTGGTATCCGGAGATTTTGGTGGCCATTGTGCGCTGGAAATGAAGCGAGGAACCTCATTTTGTAACCATTCTTAGGTGGCTCGTGCTGAGTCCTTTTGGAATCTCCAAGCTCTGTGGCCAAAATGTTTGCGTGTCCAAGGCTTTAATACACCCTCCAGAATATTTTCGCGATAATATTCAGCATTTATTCTGATGCCACGGTCGATTAATACGAGCAGAGAGCGACCATTGGCTGTTATGGCGTCGCACACACCATCACCATGGACGGCGCTTGAGTTCTGGTGTCCAACCGAAGGTGCACATTTTCAGCTGACCTATTTTGCAAGTAAACACGATCATTTTTTTTTTGTTAAGAAACTGCTGGACAACGAATGTTTTCTCATCGGAGAAAACCAAATTCGGCAGTTCACCACTTTCGGCCAAGCGAAGCAACTCTTTAGCTCTTTTGAGCCTATTTTTTTTTGTTGCGGTGTAAGTTCATGCACGTTTTGGAATTTCAATGGCATTACCCAGAGCTCATTTTTCAATAATTGCTGAATGGAATATTGCCATATGTTCAGATCATATTCCGGCCACTGCGACGGGGGTTTCGATCAAGTCGCTTCTTTACTTTTCGAACCACTTCTGCTGCTGTTGCTGTTTTCTTTCGTCCACTTCCTTGACATCGGGCTACGCTACCAGTATCACGGTAACGAGCGATGGTAGGAGACACAAAAGATTTATTCACATTTTAATGCTGGAATGCTCTAACTAAAGCCCCTTGTGGTTTTCCAACCAAATGTAAAGAAATCACACAATCACGATTGAATTCCATCACGAATAACTTTTTTTCTGGAAAATTCTCACCAAAATGTTTTTGTACGCTTGTAAACAATATAATGAGCTGTCACTGGAATAATTTTAATAGCTGTCGGAGGAGTGGTTTTCAAATGACAGCAGTCTGAAGTTGGTTGCAGCAAAACCTAGATCAGCGCTTCCCGAATTCTAGCTCTATGACATTACCCAATACAATGTATTCAATTCTCAGAACCTGTAAGTGCTTTCAGAACACTGATAATTCGGATTTCAACTATTTAATGAGGTTTGGGACCTGTAGTATAATTTTATTTCAACCTCTATTTAGGCTTCTTCGCGATGTAAATTTTGAAAAACCCTGATACCGTGTCTTCCTCTTCAAGCTCTATTTTCATAATCTATTGAGGTTTTCCTATAATTATGGAAAATTTAATTAGGCGTACCATTTTGTACACCTCTGAAAATTCAGAATTCTACAAAATTTCATTCTACAAAAATGGGTAGTCACAAAACGGCAGATTAAAAAAAATATTTGGACCCTCCTTGGATTATGACCCAAAACATTTCACTACTAGATGTTTCTTCATAGAAACAACCTTGGCCTTAAGGTATATATCTTCTACAAAAAACAATTTCGCTGTGTTACAAACGCAATGCCAAATTTAATGTATCCTCCCTTCCACGGTAAAAAGATTTAATAAAAATGTCAACTGCCAAAGCGTTTTTTTCCTAACAATTCGCTTAGGTTTGTTATGACAGTCCCAGGATAACAATTGTTTTGTTTATCACACATATGCCATATGTATTAACGAACGTATGTACGTACGTTTGTATGCATATATCACTTAAACATACATACATGCACACACACACACACAACCAATGCTGGACGGTTTGTGACATGTGCCATGCCTCCACACTTTGTTTACGTTTCTAAAAGCTCTTGCTCCACAACAACAACAACAACAACAACGACAAAATGTCCTTGAACTTAGTCATTGAAGTGGTTGTTGGATGCCGGAATGACTGACTGAATGACTTTTAAAAATCCCCTCTCGAAAGTAGGATGTTAATTTCCTTTGAAAGCTAACAAAAACTAACTTTTGCAAACAAGAAATAAAACCAAATCATGGGCTAATACTTTAAGGCTTTAACTCAATTCTGGGAAAAGGGGGATTATTGTTGGAAAAATTTCTAGAATTTGATTTATTTCCAATCTGATGGTTATCAAATATGGAATGAAATTTAAATGAAGTCCGTCGCCGATTCGAAGAAGCAAATTGAGGAATAAGCTAAAAAAAATTAATTGGACCCCCTGCCCATTAAACTTGGATTTTTAAATAATTATTTTTCAAGGACCGACAAACCAATAATTGTGTATTTTTAAATAATTTTTTTCAAGGACCCACAGACCAATACACGTGGATTTTTAAATAATTTTTTTTCAAGGACCGACAGACCAATAAACGTGGATTTTTAAATATTTTTTTCTCAAGAACCCACAGACCAATAAACGTGGATTTTTAAATATTTTTTTCTCAAGAACCCACAGACTAATAAACGTGGATTTTTAAATATTTTTTTCTCAAGAACCCACAGACCAATAAACGTGGATTTTTAAATATTTTTTTCTCAAGAACCCACAGACCAATAAACGTGGATTTTTAAATATTTTTTTCTCAAGAACCCACAGACCAATAAACGTGGATTTTTAAATAATTTTTTCTCAAGGACCTACAGACCTATAAACGTGGATTTTTAATTAATTTTTTCTCAAGAACCCACAGACCAATAAACGTGGATTTTTTATAGATTTTTCTCAAGAGCCCACAGACCAATAAACGTGGATTTTTAAATAATTTTTTTTCTCAAGACCAATAAACCTGGATTTTTAAATAATTTTTTTCAAGGACCGACAGACCAATAAAACTGGATTTTTAAATAATTTTTTCTCAAGGACCACAGACCAATAAACGTGGATTTTTTAATAATTTTTTCTCAAGGACCACAGACCTATAAACGTGGATTTTTAAATATTTTTTTCTCAAGCACCCACAGACCTATAAACGTGGATTTTTAAATAATTATTTCTCAAGGACCCACAGACCTATAAACGTGGATTTTTAAATAATTTTTTCTTAAGGACCCACAGACCTATAAACGTGGATTTTTAAATAATTTTTTCTCAAGGACCCAAAGATTTATAAACGTGGATTTTTTAATAATTTTTTCTCAAGGACCCAAAGACCTATAAACGTGGATTTTTCAATAATTTTTTCTCAAGGACCCACAGACCTATAAACGTGGATTTTTTAATAATTTTTTCTCAAGGACCCAAAGATTTATAAACGTGGATTTTTAAATATTTTTTTCTCAAGGACCCACAGACCTATAAACGTGGATTTTTTAATAATTTTTTCTCAAGGACCCAAAGATTTATAAACGTGGATTTTTAAATATTTTTTTCTCAAGAACCCCCAGACCAATAAACGTGGATTTTTAAATAATTTTTTCTCAAGAACCCCCAGACCAATAAACGTGGATTTTTAAATAATTTTTTCTCAAGGACCCAAAGATTTATAAACGTGGATTTTTTAATAATTTTTTCTCAAGGACCCAAAGACCTATAAACGTGGATTTTTCAATAATTTTTTCTCAAGGACCCACAGACCTATAAACGTGGATTTTTTAATAATTTTTTCTCAAGGACCCAAAGATTTATAAACGTGGATTTTTAAATAATTTTTTCTCAAGGACCCAAAGATTTATAAACGTGGATTTTTAAATAATTTTTTCTCAAGAACCCCCAGACCAATAAACGTGGATTTTTAAATAATTTTTTCTCAAGCACCCACAGACCTATAAACGTGGATTTTTAAATAATTTTTTCTCAAGGACCCACAGACCTATAAACGTGGATTTTTAAATAATTTTTTCTCAAGGACCCACAGACCTATAAACGTGGATTTTTAAATAATTTTTTCTCAAGAACCCACAGACCAATAAACGTGGATTTTTAAATAATTTTTTCTTAAGGACCCACATACCTATAAACGTGGATTTTTAAATAATTTTTTCTTAAGGACCCACAGACCTATAAACGTGGATTTTTAAATAATTTTTTCTTAAGGACCCACAGACCTATAAACGTGGATTTTTAAATAATTTTTTCTCAAGAACCCCCAGACCAATAAACGTGGATTTTTAAATAATTTTTTCTCAAGAACCCCCAGACCAATAAACGTGGATTTTTAAATAATTTTTTCTTAAGGACCCACATACCTATAAACGTGGATTTTTAAATAATTTTTTCTTAAGGACCCACAGACCTATAAACGTGGATTTTTAAATAATTTTTTCTTAAGGACCCACAGACCTATAAACGTGGATTTTTAAATAATTTTTTCTCAAGAACCCACAGACCAATAAACGTGGATTTTTTTATAAATTTTTCTCAAGGAACCACAGACCAATAAACGTGGATTTTTTTTTATAAATTTTTCTCAAGGAACCGCAGACCTATAAACTTGGATTTAAAAAAATTTTTCTCAAGGACCCACAGACCTATAAACGTGGGTTTCTCAACGACCACAGACCAACAAACGTGGATTTTTTAATAATTTTATCTCAAGGACCAACAGACCTATAAACGTGGATTGTTAAATAATTTTTTCTCAAGGAACCACAGACCTATAAACGTGGATTTTTAAATAATTTTTTCTCAA
Source organism: Musca domestica (assembly GCF_030504385.1). NCBI lineage: Eukaryota > Metazoa > Arthropoda > Insecta > Diptera > Muscidae > Musca > Musca domestica. Next base: position 1,067,053 of record NW_026712162.1, on the reverse strand, counting down.
GGACCCACAGACCTATAAACGTGGATTGTTAAATAATTTTTTTCTCAAGGACCCACAGACCTATAAACGTGGATTTTTTAATAATTTTTTTTCAAGGACCCACAGACCTATAAACGTGGACTGTTAAATAATTTTTTTCAAGGATTCAAAGACCAATAAACGTGGATTTTTAAATAATTCTTTTCTCAAGGACCCACAGACCTATAAACGTGGATTTTTAAATAATTTTTTTCTCAAGGACCCACGGACCTATAAACGTGGATTTTTTTAATAATTTTTCTCAAGGACCCACATACCAATAAACGTGGATTTTTAAATAATTTTTTTTTTCAAGGACCCACATACCAGTAAACGTGGATTTTTAAATAATTTTTTTTTTTTCAAGGACCCACATACCAGTAAACGTGGATTTTAAAATAATTTGTTCTCAAGAACACACAGACCTATAAACGTGGATTTGTAAATAATTTTTTCTCAAGGACCCACAGACCTATAAACGTGGATTTTTAAATAATTTTTTCTCAAGAACCCACAGACCAATAAACGTGGATTTTTAAATAATTTTTTCTCAAGAACCCACAGACCAATAAACGTGGATTTTTAAATAATTTTTTCTCGAGAACCCACAGACCAATAAACGTGGATTTTTAAATAATTTTTTTTTTCAAGGACCCACATACCAGTAAACGTGGATTTTTAAATAATTTTTTTTTTTCAAGGACCCACATACCAGTAAACGTGGATTTTTAAATAATTTGTTCTCAAGAACACACAGACCTATAAACGTGGATTTGTAAATAATTTTTTCTCAAGGACCCACAGACCTATAAACGTGGATTTTTAAATAATTTTTTCTCAAGAACCCACAGACCAATAAACGTGGATTTTTAAATAATTTTTTCTCAAGAACCCACAGACCAATAAACGTGGATTTTTAAATAATTTTTTCTCAAGAACCCACAGACCAATAAACGTGGATTTTTAAATAATTTTTTCTCAAGAACCCACAGACCAATAAACGTGGATTTTTAAATAATTTTTTCTCAAGAACCCACTGACCAATAAACGTGGATTTTTAAATAATTTTTTCTCAAGAACCCACAGACCAATAAACGTGGATTTTTAAATAATTTTTTCTCAAGAACCCACAGACCAATAAACGTGGATTTTTAAATAATTTTTTCTCAAGAACCCACAGGCCAATAAACGTGGATTTTTAAATAATTTTTTCTCAAGAACCCACAGACCAATAAACGTGGATTTTTAAATAATTTTTTCTCAAGAACCCACAGACCTATAAATCTGGATTTTTAAATAATTTTTTCTCAAGGACCCACAGACCTATAAATCTGGATTTTTAAATAATTTTTTCTCAAGGACCCACAGACCTATAAACGTGGATTTTTAAATAATTCTTTCTCAAGGACCCACATACCTATAAATGTGGATTTTTAAATAATTTTTTTCGCAAGGACCGACAGACCAATAAACGTGGATTTTTAAATAATTTTTTCTCAAGAACCCACAGACCAATAAACGTGGATTTTTTTATTAATTTTTTCTCAAGGACCCACAGACCTATAAACGTGGATTTTTTTATTAATTTTTTTTTCTCAAGAACCCACAGACCAATAAACGTGGATTTTTAAATAATTTTTTCTCAAGGAAAAAATATTTTTCGTTTTTTCAAAATCAAATCAAAATCTTAAACTATTTTGTGTTTGTTTTGATTTTTAACCACTGTTCCCATATGCTTACCTGCTTTTCCTAAAAATCCAGACACTCACGTAGTTTTGATTTGAAAATAACGTCGTACATGATTAAACATTCCATTGCGATGATGTTTTATCCAAGAATATTACTACGTATTAAAATATTATAATATTTACATACCTACACACATTAACTATATATATATCTCATGAAATTTTCATTCAACAGGGCCAAATTTCGTTTTCATATCGAAACATTTTCTCAGTTTAGTTATGCCTTAACCTCTAAATAACGATGGCAACAACAAGAAGACGAAAAGTGACTCTCTCATGGCTGCTTCATGTGTGTGGATTAACCCCATTACGAGCACTCACAACATTTTGCGACCTTATTAAATTGTATACATACTTATAGCATACTTTTAGGCACACGGCACATTTCATGTGTTGCTGTTGCATGTTTCTTTCTCATTTTGTATCTAACCAAATATTCCAGCAACAAATGGAATTGTCGCTCACGGCGGAGAGCAAGTAAACAACATAACATGTCGAAAGTGATGCTAACTGTGCGTGAAGGAAAATCACTAAAATTACATTACTACTTTTGCATTATAAAGCGATTTCAATTAGAAAATTTAAAGATATATAGTTTTTGCCTAAGCAATACCTGTTAAGAATATCCATAGAAAGGCAACTCAGTTAATTCATTTCTGGTATAACTGTGTTATAATTAGTGGTATGCTTGTGGAAAATCCTGAAAGAGTAGATATTTAATTGCAATTTATTTCTTCTAATTTAATTATTTATTATGGGAAATGGTTTTCATACGGACATTGATTAATGACAAGTTCACTATTATGATTTCTGCGCAAAAGAAAGTAGTACTGGGGCTAGATTCTTTTTCTATGAAAATATGAAATGAATATTTCCTTTATAAACTTATTCATTTGACATTTCTTTCCTTTATAAAAGTTTTCATAGAACAAGAATTGAAGCCCTGATGAGAACAAATAAAGTTACAATCTTTTAACCATATTTAAAGGTTTTGTGTGGGATTTGAAAATGAATATATTAACAAGCCATACAAATTATATCTCTGACTTTAATAGTACACATTAAAAATCATAGAATTTTTAAAAAAATTGTAATACAGTGTGTCTCATATTACTTTACAAATATTCATAGTTTTCAATTTGTTTTTTTTTTAATATTTCACAGCTAATGGCGTAAAACAGTCTAGTTGTTTGCATTATTCTTATTCTCGACATAGTTAGATTTATTATATTATTATTATATTATATTATATTATATTATATTATATTATTATATTATATTATATTATATTATATTATATTATATTATATTATATATATATTATATTATATTATATTATATTATATTATATTATATTATATATATTATATTATATTATATTATATTATATTATATTATATTATATTATATTATATTATATATATATATTATATTATATTATATTATATTATATTATATCTATTATATTATATTATATTATATTATATTATATTATATTATATTATATTATATTATATTATATTATATTATATTATATTATATTATATTATATTATATTATTTATATTATATTATATTATATTATATTATATTATATTATATTATATTATATTATATTATATTATATTATATTATATTATATTATATTATATTATATTATATTATATTATATTATATTATATTAATTATATTATATTATATTATATTATATTATATTATATTATATTATATTATATTATATTATATTATATTATATTATATTATATTATATTATATTATATTATATTATATATTATATTATATTATATTATATTATATTATTATATTATATTATATTATATTATATTATATTATATTATATTATATTATATTATATTATATTATATTATATTATATTATATTATATTATATTATATTATATTATATTATATTATATTATATTATATATATTATATTATTATATTATATTATATTATATTATATTATATTATATTATATATATATATTATATTATATTATATTATATTATATTATATTATATTATATTATATTATATTATATTATATTATATTATATTATATATATTATATTATATTATATTATATATATTATATTATATTATATTATATTATATTATATTATATTATATTATATTATATTATATTATATTATATTATATTATATTATATTATATTATATTATATTATATTATATTATATTATATTATATTATATTATATTATATTATATTATATTATATTATATTATATTATATATATTATATTATATTATATTATATTATATTATATTATATTATATTATATTATATTATATTATATTATATTATATTATATTATATTATATTATATTATATTATATTATATTATATTATATTATATTATATTATATTATATTATATTATATTATATATTATATTATATTATATTATATTATATTATATATATTATATTATATTATATTATATTATATATATATTATATTATATTATATTATATTATATTATATTATATTATATTATATTATATTATATTATATTATATTATATTATAGTATATATATATTATATTCTATTATATTATATTATATTATATTATATTATATTATATTATATTATATATATTATATATATATTATATTATATTAGACACTAAATTACCACAGAAAGAAAAAGGCTACTACTATTGTCAGGTGTCACAATATATTTTATACAAATCACATTTTTGCCTAAATTGTCCAGAAAATGGTCGAAAACGGTATTTTACCTTTAGTTAAGCTTTTTATTGCTCTCTATTATAGTTTTACGATTTTTAACGACATTTAACGTAAATTGGCGTTGTATCAATTGAAATAGGGGATGGGAATAGAATTGAAATTGAATAGGAAAATAGGAGTACTTAAGCAATCTATTTTTTAAATATAGAATTAAAATTTAATCTATACCCTAACAAAGCGGTCGTGTCCCTTCCTCGCCCTATGACATTTGGTCCTTCGAGCAAGATAGAAAATCTCACCTTCTCACAAAACACAAAAGAAAAGTTTCTATATATATAGCATGGTCTATCCCTAGTTTTAACAACAAAATTTTGCAAACATCTACATATCTAAATATATTTATATTTATATATGGCCTTTTATCTTTTTTTCCAACAATTCGGGGAGGAAATGCTGTGGTTTCGGAAATATCCACCAATTCTGTCAATTTCCTTTGTTTATTTCGGTGATATATTCTTCACAAGCGTTTTTCAAAATAAAAAACAGTTTTATTTCAAATTGATCACAAATGGCCGAAGAGTAACCACAACTATCGCACACAAATATTTTTTGACAGAGGCTTTCAAGCTTCTAAAAGTCATAAAAGCCATTTCGATCGTGAATTGCTGTTAAAATGTGCAAAATATTGAATCTCGCCTTAGAAAGGTCCGAAAGCATAAAATGCCAAGTTGAAGCCTATTCGCTTGACTGTAAATAGGTAGTATTATTATGTGGCAACTACTTGCATCGTTTTCAAATTTTTTTCGTATGGAGTTGAAGACAAAATTATTGCCCGTCAGTTAGAAAATGCGGTCAAAACCATAAAACCAGAAAAAAATTGGTATGGAGTTGACGTACTAAATGATAACCCTAAATAGTAAATTATAATCAATTGGTCGGAAAATGCGACCAAACCCTTCAAAATGTTGACTGATTTGGACCTTTTAAGAACTTTAAATTTCAAATTGCAGGTATTTCCATTGGAAAATCACATGAAACGCACAAACCCCATATGGGGATAATTTTATATGAGACCAATGCCTAAACGTAGGCCAATATTACCCATCTTCGAATAAAAATCACTCCTATTCTGCTAGAATTTTAGATTTGGTCCTTTACAAACACAAAGAGATAGTGCATTGTATCATATCTATCATAAAATATATTTTTGAGGCAATTTATGCAAGTCCGTCCCTCCATGTGTCCAAGTATTTTTGTAATAAATGTAAGAGGCCACATTTATAGCCCGATAAAGATGGAATTTTTCAAAGTTAATTTATTTATACCGGGAGCTAACTCTATTGAAATAAGTGAGATTTGTTTTAAGTTTTTCTATTGTTCAAATACACAATTTAACCCATTCTCATGTCTATTCAAATGCATAATATCTTTTGGAATAAAATGGCTTTTATCCATACAATACTTTGCACTCGAATTCGAGCAGGAGCACTCCTTGAAGAAAGAAAAAAAATCTAGCATACTCTATTTTTCAATGTTACTTAAATTAGAGCGAGCATAAGTTTTTCGTTTTTGAGTGAAAAATAGCTCAACATCGAACAGATTCTACTCTTGTATTTGTTATTTCGTTGTTATATTTGTAAAAATATTTATTTCTTAGCTCACATCTGCAAACAAAACAAAGCCAAATACATTGAAGAACATCAGTCGGACATATGCGTCTTCTGTTTCGCAGAGCTGTAGATGTGTGTATCTAAAATTATAATTGAAGATAAATTTTCTGCGCCAAAAAAAAAAATAAAGAAATATTGGTTTTGCCATTTTTATACCCTACACCACAAGGTGATGATCTGCATAGAACCACATTATGAGTTGATTTATGCATGTCAGTCCGACCGTCTGTCCATGTATTTTTGTGAACAAAATGCAGGTCGCATTTATTATCCGATTGAGATGAAATTTTCCAAACAACATTTGTTTGGCCAAAGGACAAACCCTATTGAAATTGGAGATAATCGGCAAAAATTTAGATAAAGCTCCCATATATATCTTCGTCCGATTTGCCTTTTATTGTGCACCTAACGTGTAATATCAGCCCGAATAGTATGCAATTTTGCACATATAACCAAATTAAGCCTGAACATAAGTATGCCAAATTTGGTGAAGATCGGTTCAGATATAGCTATAGCTCCCATATATATTGTTCATCCGATTTGTTATTTTTGTCGTCCGCAGCCGTAATATGCACTCTGTAACAACAATATTTGGAGAAATACATTTAATACGGCTCAGAAATACCTTTGCTAAATTTTATCGAGATCGGATCAGATATGGATATAGCTCCCATATATAACTTCGTCCGATTTACCTTTGATTGTGCACCAAACGTCTAATATTTGCCCAAATTGGATGAAATTTGGCACTTACGACCGAACTGAGTCTAGAAGCTAGTATGTCAAATTTGGTAAAGATCGGTTCAGATATAGCTATAGCTCCCATATATACTGTTCATCCGATTTGTCATATTTGTTACTCACAGCCGTAATATGCACTCCGTAACAACGATATTTAGGGAAATATATGAAATACAGCTCAGAAATATCTTTGCCAAATTTTATCGAGATCGGTTCAGATTTGGATATAGCTCCCATATATATCTTTATCTGATTTCAAATTAATTGTGCACCAATTGGGCAAAACAAGTCCGAATTTAAAAGATACAAGTGCTTCGACATATTTAGTATTTTGAACTTTAAATTATAATTATAATCATAGCGTGTATGATTGAATTCTCCCATAAATCCTTTTATTTGTTATGTGGAGCTCTACTAAATTAGCAAAGTGGTGTAGGGTATCATAAAGTCGGCCCCGCTCGACTTTAGGACATTCTTTACTGGTTTAATTTGTTTAAGTTTTACTGTTCTCATGCGGGGACGTACATACACCTCTTCAAATTAAACGCCGTGTTGACATCACTTTTGTTAATGTCTCCAATTGCAAAAATATAAACAGCAGTATTATGGAAATGAAACGAAATAGGAATGAAACATACAAGAGGTTTGTTTACATTTTCTTGCAAGGTGAAGTGAGTGGCAATGGTCAGAAAATGCATACAGCTACGGCTGGCTCTCTCTCTTGTGCTCTCTCTTTATTTGACTCTCCTGTGTACAATGTTAGTGAGCCCAACCAAGAAACAGTTAACGAAGGCATAACTAAAAAAGTCACCACCACTACAAAATAAACCATTTATGGCGGTCGTTGAGAACAACTAGGAAATGAAACAAAATACAATGCTGCTGCCGCTTGGCGATGGTGTGCAAGGTGGTTTCTGCTGTTGTTATTGTTGTTTTCGTTTTCTGTTGTTTTCCCATTTCTCACCAGGTTCCATTCTCACTTGGGTTTTATGTTTTAGTCTGTTTTTGTTTCGCAAACGGTTATATCGGAATTTGAAGTGCGGTTTCTTTTCAATCCACGGTATTTTGTTTTTTTATGAGAAAGAAAACAATGAAATTTGCTTAAATTAAAGTGCAAAAATTAGCAAATTTAAGTCGCAGCTCCTTGGAAATTGTTGTCAATTATTGAAATGGAAAAAATTTGAAGTCAATTGAAAGTAAAAATTGTTGTGAAACTGAAATTTGGAAGCAAATTGTGAATCAATAGCCATTCTAAGCTAAAAATAACTGTGGAAAGTGGCAACAAAAAGTGCATCTGTCAAACGTGGGGATATTCCAAATAAAAATGTCAAAGTTGAAGAGGTCTACATTTTGGTTCTCAATGAAATTGTTTTCTTCTTCTCCTTCGGGTGTGGGTGTGAGAGAGCGTGTGTGAAATACAAAGTGTGAAATTGATTCTAGAAGTGCCCTAATAACTTAAAAATCTCCAATTGGAATTAAAAACATAAGATATTCTGGAAATTCTTATAAGAATAAAATCGCAGTCTTAATTAAAAAATATAAAAACTGGTATTCGAAAAAAATATCCTTAAAGAAATACCCCAAAACGAAAAAAGTGTATAACAACAATGAATTTAACCACGACAGCAGCAACAACAGCAAATTTAGAAACAACCTTCGGCTCCCTGACAGCAGCAGCAGCCTCCTCAAAATCAACAACTGCAGCAGCATTGCAAAATTCACAGCAACAACAACAAGAAATGCCGTCAGATGTTTTGTGCGCCAACGCATCATCCATTGCTCCGGTCTCTTCTTCTTCTTCCTGCTTATCGGCATCGTCCTCTGCAAACATTCTCAAAGAGCGGCAGCAGGAAAACATTGAAAATCAAGAACAACTCCCCACCAGCACCCTGGCTGGTGCTACCACCATTAAAATCCCAGTGACAGCCGACCACCCAACAAAAATGGACACTTCACCACCACAATTATCGTCGAAATTTTTGGCTAAAAGCCAAAATAATTTAACAGCAAATGAGCAGCAACAACAACATCATGTTCAACATCTGTTATTGGATACAGCAACAACAACAACAAAAACGGCAGCAGCCGCCACGACAGTAGCTACCTCATCTTCAACAATAATTGATAGTGGGCGTGGGTCTGTCAATGAGTGTGATTCTTCTTCTTCGGTGGAGGATATTTTTCCCCGAACCTCTGTCGCCGACAGTTCGGATCGTCAAGTTAGCAAGAAGCCTTGCACTTTGGATTTCTATGCCAGCCATGGCTCCCAAACCAAATGGTATCTACCACCCACCACGGTTACGACCGGTCCATCAGATGTTATTAAAATTAATATCACCTCGGATATGGACACCTGTTTAATGACAATTTCAACGGCCAGCATTGCCGAGCCGGAATCTTCGACGGTGACGCCACCCTTCGAATCGCAGACCGGTAATGGAGAGGAAGGTGATTATGATGAGATGTCGGCAGCAAATGATAAAATGTAAGTAAAGGGCAAATCAGAAAGAAGGGAGCGAGGAGGGAGGGGTTTACTTGGAATTTTCAAAGTAAGAGACACTGAATAAACAAGGTAGAAGGTCCTTGGTAGCACCACACAGGGTATGGAGGTTATAATAATTTCGTCATTCCGTTTGTAACTCAACGAAATAATAATTTTAGACCTTGATCAGCGTAAAATTCTAATTGAGGTTGCGTCTGTCTGTTCGTCTGTTGTAATCACGCAAAAGTCAAAACGAAGATAGGAAAATTTGCACAGGTTCGTCTTTTGTCTGCAGGTAGGTCAAGTTAGAAGATGGGCTATATAGATTCACGATATCGTATAGCCCCCATATAACGGCATCCTCCGATATTCGGTATTTTTATGATTGCAGACAAATTTTTCAATAAAGTTGTCTGAAAATCTACAAAAGGAGCTTCTTCGGAATACTTTACCCCCTCGAAGAGTATTGTCTATATAGATCCACGATATTGTATATCCCCCATGTAACGGTACCTCCCTATATTCGGTATTTTGCTGATTTCGATGAGAGCAAAAAATGTCGGAAATAGCATCAAATTTTGGAATAAGTTTAGATTTTTTTCGAATTGGTCACCTTTGGCACGCCATTCCCGGCGAAGCGCTTGCTTGAGGTGATCGACACTTTGATATTTTTTAGTGCCAACCTTGCTTTCCAAAATACTCCAGACTTCAATAGTCCAACGGATTGGTATCCGGAGATTTTGGTGGCCATTGTGCGCTGGAAATAAAGCGAGGAACCTTATTTTGTAATCATTATTGGGCGGCACGTGCTGAGTGCGATGATGCTGAGTCCTGTTGGCATGCCCAAGGTCTGCGGCCAAAATGTTTGCGTGCCCAAGACTTTGATACACCCTCCAGAATATTTTCGCTACAATATTCGGCATTAATTCTGACGCCACGGTCGATTAATACGAGCGGAGAGCGACCATCGGCTGTCCATTGGCTGGCGGCCCACACACCATCACCATGGCCGGCGCTTGGCCAACCGAAGGTGCACATTTTCAGCTGACCTCTTTGGCAAGTAAACACGAGCCCTGCGATGCGGGTTTCGATCAAGTCGTTTTTTTACTTTTCGAACCATTTCTGCTGATATTGCTGTTTTCTTCCGTCGACTTCCTTGACGTCGGACTACGCTACCAGTATCACGGTTATGAGCGATGCTACGGGACACAAAAGATTTATTCACATTTAAATGCTGGAGTGCTCTCAACATAGCAACTTGTGGTTTTCCAGCCAAATATAAAGAAATCACACTCTCACGCTTGAATTCCATCACGAATAACTTTTTTTCTGGAAAATTCTCATCAAAATGCTTTTGTACGCTTGTAAACAATATAATGAGCTGTCACTGGAATAATTTTAACAGCTGTCGGACGAGTAGCTTAGAAGTGGCAGCAGTCTGAAGTTGGTTGCAGGTTTTTCATCTCTCCCTGTGCGTTCCAAGGAACTGGTAATTTTGTCCATAGAAAAAATACAACCTCAAGGGTCTGGGGGAGTTTTTCTACAGGAAAGTAATAAAGTCCCACGGGACTATGAAAGTTAAGATTTAAAAAGACTGTGTCTAAAAAGGCACTAGAAGCACAGCCACCCGAAAACTTGCGTTTTTCACATTTTCTTTATTTGATTTTATTTTTCTTATTTTCCGTACATAAATATTGTCTTCCATTTCCCATCCAACACATGTGCTAGCCCACATTTTTACCCATTCTTACAGAATATCTATGTTTCAGTGTATGTGTGTACTGTCATACAATTTATGTTTTGTGCGGAATTATTTCATTATAAAATACCGTAATCTCCTATTAAATTAAAAACGATACAAAATTGATTGAATCTCGGATCAAACATCCGATACGTTTCCGAATATCGCATCAAACATCCTATATTTATCCGATTTTCCGATAAAACTATAGAACAAATTCAGATTTTTTTCCGAATTTCGTATCAAACATCCGAAAATTTTCCGAATTTCGCATCAAACATCCTATATCTCTCCGAATTTTACTTTTTTCTTTGCCGAATTCTATACGAATTCGCCCCGAAACTCTTATGTTCTTTCAGATTTTTTTTCCGCAAAATCTTTCAGAATCTTGGGCAATCTCACACAATTTTTTTCCGATTTCTTTCCGAATTTGACATCAGAGTCGGAAACTTGTGCAGAGTTTTTTTCAGAATTCCGAAGAAAATCGAAAAAAAAAAATGTTTGCTGGGAGGCCACATTTTTACCCAATCTTACACAATATCTATGTTTCAGTGTATGTGTGCACCGTCAAACAATTTATGTTTTGTGCGGAATTATTTCATTATAAAATACCGTAATCTCCTATTAAACTAAAAACGATACAAAATTGATTTATTTTGAAGAAAAAAAAAAAAACAGTTAAACCAATTAGTTGTCATCGACGTTACAATTGATATTCAATTACATTGTCGTCTCGCCCACCGCCACCTCAGCTCTTTTATCCTTGTCCACTTTGTAGCAAATTTATTGGTTGTTTAGCAAAAAATGTGAAATATTTGCTATTACACACATACACACACACTTGAAAACACAGACACAAAAAGCTGACAGTTTCAAAAATGATAAATTGATAATTAATAAAATTAACACATGTTGTTGTCGTTGTCCTTGTTGTTGTTGTTGTTAGATGTAACATGTGGAGAAAACTTTGTGGCTGTTATTGTGGATAATTTATTGGTAGTTCTTCTGTAGAAAAAATTTCGATAGAAACTTAAGACTGTAAAAATTAGAAACTTAGAACTAAAAAAATACATTTCAAAATTTGGAGTAGAAGAAAATTTTGTCAAAAACAGAACAATGTTCTTTTATTCAATGCAGTTCAAGGCACATTATTTTTAAAGCAGATTTGTTTCTATAGAAAAATTCAGTCCAAAGCGCCATAAAAGTGATGGAGAATGATGACTTTTTCTATAAATTAATCGCCAAAGTTCTTTTTTTTCAATAGAGAAAATTCTTCCGATTTTCATAAAAAAAATATTCCTTCTGTCGGACTGAATATATATTTATTGAACTAAAATATTCATTAAAAAAAAACTTTACTAATATAAGAAAAATAAAAAACATTGGCAATAAATTTATAGAAACAGTCTGCTGTATTTTCTATAGTCTGCTTTAATCTGCTTTAAAAATAATGTCCTATGAACTACATTGCATAGACAAAAAAAAAAAAATACTTTCTTTTTGAAAACATTTTCTTCTACTAAAAATTTTGAAATGTATTTTTTAGAAAAAACAAGTAAGCAAAGGCTACAGTCGAGCGGCGCCGACCGTTGAATACCCTACAACACTATAATAAACGATACAGATTATATAGGCGAGATACTCGAAAGAATTCCACAAGATATTGTGACAAATAATAAAGCAAACCATCAGGTTTCGTTCTCTAATTTTCGAATAATAGCAACTTAAACTAATTTGCTCATTTACAATTTATTGGTAGATTTTGCACGTAAATGGAACCAATATTTCCCAAAGACCTATAATCTCTCAGAAGTGGCAAAAGATTAACATTTATTTTTGGTTTTTGACTGAAACGCCTCTATATGAGATACAGACATTTGACTATATTCTTCAACGAAATCAGAGTTAATGAAATAGTCAGAAGTGCGTCTTTCCTGTATTTGTGAATTCTCCAAAAAGTCACTGGAATGGACATTTTCGTATTTTGTCTACAAAAGTTGGCAAACTCCTTTACACATTGAATATTTTTGGATGGCCATCCAAACTTGGCTATTGCAATGCCCGGTAACCTCCATTCAAATGTGAGTGAGGATCGGGCGATAATTACGACCTGCTGACAATTTTGCAGTTTTTTGGTCCATTTCAACCCCTAAATATATGACGATCATCTCCAAAAAGAGTAGGCTTCTATTTTGACCCTCATCTTATCCCCATGCTAAATTTCGTAAGGATCGGGCCACAAATGCGATCTGTATATGATATCCTGATATCCTAACTACATAGTTTTGTTAGCTGTATAAATATTACCAAATGTTTAATTCAAAATGAAAATATGCCAAAAATATGACAAAATTGAAAAAATATGAGAAGATTTACAAAATCAATATTTTCATCTTTAGAGAGATATTTTATGCGATTTTTTTAGACGTTTTTTCTTTCCTGCCAAGAAGCCATTCTGAATTAATGAGAACTGTCGAAATCAGTTCAGCCGTTCTCGACGTATAAGAGATCTTTCAAGCATATATTCTTTGATAGACATATATATCGCACATATTTTGCTATATATCCGATTTGTTGGATGTTAACATCAATGTAAAGATCAGAAGTAACCTTGTCATGGCTTTGTGATTTCCCCGGGATTTAAAATATTCGCGGTTTATTAAAAAATTTTGAATTTTTTCAACACAAAATATATGGTCTATTTTACACGCTAAATATTATCCGATGACCACCCTAATTGGTGGGCTTCTTCCCCGCCCTAGACTCTAGCTACATGCGAAATTCCGTGTCGATTGGTCAGTAATTGCGACCTGTATAGCTACTGCAAAATCCGACATTTTTTCAGTATTTGGTCCATTTCAACCCCTAAACATTTGGCGATCATCTCCAAAAGAAATAGGCTTCTATTCTGACCCTAACCCCACCTTCGTGCAAAATTTTGTTAGGATCGGGCCATAATTGCGACCTGTAGCGTGATTACAAATTAACATGGACAGACGGACAGACGGACGGACGGACATACATAGCTAGATCGACTCAGCTCGGCGAGCTAGGAAGATCCATATATACTTTCCTATATGGGAAAACAGTATTTCGAGGAGTTACATAAATTCTGGCCCAATCAAACTTATAATACCCCCAACACATAGTGTTGTAGGGTATAAAAGCCTTCGATATACTGAATTTGTTTATAAAACAAGTTAAAAAGTATGAGTCGGTTTTTGCCGCCAGATTTATACTCCCAGCCAATGTCGATTTATTTAATCATATTTTGACTTCTGTTGTTATTATTCAAATTGTTGAGCCTCTATGGAGTAGGTTCCGAAGAAATGGGACAATATTGTCCATTACGTATCGAACCGAAATAAATATGGTATAAATATTGCGAAGTGCCAGGTCTGGACTATATTCGTTACATCCTTCACTTTATATGAGACATGAATTTTTATTTTTTATATGAATTTTTAGTAGATGTTAAAATGTGTGTATTCCATTTCATTTTTATATTTCATCTAATACAGATAAAAATATTGGTATGGGCCAAATTACAAGAAAATCGAACATTTATATCCAATTTTATGCGAAATCATAAATTCCATATTCATCTCAGGTTTCTGGTTGAGAGAAATATTTAGATATAACAAGTTGTATAGAGTCGCTGACTTGTTTCACAAGTACTGACAGATAAAAGTATTGAAAATTGAGACCAATCCTGGGTGTGAGGTACCAGAAGGGTTTCCCAGATATATATCATCTTAACAGCTGATTTTATGTTAGTTAAAATGTTTGGATGTGTGAAATTTAAAGAGAGATGGATGCTTAAACCCTATGTGGAGAAGGTACCAGAAAAAATGGTCGAACTCTACCATCTTTATAACAGATGTTGTGTTGATAGAAATATTAGAATGTGAAAAGTCTGAATGGAATCGAATGGTAATTTGGCGTTTTATGAGCTTCATGAATATTCAAAATTTTGACCCTTTGAGGAGGAGGCATTAGAAGGAGTGGACATATATATCCCATCATCACAGCATATCTTGTGTTTGTAGAAATAAGGGATATGTGATATACGAAGAGAATCGGATGTTTTTTTTAGGATTTATGATTTATTTATGATCATTTTGGTTATTGAAAACTCTGATCCTTTGTGGGGGGAGGTACCAGAAGAAATGGTCCGATCTCTACCATCTTTATAACTGATCTTGTGTTGATAAAAATAATGAGATGTGCCAAGTCTGAATGGAATCGGATGTTAATTTCGTGTCTTATGAGCGATGCTCTGGTTATTTAACATTTTAATCCTTTGAGGGGGAAGGTCGCAAAAAGAGTAGACTGTTATTATCCATCTTCACACCAAACTTTGGGGTAATAAAAATATTGTGATGTGTGTAATTTGAAGACAATCGAACTCTTACATCAAATTTTAAAAGAGATATAATTATACAAAATATCGACCCTTTGTGGGTACTTGATGGAGTAGACCGAGATTGTCCATTTTCGCACAAGACCTAGCACTGATGAAAATATTAAGATTTGCCAAGTTGGAGCAAAATCGGTGTATCCTTTTTCTTTCTGTGCAGTAAAATATTTTTTATATTCTAAGTTTGATAATAATATTACGATGTACCAAGTTTGGACCAATTTGGATACTTCCTTCGAGAGTTATCGTGCGTACGAGCCAGCCATACAGACAAACGGATATCGCTGAACCGACTCCAAATCCTGAAAGGGATTTGGTCCAAAGAGACCTAGGGTCTAAAAGCATTAATTCCATGAGGCACGTTTTGGCCGTATTAAATGATATATACCCTCTGTAGCCATATGACTGAGGGCATAGAAATTGGCTGTAATTTATCTATATTTTATCTATAGAACACTATTTTCAGTTTTTTTTTTAGTTTTTTACTGTAGCAAAATTTAAAATGTTGCTTAAACTGAAAAACAATTTGAACTCTATTTTTTAGTTTTTTTTTTAAAAATTTTATTTACAGTGGATATTTTTCTAATATACAATATTTTTATGGTGAGCGATAACCGAAAAATCGGATGATGATGTATATCGAAGCTATATAAGAATGAACCGATATCGATAAAATTTGGCAGAGGTATTTTCGACAGGTATCTGATGCACGGTATCAAAATATCATTGTTGTGGAGTACCCCAAATCGGATGACACATATATAGGAGCTATAGCTGTATGTGAACCGATTTTCACCAAATTCGAAGTATTTGTTTTTAGGATGAATATTCAGTGCATATTAGCCCTTTGGTGCACATAAAAAAACTGAAGTCGGATAGAGATTTATAGGGGAGCTATATCTAAATCTGAACCGATCTTGACAAACATTTAAACATTTATTTCTAAGCAGTTTCTGATATCCAAAGATTATTGTTGTGGATTGCATATTAAGCGTGTGATTGGCTTAAAGCCCCGAATCGGATGAAACATATGCATGGGAGCTATAGCTATATCTGAACCGACTTTCAGCAAATTTGAAGTACATGCTTCTAGTCTGAATTCTGTCAGAATTGCCACAATTCACTCCATTTGTGCTGATATTAGCCATTTAGTGCACAAGAAAAACCCTGAAATCGGAATAAAAGGGAGCTATATCCAAATCTGTACCAAAATTTGAAACACTTATTTCTGAACTGTATCTGATATCTTGCACCAAAGGTTATTGTTGTGAAGCTCATATTACGCAAGTGAGAGACTTAAAACCCCAAATCGGATCTGAACCGAGTTTCACCAATTTTGAAGTACTTGTTTTTAGAATGTATGAAGTCGGAATTGCCCAAATTCAGGTTGTTTGAGCTGATATTAGCCATTTCGTGCTAATATCTAGCTATATCCCAATCGCGTCCGAACTCGATAAAATTTGATAGAGGTATTTTTGAGCTCCATAACTTATCTGGTACCAAATATCATTCTTGTGGGGGGTGCATATTACACATTTGATGGACTTAAAATTCCAAATCGGATGAAACATATATATGGGAGCTATAGCTATATCTGAAGTGATTTTCTCCAAATTTGATGCACTGGCTTCTACATTGAATTTCTGTCGGATGTGTCAAAATTCAGTCATTTGAACTGATATTGTCCATTTCGTGCACAATTAACCTGAAATCGGTTGGAGATATGTATGAGAGCTATATCTAAATTTAAACCAATTCCCACCAATTTCAATAGGGTTCGTCCTTGGGCCAAACAAATATTGTTTGGAAAATTTCATCTCAATCGGATAATAAATGCTACCTGAATTTTGTTCACAAAAATACTTGGACAGACGAACATGCATAAATCGACTCAGAAAGTGATTCTATGAAGATCTTCAAAAGTAACTATGGGTCTATCTCGCTTCCTTCTCCATGTAATAAACAAATACAAAAATACATAGTACCCTTTCCACTTTGTGGTGTAGGGTATTAAAATGTTGTTAAACTTCTATGTTGATTTAGCGATGTCCGTCCGTCTGTGGAAATCACTCTAGCTTCCGAACGAATTGAAGTAGTAAAATATACGAATTGAAAATTTTGCCCAAATGCATGTTATGCCTGCAGGACTTTTGGTATTGAAAATGGGCCATGTAGGTCTACGTTTCGGTATAGGCCCCATATAACGGTACCTCCCAATATTTGGTATTTTGATGATTTTAGTAAATTCGCTAAAATCACCGGAATTGTTTCAAATTTGGTATTTGAAGTTCATAATGGATACTCCAGCCTATGACAGAAAATTGTCTGTGCACTTCCACGTCTTCGTAGAGCCCTCATATAACGGTACCTCCCGATATTCGGCATTTTGATGATTTTAGCGAACTTATTCACCGGAGTTGTTTCAAATTTGGTATTTGAAGTTCATAATGGATACTACAACCTAAGACAGAAAATTGTCTGTGCAGGTCCTCGTCTTTGTAGAGCCCCCATATAACGGTACCTCCCGATATTCGGTATTTTAATGATTTTATGGACATTTTTCACCAGAATTGTTTCAAATTTGGTATGTGAAGTTCGTAATGGATACTACAGCCTATGACAGAAATTTGTCTGTGCAGGTCTACCTCTTCGTAAAGCCCCCATATAACTGTACCTCCCAATATTCGGTACTTTAATGATTTTATGGACATTTTTCACCAGAATTGCTTCAAATTTGGTATTTGAAGTTCGTAATGGATACTACAGCCTATAACAGAAAATTGTTTGTGCAGGTCCACCTCTTCGTAAAGCCCCCATATAACGCTACCTCCCGATATTCGGTATTTTAATGATTTTAGAGACATTTTTCACCAGAATTGTTTCAAATTTGTTATTTGAAGTTCGTAATGGATACTACGGCCTACAACAGAAAATTGTCTGTGCAGGTCTACGTCTTCGTATAGCCCCCATATAACGGTACCTCCCGATATTCGGTATTTAGATTTTATCGACATTATAACCAATTTTTTTTTAAGTTTCGCATTTGAATATTGTAATGGCTTATGACAAATGTTATCTACGCAGGTTCATGTCGTCGTATAGAACCTTTATATAATAGCTACATTCGGAATTTTTAAAATTTTAACAGAATTTTTAACGGATTTTATTGTTTTTGAGAATTGCCAAATTCGTTCCAAATGGTGGAGGGTATTCAAAGTTCGGCCCGGCCGAACATATAGCTTTTTTACTTGTTATATAAAAAAATTGTTTGTCGTTTTCTATGCATACATTTCTGCTGTTCTATATATTTTTTCTAAGGGGAAAATAAGCTGCCTATTTGGATTCTATTTGGTACATAGAAAAAAATCCTCTAGTACAGCATGTTTTAGTAGAAACCTAAATAAAAATTCCTTCCCTCAGAACTGTCTTTTTGTCCCGTTCCTGGGCTTTATAGGCAACATTTTTCAATCCCTATGTACTGTTTTTTTTTTCTATAAAATTTATATAGAATTCTCTGTCATATACTTTATTTTTCACACTCTTATTCCCCCTATTTCTAAACAAACAACCCTTAAATACCTCTCAAAAAACTGCGCAGATAATTGCTGCAAAACCTTAAATTTAATTTCCTGTTTTAAAAGCCACTTCGCAACTGTTTAATATTGAATTACATAAACCACTTGACATAATATGCTATTATATGTCAAGATTCTATTGTTGTTCTCTTCGCCCCTCTTCCGCTGTATGCTCAAAATTTAATAACAATTGTTCAATAAATCATTCGGTCATTGATAGGTTACGCATAGAATGAGCCTAGAAAGAAATATTTGCTTTTGTTTGAAATTAATGTTTTATTTATGTGTGCCAATATTTGTTATGGTTAGTAAACGCTGAAAGAAATTGGGCGTTTAACTTTGAGCATTATAGATTTAATGAAACGACCACCACGACCAACCCATCCCTCTAGACGC
Source organism: Musca domestica (assembly GCF_030504385.1). Lineage (NCBI taxonomy): Eukaryota > Metazoa > Arthropoda > Insecta > Diptera > Muscidae > Musca > Musca domestica. The sequence continues at coordinate 1,047,531 of NW_026712162.1, read as the reverse complement.
TGTGGGTGGCAGGCAGGGTTGGTTTTCGGTTTGTTTGTTGGCGTTATTCTCTGTGTTAAAAGGCGATTTGTGTTCGTCGTTTATGGCTTTTGTTTGGCTGGCAACAGATGATATTTTTGCGGCCCATTAAATCGATTAAAACATTGAATAGATGGAAAGTAAACAAACACAGATTTTATTAAAATTTCCAAAATAAGACATATTTTTTGGGGCAAGTACAAAAATGTAGACATTGAAACAAATAAATTTAACAAATATGCAATTTTTTAGGCAATTTGACTGTATTTTTTCCATTAGAAAAAATAGACATTTACTTTTGACTTTTATCAAAAAAAAAAAAAAAAAAATAAATAAATAAATAAATAAAATAAAAAAAAAATAAATAAATAAATAAATCTGCAGTCGCCGGGGTCTGTATTTTTTTTAATAAAAAATATTTTTGCTATAGACTATGCACTGTATTTACTCTATAGAACAAATTCCCTAAAGACTATATTTTTTATAGCAAAAAATCGGCAAATCCTGGCAAATTTTTTTCTTCAAACAAATTTTCATAACCCTTTTTGAGTTAAATGTTCTACAAAAAAGTCATTATCCCCTGCGATTGTATTTTTCGTAGAGAATTCTGCTGTCCTATGGAACTGTAACTTTCGTATAGAAAACAGGTTAAAAAGCAGTAACTTGAACTTTGAATACCCTCCACCATTTGGAACGAATTTGGAAATTTTCAAAAAATAAAGTCCTTAAAAAAATTCTGTTAATATTTTAAAAATACCGAATATAGGCGTTATATTGGGGTCTATACGACGTTTACCTACATAGGCCTTGTTTGTCATAAGCCATTACCATATTCAAATTCGAAACTTGAAATAAACGGTGAATAATGTAGCTAAAATCATCAAAATATCGTATATAGGGAGGTACCGTTATATCGGTGCTGTGCGAAGACCTGGACCAGCATAGACAATTTTCTGTCACAGGCTATAGCATCCATTAAGAACGTCAAATAAGACATATCAAAAAATGTCGGTGGGTATTGTACCTACCGAATAGAGGGAGGTTCTAATATATGGGGCCTATACGAAGACCTGTACCTGCATAGACAATTTTCTGTCACAGACTGTAGTTTCCATTACGAACTCTATATACGTAATTTGAAACAATTCCGTTAAATAAAGACGCTTAAATCATCAAAATACCGAATATCGGGAGGTACCGTTATATGGGGGCTATACGAAGACGTGGACCTGCACAGACAATTTCCTGTCTTAGACTGTAGTATCCATTTCGAACTTCAAATACCAAATTTGAAACAATTCCGATGAATAATGTCGCTAAAATCATCAAAATACCGAATATCGGGAGGTACTTATATATGGGGACTATTTGAAAACGTGGACCTGCACAGACAATTTTCTGTCCTAGGCTGTAGGATCCATTACGAATCTCTAATACCAAGTTTGAAACAATTCCGATGAATAATGTCGCTAAATTCATCAAAATACCGAATATCGGGAGGTACTTATATATGGGGGCTATATGAAAACGTGGACCTACATGGCCCATTTACGAACTTAACCTGCCTACTAGAAAAATAAACATGTGTGCAAAAGTTTAGCCTTCTATCTCAATTCGTTCGAAAGATAGCGTGATTACAACAGACAGACGGATATACAGACGACTTAGAATTTTACGCTGATCAAGAATATATATACTTTGTTGGGTCTGACATGAGTATTTCGAGGAGTTACAAATGGAATGACAAAGTTAATATACTCTCCATAGTATGGTGGAGGGTATAAAAATGTCAGTCCAATCGAACCGTATTTTTTTATAGAAAAAATTTCACGGTACTGTATGACCACATTTTTTCCAAGGGAAAGAGTCAATAGTATCCTGCGGAGAAAAATCGATAGTTCCTAGGCACTATATTTTTACTATATAAAATATTGTCTCTCCAAACTCAATCTTTCATAGAAAAGATTTTTTCCTAGAAGCTGTATTTTTAGAAAAAAATCTGCAGTTTCTTCGGACTTTAATTTTTCTATATAAACAATTCCGCAGAACTATATTTTTCCAAAGAAAAAATGTTGCTCTTTCAAGGGCTGTTTTTATACCCTCCACAATAGTATGGAGGGTATATTAAGTTTGTCATTCCGTTTGTAACACCTCGAAATATACATTTTAGACCCCACAGCATAAAATTCTATGTCGATTTAGCAATGACCGTCCGTCTGTCCGACTGTGGAAATCTAGCTTCTCTAGCTTCCGAACGAAATGAAGTAGGTTAATAAAATCTTACTCAAATGTATATTATGTCTGCAGCACTTTTCGTATTGAAAATGGGCCATGTAGGTCCACGTTTTGGTATAGCCCCCAGATAATGGTACCTCCCTATTTTCGGTATTTTGGTGATTTTAGTGACATTATTTACGGGAATTGTTTCAAATTTGGTATTTGAAGTTCGTAATGTATACTACAACCTATGACAGAAAATTATATGCGCAGGTCTACGAATTCGTATAGCCTCCATAGCCGCATTACCTTGTATAGCCCTCTCGATATTCGATATTTTGATTATTTTAGCGACATTATTCACCGGAATTGTTTTAAATTTGGTACTTCAAGTTTGTAATGGATACTACAGCCTATGACAGAAAATTGTCTGTGCAGGTTTACGTCTTCGTACAGCCTCCATATAACGATCTCTCCCTATATTGGGTATTTTGATTATTTTAGCGACATTATTTACCGGAATTGTTTCAAATTTGGTATTTGAAGTTCGTAATGGATACTACAGCCTATGACAGACAATTATCCGTGCAGGTCCACGCCTTCGTATAGCCTCCATATAACGGTCTCTCCCGATATTCTGTGTTTTGATGATTTAAGTGACATTATTTACCGGAAATGTTTCAAATTTGATATTTGAAGTTCGTAATGGATACTACAGCCTATGACAGAAAATTATCCGTGCAGGCCCACACCTTCGTAAAGCCTCCATATAACGGTCTCTCCCCATATTCGGTATTTTGATGATATCTATTCACCGTAATTGTTTTAAATTTGTTATTTGAAGTTTGTAATGGATATTACAGCCTATGACAGAAAATTGTCTGTGCAGGTTTACGTCTTCGTATAGCCCCCATATAATGGTACCTCCCTATATTCGGTATTTTGATGATTTTAGCTAAATTATTCACCGATTTTTTTTTTCAAGTTTCGCATTTGAATATTGTAATGGCTTATGAGAAAGTTGCCTATGCAGGTTCACGTCGTCGTATAACGGTACATTCATATTTTTTTAAGATTTTAACAGAATTTTTAACGGATTTTATTTTTTTGAAAATTGCCAAATTCGTTCCAAATGGTGGAAGGTGTTCAAAGTTCGGCACGGTCGAACTTAAAGTTTTTTTTTTACTTTTTTTATATAAAAAATTCCGCAGTACCAAAGGACAGCATTTTTTGTATTCCTCTACAGCAATAAAAAATGCACCTTTAAAATACCCTTTTTACAGAAAGTCCTTTAGACTCAATTTGTTAAAGAAAAAGTGGACTGTATAGAAAAAAATTTGTAGATCCAAGAAGATCTTAAAAATATCTCAAACTCCTTCCAAAATAATATGTCCTCTACCAGTTAATCATCAGTACTGGCTAAATATAAGCTAAATAGAACATTAGCAAGTATTCCCCCCATCAAAATGAGTGTGTTACGAACACGTGACCACAGCGACTTTTAACAGAAAAACAATCACCCGCATCAGTGACCATCCTCCAACGACGACATCACATTATCATCATAGTCGTCATCAGCCACATTACACCCCGGTTGGAAATATTAAAGGCTGCCATGTACACCATTTCAACACCACCCGTCCGTCTGTCACTTTGTCACCCAAATCGAAGACAATCTTTAAAAGGCTTCGGCATGCGTTCATTCTTTTGTTGGTTTCTCGCCTTTATTGAAGCAACAAATGTTACGTGATGTTTATCATCGCCGAGAAAGAAAGTGATAATTGGTATTGTTGTAGCATCGGAATGTGTGTCGTAAATGGGTGATGCGTGTGCGATGCACAAACATACATACAAATGTATGTAAATACGTGATTGAAGGATGAAGCCTATGCTGGCAAATGGAAAACAAATCAAAGAGGAGGGAAATTGTTTTATATCTGATACCGTAACTACTTTTTGTTGTGGGAGGGGGTAGGGTTGAGTGGGGGTTAATAGGAAAATTGTAGAGTTGTGGGAGAAAGGCAAAAAAGGAAATGAAGGATATTAGAAGTCTGATTAAATAAATTAGCAACACTCACGCACATTGGCCACAAATGATATTCAGGGAATATTAGAATGCTTCTAATTATAAAGGGTGCAGATTTTTGGCGTCTTATTTCGAAAAAATGATCAAAAATATTTTATCCTGCGTTTTGATTTCCTCTATAAGAAATTACAATCATAGATTTTTGAAGATTTTTTCTGGTCTCCTAGTACTGTACTGTACCAAAACGTGACTCATCAAAATAATGGTATTAGACCCAAATCCTAATATTTGCATCAGTGTTAGGTCAGCTGTGAAAATGGACAATATCGGTCCACTCCATCAAATACCGACCCCATAAAGGGTCAACATTTTGAATAATTATAATTCTTATAAAATGTGACGTAACCGTCCGATTTTCTTCATATTACACACATCACAATGTTGTTTTTATTAATCCAAGGTCTGGTGTGAAGATGGAATATATCGGTCCACTCCTTCTGGTACATCCTCTCCCCCACAAAGGGTCAACATTTTGAATATCCATGAAACCCATAAACCCGAAATTAACATCTGATTCCATTCAGACTTCCCATATCTCAATATTTCTATCAAAACAAGATTAAGAGTTATTAAGATGATAGAGATCGGGCCATTCGTTCTTGGACCACCCCCCCACAAAGGGTCAAAATTTTGAAAAACCAAAACAATTATGAAATCCGAAATAAAAATCCGGTTCTCTGCAAGATCTGCTGTGAAAATGGGATTTATCGGTCCACTCCTTCTAGTGCCTCCTCCACACAGAGTTAACATTTTGAATATCCATGAAGCTCATAAAACGCAAAATCAACGTCCGATTCCAATTCAATATTTCTATCAACACAAGATCTGTTATAAAAATTGTAGAGATCGGACCATTTCTTCTGGTACCTCCCCCACATAGGGTTCGAGATTTAAAAAACGAAATGCTCAAAGGAAGCGAAGTAAGCACCCAACTCTCTTCAAATAGTCTAACCTTGGCACGTGGCAATATTTATATAATATATATTTAGGTCCGATACGATATGGACAATATTGGCCTATTCTTTCGGAACAATTTGAATAATCATAACAGAAGTCAAAATATATTTAAATAATCGAACATTGGCTGAGGGTATACATTTATCGGCAAAACCGACCGACTATTTTTTAACTTTTTTTATGAGATTTTCTTTTGATATTCTGTAAAATAACCATCTTCGGGCCTCCTATAAGAGTACTGTACTTTTCCTACAGGAAACATGTCACAGATAAGGAATCTAAGGATATTTGAAGGCAACTTATATGAATCAGCAATACTTACGCAGAGTTTGACAGAGTGAAGATTTTTTAGCTTCTTTAGGGTAGGAAATTGATCGGAAATATTTAGCCCACCAATTTTTTTTTTTTTATGAGAAGATTAAACTACTAAATGTCATATGATTTTCTACTGGACATTTTCGTTGGTAGAACCGCCGATTTTGACCTAAAACTCTATACCCTTGATTTTTTCGCCTCTCTATTTTATTTCATGCAAGTTAATTTTGGTCCTTTTTTTGGAATATTTTCTAGGCGGCAACACTGCTAAAAATAATTGTTTTTTTTTACATCGACCTCCTAAAACTCTATACCCTTGATTTTTTCGCCTCCCTATTTGATTTCATGTCAAGCTTATTTTGGTCTTTTTTGGAATATTTTCCAGGCGGCAACACTGCTAAAAATAATTGTTTTTTACATCGACCTGCCAAAACTCTATACCCTTGATTTTTTCGCCTCTCTATTTGTTTTCATGTCAAGCTTATTTTGGTCTTTTTTGGAATATTTTCTAGGCGGCAACACTGCTACAAATAATCGCTTTTCTTACATCGACCTCTTGAACCTGTTTTTATAAGGGAAACAAATCGATAGTCGATTATTAGGAATGCTTACACACTTTGGCCACAAATAAGTTCCAATGAATCTAAGAATATTTTTATTTATAAAGTGAGAAGATTTTGTCAGTCTTATTTCGAAAAAAATTGGCCCAACGATTTGTATCTTCTGTGAGAAAAAGTAAATACTGGTTTTTATAAGATTCCCTTTTGGTCAACTGTGAAAATACCATTTTCTAGTTTCCTATAAGAAAACCATGTATGGTCGGTCTCCTACAACAAAAAATATCTATTATTTTTTATGAGAAGGCCATCTAGGAGAAAAATATAGGTTCACCTTAAATAAAAGGAATTCCCAGTATTTTTTTTTTTGTGAGAAGACACAAAACTTCACACCCTTTGTGAGTTCCACAGTTGATTTTTTCGCCTCTCATTTAATTGATTTCATTCCAAGATAATTTTGGTAATTTTTGGGCCTTTTATGCAAATGAATTCTAGGTGGCAACACTGCCAAAGAATAATCACTTTTCTAACATCGCTTAATCAACGATTTTCTCATCATTTTCCTTCTCCTAATTCTCTTTCTCAGTCTATACCTCACACCCTAGCCCGCATTTTTCCACAATCAACAGGAGGGTGGTCTGTTAATTAAATTTTGCTCCCAACAGTGGCAAGGAAATGGTAAAAGAGAAAAACAAATATCACAAATTAACCATTAAAGCCATAGAGTCAATGGATTTGTCGCATAAGGCGCCATACAAACAATCAGTCACTCAGTCACCCCTATTCTACAGGCAGTTCTCCGTTTGTTTCCATGCTTCCCCCCCTTAAAATTGTGTTAAAAGTTAATTTTTTGAGGTTAGGGTTGGTGTGAGTCCTATGTTTCCGGCTTGTTAGTTGGCCTCAAACATCGAAATGAATATACACAAACATACATGGGCCAAAAACCAAGAAATATCTCTCAACCATGCCATGTTTTTGGCAAAAACTGAATTTTATGGTGTGAACATCAGCCGGGCATGAAATTAAAATGGCCCGGACTAAATTAAAAAATAATCGTGAAGGACAATTTTTAAACCAATTTCCCGTTTGTTTAAATTATCTCTGGCATTTAGCAAGATTGTATCGCAACAAGAGGAGTGTTGTGTGTATGTGGATGTAGGGGGAACAGACTGGTTTCAACAGGTTTTGATAATCATAGAAGACATAGCTTCTATGGGCCTGCTCCAGAAGATCACGGATTTTTTTATTAATAATAAAATACCCCCTCACAGGAACAGTGTAATTTTTCCTAATAAAAAACTACAGTACAAAGGAACTGCGGAATTTTTCTATGAAAAAATATCAGCCAGGGGTTAAAAAAATTGTCTACTAAAAAAAAAAAAAATATTTTTGGACTATGAATCTTTTTTTCGGAAAATATTATGTCCCTGGAAATGCGAATTTTATACCCTCCACCATAGTATGGAGAGTATATTATGTTTGTCCTTCCGTTTGTAACACCTCGAAATAATCGTTTTAGACCCCACAAAGTATATATATATTTTTGATCAGCATAAAATTCTATGTCGATTTTGCGATGTTCGTCCGTCGGTGGAAATCCCTCTAGCTTCCGAACGAAATGAAATAGGTTGATAAAATTTTACTCAAATGTGCATTATGTCTGGAGGGAGGACTTTTGGTATTGAAAATGGGTCATGTAGGTCCACGTTTTGGTATAGACCCCATATAACGGCACCTACAGATATTCGATATTTTGATGATTTTTGCGACATTATTAACCGGAATTGCTTCCAATTTGGTATTTGAAGGTCGTAAAGGCCTACTACAGCCTATGAGAGAAAATTGTCTGTGCAGGTCCATGTCTTCGTATAGACCCCATATAACGATACCTCCCGATATTTGGTACTTTGATGATTTAGCTATTCACCGGAATTTATATATTGAAAAACTACAATCCAGAGGTCCAGAGTCTGAGTCTCCCGAAACCTTATTTCTATATCGGAAAAAATATTTCTATGGTACAAATTTGTTTCTACAGCCCTCGCAAAGGACTGCAAAATATTTTTTTCTGCAGCAAAAAAAGTCCCCTTAAACTATATAAAAATAAATCTTCTGGAGAAAAAAACAGTACCAGAGGATATCGAATTTGTTTAATTTAAACAACAAAAAACCTATGCGACTTAGGAATTTTGTCTATAGTAAAAATAAAGTTCCAGAAGCTTTTGGGTTTATTCTATTACATAAAAAATAAAGTCTTTTCGAGAGTCCGTCGCCTTTTTTTCGATAGGAAAAATACGGTCCTCAGGGGACTGGGAATTTTTTTTTCTGTAAAAAAACTCCATCCCGGCAGTCTTTTTTCTCTCGTAAAGATTCAGTCCTCTGGGTGGTGCGACATTGTTTTAAAAGGAAAAAAAAATCAGGGCTAATACTGTATTTTTTTCATAGACTGTATTTTTCATAAGATGTACCAGTACCAGAGGATATCGAAATTTTTTTAATTAAACAACAAAAAACGTATGGGACTTAGGAATTTTGTCTATAGTAAAAATAAAGTTTCAGAAGCTTTTGGGTTTATTCTATTATATAAAAAATAAAGTCTTTTCGAGTGTCCTCTGGCTTTTTTTCGATGGGAAAAATACAGTCCTCAGGGAAGTGGAATATTTTTTTTATAAAAAAACTTCATCCCGACAGTATTTTTTCGATCGAAAAAATTCAGTCCTCTGTGGGTGCGACATTGTTTCAAAAGAAAAAAATCAGGGCTTATACTGTATTTTTTTCGTAGAATGTATTTTTCATAAGATGTTGACCTGTTGGATTTCGTTGAATAGAAAACTATTAGATCATGAGCAGCCAATTGGTCATTTTCTTTGAGAAAAAGATCTATTAGATTTTTTTCTATATAAAGATATGTAATCTCTGATTGAGAAATTGTTTCCCATGAAAATAGGTATTCCTCTTTCTTTGAGAAAAAAAAAACCTATTAGTCTTCCATGAGAAAATCTACTGTGGTTCTATGAGAAGATTTATTATTTATTGACGGGATATATCATTTGATTCGGCCAAAATGTGCCTCATCGAAATTACGGTCTAAGACCCTAGGTCTCTTTAGACCAAATTCGTTACAGGACATTTGTAGTCGATCTAGCTATGTCCCCCCATCTGTCCGTCTGGCTGGCTGCTGCGCACGATAACTCTCGAAGGGAGTATCCGATTTAATCCAAACTTGGTACATCGTGATATTAATGTCAAACTTAAGTCGCGTTCGGAGATGGGCAATATCCGTCCACTCCTTCTGGATAATTCGATTTTACTCCAAATTTACCAATCCTAATATTTGCATCAGTCAGCTGCGAAAATGGACAATATCGTTCCTCTCCATTAAGTACCTGGCCCACATAGGGTCAACATTTGGAATAAATATAACTCTTACAAAATGTTATGAAAGGGTCCGATTGTCTTCAAATTACACACATCACAATATTTTTAGTAATCCAAGGTCTGGTGTGAAAATGGAATACATCGGTCCACTCCTTCTGGTTCCTCCCCAACAAATGGTCAAAGTTTTGAATAACCAAAACGATCATAAAATCCGAAATAAGCATTGGGTTCTCCTCAAATTACACACATCACAATATTTTTATTAACCTAAGGCCTGGTGTGAAGATGGGATGTATCTGTCCTCTCCTTCTGGTACCTCCCCAACACAGGGTCAAAATTTTGAATATTCGTGTGGCCCATAAAACACGAAATTAACATTCGATTCCATTCAGACTTGGTACATCTCAGTATTCCAACAACACAAGATATGTTATAAAGGTGATAGAGATCGGACCACGTCATCTTGTATCTCCCCCACATAGGGTCAACGTTTTGAAAAACCAATACGATTATAAAATCCGAAATAAGCATTCGGTTCTGTTCGTATTTCACACATCCCGTTATTTCTAACAACACAATATCTGCTATGAAAATGGAATATATCGGTCGGCTCAATCTGGTACATCGCCCACCAAGGGTCAAAACTATGAAAGATATTTCTGAGCTGTATTTCATATATTTCCCTCAAATCGGATGAACAATATATATGGCAGCTACAGCTATATCTGAACCGATCTTCACCAAATTTGACATACTAGCTTCTAGACTCAATTCGATCGTAAGAGCCAAATTCCGTCCCATTTGGGCAAATATTAGACGTTTGGTGCTCAATAAAGTTAAATCGGACGAAGTTATATATGGGAGATATACCCAAATCCGAAGCGATCTCGATAAAATTTAGCAAAGGTATTTCTGAGCTGTATTTGATATATTTCCCCAAATATTGTTGTCACAGAGTGCATATTACGGCTGCGGAGGACTATAATAACAAATCGGATGAACAATATATATTGGAGCTATAGCTATATCTGAACCGATTTCGAGATCAAATTTGGCATACTTATTTCCAGGCCTAATTTGGTTGTATGTGCATGCATACTATTTGGGCTGATATTACACGTTTGGTGGCCAATAAAAGGCAAATCGGACGAAGATATATATGGGAGCTATATCTAAATTTTTTACCGATTATCTCCAATTTCAATAGGGTTCGTCCTTGAGCCAAACAAATGATTTGTGCAAAATTTCATCTGGATCGGTTAATAAATGCGAACTGTACTTTGTTCACAAAAATACATGGACAGACGGACGGACGGACATGTATAAATCGACTCAGAATGTTATTCTATGCAGATCATCAAAAGGAACTATGGGTCTATCTCGTTTCATAATACCCTGACCACCTTGTAGTGTAGGGTATAATTAGAATATTTATTGATTGATAATCTTGATTTTATTTGAGAAGATATATTGTTCTCCTTAAAGAATTTCTATTGGTCTTCTGTGAGAAGCCATGTTGGGCTCCCATGAACTCCCATAAGATTTTAGAGGTCATCTATAAAAAAAAAACATCAAACGAAATTAATATTTCCCCCTGTCCCCTTGTCCTCCTCCAAATTTAGTAGTTTACTGACATTAAATTTTACAAATTCTGTGTCAATGTTCCCTATTCTCTGGCTGCGATATCCAAAGGACATTTTACTTTTATTGCCACAGCAATTATCTTCTTCTTCAGTTAAATTAACCTTAACATTAAACTTTAGAGGGTGGTGTACTTAAAGGCAGGACGATGACGAAGTAACCACTATTCCAGTTGCATGGTCGTGGTCCTCATGCATATGCATGCAGGAGTATATAAATTAATGGCAGCCAAGGATACAACCACAACAACAACAATAATAAAAATGGAAGAAAAACTTTACCGTAACACAACATTTGTAGTTGTAGATGATGGCTTATACAAACATACAGATTGTCGTATACATTGGAATACAAAAAGACAACAAGTCAAGCCATTGGCCAACCAAAACCAGTGGAGTCACTTAGTAATCCCATGAGAACCAACACAACTTGCTGGCTGTTTGAGTTCCCTATGTCCTGCTTTTGTTTTTCAACATTAAGTTGGTATTTTTACGAGCGGGAACTTTTTTTTTATTTATTTGGAAAAAGATATTCATTTCGGTGGCGGGAGTAGTAGTAGTGGGTGGCATGGCGTGTTGGTATTCAAGTTGAAACAAAGGGATTGTGACTTATTGGCCATTTAGTTTACAGCTTATTGTCTTTTTATGTCTTAAACTAAGTATAAGGTAGCTTTCCTAATTCGTAGTGAAATATACTAGACAATAGATGTACTGAAGAGAAAAGTTTCTTTGAAAGGATCCAACTGATAAAAAGGATAAAATAAACAACTGAAAAATGAATATTTAAAACTCAAGGTTAGAAATATTTTTAGAAATTTCGACCATATCTCAATGGTATTTTGACGCTTCTGAAGCTATTTCCATGGATCGTGGAGAGCAAAATTTTTATAGGATACTCCAGGGTTTTAGTTGAAAGACCCCCTTTTTGTCCTCTCACCACATAGTGTCTTTGTGCATTTGTTTGTAACATGGAGAAGGAGCGAGATGGACCCATAGTTACTTTTGAGGATGTTCATAGAATCCCTTTCTGACTCGATTTATGCATGTCAGTCCGTCGTCCTGTCCGTCTATCCATGTATTTTTGTGAAGAAAATGCAGGTCGCATTTATTATCCGATAGAGATGAAATTTTGGCCCATGGACGAACCTTGTTGAAATTGGTAAGAATCGGTTCAAATTTAGATATCCCATATAAAACTTTAACCGATTTCTGGTAAATTGTTTACGAAATGGCCAATATCAGTCCAAATGACTTGAATTTTGACACATCCGATCGAATTCGGTCTAGAACCAAGTACATCAAGTTTAGAGAAAATCGGTACATAAGGATACCGAGGTCAATGAAATAAATAGTTGCGTGAGCCCTCGCCCTCATATGAATTGGTGGTATTTGAAAAATTTATGATTTTCTAAATACACACGAGCAATGAACGGAAAATAAATCGGATATTCATGGGCAATATGAAGGGTATATTAAGATTTCAGGATATTTGGAGTCGAAGTAGGGGTGTCCGTCTTGTTGGCTGGTATGCACTATAACCATCGAAGGGAGTATCCGATGGTACGTAGTAATATTATTGTCAAACTTAGATCAAATTCGGAAATGGACAAAATCGGTCCACACCATCTGGTTCCTCCCCCACAAAAGATCGAAACTTTCAAAAAATATATTTTCTGCACAAGGAGACAAATGATAATCCAATTTTGCTCCAACTTTGCAAATGCTAATAATTGCGTCGGTTCTAGGTCAGGTGCGAAAATAAACAATATCGGTCCACTCCACCAAGTACCACCCCCACAAAGGCTCAACATTTTGATAAATTACAACTCTTATAAAATGTGATGTAAGAGTCCGATTGTCTTCAAATTTCACACATCCCAATATTTTTATTAACCCATGGTCTGGTTTTAAGATGGAATATATCGGTCTACTCCTTCTGGTACCTTCCCCACAAAATATATAGCTATAACTCAACAACAACATCCGATGTGGCATCCATAGTGAGGTTCCAAATAAATGGGCCACAGATGGACCCCTGAGTGCATCCACGTTGAACATCCATTCAGACCGAAGCACTGGATACCATGACACAAGCCTTCCTCTCATGAAAGTAACTAGACCAAAGACTAATTTCCTGGCAACCGATCACTAACAATTTCGTGAGTACGCTATTCCACAAAAGGAAGTCAAATACACCCTTAAAGTCGACAAAAATGCCAACGACATACTTGGCATTTGACCCGCTCAGGCTATTCTGCACATGCAACCACGCGTCTACAGTACTTCTACCCTCGGTGAAACCGTATGATGCGACGATGTACCTTCAGAGTAGCACTCCTTAAGCATAGACACCATAATCCACTCCAGTCGCATTTCCAAGGACTGAAAGAAGACTCATGCCCCGATACGAGCGGGGATCGTTCCTTAATCTATCTGGCGACTTAAGTAGCAACACCACTCTCGCAATCTTCCACGCAAGCAGGAATTACCCTTGGCTCATGCAGCGGCTAAACACTGACTTGATATACTCAGGCACGACCTTCCAGATGGCTTTATACATCCCTTCAGTCATACCGTCAATGCCAGGCGACTTTCTGTTTCTAATCCGGCAAATACTGTCCGAAACTTCTGAACTTTCCACTGCGAAGGATCAGCCAATTCATCATCAAGCGGAGGAAATGTCTGAGTCTCCGAACTTGGAAAGAATGATACCAACAAAAGCCCTACGCTATCTCCCAACCCCGAGGTTATTGTTGTAGAGCTGCTACGCACTGTCTGTAGGTCACCCTGGCTACTTGAGCCACCATGCCAGCACACACGGCATGGATCGTCTTTATTGTCCTGGATAAATTTCCTCCAATTGTCTTCTTTACTCCAAGACAGCTCGTCCTTGTACGTCCCAAGGAAAGCAAGGAACTCAGCCTTACGCTGAACCAAGTCATCCGCATTGGTACGTCTAGCCCGTTGGAATTTCTTCCTAAAGCGACTGAGTCTCTTTCCGCATCAGACTTAGCTCACGGCTTCACCATTTGACCTTACTTGGTTTTACCTTACGGCGTCATCCACTCGTTCAACTTGCTAACCTGGTCATATAGTCTGCTGGCCATTAGTCCGCTAATGGCATAGCAGCCTCCCTAACACTGTACGCATGTAGGTCCCAGTTCACGTCTCGTAAACAGGTAAACAGTCTGGTGCTATTGAGTTGAGTTGCTGCGAAACTGTGTGCGGAAGGTGCATATGTCAAATGGTTCAGGTTCAAAATGCGGAGGCAGGATCCTGTTCCCTTGTGTTATCGATGCCTTGGCTTTGATCATCGGATAAGGGAGTGCCGAATGCGAACGGATGTGTGTTGGAGATGTGGTGGCCCTGGGCATATGAGCGTGGAATGCCCGAATCCAATTCGTTGCACCAGACTTCCATGGCCCACTCGCCAAGCGAACGCTCTTTTTGAAAGCTTCAGGGGAGAGAACATCATATATATGTTTCATCCGATTTGGGATTTTAAGTCCCTCACATGCGTAATATGTACTCCACAACAATAATCTTTGGTACAAGATATCAGATACAGTTTAGAAATAAGTGTTTCAAATTTTGTCAAGATCGGTTCAGATTTGGATATAGCTCCTTACATATACCTTTATACGATTTTAGGTTTTTTTTTGCGCACCAAATTCCTAATATCAGCCCAAATGGACTGGATTTTGACAATTCCGACCGAATTTAGTCTAGAAGCAAGTACATTAAATTTGGAAATCGATTCAGGAGGAAGACAAACAAACATGACCTTTTTTTCATGGGTTCAACCGGAAGCAGTGTCCTCTAAGCAAATGAAAATGAATTGAACTTGAGTTTAAGTAAAAAGCAATTAAAGTTTACTCTTGTCATTTGAGTTTGAATTGATTTGACTATCATTTATTTCCACACGCTTTTACTTTGTCCTGATACTGTGATTACTTGAATATCCTTCGGAAATTGTGTGTTATTACAGCTATAAATAAACGACAATGACTATTACTCTAATAGCCATGTCCTCTAAGGATGTCGAGGTCAATGAAATAAATAGTTGCGTGAGCCCTCGTCACATATGAATTGGTGGTATTTGAATAATTTATGATTTTCCAAATACACACGAGCAATGAAAACGTGTCCTAATGGTCGTATTTTCCATCATTGTTGTCACAGGGATATTTGATTTTTATACCCTCCACCATACTATGGAGGGTATATTAATTTTGTCATTCCGTTTGTAACTCCTCGAAATACTCATGTCAGACCCAACAAAGTATATATATTCTTGATCAGCGTAAAATTCTAAGACGATTTAGCCATGTCCGTCTGTCTGTCTGTGTGTCCGTCTGTCTGTCTGTCTGTCTTTTCTAATCACGCTATCTTTCGAACAAATTGAGATAGAAGGCCAAAAATTTTGCACACATGTATATTTTGCCAGTAGGCAGGTTAAGTTCGTAAATGGGCCATGTAGGTCCAATTTATCAAATAGCCCCCATATAACGCTACCTCCCGATATTCGGTATTTTGATGATTTTAGCGATATTATTTAGCGGAATCGTTCCAAATTTGGTATTTGAAGTTCGTAATGGAAACTACAGCCTAAGACAGAAAATTATCTGTACAGGTCCACGTCTTCGTGTAGCCCCCATATAACGGTAGCCCCCATATAGCGACATTATTTAGCGGAATCGTTCTAAATTTGGCATTTGAAGTTCGTAATAGATACTGCAGCATAAAACAGAAAATAGGCCATTTAGGTCCACGTCTTCATATAGCCCCCATATAACGCTACCTCCCGATATTCGGTATTTTGATGATTTTAGCGACATTATTTAGCGGAATCGTTCCAAATTTGGCATTTGAAGTTCGTAATAGATACTGCAGCATAAAACAGAAAATGGGCCATATAGGTCCACGTCTTCATATAGCCCGTAGCCCTCGTTATTCGGTATTTTGATGATTTTAGCGACATTATTTACCGGGATTGTTTCAAATTTCGCATGTGAAGTTCATAATGCATACTTCAGCCCATGCCAGAAAATTGTCGGTGCAGGTTCACGTCTTCGTATAGCCCCCATATAACGGTACCCCCCCCCCCCCATATTCGGTATTTTGATGATTTTAGCTACATTATTAACAGATTTTTCTTCAAGTTTCGCATTTAAATATTGTAATAACTTATGACAAAAGTTGCCTATGCAGGCCCACGTCGTCGTATAAGCATTCGGTATTTTTAAGATTTTAACAGATTTTTTAACGGATTTTATTTTTTTTTTTTTTGGAAATTGCCAAATTTGTACCAAATGGTGGAGGGTATTAAAAGTTCGGCCCGGCCGAACTTACAGCTTTTTAACTTGTTTTTTGTTCAAAGTCGAGCATGCTAAGTTTAGGTAAAATATGTGAGAACGGAAAATAAATCGGATATTCATGGACAATCTATAGGTTCTTATACCCTGCACCATAACATGAAGGGTATATTAAGAATTTCATTCCGTTTGTAACTCATCGAAGTAATAACTTTATACCTAACAAAGTATATATATTTATGATCAGCGAAGTTGGCCTATATCGGTCAACTTTTTCGTATACCACTCATATTACTGTACCCCCTCATTATAAGCATTTCGACGATTTTCTGCACATATTTAAACGGTATTATCTGTAATTTGTTATTTGAAGGATATTACGGGCTCCTAGCCACCACTAAGAAGCAACTAACATAGGTCCACATTGTGGTATATTTACCACATAACGGAACTAGCCTATATTCGGTATTCGGATGGATTTCCCCAATTTTTTCAACGGATTTGTCTGAAATTTTGTATTTTAAGTTTCTAATGGGTGTCTAAGTGCCTTACAAAAAATTACTAATATAGGTCCTCATTTTGACCTTGTATATATAATGGTGGAGGGTATCAAAAGTTCGGCCCGGAAATTACTACTTCTTACTTGTTTTAAGCACAGACTACCGATAAAATGTATTTTCATAAAAGAGCGCTTAATGTTTATCCCCATTCCCACATTGGCATTTAGCTAGCAAAGACACAAACCACTTCAAACATACAATGGCTTTATTTTACCGTGGAACTTAAGACCGAAACACAAGCGTTTAAGATACAAGTTTTGTTGGTTCTGATGTGAGTATGGTTTGCTTTATTCGGAGATATTTGTTACAAAAGATGTATATATATATATCATTTGATACGGCCAAAATCTGACTCATCGAAATAACAGTCTTAGACCATAGTCTCTTTGGATCTAATCCGTTTCAGGATATTTGAAGTCGAAGTAGGGGTGTCCGTCTTGTTGGCTTGTATGCACTATATCTATCGAAGGAGTGTCCGATGGTACATAGTAATAATATTGTCAAACTTAGATCAAATTCGGAGATGGACAACATCAGTCCACTCCATTTGGTACCTCCCCCACAAAATATAGAAATTAAAAAAAAAATATTTTTTCTGCCCAGAAAGAGGAACGATAATCCAATTTTGGTCCAACTTTGCAAATGCTTATATTTGCGTCAGTTCTAGGTCAGGTGCGAAAATGGACAATATCGGTCCACTCCATCAAGTACCACCCCCACAAAGGGTCAACATTTTGAAAAATTACAACTCATAAAATCTGATGTAAGAGTCCGATTGTCTTCAAATTTCACACATCCCAATATTGTTATTAACCCAAGGTCTGGTTTTAAGATGGAATATATCGGTCTACTCCTTCTGGTACCTTTCCCACAAAGTATCGAAATTAAAAAAAAAATATTTTTTCTGCACAGAAAGAGCAACGATAATCCGATTTAGCACCTACTTTGCAAACGTTAATATTTGGGTAAGTTCTAGGTCAGGTGCAAAAATCCCCTACAAATGGTCAACATTTTGAATAATTACAACTCTTATAAAATGTGATGTAAAAGTCCGATTGTCTTCAAATTTCACACATCCCAATAATTTTATTAACCAAAGGTCTGGTGTGAAGATGGAATATATCGGCACACTCCTTCTGGTACTTTCCCACAAAGGGTCAAAATTTTGAATATCTAAGAAAATCATAAGACGCGAAATTAACACTCGATTCCATTCAGGCTTGGCATATCTCAATATTTTTATCAACACAAGATATGATATAAAAGTCGTAGATATCGGAAAATTCCTTTTGGTATCTCCCCTACAAAGGGTAAAAGTTTCGAATATCGAACAAAACAATTATAAAATCCGGTTCTCTTCATATATCACACATCCCATAATTTCTACTAACACAAGATCTACGGTGAAGATGGCATATATCGGTCGTAGAGATCGGATCATTCCTTCGGGTACCTTCCCTACAAAGGGTAAAAGTTTCGAATATCGAACAAAACAATTATAAAATCCGAAAGAAGCACCCGGTTCTCTTCATATATCACACATCCCATTATTTCTACTAACACAAGATCTACGGTGAAGATGGCATATATCGGGCGACTCCTTCTGGTATCTTTCCACAAAGGGTCAAAATTTTGAATATCCAAGAAGCTAATGTAACGTAAATTAATATTCGATTCCATTTAGACTTGGCAAATCTCAATATTTTTATAGACACAAGATCTGTTATACAGATGGTAGGGATCGGACCATTTCTTCTTGTATCTCGCCCACAAAGGGTCAAAATTTTTAATAACCCGAAATAAGCATCCGGGTCGCTTCATATTTCCCGCATGCCATTATTTTCACTAAAACACGATCCGCTGTGAAAATGGAATACATCGGCATATTCCTTCTGGTACTTCTCCCAAATCCTATGTATCTGGTACCTCACGCATATTTCCACATTTTCCCTATAACGTATAGGAACATATCACATATAAAGTGTCGGAAGTAGACGATATAGTCCAAATATGGCACGTTGTAATATTTATATCAGACTAAGGTCAGATACAACTTGGACAATATTGGCCAACTGCTTCGGAACCTCCCCTATAAAGGGTCAACAATGTGAATACTCATAACTCAAGGCAAAACCGACTTATACTATTTTAGTTGTTATTAAAAAAAAAAAAAAAAAAAAAACAAGTAAAAAAGCTGTAAGTTCGGCCTGGCCGATCTTTGAATCCCCCACCACCATTTGGAACGATTTTGGCAATTTTCAAAAAAATAAAATCCATTAAAAATTCTATTAAAATCTTGAAAAAACCGACGAATGTAGCCGTTATATTAGGGTCTATACGACGACTTGGACCTGCATAGGCCACTTTTGTCATAAACCATTACAGTATTCAAATGCGAATCTTAATCACAAAATTAGGTGAATAATGTAGCTAAAATCACCAAAATTCCGAATATAGGGAGGTATCGTTACCGGGGCTATACGAAGACGTGGACCTGCGCAGATCATTTTCTGTCATAGACTGTAGTATCCATTACGAACTTCAAATACCAAATTTGAAACATTTCCGGTAAATAAATCATCTAAATACCAAATATCTGGAGGTACCATTATATGAGGGCTATATGGAGACGTGGACTTGCACAGACAATTTTCCGTCGTAGGCTGTAGTGCCCATTACGAGCTTCAAATAACAAATTTGAAACATTTCCGGTAAATCATGTAGCTAAAATCATCAAAATACCGATATAGGGAGATGCCGTTGTATGGAGGCTATACGAAAATGTAGACCTACATCACCCATTTTCAATATCAGACATAATACACATTTGAGTGAAATTTTATCAACCTATTTAATTTCGTTCGGAAGCTAGAGTGATTTCCATCGACGTACATACGAACGGACATCGCTAAATCGACATAGAATTTTATGCGGATCCAGAATATATATACTTTGTGGGGTCTAAAATTTATATTTCGAGGTGTTACAAATGGAATGACAAACTTAATACACCCTCCATACTATAGTGGAGGGTATAAAAACGTATTTTTCATGCTTATGGATTTTTTTTAGAATATTATTCTTTTTTTCCGAAATTTCGATTCAGCCGATTTTTCTCCTTCTATGGCTAGTAAAGCATACCAACACCATTTTTTCTCGGAATATCTAAAAGGATTGTATTTCCCAAAGAATGGGGTTTAGCAAATATTAACATTTTTAAATGACTTAATCCTAGGTAGCGGTTCGTTTGTTGTGTTGTTTTCTATTCAGGTTCTTATTGTTGTTTATTTTTTTTATTCTGGTCAATGATAATATACCGCCTAATGATAAATCAATAAATGGTTTATTTACACTGCTGCAGAATATGGTATGACTTCATGTCAGAGTTTCTCGCCACTGTATGTTGTGTATGCAGCCGTTGATTTTGTTTTCCGTCACTCCACGGAATATTTTCTAATTTAACTCGGGGGCAATGTGGTTTCACCTCTCTCTGGCTAAATGATACGTGACTTTTTTTTCAATATTTGGCCAGTGTTTGAGGGTTGGGGAAATTATTAGATTTGGGTTAAAAATTTTTATCTTTTGATGTTTTTCTCTGTAATTCGTTTATCTGTTTTGTTTTTTTCAGTTTAGTCTTATTTTTAGTCTTTTGTTTTGTGAAATTTTTTCCTATGAAAATACAGGTAGTTCGTGGCTCAATATTATTTGTAAACATGTGTGTTTGTATGTCAGCCAACAATTTTGTTTAAATTTATTGTTGCTACCACTCCTCTGTGGCGATTATTTATCTCTTCGGCTTTTCTTGTCACCAATAAAAATATCTTTATTTTTTTTCTGGGGGGATTGTCTTAAAGAAATTTTCTTTGTAATTTGAGATTGGATATTTTTGATTTTTCTTATCTTAACAGGTATGTGAAAATTTTAGTGGGGAAGATCAATAGAAAGAGAATCATATTTCTAACTGGGTCAATGGGCTATGGCTTTGAGAATTGAGATGGGAAATTGAGAGCTTCAATTAAGTTTACTTGAAAAAAATTAAGAGATATAAAATTGTTTGAAAAAAATTCTTCGAAATCTACTGAAGAGATTGAACTTAAAATTTAATTTTGTGGCATAACTTATTTATTCAATTCTTCATATATTTTAACAACATTAAATTTTCTTTTTTTTTCAGGTAAGTTCCAAATAAAATTGTTTAAAGAAAATATAACTGGTAAGTCTTATACGATATAAAACAGGTTTGAACACATAAAGTTATGTTAAAAACCAGTATAGAAAGCCTTAAAGTCGGACGGGGCCGACTTTATGATACCCTACACCACTTTGCTAATTTAGTAGAGCTCCGCATAACATTTAAAAGTTTTAATGGGAGAATTCAATCACACACGCTATGATTATAATTATAATTTGAAGTTCAAAGACCGAAAAGCCGAAGCATTTGTATCTTTTAAATTCGGACTTGTATTCCCCATTTGGTGCACAATTAATTTGAAATCGGATAAAGATATATATGGGAGCTATATCCAAATCGGAACGGATCTCGATAAAATTTGGCAAAGATATTTCTGAGCTGTATTTGATATATTTCCCTGAATATCATTGTTATGGAGTGCATATTACGGCTGTGGATAACAAATATAACAAATCGGATGAACAGTATATATGGGAGCTATAGCTATATCTGAACCGATCTTCACCAAATTTGATATACTAGCTTCGAGACTCAATTAGGTCGTAAGTGCCAAATTCCATCCCATTTGGAGAAATATTAGATGTTTGGTGCACAATAAGAGGTAATTCGGACGAAGTTATTTATGGGAGATATATCCAAATCTAAACCGATCTCGATAAAACTTAGCAAATGTATTTCTGAGCTGTGTTTGATATGTTTCTCTGTAACAACAAAATACAAATCGGATGAACAATATATATGGGAGCTATAGCTATATCTGAACCGATTTCGATTAAATTTTGCATACTGATTTTCATGCCTAATTTGGTTGTATGTGCAAAATTCCATACTATTCGGGCAGATATTACACGTTTGCTGTACAATGAAAGGCAAATCGGACGAAGATATATATATAGGAGCTATATCTAAATTTTGACCGATTATATCCAATTTCAAAAGGATTCGTCCTTGGGCCAAACAAATGATTTGTGCAAAGTTTCATCTGGATAGGGCAATAAATGTGAACTGCACTTTGTTTACAAAAATACATGGATCAATACTATGCAGATCATCAAAAGGAACTATGAGTCTATCTCGTTTTCTTTTGCCTGTTACAAAAAAATGCACAAAGACAGAATACCCTGACCACCTTATGGTGTAGGGTATAAACAATTATTTAAAAAAGGCTCCAATTGACATACGGGGTGATATAAAAAAACTGCAACAAAGTCAAGCGCCATAATTTTTTCATTTTTTTTTATATTTACATTTTTAATTGACATACAGGGTGAGATAAAAAAACTGCAAAAAAGCAAAACGCCATAAATTTTACATTTTTTTTTAAATTTTATTGAATGAAAGCAGAAAATGTCGGAAATAGCATTAAATTTTAGAATAAGTTTAGATTGGTTCGAATTCGCCACCTTAGACACGAATAATGGCCCTTCAACGGCCAATGAAACCGTCACTCGCTGCCCGAATGTTGCTCTGCGGTCCATTCCCAGCGAATCAGTTGCTTGAGGTGATCGATACTTTGGTATTTTTTAGTGCCAACCTTGCTTTCTGAATTACTTCAGACGCAATAGTCCAACGGATATCCGGAGATTTTGGTGGCCATTGTGCGCTGGAAATGAAGCGAGGAACCTTATTTTGTAACCATTCTTGGGTGGCGCGTGCTGAGTGCGATGGTGCTGAGCCCTGTTGGAATTTCCCAGGTCTGCGGCCAAAATGTTTGCGTGCCCAAGGCTTTAATAACCCTCCAGAATATTTTCGCGATTATATTCGGCATTTATTCTAATGCCCAGGTCGATTAATACGAACGCATAGCGACCATCGGCTGTTATAGCGGCCCACACCATCACCATGGCCGGCCCTTGAGTTCTGGTGGCCAACCGAAGGAGCACATTTTCAGCTAACATCACGATCATTTTGTTTGTTTACAAACTGCTGGACAACGAATGTTTTCTCATCGGAGAAAACCAAATTCGGCAAATCACCACTTTCGGCTAAGCGAAGGAATTTCAACGACTTTGCCCCGAGCTCATTTTTCAATATTTGCCAAATGGAATATTGCGTTATGTTCAGCTCACGAGCCATTTTTCGGCCACAGCGAAGCGGGTTTCAATCAAGTCGCTTCTATACTTTCCGAACCATTTCTGCTGATGTTGTTCTTTGACGTCGTGCTACGCTACCAGTATCACGGTAACGAGCGATGGTACGAGACACAAAAGACTTATTCACATTTAAATGTTGGAGTGCTCTAACGATAGCCATTTGCGGTTTTTCAGCCAAATATAAAGAAATCACAGTATCACGCTTAAATTCCATCACGAATAACTTCTTTTCTGGAAAATTCTCACCAAAATGATTTTGTACGCTTGTTAACAATATAATGAGCTGTCACAGGAATATTTATAACAAATGTCGGACGAGTGGCTTAGAAATGACAGCAGTCTGAAATTGGTTGCAGGTTTTTTCATCTCATAATTAGCCACATTTTTCACGGGAATTGTTAAAAATGTATGTAAAGTATTGTAATGAATTTTGTCTTCTGTGACAGAAGACTGCGGGAATTCATAAGGCAGAACCTCCGAATTTTGGTTTTTGGTGATTTTAGCCATACTGTTATCACACATCGCTTTTTTGTATACCCTCAGCCATATGGCTAGACCCTAGGTCTCTTTGGATCAAATCCGTTTCAGGACATTTGGAGTCGATCTGGCTGGTGCGCACGATAAGTCTCAAAGGGAGTACCCGATTTGATCCAAACTTGGTACATCGCAAATTATTATCAAACTTAGATCGAGTTCGGAGATAGGCAATATCGGTCCACACCTTCTGGTATCTCTCCCACAAAAGGTAAAAATTTTAAAAAATAATTGACTGCACAAAAAGAGATTTTGCTCCAGTTTTACAATACCTAATATTTCCATCAGTGGTGTCTCAGGTAGGTGGACAATATCGTTCTACTCCATCAAGTACCTCCCCGATAAAGGGTCAAATTTTTGAATAACTATAAATCTTGTAAAATGTGATATAAGAGTCCAATTGTCTTTAAATTACACACATCACTATATTTTTTCCAAGGCCTGCTGTGGAGATGGAATATATCTGTCCACTCCCTTTGGTACCTCCCCCACAAAGGATAAAATTTTTAAATAACTATGAAGATAAAAAAATGCGAAATTAACATCCGATTCCATTCAAACTTGGTACATCTCAATATTTCTATCAATACAAAATTTGCTAAAAAGATGGAAGAGATCGGACCATTTCTTCTGGCACGTCCCCCACAAAGGGTCAAAGTTTTGAATAACCAAAATGATCATAAAATCCGAAATAAGCATCCGGCTCTCTTCATATTTCACGCATCACAATATTTGTATTAACCCAAGATCTTGTGTGAAGATGGAATATATCGGTACACTCCCCATTAAGGGCCACAATTTCGAGTATCCATAAAGCTCATAAAACGCAATATTGGCCAATTGCTTCGGAACCTCTCCCATAAAGGGTCAACACTTTGAATAATCACAACTCATGGCTGGGGGTATACATCTGTCGACAAAACCCACTGATACTATTTTACTTCTTTTAATCCACAATTACAACTCTCTCTCTGCCCTTCGAAAAATAATTTTTAAAATCCCACGACTTGAGCTCTGTTTTTTTTTCATGGAAAATTGTAAAAAAATTATAGGAGTAGAGCTATAATTGCCCTTGGAAAAAAATGAAAAAAAAAAAATCCACGAATAAAGCTCTACATGTTCCTGAAAATGATTTTTAATCTAAGATTAGAGTTCAATTTGTCCTTGAAAAATAATTTTTAAAAATCCACAATAAGAGCTCTTTATATCCTTGAAAAAATATATTTTTTTTAAATCCACGATCCAATTTGACCTTAAAAAAAAACTTTTAAAAAAAATCAAAGATCTTAGCACAAATTGTACTTAAAAATAATTTTCAAAATCCACAATTGGAGTTAAATTTTTCGTTAACAATTATTTGAAAAAATCTTTTCGTCCTTGAAGAATCACTTAAAAAACGACTTAATCTTTACATATTCTTCAAAAAATATTTTTAAAAAATCCACGAATAAAGCTCTTTCAAGAAATCCATGATTTCACCTCTATATGTCCGTTGGATAATACCATTCAAATTCCTACGATTTAAGTGGGATATGTCTCTGAAAAAATATTAAAAAGAAATCCAAGTTCGAAGTTCAATTTGTGTCTAAAAATGATTTTTGAAGAATACACGATCAGAGCCTTAAAAGATTTTTTTTTAAATCGCAATTGGAGCTCATTTTATCGTTAACAAATAGTTTAAAAGAATTACGACTGGAGCTAAATTTTGCTCCAAAACAAGGTTATTTATATCCTTGAAAATATTTAAAACATCTAAGATTAGACATCAATTTTAAAAATCTTAAATCCACTATTGGAGGTCCTTGAAACAATCCAATACTACAGCTTTCTTTGTCCATTAAACATTTTCTTAAGAAATCCACGACTAAAGCTCTCTCCTCATTGATAAAATATTTTTAAAAAGTTCACAATTAGAGCTCTCTTTGCCTTGGAAAAATATTTTTAAAAAATCCTGGAATATTTCTTATTTTTATTATTATTTATTTATTATTCTTTAAAAACTCCACTTTTATTTATTTTCCTTGAAAAAAATGTTAAAAAAATATCCGAGGGTCCTTGGAAAAATATTTTTAAAAATCCTCAAATGTTTATTGTTTTTGGGAAAATATTTTTAAAAGTCCACTTTTATTCATTGTCGTTGAAAAATATTTTAAAAAAATCCCTTTTTGCTCCATGTTATTTGATAGTAAAATATTTTCAAAATATCCTCCTTTGTGTCTTCGTTTTCTGTGTATTTAACCTTTCATTAATAAATTAATATTTCTTCCTGTTTGAGTGCGCATTGTATTGAAGTACACATTCGAATAATTTGTGTGAATCTTTCCAATTACATTGATAAAAATCCCATTAAACCTGACCCCTGTTCTCTTTTTGTTCATTGATCCTTTCACATCTCTCCCTCTCTCTCTCTCTTCTGTTTACCCACACAATTAATAGTTTCCTGTTTCCCATACACCAACAGGAGAAACATAAAAGAGTAACAACATCATAAGAATTCTATAATTTATAAGCGTTGAAAGCGTATTTTCATTATTTATGAAAAGTGCGAACGTGCTCCCCGTGTGTATGAGTGAGTGGGGCAAATGTGGTGTGGTGTGTTGTGTAGTGCGATGGTGGTGCGCCTGTGTTTGGTATACTTAAATTTCCAAAGATAATCACGTAACATAATTCATACGGTAACAGCGAAGATGAAGGACGAGCAGAAGGACCATCAACCACCAACAACACCGCTAAGAGGTCAGAACACTGGTGGCCTTCCCAAGAGCTGCCTGCCAGGAGGTAATTGCAATCGAAGAAAGAACGCCATTGCATCTGCTGCTTGTTGGCTGCAAAGTGTGGTCTTTAAATTGCACTTTACGTCAATATGATGGTCGAACGTGAGATACTTTATGCATTCGTTTTATGAGAGCGAGGGAGAGCGACATCCTTAATGGTTAAGTGAAGTAAAATATATTCTCATTTCCTGAAAAAAAAAAAATGTTTTATGGTTCCACGTTGTTTTTGTTTCTTTTTTTGCAAGAATCCCCCCTGCATTATGTCATTTCCCGATTGTTTCTTCTTCTTACTGCTTTTTACCTGCCTGCCACTTTCAGTAGAAAGTAAAAGTTGTTCAACGCTCCTAGTTTTTTTCGTTTTCGATTTTTTACTTATAAGAAATTCCAATCATTTACCACAATTGATTGACAAACTTTGGCCACCACCATCGACCAACCAACCAACCAACCGACCAGAACACCAAATATAGAAAGTGTCACTTTTACACATCAAACATGTCGCTCACGTAATAAGCGCGTTCATGTTGTTGTCGTCGTCGTCCACCATTATTACCGGCTCATATTTTTTTCTGCTGTTGTTGTCTTTATCGCAATTCACTGCCAAACTTGTTATAATGGCGATAGTGCCATTTCACTGCCTGGCGTTTTTATGTTACCCGTTTTTTTTTGCAATAAACACCGCCAAATTGCAGCTATTGACCAAAAGAACAACTGACAAAGTTACATAAATCGCTGAGGAGCTGGGATTTTTTGTTGATGATTACAGGAAAATAATTTCACTCGGGTCATAATGTTATGAAAAAAGACAAATATTAAAAATTCCACATTTGTAATTTAATTAACAAAAATATTTCAAATATTTTTATGATTTTCAAACATGTTGTAACGTAATATTAAATTATGCCGAACACACAATCACTTAAGCAAAAGAAAATTAGTACAAAATTTTCGGAGGGAAAAAGTCTCAAAACAAGTAAATTAGTATCAGTCGGTTTTGCCGACAAATGTATACATCCAGAATGCGTTATAATTATTCAAACACTTGGCTCGTTATGGGGGAGGTTCCGAAGCATTTGGACAATATATAACTATTCGTATCTCACCTAAAACTGATAAAAAATATTACAATTTGTCATATTTGGACTATAGGGACTATTTTCTACACTTTATGTGAGATATGTGCAAATATGCGAAATATGCGAAATATGCGAAATATTCCACTTCATCTAATACAGATAAAACAAAAGTTTAAAATTTCAATTGTGGCCTATATAGAACGACTAGAAAATTAGAAGAAATAATTTTTTTTAGACAATTTGCACCTCTAAATGTACATCTTAAGAACAGTAGGTTTTAATTTTGACCCTAACCCTACTCCCATGCAAAATTTCGTCAGGATCGGACGATAATTGCGATATGCATATAATACCCTCAAAACGTAGTGTTTGGGGGGTGTAAAAATTTAGAAAATTTACAATTTAAAATTGTAAGTCAAATTGAAAAAATCGCACGCAATAAAAAATATGACAAAAATTGAAAAAAAATCGACAAAAGATATTCCCTTTTTAATTGGTATATTTTTCCGCGATTTTCTTAGATTTAATCGTTTTCTGGCAAGAGACCATTCCGAATTTATGGGAATTGTGAAAATCGGCCCAGCGGTTTTTGATTTATAGGCAGAATAAATAAGATCAATTCTTTTTCATATAAATTGTACCTATTTTGCTAAATATCCGATTTCTTGGCTATGAGCATCACTGTAATGGTCAGAAGGTTTCTGATTGGTAGGTTTCTACCCAGTCCTAAATTCTAACTCCATGTAAATTTTCGCGTCGATTGGTTCATAATAGTGGCCTATATAGCAACTGTAAATCAGGAAAATTTTCTGTTTTTGGTCCATTTTAACCCCTAATTATCGTGCGAACATCTCCAAAAACAACAGGGTTCTATTCTGACCCTAACACAACCTCCATTTTCCATTTCGTGAGAATCGGACCATAATTGCGACCTGTAGCTTGATTACAAATTAACATGGACAGACGGACGGACGGACATACATGCATAGCTAGATCGACTCATCTCGGCGAGATAGCAAGATCCATATATACTTTCCTATGTGGGAAACCAATATTTCGAGGTGTTACATAATTTTTAGCCAAATCAAACTTATAATACCCCCAACACATAGTGTTGTAGGGTATAATGAAAGTATGCCAAACACACAAATACATACGCAAAAGAAAATTAATACGATATTTTCAAAAGGAAAAAGCCTCAATTGCCTGATGGTCAAAAAAAACTTTAGAAGGTATTGTATTAATTAGTTTTTTTTTTTTTTTGGAAAATACGTATAAGTTAAATTTGTCCTTGAAAAAAATTCACATTTTCAACTTTTTTCCTAGACAAATATTTAAAAAATTAATAAAAATATTCTTAAAGATTTTCGGGAGGGGAGCTCAACTTTTTACATTAAAATGTCTACGGATACAAATTCTTGTAATTTTGTATTAAATACCCATTATTACAGTTCTATTTATCCTTCGATTGCTGCTCTTCTTATCCTTGAAAATCCTTTATACGGCCAAAACCTGCTTCATCGGAATAACGGCTTTAGACCCTACTTCTCTTTGGAACAAATCCGTTTCAGGACATTTCAAGGTCGATCTAGCAATGTCCGTCCGTCCGTCTGTATATATTTTTCCCAGGATCAAAAGACCAATGATGGTATATTGTTTCGAGGACCAAGAGACAAATAATCGTGAAATTTTTAAAAATATTTTTTTAAGGATCCACCTACAAATTTTAATGGATTTCTAAAGGGCTTTAAAGGCTAAATCACATTTTTATGTAATATTCTTAGACCTGTTGTTGTTTTTTATTGTTGACCTGTATATTGATTCTTATTTACTTTATTTTGGCTTAAGGTCAATTGAAAAACATCAGTGCTTTATTTTTATAATTTTGATATTTATTTTCCGATATGACTGTCGAAGACAGTCGAAATTCAGGGAAAAAATTTTTATTGACAAAAGCAACAGTCTTGTTTCACCGTCTATGCTAAACTGACCTTAGACCTTTAATATATTTTCTTATTAGACATTTAAGCTAAAATGTATTTTTTTTAAAACTTTACTTTAATCAGTTTTTTAAGAAATTTTTTCTAAGGTTTCAAATCGTAAAAAAGAATACTTCTCTGAGAGATTCCTAGCTCCAATAAAGCATCTTATTTTTTCTGGGGGTCATAGAGCTCAAACCTCATAATTATACCCTCAGTCAAATGGCTACGGCCTCATCGTAACAACGGTTTTAGACCCTACGTCTATTTGGACCAAATCCGTTTCAGGATATCTGGAGTCGAACTAGCAGTTTCCGCCCGTCCGACCGTCTGTCTGGCTGGTGCACACGATAATTAGCGAAGGAAGTATCCGATTTGGTTCAAACTTGATACATCGGAATATTATTATCAAACTTTGATCGAGTTCGGAGAGGGGCAATATCGGCCCACTCCTTCTGGTACCTCTCCCTATGGTACTATTTTACTGCAAATAAAGATAAATACAAATAAATAATCAAATTTTGCTCCAACTTTGCAAATTCTAATATTTGCTTCGGTGCTAGGTCAGGTGCGAAAATGGACAATATCGGTCCACTCCATCAAGTACCTCCCCCACAAAATTTTGAATAATTACAATTTTTATAAAATGTGATGCAAGTGTCCGATTGTATTCAAATTTCACACATCTCAATATTTTTATCAACACAAAGCGTCCTCCTCCTCTGTTACCTCCCCCAAAAAGGGTCAAAATTTTGAATAGCCATGAAACTCATAAAACGTGTCATTAACAATCGACTCCATTCAGACTTGGCACATCTCAATGTTTCCATCAACACAAGATCTGTTATAGAGATGGTAGAGATCGGACCATTTTTTCTGGTACCTCTCCCACTAAGGGTCAAAGTTTCCAATAATCAACACGATTATTAAATTCGGAATAAGCATCCGGTTCTCTCCATATTTCACACATCCCATTATATCTACTAACACAAGATCTGCTGTAGAGATCGGTCCACTCCTTCTGGTACCACCTCCACAAAGGCCCAAAATTTTGAATATCCATTAAGCTCATAAAACGCGAAATTAACATTCGATTCCACTCAAACTGGCACACCTTAATAATAGATCTGTTATAAAGATGGTAGAGATCGGACCATTCTTTCTGGTACCTCCCCCAAAAAGGGGTTACAATTTTGAACAAATTGTTGCCTTGATATTTCACGTATTCCATTAATTCTACTAACACAAGATCTGCTGTGGATAAGGAATATATAGGCAGCCTTTATCGGAAATTGTGATTTCGCAAAAAATTGGATATATGTTCGATTGTCTTGTAATTTCGTCCATACCAATATTTATACCGTACACCACAATTTGGTCGGGGTATTATGTTTGTAATTAGCAAAAGGAAACGAGATAGACCCATAGTTCCTTTTGATGATCTGCATAGAATCACATTCTGAGTCGATTTATGCATGTCCGTCCGTCTGTCTGTCTATGTATTTTTATATCCAGGTACAGGTCGCATTTATTGCCAGATCTAGATGACATTTTGCACAAATCATTTGTTTGACCCAAGGACCAACCCTATTGAAATTAGAGATAGCCGGTCAAAGTTTAGATGTAGCTTCCATATATACAGGGTGAGATAAAAACACTGCAACAAAATTATTTTTTTTTAAATTTTATGAATGAAAGCAAAAAATGTCGGAAATAGCATCAAATTTAAGAATAAGTTTAGAATTGTTCGAAATGGTCACGAATTATGGCCTTCAAACGGCCAATGAAACCGTCACCCGCTGTCCGAATGTTGCGCTGTGGTATTTTGGCACATTCCCGGCCAAGCGCTTGCTTGAGGTGATCGACACTTTGGTATTTTTCAGTGCCAACCTTGCTTTCCAAAATACTCCTGACACAATAGTTCGACGAAATGGTATCCGGAGATTTTGGAAATGAAGCGAGGAACCTCATTTTGTAACCATTCTTGGGTAGCGCGTGTTGAGTGCGATGGTGCTGTTGGAATGTCCAAGGTCTGCAGCCAAAATGTTAGCGTGCCCAAGGCTTTAATACACACTCCAGAATATTTTCGCTTTAATATTCGGCATTTATTCTGATGCCACCGTCGATTAATACGAGCGGCGAACGACCATCGGCTGTTATGGCGGCCCACACACCATCACCATGGTCGGCGCTTGATTTCTGGTGGCCAACCGTAGCTGCACATTTTCAGCTGACCTCTTTGGCAAGTAAACACGATCATTTTGTTTGTTTACAAACTGCTGGACAACGAATGTTTTCTCATCGAAGAAAACTAAATTCGGCAGCTCACCACTTTCGGCCAAGCGATGCAACTCTTTAGCTCTTTTAAATCTATTTTCTTTCAGTTGCGGTGTAAGTTCTTGCACTTTTTGGAATTTCAATGGCTTTACCCCGATATTTGCTGAATAGAATATTGCGATATGTTCAGCCCACGAGCCATTTTTTGCCACTGCGACGCGGGTTTCGATTAAGTCGCTTCTTTGCTTTTCGAAACATTGCGTGTCGATATAGTGTAAACCTGACACGTCGTAATATTTATATCATATTTATTTAGGTCCGACAATATTGCCCCAATGAACAATACTGTCCCATTCGTTCGAAACCTACTCCATAGAGGGTCAACAATTTGAATAGTCATAACAGAAGTCAAAATATTTTTTAATAATCGAACATTGGCTGAGGGGCATACATCTGTCGGCAAAACCGACTTATACTTTTTAAATTGTTTTTTTTTCAAAAAATATTTTTGAAAATTTTGAATTTTTTCAATTTTTTAATAATTTTTGATTATTGTCTTATCGGTCCTTTGT
Organism: Musca domestica; assembly: GCF_030504385.1. NCBI lineage: Eukaryota > Metazoa > Arthropoda > Insecta > Diptera > Muscidae > Musca > Musca domestica. The sequence continues at coordinate 1,014,991 of NW_026712162.1, read as the reverse complement.
TTACAAAAATTTCGGTTATATCATTAATCAAACGAACAACTATAATTGTCGTCTATTGGTCTTTGAAAAATATATTCAAACATCCACGATTTTTCTTTAAAATTCCACTATTTTAGCCATGGTTGAGCTTTTGAAAAATTTGTTCCAAACTCTAAAATTATAGTCTTGATTACGATTATAGCTCTGATAGTCATCAGGTAATATAAATTGGCCTCTGACCTGGTATGAATGCATAATCGTGTGGCAAATTGTTGACTTTATCAAGCACATATCATTAAATTTGTCCTCCATTTTGGAAATTTATTTTCCCCAAAACTTAATTAAGGTCTCTGCAATAAGCCTTCCAAGGCCCAGGCCAAACGCCAGACAATCCATTATTGCGATTTTTATCGCCATCGCTGCAATTCAATGTTGAATACGGCTCGTGGGTGCTGCTGTCAAAGTCTGGCATACGAATTACACACAACAACAGCAACAACAATGCAGCAGCGGCAGATTAACAAATTGGGAGTCGAACCACAAAGCAATTGTGCTGCAATGTTGTTGTTCCTTCTGCTGCTGCTGCTGTTCTTCAACCAAACCAAACTATAATAATCTACCAGACAAACATCATTTTGACGAAGAAAACTACAAACAAACATCAAACCGAAAAAATAACCAGCCAGCCAGCAGAGAACAAACATTAAGGCTAGAGTAAATTGTTTGCAATTAAAACGCTGTCAGTTGTATGCTTGGCTAGTTGAACAACAGCAAAAGAGGAGCTGTGCGAGGCAAAAACACCCAGCCTACATTAAGCGAACATGTGTAATGAATTTTAAACAACATCGCTGCCAATTCATCAGCCGTCAAAAGAAGCCACCAACAAACCGAGCGACGAACCAAGCATTCATTCAACGAAGCAAGAATGCCAATACCATAGCCACAGCCATCAACAGCCACAACCATGGGCCATGATCACAAGGATACATAGCGAACCAGTGTGACGTTGAAGCGAACCCCTCCAACGAATAGAAGCAAACCAACGAAATTAACGTTTCTTTCTTTTCTGTTTTTTTTTTTTTTTTTCTTGCGTGCTCAAATATTAATTTTAATATTCTCTCTGTGCTGCAGCACGGAGAGTGTCTGTCTTTCGACTAATGAAAATTGTGGGAAATTTTAATTTGTATTCTTTGTTTGGAAATGAGAGATGCCTCGAGGAAACATAACAAAATTCTTCCGTTTTTTTTTTTTTTTGAGTAACGGCAGCTCAAGATTTGATTGCATTAGAGGAGTCCTTTAGAAAATATTAAAATTGTTTTTAACAAAATATATCTTTAAGGAGAGTTACTAGATTTTTAAAGCGATTTTTAAGAATATTTTCTTACTTTACAGCAGAATAAAGGACTAAAGAATAAACCCAGAAATGTCGTAGATTTAAAACAAACAAGTTTAAAAGTATCAGTCGGTATTGCCGCCAGAGATCGATTATCTAAATATATTTTGACTAGTGTTAAGGCTATTCAAACGTTTGACCCTCTATTGAGCAGATCCCGAAGGAATGGGCCAATATTGCCCATTTCCTATCGGACCCAAAAGTATGATATAAATATTTCGACAGATGTGCCAAGTCTAAATGGAATCGGATGTTAATTTGGCGATTTGTGAGCTTCATGGGTACTAAAAATTTCAATATTTTGTGGGGAGGTACCAGAAGGAGTGGACCGATGTATTCCCCCTTCACACCAGACCTTGGGTTAATATAAATATTGGGATGTGTGAAATTTGAAGACAATCGGACTCTTACATCACATTTTATGAGAGTTGTAATTATTCAAAATTTTGACCATTTGTGGGGGAGGTACTTGATGGAGTGGACCGATATTGTCCATTTCCACACCTGACCTAGTACTGACGCAAATTTTAGGATATGCAAAGTTTGTGTGCAAAAAATATATTTTTTGAAAATTTCGGCCTTTTGTGCGGGAGTTACCAGAAGGAGTGGACCGATGTTGCCCATCTTCGAACTCGATCTAAGTTTGACAAAAATATTATGATGTAGCCAATTTGGACCAAATCGGATACTCCCTTCGAGAGTTATCGTGCGCACCAGCCAGCCAGACGACAGACAGACAGACGGACGGACATAGCTAGATCGACTCCAAATGTTCTGAAACGGATTTGGTCCAAAGAGACCTAGGGTGTAAAACCGTTATTTCGACTAGGCACGTTTTGGCCGTATTAAATGATATATACCCTCTGTAGCCATATGGCTGAGGGTATAAAAATTATGGACCACTTGTGGGCGCGTCGATTTTTAAGAAAGTTAATTTTAAGGACGAATCTTGAAATTTTCTAATATTTAAGTTTATTAAAAACGTCAGGAACAAGGTTTTTAAGGACGTCTTTATGAAATATGTTTAGGAACTAATAAACATTTTTCTAGGAAAAAATGTGGATTAGTTAAATAAATGTTTTCCAAAAGTGATCATGGTTTTGTTCGGAAAATTGTTGGTATATTTTTCAAAGAAAAATAAAAATATTATATTCGTAGACCTTTTTGTCAAAGGCTAGTTCAAAGAAGACTCGTGGCCATATGGCTAGAGAGGGTACAGGGTTGTCCATATTCGACGGACCCATCTGGGAACGCCATAACTTTTGACAGAGATGCCACATCGCTTAATGACATACCGCGTTTGAAGCGTCAGTCCAAGCAAATTTTTACCATGAACCAATACACGCCACGCGAGCGCTCTGAAATAGTTTATTTTCAACATTTACATTCAACAGAAGAAGTCAATTGTGAAAAAAAATGTGAGAAGTGCGCCTTCTAAGAACACCATTAAGCGTTTATACGAACAATTTTCGACTGGTGAGGCTCTTTCTAATCCGAAGAGGCCATATAAAAGTCGACCAAGGCGATCGGCCGAGAATATCGCTGCCGTACGAGCCAGTGTTGAGAGGTCCCCAAGAACATCCCAAAAACGCCGTTCTCAGCACCAAAATCTCCGGATACCAATCCGTTGGACTATTGTGTGTGGAGTATTTTGGAAAGCAAGGTTGGCACAAAAAAATATCAAAGTGTCGATCATCTCAAGCAACGCCGTATTCGCATTGATTTGCATTTGTTCCCGTACAAAATTCAATTGACGCAAAGAATGTTGCCTTCGGACAAGCCTCGTCGATTGGAATGGGCCCAAAGGTCCGTCGAATATGGGCAACCCTGTATATATTATTTGATACGGCCAAAACGTGCCTAATCAAAATAACGGTTTTAGACCCTAGGTCTCTTTGGACCAAATCCGTTTCAGGACATTTGGAGTCGATCTAGCGATGTCCGTCCGTCTGTCTGGCTGGCTGGCTGGTACGCACGATAACTCTCGAAGGAAGTATCCGATTTCATCCAAACTTTGTACATCGTAATATTATTGTCAAACTTAGATCGAGTTCGGAGATGGGCAATATATTGTCTTCACAAAAAGAGAAACGATAATCCGATTTTGCTTTTGCCGTTGCATATCCTAATATTTGCATCAGTGCTAGGTCAGGTGCGAAAATGGACAACAACGGTCCACGTCATCAAGTACCTCCCTCACAAAAGGTCTTGTAAAATGTGATGTACGACTCCGATTATCTTCAAATTTCATACATCCTAATATTGCTATTAACCCAAGGTCCTGTGTATAGATGGAATATATTCTGGTACCTCCCCACAAAGGGTCAACATTTTGAATAACCAAGACGATTAGAAAATCCGAAATATGTATCCGATTCCCTTAATATTTAACACATCCCATTATTTCTTCTAACACAAGATCTGCTGTGAAGATGGGATATATCAGTCTACTCCTTCTGGTGCCTCCTTCACAAAGGGTCAGCATTTTGAATAACCACGAAGCTCATAAAAAGCGAAATGGGCATCTGATTCTCTTCAAATTTCACACATCCCACTATTTCTTCTAACATAAGATCTTCAGTGAAGATGGGATATATCGGTCCACTCCTTCTGGTACCTCCCCCAAAGATAATCAACATTTTAAATATCCATGAAGCTCATAAAACGTGACATTTCATTCAAACTTGGTACATCTCCATCCACACAAGATCTGTTATAAATATGATAGAGATCGGACCACGTCTTCTGGTACCTCCCTCACATAGAGGTCAAGATTTTGAAAAACAAAACGCTCAAATAAAGCGAAAAAGCCATCTAACTCTCTTCAAATTTCGCACACAGAAACGTTTTTGCTAACACAAGGCCTGTTGTGAAGATGAAATGCATCTGCGAACCCCTTCTGGTGCCTCAGCCCCCCAAAAAATATATCTGCGAACTCCTTATGATACCTCACCCACAATGGGTGATAATTTTCAATAATTTTAACTGTCATATCTTGCGAGACAGGTAAGCGATTCTCTACAACTTGCTTTATCTTAGTATTTCTCTCAACCAGAAACTCGAGATGAATATGGAATTTATGATTTCCCATAGAATTGAATATAAATGTTTGATTTTCTTGTAATTTTGTCCATATCAATATTTTTATCTGTATTAGATGAGGTATGAAATTTAATACTTTGGGCGACTATATCTGATAATTTTTTACATTTTCTAAAAATCACATATGTCATATAAAGTGAAGGAAGTAGTCGCTATATAATCCAAACCTGGCACGTCTCAATATTTATATTATTTTTATTTAGGTCCGATGCGAAATGGACAATTTTGGTCCATCCCTTCGGAATCTACCCTATAGAGGGTCAACAAAAAAAGTCCAAAGGGGGGTATACATCTGTCGGTAAATCTGACTGATACTTTATAACTTGTTGAAATAATGGTTGATTTTTTATTTATTGCAAGGATCAACAGACCTTATATCTTAAAATTAGAGTAACTTTTTCGAGGATCAATATATAAATAATCTGGGTTTTTAAAACAATATTTTCACGACTCAAAATCTTTAAATTTTAATGCTTTTCAAGGACCAATATATTTTGGTTTTGTTATATTTTTATACCCTCCACCTTGGAAAGGAGGGTATATTAACTTTGTCTTTCCGTTTGTAACATCCTTAAATATTCCTCTTAGACCCCATAAAGTATATATATTCATAATCAGCATAAAATTCTAAGTCGATTTAACGATGTCCGTCTGTCTGTCCGTCTGTCTGTCTGTCTGTTGAAATCACGATATAGCCCACATTATTTGACGTAAGCGTTTAGCAGAGCTATTTACCTTGTGTCTAGGATGGTTGGTATTGAAAATAAGATACGTCGGTCCACGTTCTGGTATAGTCCCCATATAACGGTACCTCCCGATTTTCGGTATTTTGATGATTTATGCTACATTTTTTCAGGGATTTGTCTGGAAATTGGTATTTGTAGGTCATAACGGGTCCCTGAGCGTGTGGCAAAACATTGCATGTATAGGTCCACGTTGTGGTATAGCCCCCATATAAAGGTACCTCCCGATATTCGGTATTTTAGTTTTTTTGCCACACTTTTTCACGGATTTGTCTAAAAATTGGTATTTTTGGGTCATAATGGTTTCCAGCTCAGGTGGCGAAACATTGCATGTATGGGTCCATGATTTGGTATAGCCCCCATATAACGGTACCTCCCGATATTCGGTAATTTGATGATTTTTGCAACCTTTTTTCACGGATTTGTCTGAAAATTAGTATTTGTTGGTCATAATGGGTTCTAGCTCCCGTGGCGAAACATTGCATGTATGGGTCCATGATTTAGTATAGCCCCCATATAACAGTACCTCCCGATATTCGGTATTTTTATGGTTTTTGCCACATTTTTTCACTGATTTGTCTAAAATTGGTATTTGTGGGTCATAATGGGTCCTAGTTCGTGTGGCGAAACATTGTAATTATAGTCCGCGTTTTGGTATAGCCACCATATAACGGTACCTCCCAATATTCGGTAATTTGATGATTTTTATCAAATTTTTTCACGGATTTGTCTGAAAAGTGGTATTTGTAGGTCATAATGGGTTCTAGCTCCTTTGGCGAAACATTGCATGTGTAGGTCCAAGATTTGGAATAGCCTCCATATAACGGTACCTCCCAAAATTCGGCATTTTAATTGTTTTTGCCACATTTCTTCTAATGTTTCCTTTACCCTAAGGTGGGGGTATTAAAAGTTTGGCCCGGCCGAGCTTAATGTTTTTTACTTGTTTTATTTTAAGAGGATTTTTTAAAAATTCAAGGACCGCTGATGTTTTGTTATATTTTTATACATAAAATATTTTGAATTTTTTTTTTTTTTTAAATATATTATCAATGACCAACAATTATATTTTTAACACGTCTTATGAAGGTCCAACGGATTAACTACCTTAAGCATTTTAAAAGTATTTTTCATTGTTCTAGAATGTGTGTGTTCTAAAGAACCAACACCAATAAATGTTATTGAAAGTTTCATTGGCCGCCTTAAAGTATGCATTTATTTGCTAATTAAAAACCCTATAGCTCTACTTTCATTTACCAAAGATTGCTTTCAATCCAAACGAATTTCAATCGAAAAATTGTTATTGGTAAACCTTTTTGAATATTTCCATTTCGTTCATTGAAAAACAAAACTAAAATTGTTTCGTTTCCATATCCTTTGCTTAATGGAAAAGCTGTAGTTTTGTGTTTGTTTCATTACTTCTGGTTTTTTGCTTTGTAAACCAGAAAATTCATAATCCAGACATCTCGTTTTGACCATCACCCCACGGCCAACAGACCTTAACAATAACAACATCGAGAACTATTGTAAATTGCAGGCAGACCATAAAATTCAATAACAACTTTTGCATTTTTTTTTTCTCAGTCTACTTCAGCTTTACGTCGTCCTCTCGAGCCCAGCCTATAAATATGCAATGGTTTTGTTTGTTTGTAGTAATTGGTAATATTGCCAATTAGCAAGAGTAAAAATATGTTTCCTTTTGTATGCGCTGCGGTCTCCTCATAATTCTCTCACTCACTTTAATTTATAGTTTTTAATAAAGGCTTGGTGGTGGCGTTTGGCATGAAATTTATGTTTTGGCTACAAAGAAAATACCTTTTCCTTGAGCCCGGCCAGAATTGATAACGACCCAAGGCAATGCCGTAATAAATTATGGCAGGCTGACTGCCGATTGTAACCTTTTAGAGGATTACAAACGGAAATGCCCTTGGTAATTGATTATTTATCAACGATGTGGTTTAATCAAAGTAACGAGGAGTTGTTTAAAGTTACACATCCTTAACTGTTTAACAAAAGCCCCTTAAAATAGGCTATTGTATTTTATATTTAATTATGAAAATGTTTACTAGAAGTTTTTACTTACTCCTTTCCTTATATTTCTCTAATTAATTAGAAAAAAAATATTTTAAAAAATTTTAGAAAAATTGTTTTCTAGTTTCTTTCTTCTTTGACTAGTTTTCCTACAAAGCAGGCTAATTTAATTTTTGTTAAACGAAAAAAAATACACAGCTTCGTTCTCAAAAATGTTCAAGGAGCTGTACATAATTCTATGGACGAGAAGAAGTTATCAGAATTCACTTTTATAAATTGCTTAGAAGTTATGAGCAAAACAGTAGCTGTAACATGTCGTTATGTTCAACGGGAAGTTGTCGGAAAATTAAAAGCATTTAGTTGTTTTTAGTTTTGAAGTAATATTCAAAATATTTTAGAAGTAGAGAGAGACACCATTTTTACTCCAATGAATACACAGAAGTTTGGCATATGATATAAGGATGACAACATATCAAAACAAGTAAAAAACACATTAAGATCGGCCGGGCCGAACTTTTAATACCCTCCACCATTCAAGTCTCCATTATTGCAAGTTTTAAATGGCAAATTTAAAAAAAGCCTTATATAAATGTGGAGGATTATCGAAATTGGGTGAAGGAATTAGGCAAGAAGAAGGAAATTTTTTATTTAGGCATCTGATGGTGTCAGAAGTTAAAATATAGAGGTAGTTTTGGAAAAGCGTCCTATATATGTACGAAAACTTCTAAATAATACTAAATTTGGTATTGGCTGAAGGAATAAGGCTGGAATCATGAAATTTGTAATATAGGTCTCTGTTGGTGTCTGAGGTTAAGATATGGAGGTGATTTTGCAAACGTGTCCTATATTTTTACACAAAATACTATATGATACTAAATTTGGTATTGGATGAAGGAATTAGGCTGTAATCCCGAAATTTGTGACTTTGGTCTCTGTTGGTGTCTGTGGTTAAGATATGGAAGTGGTTTTGGAAATGTGTCCTATATTTGTAAGAAAACTTCTAAATAATACTCAGATTGGTGTTGGGTGAAGGAATAAGTTTGGAATCTCGAAATATGTTATTTAGGCCTCTGTTAGTGTCTGTGGTTAAGATATGGAAGTGGTTTTGGAAATGTGTCCTATATTTGCAAGAAAGCTACTAAATAATACTTAAATTGGTATTAGGTGAAGTAATAAGGCAGAAATTCCGAATTTTTTTATTTAGGCCTCTGATGTTGTCAGAAGTTAATATATAGAGGTAGTTTTGGAAAAGCGACCTATATATGTACGAAAACTACTAAATAATACTAGATATTCAATGTCCTGCCACTAGAGCGAAAACCCATTAGGAGCTGCAACTACCAATTTTTAGACAAATCCGTGGATAATGTGACAAAAATCATAAAAATACCGAATTTCGGGAGGTACCGTTACATGAGGGCTATACGAAAACGTGGACCCACACATACAATGTTCCGCCACCGGAGGTAGAATCCAGTATGACCTACATATACCAATTTTTAAACAAATCCACGACAGGAAAGTGGCAAAAATCATCCAAATACCGAATCTCGGGAGGTACAGTTATACGGGTGCTATACCAAAGCGTGGACCTATCCCATACATTTAATGTTCCGCCAGTGAAAGAATAACCCATTATGACGTATATATACCAATTTTTAGTCAAATGCGTGGAAAAATATTGCGAAAATCATCAAAATACCGAATATTGGGAGGTACCGTTATATGGCGCCTATACCAAAACGTAGACCGATATATTTCATTTTCAATATCGCTGTATCGTGATTTCAACAGACGGACATTGTTAAATCGACTTCGAATTTTATGGTGATCATGATTATATATATATACCTTATGGGGTCTATGCCGAATATTTAGGGATGTTTTAAACGGAATGACAATGTGAATATACCCTCCTTTTCAAGGTGGAGGGTATACAAATCCATGAGTGGTTGTTGAAAAAAAAAAAAAAAACATTTGAAACCTCCACGATCATATCCTTGTTAGTTCTAACAAATATTCACTTGATGTTCTTTGAGGAATAGGTTTAAAAGCTGTAACGCTCCTTAAAAAATATTTAAAAAAGATCCGCATTTAAAACTTTGAAAGTCTTAGAAAATTATATTTCAAAAAAAATCCGCATTTAAAACTTTGAAAGTCTTAGAAAAATATTCTTAAATATGTATATTTCAAAAAATATGTAAACCTTAAAGAAGGTCCACAGGGCTATGGGCTGTAACGTTCCTTAAAAATACTAAAAAAACCGCATTTAAAACTTTAAAAGTCTTAGAAACATATTCTTAAATATGAATACTCCAAAAAATATGAAACCCCTAAGGACGCTCCATAAACATAAACTCGAAAAAATTCCCATATAAGAATTTTAAAAGAATTTGAAAAATATGCCTTAAAAATACTATGAAAGGCCTATGAAAACTATTCTAACCTTATCTAAGATTCGAGTTTCTAAAGCCTTATAGCAAAAAATAATTTAAAACAAGTAAGCAAAGGCTACAGTCGGGCGGGGCCAACCGTTGAATACCCTACAACACTTTAATAAACCATACAGTTTATATAGGCGAGATACTCGAAAGAATTCCACAAGATATTGTGACAAATAATAAAAGAAAACCATCAGGTTTCGTTCTCTAATTTTCGAATGATAGCAACTTAAACGAATTTGCTCATTTCCAATTTATTGGTAGATGTTGCACGTAAATGGTCTTCCTAGATCAATATTTCCCAAAGACCTATAATCTCTCAGAAGTGGCAAAAGATTAACATTTATTATTGGTTTTTGACTAAAACGCATCTATATGAGATACAGACATTTGACTATATTCTTCAACGAAATCAGCCTTAACGAAATAGTCAGAAGTGCGTCTTTCCTGTATTTGTGAATTCTCCAAAAAGTCACTGGAATGGTCATTTTCGAATTTTGTCTACAAAAGTTGGCAAACTATTGCACACATTGAATATTTTTGGATGGCCATCCGAAACTGCTTGGCCTTTGCAATGTGCTGTAACCCCCATTCAAATGTGCGTGAGGATCGGGCGATAATTACGACCTGCTGACAATTTTGCAGTTTTTTGGTCCATTTCAACCCCTAAATATATAGCGATCATCTCCAAAAAGAGTAGGCATCTATTCTGACCTTCATCTTATCCCAATGCAAAATTTCGTAAGGATCGGGCCATAAATGCGATCTGTATATGATATCCTGATATCCTAACTACTCAGTTTTGTTAGCTGTAGAAATATTACCAAATGTTTAATTCAAAATGAAAATATGCCAAAAATATGACAAAATTGAAAAAATATGAGAAAATTTTACAAAATCAATATTTTCATCTTTAGAGAGATATTTTTATGCGATTTTTTAGACGTTTTTTCTTTCCTGCCAAGAGGCCATTCTGAATTAATGTGAACTGTCGAAATCAGTTCAGCCGTTCTCGACATATAAGAGATATTTCAAACATATCTTCTTTGATAGACATATATATTGCACATATTTTGCTATATATCCGATTTGTTGGATGTTAACATCAATATAAAGGTCAGAAGTAACCTTGTCATGGCTTTGTGATTTCGCCGGGATTTAAAATATTCACGGTTTAATGAAAAATTTTGATTTTTTTCAACACAAAAAATATGGTCTATTTTACCCGCTAAATATCATCCGATGACCACCCAAATTGGTAGGCTTCTTCCCCGCCCTAAAGTTAGCTAGCTACTTAGTCTAGCTACATGCGAAATTCCGCGTCGATTGGTCTATAATTGCGACCTGTATAGCTACTGCAAAATCCGACATTTTTTCAGTATTTGGTCCATTTCAACCCCTAAACATTTGGCGATCATCTCCAAAAGAAATAGGCTTCTATTCTGACCCTAACCCCACCTTCGTGCAAAATTTCGTAAGGATCGGGCCATAATTGCGACCTGTAGAGTGATTACAAATCAACATGGACAGACGGACAGACGGATGGACGGACATACATAGCTAGATCGACTCAGCTCGGCGAGCTAGGAAGATCCATATATACTTTCCTATATGGGAAACCCATATCTCGAGGTGTTACATAAATTCTGGCCCAATCAAACTTATAATACCCCCAACACATAGTGTTGTAGAGTATAAATACGCTATGAGCTGTGTAATCCATCGAAAAATATTCTTAAAAAGTCCTGAAGGAAATGAACTCTAAATACTCTAGAACCAAGTTAAAAGTAGCAGTCGGTTTTGTCGACACATGCATCCCCTCAGCCAATGTTCGATTATTTATTTGGCTTCTGTTATGATTATTCAAATTGTTGACCATCTATGGAGGCTCCGAAGAAATGGGCCAACATTGTCCATTTCCTATCGGACCTAAATAAATATGCTATAAATAAATACGTAATATCAGGTTTAGCCTATGTTGATTACTACTTTCACTATATATACGATATGTGATAATTTAAAAAAAAATGTTAGAATGTGCGTAAAATTGCGTGAGGTACCAGAAGGCGGGGGTTCGCAGATATATATCTTCAACTTCACAGCAGATCTTGTGTTAGTAGAAATAATGGAATATGTGAAATATGACGAGAACCGGATGCTTATTTCGGATTTAATAATCGTTTTGGTTATTTGAAACTTTGTGGGGGAGGTACCAGAAAAAATGGTTCGATATATTCCATCTTAATAAAAGATTTTGTGTTGTGTTCAAATTTGGACCCTTTGTGGGAGAAGTACCAGAAAGAGTGGACCGGTATATTCCATCTTCACAGCATATCTTGTATTAGTAGAAATAATGGGATATATGAAATATAAGGAGAACCGGATGCTTATTTCGGATTTAATAATCGTTTCGGTTATTTGAAACTTTGACCCTTTGTGGGGGAAGTACCACAAGGAATGGTCCAATATCTACCATCCTTTTAACAGATATTGTGTTGATGGAAATATGCCTAGTCTGAATGGAATTGGATTTTAATTTCGTGTCTTCATGGATATTCAAAATGTTTACCCTTGTGAGGAGATACCAGGAGGAGTGGACTGGTATTTGCCATCTTCACATCAGACCTTGGGTTGTTAAAAATATTGTGGTGTGTGTAATATGAAGACAATCGGACTCTACCATCACATTTTATAAGAGTTATATTTATTCAAAATGTTGATACATTGCGGGGGAGGCACTTGATTGAGTGGACCGTCACTGTCCACTACGCACATGATGCAAATATTAGGATATGCAAAGTTGGAGCAAAATCGGTTCATCTTTTTCCTCTCTCTGTGCAAAAAAATGTTTTCTTTGAAAATTTCGACATTTTGTGGGGGAGGTACCAGAAAGAGTGAACCGATATTGCCCATCTCTGAACTCGATCTAAATTTGATAATAATTTTAAGATGTACCAAGCTTGGAGCAAATCGGAATTCCCATCGAGAGTTATCGTGCGCACCAGCCAACAGACAGACGGACGGACTTAGCTAGATCGACTCCAAATGTCCTGAAACGGATTTGACCCATAGAGTCCGTTATTTCGATGAGACACGTTTTGGCCGTATTAAATTATGCATAACCTCTCTAGTCATATGGCTGAGTGTTTAAAAAACGTACTTATTTCTGAAAACACTATATAACCTAAGAGCACGAATTCTGTGGGTCCATTAAAAAATTATTTAAAAATCCACGATTATTGCTCTAGTGGTTCTCGAAACAGAGATTTAAAAAATCCTCAATTATTGCTCTGTTGATCCCTTAAAAAAACTGTTTAAAAAATCTACGATTATTGCTTATTGGTCTTTGAAAAATATATTTAAAAAATCCACGGTTACGCTCCATAGGTTATTGAAAAACTATTTCTAAAACAATTCTGGATTATTGAACGGTTCTGTCTTGAAAAGAATTATTTAAAAGATAGAGATAAGTACTCTATATATTTCAAAAATCAATGATTATTGCCGTATTGGGCTTTTAAAAGTATAATATTTAAAAAATTCAAAATCATTGTTCATTGCACGATACGATTTAAAAAATCGAGATTATCGGTATGTTGACCCTTGAAAATAATTATTTAAAACAAGTAAAAAGGCTGCTAAGTTCAGCCGGGCCGAACTTTTGAATACCCTCCACCATTTGGAAGGAACTTGAATATTTTCAAAAAAATTCCGAAAACTACAACTCAATTGAAACCCGTTATATGGGGACTATACGAAGGCGTGAACCTGTTTACGATATTTTTTTTTGTCATAAGCTGTAGTACCCATTGCGATCTTTAAATACGAAATTTGTTACAATTCCGGTGAATAATGTCGCAAAAATCATGAAAGTACCGAGTATCGGGAGGTACCGTCATATGGGTGCTATACGAAGACGTGGACCTGCATACGATTTCTTTTGCCATAGTTTTTAGTACCCATCAAGATCTTCCAAAAGTAATTTGAAACGATTTCGGTGAATAATGTTGCTGAAATCATCACAATACCGACTATCGGGAGACGTGGACCTGCATACCAAATTTTTTGCCATTGTAGTACCCATCAAGATCTTCCGATGCGAAATTTGAAACGATTCCCGTAAATAATATGGCTAAACTCATAATAATACCGACTATCGGGAGGTACCGTTATATGGGGGCTATACGAAAACGTGGACCAACATGGCCAATTTACGAACTTAACCTGCCTAATGGTAAACCATGCATGTATGCAAAATTTTTGCCTTCTATCTCAATTCATTCGAAAGATAGCGTGATTACAACAACAACGGACCTCGCTAGATCGTCTTAGAATTTTACGCTGATCCAGAATATAAAGTATAAAACGGACTGACAAAGCTAATATACCATCCATAGAATTGTGGAGGGTATAAAAATGCGAATATTGGTCTATTTGTCCTTAAAAATATATGTTTTCAAAATCAATGATTATTGACTTATTGACACTAAATTTTTTTTTTATAAAATTCAAGATTATTTATCGATTGACCAAAAAAAAAAAATGAAATCAATTTTAATAAAAAATTTGAAGTGTCCTTAAAAAATCATCGTTTATTGGTCTGCTGGTATTGAAAATAAATATATTTTTATACCCTCCACCTTGGAAAGGGGGTATATTAACTTTGTCATTCCGTTTGTAACATCCTTAAATATTCGTCTTAGACCCCATAAAGTATATATATTCATAATCAGCATAAAATTCTAAGTCGATTTAACGATGTCCGTCTGTCTGTCTGTATGTCCGTCTGTCTGTCTGTCTGTCTGTCCGTCTGTCTGTTGAAATCACGATACAGCCCACATTATTTGACGTAGAGCGCCAAAGTTTAGCAGAGCTATTTGCATTGTGTCTAGGATGGTTGGTATTGAAAATGAGATATATCGGTCCACGTTCTGGTATAGTCCCCATATAACGGTACCTCCCGATATTCGGTATTTTGATGCTTTATGCCACATTTTTTCACGGATTTGTCTGAAAATTGTTACTTGTAGGTCATAACGGGTCCCTGAGCGTGTGGCAAAACATTGCATGTATAGGTCCACGTTTTGGTATAGCCCCATATAACGGTACCTCCCGATATTCGGTATTTTAGTTTTTTTTTGCCACATTTTTTCACGGATTTGTCTAAAAATTGGTATTTGTTGGTCATAATGGGTTCCAGCTCCAGTGGCGAAACATTGCATGTATGGGTCCATGAATTGGTATAGCCCCCATATAACGGTACCTCCCGATATTCGGTATTTTAGTTTTTTTGCCACATTTTTTCACGGATTTGTCTAAAAATTGGTATTTGTGGGTCATAATGGTTTCCAGCTCCGGTGGCGAAACATTGCATGTATGGGTCCATGATTTAGTATAGCCCCCATATAACAGTACCTCCCGATATTCGGTATTTTGATGGTTTTTCTCACATTTTTTCACTGATTTGTCTAAAAATTGGTATTTGTGGGTCATAATGGGTCCTAGTTTGTGTAGCGAATCATTGTAATTATAGGTCCACGTTTTGGTGTAGCCCCCATATAACGGTACCTCCCGATATTCGGCATTTTAATGGTTTTTGCCACATTTCGTCTAATGTTTCTTTTACCCTGAGGTGGAGGGTATTAAAAGTTTGGCCCGACCGAACTTAATGTTTTTTACTTGTTTAGATTCACGCTTAGAGTTATCATGTACCTGGAAAATGCATTTCTAAAAAATCCACTTTTACTTCTCTATTGATCCTTAATTTTTTGTTAAATTTCCTCTTTTATTGATATATTACTTGTCTATGTTGTGGGCTTGAGTCATTTCTCACAAATCGCTTAATTTTTTTACAACTACTTACTTTGTGCCCATGAAGACAATCCGATATAAAGGCCATTAAACCATTGCATGCGAACAGTCGTCACAGAGCATTACATGCCAAGTCATGTAATGGTATTTTGATTTTTATTGTTGGAAATACAGATTATTGAAATATTTTTAACTTTTGCTACTTTTTTTTGCTGTTTTTGCAAAGTAAAGGCTTAGATTCATTTGAAATCCATTAAAGAGATTCTGCAAAGAAATTCCACTCTATCATTGCCTCAATTTCTTGGTCAGCCAAATGGAGTAGGGGCAACAAAAAATTGAATCTGTGTGACCGCAGCTTTCTTCTCATCATTAATGCGATGTCTGACATTTGGGTTTTGTTGCGTTTGTTTTTAATAATTTTACTTTACGAGGTCATCTCTTATGAATTCCTCTTTCCGCTGACGGTCTGTCATCCATTTTTTTTTCTTCTCTATTTCAATAGAATTTTCACAACGGTGTAAAATAATCGCTCAATGTGAAATTAATGATGTGTGAAATTATCTCTACAACTTGACAGAATTGGGTGATGACTGTTGTGGCCCATAGGGGCAAGCAAGAGGGCAGGGGGGGCAGAGCCATAGGCAAGCAGACAGAAAGCTAGAAAGGGCATTCAGGCATGCAGCTTACATTTGTATAACATCTTCCAACTTGTAATATTTTTCTGTGTGAAAAAAAAATTGTTTATGTTTTTATGGAATGTGACAAAGTGATTAAATCATTAGGAACACAACACAGGTCAGACCTGGGGAAGCTTTTAAACTATGTTACATTTTTTCCCAATTTTCTGTTTCTTTCCTAAGCTCATTAACATTTTTGACATGGAAAATGAAGAAAGCAAAAAACTCGCACCCAAAACATGCTTAGATTTTTTATTTTTATTGGAAAATTTATGTTTAAACATTTAACTGCAATTTTATGGAAAATAGCTAACAACAACCTGGTGCTGAGAGTGCAGTCACCCACCCATCCACCAGCTGCCAGCATGCCGATGTTTCCATATCGTTTGAACTTGATTAACATTTTCCATAGCATTTTTTATGGATGTAATAAACATAAAATCAGTTGAAACACAACACCATGGCCTTTGATTGAATGCGGAGCGTGTCCAAAAACGCCCACTACCACTTGAGTGCTTACGGCGGCAGCTATCCTTCATTGCTTTTTACCGCCAAACATATCAATTTAATGGGATTATAAAAATTGTTCGAAGATATGTTAACAACGTTTTTTTTTTTTTTTTTTGAATTTAAATTTTTATTAACTTTAATGTTGTATTATGCTAATAATATGAATTAAGTTCTAAATACAGTTATAATCCAAGGAAAAAAAATATTTTTATGGAGTGCCACTCGTCCTAATCATGGATATAAATTTTATTAATAATTTTTGAATAACCAGAGTCTCTCATGGAAGCATATGTCATTGGCTATAGTAAAAATTTGAAGAACAATTTAAGACCATTTATGTCAGGACATTTGGTGCCGATCTGGCGTCCAAATTCAATATTTTCCATAATTACAGGAAAAATACAGTAGATTTTGAAAGTAGAGCTAAAAATAAAAAAGTAAAACAGCTGTAATTTCGGCCTGGCCGAACTTTGAATACCCTTCACCATTTGGTACAAATTTAACAATTTTCAAAAAAAAAAAAAAAAAAAAATAAAAATAAAACAAAATCCGTTAAAAATTCTGTTCAAATCTTAAAAATACCGAATGCCTATACGACGACGTGGACCTGCATAGGCAACTTTTGTCATAAGTTATTACAATATTTAAATGTGAAACTTGAAGAAAAATCTGTTTATAATGTAGCTAAAATCATCAAAAACAAGTTTAAAAGCAGTAAGTTCGGCCGGGCCAAACTTTGAATACCCTCCACCATTTGGAACGAATTTGGAAATTAAAAAAAAAAATGAAATCCTTAAAAAATTCTGTTAAATTTTAAAATCACCGAATATTGCCGTTACATTGGGGTCTATACGACGTGAACCTACATAGGCATTGTTTGTCATTAGCCATTACCATATTCAAATTCGAAACTTGAAATAAAGGGTGAATAATGTAGCTAAAATCATCAAAATATCGTATATAAGGAGGTGCATAGACAATTTTCTGTCACAGGCTGTAGCATCCATTACGAACTTCAAATACCACATCTCAAACAATTTCGGTGGGCATTGTACCTAAAATCTTCAAAATACCGAATATAGGAATGTACTGATATATGGGGCCTATACGAAGACCTGGACCTGCATAGACATTTTTCTGTCATAGACTGTAGTTCCCATCACGAACTCTAAATACGTAATTTGAAACAATTTCGGTGAATAATGGCGCTAAAATCATCGAAATACCGAATATCGGGGGGTACCATTATATGGGGGCTATACGAAGACGTGGACCTACATGGCCCATTTTCTGCAGCATCTATTACGAACTTCAAATGCCAACTTTGAAACGATTCCGGTAAATAATGTCGCTAAAATCATCAAAATACCGAATATCGGGGGGTATGGTATATGGGGGCTATACGAAGACGTGGATCTACATGGCCCATTTTCTGTTTTATGCTGTAGTATCTATTACGAACTTCAAATACCAAATTTGGAACGATTCCGTTAAATAATGTCGCTAAAATCATCGAAATACCGAATATTGGGGGGTACCGTTATATGGGGGCTATACGAAGACGTGGATCTGCACACACAATTTTCTGTCATAGGCTGTAGTATCGATTACGAACTTCAAATGCGAAGTTTGAAACATTTCTGGTAAATAATGTCTCAAAATTATCAAAATACCGAATATCGGGAGTTACCGTTATATGGGGGCTATACGAAGACGTAGACCTACATGGACCTAAATTTTCAATATCAAAAGTCCTGCAGACATAACACACATTTGTGTAAATTTTTATCAACTTACTTCATTTCGTTCGGAAGCTAGAGTGATTTCCACAGACGCACGGATTCCTAAATCGACATAGAATTTTGTGCGGATGAAGAATATATATATATATATATACATATATATATATATATATATATATATATATATATATATATATATATATATATATATATATATATATATATATATACATTTATATATATATATATATATATATATATATATATATATATATATATATAACACATTATGACCTACAAATATCGAGTTATAGACAAATCCATGAAAAAATGTGACGAAAGTCATCAAAATAACGAATATGGGGAGGTACCGTTATATGGGGGGCTATACCAAAACGTGGACCTATACATACAAAGTTCTGCCACACGAGCTAGAACCCATTACGACCTACAAATACCAATTTTTAGACAAATACGTGAAAAAAATGTGGCGAAAATCATGAAAATATCGAATATCGGGAGGTACAGTTATATGGAGACTACACCAAAACGTAGACCGATATTATCTCATTTTCAATACCAACCATCCTAGATAGAATACAAATTGTTCTGCTAAATTTTGAATGTCTTAAGTTTATCTGCAAGTTAACTAATTTTTCAGGTATCGGAAAATTTTCAAAAATTCTACAGGAATACAACTTATACAGGGTTGCCCATATTCGACGGACCCATGATTTTTTTTTTAAAAAATCAAAGAAAAAAATAAAAATTTGGCGGTTGGCAATGTTAATCATTTAATTTGTTCCAAGTAGATTTGTTTACATCAATTTTTGAATATGATATCTCTCAAATGGCCGCCTCTGGCATTGATGACGTATTGTGCCCTTTTTGCTGCATTTTCCATCGTTTTTGCCTACATTTCGGCCGGAATAGCGGCTATTTCTTCACGAAAGTTGTCCTTGAGCTCTTCTACGGTCCTTGGCTTGTTAACGTAAACCTTTGACTTCAAATATCCCCACAAGAAGAAGTCAGGCGGCGTCAAATCGGGCGAACGCGGTGACCAGTCCAAATCACCACTTTTCGACATCAAACGGCCCGGAAACAAATTCTTCAGAAAATCGATTGTTATGCGACTTGTGTGCGGTGGAGCGTCGTCTTGTTGAAACCAGAACTGCCTCATACGCTTTCGACGAATAATTGGCATCACAAAATTGGTCATCATGTCGCGATAACGCTCCTGATTGATGGTAACAGCATGGCCATTTTCATTTTGGAAGAAAAACGGCCCAATGACCCTTTGCGCATTAACGCCGCACCAAACTGTGACTTTTTCGTCATGAAGAGGCACTTCTTGAATCTCCTGAGATTTAAAGTCAGCAAAAAGTCAGCACCGAAACCCTACATATTTATATATAACCATTTATGTTACCAAATACCACCTCCCCTACCGCCAACTAAATTTAATCTCCTCTCTATTAATTGACCAAATGAAAATGTTTTTATACTTTCCACACCAAAAAAATTTATTAGCAAACATTTCCAAAACACATTTCCTACAAATTTACCTTTTGTTTGCGATTTTCTCATTAGCAAATAAATTGTATTAGTTTTCAACGAGAAACCTTAGCAGCTTAGCTGTGAAGCCTTAACGTCCCATGCAATAGTTAATAATTAACAAGATGCCTGACAATATGCTATGAATATTGTATGCAAAGCTCATTTCCCCATAACCTGTATGGTTGGCTGTGTATATGTGTGTGTTGTGATGGTATATATAATTCTGGCTAATAGCAACATGCAATATTTGTGCCATTATTAACGTCAAGAACATTTCTCTATAGATTAATATTATTTTTTCACATAAATTTCGGCTCACAAGGTAAATGGGTGTTATTCGCCATAAAGTATGCCAAGGGATTTTTAAGCTTTAAGCGAAATCTTGTTTGTTTTATTTGTTTGAAAAAAAAAAAAACCGAATATATTAAATTGTTCTCGCTTTAATCTCGCATATATCTGTTTCTTTCTCGCTTTAATTGTACGGGAAAACAATATTATTGTTTTTATTATTAAACACCATATTTATTATCTACTTTCAGGCTGTGGTTATTTAACAATTTTATTGCAGTGTGGTAGATTTTAATAACAAATTGTCATTATGTGGTCAGACACGCATACGCACACCAACGCCAAGTTATAATTACGTTTATTTGGTATTGGGTTTTAAATTAAATAAATAAAATATGTATTTAAATTTGGACGGTGGTTTTGTTGGTGATAGATGTAAAAGACTATGTCGATAGGTATTTGAATACTGATTGAAAATGTTAAAACAAAGCGAATGTCTAGTAGTTTATATTAAAATTCATTTTTCGATCAATGCCAACAATTTTATCGTTATCTATTTGGAGAATTGGACAACAAGTAGTCAAAACCCGCGGCCAAATTCACTTCGTCGATTTTAGCCCGATTTATTTTAAAGTTTCGTTAGAATATTAAATTAAATATGTCAGGGTTAATCACCACTTGTTTCATTATACCCTCCACCTTGGAAAGGAGGGTATATTAACTTTGTCATTCCGTTTGTAACATCCTTAAGTATTAGTCGTAGACCCCATAAAGTATATATATTCATAATCAGCATAAAATTCTAAGTCGATGTCCGTCTGTCTGTCTGTCCGCACGTCTGTCTGTCCGTCTGTTTGTCTGACCGTCTGTGTGTCTGTTGAAATCACGATACAGCCCACATTATTTGACGTAGAGCGCCAAAATTTAGTAGAGCAATTTGTATTGTGTCTAGGATGGTTGGTATTGAAAATGAGTTATATCGGTCCACGTTTTGGTATAGTCCCCATATAACAGTACCTCCCGATATTCGGTATTTTGATGATATATGCCACATTTTTTTACGGATTTGTCTGAAAATTGGTATTTGTAGGTCATAACGGGTCCCAGTTCGTGTGGCGAGACATTGCATGTATAGGTCCACGCTTTGGTATAGCCCCCATGTAAAGGTACCTCCAGATATTCGGTATTTTGATTATTTTTGCTACATTTTTTCACGGATTTGTCTAAAAATTGGTATTTGTTGGTCACAATGGGTTCCAGCTCCGGTGGCGAAACATTGCATGTATGGGTCCATGATTTGGTGTAGCCCCCATATAAAGGTACCTCCCGATATTCGGTATTTTCATGGTTTTTGTACATTTTTTCACGAATTTCTCTGTAAATCGGTAGTTGCAGGTCATAATGGGTTCTTGCTTGGTATTTGTAGGTCATAATGGACCCTTATTCGTGTGGCGAAACATTGTATGTATAGGCCCCCGTTTTGATGATTTTTGACACATTTTTTAACGAATTTCTATGAATATTGGTAGTTGCAGGTCATAATGGGTTCTAGCTCCTTTGGCGAAACACTTTATGTATAGGTCCACGTATTTGTATAGCCCCATATAGCCGTATTTCCCGATATTCGGTATTTTGATGATTTTTGGCACATTTTTCTAAAAGTTGGTCATAATGGGCTCTAATGTTTCCTTAACCCTAAGATGGAGGGTATTAAAAGTTTGGCCCGGCCTAACTTAATGGTTTTTTACTTGTTTTTATCTAAACTGGGCACAAAAACATTCATTTCGATATCGAATGTTAGAATCTTAAAAAATGCTCGGTTTGTTAACACCAAACATTTTAGAGCCTAAAAGTATGCACTATGCCGTAAATACTATAGATGTCGTTCCCTACAACAACTACAGGGTGAAATAAAAACAAAGTCAAACGCCATAATTTTAAATTTTTTTTTTAAATTTTATTGAATGAAATCAAAAAATGTCAGAAATAGCATCAAATTTCAGAATAAGTTTAGATTTGTTCGAATTGGTCACCTATGGCACGAATTATGGCGTTCAAACGGCCAATCAAACCTTTGAGGGGGGTGGACCGACATTGTCATGGAGCGGACCGATATTGTCAATTTTCGCACCTGACCTAGCACAGACAGACGGACGGACGGACATCGCTAGATCGACTCCAAATGTTTTGAAACGGATTTGGTGCAAAGAGACCTAGGATTTAAACCCATTATTTCGGTCCGTTCTGGCCGTATCAAATTATATATACCCTCTGTAGATATATGGCGGAGGGTATAAACGCGTTTATTTCATATCTTAACTAATTTTATGAGTTTATATAATATACATTTTTCGGTGATAAATAATGTCGTTAATTTTCAACAATGACCAACAAGGAAGTAATCTTCGTCTTTTTAAATATTTATTCAAAGATCTACAGGCCTATAATTGTGGATTTATAAAAATATGTTTGAAGTAACAGGTCATAATTTTTTAAGATATCTATAGTTCCATAAATCAAATATTTATGAATTATTTATTTATTTATATTTTCAAGAGCTTAATAATTATTGATTCTTTTTTTAATATTTCCCTGAAAGTCCATTTTTATTATTTCACCAAATATATTTTTCCTTTTCACCCAAGTAGTATGCTCTATGGCAATTAATTCAAAGTATATTACCTTGGAAAAAATATAGCATGCCTTCAGGCTATTGCCAACAAAACCCATACAATTAAATTTCTTAATATTTCAAAAATATTGTTAACACGACATTTAAATAGGCAAGTCAGAAAAGTCAGTGAAATAATAAATTACCTGACCTTGACCTGGGCTAACTTTGACATGAAAATAAATTGCATACTTTTGGACGAAAATGCATTTGACGAAAATACAGTAAGAGGGAAATTAACCGCCTTTTATTAAAAGCGAATAACTGGTCATGAAGATGTTTAAACTATTTGTCCTCAATTTTTCCAATTATTTTCAACTTCTTTATATTTTTCAGATTTTAAGGAAAATGTATGCTAACCATTATTTCTAAATTCTTAATTTCTTTTTAGGTAAGTTAAAATTGAAATTTCTGAACAGGAAGTATTAATAAGGGTGAGTTAAGAAATTGATTTTAGGGTGATTTGAGAAATTTTGTTGAACTAGGTCAACAAGAGACTTCAAAAAAGTTTCAGTGAATATATTTTCAATGTACTTTACAGAACTACTAAATATTGTGGAAATTCTATAGAACCTCTATATACAGATTTGGATTTTTAAAATATATATTTTTCAAGTACAAATGTTCAAACAATTTAAAAAAAAAAATTTTCTAATTACCGATATGGCAATAATCACGTTAGTTTTACAAATGTACAGGGTTGCCCATATTCGACGGACCCATCTGGCAACGCCATAACTTTTGACTGAGATGTCACATCGCTTAATGACATACCGCGTTTGAAGCGTCAGCCCAAGCAGATTTTTACCATGAACCAATAAACGCCACGCGAGCGCTCTGAAATGGTTGAAATTTACAAGAAGTCAATCGTGAAAACTCAACGTGCTTTTAAAACATTAAAAAATGTGAGAAGTGCGCCTTCTAAGAACACCATTAAGCGTTTATACGAAAAATTTTCGAATGGGAAGTCGACCAAGGCGATCGGCCGAGAATATCGCTGCCTTACGAGCCAGTGTTGAGAGGTCCCCAAGAACATCCCAAAAACGCCGTTCTCAGCAGTTGGTCATGGCTCGGTCCACTTTACAACGGATTATTCGCATTGATTTGCAGTTGTTCCCGTACAAAATTCAATTGACGCAAAGAATGTTGCCTGCGGACAAGCCTCGTCGATTGGAATGGGCTCAAAGGGCCCAAAGGTCCGTCGAATATGGGCAACCCTATAAGTTCAAGTACAACTGGACCGTGGTTATGGTTTTTTAATATATCTCAACTATTCAGGATTTTTTAACATATTTTTCAAAGACTAACAGACAAATCGACATCAGCTTTTATACATACATATTTTTAAAGGACCACCAGACCAATAATTGAGGACCCTAATTTTTTTAAGACCATGAATGCTACAATCTTGAATTTTTAAACAACGACACCCACTCCAATAATACAGGGTGAGATAAAAAAACTGCAACAAACTCAAACGCCATAATTTTTAATTTTTTTTAATATTATTGATTGAAAGCAAAAACCTCAAATTTTAGAATAAGTTTAGATTTGTTCGAATTGGTCATCTTTGGCACGAATTATATCCTTCAAACGGTCAATGAAACCATATTCACACGCTGCTCTGCGTTATTTTCACCCATATTTCGCGATAATATTCGGCATTTATTATGATGCCATGGTCGATTAATACGAGCGTAGAACGACCATCGGCTGTTAAGGCGGCCCACACCATCACCATGGCCGGCGCTTGAGTTCTGGTGGCCAACCGAAGGTGCACATTTTCAGCTGACCTCTTTGGGAGGTGAACACGATCACGATTCTCATCGGAGAAAACAAAATTCGGCAGTTCACCACTTTCGGCCAAACGAAGCAACTCTTTAGCTCTTTTGAGTCCATTTTCATTCTGTTGCGGTGTTAGTTCTTGCACTTTTTGGAATTTCAATGGCTTTAGCCCGAGCTCATTTGTCACGCGACGGCAAGGCGACGCGGGTTTCGATGAAGTCGCTTCATTACATTTCGAACTATTTCTGCTGATGTTGTTGTTTTCTTTCGTCCTCTTCCTTGACGTCGGACTACGCTACCAGTATCACGGTAACGAGCGATGGTACGAGACACAAATAACTTTTTTTCCGGAAAATTCTCACCAAAATGCTTTCGTACGCTGGAATAATTTTAACATCTGTCGGACGAGTGGCTTCAAAATGAAGTTGGTTGCAGCTTTTTCATTTCACCCTGCATATTCATGATCAGGATAAAATTCCAAGACGATTTAACAAAGTTCGTCTGTCTATCTGTCTATCCGTTGTATTGAGTCCGAGATGGTTGGTATTAAAAATGAGATATATCGGTCCCCGTTTTGTTATAGCCGCTATTTAGCGGTACCTTCCGATACTAGGTATTTTGATGATTTTTGCTAATTTTTTCACGGATCTGTCTAAATATTGGTAATTGTATTTTGTAATGGGTTCTAGCTCCTGTGGCGGAGCTCATAATCATAGTAGCATTTATCCACGAATTTGTTTTAAATTTGGTATTTAGGAAGATTTGGTAGATGGTAATCCTTGAACTATAAAATTGTCTATGGCGGTTCCCGTTTCGATATGACCCCCATACAACGACCTTACGCACTTTGTGTGTGTGTTTTTTTTTTGAAAAGTTTGTAGTTTAAAGCGGGACACGTTTGAATTCAGAAATTTTTATATAAAAATGTTTTCTTTACCCAAAGTCGGAGGGTGTTAAAAGTTCGACCGGGCCGAACTTAATGTTTTTATACCCTCCACGAAAAAAGGTATTTAGGGTATATTAAGTTCGTCATTCCGTTTGTAACTCATCGAAATAATCATTTTAGACCCAACAAAGTATATATATTCTTGATCAGCGTAAAATTCTAAGACGATTTAGCCCGTCTGTTGTAATCACGCTACAGTCTAAACGAATTAAGATAGGAAGCTAAAATTTTACACAGATCTCTCTTTTGTCTGCAGGCAGGTCAAGTTCGAAGATGGGCTATATCGGTCCACGATATCGTATAGCCCCCACATAACGGTACCCCCGATATTCGGTATTTTGATGATTTTACCCACATTTTTCAACGGAATTGTCTGAAAATCCACACAAGGAGTTCCTTGTGGATACTTTATACCTCGGCAGAGAATTTTCCATATAGGTCCACGATATCGTATAGCCCCCATGTAACGGTACCCCCCGATATTCGGTATTTTGACGATTTTACCCACATTTTTTAACGGAATTGTCTGAAAATCCACACAAGGAGTTCCTTGTGGGTACTTTATACCTCGGCAGAGAATTATTCATATAGGTCCACAATATCGTATAGCCCCCATATAACGGTACCCCCCGATATTCGGTATTTTGCTGACTTTACCCACATTTTTCAACGGAATTGTCTGAAAATCCACACAAGGAGTTCCTTGTGGGTACTTTATACCTCGGCAGAGAATTGTCCATATAGATCCACGATATTGTATAGCCCTCATATAACAGTACCCCCGATATTCGGTATTTTGATGTTTTTAGCCATATTTTTCAACGGAATGGTCACAAGGGGTTCTTTGTACACAAGGGGTTCTTTATGAGCACTTTACCCACCGACAGAGAATTCTCTATATAGGTTAACGATAACGTATAGCTCCCATATAACGGTACCCCGCGATATTCGGTATTTTGATGATTTTAGCCACATTTTCCAATCGTATTGTCTGAAAATCCACACACGGAGTTCCTTGTGAGTACTTTACACGCAGACATAGATTTGTCTTTATAGGTCCACAATATCGTATATCCCCCCATATATCGGCACCTTCCTATATTAGATATTTTAAAGATTTTAAAAGAATTTTTATTGGATTTTATTTTTTTGAAAACTTTCTAATTCGTTCCAAATGGTGGAGGGTATTCAAAGTTCGGCCCGGCCGAACTTACTGCTTTTTTACCTTTTACTTGTTTATTTATTTTTTTGAAAAATTTATTGAGGCTATAATCGCGGATATTATCAAATTGAATTGAAAAGAAAATTGAATTTAAAGAATATTTTTTAGAGATCGACAGATCAATAAACAAAGTGAAGAAAACATTTTCAAAGACTATCGTGAATTTAAGAAAGTTTTGAAGTTTCTAAATAGATTTTACTAGTCGGAGATTTTTAATTTTTTACATTATTTTATCGGCTATAAAATGGAAGGATGTCCCGGAGAACTATGCTTAAATTATTTGTTATTCATAAAAGTCTTCTACAAGCTATGCTGTCGAATTTCATATATCAAAAAACCGTGCACTTGTATCATTTTTGTGCTTAATAGATAGTTTTACATAATTACTTAGTTTCCAAGCTCTATTGGCGTAAAATGTTTTCAACTTTTACTGAATATTCGAAATTAACCTATTACAAGTTATTACTACAAAGCCCTACAAGAGTTCAAGTGCTTAATTAACGGCATAAAGAAAGCCACAGCGAAGGTAATGATTTTCCCATAATGTCAAAAGAGGTCATTAACGCTTAACTTATGGTTCCATGCGGCAGCAACAAAAAGCAAAAGAGAAGCGGCGACGGCGGCGACGGCGGCGTCCATGAAGCGGAAGCAGAGTTACTGCCAACCTGTAAAAAGTTGTAATATGAAAAGTTTTTCTCTTGGTTGTTTTTTTCTCATCTCTCGCTTGTCTGGCTAATTTGATTTTTTTGCCTTCATTGACGTTGAAGTTACCTCCTGGATGGATGGTTGAGGTCACCAACACGTCAATGAAAAGAAGGCAGAAACCTCGATGAAACGCTACGCCCAAGCGAACAAGTGACTTGGTTGGTGTTTTGTTTTGATTTCTTTTTTCGTGAGTGTTTTTTCACATTTCTGAAACATGCCGCTGCGTTTACCGGTTCACTTCTCTAGTCGAGGGGGTGGGTGGTGGAGTGAAAAAGTGATTGAAAGACTTTCTTTCAGTGTTTTTTTATTTTCTTTTCTCTGCACATGGCATTTATCACACGTATGCTAGCAGTTCGCATTATGTGTACTTTTGCTGCATTGCATATGAATTATGTGTGTGTGTCGTCTCGTCAGTTCCCGAATAGACATCAGCAGGTTACATTAAGTTTTAATGTGACAGACGGATACGGAATACCGTCAAAACCAACAACATACCAACTTCTTGTGTTTTTATGTTTTTTTTTTTTTTTGTTTTATTTGACGACTTTTCATACAATTCATGTGTTGGCAATTAACGGTAATTTCTTCTGCGCGTACATTTGTTTTATTTTCGATGTGTTAATATTTTCAACATTTTAAATACACACGTGTGTAGGTATGTAATGTATATGGTTTTTCTTCCATTCCGACCTCTATGACTTCCTTGCTGCCATTATTATTATTATTGTCAGTCAGTCGTATGTCTGTCTGTCAATGCATTTGTTAATGTCATTTATTACATTCATTTTTATGAATGTCACCGAGGCATGTTTGTGCGTGCCTCAATAAATGGAAATATGAATAATTATTTTTCGAAATGCTATATTTGGTAGTTGTCACTTTTTCTTTTTTAAAACGAAATTGTGTTTTTAAGAAATTATTAAAATAAATTCACGCCTTAATGTATGCTATATTTAATTTACAAATCTTCATTGTGGCATATTGTAATAGTAGAAGGGGGATGGGGAAATGGGATACGCGAGTTAGGGTATCTAAAACATATTATTCATGTAACCTAATTCGGCAAAATATTTCCTCATAATATTATTTTATTCAAAAATTCATGATTAGGGCTCTAATGGAGTTAGAAAAAATTAATTTAGTACAAAATAAAACGACATGAAAAAATATTCTTAAACAATTATATTTGAAAAAATGTTTGTGGCTCCAGAAATCATTAAAATCTACGTTTAGTGTTGATGATCCTTGGTCCTTGAAAAAATATTTTCAAAACGACCACATTTTATGGCAATGGACTTTGAAAAATATTCTTAACAAATTCATGTTTTGTGGCTCTGATAGACTTTGATATAATATTCTTAAAAATAAAAAATATGTGTTTGAGAATTTTTATGGCCCATAATAAATATTCTTAAAAATTCATGTCTGTGGCTTTAAAGGTCCTCACAAATCCTTTAAGACACCAACGTTCGTGGAAAATTTTTTTTTTAAAAATCCACTTTAAATCTGAGCCATTAAAAGCCCTTAGTCCTTAAAAGAGTATTATTAAAATGTTAATTTTATAGCTCTGCTTGTCCTTAAAAAAATTTGTATCCTTTTATTGAGGACTTAATTTAAACAGGTAAAAAAAGCGGCTGAGTTCGACCGGACCTAACTTTTAATACACTCCACCGTTTGAAAGAAACTTGAAAATTTAAAAAAAAAAATCCGAAAACTACCACTTAAATGAAAACCGTTATATGGGGACTATACGAAGTACTGGACCTGCTTACGAAATTTTTTGTTATAGGCTGTAGTACCCATTACGAACTTCAAATTCGAAATTGGAAGCAGATCCAGTGAAGAATGTCGCTAAAATCATTAAAATATCGAACATTGGGAGGTACCGTTATATGGAGGCTATGCAAAGACGAGGACCTGCATACAATTTTTTTTGCCATAGGTTGTAGTACCTGTTACACCATAGGTTGAAGTACATATTACGAACGTCGTTCGTAATAAAAAAAATCGTATGCAGGTCCACGTCTTCGCATTAGCCCCCTATAACGATACCTCCCGATGTTCGATATTTTAATGATTTTTTTATATGAAATTTGAAATAATTCCGCTAAACAATGTTCCTAAAATCGTGAAAATACAGAAAATTGGGAGGTGCCGTTATATGGGAGCTATACGAAGACGTGCACATACACAGACAATTTTCTGTCATAGGCTGTAATACACGTTGCGAACTTTAAATATGAAATTTAAAAAAATTCTGGTAAATAATGTCGCAAAAATCATGAAAATGTCGAATATCGGGAGGTACCGTAAAATGGGGGCTATTCGAAAACGTGGACGGACGTGGTCCATTTATTACCTATCCTGCCCTCTGGTAAACTATGTATGTATGCAAAATTTCCGCCTTCTCTCTCAATTCGTTCGAAAGATAGTGTGATTACACCAGACAGACCGACTGACGGACATCGCCAAATCGTCTTAGAATTTTACGCTGATCCAGAATATTTATGCTTGTAGGGTCTATTATGAATATTTCGGGGAGCTACAAACGGAATGACAAAGCTAATATACCCTCCATAGAATGGTGGTGGTTATAAAAATATTCTTAACAAGTACAAATGCAGTAAGTTCGGCCGGGCCGAACTTTGAATACCCTCCACCATTTTGAGCGAATTAGAAAATTTTCAAAAAAAAACTCTAAAAATTCTGTTAAAATCTTAAAAATACATAATACCGGAAGGTGCAAACATATAGGGACTATACGATATCGTGGACTTATATAGATAATTCTCTTCCAAGGGATAAAGTTCCCACAAGGAACTCCTTGTGTGGATTTCCAGAAAATTCCGTTGAAAAATGTGGTTAAAATCATCCAAATACCGAATATCGGGGAGGTACCGTTATATGGGGACTATAGGATATCGTGGATATCTTTAAAGGGATAAAGTACTCCCAAGAAACTCCTTCTGTGGATTTTCAGACCATTCCATTGGAAAATGTGGCTGAAATCATAAAAATACCGAATATCGCGGGGTACCGTTATATGGGGGATATACGATATCGTGGACCTAGATAGATAATTATCTTCCAAGGTATAAAGTTCTTACAAGGACCCCTTGTGTGGAATTTCAGACAATTCCATTGTTAAATGTGGCAAAAATCATCAAAATACCGAATATCAGGTGGTTACCGTTATATGGGGGCTATACGATTTCGTGGACCTATGTAGACAACTCTCTTTTAGGGGGTAAAGTACTCACAAAGAACTCCTTGTGTAGGATTCCAGATAATTCCGTTGATAAATGTGGCTAAAATCATCAAAATATCGAATATCGGGGGTTCCGTTAAATGGGGGCTATACAATATCTTGGACCTCTATAGATAATTCTCTTTCGAGGTATAAAGTACCCGCAAGTAACTCTTTGTGTGAATTTTCAGATAATTCCGATAAAAAATGTGGGTAAAATCTTCTAAATACCGAATATCGCAGGGTAACGTTATATGGGGGATATACGATATCGTGGACCTATTCTCTCCCAGGGGACCTTTAGTAGACCTAAATAATGTTCTTTAAAACATCTACATTTATGACTCTTATAGTCCTTGGAATATATTCTTAAATAAATCGTCTTCGAAAAAATATTTGTAAGACATCCACGGATGATGGCTCTAATGGTAGACCTTGAGAATTATTCTTATTAAATCGACTTTTGTTGTCTCTATTGGTCATGTGTATTTGGTTGGTCTTAAAAAAAATATAATTTGATACCGCTGATTGACCCTGAAAACTTCTTAGATATTCACCGTTTTGTGGCTCTAGTATAACAAATTCTTAAAAATTCCTCGTATGGTGCCTCTGATAGTCCTTTTAAAACATTTACAAAAATCCACTTTTGGTAGTTCTATTTATCCTAGAAAAATATTCTTAAATGAACTCCATGTTTTGGAGCCTCTAACAGTCACTAAAAATTATTATTTAAAAATTAACGTTTGGTGCCTCCTATAGTCATTTGTATTCCTATTGATCCAGGAAAAATATACTGCAAAAAAA
Organism: Musca domestica; assembly: GCF_030504385.1. Lineage (NCBI taxonomy): Eukaryota > Metazoa > Arthropoda > Insecta > Diptera > Muscidae > Musca > Musca domestica. Next base: position 983,340 of record NW_026712162.1, on the reverse strand, counting down.
TCCAAGTTTGGTGGCTCTGACAATCCTTGAATTATAATCTTAAACAATCTAAAAAATCCACATTTGGTCCCTTGATGGACCTTGAAAGTCTTAAAAAATAGCTTTTGTGTGCCTCTGATAGAACATCAAAGAAAACCACATTTTGTGGGTCGGGTGATCCTTAAAAAAATGTTTTTGAAAACATAAACTTCTGGATAGTCTGATAGAGCATGAAAAATTTAAGTTTTGTAGCTCCGATTGATTTCTAAAAAAAATGCATTTCATTTTGTAAAATATTTGAACATTGTAAAATATTCATTAAAATCCACGTTTTCTAGATCTGATGGAATTTGAAAGGATATTTTAAAAAATCCATGTGTGGTGGCCCTAAGGTTTCTTGAAATGGTGGTTGGTAGCTCTGATTGTAGTCCATTAGATTAAAGATTAAAGTACTTTTGATCCTTACAAAATAGATGTAAAAAATCCAGGAATATTATCGCTGATTCCTGCCTTTAAAAATGTTTAAGAACCTACGATTATTTCCATGAAGTCCTTGAACAAATAAATGGTATTTATTGTTATAAATTGTTAATTTGTATTTTTTCAAAATATTATTAATGAAATCAACGATTGTTGACCGTTAGAAAATATTCTTGAAAAATCCATCACTATAATTTTGTTGGACCTAGAAAATGTTTAAAAAAATCATAGATTATATCTTTATCAAGTTCTAAAGAAAATATTCCTAATAATTAAAAATCTTAGACAATATACAAAATAATCCATGGAATTGATGGCTCATGAAATAATATTTTTAAAAATTCACTATATTTGTCTTTGAAATAATATATTTTAAATAAATCCTCGATTTGGGCTCCGGTTTTATATTTAATTGAACTCCTAAATATATGCTTTAAATTTCTAGCCATTTTAAATTTTGTGTGAACGCATACATTTCATTACGACTATCTATCATTTACCATCTTTCCAATTATCCTTGTCATTTACATTTTTATTTGTTCTAGGCTCCTAAAATGCATTATATCTCGCACATTGCAGCTTCTTAATGGCAATGCCTTTTAATATCTCGGTTAAAATTCACACATGCTGAGATTAATGTCGTTTGATCCATGAACTGCCAACTTCCATGCATGTCTGTGCTCTGGCTCTTATCACGACATTGCAAAGCCAAATGCAATGAAATTTTAAACGCCAACAAAACTATTTCTCCTCGCATAGTTTGTAACAGCAAACTGGCGATGTTGCACCGACAACAACAACAGCAATTAAAATCTTTAACTACAAAATTCATAATGTTGCTGTTATTGTTGCCATTGTCTATAATTGAACCATGAAGAAGTGAGAAAACTTGCAGCCACAGAAAAAATAGATGAGATAGGCATCCCATGGAGTCGAGAGATATGTCTCTTAAATACTTGAACTATACGCAACAGACGCAGCAGCATGATGAAAAATGAACACATGATGACATTATTAACATGAAAATGTGAAAGATATATAAGACAAAGACGTTTTTGGCTGCTAGCGGAATGTAATTACGGGCAATAGAATCCGGAAAAATGCCACAGACATGCAAATGATTTGTGTGCCGCGGCATAAAGACAAAGCGCGAAATTAGAACATTTCAGCAGCAATAGATATTGCTTTCCATAGAACAGAATTGAAGTACTGTTGGGGCCGGTAATGTTTACCAAAAATAATTACAATACAATCTATAAGAATCACAAGAAAAGGGTTAGCTATATGAATATCTTTCGAAAAAAAAGTTTGAAAGTATCAGTCGGATTTGCCGACATATGTATACCCTCAATGTTCGATTATTTAAATATAATTTGACTTCTGCGGTTGTAAGATTTAAAAGATTTTCCAAAAAAAAATAGTTTTATGCAATTCTTTGGTTCCTCTTCTATTGAGCTTTCGATCTCGTCACTTGGGTAAAAAATAATTTTATTTCATAGAACTTATTTTTAAAATAACTTCTGGGGAGAATATCCCTGAAAAAACAAGTAAAAAAGCTGTAAGTTCGGCCGGGCCGAACTTTTAATACCCTCCACCATTTGGCACAAATTTGGCAATTTCCAAAAAAAAAAATAAATAAATAAAATAAAATCCGTTAAAAATTCTGATAAAATCTTAAAAATACCGAATGCTTATACGACGACGTGGACCTGCATAGGCAACTTTTGTCATAAGTTATTACAATATTTAAATGCGAAACTTGAAGAAAAATCTGTTTATAATGTAGCTAAAATCATCAAAATTCCGGTAAACAATGTCGCTAAAATCATCAAAATACCGAATATCGGGGGGTACCGTTATATGGGGGCTATACGAAGACGTGGACCTGCACAGATAATTTTCTGTCTTAGGCTGTATTATCCATTACGAACTTCAAATGCCAAATTCGAAACAATTTCGGTGAATAATGTCGCTAAAATCATCAAAATACCGAATATCGGGAGGTACCGTTATATGGGAGCTATGATAACTTGGACCTACATGGCCCATTTACGAACTTAACCTACCTACTGGCAAAATATACATGTGTGCAAAATTTTAGCCTTCTATCTCAATTAGTTCGAAATATAGCGTGATTACAACAGACAGATGGACAGACAGACAGACGGACAGACAGACAGACGAACATGGCTAAATCGTCTTAGAATATCCGATTTAATGCGACATCAGAAATTCCATATTCATCCCAGGATTCTGGTTGGGAGAAATATTTAGATAGAGGAGGCTGTAAAGAATCGTTCACTTGTTTCGCAAGTTATGACAGATAATTGAATTGAAAAATGTCAGCCTTTGTGGATGAGGTAGCAGAAAGGGTTGGCAGATGTATACCACCTCCTCAACGGATCTTGTGTTGGCAAAAATGTTTGGATGTGTGAAAATTGAATATAGTTGGATGTTTTTTTTTTCGCTTTTTGAGAGTTTTGATTATTCAAAATTTTGACCCTTTGTTGGGGAGGTACCGGAAGAAATAGTCCGATCCCTACCATCTTTATAACAGATCTTGTGTTGAAATATTGAGATGTACCAAGACTGAATGGAATCGGATGTTAATTTTGCGTTTTAGGAGCTTCATGGATATTAAAAATTGACCCTTTGTGGTGGACGTACCACAAGGAGTGAACCGATATATCCCATCTTCACAGCAGATCTTGTCTTAGTAGAAATAATGGGATGTGTGGAATACGAAGAGAACCGGATGCTTCTTTCGGATTTTATAATCTTGTGTGTCTTATTCAAAACTTTGACCCTTTGTGGAGGAGATACCAGAAAGAATGGTCCGATCTCTACCAGCTATATAACAGATCTTGTGTTGATAGAAATATTGAACATTTTGACCCTTTGTGGGGAGAGGTACCAGAAGGAGTGGACAGATATATCCCATCTTCACAGCAGATCTTGTCTTATTAGAAATAATTGGATGTAAGATATATGAAGAGAATCGGATGCTTATTTCGGATTTTTTAATCGTTTTGGTTTTTCAAAACTTTGAAAAAATTGTCCGATATCTACCATTTGATAGAAATATCGAGATGTGCCAAGTCTGAATGTAATCGGATGTTAATTCCGCATTTTATGAGCTTCGTGGATATTTAAAATTTTGAACCTTTGTGCGGAAGGTACCAGAAGCAGTGGACCGACATATTCCATCTTCACACCAGACTTTCTATTATTAAAAATATTATGATGTGTGCAATCGGAAACTTACATCACATTTTATGAGGGTTATAATAATTACCAATTTGGACTCTTTGTAGTGGAGGTACTTGATAGATGAACCATTTCGTCCATTTTCACACCTGACCTAGCAAATATTAGGATTTGTAAAGTTAGACCAAAATCGTATTATCCTTTCTCCTTCTGCACAATAAAATATATTTTTGGAAATTTCGACCTTTTGTGGGGGAAGTACCCAAATTAGTGGGACGATATTTTCTATCTCCGAACTTGAGATCGATTCGGACCAAATCGGATACATCCTTCGAGAGTTATTGTGCACACCAGGCAGCCAGATAGACGGACGGAGGGACATTGCTAGATCAACTCCAAATGTTCTGAACCGTTATTTCGATGAGGCACGTTTTGGCCGTATCAAATGATATATACCCTCTCTAGCCATATGTCTGGGGGTATAAAAGGATTCTAAAGCTATTGAAGATGAGTAAAGGTTGTAAAAACAACCTTAAATCAATTTTTTAATAATCTACGAAAAATATTTTTAAAAATCCACAATTAAAGCTCTAAACACCTGTCTAAATTGGAAGAATTTTAGAAGAATTTTACTTAAAATCACGATTACAACATTTCGATCTTTGATAAAATATCGTTTCCCAATTTGCATAAAAATCTATGTCAATTTAGCGAACCGTTCGTCTATCCGTCTGTGGAAATCACTCTAGCTTTTTGAACCAAATGAAGTAGGTTGATAAAATTTCACTCATATATATACTATGTCTGCAGGACTTTAAGTATTGAAAATGGGACACGTAGGTTCACGTTTTGGTACAGCCCCCACATAATGGTACCTCCCCATTTTCGGTATTGTGGTGATTTAAGCGAAATTATTAACCGAAATGTTTCAAATTTGGTATTTGAAGTTCATAATGGATACTATATCCTATGACAGAAAATTTTCCATGCAGGTCCCCGCCATCGTATAGCCCCTATATAACGGCACCTCCCGGTATTCGGTAGTTTGTTTATTCCCCGGATTTGTTTTAAATTTGGTATTTGGAGTTCGTAATGGATTGTACAGCCTAAGACAGAATTTTGTTTGTGCAGGTCCACGTCTTCGTATAGCCCCAATATAACTGTAAATCCATATATTCGATATTTTGATAATTGTAGCTACATTATTCACCGATTTTTTTTTAAGTTTCACATTTGAATATTGTAATGGCTTATGACTAAAGTTGCCTATACAGGTTCACGTCGTCGTATAGCTACATTCGGTATTCTCACGATTTCAACAGCATTTTTTTTTTTTTGAAATTCGTTCGAAATGATGAAGGGTATTTAAAGTTCAGCCGACCGAACTTACAGCTTTTTTACTTGTTAGAAATACACTATTGTCCTCCATTAGAATAACAATTGTAGCTTTTTAGGTCCTGGAAAAAGTCTCATTCAAAACCCCAAGGAATTTTAACAATGGAATTTCCAAATGTTTAAATTTCGCTTTAATTTATTAATTTTTTTCTCCAATAGAGAATTGTGGCACTCGGTTTTTTTTCAACAACTCGTATGCTCACACATCTGCGGCAAATAGCTTCCGCTTTGCTTAGCCAACAAATAATTCTATTTAAAAAGAAATGGAAAAAAGTAAAAGTTGTCTGTCTGATTTGTCACGGCGGATAAGTATTTTCGAAATTTGTGAACACTAAACACGCAATGGATGCATTTGTACTGCTGCACTTGTGGCATGTATTTAGTCCCATTAAACATTTTGTACATCGTTTCTCTAATCAGGTCATTGTCTTCTAGACATTCGATTTAAGTAAAAAGTATGCAATGACTCATACAAAATTTTGTGTTTATAGAGAACGTAGATTATGTCTTTTTTTTTCTTCCTAAAATTCCAAATTTCATTTTTATTCGAAGAATGCTCCAAATAAAAATAAAATATGACTAAATCTAAATGTTTTATTTTTATTAAGTTAGGTTGGTTTCATATTTGGTCATATGTCTAATCGACTTAATTCTATAAAATAATATGTGTTGACTTTCAAAAACCACAGACCAAAATGTGTACACCCACCACATTTAACAATATTTATGTGTTTTAGTCCCAACAATAAAATTAATAATTTTTAAAATATTTAAAATGGAACAGTGACAAAAACGCATGGGTGATGTAGATAAGAGAAATACATTCAATACGACGTTTGAAGTTTCGAAAAAATACTTGGAGTAAAAAATAAATTTTTGTGGGTTATAAGAAATAATGTTCTGTAGATAAAACAAAAATGTATCCTTTTTCGTACAAATTGTACCAATAATTAGTACTTTTCGTTCATTAGTAGTAGAAAAAATTCTCAATACCATCATCATATTTCCATACAGAACGAAGAGTAAACCTTAAATCAATTTTTTTTTTAAATTATATCAAAATGTAATTAATGGTTTTGAATCTAGTACCACTTCGTAAACTTGTAAAGATTATTTTCTAATAAACTTCACCCCAAATTCACACATTAAAACTAATCTTAAAATTCATGGTACCCAAATACCAGTCGCACTAAATAAAGTACCCTGTTGTACTTTACGCAGACGTGCTTTTATTAATCCCACCCACAAACAGTGGTTCTCAGATAAATTTTGAAATTTAACACTACATTCAGTCATTTCCAATGGTACTTTTTTGTTACTTTTTGCATGACTAAGCTACAATATTTGGTATATTGCTATATGTTTTGTCCCTTTTTAGTACATAATTGGCAAACCACCTTTATTCAAGGCTCTAGCTCTTCGAGGCCAGTCAATGCCTGTGGTATAATCTTTGTACTAAATCCGTTTTAGGACATTTCGAGTCGATCTAGCGATGTCCGTCCGCCAATCTATCTGTCTTGCTGGCTGGTGCACACGATAACACTCAAAGGGAGTATCCGATTTGGTCCAAACTTGGTAAATTGTAATATTATTGTCAAACTTAGATCGAGTTTGGAGATGGACAATATCGGTACCTCCCCCACAAAACGTCGAAATTTAAAAAAAAAAATATTTTTTTCTGCACAAAAGCGAAGCAATAATCCGATTTTGCTCCAACTTTGAAAATCCTAATATTTGCATCAGTGCTAGGTCAGGTGAGAAAATGAACAATATCGATTGACTCCATCAAGTACCTCCCCCACAAAGGGTCAAAATTTTGCATAATTACAACTCTTATAAAATGTGATGTAAGAGTCCGATTTTTTCTTAACCCAAGTTCTGTTGTTAAGATGGAATATATCGGTTCACTTCTTCTGGTACCTCCCACAAAAAGGTCGAAATTTTCACAAAAAAAAAATAAATAAATAAATAAATATTTTCTGCACAGAAAGAGAAGCAATAATCCGATTTTGCTCCAACATTTCAAATCCTAATATTTGCGTCAGTTCTAGGTCATGTGCAAAAATGGATAATATCGGTCCCCTCCATCAGTGCTGACCATATCCATGAAGGTCATAAAATATCCAATATCCATGAATGTCATAAAACGCGAAATAAACATCAGGTTATTTTTATATTTCACATATCCCATTATTTCTACTAACATAAGATCTGCTGTGAAAATGGGATATATCGGTCCACTCCTTGTGGTATCTCCCCCACGAAGGGTCGACATTTTGAATAACTATGAAGCTCATAAATCGCGAACTTTTCCATTCAGACTTGGTACGTCCAAATATTTTTTATAAACACAAGATCTTTTATAAAGATGGTAAATATCGGACAATTTCTTCTGGTACCTCCCCCACAAAGGGTTAAAGTTTAGAATAACCAAATCGATTATAAAATCCGAAATAAGCATTCAGTTTTCTTCACATTTCACACATCCCATTATTTCTACTAACACAAAATCTGCTGTGAAGATGGGATATATCGGTCAACTCCTTGTGGGACCTCCCCCACAACAGGTCAAAATTTTAACCATGAAACTCATAAAACTCGAAATTAATATCCGATTCCATTCAGACTGGGTACATCTCAATGTTTCCATCAACACAAAGTCTGTTATAAAGATGGTAGAGATCGGACTGTTACTTTTGGTACCTTCCCCTCATAGGGTTCAAGATTTTGAAAAACAAAGCGCTCAAAGAAAGAGAAATAAGCATTAAATTCTCTTCAAATTTCACATATACAAGCATTCTTGCTAACACAAGATCCGTTTTGAAGATGATAACTATACGCGATCCCCATCTCGTACCTTACCCACAAAGGGTCATAATTTTCAATACCCTTATATGTCATAACTTGCGTCCAAATATTTCTCTCAACCAGAAACTTGATATCGAACAAAAGTGGATATAAATTTTCGATTTTCTTGTAATTCTGCCCATACCAATATTTTTTATCTGTATTTGATGAAGTATGGAAGTAGAATACTTCGGTCGACAATATCTGGTATCTCACGCTCATTTTAAAAATTTCTAAAAATGATCACATATCTCATATAAGATGAAGTAAGCTGTCGGTATAGTCCTAACCTGACACGTCGCTATATTTATATCATATTTATTTAGGTCCGTTACGAAATGGACAATATTGGCCCATTCCTTCCAAACCGACTCCATGGAGGTTCAACAACTGGAATAATCATAACAGAGCTCAAAGTCAAAATATATGTAAATAATCGAAAATTGGCTAACGGAATACATCTGTCGGCACAACCGACTGCAGCTTTTTAACTTTTTTTTTTTTTTACTTAAATATTAACCATAAATTGTTATCAGTTAACCCTTTCTGCCCTCATGTTTTTACTCAATTAAATTTGAACAAATAATGCAATTAAATTTAATTTTTTTTTTTTGTTTTCCAAAGCCGTGTGTTTAACCCCTTCACAACTTCTATTTCATAGTCAAGGCTCAGAAAAAAAAATTAAAAAAAAATCAAAAACAATACTTGAATGCGAATATTTTAAACGCCAATTTTTTTTTTTGTGTTCGTCATTTAAAATTCAATCACCGATGGTCATTTAAAACGCAGCCAAATGCCAATAATAAAATTTGCATTATTTGCTTGAGGTTTTTTTTCCTGTTGTTGTATGCCGCCGTCATCGTCCATCAACAATGCGGACGAAGAAGTGTAGAGCAGCCTCACAATAAAGGCTAGCAATAAATCAGAGTTTTTTTTTTTTTTTTTTTTTTTTTTACCAAACTGCGCCGCACATGAGGCAGGAATTGAATTCAGAGCAACAAAAATCTAAATTTATTCTTTTTTTCATGTCACACAAACACACACGTAGACGGGGGGAAACAAAATGCTAACACAATTTAGTGGAAATTTCAAATAAAAAAATTTGGAATATTTTATATAGATTGTGTCTGATACATAAACGTACATACATTTGATTTAAATGTTTTTTTTTTTCAGTTTTGCATTTTTAGCATTGTTAACAGACAATTTTCGAAACAATCGCAAATTCCAGGCGCATTTGCCCTTGAATAGTTTTTAAAGCCGTTATTTGAATTGTTAAATTCACAATTTAGCCTTCTCGAAACAGGGGAAATATTTAAAAAAAAAAAATGAAACAAATTGTTTTATGATTTCCGGAATATGTGTGAAAAAGATTTGTTCAAATATTACTTGATTGTTTCAAAAAATGTCTACGTACATGCCAAAAAAAAAGAAGAGCAGTTGAGCGAGGCTGAGTCTATATATATTTTTTTTAAATTGAATGGGCTTCCAAGGATGAATTCCATCGTATGCGCCAAAATTGCTCTAATTTGGTAGGATATTACGAATTGGGTTGGTGTACAATAAAATGAAATGGCGTGAAGATATGTATGTGGCTGCCAGGGATCAAGGATTTGGGGCGGACCCTCTCTGAAAAGGTTACATTCTTGGATTCTTATACCCTCAGTCATATGACTACAGATACTAAACTACATATGACTGAAACGTGCCTCGTAATGTTCGAAAAGAGTATCCGATTTGGTCCAAACTTGGTACATCGTAATATTATTGTCAAACTTACATCAAGTTCGGAGATGGATAATATCGGTCCACTCCTTCTGGTCCAGGGTTGCCCATATTCGACGGACCTTTGGGCCCATTCCAATCGACGAGGCTTGTCCGCAGGCAACATTCTTTGCGTCAATTGAATTTTTTACGGGAACAAATGCAAATCAATGCGAATAATCCGTTGTAATGTGGACCGAGCCATGCCCAACTGCTGAGAACGGCGTTTTTGGGATGTTCTTGGGGACCTCTCAACACTGGCTCGTACGACAGCGATATTCTTGGCCGATCGCCTTGGTCGACTTTTATATGGCCTCTTCGGATTAGAAAGAGCCTTACCAGTAGAAAATTTTTCGGTATGTCATTAAGCGATGTGACATCTCTGTCAAAAGTTATGGCGTTGCCAGATAGGTCCGTCGAAAATGGGCAGCCCTGTACTTCCGCCACCAAATCTCGACATATTCAAATAAAAAAACTAGCTTCTTAGGAAGGGATTTTGCTCTTGCTTTGCAAATCCAAATATTTTCATCAGTTCTAAATCAGTTGCGAAAATGAACAACATCGTCCTACTCCATCAAGTACCTCCCCCACAAAGGGTCAAAATTTTGAATAATCATAACAATTGTTAAATGTTAAATAATAGCCTAATTGTCTTCAAACTACACACATTCTAATATTTTCACCAGTAAACGATCTGATGTGAAGATGGACTATATCGGTCCTCTACTTCTGGTACCTCCCCCCCAACGGATCAAAACTTTGAATAGTCATAAAGCTTATAAAAAGCGAAATGAGCATCCGGTGCCTTTTAAACTCAGCATATCCTTATGCTTCCTCCAATACAAATGCTGTCATGAAGATGGAATATATCGGACGACTTCTGGCGGTACCTCCCCCTCATAGGGTCAAAAAATTGAATAACCAAAACGATTAAAAAAATGTGAATTGAGCATCCAATTCTCTTAAAATTTCACTCATTCCAATATTTTTACTTAAGCAAGATCTGGTGTTAAGAAGGAATATATAGGACCAATCCTTCTGGTACCTCCCCCACAACGGGTCAAATTTTTCAATAACTATATTTCTATTCAAATTCGACGCATCCTGATATATTTATTAACTCAAGATCTTTTAGAAATATGGTGTACATCGGACCACTCCTTCTGGTACCTCCCCTACAACGGTTCAAAATTTGAAATAACCGTTAAGCTTATAATACGTGAAATGAGCATTCGATTCCTTTCAAACTTGGCACATCCTAATGTTTCCACCAATACACGATCTTCTGTTAATGTGGTATATATTGGCCAAATCGTTCTTTAAACTCCCCCACAAGATTTAGAGGTCTCCCCTTTAAATAAAAGCGTCTTCTCTCCCTCTAAAGCTATTAGAGATTTTTCTCCCAACAATACAAAATGTCTTGTCAAAATAGAAGAGCAACAAGCCTTGATTTTTGGGAAAAATAATTGAGAAATTAAAAAAATTAATCCTTGAGATATAAATCTTAAAAACTCCGGTTGTGTGGCTCTGCTGGTCCATAAAAAATATCCTTAAAAATCTACGTTTTGTGGCCGGTTTGACCCTTGCAAAAATATTTTGAAAAATGCACGTTCCAAAAATTTGATCAAAATTCACATTTTAAGGCCTGTTAGTTCCTGAAAACATATTTTGGAAAATCCAAGATTTAAAAATATTCTTTAGAATGGACGATTTATGCCCTATTTTTTTCTTAAAATATCAACAAATCCCCAACTTCTTTTTTGGTTCTGGAAAAAATATTTTCAATATATGCAAGTTTGTGTTGGTTCTTAGGGAAGTAGAAGTTTTCCTGTTGGTCCTTGAAACAAATAGTTAACAAATCTGCGATTATTGGTCTGTTTGTCCTTAGCAAATTTCTTTTAAATTCCACTATTGTTGGTCTGTTGATGCTTCAAATAAAGCAAAAAAGTCAAATTTTTAAATATATTTTTCTTAAATTGTGTCCTAAAAAATTTTAAGTAAAAATGAATTTTTGTAGCCCTCTTAACATTAACAGCACTCCGTTAATGGCTCTGTTAACCACTATGTCCAAAATTTGATTTGTTTCTTCGTTTCGATTTTTATTAATTTTACATCTGAAAGAAGACCATAGATACGATACCTTAAATATTCTAATAAAAAAACAAAATATCAATTAAAGGTATATCGGAGATCTCGAATCGAATTAAAAATTCCGGCACTAAATCTTATGCGACCGTTTACATAATTTTACAACTAATACAATCCCTAAAGATCCTTAAAAATTTGATTTATTCTAGAACGTTGACCTATTTCACCTTTCCGTGAAACCTAATACATAATCAATTTTTCCAAAATTTCAAATTGAAAATTTTTCAGACAATAGGAAACCAAGGAAACTTATCAATTACTTCGTTTTTGGTTTTGTTATGTTCTTTGAAAATTTTAGAAGATTTACAAGAGGCCACATATATGTCAATCACAATTAAATATTTCATCAAGGACTTTACGATGTCATGATGGCTGGCATAGGCATACAAAAAAAAAATGTTTGGAAGTGATCTCCAATAACTAGGAAACCATTTGATAGCCATTCTAATTCTTCGTAATCAAGACAAAAGTAATGTAGACTTTTGCAAGTACTTGCTACCTATCATTAAAGCACACACACACAATCTCAATATTCTGCCTAAATATTGTCTTCAATAACAAAGGACCAACCAACTAACTCCAGCAGATGTTGCTGGTCCATGGATCCAATCTTTAGTTTAATTGTGTCCTCTTCAATGATAATGGACGTCATCATGATGATGTTCTGCCAAAATGCTCCATCTTCAATGAATAAACAATTAAAATCATTACTAGAACAAATAACAGTAAAGCGGAGGAGGAGGGGGAAGAAGAAGAAGAAGACGACGACAATAACAACAAAGACATCAAAACTTTTGTCCTTTTCATTGTTCTCCACTTTTAGCTGTGTTATTCTATTGTTTCTTATAAATTTACTGCTGCTATAGTTGTTGCTTTTTGTTTTCTTGTCTAGAAAAGAAAAAAAAACTTTGCTAATAGACAAGTTGTGTTTTAGTTTTGTTTCTCCTCCTTTCCTGGCTAATCCTCATCTTTTCTCTAAGCCCTGGAGAAAGAATGGGAGAGGTATTAAAAACTTTGCATTGCTTTTCGTTTATATCTGCATATTCAGCAAATCTATTCTTTTTTTTCTCCAAATAATGAAAATATTCCAAAAAGAAGGAATGGGCATTAAAACTGCAGACAAAGAAATAACCGAGGGATATGATGATGGAACAATCGGAGATGTGAAGATGAAGTACCAGCAAACATTTAGAGGTGGGAAAGCTTGCGCCACCAAAAAAATTGAAAAAGGACTAATGGAGCAAAAACCGTCATGGTCCTATAAAACTTATGCTCATGGATTTTTTAATACATACTTTGGGCTGATCAATGTTACTGGATTTTAAGACAAGGATAGGCCAGGCTCATGGATTTTTAAAGAATATTTGTTTCAAGAACCATCAGACCAATAAGCGTGGATTAAAAAAATCGAGGACTAACCGACTAAAAAGCTTGGATTTTTGTTAGAATATTTTTTCAAGGACCACCGGACCAAAAAGCGTCGATTTTCAAAGAAAATGTTTTTAAGGACCAACTCACTAATGAATGTGGATTTTTAAGGATATTCTTACAAGGACCACAAGACCAAAAAGCGTGGATTTTTACAGAATATTTTTTCAAGGACCACCGGACCAAAAAGCGTGGATTTTTAAAGAATATTTTTTTAGGGACCAACTCACCAATGAGTGTGGATTTTTTAAGGATATTTTTTCAAGGCCCAACAGGCAAATAAGCGAGGATATTTAAAGTATATTTTTTCAAAGACTAATTAGCGTGGGTTTTTAAAGATTTTTTTACAAGGACCAACAGACCAATAGCGAGTATATTTAAAGAAAAATTTTCAAGGACCAACAGATCAATAAGCGATGATATTTAAAGTATATTTTTTCAAGGACTAATAAGCGTGAATTTTTAAATAATTTTTATCAAATACCAACAGACCAATAAGCGTGGATTTTTAAAGAAGTTTTTTTTCAAGGACCAACAGACCAATAAGCGTGGATTTTTAAAGAAGTTTTTTTTCAAGGACCAACAGACCAATAAGCGTGGATTTTTAAAGAAGTTTTTTTTTTTCAAGGACCAACGGACCAATAAGCGTGGATTTTTAAAGAAGTTTTTTTTTCAAGGACCAACAGACCAATAAGCGTGGATTTTTAAAGAAGTTTTTTTTCAAGGACCAACAGACCAATAAGCGTGGATTTTTAAAGAAGTTTTTTTTCAAGGACCAACAGACCAATAAGCGTGGATTTTTAAAGAAGTTTTTTTTCAAGGACCAACAGACCAATAAGCGTGGATTTTTAAAGAAGTTTTTTTTCAAGGACCAACAGACCAATAAGCGTGGATTTTTAAAGAAGTTTTTTTTTCAAGGACCAACAGACCAATAAGCGTGGATTTTTAAAGAAGTTTTTTTCAAGGACCAACAGACCAATAAGCGTGGATTTTTAAAGAAGTTTTTTTTCAAGGACCAACAGACCAATAAGCGTGGATTTTTAAAGAAGTTTTTTTTCAAGGACCAACAGACCAATAAGCGTGGATTTTTAAAGAAGTTTTTTTTCAAGGACCAACAGACCAATAAGCGTGTGTTTTTAAAGATTTTTTTTTTTTTTTCAATAACCAAAAGACCAATAAGCGTGGATTTTTAAAAAAATTTTTTCAATAACCAAAAGACCATAAGCGTGGATTTTTAAAAAAAATTTTCAATAACCAAAAGACCAATAAGCGTGGATTTTTAAAAAAAAATTTTCAATATCCAAAAGACCAATAAGCGTGGATTTTTAAACAATTTTTTTCAATAACCAAAAGACCAATAAACGTGGATTTTTAAAAAATTTTTTTCAATAACCAAAAGACCAATAAGCGTGGATTTTTAATGAATTTTTTTTCAATAACCAAAAGACCAATAAACGTGGATTTTTAAAAAATTTTTTTCAATAACCAAAAGACCAATAAGCGTGGATTTTTAATGAATTTTTTTTCAATAACCAAGAGACCAATAAGCGTGGATTTTTAAAGAATTTTTTTTTTAATAACCAAAAGACCAATAAGCGTGGATTTTTAAAGAATTTTTTTTTTAATAACCAAAAGACCAATAAGCGTGGATTTTTAAAGAATTTTTTTTTTTTAATAACCAAAAGACCAATAAGCGTGTATTTTTAAAGATTTTTATTTTCAATAACCAAAAGACCAATAAGCGTGGATTTTTAAAGAATTTTTTTTCAATAACCAAAAGACCAATAAGCGTGTGTTTTTAAAGATTTTTTTTTTTCAATAACCAAAAGACCAATAAGCGTGGATTTTTAAAGAATTTTTTTTCAATAACCAAAAGACCAATAAGCGTGTGTTTTTAAAGATTTTTTTTTTTCAATAACCAAAAGACCAATAAGCGTGGATTTTTAAAGATTTTTTTTTTTTCAATAACCAAAAGACCAATAAGCGTGGATTTTTAAAGATTTTTTTTTTCAATAACCAAAAGACCATAAGCGTGGATTTTTAAAAAAATTTTTTCAATAACCAAAAGACCAATAAGCGTGGATTTTTAAAATTTTTTTTTTAATAACCAAAAGACCAATAAGCGTGGACTTTTAAAGAATTTTTTTTTAATAACCAAAAGACCAATAAGCGTGGATTTTTAAAGAATTTTTTTTTCAATAACCAAGAGACTAATAAGCTTGCTAAGGACCTATCGTGGATTTTGAAAGAATAATTTTTCAAGGACATCTCGTGGATTTTGAAAGAATATTTTTTTCAAGGACCTCTCGTGGATTTTTAAATCATATTTTGTCAAGGATACCAGACCAATAAGGATCAACACCCCATAAAACGTAGATTTTTAAAATAAACGTGGGTTTCTTAAATAATTTTTTCAAGGACCAATTGACCAATAAATGTGGATTTAAAAAAAAATACCAACATACCAATACGCCTGGATTTTTGAAATTGTTTTTTTTTTTTTTTTAAGGACCGGCAGACCAACAAACGTTGACTTTTTAAGTATTTTTTTTGTTTTCAAAGACCAACTGACCAATTACTGTGGATTTTTTTGAGGACCAGCTGACCAATGAACTTGGAATTTTTAAATAACTTTTTTCGAGGACCAATAATCAATATTCGCTGCTTTTTTATATTTTTTAAAGGACTTAGAGATCAAACATCTTGGATTTTTTAAATAATTGTTTTCATGGACCAACAGACCAAAAATCCTGATTTTTTTTATAAAAAACGTGTGTTTTTAAACATTTTTTTAAGTACCAGCTGCCCATGGAGTTTTTTCAAGGACCAACAGGCCCGACTATCGTGGATTTTTAAGACATTTTTTTAAGAACCAACAGACGAGAATTTTGGTACATACTTTGTAGGCAGACCGTTAGTCGTAATTTCTTAAACATAATGTTTGGAAGGACCCATCGATCAATAATCGAAGATTTTTTAACGTATTTTTCAAGAATAAACAGACAAATAATCAAGGATTTTTGATATATATGCTTTTAAGGACTATCAAGCACAGGGTCAATTTATCCACAAAACGTGGAATAAGAATAAGAGGGCCATCAGCATGGATTTTTATTTTTTAAGGTCTAAAAAGGCAACCAAGCGTGGATTTGTAGGAAGAAATGTAAGGACACAAAAATTTGTAAAATTTCGTTTTTTAAGGATCTCTTTATAAATCAAAAAAAAAAAAAAATTACACAAACTTTGGATTTTACGAGCATTTTTTTCAATAACCATTATAGCAAAAAGCTTGAGTTTTTAAATAATTTCTTTGAAGAAACTAAAAGGTCTAGGGGCTTGAAAGGCCAATTTTTGTAAGAATATTTCAATATTTTATTTAAATAGCCACACAATTTTGATTTTTAGGAAAACTATATTTTAAAAATGCACCAGTGAATCCTTTGAAACATATGATTATATTAATTTTATTGTGTCTACCGTTATGTCCTTGCAAAATATTTAAAAGAATCAGTTTTGATTCTCCTCTCCTTTTTAAAAAAATACACAATTTAGTCCATCATTACCCTAGAAAAAAAATTCTTAAAAATCAACCACCAAGTTTATTTTCCTTTAGATGTTTTTAATTGTCCATCAAAATTTTTTTCTCAAAAAATTCGCAACTGGTCTTTTGACTGTACTTGAAAATTTTCGGTAGTGCCCTAAAAAAATATTCTTAATATATCCAATGTATTAAAAATATCCTTTAAAAATCAATGATTGTGTTTAAAACGAAAAAAAATGGTTAAAAAATAAGTACTGTGTCTCTAAACCGATACTCTTAAAAAAATCCAAGATTGCCTTTAAAATAATATTCCTAAACAAACCAAGATTTTCGTCAGAAAAAAAAATCTGAAATATATTTAAAACAATCCTCTTTAGCATCCTTAATTGTTCTTGAAAATAAAAAAGCAATTCAAAATCCACGATTGAGTCCTTATTTATCTTTTAAAAAATATATGCTTGAAAAATCCACTATTGTGTCCTTGATTGACCTTAAAAATGTATTCTTTAATTGTTCTGAGGATATATTCGTAAAATTCCTTGTTAATATCCCTATTTGTTATTTTAAGCCTGTAAAAGAATCCGAGTTACGGTCCATATAAGTTTAAAAAAAAATCTATTAAATTAAGTCCTTGATTGTCTTGGAATAAATATCTTAAAAATCCACTACTGTTTCCTTACTTATCCTCGAAAAAATAGCCTTGCATTTTTTATGAATATTTTTGTCAAGGACTATGAAGGACATTAAATTTGTCTCAGTAGTATTTTGTCGAGAGACATCAAAGACAGATTTCGTTAAACAGCATTCGAGGACATAATCCTGTAAGAGTCAACAAGAACAAATAGAAATTTTTAGAAAGAATTTCGAGGACCATGCATGGCATAGTCGTTGATTTTTTTTTTTCAAATATTTAGTCAAATGGATTTTTTCGGAATCTATTAAAGGATCATTGCGGATACATACATACACGTTTTTTTTTTTTTTTTTTGTAATGATTTTTCTCCCTTTCCATTCTCAATTTCTCTCCCAAATGTTTGCTGGGTCATCTTCTGCATCCCCTGTTGAACAACTTGCTGCCAACAATGGATTGCAGACATTACAATTATGGCACACAATAAATTCCATGAATTCTAATACATCCTCGAAACTTAGTCTAGAATTAAACAAATAAAACTGACTGCTTTTTTTTTTTGCTCGCCAAAATATAAACAACAGACTTTGGCCGACAGAAATTACTGCAATGTTTAGAGGCATCCAAGATAGAAGAAGAAAGAAAAACAAATCATTATTTATGAACTATTACTGTTTAAAAAAAAACCGCTGAGTTGGCACTTGGCCAAACAAAACGAAAAACCAAGCACCAGAGTCAACACCAAGTTGCCGGCCATAGCCATGGGACATGGACAGATTTGCGGTATTATTTCCATGCTTCCAATTACTGTACACTTTTAGACGGTAATGTTGATTTTAGTGATTTTGCCATTGTTCGCTTTTGTCATTTGCCATAGAGATGGATGGATGGATGGATGGATAAAACGATGATATTGATTTATATTTTGTTTGTTTGTTCTTTTTTGTCTTCTCTATGAGACCATGTACTTGGTGGCTTGGATAATAAACTTCGCAGTAATTAGAAATGCAGTTGTATGTCTAGGCATTTCTTAGTAAAGGAATGACATCTGTTGGAAAAGATTTTTCGAAGAACTGTAAAGAATCTTTGCGAGAAGGCAAGGCGGCACCTACATCGGGTATATCAATTTAGGTGGCCATGACTTCTGTGTATTAAAGAAGAAGAAGATGAGGAACTGGTTCATACTAGACGCCCAGATGAAACGGTTTGTGCCGGAATCTAAAATTCTGCTTGTAGGACGATACTCTTAAGGGAGTGAAATAAGTAAATAATATATTATCGAGATAGAATTCCACGCTTACAAATCATAAAAATGTATTATGTTCATCGCGCTTTCAGCGGCGAAGCTCATTTTTGGCTCGAAGAAGCAGAATTGCAAAAACTATCAAACGAGGGCGCTTCAATTGACGCAGTAGAATACAACTTTGGAACATTTATTCTTACAATACCGGCGGAAATGTTGGTAAGAATTGGCCAAAATTGCACTAAGCTGATGGGCCGTTTGGGGAGCAGTCGGAGTCAAAATTTGCATATATTAAATTATTTGGACCGTACTATCGATTCAAATAAAAAAGTATATATACCGACAGAAATGTTGGAAAAAAAATACCCAAAATTGCACTAAGCTGATGTACCGTTTTTGGGATCAGTCGGGGTTAACATTTACATAAAATAATATTCAAACATTAAATTATTTGGACCGTACTATCGATTCAAATAAAAAAGTATATATTCATGTATTTTTCTGAATTTTATGTCCTTTTTTATCTTTCCTATAGCTCTTGAAAATCACTCTTTATAAGTTCGGTACCAAAATATGGACCGTTTTTCGCCCATTTTCAATATCAAAACAGAACCGTAGATTTTTAAAAAACAAATATTCTTTAATTCAGAATTGTAAATGTTTCATTCTAGGGCCAGAATCAAGGTTCATAACAATAATTTTAAAAAATATTTTTTAAGGTTCTAAATCGTGGATTTCTTACAAGTAACACTCAAATGAAAATCAATGCATAGATCTTTAAAAATTATTAACAACAAGTAAAAAAACTGTAAGTTCGGCTGGGCCGAACTTTGAATACCCCTTTGGGACGAATTTGGCAATTCCCAAAAATAATAAAATCCGTAAAAACTTCTGTTAAAATCTTAAAAATACCGAATGTAGCTATTATATTAGGGTCTATACGACGACATGAACCTGCGTAGGTAACATTTGTCATAAGCCATTACAATATTCAAATGCGAAACTTAAAAAAAAATCGGTTATAATGTCGATGAAATTAAAATACCGAATATCGGGAGGTACCGTCATATGGGGGCTCTACGAAGACGTGGACCGGCACAGACAATTTTCTGTCTTGGGCTGTAGTATCTATTACGAACTTCAAATACCAAATTTGAAATAATTCCGGTGAAGAAATTCGCTAAAATCATCAAAATACCGAATATCTGGAGGTACCGTTATATGGGGGCTATACGAAGAGGTGGACCTGCACAAACAATTTTCTGTCGTAGGCTGTAGTATACATTACGAACTTTAAATATCAAATTTGAAACAATTCCGGTGAATATATTTGCTAAAATCATCAAAATACCGAATATTTGGGGGTACCGTTATATGGGGGCTCTACGAAAACGTGGACATGCACAGACAATTTTCTGTCTTGGGCTGTAGTATCCATTACGAACTTTAAATACCAAATTTGAAACAATTCCGGTGAAAAATGTCGCTAAAATCATTAAAATACCGAATATCTGGATGTACCGTTATATGGGGGCTATACCAAAAAGTGGACCTGCATGGTCCATTTTCAATACCAAAAGTCCTGCAGACATAACATACATTTGAGCAAAATTTTATCAATCTACTTCAATTCGTTCGGAAGCTAGAGTGATTTCCACAGACAGACAGACGGACGGACATCGCTAGATCGACATAGAATTTTATGCTGATCAAGAATATATATACTTTGTATGGTCTAAAATGTGTATTTCTAGGTGTTACAAACGGAATGACAAACTTAATATACCGTCCATACTATGGTGTAGGGTATAAAAATCCACAATTTGTCCACAAAAACCCTTGAAAAAATTATACTTAAATCTAAGTCTACCGGTTCCTTTCCTTGAAACGTTTTTTTTTTTAATTCTTGATTATAGGTCTGCTGGTTTTTAAAGACAACTTTTTCAAAAATGGTCAGTAGGTCTTTAATAAATTGATAAAAAATATACGAGATTATTGATCTGATGTTCAAAAAAAATTAATTCACCATTAATGGAAAGTGAGTCCTGGAAAATTTTATTTAAAAATCTACGATCATTAGTCATTGGGTTCTTGAGAATTTTCATTTCAAAAATTCAAGATTGTTTTTTGTCACAATACTAGCCTTTTAGTCATTATTTTTTTTTTAAATCAATTACACTCTCCTGGGGGTCCTTGAAAAAAATATTTTAAAAATCGGTATGTTGATCCTTGAAAAAAAAAAATATTGTAAAATCCACGATTATTGAGTTGTTGGTACTTGACAAAAATATTTTAAAATCACAAATTGCTGTTTCTAAAATAAATTATTTAAAAACCCCTTTCATAAAAAAAATATTTAAAACATATAAAATTAATATTTAAAGGCTTCTTGAAGAATTAATTAAAACTAATTAATAAGTATCAGTCGGTCTTCCCGACAGATGTATACCCTCAGCCAATGTTCGATTATTTAAATATATTTTGACTTCTGTTACGATTATTCAAATTTTTGACACTCTACGGAGTAAGTTCCGAGGGAATGAGCCAATATTGGCCATTTCGTATCGGACCTAAATAGATATGATATTAATCGACTACTTCCTTCACTTTATATGAGATATTTGATAATTTTTAAAAATTTTTAAAATATGCAAGAGGAGGTACCAGCTATAGTCGACCGAAGTATTCCATTTTCATATTTCATCTAATACAGATGAAAATATTGGTAAGAGCAAAATTACAGGAAAATCGAACATTTATATCCAATTTTATGCGAAATCATAAATTTCATATTCATCACAGGTTTCTGCGAGAGATGTGTTTTGATTTTCAAAATCTTGAACCCTAAGTGGAAAAGGTACTAGAAAAAATGGTGTACCATCTTTATAACAGATCTTGTGTTGATAGAAATATTGAGATGTGCCAAGTCTGAATGGAATCGAAGGTTAATTTTGCATTTTATGAGTTTCATGGATATTCAAAATGTTGAGCCTTTGTGGGGAGATACCACAAGGAGTGGACCGATATATTCCATCTTCACAGCAGATCTTGTGTTGGTAGAAATAATTGGATGTGTGAAATATGAAGAGAACCGGATGCTTATTTCGGATTTTATAATCGATTTGGTTTTTTAAAACTTTGACACTTTGTGGGGGAGGCACCAGAAGGATTGGTTCGATCTCTACCATCTTTATGACAGATCTTGTGTTGATGAAAATATTGAGATGTACCAAATCTGAATGTAATCGGATGTTAATTTCACGTTTTATGAGCTTCGTCGATATTCAACATTTTGACCCTTTTGCGGGGGAAGTACCAGAAGGAGTGGACCGATATATTCCATCCTCACACCCGACCTTCGGTTGATAAAAAAGACCTTGTGATGTTTGTATTTTTGAAGACAATCGGTCTCCTACATCACATTTTATAAGAGTTCTAATTATTCAAAATTCTGACCCTTTGTGGGGAGGTACTTGATGGAGTGGACTGATATTGTCCATTCTCGAACGTAACCTAGCACTGATGCAAGTATTAGGATTCACAAAAATAGATTACAAATAAAAAATATTTTTTTTTTGGAAATTTTGACTTTTTTTGGGAGGTACCAGAAGAAGTGAACGGATATCGCCCATCTCCTAACTCGATCTAAGATCGATTTATCAAGTCTGGACCAAATCGCTTATCATGCGCACCGAGAATTATCATGCGCACCAGACAGACAGACAGACGCACGAACGGACATCGCTAGATCGACTCGAAATGTCCTGAAACGGATTTGGTGCAAAGAGACCAATTATCTAAAACTGTTATTTCAAAGAGGCACGTTTTGGCCGTATCAAATGATTTATACCCTCTGAAGACATGTGATTGAGGTTATAAAAAAAATTTAAAATTGTGTCAATAAGGGCTTACCCTTCTGGAAATCACTAAGAATTATAATTTCTCTAAATAATCATCTCATAGCATTTTTTTTATATATTATATTTTTATACATGCTATCCTTAAATTAATTAAAACCTTGTTACTGCCTTTTCGTTTCTTTTAATCTACAATTAAATTGTTTTTAAAAGGCAGGTGATGACTATAACCCTTGAAGAAAAAATATTAGATTTCAAAAGTTTTTGGGTATATCCTTTAAATCGTCTTTTTAATGGCAAGTTTACTTTTATTTATTTACTTACCTCTTCTAACTGTCGTCCAGGTATTTATTTACACAGGCAAATTTGATTTTAATCTTTTCTAAAAATATCTTAATACTTATCTTACAATCGGAAAGTAAAAGTACATTTTCTTTTTGTTTATTTAGGTTTAACAAAATGTCGAAAGTACACAATTTTTCCTTGACATTTATTTTCTATTGAGCGTTTTATTTTGTTTATTTATTTTTGTTTTTTTATTTATTTTTTTATTTATTTTTTTTTTTTAAAGAAATTGTATACTTAGGGTTGACAGAGTTAAGGAAAGTTGGATACGCCAAGGTTTAACTAAATGTTTGGCACCTAATAATATTTAAGGAGTTATGGCCATTTTAAACTATTGAATAATTCATGCCTCAAAAAGTGATCACATTTAAAGTTTTAGCTCCCCGAAATGTTAATATTTAAGGAGTTATGGCCATTTTAAAATATTGAATAATTCATGCCTCAAAAAGTGATCACAAATAATAGCTAAAAACTCCGAAATGTTAATATTTAAGGAGTTATGGCCATTTTAAACTATTGAATAATTCATGCCTCAAAAAGTGATCACATTTAAAAGCTAAAAACCACGAAATGTTAATATTTGAGGAGTTATGGCCATTTTAAAATATTGAAAATTTCGTGCTTCAAAAAGTGATCACAAATAATAGCTAAAAACTCCGAAATGTTAATATTTAAGGAGTTATGGCCATTTTAAAATATTGAATAGTTCATGCCTCAAAAAGTGATCACAAATAATAGCTAAAAATCCCGAAATGTTAATATTTAAGGAGTTATGGGCATTTTAAAATATTGAATAATTCATGTTTGGCACCTAATAACTACCTTAACTATTTCTGAGCCAGCTCTTGTAAAACGATTCCGAACGAAAAACATCAAATGTGTCTTTGCAATTTTTGGATTTCAATTAAAACACTTCAAAATATGAAATATTTGCTAGTAGTGTTTTTTTTCATGCGTATTCACATTTGGATCGTGGTACAAAAAAACTTAGTTTCGTCTGAGGACATGAAAGTCGTTAGACATTATGTGAAGTATATTTTTAGGCGTCAAATATTTATTTTTCAATGATGCATAAATGTCAACATATTTTTCTTTTTTACTTTTTTTACAGGTAAGTCCAGTGTATTTCTTTATGTGGCGGAATTTCCAAAGAAAGGTATTTATGTGTATATAAGTTATCCGAAGATGGCGAAATATTATTTACTTATATTGCTATTGCATTTTTATAATCTACCAGCAAGTCTCTTCTACTTCGTCAGTGAAAAGCCCTTCTTAAAATATTATATTCGTTCCAGCAGTTCCTGTTAGGCCTCTTACCATATATTAAGTTCTTCATTCCGTTTGTAACTCATCGAAATAATAATTTTTAAAACTAACAAAGAACATATATTCTTGATCAGCGTAAAATTCTAAGACGATTTAGCCATGCCCGTCCATCCGGCTGTCGGTCTGTTGTAATCACGCTAGAGTCAAAACGATTTAAGATAGGAAGCTACAATTTTGCACAGATATGTCTTTTGTTTACAGGCAGTTCGAAGGTGGGCTATATCGGTTCAACATATCATATAGCATCCATATAACGGTACCCCCGATATTCGCTATTTTTCAATGCAATTGTCTCAAAATCCGCACAAGAAGTTCTTTCTAGGCACTTTACCCCATGGAAGAGAAATGTCTGTATAGGTCCGCGATATCGTAAGGCCCCACGATATCGTATAGCCCCATTGCTGCCCCTAACCCCCATATTCGAGATTTTGATGATTTTTTTATGAATTTCCTATTTAGAGTTCGTAATGGGTACTACAGTCTATGAAACAAAATTGTCTACGCAGGTCCAGGTCATCGTATAGCCCCCAATATATCGGTAGCTCCCTATATTCGGTATTACTACATCCTGTGACAGCACAGGATGTACGGTATCCCATATATTCGTTGTTTCCATAATGTTAGCGACATTATTCAACGAAATTGTTTCAAATTTCATATATGAAGTTCGTGATGGATAGTTCAACATATAATGGAAAATTGTCTATACAGGTCCACGTCCGATATAACGTTACCTTTCTTTATTGGGAATTCTGATAATATCAGTGGCTTTATTCTCCATTTTTTTTCAAATTCATATTTAAAGTTCGGAGTCGGTACCACAGCCTATGACAAAACCAGTAAAGAAAGTCTTAAGGTCGGGCGGGGCCGACTTTATGATACCCTACACCACTTTGTTAATTAAGTAGAGCTCCACATAACAATTAAAAGTTTTTATGGGAGAATTCAATCATACACGCTATGATTATAATTATCATTTAAAGTTCAAAGGACTAAATACGCCGAAGTATTTGTATCTTTTAAATTCGGAATTGTATTGCCCATTTGGTGCACAATTAATTTGAAATCGGATAATGATATATATGGGAGCTATATCCAAATCTGAACCGATCTCGATAAAATTTGGCAAAGATATTTCTGAGCTGTATTTGATATATTTCCCTGAATATCGTTGTTACGGAGTGCATATTACGGTTGTGGGTAACAAATATAACAAATCGGATGAACAGTATATATGGGAGCTATAGCTATATCTGAACCGATCTTCACCAAATTTGACATACCAGCTTCTAGACTCAATTCGGTCGTAAGTGCCAAATTCCATCCCATTTGGACAAATATTAGACGTTTGGTGCACAATAGAAAGTAAATCGGACGAAGTTATATATGGGAGCTATATCCAAATCTGAACCGATCTCTATAAAATTTGGCAAATTTATTTCTGAGCTGTATTTGATATATTTCCCCAAATATTGTTGTTGCATAGTGCATATTACGGCGGCGGTGGACAAAAATAACAAATCGGATGAACAATATATATGGGAGCTATAGCTATATCTGAACCGATTTCGATCAAATTTGGCATACATATTTTCAGGCCTAATTTGGGTGTATATGCAAAATTCCATACAATTCGGGCTGATATTACACGTTTGGTGCACAATAAAAGGTAAATCGGACGAAGATATATATGGGAGCTATATCTAAATTTTAACCGATTATCTCCAATTTCAATAGGGTTCGTCCTTGGGCCAAACAAAAGATCTTTGCAAAATTTCATCTGGATCGGGCAATAAATGCGACCTGTACTTTGTTTACAAAAATACATGGACAGACGGACAGACGGACGGACGGACGGACATGCATAAATCGACTCAGACTGTGATTCTGCCCGTTACAAACAAATGCACAAAGACATGATACCCTGACCACCTTGTGGTGTAGGGTATAAAAATACTTATGCAGGACCACGTCTTCGTATGGCTCCCATAAAACGGGTTTCCCTTGAGCGGTATTCTTCGACGGATTTTTTTTTGGATATTTTTCAACTTCCTTTTAAATTAAAGTTTCTTCCAAATAAAAAGTTCGGCCCTGCCGAACTTAGCTGATTTTTTCGAAAAGAAGAATAGGAAAATTTTCACCTTCTGCACCAAAAAGTCTTTAATTTTATTCATATTGAAGTTTACCGAGGAGGCTATTAGTAAAAGCATTGCATAATGGACTCACATCCAATTTTTCTGTCCAAAACTTTTTCAACGTGTCCATGTGTAAACCGTAGAAACCAACAGTGACCTCAATATTAAATTTCGGGACAACGGCCCATAGCCAAATTTAGTACCATTTAGTTCAATTACAGTGCGCATATCCAAACCATCTTCTTTTCTCAACTACAGACACTAACAGTGAAATTAGTTTCAAATTTCAGGATTCCATTTCTATTCCTTCACCCACTGTAGAGCTTAGTACCATATAGTACTTTTCGTTCAACTTAGTACCATATAGTACTTTTCGTTCAATAATAGTGCATATTTCCAATTCCAAATACCAACCGGATCCTCAATAGCAAAATTTGGGAATTTCAGCCCTATCCCTTCTCCTAATACCAAATGTAGTACCTTTTAGTTTTTTCGTACAAATATGGAATGCATTTCCAAACCCACCTGCAAATCTCAATATACCAGATACCAAGAGACGTCAACATCAAATTTCAGAATTTCAGCTCTTATCAATTATAGTACACATTTTCAAAACCACTTTCATATTTTAACTACAAATAACAACATAGACGTAACAAAGTTCAAAATTTCAGCTCTATTCCATCATCTACTACTAAATTTAGTACTATTTAGTACTTTTCTTATACAGTTAGTACACATTTCCAAATCCACCAACATATCAACAGAGATTTCAATATCAAATTTGAGGATTCCATCCCCATCCCTTAATCCAAAATTTAGTAAATTTCCTACAAATATAGGACACAATAACAAACCTACGCCAAATCTCAAACTCAGCTTCCATCAGCGATCTCTATACCAATTTCAGATTTTATCTATATCCCTTGACCCAATACCAAATATAGCATCATTCAGTACTTTTCGTACAATTGTAGTACACATTTTCGAAACCACCGCCATATATCCAGGCTGCACTTGAATAACGACTGTAATACCAAATTTCAGATTTCAAGCAATGCTTAATTGTGCCAAATACAGTACTATTTAGTACTTTTCGTGAACTTGTAGTAACAATTTCCAAAGGAAAACCACATATTTATTATGAACATACCACCGAAATTTCAACTTCGTCGGTTCACCCTAAATTCAATTGTTCCAAAACCAAACCAAATTTCAAGTTTTAAGCGCTATACGTTTTCCAAATGGTATCATTTTTATACCCTCCACCTTAGAAAGAAGGGTATATTAACTTTGTCATTCCGTTTGTAACATCCTTAAATATTCGTCGTAGACCCCATAAAGTATATATATTCATAATCAGCATAAAATTCTAAGTCGATTTAACGATGTCCGTCTGTCTGTTGAAATCACGATACAGCCCACATTATTTGACGTAGAGCTCCAAAATTTAGCAGAGCTATTTGTATTGTGTCTAGGATGGTTGGTTATGAAAATGAGATATATCGGTCCACGTTCTGGTATAGTCCCCATGTAACGGTACCTCCCGATATTCGGTATTTTCATTATTTATGCCACATTTTTTCCACGGATTTGCCTGAAAATTGTTACTTGTAGGTCATAATGGGTCCCTGTGCGTGTGGCAAAATATTGCATGTATGGGTCCACGTTTTGGTATAGCCCCATATAACGGTACCTCCCAATATTCGGTATTTTGATGGTTTTTGCCACATTTTTTCACTGATTTGTCTAAAAATTGGTATGTGTGGGTCATAATGGGTTCTAGATCGTGTGGCGGAACATTGTGTGTATAGGTCCACGTTTTGATATAGTCCCCATATAACGGTACCTCCCAATATTCGGTACTTTGATGTTTTTTTACACATTTTTTTCAAGAATTACTCTGAAAATTGCTAGTTGTAGATCATAATGGGTCCCAGTTCGTGTGGCGAGTCATTGTAATTATAGGTCCACGTTTTGGTATAGCCCCCATATAACGGTACCTCTAGACATTCGGTAATTTGATGATTTTTGCCACATTTTTTCACGGATTTGTCTGAAAATTGGTATTTGTAGGTCATAATGGGTTCTAGCTCCTTTGGCGAAACATTGTATATGTAGGTCCACGATTTGATATAGCCCCCATATAACGGTACCTTCCGATATTCGGTATTTTGATAGTTTTCGCCACATTTCTTCTAATGTTTCCTTTACCCTAAGGTGGCTGGTATTAAAAGTTTGGCCCGGCCGAACTTAATGTTTTTTTACTTGTTTTTATTTTATAGAAATTTTCATAACCTTAAATTGCGAATTTCCAACAACCCCCATGGTACATCTATCCTATACTCTATCAGGAACTCATTCCAAATTTCTAGCTCATTCCCTTTGTCAAATAAAAAGTATTATATTTTGAGTACTTTTCTCATCCTTTATTACGAATTGCCAAAAATCCAGAATTATTACATGTCAACGCAAAAAGACTGGAAAATTTTAAAATTCTGGCTAGACCCCCGAAATGATTTTATAATGCATGGATGTACACAGACATCCATGTAATCTAACATGAAATCTTTGCGACATCAATTCTAAATATCTGTAAAAGATCAACGATTATTTGATGTGGAATACGTCCTAAGACTCGAAATAAGATTAAAAGCTACGGGTTTCCACAAATCCGTCCTTTTTTGTGTATTCAGGTCTAGTTTCAATTTTTGGTATGGTCTCCATGTACAGGGTTGCCCATATTCGACGGACCCATGTCGTCATCTTCGGCCATTTCGATGACTCATTCCAATCGACGAGGCTTGTCCGCAGGCAACATTCTTTGCGTCAATCAAATCAATGCCAATAATCCGTTGTAAAGTGGACTGAGCCATACCCAACTGCTCAGAACGGCGTTTTTGGGATGTTCTTGGGGACCTCTCAACACTGGCTCGTACGGCAGCGATATTCTCGGCCGATTGCCTTGGTCGACTTTTATATTGCCTCTTCGGATTAGAAAGAGCCTTACCAGTCGAAAATTTTTCGTTTAAACGCTTAATGGTGTTCTTAGAAGGCGCACTTCTCACATGTTTTAATGTTTTAAAAGCACGTTGAGTTTTCACAAATGGCTTCTTCTGTTGAATGTAAATTTTAACTATTTCAGAGCGCTCGCGTGTCGTGTATTGGTTCATGGTAAAAATCTGCTTGGACTGACACTTCAAACGCGGTATGTCATTAAGCGATGTGACATCTCTGTCAAAAGTTATGGCGTTGCCAGATGGGTCCGTCGAATATGGGCAACCCTGTACAGCTACTCCCCATAGAAGTTATTAAATTTTTTTGCAAAAGCAGTGACTGAATTTTGCCATTTCGGTTTCTAAGTCGATCGATAAAAGACAAATTGGTCCATGTTTTGGTACAGCCTCCCTATCACCTATATTTAAATGATATCAAATAAAATGATGCACTCTCAGATAAAAAAACCTATTTTTTTCTCATAAATTTATTTTAAATTCATATTTAATAGTCCACCATAAAAGCAAGAAGAAAAGAAAAAAACACCATTGGAACTTGAACTCATAATACCCTCGCATTATAACAATCACAAAAAAAAACTGACCGCCGCCACCCCATTTAACAGAAAAAAAACGTTGTGTGTCTAACCATTTGTCAGTTTGCCCTTTTCTTTTATGATTTGAGGCATGATAGCTTTTTTGCTCTCCTCTCCCCCTCCCTTTCTTCGTCCCATAGTAAACCCAACAAAAATGTATAAATTTTCAGTTCATTGACTTATCACTGTTTACATTATCATATTTCCCTGGGAGGGATCTTGATTTCATCATTTCACTTTTCACGGCTGCTGTTTTGTTGGTGTTGTAGTTGTTGGTCGTTGGATGCTTTATTGTTGCTGTGAGGGTTCTAAGAGAAAGAAAACTTAAATTTTGTTGTTTTACAAAAAGTTTTTAATATTTTTGGTTCTAGTTAAAAAAAAACTACAACACCACAAACTTAATTGTGGTTCTGCAGCGTGTAAAAAGCTTACATCCCATCATTAAAATGAAATCTCTTATCTGTAAAAACATTTGTCTTCGAATTGTTAAAAATGTTAATCGCGTTGTTATGGTTTTAGTTGTGGTTGTTAAGATTTGAGTGATTTATGTTGAGATTTGTGTTTCACACTTTTATTTCGTTGTTTGCTGAGATTAATTTTATAACCGATTCGACCCCATGAACCTGATTAGATTATTATGGTTAAGCATTAAAAGCGTTCTTAATAGCTCTCTGTCTCTCTCCCAGAGCATGGGAAGAAATAGTTTTTTTTTCATAAAATTATAATTTTTCTTTATTATCATTTTTTATGTTTTTAGAACATTGAGAGGAATTTATGGAAAATGAAAGCATATTAAATAATTACATGTGTGTGTGTATTTATGTATATCAATGACATGTATTAGTATGTATTAAAATACCACTGAAAATATGATTTTTGAAATTATAAATTAATTTAAAGAAATCTAAATTTTGAAAAACTCATTTAATATGGTATTTTTCACATTCCTATCGTCCTACAAGAATAAGTATTAAGGTTCAGATTTTGTTTGAGAAAAAAATACAACACAACAACAAAAAATACAACACTGCGGAAAAGTGGTATTTTTTTTCCTGTAAAAAAGCTTTTAAATGTGAATTAGAGCAAAAAAAGTGATTTTTCGATCTTTGTTCAACAACCTTCAGAGTTCTTGATGTGGATTTTATAAACTTTTTTGCAATCATCACTAGAGCCACAAAGTGAATTTTTAATTTGTTTTAAACCACAATCACATCCGCTCTTTTTTTAACCCTCCAACATACATAGTATGGAGGGTATGTTAAGATCGTCATTCCCTTTGTAACTCATCGAAATAATAATTTTAGACATAACAAAGTATATATATCCTTGAGCAGCGTAAGACGATTTGGACCTGTACATCCATCAGTCCGTCTGTTGTAATCACACTAGGGTCAAAACGAATGAAGATACGAAGCTAAAATTTTGCATAGATTAGTATTTTGTCTGCAGGTCAAGTTCGAAGATGGACTATATCGGTCCACGATATCGCAAAAGCCCCCGTAAAACGGTACCCTCCCCCCAAAATTCGGTATTTTGATGATTGTAGCTAAATTTTTAAATTAAATTGTCTGAAAATCCACAAAAGGTGTTCCCTCTGAGTACTTTATCCTCTGGGAGAGTATTGTCTATATAGGTCCACGATATCGTATATCCCCCATATAACAGTAACTCCCTATACAGGGTGATATGAAAACACTGCAACCAACTTCATTTCTAAGTCACTCGTTCGACAGCTGTTAAAATTATTCCAGTGATAGCTCATTATATTGTTTACAAGCGTACAAAAGCATTTTGGAGAGAATTGTGCAGAAAAAAAGTTATTCGTGATGGACTTCAGGCGTGATAGTGGGATTTCTTTATATTTGGCTGGGAAACAAGTGGCTATCGTTAGAGCTCTCCAGAATTTAAATATGAATAAATCTGTTGTGTCTCGTACGATCTTTCGTTACCGTGATACTGGTAGCGTAGCCCGACGTCAAGAAAGTGGACGGAAGTTAACAGCAACATCAACAGAATTGGTTCGAAAAGTAAAGAAGCGATGTGATCGAAACCGGCGCCGCAGTGGCCGGTTCGTGAGCTGAACATATCGCAGTATTCCATTCGGCAAATATTGAAAAATGAGCTCGGGCTAAAGCCATTGAAATTCTAAAAATTGCAAGAACGTACACCTCAACAGAAAGAAAATATACTCAAATGAGCTAAGGAGTTGCTTCGCTTGGCCGAAAGTGGTGAACTGCCGAATTTGGTTTTCTCCGATGAGAAAACATTCGTTGTCCAGCAGTTTGTAAATAAACAAAATGATCGTGTTTACTTGCCAAAGAGGTCAGCTGAAAATGTGCACCATCGGTTGACGACCAGAACTCAAGCGTCGATCATGGTGATGGTATGGGCCGCCATTATAGCCGATAGTCGCTCTCCGCCCGCATTAATCGACCGTGACATCAGAATAAATGCCAAATATTATCGCGAAAATACTCTGGAGGTGTATTAAAGCCTTGGACACGCAAACAGTTTGGCCGCACACCTTGAACATTCCAACATGACTCAGCACCATCGCACTCACCACGTGCCACCCAAGAATGGGTTCCTCGCTTCGTTTCCAGCTCACAATGGCCACGAAAATCTCCGGATACCAATCCGTTGGACTATTGTGTATTTTGGAAAGCTAGGTTGATTCCAAAAAATACCAAAGTTTCGATAAGCTCAATCAAGCGTTTCGCTGGGAATGTTACAAAATACCGCAGAGCAACATTCGGGCAGCTAGTGACGGCTTCATTGGCCGTTTGAATGCCATAATTCGTGCCAAAGGTGACCAATTCGAACAAATCTAAATTTATTCTAAAACTTGATGCTATTGCCGACATTTTTTACTTTCATTCAAGGAAATTAAAAAAAAATGTAAAAATTATAGAGTTTGATTTTGTTGCAGTTTTTTATCTCACCTTTTATACCCTCTCTAGTTATATGGCTATATTTTTCAAGGAATATTTTTTTGAAAGTACCGCAGGACCACAAATTGGAATTTTCAAGTTTATTTTCACGTTTGTGGCACTTGAAAAGATGTTTAAAAAATCAAAATTAGATTTTTCCTTTTGGGTCCACAAACACGATTTTTTTAAACATTTTTCTCAAAAGCCACAAGCTTGAAATTTTAAGAATTTTCGAAAATTTTTGAATCTACCAAATTTATTATTTTTAAGATCATTCTTTGGGAACCACCAAAAACACAATCGTAGATCATAAACTTTTTTTGAAGTGTCACAAAATGGACTTTTAAAACATTTCCAGGGAATCTTCATACGTGAATTATTTAAACCTATTTTGAACGCAAATTTTTTAATTGATATTTCTAAGGAGCATAATAACCAGAAACTTGGATCTATTTAAGATATTTTCTTAAGATCAAAAGTTGTACTGACAAATATTTTTGAAAAACATTTTCATGAGTGCTTTTAGAGGACAAATTCAAATGGGGATTTTTTAAGAACAATTTTCAAAGGCCGATGGCTCCAACTTGATTTTTTAAGAATATATTTTCAAAGAGTTTGTAATTGATTTTTTGAATATTTATAAAAGCACAAAATATTATTTTTTTCAGAAATATTCCTTCAAAGCCTTTTTGTGGATTTTTATCAGATTCATAAGCAAACGGCTTGAATTCGTTGTTGAAAGGGGGTGGGGTATTTTTTCAAAAACCAGCAAAATTGGAGTTACAAACTTGATATTAAACTTGATTTTTTTCAAGAATGTTATTTTCAAAGACTTTCAGAGCTACGAAACGTTTATGTTTCCAAGAATACTTTTTTTTAGATATTTTAAGACCACAAATTTGATTTTTTAAGTTTTTTTTTCAGGACTTCAAATTCTGATTTTTTTAAGAATCTTTTAAAGACATGAAAACGTGTTTTTATTACTTTTTTTCAAAAGCCATAAACATGAATTTTTAAGAATTTTCAAAGATTGTTGGATTCACCAAATTTAGATTTTTAGGTGTCTCAAATGGATTTTTAAAAGTTTTCAGCGATCATTAGAGTCTTCATACGTGCATTATTTATGTATATTTTTAACCCAATAATAATATTTTTAAGGGCCACAAATAATATTTTTAAGGTCGTGGATTTTATTAATATACAGAAAAATATTTTTAGGAAACATATTTTTTAGAGGACAAATTCAAATGATGGTTTTTTAAAAATGTTCAAAGGCCCAAATTGATTTTTTTAAGAATATATTTTCAAAGAGTTTGTAATGGATTTTTTTTAATATTTTTAAAAGCACAAAATATTATTTTTTGGTTTTCTGAAATATCCCTTTTTGTTGATTTTTTATGAAGAACCATCAGATTCACAAACAAACGGCTTGAATTCGTTGCGGAAAAGGGGGCCTTATATAGGTCCTTTCATTGAAATCTAAAATGATTTTTGTGTTAAAGTGTTTTTTTTTTTTTTTTTTTTTTTTTTTTTTTTTTAATTACTACATTTAGCTCAGCTGAATGCAGTTAACGAGGAAATTAAATACTTTTTCTATTCATGGCTCCAATAACAACAGCTATGAACTTCTTCATTTTTCCCAACATTGTCTTGAAGTTGTTGTTCCTCATTGATTTGAATAAAATTCAATGCCTTAACGTCGATGCAACATTGTTTGTGTTAAATCGTGTGTTTTGGTTTTGAAGGAAATTTTCCATAAACAACAATAACACAAATATGTGAACGTAAAATGAAAATTGTTAAGGTTTTTTCTTCCTTTATCAAAGGTAGAAATATATGTTGTTCAATGAAAATATTTATGTTTATGAAGGTAAAAGACAACACACGCATACAGCTACATATGAAAGTATGGGTCTGAAGGTATGAGGTTTTCGTTGTCTCAGTATCGCGTGGCCTCGAAAGATGATTTGTAGAATGACGCATAATGTCACAGCTTCACTGGAATAAATTTTAGGATATATATTTCCCACACAATTAACTATAGTAAGGACTTTGGAATGCATCATCCTCTCTTTACATATTCCACTCTACACATATTTTGTTGAATATCTTTCAAATGAATTATATTAATCGGATTTAATTTATTTTTTTCGAGTTTACTTGTTTTTATTTTTTTTTCGAATTTGCTTTTATTTGCATTGTATTTGTTTCCTCATTGTACTCAAACTGAATGAGTGAGTAAATGCAAGAGCAGACCATGATTGCCATTAAATAATTAAATCATGAGCTTTCAAAACGATTTGCTTTCATTCGAATATTGCTGTCTTTTTTTTTTTCCAATGCGCATACTTCAAATTGCCGATTATAATCGCATTTATGCCATTAATTGTTGAGAACTTATGCAAAATGAAGTAATTCTTTTTTGTGTGCGATTTCTGTAACCATTGTTTTAATATATTTATTACATTTAAAATTCAATGGTATTCTTTTTTTTTGGAAAGAATTTAAGTACAACAATGAAATAATATTTTTTCAAGAATATTTTTTAAAGCTATAAATTCTGAACATTATAAAAATGTCAAGGAACTTCAGAGTCCCAAAAGTGAAATTTTAAGTATATTTTCCAGAACCCTTCATCCCTTATCTTCGTTGAGTTTTTCTTATCACATGTTAAAAGAGAACCACACTCAAAAAAGGAACATAATTTGTCAAGGAGAGTAAAATTTTTATTAAAGCATATTTTCTGGAGGACCATCAGTGCCTCAGAATTGGATTTGTATCTTGAGAATATTTTGTCCAAATAAAAAAAAAACTGAAAAACAAGGCAAATCTGAGCCACGATCATACATTTAAAGGAAGGATTAATGTTTTCAGAAATGAAAAAAACGCCGTGACTCTAATAGCCCATGAAAAAAAATTTACGTTTGTGTCTCAGAAGCATGTTTAGAGAATCCATATATGTGCCTTTGACAAAAACAAATCTAAGCCAATTGTACAACAATTGTAGCCTTAATGTGTCTTGAAAATGTATATAAAAGGATCCTTGAAAAAAATAGCTTTTAGGAAATCCAAACCCAAATCCACGTTTAATGGTCAAAAGGACCTTGAAAAAAATCTTTTTTTAAGAAAGCAAAGTTGCTTGGTCAAATTTTCCTTAAAAAAATATATATATTTTTTACGAAATCCACGTTTCTTCGTCAAAGGGTCCTTGAAAATTATTTTTTAAAAAAAAAACACGTTTCTTCGTCAAAGGGTCTTTAAAAAAAATAAATATTTTTTTAAGAAAAACCACATTTATTCGTCAAAGGGTCTTTAAAAAATAAATATTTTTTAAGAAATCCACGTTTCTTCGTCAAAGGTTCCTTGAAAAATATTTTTTAAGAAAACCACGTTTCTTCGTCTTGGAAATAATAAATATTTTTTCCACGGTTGTTGATCAAGGAGTCTTAACATTTTTTTTCTAAAAATTCACATTTCTTCGTCAAAGGGTCCTTGAAAATTTTTATTTTTAAAATCCACGTTGCTTTGTCAAAGGGTACTTAAAAAAATAATTTTTCAGAAATTCACGTGTTTGGGTCAATTCGTCCTTAAAAAAAATATTTTAAAAAAAAACTTACGTTTCCACGTTGCTTTGTCAAAGGGTATTTAAAAAAATAATTTTTCAGAAATTCACGTGTTTGGGTCAATTCGTCCTTAAAAAAAATATTTAAAAAAAAAACTTACGTTTCTTGGTCAAAGGGTCCTTGAAAATTTTTATTTTTAAAATCCACGTTGCTTTGTCAAAGGGTACTTAAAAAAATAATTTTTCAGAAATTCACGTGTTTGGGTCAATTCGTCCTTAAAAAAATATTTTTAAAAAAAAACTTACGTTTCTTGGTCAAAGGTTCCTTAAAAATTATTTTTTGAGAAATCCTCGTTTCTTCGTCAAAGGGTACTTGAAAATTAAATGGTTTTTAAGAAATCTACGGTTCTTGTTCAAAGTATCCTTGTAAAAATATTTTTTAAGAAAATAACGTAATTGGGTCAAGTGGTCCTTGAAAAAATATTTTTTATGAAACTTTCGTTTCTTGGTCAAAGGGCCTCAGAAAAAATATTTTTTTTAAAGAAATCCATATTTCTTCGTCAAAGGTCCATGGAAAATAATTTTTTTTAAAGAGTCTTGAAAAAATAAATATTTTTTAAGGAATCTACGATTCTTCGTCAAAGGCTACTTGAAAATAAAAATATATTTTTTTAGAAATCTACGGATCATGGTCAAATGTTTCTTGAAAAATATTTAAAAAATGCACATTTCTTCGTCAAAGGGTCCTTGAAATTTTTTTTGTTTTTGAAATTCACCTTAAAAAAATATTTTTTAATAAATCCACGTTTCTTCGTCAATGGGTCCTTAAAAAAAGATTTTTTTAAGAAATCTACGGTTCTTGGTCAAAGGACCCTTTTAAAAATATTTTTTTAAAGAAATAACGTATTTTGGTCAAATCGACCTTGAAAAATATTTTCTAAGAAACTTTCGTTTTTAGGTCAAAGGGTCCCTGAAAAAATATTTTTCAAATATTCACGTTTCTTCGTCAAAGGATCCTTGAGAAAATAACTGTTTTTTAAGATTCTTGGTCAAAGAATCCTTGTAAACATATTTTTTGATAAAATAAAATATATTTTTTTAATAAATCCACATTTCTTCGTCAAAGATCCATGGAAAATAAATAAGTTTTTTTTAAAGAGTCTTGAAAAAATAAATATTTTTTAGGGATTTCTCGAAAAAATAAATTTTTTTAGGAAATCCACAGTTTTTGGTCAAGGGGTCCTTTGAAAAGTATTTGTTAAAAATTTGTTTCTTCATCAAAGGGTCCTTGAAAATTTTTTATTTTTGAAATCCACGTATCTTTGTCAAAGGGTCCTTGAGGATTTTTTTAATCCACGTTTTTTGGTCAAAGAGTATTTTTTTTTTTTTTTTTTTATATCCAATTTTCTTTGTCAAAGAAATAAAAAAAAAAAAATATTTTTTATTTAAAATATAATTTTTTTTAATATCAAGGAGTCTTGAACAGATGGTCCTTAAAAAATCCACTATTGTGGTCGAGTCATCCTTCAAAATATATATTTAAAAAAATACATGTTTGTCGGTCAAATAGTTCAAGAACTATCTCAGGTTTTTCGTTGTTTGAAAAATATCCTTTAAGAATAGACTTTTTTTTGATAGGTCCTTGAAAGAATATTCTAAAGAAAATTCAACTTTGCAGCTCTAATGCCACTTTCTCGTTTAAATACCATCCATCTCTGAGCATTGTTCCCCCACTCTGCCCCCAAATCGAATTCGTTGTAACATTCATGCCTCCTAATCGTTGCGGTAATATTCTTCACCCATAATTTATTCGCAATTGAAAATTTTCAAATGTCTGGTTTTTATGTTCTTCCGATCTTAATTTTGAATTCCATTGATGATGGTGGTGGCGGTGGTGTGGTTGGAATAAATTTATTATTCCTTGTGCCAGACAGCGAACGAGAAGAGCCGACGAAGAAGGAGTAGAAATACCCCTTTTGAGAACTGACATAATTAATAATTTATGGCGGAACCTGCTGACAATTCTCCACCCACCCAAGTGTTGAAGTGTGCAATGCAATCGCGCAGAATTATGGCAATTCTTGGGCAATGGAAGAAGAACAATTCCAACAAGGGAGATGGGGGGAGGTATGGAAACCTCCACAAAGTTCCCCTCGAAAGAGTTGTTTTTTTTTTTCTGGCATCAAAACCAATTCAAGACGACAGAGTAAGTTGTTGTTTGTCAGCCAAATCAAATTGAGTTAGTTACCTCTCTCACCCTCGTTGTCAGTGTTCGTCTGCTTAATCATCAAATAAAACCAGAATCCAACAATTCTAGTTCATCTTCCAAAATCTTGGATAAGGAGGATGGGTGTACTCCAGGGAAGGGAAGGGAAGAACAACAAAGAAACTGCTACATTAACTATGCAGCTTTTATTTGTTTATGATTGTTGCTATTGTTGTTGTTTATTACTATTTTTGTTACTGTTTTTTTTTTTTAGTTCGTATGCAAACAAGCGGCCGTTTTCCACATCCATCAACGAGTTTATTCAACTCTAGCGACTGCCATTGCTGGAAGAAGAATATCTAATTTTTTATGTGAGAGAGAGAGAGATGATGGTGGTTACATTCGTGAACGGATACTGCTGTTCAAAAATCCGTACCTTTGTGGGATGGCGTTGAGGTTGGTTGTTGTCATCGTTGATGTTGATTATGTGCTAATGCATCACAGCCAGTCAGTCAGACAGACAGCCATCCAGCCTCATCAGCATCTTCTCCCACAACTTCCTTATCACTTGTTATGTGCGTGTGTGTGTGAGTGTCTCGGTGTTTGTCTATCGGTTTTTGGACAGTTGTAGGCAGTTGTTAGACAAAGTAATGTTCAAAAAGTTTCTAAATCTTTTTAGTTTTATGGCACTCTAGAGCGTAATTGTGTGCCTCAGGGGGTATGGTGAGGGACCCGGCAAGGGCAAAAAGTAATGATAGAAGTTTTTGTTCCTCATAATTTGTATTTTAAGTTGTTTACAGTCGTTACTTTAATGTTTGATGTGTAGTTGGATTTTTTCTTTCTGAGGAAGTGATCCGGATGGAACAGTGACTTGGAGCTCTTTTAAGGGCAGATGAAGAAATTATAACATTTCTTGTAAAAATTCCACAGCCATTTCCTTTAAAACTCCACGGTTTGAGCTGGGTCAAAAAGACCTGAAAAAAATTTTTAACAAGTTAAAAAGCAGTAAGTTCGGCCGGGCCGAACTTTGAATACCCTCCACCATTTGGAACGAACTTGGAAATTTTCAAAAAATAAAATCCTTAAAAAATTCTGTTAAAATTTTAAAAATACCCAATATAGCCGTTATATTGGGGTCTATACGACGTGGACCTACATAGGCATTGTTTGCTATTAGCCATTACCATATTCGAATTCGAAACTTGAAAGAAACGGTGAATAATGTAGCTAAAATCATCAAAATATCGTATATAGGGAGGTACCGTTATATCGGAGCTGTGCGAAGACCTGGAGAATTTTCTGTCACAGGCTATAGCATCCATTACTAACGTCAAATACGATATCTCAAACAATTTCGGTGGGTATTGTACCTAAACTCGTCAAAATATCGAATATAGGGAGGTACGTTCGTATAGGGGCCTATACGAAGTC
This sequence comes from Musca domestica, assembly GCF_030504385.1. Classification (NCBI taxonomy): domain Eukaryota; kingdom Metazoa; phylum Arthropoda; class Insecta; order Diptera; family Muscidae; genus Musca; species Musca domestica. The sequence goes on along the minus strand of NW_026712162.1, from coordinate 943,293 downwards.
CTGGACTTGCATAGACAATTTTCTGTCACAGACTGTAGTTCCCAATACGAACTCTAAATACGTAATTTGAAACAATTCCGGTGAATGATGACTCTAAAATCATAAAAATACCGAATTTCGATAGGTACCGTATATGGGGGCTATACGAAGACGTGGATCTGCACAGACAATTTTCTGTCATAGGCTGTAGGCATTACGAATCTCAAATGCCAAATTTGAAACAATTCCGGTGAATAATGACTCTAAAATCATAAAAATACCGAATTTTGGGAGGTACCGTTATATGGGGGCTATACAAAGACGTGGATCTGCACAGACAATTTTCTGTCATAGGCTGTAGTATCCATTACGAATCTCAAATACCAAATTTGAAACAATTCCGGTGAATAATGTCGCTAAACTCATCAAAATTCCGAATATCGGGAGGTACCGTCATATGAGGGCTATAAGAAGACGTGGACCTACATGGCCCATTTAAGAACCTAACCAGCTTACTGGAAAAATAAACACGTGTGCAAAATTTTAGCCTTCTATCTCAATTCGTTCGGAAGATAGCGTGATTACAACAGACGGACAGACAGACAGACAGACGGACATGGCTATATATACTTTATTGGGTCTGACATAAGTATTTCGAGGAGTTACAAACGGAATGACAAAATTAATATACCCTCCATAGTATGGTGGAGGGTATAAAAATCTACATCTAAAAGTACTCGGAAATTTTTTTTTAAAAAACTTACGTCTTCAAAGCACCTTGAAAAATATTTTGAAACATATATAGGCGTGAAAAAATCTATAGGTCTATACAACTAGAAATTCTTAAAAATTTAAAATCGGTAGGTCTTGCAGCCCATGAAAAATTATTCTTTAGAAATCCTCGTCTAGAGGTTTGAAGCAGGTCTAAATTCCCTCTGAAAAAAAATCTTAAATTGTAGGTCTTAAAGCTCTTCAAACACACTTCCACTATTTTAGTACCGAGTATTCGTGGCCAAAAAAAAAAAATCATAAAAATTTTCAGATAAAGGTCTGAAAGTCCCTAAAATATTAAAATATGGGTCCAAAAGTACTTGAGGCAAAATATTCTTTTAAAATGTATCCTTAGAGAATTATGTGTCTAAATTTCCTTGCAGATCTCGTTACTGAATATGTCGTTTGAAAATATTAAATTAAGGGTCTGAAAATTTGGAAAATAATTCTTTATAAAATTCTTGTCTCTAGATAAGCCTTTGAAAAAATGCTCCTAACAATCCAAAAAAAGTACTTAGAAATATTATTAATCCAACAGTTACTTAATATTAAATTTCAGGACAACGGCTCTATAATTTCCCCCATTATCAAATTTAGTAGCATTTAGTTCAATTATGGTACGCATATCCAAAACCAGCACCTTTTCCGCAACTGCAGACACCAACAGTGACATGCATATCAAATTTCAAATAAATAAAAAAATATTAATTTAAATTCTGAGTGTATTGGCCCTTGAAAAAAATGTTGAAAAATTCATTGATTATTGGTCTGATTTTCCTTAAGAAATATTATTTAAAAAATCCACTATCGTTAATCCTATAAAATCCAAAATTATACCATTAGTCCTTGAAAAAAAAAAAAATATTTAAAAATCTTCCATTTCATCAGTGCAATTTTCATGGATTTTTAAACCCCCAGCCATACGGCTTTAGAAAGCCCATGTCTATACAACTATAAATTCTTACAAATTTAAAATCGTTAGGTCTTGGAGCCCATGAAAAATTAATCTTTAGAAATCCACATCTAGAGGTTTGAAGTAGGTCTAAATTCCCTCTGAAAGAAAATCTTACATTGTAGGTCTTAAAGCTCTTCGAACATTATTTTATTACCGAGTATTCATGGCCAAAAAAAAAAAATCATAAAAATGTTCAGATAAAGGTCTGAAAGCCCCTAAAATATTAAAATATGGTTCCAAAAGTACTTGAGGCAAAATATTATTTTAAAATGTATCCTTAGAGAATTGTGTGTCTAAATTTCCTTGCAGATCACATTACCGTATATGTCCTTTGAAAATATTAAATTAGGGGTCTACCTGAAGGTCTGAAAATTTGAAAAAAAATTCTTTATAAAATTCTTGTCTCTAGATAAGCCCTTGAAAAAATGCTCCTAACAATCCAAGAAAAAAAAGTACTTAGAAGTATTATTAATCCAACAGTGACCTTAATATTAAATTTCAGGACAACGGTTCTATAATTTTCCCCATTGCCAAATTTAGTAACATATAGTTCAATTATGGTAGGCATATCCAAAACCAGCTCCTTTTCCGCAACCGCAGACACCAACAGTGACATGCATATCAAATTTCAAATAAATAAAAAATATTCAAATAAATTCTTATTCTATTGGCCCTTGAAAAAATGTTGAAAAATTCATTGATTATTGGTCTGATGATATTCCTTAAGAAACATTATTTCAAAAATCCACTATCGTTAATCCTTTAAAATCCAAAATTATACCATTAGTCCTTGAAAAAAAAATATTTAAAAATCTACCATTTCATCAGTGCAATTTTCATGGATTTTTAAACTCCCAGCCATATGGCTATAGAGGAGTTGTTCTAGCGACGTCCGTCCGTCCTTCCTTCTGTCTATCTGGCTGGTACACACGATAACTCTCGAAGAGAGTATCCGATTTGGTCCAAACTTGTTTAGACTAATGTTATTATCAAACTTAGATCGGGTTTGGAGATGGGCAATATCCGTCTACTCCTTCTGATACCTTCCCAACACAAGGTCGCAATTTCAAAAAAAAAAAAAAAATATTTTACTGCACAGAAAAAAAGTGTATATCCGATTTTGCTCAAACTTTGCAAATCCTAATATTTGCATCAGTGCAAACATGGACTATATCGGTCCACTCCATCAAGTACCTCCCTCCACAAAGGATCAACAATGTGATATAAGAGTCCGATTGTCTCCAAATTACACATCTCACAATATTTTTATTAGCCCAAGATCTGGTATGAAGAGGGATTATATCGGTCCACTCCTTCGGTACCTCCCGCAAAAAAAAGGTCAATATTTTGAATATCCCTGGAGCTCATAAAACCCGAAATTAAAATCCGATTCCACTCAGACTTGACACATCTCAATTTCTCTATCCACACAACATCTGTTAAAAAAAAATTGTAGAGATCGGGCCATTCCTTCAGTTACCTCCCCACAACATTTTGAATAACCAAACCGATCATAAAATCCGAAATAAGCTTCCGATACTACTCTTCATATTTCACACATCCCATTATTTCTTCTTCTGCTGTAAAGATGTGATATTCATGTCCACTCTTACTAGAACCTCCCCCACAAAGGGTCAAAATTTTGAATATCTATGAAGCGAAATTAACCTCGTATTCCATTCAGACTAGGCACCTCTCAATATTTCCATCAACACAAGATCTGTTATAAATATGATAGAAAACAGACCATTTCTTTTGGTACCTCCCCCCGCATAGGGTTTAAGATTTTGAAAAAAAAAAAACAAGTTAAGGTTATTCAAACGTTTGACCCTCTATGGAGCAGATCCCGAAGGAATGGGTCAATATTGCCCATTTCCTATCGGACCCAAAATATGATATAAATATTTCGACAGATGTGCCAAGTCTAAATGGAATCGGATGTTAATTTGGCGATTTATGAGCTTCATGGGTACTCAATATTTTAATATTTTGTGGGGGAGGTACTTGATGGAGTGGACCGATATTGTCCATTTTCACACCTATCCTAGCACTGACGCAAATATTAGGATTCGCAAAGTCGGATCACATTCGGATTAGCCTTTCTCTTTCTGTGCAAAAAATTTGTTTTTTTTTTTAAATTTCGACCATTTGTGGGGGAGGTACTTGATGGAGTGGACCGATATTGTCCATTTCCACACCTGCCCTAGCACTGATGCAAATATTAGGATTTGCATAGTTGGAGCAAATTCGGATTATCCTTTCTCTTTCTGTGCAAAGAATATATATTTTGAACATTTCGACCTTTTGTGGGGGAGGTACCAGAAGGAGTGGACCGATATTGTTCATCTTAACACCAGACCTTGGGTTAATATAAATATTGGGATGTGTGAAATTTGAAGATAATCGGACTCTTACATAACATTTTATGAGAGTTGTAATTATTCAAAATTTTGACCATTTGTGGGGGGAGGTACTTGATGGAGTGGACCGATATTGTCCATTTCCACACCTGCCCTAGCACTGACGCAAATATTAGGATTTGCAAAGTTGGAGCAAATTCGGATTATCCTTTCTCTTCCTGCGCAAAAAATATATTTTTTGAAAATTTCGACCTTTTGTGGGGGAGGTACCAGAAGGAGTGGACCGATATTGCCCATCTCCGAACTCGATCTAAGTTTGACAAAAATATTACGTTGTAGCCAATTTGGACCAAATCGGATACTCCCTTCGAGAGTTATCGTGCGCACCAGCCAGCCAGACAGACAGACAGACGGACGGACGGACATCGCTAGATCGACTCCAAATGTTCTGAAACGGATTTGGTCCAAAGAGACCTAGGGTCTAAAACCGTTATTTCGACTAGGCACGTTTTGGCCGTATCAAATGATATATACCCTCTGTAGCCATATGGCTGAGGGTATAAAAACAGAACAATATTGGCTCATTACTTCGGAACCTACTCCGTAGAGGGTCAATGATTTGAATAATCACAACAGAAGTCAAAATATATTTAAATAATCGAACATTGGCTGATTGTATGCATCTGTCGGCAAAACTGACAGATACTCTTTACCTTATTTTAATTATATTCTTCAAGGACCAAATGAAGGATAATCGTGGAGTTTTACGGTCCCAAAGGACAATCATGGATTTTTTCAAATACATTTTTTGTAGAAATGTTTTTTTTAATAATTTTATGCGAGGACCTTACTTTCAAATTATCAGAACTCGAAATCCATTTCGAACCCCCTGTGTTCTGGCTCATCTCTTAATAATATTTCATCACTGATGCATTTCGCTTTTTTATATCGCTGCAATGCAACAACGCATTTGAATGCATTTACTTTATGTCAAACAACAACAAAAAAAAACTATCTTTCCGCCTGAGGTCGTGATTAAAATGACTTAGAAATGCATCGGAGAGGAAGTAATAAAATTCTAAGGAACCTTCTTTTTTTGTGCCCATGGCTGTGGAAGACTCAAGCATATGGAGAGAGCTTGAATGGATGGCAAAAACCCAAACAAAGTTTAAATCAACTTTAAGGTCAGTGAAGTGCATTCCAGGAGAGAGTTAGCAGTCCGTATTGTTGTTGTTGTTGTTGTTAGTGTGTAAAGCAGCTACAATGTATGATACGTGGAGCTGCTCATGTGTGGCACGTGTTGTTGTTGCTCTGTCTGATTTACGTCTTTGTTCTCGTCGAAGTGGTGGCAACATGCAACATTCTCGACATGCAACTGTTGCTACTCGTCTGTCGCCGTGTGCCGTGTGCCGCCTGACGCTGCAACAGTGTAGCAAATATTTGAACATATTTTTCATGCCGTGGCATGAAGGTGGCGTTTACCGCCCTGCTGCCTGTCTGTCTGTCTGTCTTTTGCCTGTTGGGCCGGGTGATGGCGGTATTTCTTTTCATTTCAGAGAACTGCTGCCGTTGGTTGTGGCATTGTCAAGATATTCTTTTCTGGAAAGAATTTCATTTCAATGTGGTTTTATTTATCTTTCTTCATTGTGGCAGAGTGACGATGACAACGGCGGCGGTGGCGACAATGACGACGACAGCGGTGCCATTATTTGCTGTTGTCGGTTGCCTAAGTCAGACCAACAAGATGCCGTCTAGAATAGGGCGCTTGAAGTGTGATACCACTTCTTGAGGCCCAAGTGTTTGACTTCGTCTGTCGTTTTCTATTTGTTTGGCTGCTGCCATATGCTCTCCTCCGCTCCGCTCCACTCCCCTCTCCTCCTCCTTCTACGTCTACATTCTTGTAAACTATGTCACACCTTTGGCAAAAAAAAAACCTGAAAAGAAAAACACGAAATGAAAATTAAATAAAGGAAATATGTAATGCGTGTTGTTGCCTTTCCTGCTGCCTGCACAGGAAGGTGGTAATGTGTGTGTGCCCCTGTGTGCGAACGTGTAAACATTTTGGACTACAAATATTTGCTAAATATTTAATTTATGGCATTCATTTCGGGTTCGGGACAAGAAAAGCGAAACTTAAGAAGTTAAATTATTACCCCACAACAAAAACACAAACAACATGGGCGACAAACAGGTAACATGGTTGGAATGGTATTGTTGTCGCGATAGCTCAATTTCCTAGAAACTGGGGGAAAAAAGGCGTACTGTAATGCACAACAAATTGACAGGAAACGATAACAAGTACTAATGTTAGTTAGCATTTTTAACAAAAAAATTCAAATTTTCCGATAACATTTGTACAAACAAGGCATTAGATGTCAACGAGGGACCGAGGGAGGATAGAAGTCGCGGATATTTAAAATTTCATTTTTAAGGACCAACTAATTTTTTTTAAGAAAAAGTCTTGGATTTTTATGAATAAACAACTAAAAATTATATATTTAAATTACCAATTATTATTTTAAATAATATTTTCAAGGATCCACAGTAATGGAATTTTTTGGCATCTTTAAACTAATTTATTCAGGGTCCACGTAAATAGTGGTGGATTTTTAAACATATTTTTCAAGGACTATCGGACCATTAATCGTGGGATTTTCAAATTAATTATTTTAATGATCAAACGTCCAATAATCAACGATATTTTGGATTAATGTTTGCAAGATTCAATATTTTTTTTTAATTTAATTTTTCAAGGATTATGTTTTTAGAATATTTTTTCAAGGACAAGAGACTAATGAGCGTGGATTTTACAGAATATTTTCTCAAGGACAAACAGATTTTTAAAGAATATTTTATCAAGGACTTGCAGACCAATGAGCGTGGATTTTTAAAGAATTTTTTTAGGACCAGCAGCGTGGATTTTTGAAGAATTTTTTTAGGACCAGCAGAAAGCGTGGATTTTTTAAGAATATATTTTCACGGACCAGCAGAAAGCGTGGAATTTTTAAGAATATATTTTCACGGACCAGCAGAAAGCGTGGATTTTTTAAGAATATATTTTCACGGACCAGCAGAAAGCGTGGATTTTTTAAGAATATATTTTCACGGACCAGCAGAAAGCGTGGATTTTTTAAGAATATATTTTCACGGACCAGCAGAAAGCGTGGATTTTTTAAGAATATATTTTCACGGACCAGCAGAAAGCGTGGATTTTTTAAGAATATATTTTCACGGACCAGCAGAAAGCGTGGATTTTTTAAGAATATATTTTCACGGACCAGCAGAAAGCGTGGATTTTTTAAGAATATATTTTCAAGGACCAGGAGGCAGAAAGCGTGGATTTTTTAAGAATATATTTTCAAGGACCAATATTTAATAATATTTTTTTTCGACAACCAACAGACCAATAAGAATATTTTTTTCTGCGGCCAGCGAATCAATAGGCGTGGATTTTTTAAGAATATTTTTTTCTGCGGCCAGAGAATCAATAGAAGTGGATTTTTTAAGAATATTTTTTGTGGGGCCAAGGTTGGGTTTTTAAAGGATATTTTTTTTCTAGGACCACCAGATCAATAAGCGTGGATTTTTTAAGAATATTTTTTTCTAGGACCAGCAGTTCAATAAACCTGGATTTTTTAAACATATTTTTTCAAGGACCAGCAAACCAAACAGATTGTATTTTTTAAATACAGGATCAGCAGACCGAAAATTTTAGATTTCTTAACAAATATATGTTCGAGAACTATCAGATCAATTAGTGTGGGTTATTTAAAAATATTTATTCTAGGAGCAGCAGATCAATAACCTAATACAGATTTATTATTTGCTTCCAATTTAATCTTAAGCATAAATTCCATATTCATCTTAGGTTTCTGGTTGAGAGAAATATTTAGATATAGCAAGTTATAAAGAATCTCTGAGTTGTTTCGCAAGTTATGGCAGATAAAAAGTATTAAAAATTGTGACCCTTTGTGGGTGAGGTACCAAGAGGTATTATTTTGCTTTCTTTGAGCATATTGTTTTTCAAAATCTTGAACTCTATATGGGGGCGGTGCCAGGCCTGGATGGAGTTGGATGTAAATTACACGTTATATGAGCTTCATGGGTATTAAAATGTTGACTTTTTGTGGGGTGGACGCATAAATTCATAAATTCATTCCATCTTCACAGCAGATCTTGTGGAAGTAGAAATAATGAGGTGTGTAATTTAAAGACAATCGGACACATGCACCACATTTCATACGACTTATAATTATTCAAAATTTTACCGTTTGATAGGGAGAAGGTATTGCCCATTTTCGCATCTGACGTAGAACGGCTGGAAATATTACAATTTGCAAAGTTGGAGCAAAATCGGATCGTCCTTCCTCTTTCTGTGCAGTAAAATATTTTGTTGAAAATTAAGCGACCTTTTGTGGGGTAGGTACCAGAGGGAGTGAACCGATATAATATTACGATGCACCCAGTTTGGATATTCCCTTCGAGAGTTATTGTGCGCACCAGCCAGGCAAACAGACAGACGGACGGACGGACATCTCTAGATCGACTCCAAATGTCCTGAAACATATTTGGTCCAAAAAGACCTACGGTCTAAATCTGTCATTTCGACTAGGCACGTTTTACCGTATCAACTGATATATACCTCTGAGCGTATAATTATTGTTCTATTGGACTTTGAAAATAATTATTACAAAGATCCATGACAAAAGCTCTGATGGTCCTTAAAAACATTTTACAAACAAAACATAAAAACAAATAATTTAAAATTACACGTTTGTCGATCTCTTGGTCCATGAAAACATTTATTTGTAAAATCAATTATTTGCATGTGGTTCTTTAAAAAATATATGGGCCTAGAGTATTTTTTTTTTTTTTTTTTTTTTTTTTTTTTTTTTTGGTTTCAAAAATTCATGATGACATAATTCATAAAAAATCAGGATTTATGGTTTGTTAGTCCTTGAAGAAACTGATTTAAATATGTATGAAAAACCAATTTCTTTTTTCTCCATAACTTTTTATACCCTACACCACATAGTGGTAAGGGTATTATGTCTTTGTGCATTTGTTTGTAACAGGCAAACGGAAACGAGATAGACTCATAGTTACTTTTGAGGATCTCCATAGAATCAATTTCTGAGTTGATTTATGCATGTCAGTCCGTCTGTCCCTCCGTCTGTCCATGTATTCTTGTGAACAAAATGCAGGTCGAATTTATTATCCAATTAAGATGAAATTTTGCACAAGTCATTTGTTTGGCCCAAGGACGAACCCTATTGAAACTGGAGATAATCCGTCAAAATTTAAATATAGCTCCCATATATATCTTCGTCCGATTTGCCTTTTATTGTACACCAAACGTGTAATATCAGCCCGAATAGTATGGAATTTTGCACATACAACCATATTAGGCCGGAAAATAATTATGCCAAATTTGATCGAAATCGGTTCAGATATAGCTATAGCTCCCATATATATTGTTCATCCGATTTGTTATTTTTGTCCTCCGCAGCCGTACTATGCACTCTGTAACAACAATATTTGGGGAAGTGTATCAAATGCAGCTCAGAAATACCTTTGCTAAATTTAATCGAGATCGATTCAGATTTGGATATAGCTCCCATATATAACTTCGTCCGATTTACCTTTGATTGTGCACCAAACGTCTAATATTTGTCCAAATGGGATGGAATGGGAAATTTGGCACTTACGACCGAATCGAGTCTAGAAGCAAGTACGTCAAATTTGGTGAGGATCGGTCCAGATATAGCTATAGCTCCCATATATATTGTTCATCCGATTTGTTATATTTGTTACCCACAGCCGTAATATGCACTCCGTAACACCGACATTCAGGGAAATATATCAAATACAACTCAGAAATATCTTTGTCAAATTTTATTGAGTTCGGTTCAGATTTGGATATAGCTCCCATATATATCTCTATCCGATTTCAAATGAATTGTGCACCAAATGGGCGATATAAGTCCGAATTTAAAAGATACAAATGCTTCGGCGTATTTAGTCCTTTAAATTTTAAATTATAATTATAATCATAGGGTGTATGATTGAATTCTCCCATAAAAAACTTTTAATTGTTATGTGGAGCTCTACTAAATTAACAAAGTGGTGTAGGGTATCATAAAGTCGGCCCCGGCCGACTTTAGGACTTTCTTTACTGGTTAAAATTGTATTAATGTCGTCTACCAATATGACCAACAAGAATTCATTTAAAACCTAAACTTCATGTCATTGAAACCGCCACTTTAACATTTTAAGTGTCTTCACTCAACTTCTTGTCAAGAAACTCAGAACCATAAACAAATGAACAACCAAAAACATATTACGACTTATTTAAATGGCAATTAACGTTGTATCTTTGCGACTTTTTTTGTGGAATTATATCATCGTTTTGTTAACCGACCGCTGCTGTCACATTTCATTGTCATGTCACAATTAGAACCTTAAATTTTGAAATACAAAAAAAGCGTTTGTGATGTTTAACATGTTATTTACAAATAATGGCACGTATGATATCACCTGGTGCAGTTCCACTTGAAATGAAATATTTAAAAAAAAAGAAATATTTTATAAAAGTTTCTTGACTCTCATGTGTAGAAATTCGCTTTGGAAGGGAGGGAACATTTCAAGCAGACTCTGTGAATATTTAATAACGAGAGGCATCATGACCGTCTATAGAAACTATAGAGACAGCCTTCAGACCGTCTATAGAAACAGCCTTCAGACTGTCTATAGTGACGGCCCTCGGAGCGTCTATAGAGACGGCCTTTAGATCGACTATAGAGACGGCCTTCAGAACGTCTGTATGCATCCCTCTCTTTGTCATATTTTCATATCTTGGTGATGTCATGCCTTACATTTAAGCCCTTCTGCTTAAAAATATTAGACATAATCTCTTGCAACAAATGACTTCTACAACAATTACCTTCCCTTCTTGTTTTCAGTAGATCAACAATAATTGTCTCCTTTGAAAGCCAAAATAAGAACAACAAATCCTTTTATTCAGCAATCAAATCTCTAAATTGAAAGACAAGAGAAAACTTTGCTCCACTCAAAAGAACAAATGATAAAGACATTCGAGTTTGGTTAAATTACTTTAACAATTGTCGTATTTCTAGGTTATCAGCTCCTCCTGTTTTTACTTAGCCAAGCAATTCAACTAATTTAACCTAGCCCAAGAAAGTAGAAAACCACTTCATTCAGAGACCACAGCTAAGTGCTTCGTTTCCGTTTTTGTCGTTGTACAACTAAACACATACATACACACAGATACTCACACTCACCCTGCCACGAAGAAACCACAATGGCCAATAATTCCAAGAGTTTACTTTAATGGTGTCTAATATCCCAAGAATTGCCTCAAAGAATGCTCAACTCTAGTCAAGAATGGTCGGGAGGATAATTTAAGTATTAGTTCGTCACTTGTGTTGTCCATTTGACAATTTTTGTCGGAAGTTTTCCATCAGCCGAGAGGAAGAAGTTAACACAACCACCATCGTCACCACCATTTCCATTGACAAGGCTTAGATAGAAGGACAAGAAGTCAACATTAATCTCTTGACATGTATTTTGTAGAAGAACCATTCAAAGTGGCAAGTTAAGTAATTGTTGGTGGAGGGGTAGGGAGGGGAGAGGAGATAATTGTTGTGTTGCATGACATAATTTCTAGCTCTGTGTCAATTATTGTGTCAGAATTAAAAAAAGAAAATTTCGACACATTCCAAGTAATGGTATTCTAAAGAGAGAGGTCCTTTTATAGATACATAGAAAGAAATATCGACAGGTCCTTTAAAAAAATTAATTAATTGGATCAAGTTTTAAGGTCATTGAAACATTTTTTTTAATCAACGTTTATGGTCCTTGAAAAAAATTGTTTAAAAAATCCAAGTTTATGATCATTGAAAAAAAAATTTAAAAAATCAACGTTTATGGTCCTTGAAAAAAAATTGTTTAAAAAATCCAAGTTTAAGGTCCTTGAAAAAAAAATAATTTAAAAAATCAACGTTTATGGTCCTTGAAAAAAAAAATTGTTTAAAAAATCCACGTTTAAGGTCCTTGAAAAAAAAAATAAAAATCAACGTTTATGGTCCTTGAAAAAAAAATTGTTTAAAAAATCCACGTTTAAGGTCCTTGAAAAAAAAATAATTTAGAAAATCAACGTTTATGGTCCTTGAAAAAAAATTGTTAAAAAAATCCACGTTTAAGGTCCTTGAAAAAAAATAATTTAGAAAATCAACGTTTATGGTCCTTGAAAAAAATTTGTTTAAAAAATCCACGTTTAAGGTCCTTGAAAAAAAAATTCATTCAAAAAAATCCACGTTTAAGGCCCTTGAAAAAATTCATTCCAAAAAACCACGTTTAATGTCCTTAAAAAAATTCATTCAAAAAAATCCACGTTTAAGGCCCTTGAAAAAATTCATTCCAAAAAACCACGTTTAATGTCCTTAAAAAAATTCATTCAAAAAATCCACGTTTAAGGCCCTTGAAAAAATTCATTCCAAAAAACCACGTTTAATGTCCTTAAAAAAATTCATTCAAAAAAATCCACGTTTAAGGCCCTTGAAAAAATTCATTCCAAAAAACCACGTTTAATGTCCTTAAAAAAATTCATTCAAAAAATCCACGTTTAAGGCCCTTGAAAAAATTCATTCCAAAAAACCACGTTTAATGTCCTTAAAAAAATTCATTCAAAAAATCCACGTTTAATGTCCATGAAAAAATTCATTCAAAAATCCACGTTTAAGGTCCTTGAAAAAATTCATTCCAGAAATCCACGTTTAAGGTCCTTGAAAAAATTCATTAAAAAAATCCACGTTTAAGGACCTTGAAAAAATGCATTCAAAAAATCCACGTTTAAGGTCCTTGAAAAAATTCATTCCAAAAAACCACGTTTAATGTCCTTAAAAAAATTCATTAAAAAAATCCACGTTTAAGGCCCTTGAAAAAATTCATTCCAAAAAACCACGTTTAATGTCCTTAAAAAAATTCATTCAAAAAATCCACGTTTAAGGTCCTTGAAAAAATTCATTAAAAAAATCCACGTTTAAGGTCCTGGAAAAAATTGTGTAAAAAAATCCACGTTAAGGTGCTTGAAAAAATTCATTCAAAAAATCCACGTTCAAGGTCCTTGAAAAAATTCATTCAAAAAATCCACGTTTAAGGTCCTTGAAAAAATTCATTTAAAAAATCCACGTTTAAGGTCCTTGAAAAAATTCATTCAAAAAATCCACGTTTAAGGTCCTTGAAAAAATTCATTCAAAAAATCCACGTTTAAGGTCCGTGAAGAAATTCATTAAAAAAAAATCCACGTTTAAAGTCCTTGAAAAAATTCATTCCAAAAATCCACGTTTAAGGTCCTTGAAAAAAATTGTTTAAAAAATCCACGTTTAATGTCCATGAAAAATTCATTCAAAAAATCCACGTTTAAGTTCCTTGAAAAAAATTCATTCAAAAAATCCACGTTTAAGGTCCTTGAAAAAATTTTTTTAAAAAATCCACGTTTAAGGTCCTTGAAAAAATTGTTTAAAAAAAATCCACGTTTAAGGTCCTTGAAAAAATTTATTCAAAAAATCCACGTTTAAGGTCCTTGAAAAAATTTATTCAAAAAATCCACGTTTAAGGTCCTTGAAAAAATTCATTCAAAAAATCCACGTTTAAGGTCCTTGAAAAAATTCATTCAAAAAATCCACGTTTAAGGTCCTTGAAAAAATTCATTTAAAAAATCCACGTTTAAGGTCCTTGAAAAAATTCATTTAAAAAATCCACGTTTAAGGTCCTTGAAAAAATTCATTTAAAAAGTCCACGTTTAAGGTCCTTGAAAAAAAATATTTTAAAAAATCAACGTTTAAGGTCCTTGAAAAAAATTGTTAAAAAATCCACGTTTAAGGTCCTTGAAAAAATTCATTCAAAAAATTCATTTTTATATGTCTATTCGTCCTTGAAAAAATCCGAGATTATTTGTCTGTTAATCCTTTAAAAATCCAGATAATAAAAATTCTCAGAAAAATTACATATCGATATTCATTATCCACTACTCTGTATAGGTTTACTATCCACTTGTTTTGAGATTGTCACAATTTTTTCCACGGAAGTTTTGAAATTAATTCTTGGTCTGATATTTTACCCACCTGAAGGCCCATTAATTTAAACAAAGTTTGACAGTTTATTGATCAATTTATAAATTATATCCATAAATTGAGTTGGGTTTCCCAAACCCAGTAGGGACAGGTAATAGTAATGAAATGTCATATCTTTTCCGTTTCCCTAACAAAATAGCAATCACCTGAAATCTTAACTTCCTTTTTGTTTACCTCAGCTCTTTCTCTAGTCTTCCCTGCCTCAAAATTCCTATCCAAACGTAATCAAAATCTAATGCTTACACAAACTGAAATTTTGTGATTAAATATTCCCACAGAAAACTGAATTTAGAATTTTCTTTGCGTTTCTATTTTTAGAAGAAAAAAATCTAATCTAAAAATAATTGATTATGCACATCCGCTTCGTTACGACAGTAAGTACTCACTGAATGTCGCAGTAAATCAGTCACAAAGTGAGGAATCGAGGGAAGGGCCTCAATGAACGGCTGAGTGAGGGAACAAAATTCAGTTTTTTTGTGTGGTGATTGGATGTGTGTCACTGGAGTTTGAGTTGAGTATTTGACACTTCACACCATTTTTAATGACTTCTTCCTCCCTCACTACTTCCTTCTTGACGACATCTTTTATCTATCTCTCGCATTGATCGTGGGGACCTGCCAGTTACTCCATACAAATCATTGAAAATTCTGTATTACATTTGGTAACTGAAAAGAAAAAAAAAAACAATTGAAAATAGAGGTCATTAAACTTAATATTTTCCATTTCCCAAACTGAAAAGTTAATTTTCCCTCCTTGGTAGTTATTTTCATTTCTATCTTTTCTTTATTTAAATGCAGTGAAATTTTTTCATGAAATTAAATCTAGCATATTTTCTTTTGTGTTCGTTCTGTAAATGATAAACCGCTTAGAAAAAATTATTTCTTTTGCTGTTTGAAAAAAAAAAAACAATTGAGGAAAAAGATGAGTATAACGTTTTTAATTTTGCTCCCTACTCACTTCTTCCACCCTCTTCTATTGTCTGCTTAATTGCATGTCCAAAAAAATTTGTTCAACGCTCTCTCTACAACAACGATGCACATTTCCTTCATGGCTTTCTGGGTTTTAATGGTAATGTGTTCTGATACTAATGGCCAGCTGGCCAAGCATATGCCATAACGAGAACATATTCTTTTTTTTTTGGAGATTTAATTAATTAAAAAAAAATATTTAATTTTCCACTGCAGTTTGTCGGAAACGTTAGGAACTTGCAGTGCTCGTTGTTAGTTCGGAATAAATAATGTGGAAAGCACACAAATATTTGAATAGCTCAGACACTCTTGGCAACGATCTATAGACAAATATTTCAAATATTTTAAAATTTATGGTAACAATTTGTAGAATTACTTAAATTTAAAAACTATATCGACCACTATTAAAACCATAAAATTCATTATAATAATTTTTTTTTTATTTTTATATTTAGACCCTAATATATCGGCTACATTCGGTATATTTAAGATTTTACAGAATTTTTAACGGATTTTTATAAAATATCAGAAGCCTTTCACAGATGTGGATTTTTAAAAAAGATATTTTCAACGGTTATTTACAAGCTCTGATTTTTTAAAAATATTTTTTCAAGGACCACAAGAGTCATAGATGCGGATTTCTAAAAAGTATTTTTTTAAGTCATAATTGTGGATTTTTTAAAATATTTTTTCAAGGACCATCAGAGCCACAAATTTGGATTTTTAAAAAATATTGTTTTAAGGACTATTCGAAAGCGAAGATTTTTTAAAAATATTAAGACCATCAGGGTCACAATCGTGGATTTTTTAAATATATTCAACATATTTATTTTCAAGAACCAGTCACAAGTGCGAATTTTTTAAACTTTTTTTCAAGGGCCAGTCACAATCGTGGATTTTTTAAAAATATTTTTTTCAAGGGCCAGTCACAAGAGTGAATTTTTTTAAAAATATTTTTTCAATGTCCAATCACGAGCGTGGATTTTTATTTTTTTTTTTCAAGGCCAGTCACAAACGTGGATTTTTTAAAAATTTTTTTGTTCAAGGGCTAGTCACAAGCGTGGATTTTTTAAAAATATTTTTTCAAGGGCCAGTAACAAGCGTGAATTTTTTAAAAATATTTTTCAAGGGCCACTCTCAAGCGTGGATTTTTTAAAAATATTTTTTCAAGGGCCAGTCACAAGCGAGGATTTTTTTAAAATATTTTTTCAAGGGCCAGTCACAAGCGTGGATTTTTTGAAAATATTTTTTTCAAGAGCCAGTCACAAGCGTGGATTTTTTAAAAATATTTTTTTCAAGGGCCAGTCACAAGCGTAAATTTTTGAAAATATTCTTTCAAGGGCCAGTCACAAGCGTGGATTTTTTAAAAATATTTTTTCAAGGGCCAGTCACAAGCGTGGATTTTTTAAAAATATTTTTTCAAGGGCCAGTAACAAGCTTGAATTTTTTAAAAATATTTTTCAAGGGCCACTCACAAGCGTGGATTTTTAAAAATATTTTTTTCTAAGGACGGTCACAAGCGTGGATTTTTTAAAAATGTTTTTTTTTTTCAAATGCCAGTCACAAGCGTGGATTTTTTAAAAATGTTTTTTTTTTCAAATGCCAGTCACAAGCGTGGATTTTTTAAAAATATTTTTTTCAAGGGCCAGACATAAGCGTGGATTTTTTAAAAATATTTTTTTTTCAAGGTCCAGACATGAGCGTGGATTTTTTTAAAAATATTTTTCAAGGGCCAGTCACAAGCGTGGATTTTTTTAAAAATATTTTTCAAGGGCCAGTCACAAGCGTGGAGTTTTTAAAAATATTTTTCAAGGGCCAGTCACAAGCGTAGAGTTTTTTAAAAATATTTTTCAAGGGCCATTCACAAGCGTGGATTTATTAAAAATATTTTTTTCTAAGGCCATTCACAAGCGTGGATTTTTTAAAAATATTTTTCAAGGGCCAGTCACAAGCGTGGATTTTTTTAAAAGATTTTTTTTCAAGAGCCAGTCACAAGCGTGGATTTTTTAAAAATATTTTTTTCAAGGCCCAGTCACAAGCGTGGATTTTTTAAAAATATTTTTTTCAAGGGCCAGTCACAAGCGTGGATTTTTTAAAAATATTTTTTTCAAATGCCAGTCACAAGCGTGAGTTTTTCAAAAATATATTTTCCAAGGGCCAGTCACAAGCGTGGGTGTTTTAAAGATATATTTTTCAAGGGCCAGACACAGGCGTGGGTGTTTTAAAGATATATTTTTCAAGGGCCAGACACAGGCGTGAATTTTTTAAAAATATTTTTTCAAGGGTCAGTCACAAGCGTGGATTTTTTAAAAATATTTTTTTCAAGGGCCAGTCACAACCGTGGATTTTTTAAAAATATTTTTTCAAGGGCCAGTCACAACCGTGGGTTTTTCAAAAATATATTTTTCAAGGGCCAGTCACAAGCGTGGATGTTTTAAATATATATTTTTCAAGGGCCAGACAAAAGCGTGCATTTTTTAAAAATATTCTTTTCAAGGGACAGTCACAAGCGTGGATTTTTTAAAAATATTTTTTCAAGGGACAGTCACAAGCGTGGATTTTTTTAAAAATATTTTTTTCAAGGGCCAGTCACAAGCGTGGATTTTTTTAAAATATTTTTTTCAAGGGCCAGTCACAAGCGTGGATTTTTTAAAAATATTTTTTTCAAGGGCCAGTCACAAGCGTGGATTTTTTAAAAATATTTTTTTCAAGGGCCAGTCACAAGCGTTGATTTTTAAAAAATATTTTTTTCAAGGACCAGTCACAAGCGTGGATTTTTTAAAAATATTTTTTTCAAGGGCCAGTCACAAGCGTGGATTTTTTAAAAATATTTTTTTCAAGGACCAGTCACAAGCGTGGATTTTTTAAAAATATTTTTTTCAAGGACCAGTCACAAGCGTGGATTTTTTAAAAATATTTTTTTCAAGGACCAGTCACAAGCGTGGATTTTTTAAAAATATTTTTTTCAAGGACCAGTCACAAGCGTGGATTTTTTAAAAATATTTTTTTCAAGGACCAGTCACAAGCGTGGATTTTTTAAAAATATTTTTTTCAAGGACCAGTCACAAGCGTGGATTTTTTAAAAATATTTTTTTCAAGGACCAGTCACAAGCGTGGATTTTTTAAAAATATTTTTTTCAAGGAACTTTACAGGTGCAAAGGTTGATTTTTCAAAAAAAAAAAAAAAGTCAAAAATATTTTTTCAAGGGGCAGACACAAGCGTGGACTTTTTAAAAATATTTTTTTCAAGGAACTTTACACGTGCAAAGGTCGATTTTTCAAAAAAAAAAAAAAAAAAAAAGAATTCAGAAATAAAAATATTTTTTCAACGGCTATCAGAGAAACAAACGTGGATTTTTTAAAAATATATTTTCAACGGCTATCAGAGCAACAAACGTGGATTTTTTAAAAATACCTTTTCAACGGCTATCAGAGCAACAAACGTTGATTTTTTAAAAATACCTTTTCAACGGCTATCAGAGCAACAAACGTGTATTTTTTAAAAATACGTTTTCAAACCTAATTAGAGCTATAGACGTGGATTTACAAAAAAATCGAGCACATTTGGAGCTATAGACGTGGATTTAAAAAAAATCAAGCACATTTAGAGCTATAGACGTGGATTTAAAAAAATCAAGCACATTTAGAGCTACAGACGTGGATTTAAAAAAATCAAGCACATTTAGAGCTATAGACGTGGATTTAAAAAAAGTCAGGGATCATCACAGTCACAAACGTGAATTTAAAAAAAAAAAAAAATTTCAAGCTTTTTTCAAGGACCAACAGGCAGGATTAAAAAAAATTCAGGATTGTTTTAATAGACCAACAGACCAATGATCGAGGATTTTAAAATAATTTTTTAAAGAACCAACAGACCAATGGTCGTGGATTTTTAAAGATTTTTTTGAGGGACCAACAGTCCAATGGTCGTCGATTTTTAAAGAATTGTTTAAAAGACCAACAGACCACTGTTCATGGATTTTTAATGAATTTTTAAAGGACTAACAGACCAATGGACGTGGATTTTTAATGCATTTTTTAAAGGACCAATGGTCGTCGATTTTTATAGAATATTTTCTCAAGGACCTACAGGACAGTAAGCGTGGATTTTTAAATAATATATTTTCAAGGGACCACCAGACAAATAATCGTAGTTTGTTTCATTTTTTTTCAAGGACCACCTGACCAATTATCGTAATTTATTTCAGTTTTTTTAAGGACCACCAGACCAATTGTCGTAGTTTCAGTTCTTTTTTTCAAGGGACCACCAGACAAATAATCGTAGGTTGTTTCATTTTTTTTTTTTTTCAAGGACCACCGGACCAATTATCGTAGTTTCAGTTCTTTTTTTCAAAGACCATTAAGGTTATAATCGTGGATTTAAAAAAAAAATATTTCACAAGAACCATGAAATGACCGTAAAGATTATAGTCGTGGGTTTTTAAATAATGTTTTTCTAGGACTAACAGACTAATAATCGTGGATTTTTAAATATTTTTTATGGACCATGAAGGCTATAATCGTGGATATTTGAAGAATTTCTTACAAGGACCATTAATGCTATAATAGAGGATTTTTTAATGAATTTTTTCTAGGCCCAACAGACTATTAATCGGGGATTTTAACAAGATTAATAAGTAATTTTTCTTCCGAATAATTAAATACGGATTTTTGAAGATGTTTTAAGAAGCATCAAAGCTATACTCAAAGACTTTTATCTATGAATTGTAAATAATATTTGAAGGACAATCCATGTAAGAATATCACAATTTTCTATAAAATTTCCTTAGACATCATTTTAAGCTTCATTTAGCGTTTTTCCAATTCTATTAATGCCACGCTCCAGTCATTGTCGGCTAGTTCTATTGCACTGATGTGCCCGTGTGCTCATTATGAATTCTAAAAACGTACCAAAAACCTAGTTCTTCATTAATTCTTGTGCATATTCAAAGAACTCCACTCCTGAAAAGCGCCCGCGCCTGCACACTCTCTCACACACACACATTTGTTTTGTTATGGCATTTCATTTGGAGGGAGCCATTCTTCCATGGCTACCAACTAATGTTGCATTGCTGTGGCCTATGAAGAAGTGCATGGCAAGAATTCTACCTCGATTTAACGCCAGGCAGCAGAGATGGTTGGTAATTGTGTGGCGAGCGGGTGGCTGACTATATATAATTTAAGTAGTTTCAGTTAGTTTTTAGTTTTATTCTTTTTCTTCGTTTTCCTTTTTTGTGGGTTGATGATTTTCTCTTTCTTTTCAATTGCCTGAAGTTCTTCGTCGTTACCACTGCCACTGCTTCAACGCGGTTATGAGTTTTGATGCACTACATGGATACAACCATATCCCCCTTCCCCTTGCCAACATGGTGTTGTAAAAGAATGCATGCTTGAATGAGTGGGTTAGAATGACTTCGTCTCTCCGTCTGTCTGTCTGAAGCCAGATGTAGCACAAGCCGTTTTATATTTATGTTGGCGTTAAAGGGTTTGGTGTTGCTGCTTTTGGATTTAAGACGGCCTTTCTCAGACACGTGCCACACTTTTGATTTTATATTTTTTTATAGAAAGACATTTGATGTTTTTCTGTGGTGTGGCGCCTAAAGGATCCCCATTAGAATAGTTTAACATTTAAAAATTGTTTTCTTGTTTTTTTTTGGAAGTTGGAGCCCAGCCTATAGGAAGTGGTTAATAGTTGTCAATAAAAAAAGACAATTCCAAAAAATTTGGTAATTTAATATGTGTCTGTAGTTTTTAATTTATTTCATTAATATTTATTTTAATGATTAACTGTTTGGTAATTATGGCGCCCAATGCGGGGACTGGCTTTAATGTAATAAAATTAATGACAATTCTAATAGCCCTTAAAAGTGTCTCTATCTCAATGCCTGACTATGATCGAATTGGACAGAAAACGTCGAATATATAATATAAAATATATATAAAAAAAATACTTTTGTCGTGGATTTTTTAAATTCATATTTTCAAGGGCCAATAGACAAATAAACGTGAATTTTTTAAAGGACCAATATACAAATAAACGTGTATTTTTAAATTATTTTTTTTAGAACAAACAGACTAATAATCGTGGATTTTTTTTAATGATTTGTTCAAGAAGCTTGGATTTTAAAAATTAATTTTTTCAAGGACCATTAGACCAATAAGTGCGGATTTTTAAAATTATTTTTTAACGGACTTACAGACCCATAATCGCAGATTTTTTAAATATTTTTTTAAGGACTAACAGGCCAATAATCTTGGTCCAGTCCAGTCCCATAATCGTAGATTTTTTAAACATTTTTTTAAGGACTAACAGGCCAATAATCTTGGATTTTTTAAATGAATTTTTCAAGAAGCGTAAATTAAATTAAAATTAATAAATTAATTTTCAAAGGAGCAATTAATTTTTTCAAGGACCAATAATCGTGGATTTTTTTAATTAATTTTTTTAAGAACCAATAATCATAGATTTTTTTAATTAATTTTTTTAAGAACCAATAATCATAGATTTTTTAAATTAATTTGAAAAGGACCAATAATCGTGGATTTTTTAAATTAATTTGAAAAGGACCAATAATCGTGGATTTTTTAAATTAATTTTTTCAAGAAGCAATAATTGTAGATTTTTTAAATTAATTTTTTCAAGGACCAACAGACCAATAATCCTGGATTTTTTTAATTAATTTTTTCAAGAACCAATAATCATAGATTTTTTAAATTAGTTTTAAAAGGACCAATAATCGTGGATTTTTTCAAGAAGCAATAATCGTAGATTTTTTAAATTAATTTTTTCAAGGACAATAATCGTGGATTTTTTTAATTAATTTTTTCAATAACCAATAATCGTAGATATTTGAAATTTGAAATTTTTTTAATAATTTTTTTAAAGACTATCAGTTCGATTATCTTGGATTTTTAAATGATTTTTTTCAAGGACCAAGAGACTAATAATCGTTAATTTTTTAAATAGTTTTTCCAAGGACCAGTAGACCAATAATCGTGGATTTTTAAAATTAATTTTTAAAGGAATAACTGTCCAATAAATGTTGATTTTTTAATGAATTTTTCAAGGACAATAATCGTGGATTTTTTTTAATTAATTTTTTCAATAACCAATAATCGTAGATTTTTGAAATTAGTTTTAAAAGGACCAATAATCGTTGATTTTTCAATAATTTTTTTCAAAAAGAAATAATCGTAGATTTTTAAATTAATTTTAATAGGACCAATTATCGTGGATTTTTTGAATAAATTTTTTCAAGGACCAACAGACCAATAGTCGTGGATTTTTTAAATAATTTTTTCAAGGACCAACAGACCAATATTCGTTGATTTTTTGAATAATTTTTTTCAAGCACCAACTGACAAAAAAACTTGGATTTTTTAAATAATTTTCTTCAAGGACCAACTGACCAAAAAACGTGGAGTTTTTAAATAATTTTTTTCAAAGACCAACTGACCAAAAAACGTGGATTTTTTAAATAATTTTTTTCAAAGACCAACTGACCAAAAAACGTGGTTTTTTTAAATAATTTTTTTAAAGGACTAACAATTGTGGATTTTTTGGTGATTTTTTTCAAGGACTAGTAGACCAGTTATCGAGGTTTTTTTGTAATTTTTTTAAAGACTTTCAGTCGTGGATTTTTTAAGTGATTTTTCAAGGACCAGTAGACCAGAAATCGAGGATTTTTTTAATATTTTTTTTTTTTTCAAGGACAAAAATACCAATAACCTTTGATTTTTTAAATAATTTCTTTCAAGGACCAACAGACCAATAATCATACATTTTTCAAATAATTTTTTTCAAGGACTAACGTCTTAACAGTCGTGGATTTTTTAAATTATTTTTTCAAGGACCAACAGACTAATAATCCTGGAGTTTTTAAGTATTATTATTATTATTTTTTTTTTTTTTTTGAAGGACTAACAGTTCAATAATCGTGGATTTTTTTTTTCAAGGACCAGTATTCGTGGATTTTTTAAATATTTTTTTTCAAGGTCCAACAGATCAATAATCGTGGATTTTTTAAATATATATATATTTTTTTAATTATATATTTTTATTATTTCTTTAAACGTGCTGACCAAAAACGTGAATTTTTTTAATAATTTTTTTAAAGACTATCAGTTCGATTATCTTGGATTTTTAAATGATTTTTTTTCAAGGACCAAGAGACTAATAATCGTTAATTTTTTTTAAATAGTTTTTTTTTTTTCAAGGACCAGTAGACCAATAATCGTGGATTTTTAAAATTAATTTTTAAAGGAATAACTGTCCAATAAATGTTGATTTTTTAATGAATTTTTCAAGGACCATAAGCGTGGATTTTTCAAACTAGTTTTTTAAAGGACTAAAAATTCAATAGCCGTGGATTTTTTTAAAGGACCATTAGACCAAGAGGCTTGGATTCTCAAATTAATTTTTTAAAGAACTAAAAAAATAATTTTTTTTGTGAATATCTTTTTATAAACATTCTTTTGTCAAGTTAAAGAAATATAACAATTTTTCTTTGCTCTTGACAATACCATGTGATTGTCATAATTTTTCATTTTTTTTTTTTTTGTTCTTGCCTTTGTCCCTCACCAATGACACACATCAATCATTATGTATGTATGTCGTCATTATAGTATTTTCTCTTTTACTACAAAAGACGTGGATGAAAAAAACCCTGTCTTTGTAAGTGACTTTTCTAACTGAATGACTAACCGACTGACTGGCTGGTGCTTTCCTTTGAATTGGGATTCCCTCAGCTCCCCTTTTTCGTCCTTCCATTTCTCCAGCTCATTGCTTTTCTTTGTGCACTCTTCAATTAATAAGAGCTTTTTGTGGCATTATGTCTGTAGTAATATTTTGTTCGTTTGTGACTCAGTCACTAGAAATTCCCCCATTTTTTTGTCGGTCTGTCGTTCGCATTCCCTGATTACTGCTGAGATTTCTATACGCTCTGGCTGTCAGTTGCAGCAGTAGCTGCATGACATTCATAGCGAAAGAAATGGGAACAAAGGAGTAGCTACGACAAAGAAGGAGCACAAAAGACGAAAGGTAAAATTGCATTGCTACCCGAATTTGTTCTTGAAATGATGCACTTTTAACCGTGACATGATTGCTGGCGCATTGCAGCAGTACCACCCGCTGCTCTGAAATAACTCAGGGGTAGAGTTATGAACAAATGCAGCACGGTGGCCCTGTCATCACACATATAATACATATTTTGCAAATTAATAAAGGAATCATCAAAAGCAATGGGGGTTCTTTAAGGCTAAAGAATATATATTAATATTCTGAAATACATATGTGTTTGTGTGTGTTACTTCCTTCCCTATAATTTTTTTTGCCACTTGTTCTGCTTCTATTTGCATGAATACTTTTTAATTTTCTTCTTCTTGGAGAATGACAGGAGAAGTATCCTGCGGCTGAATGCAGACAATTTTTAATCATCAAAGTACTTCATATTTTACATCCTTTGGTCACAAGAGGGTGGAGTGCATTGACTTTCATGCATTGGACGTTTCAAGAGCAAGGAAGTATTTTATAAAGGCCCTTGACTTGCCTTGGCAATGGAATGAAATGTCAATGGGTCTTACAATGGGATTTCAAACAGAAAACTAATAATAAGTCTTTTCATAGAAGACCAATACGTCTTCTCTTAGAAGGACCATACGGTCCTCTTATAGTCTTCAGAAAGTCTTCTTATAGAAAAATGCGTTTTTTTAAAGAGCAATAGGTCTTCCATGAGAAGAACAGTATTCCCATAGTAGTAGGAAGTAGATCTCTTTATAGAAAGCCAGTACGTCTATTTATAGAAGACCATTAAGTCTTCTCATCGAAGACCAGCAGGTCTTTACATAGAAGACCGGCAGGTCTTCTCATAGACGACCAGCAGGTCTTCTCATAGAAGACCAGTAGGTCTTCTCATAAAAAACCAGCAGGTCTTATAGAGTAG
Source organism: Musca domestica (assembly GCF_030504385.1). Lineage (NCBI taxonomy): Eukaryota > Metazoa > Arthropoda > Insecta > Diptera > Muscidae > Musca > Musca domestica. The sequence goes on along the minus strand of NW_026712162.1, from coordinate 918,165 downwards.
GTCTTCTCATAGAAGACCAGTAGGTCTTCTCATAGAAGACCAGTAAGTCTTTTCATAGAAGACCAGTAGATCTTCTCAAAGAAAACCAATAGGTCTTCTCACAGAAGACCAGTAGGTCTTCTCACAGAAGATCGGTAGGTCTTCTCACAGAAGATCGGTAGGTCTTCTCACAGAAGACCAGTAGGTCTTCTCATAGAAGACCAGTTCGTCTTCTCAGAGAAGACCAGAAAGTCTTGTCATAGAAGACCAGTAGGTCATCTCATAGAAGATCAGTGGGTCTTCTCATAGAAGACCAGTAGGTCTTCTCACAGAAGACCAGTAGGTCTTCCCACAGAAGACCAGTATGTCTTCTCACAGAAGACCAGTAGGTCTTCTCACAGAAGACCAGTAGGTCTTCTCACAGAAGTCCAGTAGGTTTTCTCACAGAAGACCAGTAGGTCTTCTCACAGAAGACCAGTAGATCTTCTCATAGAAGACCATTAGGTCTTCTCATAGAAGACCAGTAGGTCTCTCATAGAAGACCAACACATCTTCTCTTAGAAGAATCATACGGCCCTCTTATGGTCTTCAGAAAGTCCTCTTCTAGAAGAATGCGCTTTTTCTAAAAGAACAATGGGTCCAGACCAGTGTTCTCATAGTAGTAGGAAGTAGATCTCCTTATAGCAAGCCAGTACGTCTAATTATAGAAGACCAGTAGGTATTTTTATAGAAGACCATCAGGTATTTTTATAGAAGACCAGCAGGTCTTCTCATAGAAGGCCAGAAGGTCTCATAGAAGGCCAGAAGGTCTCATAGAAGACCAGAAGGTCTTCTCATAGAAGATCAGTAGGTCTCATAGAAGACCAGTAGGTCTCATAGAAGACCAGTGGTTCTCATAGAAGACTAGTAGGTCTTCTCATAAAAGACCAGTAAGTCTTCTAATAGAAGACCAGTATGTCTTCTCAAATAAGTCCAAGAGCTATTTTAATAGAAGAAGTAGAAGAGGCCTTTTCAATAGGTCTTCTCATATAAGACCAATAGGTCTTCTCTTGGAAAGCTAGTAGGTCTTCTCATAGAAGACTAGTGGATCTCGTCATATAAGTCCTCTAGGACCTCGCATAGAAGATCTCTCTCTTATAGAAGACCAGAAGTCTTCTCATGGAAAACCAGTAGGTCTTCTCTTAGAAAACAAAAAGGTCTTCTCGTAGAAGAACAGTAAATCTTCTCATAGAAGACTAAGAGGTCTTCTCATAGAAGACCAGAAGGTCTTCTCATAGCTGACCAGTAGGTCTTCTCATAGCTGACCAGTAGGTCGTCTCATAGAAGACCTCTAGGTCCATAGAAGGCAAAACGGTCTTCTTATAGAAGACCTGAAGGTCTTCTCATAGAAGACCAGGCCGGAAGGTCTTCTCACGGAAGACCAGACTGGAAGGTCTTCACATAGCAGACCAGTAGGCCTTCTCATAGAAGACCAGAAAGTCTTCTCAAAGAAGACCAGTAGGTCTTCTCATAAAAAAAGATCCACAGATCAAGACAATGGGTCTTTACGAAGAGGGGGAAATTACCATCTCATTGAAGAACCTGTAGGGCTTCTTGTGAAAGTTCAAGATCATTGAAGCCGAGTAGGTCTTGTCATAAAATAAAAATTGTACCTCTCATTGAATATCTTAGGAGGTACTTTCATATTGGAGACCAATGTGTTCTTGTCATAGGAGATCAATTAAAAGGTCTCCACCTTGAAAGCCTTTCTTCTGTTTTATTATTTTAGCATATTTTTATTTTTGCTGATATCAGCAGTACCAGTTGCCTTTTTGACGTCCAAACTTTAATGTAAAAAAAAAAAATAAAATAATATTAAATTTTGCGCAAAATGACAATGCATGTGAGAAATGCACATGGAAACTGCTACACCATCAGAAATCAGGCGTAGCAAATGAAAAGCAAAAAATCCCCCCCATTCAAGTGAACACATTATGACGCACCAGCGTCGCCTGTCACCAGTGAGACAACAGTGTTAGTGAACGTGGAAAAAAAGTTGAATTGAATCCGTTCAAAATGAATTAAATTTAAGTCCAAAAGAAAACCAAGAACTGCCTCAACGCTTTGCTTCACTGGTGACAGAGGAGGAGAATTGAAAGCCATCAGCAGTTTTAGTAGCGTTTTTTGTTTTGCAATTTGTTTTTCTCTTCGATTCTACAAATAGAGCAGTGAAAATAAAGAAAACACAACAATTGAGTGCAGTAGTCGGCCAGTGCAACAAAATAAATTAAATTAGTAAACAAATGTAGTGGAGAGACCGAGCCCCATCTATTCGATTAACAGCCAGCCAGCCAACCGACCAACCACTCATTCATCTCTCCAACTAACCAACCATCCATCAACTGACCGAAACGAAGCCATGAAAAAATCCATCACCGTCACTAATCATAACAGCCACCACCGCCATCGATAATGGATTGCTGGAATGCAGCGAAAAAACGACATAAACCATAGAAATACTTGGATTCAACGGCTGGCTGGCTAGCTGACTGGTCGTCCAGACAAAAAAAATGGAAAAGAGTTCTGAGATTGGTTGTCTGGTTGCTGCAGGGCCTGTTTGCAACAGGGATTTTTGCAATGGACATTTGGATATTTGTTTGAGGGCGGCGTGCAGGCGAGCATTTAATTTGGGAGGTGATGGGGAGGGGTGTTACGCTTTTGCAGAGATGTTCTTGCAATGAATCACCATCGCGATTTACACTTGAATTTGAATTCATATTTCTGGTGACATGTTCGAAATTGAATTTATTTTCATAAAATTTAAATTGAATGAAATTCAAATATTTTTTTTGCATTATGGAAAGTATGCCAAACTTTTTTTTATAGTCAAAATACTTTTGTTGCAATAAAATTGAGCTTTGTATGTATACGTTTGTGAGTTCTTTCAATCTTCCAGCTGAATTATTTTATAGACCATCTTCAAATCCTCTCATAGGTTATCCGTAAGTTTCCTCCTGAAACGTCAGCAAAATCCATTTATTTTCTTCTCAAAGGACATCTATAGTCCTTCTCAAAGAATATCTTTACATCTACTCGCAGTAGTGTTGTAAATTTCCTCCAAGCTATCTGGCTATTGGCCTTCCAACATAAGATCGACTGACCTTCTTATAATAGAAGATGTTCTAAAGAGAGATATGTTAATCTTCTGACGGAAGATATGTTTCTTATAGAAAATCTGTAGAACTTCTGCCAGAAAAACTACAGGAAAATTAAAAACAAATATATGGTTGAGGTATTCGAGGGCAAATAATTGACTCAAAAAAATTTTAGAAGAATTCTCAATATCGAGTTTTTGGAACTTCACGAAGCTTAGAAGTCCTTTGCAAAAATTCATATTTTCGAACACCCCAATACCTGACGAGTTCCAAAACATTATTTACATCTAATGTGTCTGGTTAGTCCCTAAAAAATATTTAAAAATCTGCTGTGCTTAAAAAGTACCCATATATTTTTTAAACTACTATACCTGGAAAACGCCCGCAAAGTTATTTTTAATACAAACACGACTGGGTTGTCCTTGAAAAAGTTATTTGAAAATCCACGATGAATGAAAGAATTTTATATAATTTCTTAAAAAAAAATCGGCGATGCTTGAAAGGGTCACTATTGCTGGATATGTATTTAACTAGGAAGGTCCTTAATTGATATTCTATTTTAAATATTTTATGATGCCTAAAAATTCCTCAAACCCCTTTTTATAAATTGTAATCCATTCAAAATACAGGTAGAGATAAAAAAACTGCAAAAAGGTCAAACGACATAATTTTTACATTTTTTATGAATGAAAGCAAAAAAATTCGGAAATAGCATCAAATTTTAGATTAAGTTGAGATTTGTTCGAATTGGTCACCTTTGGCACGAATTATGACCTTTGAACGGCCAATGAAACTGTCACACTTTGCCCGAATGTTGCTCTGCGGTATTTTGGCCCATTCCCGGCGAAGCGCTTGCTTAAGGTGATAGACACTTTGGAATTTTTTAGTGCTAACCTTGCTTCCTACCTACTCCAGACACAATAGTCCAACGAATTGGTATCGGGAAATTTTGGTGGTCATTGTACGCTGGAAATGAAGCGGGGAACCTCATTTTGTAACCATTCTTGAGTGGTGCGTGCTGAGAGCATTAGTGCTGAGTCCTGTAGGAATGTCCAAAGTCTCCGGCCAAAATGTTTGCGTGCGCAATGCTTGAATACACCCTCCAGAATATTTACGCGTTAATATTCGGCATTTATTCTGATACCACGGCCGATTAATACGACCGGAGAGAGACCATCGGCTATTATGGCGGCCCACACCATCACCATGGCCGGCTCTTGAGTTCTGGTGGCCAACCGAAAGTGCACATTTTCAGCTGACCTCTTTGGCAAGTAAACACGATCATTTTGTTTTTTTTTACAAACTGATGGGCAACGAAAGTTTTCTCATCGAAGAAACCCAAATTCGACAGTTCACCACTTTCGGCCAAGCGAAGCAACTCTTTAGCACTTTTGAGTCTATTTTCTTTCTGTTGCGGTGTAAGTTCTTGTATTTTTTTGAAATTCAATGGCTTTACTCCGAGCTCATTTTTCAATATTTGCCGAATGGAATATTGGGATATGTTCAGCTCACGACTCATTTTTCGGCCACTGCGACGCGGGTTTCGAACCAGTCACTTCTTCACTTTTCGAACCATTTCTGTTGATGTTGCTGTTTTCTTCCGTCCACTTTCTTGACGTCGGGCTACGCTACCAGTATCACGGTAACGAGCGATGGTACGAGGCACAAAAGATTTATTCACATTTAAATGATGTGCTCTAACGATAGCCACTTTTGGTTTTCCAGCTAAATATAAAGAAATCGCACTATCACACTTCAATTCACGAATAAATTTTTTTCTGGAAAATTCTCACCACTAAGCTTTTGTACGATTGTAAACAATATAATGAGCTGTCACTGGAATAATTTTAACAGCTGTCGGACGAGTGGCTTAGAAATTACAGCATTCTGAAGTTGGTTGTAGTTTTTTCATCTCATCCTGTATTTCCTTGTGGGGTCTAAAATGTATATTTCGAGGTTTTCCAAACGGAATGACAAACTTAATATACCCTCCATATTATGGTGGAGGGTAAAAACATATAAATCTAAAATGTGCCAGCCCACAAATTCCCAAACAATATCTCTCCTATAACATTTATTTTATTTAACGAAATTATCTTCAGCGCCATTTAACTCATCTAACCAATACTCGTATTGTTCAGTAAATACTTCTCACACTTATTTTTGTCCACAGGGAATACACTTGGTGTTGGTAATAGACTAAGATTTCCTTCAAATTTTAAAACATCCAATTGGAATAAGCCTTTTATTCCAAACAATACAATAATAAAACTAAGTGCCCCGCAGAACCACAAGAAACCCATTTTTATAATTTAACCAAACGAAACGACATGTGGCGCTGTCCAAACAACCATCCTAATTGTAATCAGAGTTCGGCGTAAGAGAGTGTGAAGTAATTTTTGATGTCGTGCTGTCATTGTAAATTCTCTCTGTATTTCTCTCTAATTTCCACTCATTTTGGATTGGTGTCGTTTTTTTTTTCTCGACAAAAGTAAATTGTCAACGATTAAGAACATTTTGACAGGGGCTCGCCCTGTTGTTGCTGTCTCAGTGGGAAGGGTAATAAACTACCCAGTAAGTGGCTAAATGACTGGCTGGCAGGCAGTCTGTCTAGCGTCTGGCGACTGGTTTCATGTGACACACATTGAACAACAAATGACACACAATGGGGCGAGAGAGCGGCATAGTTGACTTTGATTTTTTTTTTTTGTGCCATAAAAAAGGAAAACTCATTTTTTAAACATTTTTCTTTACAAATTTCATTTTTTTTTCGAACAGAAATGAAAGGTTAATGGGGGAACAACCTTCAAGGGGATTTGTTCGACCACCCAAATACCATTGTAGGCAATTGTATTTAGTTACCATGGCTATGATACCGGACACCAGAAAAATGTAATTATGTTTTGGAAACAAAATACCCTCCCCTCTTCTCTAGACAATGAAAATTTAAAATGCGATACGAGAGATTGGAATCTTATTTCGCTGTAACAAGATTCCGCCGCTCTGACCATTGGTTGGCTCTGAAACTTATAGGGTTTTTGAGTGATTGTCATCACTCGTCATGAAATTCGATATGAATTCTTTTTTTTCGTTTTTCTTTTTGGTTACCAAATAAAACAACAACAGGCTGTGGATGGGTTTTGAAAAATTTAAACTCCATTTAGGATCATAAGTCTTAATATACATTTATTAACTGCTTTGCAGGAGAAAAATTTTATATATTTCCAAAAAAAAAGTAGGTAAATTACCGTCTAATGGGGTCCTATAGTACTTACACTGCGCATGGAAGACCTTGAGTTCTTATGTTACCCATATCGGACTCTATCCTCTAATATACTTCATAAAACACCAAGAGTCTTCTTTGATCTATCGAAGAACTATAGAAGACCTGGAGGTCTTCTATGGTCTATAAAAGACCTGGAGGTCTTCTATGGCATATAGAAGACTTGGAGGTTTTCTATGGTCTATAGAAGACCTGGAGGTATTGTATGGTTTATAGAAGACCTGGAGGTCTTCTATGGTCTATAGAAGCGCTGGAGGTCTTCTATGGTCTATAGAAGAGCTGGAGGTCTTCTATGGTCTATAGAAGAGCTGGAGGTCTTCTATGGTCTATAGAAGAGCTGGAGGTCTTCTATAGTCTATAGAAGAGCTGGAGGTCTTCTATAGTCTATAGACGAGCTGGAGGTCTTCTATAGTCTATAGAAGAGCTGGAGGTCTTCTATGGTCTATAGAAGAGCTGGAGGTCTTCTATGGTCTATAGAAGACCTAAAGATCTTATATGGTCTATAGAAGACCTAAAGATCTTATATGGTCTATAGAAGACCTGGAGGTATTTTATTGTCTATAAAAGACCCGGAGGTCTTTTACGGTCAAGAGCTGGAGGTCTTCTATGGTCTATAGAAGAGCTGGAGGTCTTCTATGTTCTATAGAAGAGCTGGAGGTCTTCTATGGTCTATAGAAGAGCTGGATGGTCTTCTATGGTCCATAGAAGAGCTGGATGGTCTTCTTTGGTCTATAGAAGAGCTGGATGGTCTTCTATGGTCTATAGAAGAGCTGGATGGTCTTCTATGGTCTATAGACGAGCTGGAGGTCTTCTATGGTCTATAGACGAGCTGGAGGTCTTCTATGGTCTATAGACGAGCTGGAGGTCTTCTATGGTCTATAGACAAGCTGGAGGTCTTCTATGGTCTCTAGACGAGCTGGAGGTCTTCTATGGTCTCTAGACGAGCTGGAGGTCTTCTATGGTCTATAGACGAGCTGGAGGTCTTCTATGGTCTATAGAAGCGCTGGAGGTCTTCTATGGTCTATAGAAGCGCTGGAGGTCTTCTATGGTCTATAGAAGCGCTGGAGGTCTTCTATGGTCTATAGAAGAGCTGGAGGTCTTCTATGGTCTATAGAAGAGCTGGAGGTCTTCTATGGTCTATAGAAGAGCTAAAGGTCTTCTATGGTCCATAGAAGAGCTGGTGTTCTTCTATGGTCTATTGAAGATTCTGGAGGTCTTCTATGGTCTATAGAAGATTCTGGAGGTCTTCTATGGTCTATAGAAGATTCTGGAGGTCTTCTGTGGTATATAGAAGATTCTGGAGGTCTTCTATGGTCTACGATCTCTTAAAAACTGTGGTGTCTTCTATTTTCTCTTGAAGACCTTGATTTCTTCTTTGGTTTCTAGAAGTCGTTGAGATCTTCTATGGTCTATAGCAGACTTTTTAATCTTCTATGGCCTATAAAATACCAAAAAGTCTCCTTACTGGTCCTGTTGCTCTCTCGCCGATTCCTTATTGTTGATACTATTTGAAATTTAATCTTTATTTTATCTCAACACTTCATCTTTAAAATTGAATCCCATAGTACTTTCAAAAGACTACCTCCCTCATTGCTGATAAAAATTGCTAACATTATTATCCACCATCCATCAGCGTGTAATTAAAAAGCGATAAATGTTAAATAGAGGAGAACTCCCTTGTAGAACACCATAATACCAAAAATAAAATAACAACAAATAAAAATATTCCCACTGAGCCATAACATTTCATCTTCGCATGGCTTCTTAGCCGCCGAATGCTGCATGATGGGAGCATAAAAATGCATTACTGCGTTGGGAAAATAACAATTTTTTTATGATTATTACTTCAGAATTTATTAAATACGCATGTACCCTCGCACACATATACACAAAGGCACACTACCATGGGTGTCTTCTGGAGAAGCATCTGTTTAATATCGATTTATGAGTTTTCATTTCGATATTTATGAGATGATCAGATGAGAAGTATTTGAAGATTTGTTAAAGATAACCCATCCCGTCGAAGATGCTACGGAGGGAGAAGAAGTGATCAATTGTTCAGGGAGTTATTAGAAATATGCGGGCGATTTGTATCATCTCATTGTCGGCAACAACTGCAACAGCAACAATAATGCATCATACCACAACCAGTTGTTCGATGCTGCTGTTGTTGTTGCAACTCTTCATCATCCGCATTCATTAAGGATGGTCTCTAGTTGAAAAGTATATGCTGAGGCATAATTATTTATGGGCTCCTCCTCAGTTAAATGGGAATGCACACTTCGTCTTGATTATATTGAGATTTATTACGCCAAAGCCTTTACAATTTGGAGTTTGTATATCAACAAACAAACAAGCAAACAACGAGGGAAAACAGGAAAATAAATCAATTATCAATTTTGATGTTAAACTGGAATGCGTTGCAATGTGAATTTTCAGGAAAAATGTTCTCGAGAACAAAATTTTAAGGTCTTCTATTGGAATGAAAAGCCTCAATGGTCTTCGTTTAGTAAAAAAAAGACTTCAGTGGTTTTCTATAGAGACTGGAAAACCCCTAGGCCTTTAATATTCAAAAGAAGACTTTAAAGTCTTCTATAACTAAGAAACTCTCAAGATCCTTATATAGGGTATAAAATACTCCTAGGTCTGTTATTGTCAATAGAAGACGTAATGGTGTACCAGAGCGTATTCATAACATCCATCTCCTCTGAAACAATTAGAAAACCCTTAGGTATTCTATAATCAATTAAAGACCTCATGGTTTTCCTAAATGTTTTCTATAGCGATGAGAAGACCTCCAGATCTTCTATAGCGAATAGAATAGGATAACCTCAAGGTTTTCTGTGTTGAAGGAAAGTCTTCAAAGTTTTCTGTTGTGAATAGAAGACCACAAGCACATTCATAAGCAAAAGAATACTTAACGTTTCTTTATTGCGAATAGAAGACCCCCAGGGCTTCTATAACTCTTGGAAGACCTCCAGATCTTATGAAGCAATTAGAAGAAATCCGGGTCGTCCGTAGCGATTAGAAAGCGTTGAGGTTCTATGTGAACATTTGAAGACCCGACCCCGAAGTCTTCTACATAAGTTATTTTCGTCTATGGACGTTAAAAGTCCTTTGGGTCTTCTATGGAAGTCAGAATGCCTTCTGGTCTTCTGTGGAGGTCAGAAAACCTTCTTTTGTCAGCGTTAGACAGCCTTCAGGCTTTCTATGCACGTTAGAAAAATTTTAGATCTTCTATGGACGTAAGGAGACTTCAAGATTTTCTAGAGAGACGAGAAGATCTCAAGAACTTCTATGGACGTCACAGTACTTATTGGAAGACCTCCAGATGTTCTGAAGCGATAAGAAGACATCCGGGTCGTCTATAGCGATTAGAAAGCGTCGAGGTTCTATGTGAAAATTGGAAGACCACGAAGTCTTCTACAGAAGTTCAGATCGTTCATGCACGTTAAAACACCTTTAAGTTCTCTATGGAGTTTAGAAGGACTTCAATTCTTCTATGATTGTCAGAAGACATTCAGGTCTTCTATGGACGTCAGAAAACATTCTTTTATGCATGTTAAGTAGCCTTCTCGTTAAAAAAAAACTTTAGATCTTCTGTGGACTTATGCGACCTCAAGATATTCTAGAGCGAAGAGAAGATCTCAAGAACTTCTATAAACGATAGAATACCTTATTTTAAGGACTTTAAAAGTCCTTTAAGTCCACTATAGACTTTTAAAGACCTTCAAGTCATCTATGGATATTAGAAGCCTTTCAGGTCTTCTTTGGACGTTAGAACGCCTTCAGAAGTTCTACACACATTGGAAGACCATCAGATCTCCTGAGGACGTTAGAACACCTTAATGTCCGCTATGGACAATAGAACACCTTAATGTCATCTATGGACGTTAGAAGACCTTCAGGTCTTCTATGGACGTTAGAACACCTTCTGATTTTCTAGGCATATTAGATGACCATCAGGTCTCCTGTGGACGTTAGAACACTTCTATGGACGTTGGAACACCTTAATGTCCTCTATGGACGTTAGAAGGCCTTCAGGTCTTCTATAGACTTTAGAAGGTATTCAGGTCTTCTATAGACTTTAAAATCGCTTCAGATATTCTATGGACGTAAGAAGGCTTAGGTAAGCTTATGTGAGTGACGAAGATGGGCTATATCGGTCCACGATATCATAGCCCCATACAACGGTACCCTTTAGCTACATTTTTCAATGCAATCATCAGAAAATCCAAAAAAGAAATTATTTCAAAGTACTTTACCCCCTGAAAGAGAAATTGTCTATACAGGACCACGAACGGGGCACCATTGTATGGGGGCTATACGAATAGCCCTCATACAACGGTACCCCCCGATATTCGATATCTTGATGATTTTAGAGACACCGGAATTGTTTCAAATTTCATATTTGAAGTTCCTAATTGTTACTATAGCCTGTGCCAGAAAATTGTCTATGCAATACCTAACGGCACCTCCCTGAATTCGGAATTTTGATGATTTTAGCGACATTATTCACCGGAATTGTTTCAAATTTTATATTTGAAGTTCGTAATGGTTGCTATAGCCTGTGACAGAAAAGTGTCTATGCAGGTCCACGTCTTCGTATAGCCCCCATATAACGGTTCCTAACGATATTCTGTATTTTGAAGATTTTAGCGACATTATTCACAGGAATTGTTTCAAATTTCGTATTTGAAGTTCCAAATAGGTACCGCAGCCTGTGACAAAAAATTGTCTATGCAGATCCAGGTCTTCGTATAGCCCCCACATATCGCTATCTCCCTATTAAGTTCGGCCGGGCCGAACTTACTGCTTTTTTACTTGTTAGTAGGTTGTAAAAATTATTACAAGATATAACTTAAACGTTTTGTGACTCACATCAAAAAAGCACTTAAATGAAGTGGCAGCTAAAACAAACCCATCCGTTCCATTCACATTATATTATCATTTATACATCAATATGAACGCTTTATTATATTTTCCAATATTTTATTAAATTTAGTAGCTTTATATGAAAAATTGCTCTGGGTAAAGTGGCAGCTAAAGCAAATTGATTACCTCAAGGACTTTTATAGACAATAGAAGAGTTTGCGATACTCTTCAGATAATAGAAAATATTTAAGTAGTAAGACATTCTAGGGTGGAGGGATTTTTTCACATGTTCCATATGATGTATATTACATTCGCGCTTATACAAGTGGCTGTTAAACCAAATTTACGATTGTTTTCCCCAAATTCCCAATATTGTCAGGTAGTTTATAATAATTTTCAGTTTTGAAGAGAGTGCTTCATACAGTATTAAAATATATATATATATATGCCATACATTGCGACAGAAGCCGCAGTTAAAGAAGTGGCAGCTAGAATAAAAACTGCTATACCAATTTCATTAAGGCATAACCTAGAATCGGTCGATATTTAATATGCAATTTTTCTTTTCCTATTTCTAAGATTCCGTTGCTTTTAACAAAAAAAAATCTCACTAGTGGCAGCTAAACCCAAATTATTGTCCCAAGCTCTTCTGTAAATAATAGAATGTTTTACGTTTTTCTTTGGACAATAGAAGATCTCAACATTTTTATACCCTCCACCATAGTATAGAGGGTATATTAAGTTTGTCATTCCCCTTGTCCGTCTCCCCGTTTGTCCCCTCCCCGTTAGTCCGTCTGGGGAAATCAATCTAGCTTCCGAACGAATTGAAGTAGATTGATAAAACTTTGCTCTAATGTTTGTTATGTCTGCAGGACTTTTGGCATTGAAAATGGGCCATGTAGGTCCACGTTTTGGTATAGCCCCCATATAACGGTACCTCCCGATATTCGGTATTTTAATGATTTTAGCGAATTTGTTCACCAAAATTGTTTCAAATTTGATATTTGAAGTTCGTAATGGATACTACAGCCTATGACAGAAAATTGTCTGTGCAGTTCCATCTCTTCGTAAGGCCCCCATATAACGGTACCTCCCGATATTCGGTATTTTAATGATTTTATGGACATTTTTTCAACAAAATTGTTTCAAATTTGGTATTTGAAGTTTGTAATGGGTACTACAGCCTAAGACAGAAATTTGTCTGTGCAGATACACCTCTTCGTAAAGCCCCCATATAACGGTACCTCCCAATATTCGTTATTTTAATGATTTTAGGGACATTTTTCACCAGAATTATTTCAAATTTGTTATTTGAAGTTCGTAATGGATACTACAGCCTATGACAGAAAATTGTCTGTGCAGGTCCTCGTCTTCGTAGAGCCCCCATACCTCCCGATATTCGGTATTTCAATGATTTTATGGACATTTTTTCACCAAAATTGTTTCAAATTTGGTATTTGAAGTTCGTAATGGGTACTACAGCCTATGACAGAAAATTGTCTGTGTAGATCCACGTCTTCGTATAGACCCCATATAACGGTACCTCCCTATATTCGGTATTTTGATGATTTAAGCGGATTTATTCACCGGAATTGTTTCAAATTTGTTCCAAATAGTGGAGGGTATTCAAAGTTCGGCCCGGCCGGACTTACGGCTTTTTTACTTGTTAAAAAGTAAATTTTAAATGTTGGTTGGATTTTTTCAGGATTTTGCATATTTCGATTTTAAAGGTCGCTGATACGCCAGTTGCTGTTAAAAAAGAGCTATGAATTTGTTAACCCAATTTCCAATCTTGTCGGGTAATTGATAAAAATTTACAATTTGGATATTAGTATATTAACATATTTATCTGAATTATTTTGGCAAAAAATAAAAATGGCACTTAAAAATATGTCAGCTATATCAAACTCTAATAATTCGCATTATATCGTAAAAAAAGCTCCTCAAATCTATAATATTTTCAATATTTGTTTTCCTTCCTTTGCCAAAAGTCTCTTTTAACCCAGTGGCAGCTAAACCAAAAATACTGAACAATTTATAAAATTTGCATCTTATAAATGAAAATCGCACTTCATCGAGTGGCAGCTAGGCCAAAATCAAATATATCATTCCTATGATATCATTATTTTAAATATATTGGTTTAATTTACAATGCTTGATTTTAGTTTCCAATATTTTAATATATTTTGTGTCTTGTAAATAAGAGTCGCACTTATTCGAGTGGCAGCTTACGCAAAAATTATTGTACCATTCATATTATGTCATCGTTTCAAATAGGTCTACTTTTAGTGTGTAATGTTTGTTCCTATTTTTATTATTTCAATATTTGTCGATAAAAATTGCTCTTAATCGTGTGGCAGCTAAACCAAAAGCTGCTGTAGGGTAACTACAATGGCAGCCTATTAAATCTTTCGACGTTATATAAGCAGTAGTTTCTCAAATGTCCTATACTACAAAGCATTTCCATGCTTCCACTTAAAAATCACTCTCCAGCTTGTGGCAGCTAAAGCAATGTTATAATGTATTTTGTGTCTTGTAAATAAGAATCGCACTTATTCGTGTGGTAGCTAATGCAAAAATTATCGTAGTATTCGTATTATGTTATCGTTTTTTATAGGTCTACATTTAATTTATAACGTTTGGGTCTATTTTTAATCTATCACTAATTTTCGATAAAAATTTGTCCTTAATCGTGTGGCAGCTAAACCAAAACCTACTGTAGCATCCCTTCTATGGTGCCACTTTTAAATCATTTGACATTTAATGTGCAATGGTTTCTCAAATTTCATATACTGCAAAGAATTTCCTTGTTTGCACTTAAAAATCGCTCGGAGTGAGTGGCAGCTAAAGCAAAACTACTGTATGGCATAAACCCAACAATTTCTTTATTTTTTTAAGTTTCAATGAATTTGTTTGTCTTCCAGCCAAACCCTGCAGACTAGTGTTCGTTTCCACGAATTAGAGATAAGACAATTTAAATCAATACAAATAAAACCTCGAGTCATCAGACAATTGAGAAGACAACAAATTTAGATCAGTAGCCAAGACGTCACTATCACGAAAACATTGAACATCGGCAGAAAGAAAAAAAAAAGCGAAACGTTTGTGTCACACAATGAGCAAAATTGCCGGCCAAGGTCTTGTGGCCTTCGCATGGAGATTTCTCCTACTGTCTTCGATTTATGGGCCATTTTACACGGCAGCCCAGGGCGGAGGATCGTTTGATGAGCGACGTCTCCAGCAAATTTCTCAAAGTATGAATCCAAAACTGAAGATGTGCGACGATTTCTACAGCTATGCCTGTGAAAATTGGCAGGGTCCGGAATTAATTAAAATTTTGGAGGAGAAAATTCAGGGGGACACCTTGGAGATACTTGAGCAGTTGTATCGGGCAAGTGAACCGAAATTTTTACGGGAATTATATCAATACTATGAGGCCTATAAGGAGGTGGAAAATCCCCAACCATTGGAATATTTGAAATGGTTGAGGGTTTATGAAAACATGCAATGGTCTTTGGTGGAAAATAAAACCCTGAGCGGGGAGAAGCCATGGAAATGGAATGTGGATTGGTTGGAGTTGTTGGCAAAGTTACGGCAATTTGGTTTCAATGACCTATTCTTTCAAGAGGATGTTATTCAGAGTAAAGAGGATCCCTATAAAGGCGTGGTGGAGCTGAAGATCCCAGATTTGTCATATCTGTATGATTTTGAACAACAGGTTTACATTTTGGGGGATTTGATAGATGAAAGTCTGGTGGAGTCATTGGCTGAATTCCAGGCAGAGTTATCGAAAGTGACCCTGGAATTGGTACACTCGGAGGAGAGTGATGATTTTAATTATCGGTATTTGGATATGGCAAGCTCCAGTCGGGTTGAGGGCAAACTGGTGACTCTCAAAGATCTCTATATGCCCTGGCTGAATAAATATTTACAGCTGATTTTGCAACAAACCCCCCTAGATCCCAACATGCAAATTCAGGTGCAAAGTGTGAAATATTTAAAGAGAATCTACAGCTTCCTCAGCAAATATGACAATCAAATGCTTTGTGATTACATACAAATAAAGTTTCTCATATTTCTCATGAAGGATGATCGAATCCATTATAAAATGGATGCGGTGAATAATATTAGGAAAAATTTCCCCATGATTCTGCAATGGATTCATGGACGCATACACAAGGAGCTGCCAAGGGATGTGGGGGTCGTACAAAGACTTTTCAGCAATTTGAAGGAAAATTTCAAAAAGGTTCTCCAATCCAAGGCCTCCACTTTACCCAGCTCCCTTATGGAATACATGATGGCAAAATTGAATACCTTGGAGTTGGTGGTTCTCAATAAATCCTCCATGGAATTGGAATTCTATTATGGTTCATTATCGTTCCTCAGCACTGAGTAATATGGCAATCGCCTGCGTTTGAATCGTTTTAAATTTCAAAAACAACACTCGAAATTGCAAAAAGTTTATCCCAGGAATTCCTTGGAATATTTGGATATCCGACCAACTGGTAGCGATAAAAAGGATTACCCCTATCCATTGCCATTATTATATCCTCGTTTAAATATCATTTCCCTACCCCTAACCCTGCTGCAGGAACCATTCTATCAAACCAATATGGGAGAACTTTTCTCATATAGTTCGCTGGGATATTTGCTGGCCCATGAACTTACCAAAGCCTTTGATTCTCAGCATTTGAAAATTGATGCCCAAGGCATTGAACATACCGTCCTGCCTGGTCGTAAACCCAAATCCGTCGAAGATACAGAAGATGATGACGAAGATGATTTTTCCAAAGATCCTGTCATTGATGATTTGGCTGGTTTGAATCTTGCCTACACAACCTTCGCCCGAGATCATGCTGTGATCTTGCCTCAGGTTATCACATTGCCCAACAAAGTAGCCCTATCTATGGAAAAAGTGTTCTTCCTGAATTATGCCCAACTATTTTGCTCCTCTTTCTGTGGTTTCCATCCCATGGCCGATTTCCATAGCTATGATGCCTGTGCCCGAGTCAATACACCCGTGAGACATTCGGTGGTATTTCGACAGGCATTCAGTTGTGGTGCCTTGTCTGAGGAAGATGTAGCGGAGTTTGCCTTGTTGCCGAAACCTAAAGGGGATATGCGTTAGTATTAAATGGAATATTTCAATATTGTTCTGAAGTTAATTTGAATTAGAATAATAAAGATTTTCAATCAAAAACGTGGATTTTTTTACCCTCTTAATAATCTCCACCATTTGGAAGGAACTTGAAATTTTTCAAAAAAAAAACTTCCGGAAACTTAAATGCAAACTGTTATATGGAGACTATACGAAAACATGCCGAGTATTGGTAGGTACCGTCATATGGGGGCTATACGAAGGCGTGGACCTGCATACATAAATTTTTGTTATAGGCTGTAGCACCCATTACGAACTTCAAATACGAGATTTGAAATAATTCCGGTAAATAATGTCGCAAAATTCATGAAAATACCGAATATCGAGAGGTACCGTTATATAGGGGCTATACGAAGACATGGACCTGCTTACGAAATTTTTTGCCATAGGCTGTAGTACCCATTACGAACTTTAAGTACGAAATTTGTTACTATTCCAGTGAATAATGTCGCACAAATCATAAAAATGCCGAGTATTGGGAGGTACCGTCATATGGGGGCTATACGAAGACGTGGACCGGCATACATAAATTTTTGTCATAGGCGGTAGCACCTTTTACGAACTTCAAATACGAAATTTGAAACGATTCCGGTAAATAATGTTGGTGAAATCATCAAAATACCGAATATCGGGAGCTACCGTTATATGGGGGCTATACGAAGACGTGGACCGGCATACATAAATTTTTGTCATAGGCTGTAGTACCCATTAAGATCTTTGAATGCGAAATTTGAAATAATTCCGGTGAATAATGTTGCTGAAATCATGAAAATACCGAATATCGGGAGGTAGCGTTATATGGGGGTTACACGAAGACGTGGACCTGCATACAAAAATGTTTGTCATAGGCTGTAGTACCCATTACGAACTTTAAATATGAAGTGTGAAATAATTCCGGTAAATACTGTCGCTAAAAGCATGAAAATACCGAATATCGGAAGGTACCGTTTAATGGGGGCTATACGAAAACGTGGACCGACATGACTTATTTACGAACTTAACCTACCTACTGGTAAACTATGCATGTATGCAAAATTTTAGCCTTCTATCTCAATTCGTTCGAAAGATATCGTGATTACAACAGACAGACGGGCAGACAGACGGGCAGACAGACAGGCAGACAAGCGGACAGACAGACGGACATCGCTAGACCGTCTTAGAATTTTGATATCCAGAATGATGATCCAGAATATATATACTTTGTAGGGTCTATTATAAATATTTCGAGGAGTTACAAACGGAATGACAAAGTTAATATACCCTCCATAGAATGGTGGAGGGTATAAAAACACAAGAAACATGTATCGGCGTTTTGAGACTGGGAGGTAATCAAAATTGGGCGGGGAAGTCCTAAAGTCCCGGACCAGATTTGTAATTATTACATTTAAATAATTTTGTAAAACTTGATCTTAACAGAAAAATTCGTTGCTGGATATCTGGATGTCTTGCCATAGAAGAGCTGGGTGTCTTTCCGTAGAAGAGCTGGAGGTCTTTCGATACAAGAGCTGGAGGTGCAATGTCAAAGAAGAGCTTTGGTTAGGTTAGGTTAAAGGACGCGCAAGTACCATATGGCAACCGCTTCACGCGGAGACCTGTAGGTCCATTGTGTTCATCCTAGAAGAATAGTAAGAAAAAAGGAAGGAGTGGTTGATAGAAGGGAGTGAAGATAGGAGATAGAGTTATAGAGTGTGATCTACGGCTGAGGTATTTGCCGTATCGCCTTTAGCCACATGAATCTTCTGGCTAATTGAAGGATTACTATAGGGTCAGTGTTAGAAAAAGAAGACAGATCATGTGACACTAGTTCTCCCACCAGCCTGTGTCTCACATTAATGAGTGCTGGGCAGTGGCAGAGCAAGTGTTCGACTGTCTCGATTTCTTCTTTATCTTGACAGATCCTACAGTAGTCAATGTCATCGCTGTCCCATTTCAAGGTCATTGTCCTCACCTTACAGTGACCTGTGATGATACCCACCACAAGCTTTAGATCAGGTTTCGACAATAACTGTAGCGACTTTGTTCTCCTCTCTGAAAGGGTGGGTCAGATTCTTTTGGAGATGGTGCAATCCATTTCGTCTTCTTTCCAAGGAGAGCTGAATTTCTTCTCTCCAAGAACAGATACATTCTCCCCTACAATAGAGGAGTGTCTTATCGGAAGCAAAAGGTCCCCCTCGAAGAAGATATGAAGATCTTACCCTAGAAGAGCTGAGGAAATGAATGAATCTTCTCACAAAAGACCAATGGAAAACTTTATAGAATATCAGTTGGTCATCTCGAAAAGACTATAGGAGTCCTAAACAAAATCCCCTATATCCCTCGTACTTTAATATTCTAAATTTGTCAAAAATTGTTTTGTTGCTGGGTCTCTCCGCTCCTAGATATGTTATCTTCAATACAAAATGACTCTACAAGTCAAATATTTCGCCATAACTTTCATAGTCTCATCGGGAGGTAAGCAAAATTGGGCCGGGCTGTTCCAAAGACCAAGTCCAGATTTCTTATTTAACGTCTCAATCTTTCTATAAAACTTGATCTAAACCCAAAAATTTATTTCTTTCTTTTCAGGTAAGTGAATATTTTCATATAAACGATATTTATTAAAATATATATGGTAAGTCGAAAAGTATGTATCCATAAGATGTATCTGGTAGAAATTGAAGAGAATTTATTAAAAACTGTAATTTCGAAACTCTCATTCTTAAATATTTTGCTGTTTATAAAATAAAAATTTGCTTACATTTACGACAAATATATTTTACGAAAAAAGATTTCCATATTCACAAACGCATTTCTCAATGTCTTCTGTGTCTTGTCTTGGCGAACAGCAAAAAAATCTATTGCAAAAAATCTAAAATTGTACTGTTATGTCGTTGTTTGGTCTCAAGTGGCAAATAATATGACGCCACATAAAGAAATCCAATGGCAATAACGCAACACATTTGCACAAAAAAAGATAAAATCTCAACTAGCCATATTATGTCTTGCCATGGAAGGAGGTGGAGAAAGGCACTTGGTTGCGAGAGTGCTAACAAAATTTTTCATATTCGCTAAAGAAACCACACTTTCGACGAAATGAGCATCATTATTATTCCACTTTAAACTTTTGCTAACATCCTCGCCAACTCTTTCGAGCTTCTTTATCATTGCCAGTGATTCAACAGCAAACTAGCCATGCTCTGTCCAGAAAGAGCTATGTATCCACACGCAGCCAACCAATATGGTGTGAATTGCAACAGAACAACTGTCTATGATCTTGTTCCCTGAATTTTTCTTATTTCTTTTTCTTTTCGCATGGCTAAGGAGGAAAGACCGAAGACTTGGCCAAGAAATTCTGCCACTAAATACATATATTTTGGTTTAGAATATTTTGTTTGTGCCACAATTACAAATGGAGTGGTGGTATTATCATCGAGTCACACTCCCGAAGCTAGCTTCGTACATGACAGCAATATATGGATGCGGTTCTCTGAACATGTGGTATGACATGTGTGAACCACTCCATTACGTTATTGATCTTCAAAAATGGTCTAATGTTAAAGTTACGTTATTCTGGGTATCCATTACACATATTATCTAGACGTCATTTGTTGTTTACTCTATCTCTCCTCTACCAGGGACGTAGATATAAAAATAGTGGAAACGAAAGATACTTGTAGTCTTAAGGTCTTCTGTTGGCATTAGAAAGCAAAAGCCAGCCAGGGAATTCTAATTCTGAAAGTTTTTTTTGAACAGTAGAAACCTCAACATCTTCTGCAGACAGGGGAAAAAGTATATGTCTTCTATAAGCAATGAAATCTATGCGGAACTCAAGATCTTTTAAAACGTTGGGTCTTTTCATGGGACCTTAAAGCAGACCTTGAGGTTTTCTTAAAACAGACCTTGAGGTCTTCTGAAGGTTTTCTCCTAGAAAGCGGCATCCCTTCACCTAGAAGAGCTTTAGGTCTTCTCCGAGAAGAGCTGGAGATCTTCTCCGAGAAAAGCTGGAAGTCTTCTCCAAGAAGAGCTGGAGGTCTTCTCACAGAAGAGCTGGAGGTCTTCTCACAGAAGAGCTGTAGGTCTTCTCTCCAGGAAGAGCTGGAGGTCTTCTCTCCAGGAAGAGCTGGATGTCTTCTCTCCAGGAAGAGCTGGAGGTCTTCTCTCCAGGAAGAGCTGGAGGTATTCTCTCCAGGAAGAGCTGGAGGTCTTCTCTCCAGGAAGAGCTGGAGGTCTTCTCTCCAGGAAGAGCTGGAGGTCTTCTCTCCAGGAAGAGCTGGAGGTCCTCTCTCCAGGAAGAGCTGGAGGTCTTCTCTCCAGGAAGAGCTGGAGGTCTTCTCAGAGAAGAGCTGGAGATCTTCTCAGAGAAGAGCTGTAGGTCTTCTCAGAGAAGAGCTGAAGATCTTCTCAGAAGAGCTGAAGATCTTCTCAGAAGAGCTGAAGATCTTCTCAGAAAAGCTGAAGATCTTCTCAGAAGAGCTGAAGATTTTCTCAGAGAAGAGCTGGAGATTTTCTCAGGGAAGAGCTGGAGATCTTCTTAGAGCTGGAGATCTTCTTAGAGAAGAGCTGAAGATCTTCTCAGAGAAGAGCTTTAGGTATTCTCAGAAGAGCTGAAGGTCTTCTCATTGAAGAGCTGAAGGTCTTCTCATTGAAGAGCTGAAGGTCTTCTCATTGAAGAGCTGAAGGTCTTCTCATTGAAGAGCTGGAGGTCTTCTCATTGAAGAGCTAGAGGTCTTCTCATTGAAGAGCTGGAGGTCTTCTCATTGAAGAGCTGGAGGTCTTCTCATTGAAGATCAGGTGGTCTTCTCATAGAAGAGCTGGAGGTCTTCTCATATAAGATCTGGTGGTCTTCTCATAGAAGAGCTGGAGGTCTTCTCATATAAGATCTGGTGGTCTTCTCATAGAGGATCTGACCGTCTTCTCATAGAAGATCTTCCATGAAGCGGAAGGTCTTCTCTTCAAGAAGAGCTGTAAGTTTTCTCTCGAAGAAAATCTGAAGGTCTACTCTCCAAGAGGAGTCTCCTCTCTAAGAAGATGTAGAAGTCTTCTCTCTAAAAATACAGGAAGGTTTTCAGAAGCGAAAGGTCTTCCCTCGAACAAGATCTGGAGATTTTACCATAACATAGCTGGAAATCTTATCCTGGAAATAAATGGGTCTTTTCACAGAAACAGTTGAAAAATTCATAGAATATCAGTTTGTCATCTATCAAAAGATATACGAGCCCCGAACAAATTCTCCTAAATGTAGTTTTATCCAATTTTTCAATGTGTCCTTTTGTATTTCCCTCATCCTTGAATATTCAAAATTTGCAGAATATTTTCTCTTTCTAATAGCTCCTCCTTCCGCCTGTCTTTTTGTTATCTTCTCAATACAACATGACTTTATAAGTCAAACATTTCGCCGTATCTTTCATTTGTCTTCCCAGAATATATGTTGGCGGCACACAACACCAAAGGATACGAATTTGACGCCACCATTTGTTTAAAACCTATCAGCTCTTGGTGTTGTTCTTTTTTTTTGTGTGTGTGCATTAGTGGCAGTGGCAAAGGAACCGCTGCCGCTTTCGTAGCATTGGGTAATGTCAACACTCTTGAAATCTCAGTTGGGTTGTGTTGTTCTTGCAATGCTTCGTTCTTCCTTGTTTCGGCTGGGCATGATGGTGTTGGGGTAGCGGGGAATAACTTATGTTCGGTTATCAGGGAAATATTTGCTGGTAGTGCCTTCATATATGGCCGAACTCCCTATATGTGGATAAATGTTTTGAAATGTTGGTTGTTTGTTTATTTACATTATAGTTTTTTTTTTTCTTCTTCTTCCAAATGTCTTAACGCTTAGTCAGGGTGTGACATTTTTTGTTTGGCTGTCCTAAGAAAAACTTCTAATATAAGTTTTGTGACAAAAACTGTATTATCTAAACACGCCTACAAGCGCCTTAAAGTGGGGTATATTTGTTTGATACAACTAATGGAAGCCTAACACAAGTTTTCTGTTCCTTGGGGAGCTGTGTTCTGGCGCTGTGGTGTGCCGGGACAGCGTTAAAGTTAATATTTGAAAAGCAAGCGGCGACACACACATTAGCAAGGAAATGACAGACAGCAGCTACATTTTCCAAGGGATCCAATTTTCCTATCCAAACAATGGAAATCTCATTGAAATGATATATTTTTGTTTACATCACTTAAATTAAATGTTTAAATTCTCATAAGAGGAATAGTCTATGGGAGCAATGGACTGTGCGACATTTATGGATTTATTTTGGCGGCCTAAGGCATATGACTATTGAAGTGTGGAAAAAATGTTAATATAAGTTAAAGAATATTCTTTTTATAAATAAATACGATTTTTAAATAATTCATGGGATAGAAATCAGCCTAAAATTTTAGGGAACATGCAGTTGAAAGGGGGAATCGTAGGTACAATTGGCACTGAAAATAACCAAAAATTAATTACCCGACTATTAGAGTTCTTCCAATTCTTTTAAAGCCCTAATGCACTGTTTCTTAGCAAATGAGTGATTTTTTCTAGCCTTGAGGGTATAAGGGGCTATATTTAAATTCTATCCAATTAAGATCTTCATATAAAACAAGTTAAATAGTATCTGTCGGTTTTGCCGACAATTGTATACCCTAAGCCAATGTTCGGTCATTTAAATGTATTTTGACTTCTGTTATGATTATTAAAATTGGTAAATAGGTTCCGAAGGAATGGGCCAATATTATCCATTTCGTATCGGACCTAATTAAATATGACATAAATATTGCAACGTGCCAGGTTGGGACTATATCGACTATTATATGCCGTATGTGGTAATTTTTGGAAAATGTTAAAATGAGCGTGAGGTACCAGATATACAGGGCTGTCACTTGTGACTTACTCATAAAGCTGCTTTGCAGATTTATGGTTTATGGTCCTTTAAAAAATCCTTAAAAAATCCACGTTTATGGTCCTTTAAATAACCCTTAAAAAATTTTTAAAAATCCACGGTTATAGTCCTTTAAAAAATCTTTAAAAAATCCTTTAAAAAATCCACGGTTATAGTCCTTTAAAAAATCTTTAAAAAATTCTTTAAAAAATCCACGTTTATGGTCCTTTAAAAAATCTTTAAAAAATCCTTTAAAAAATTCCTTAAAAAATCCACGTTTATGGTCCTTTAAAAAATCTTTAAAAAATCTTTAAAAAATCCACGTTTATGGTCCTTTAAAAAATCTTTAAAAAATCCACGTTTATGGTCCTTTAAAAAATCTTTAAAAAATCCACGTTTATGGTCATTTAAAAAATCTTTAAAAAATCCTTTAAAAAATCCTTTAAAAAATCCTTTAAAAAATCCACGTTTATGGTCATTTAAAAAATCCTTTAAAAAATCCACGTTTATGGTCATTTAAAAAATCCTTTAAAAAATCCACGTTTATGGTCATTTAAAAAATCCTTTAAAAAATCCACGACTATGGTCCTTCAAATATTATTTAAAAAATCCACGTTTAAAGTTTTTTAAATATCCTTTAAAAATTCTTTAAAAAATCGTCGTTTAAAGTTTTTTAAATATCCTTTAAACATTCTTTAAAAAATCCACGTTTATAGTCCGTTAGATTAAAAATTGTTTAAAAAATCCACATTTTTAGTCTTTTGAAAATCCTTTAAAAATTGTTTAAAAATCCAAAGCAAATGAAAAGTGACAGCTCTAAGCAACTTGGTTTATTTCCAATAACAAAACCCATAACATTGGCTTCTATGACAACCAAAACCGGTAAAATTCTAATTCGAAAATAAAACCAATTACATTGATTTTCATGACACCAAAGCATTTTTTCTTGTCGTTTTTAAAACCAATAGTGACAAAATTGGTTTCTATGACAGCCCTGATAGTCGATCGAAGTATTCCATTTTCATACTTCATCTAAAACAGATAAAACTATTGTTATAACAAAATTACAAGCAAACCGAACTTTGATATATAATTTTATGCGAAATCATAAATTTCATATTCATCTAGAGCAAGTTGTAAAGAATCGCTGACTTGTTTCGCAAGTTATGACAGATAAAAGAATTGAAAATTGTGAGCCTTTGTGGCTGAGGTAGCAGATCTTGTGTTACCAAAAATATTTGTGTGCGTGTGTAAAATTGTAAAAGAGATATGGATGCTTATTTCGCTTCTTTTGAGCGTTTTGTTTTTAAAAAATTTGAACGCTCTGTGGGTGAGGAACCTGAAGAAATTGTCTGATCTCTACCATCTTTAAAACGGATGTTATTTTCACCTTTTACGAGCTTCATGGTATTCCAAATTTTGACTCTTTGGTGGGGAGGTACCAGAAGGAGTGGACCGATGTATCCCATCTTCACAGCAGATCATGTTGAAATTTGAAGAGAATCGTATGTTAACTTTGCGTTTTATTAGTTTCATGAATATTCAAAATTTTGACCCTTTGTTAGGGAGCTACCAGAAGGAATGGTCGGATCTCTACCATCTTTATAACAGATCTTGTGTTGATGGAAATACTGAGATGCGCCAAGTCTGCGTTTTATGAGGTTCATGGATTTTCAAAAATTTTGGGGATGTACCAAAAGGAGTGGACCAATACATCTTTACATCAGATCTATTGTTAGTAGAAATGATGCGATGTGTGAAGAGAACCGGATACATATTTCGGATTTTATGATAATTTTGGTTAATCAAAACTTTTCCCAACTTTATAGCAGATCTTGTGTTGATGGAAATATTGAGATATACCAAGTCTGAATGGAGTCGGATGTTAATTTCGCGTTTTATGAGCAACATGATATTCAAAATTTTGACCCTTTGGGGGAGATACCAGAAGGAGTGGTCCCATATATTCCATCTTCACAGCAGATCTTGTGTTAGTACAAATAATGGGATGTGTGAAATGTGAAGAGAACCGGATGCATATTTCGGATTTTGGTTATTCAAAACTCTGACCCTTTGTGTGAGAGGTACCAGAAGGAATGGCCCGATCTCTACCATCTTTATAACAGATCTTGTTTCCATACAAATATTGAGATGTGCCAAGTCTCAATGGAGTCGGATGTAAATTTCACGTTTCTAGACCTTCGTAGATTTTTAAAATTTTGACCCTTTCTGGAGGAGGTACCAAAAGGAGTGGACCGATATATTCCATCTTCACACCAGACCTTGGGTTAATCAAAATAATGTGACGTGTGTAATGTCAAATGTCAAAATGTTGACCCTTTGTGGGGAGGTACTGGGCCTATATTGTCCATTTTCTTACCTGACCTAGCACTGATGCAAATATAAGTTTTTGCAAAGTTTGGAGCAAAATCGGATCATCCTTTCTCTTTCTGTGCAGTAAAATATTTTCTTTGAAAATTTGGACCTTTTGTGAGGGAGATATCAGAAGGAGCGAGCCGATATTGACCGAACTCGATCTAAGTTTGATAATAATATTACGATGTATCAAGTTTGGACCAAACCGGATACTCCCTGCGAGAGTTATCTTGCGCACCAACCAGACATCGCTAGATCAACTGCAAATGTCCTGAAACGGATTTGGTCCAAGGAGAACAAGCTTCTAAAACCATTTTTTTTCGATGAGACACGTTTTGGCCGTATCAACTAATATATAGGTATGGCTGAGGGTATACAAATCCAAGATTTTAAACCTCCATAATTTTTTTTTTCTCTCAAAATAATCAATTACTGAAAAAAATGTATTTAAAAATTCCGGAATTATTACCACGATACCCTTGGAAAGATATCTTTAAATGATTTCCGATCAAAGCTTTCATCGTCCAAGGCCAATTTTTCACAAAATTATGGGTGTCTTAGAAAAAAAACTTTTATAATGGAGTTTTGCTTTTCTTACTGTCAAGTACTTGACCAGAATGTTTCAAAAGCTCAACTATTATAGCCGTGCTAGTTCTTACAAAAAAAAAATTCTTAAAAATTCTTAAAAATTCCACGAGTTTTTCTTTAAAGGTTCCACGAGTTTTTCTTTAAAGGATGTTACTTAAGCCCACGATTAGTGCTTTGATTGCTTGAAAAATCCTGTACAAAATTCCGTGATTATAACCATGACTGTCCTTTAAAAATAAATTCTTTAAACATAAATCTACGGTTTGTCATGACGGTTTAAATCATGGCGTTTGTCGAGTAAAGTCCCTCAAAAGCCTATTTAAATCTTCCACGATTAAAGCCTGGACGATCCCTGTAGGCATGTCTTAAACAACAATTGAAGAATTGTTGTTGTATTTGAAAAAAAAAAACTCCTATTAAGTCAGAACATATGCGAAAAAAAACCCTTAAATTATTAATTCTTAAAAAAAATCTTAAAAATTATCCACGACTATAGCCTTGATGGACCTCGAAAAATATATATTTCCGGATTTCCTTTTCCAACATCTTCGATTAAAAATGTTTACACAGTTCCTACAAATGTTGAGACCGCACGAACAGACTTTTACCTCGCATTTTGCAAAATCATGCCGATGGTGGCTCCCTATTATATTATTGCTCTGTTATATGACATATCAAATACTGATAATATGTCCAGGATATTGTATGAAAATTGCTCCGCCACCCTAAAACTAAGAAGTACAATTGATAATGGAAACATAATTTTCAGCCGATCTGGTTTTAGTTACAAATTTTTTATACCCTTAGCCATATGGCTACAGAGGGTATGTATCATTTGATACGGCCAAAACGTCCCTAGTCGAAATAACGGTTTAAGACCCTAGGTCTCTTTGGACCAAATCCGTTTCAGAACATTTGGAGTCGATCTAGCGATGTCCGTCCGTCCGTCTGTCTGTCTGGCTGGCTGGTGCGCACGATTAATCTCGAAGGGAGTATCCGATTTGGTCCAAATTGGCTACATCGTAATATTTTTGTCAAACTTAGATCGAGTTCGGAGATGGGCAATATCGGTCCACTCCTTCTGGTACCTCCCCCACAAAAGGTCGAAATTTTCAAAAAATATATTTTTTGCACAGAAAGAGAAAGAATAATCCGAATTTGCTCCAACTTTGCATATTCTAATATTTGCGTCAGTGCTAGGTCAGGTGTGAAAATGGACAATATCGGTCCACTCCATCAAGTACCTCCCCCACAAATGGTCAAAATTTTGAATAATTACAACTCTCATAAAATGTTATGTAAGAGTCCGATTGTCTTCAAATTTCACACATCCCAATATTTGTATTAACCCAAGGTCTGGTGTTAAGATGAACAATATCGGTCCACTCCTTCTGGTACCTCCCCCACAAAAGGTCGAAATGTTCAAAAAATATATTTTTTGCACAGAAAGAGAAAGGATAATCCGATTCTGATCCAACGTTGCATATCCTAAAATTTGCGTCAGTACTAGGTCAGGTGTGGAAATGGACAATATCGGTCCACTCCATCAAGTACCTCCCCCACAAATGGTCAAAATTTTGAATAATTACAACTCTCATAAAATGTGATGTAAGAGCCCGATTGTCTTCAAATTTCACACATCCCAATATTTATATTAACCCAAGGTCTGGTGTTAAGATGAACAATATCGGTCCACTCCTTCTGGTACCTCCCCCATAAAAGGTTGAAATTTTCCAAAAAAAAAAACATATTTTTTGCACAGAAAGAGAAAGGCTAATGAAGGGGAATACATCGGTCCACTCCTTCTGGTACCTCCCCCACAAAATATTGAAATTTTGAGTACCCATGAAGCTCATAAATCGCCAAATTAACATCCGATTCCATTTAGACTTGGCACATCTGTCGAAATATTTATATCATATTTTTGGGTCCGATAGGAAATGGGCAATATTGGCCAATTTTTAACTTGTTGTTAGAAGATTCTGGTTTCTGAGAGAATAATCACCTTCATTGCCAAAAAAAAACTTTGGGTTTCCCTCGGAACTCACTCACTTCCACTCATCTTGATGAGTGGTTTTAATTGGAGGTTTTCGGATTTGAGATACTGGGTTCTGGAGAATCCCTAT
This sequence comes from Musca domestica, assembly GCF_030504385.1. Classification (NCBI taxonomy): domain Eukaryota; kingdom Metazoa; phylum Arthropoda; class Insecta; order Diptera; family Muscidae; genus Musca; species Musca domestica. The sequence continues at coordinate 889,810 of NW_026712162.1, read as the reverse complement.
ACATAACTTATTACCTTTGATTTTTTTAATTACTGTCTAATAATTATTTGTTTGCTCTTTTTGCATCAATGATGTCAATATCAGCAATCAAAACCCCTAATGGCTCTTTCATTTTCCATGCCAACAGAATAATTATCTTTGGATTATTCTCGCCATAACATCAATCAACTGTCGTCATGCCATCCATCCATCCATTCAATACTCTACTCTAGATGCTGCTGATGATGATTGGCAGAAAATTACACAAAGTCAATAACTATTCTTTACTTTATTACTTCTTTTCTTTTGTCATTATTGTTCGCTTCTAATTTATCTGTGATTTTTTTTTCGATTTTTTTTTTTTCAATTTCAATGTACCAATGTCTGATTCAAATAATGTAGTCAGTCTCTGTAATGTTATGCACTTCAATAGCTTTTCCACTTCCTTTGATTTGCTTTTCTTCCATGGCACTCTTCTTCTTTACTTTTCTCTACTAAGACTTTGTTTATAGCAAACGCAAATAACTAGGGCTCACATGGCAATTTTGTTGTGTTGTTTTTTTTTTTTTTTTTGCTTGTCCAGACAATGAAAAAACATTACATCCCATTTTCCCCCCCTTGTCCTCTTCCACCCTTTCTGTGTGTGTGTGCCTGCCCTGCGAAGAAAACAGCAAAAGATATCCGTATCACCATGTAAAGTAATAATCATGAGAATTTCAGTTTTACACACTTTATCCATTTCCTGTAGATTATCCGTCGCAGTCGTCTTCATCATCATCACCAGCATCAGCATCAGCAGCAATGTCGTTCTTGTCTTCATTTGCTGTTTCGTCTTCCAAACATCTGGACAGAAACCCAAAAGAAAAAAACCAAACAAAACATCTTCTCACCCAGTCTGCTGCTGCTACTGCTGTCCAAGAGATATTCACATGGTTGGTGTTGCTGCTGCTGCTGCCGACCCAGAAGCACCAGCACTTATAGCTTTAACTCTTAAGCGAGTAATCAGTTAATAAGCTTATTATCTTATTCCAGTATTACATACACTGTATTTAATCGCACAGAATGGCCTCATTTCACTAAAGTTCTACAAATGACAGACACACTGAGTCTTTTGTGGAGCTCCAAGAGAAACAATATGGTGTCTGTATGTACTTTTTAAATTCAGTTTCTTCTTTGATGTTGTATTTGTAGTTTACAGTGGAATGGCAGAGATATTTTCCTTAAAATTTCACAAATAATTTACGTTGATGACATTGATCTTTTAAAAATCATCGATTATTTCCAAAAGTATAGCTTTGAAGATCCTTACAAAATTCTTTTAAAAAATCAAAATTACAAGTTTAATGGTCCCTAAAATGGTTTCTTTAAAATGTCCTATATATACAGGGTTGCCCATATTCGACGGACCCATCTGGCAACGTCATATCTTTTGACAGAGATGTCACATCGCTTAATGACATACCGCGTTTGAAGCGTCAGTCCAAGCAGATTTTTACCATGAACGTGCTTCTAAAACATTAAAAAATGTGAGAAGTGCGCCTTCTAAGAACACCATTAAGTGTTTATACGAAAAATTTTCGACTGGTAAGGCTCTTTCTAATCCGAAGAGGCCATATAAAAGTCGACCGTACGAGCAAGTGTTGAGAGGTCCCCAAGAACATCCCAAAAACGCCGTTCTCAGCAGTTGGGCATGGCTCGGTCCACTTTACAACGGATTATTCGCATTGATTTGCATTTGTTCCCGTACAAAATTAAATTGACGCAAAGAATGTTGCCTGCGGACAAGCCTCGTCGATTGGAATGGGCCCAAAGGTCCGTCGAATATGGGCAACCCTGTATATACTTTATTGTCCTTAATAAATGTGAAAAAAAAACAATTATTGTCTGTATGGTCCTTGGGAAAATTTCTTTAAAAATCCATGCATATAGCTTTTATTGTTTTCTTTAAAATTTCCACGAATTTAGAGTTGAATGTCCTTGAAAATTCTTCTTTAAAAATCCATAATTTTAGCCTTGATGTTACTGGACAAATTCTTTATGAAATTCACGATTATAGCGCTAAGGTCCTAAACAAATTTTAAAAAAATATCTACGATCATAGCATTGATGGTCCTTGAAAAAATTATTTTTGAAATTTAAAATCCACAACTATTGTCTTAAGTTTCTCTGGAAAAAATCCTTAAAAATATCCAAAATTATTGCCTGAATTGTGCTTGAAAGAATTCTTTAAAAATCTACAGTTATTTTCTTTAGTTTCTTTGGAAAACGTCTTAAAAAGTCCGCGATTATTGCCTGAATGATCCTTGAAAATTTCTTTAAAAAGTCCACGATTATTGCCTGAATGATCCTTGAAAATTTCTTTAAAAAGTCCACGATTATTCCCTCAATGATCCTAGAAAATTTCTTTAAAAAATCCACAAATATTGCCTGAATGATCCTTGAAATTTTCTTTAAAAAGTCCACGATTATTGCCTGAATGATCCTTGAAATTTTCTTTAAAAAATCCACGATTTTTGCATTGAGATCCTTGAAAATTATTCAAAAAATCCAAGATCATTGCCTGTATGACCTTGAAAATTTGTTTTGAAATATCCACGATTATTGCCTGAATGATGCTTGAAAATTTATTATAAGAATCCGCAAAGTTCATTGAAAGAAATTATAAAAAAAATCTTTAAAAATCCGCAAAGTTCCTCGAAAGAAATCATAAAAAAATCTTTGAGTATTGCCTAAATTGTCCTTGACAAAAATTCTTTAAAAAGTCCATGGCAGTTGCCTGGATTATCCTTAAAAAAATCTTTAAAATTCCACGATTATTGCTTTAAGGGACCTTAAAAATCTTTAAAACCCCACGATTATTGCCTTAAGGGACCTTAAGAAATCTTTAAAAACCCACATTTATTGTCTTGAGTTTTATTAAAGAACAAATCTTTAAAAAGTCCACGATTATTGCCTTTAGGGACTTTGAAAAAAATTCTTGAAAAATCCATGATTATTACCTGCATTGCCCTTAAAAACAATTCTTTAAAAAATCCGCAATTATTGCAATGATGGTCTTTGAAATATAAAAAGTCCACGATTATTACTTCGAGAGTCCTTCTTTAAATTATCCGCCATTATCCCTAGGATGGTTTTTAAATGAATTTTTAAAAATCCACGAGTATTGACGGGAATCGCAAAAAAAGTTGATGAATATTGCCTTGATGGTCCTTAACAAATTTTTTTTAAAAAAATCACACTCATTGTCTGGATTGTCCTTGAAGAAAATTCTTTAAAAAATCCGCTGTTATTGCCATGATGGTATTTGAAAAAAAAAAAATTAAAAAAAATCTACAATTGTCGTGGATTGTCCTTGAAAAAATATTTTTTTTAAAAAAAGTCCATGAATATTGCCTTGAACGTCCTTGACAAAAATTCTTTAAAAAATCCACCATCATATTCGGTATTGTCCTTGAAAAACTTCTTAAAAATTACACGATCATTGCCTTGAGGTCAAAATATTTAACAAATCCAAGGTTATTGTCTTGAGGGCCCTTAAAAATATTTAAAAATTCTACAATTATTGCCTTGGTCTTAATCCTTGGAATCAAAAAATCCTAGAATATTGAATTGATGGTTCTCAAAAAAAATCTTTAAAAATGTACGATTGTTGCATTCAAAAAAAATTAAAAAATATTTAAATAATCCAAGTTTGGTCCTAGAAAAAAGTTGTTTACAAAATTCACATTTCTGATGGTCCTTGGTAAAATATATTTTAAAACAATCAACGTTTGTGGCCCTGAAGATCTTTGAAAAAATCTTAAAATAGATTAACGTTTGTGGCTCTAAAGGTACTTGGAACAAATTTTTGAAAATATCAACGTTTGTGGATCTGATGGTAATTGGAAAAAAATTAAGACATCAACATTTGTTACTCTGGTGATACTTAAAATAATATTAAAACTCCCATGTTTGCCACACTGTTTGACCTTTGAAGAATTGTTTAAACAATTTTTTTAAACGTTTGCCGCACTGTTTGACCTTTGAAGAATTCTTTAAACAAATTTTTTAAACGTCTTTCCATTATACTCTCTGAAGAACTATTATTTTATTCTCAAAAACCACATTTCCCAACACTGTGCTGCTGATCATAAAGTATTCTCTGCCCTCTACAACTCTTAATGCAACACCATAATGCACCTGGAGGCAAGCAATGCTGCTTAATCAGCAACTTAAAACAGGAACCCAAAACCCAGCACCAAAATATTGCCGCCGATAACAACTGGCCAAGAGTAACAATTCGAACATCAGATCATAGCCAGCCCATAATACATATCAGATGACATGTCGTAATACTCTCCAAAATGAGTGAATTAAGTCCCATCTGTTTATGATGGTACCCACAATAAGAACAGCAACAACAATGCCAACAACTCCAACATCAGCAATGGGGAATGGATGACAGCTCACATGTATGCTATGTGTCCAAACATCACCATGGAAATTGAAGAATGGCTAATAAAATGTCTGTGTGACTTTGTTTCGAACAGAAGCTAGTGCAATTGTCTCCCACATAAGGGAGAGGGGTCGCAGGGGTTGTGTTTACTCATGGCAAATGCATTTTAGTTCACTGTGTCGAGTTTTCGAAAAATGTATTCCCTAAATTAAGAGTGACTAATACGTTTAGGTGGGGGAGAGGAGAAAATATTGGAAGCAAAGTCCATATTTGTGGAGTGACAAATTCAATGCAAGGAATTTTTGGGTGTAATAGGGTGTAATGTTTTTTTAATTGTTTAAGAATATTTTGTAAAGGATTTTCAGAGTTGTAAAAAAATATTCCAAAAAAAATATGTATTTAAGATCATCAGGAACATAAACGTGAATCGTTGGGAATATTTTTTCAAGAACTTGGTTTTTTTTTCCAAAATTTTGTTTAAGAGGCAACAAAGCAACAAAAATATATGTCCTTATGAACAAATACTTTTCAAACACTTTCAAAACGACAAATATGGATTTGTTTATATTTGTTCATTGACCTGTTTGTCAAAATTTTAGCAGTCATATGCCCCTACTTCTGAATTTTCAAACTATAATTTTCCAAGGACATACGCACGGATTAACAAAATACTTGAACCAAGGACCACTCTCAAATTATTTAATTATTAATTATTTATTTTTAAGGCCCTATTCTCATGCTCGTGATTTTTTTTTAAATATTTTTTCAAGGAAACCAGAGTAAATTTAATTTTTCAAGGATATCATTACGTGGGGTTTTCAAAAATATTTATTGCATGGACATTCTTTGACAGATAAGTTAATTTTTTCTAATATTTTTCAACTTATTTTTCTCGTGGATCATTATTTTTTTTTTTATTCCAAGGACCTTTATGGACGTGTTTATGTTTTTTAAACTCATTTTTACTCGAGGATTTTCAAAGATTATCTTTATCTAGAGACTTTCATGGTCAAACCCGTGGATTTAAAAAAAGTATATTTTTTTAGAGATTATATTTTCCCAAGAACATTTATACTCGAGATTTTTTAAAAATAATTTTAAGAATATTTTTTAAAGGTAACTTCAAGGCCATACTTAAGGTTTTTTATTGAATTTAAAGAATGTTTTTCCAAAATCTGGATTTGGATTGAATTATTTTAAGGAACCTCAAGTCCCCACTCATGAGTGCTTAAAGAGTATTTTTTCCAAGGACCTCATTGCGATTCTCGCGGATTTTTAATTATTATTTCATTGCGATTCCCATGAATTTTAAAATATTATTTTTTCCAAGGATTTTTGTAACTATTCTCATGGATTTTTAAAAACATTTTTTTCCAAGGGTCTTCATAACCTATTCTTTTTTTTTTGAAAAAATATTTTTTCCGGTGATCTTCATTGCCATTCTCGCTGTTTTTGTAAACACATATTTTCCAAGTACAGGGTGAGATAAAAAAAACTGCAACAAAGTCAAACGCCATAATCTTTTAATTTTTTTTTTTTTTTAATGTTATTGAATGAAAGCAAAAAATGTCGGAAGTAGCATCAAATTTTAGAATAAGTTTAGATTTGTTCGAATGGTCACCAATAAAACCATCACACGCTGGCCGAATATTGCTCTGCGGTATTTTGGACCATTCCCGGCGAAGTGCCTGCTTGAGGTGATTGACACTTTGGTATTTTTTAGTGCTAACCTTGCTTTCCAAAATACTCCAGACACAATAGTTCAACGGATTGGTATCCGAAGATTTGGGTGGCCATTGTGCACTGGAAATGGAGCGAGAAACCTCATTTTGTAACCATTCTTGGGTGGTGCGTGCTGAGTGCGATGGTGCTGAGTCCTGTTGGAAAGTCCAAGGTCTGCGGTCAAAATGTTTGTATGCCAAGGCTTTAAAAAACCCTCCAGAATATTTTGGCGATAATATTCGGCCGATTAATACGAGCGGAGAGCGACCATCGACTATTATGGCGACCCACACCATCACCATGGCTGGCGCTTGAGTTCTGGTGGCCAACCGAAGATGCACATTTTCAGCTGACCTCTTTAGCAAGTAAACACGATCATTTTGTTTGTTTGCAAACTGCTGGACATCGAATGTTTTCTCATCGGAGAGAACCAAATTCTGCCGTTCTCCACTTTCGGCCAAGCGAAGAAGCTCTTTTGAATCTATTTTCTTTCTGTTGCGGTGTAAGTATTTGCACTTTTTGGAATTTCAATAGCTTTACCCCTAGCTCATTTTTTTTCAATATTTGCCGAATGTAATAATGCAATATGCCACTGCGACACGGATTTCGATCAAGTCGCTTCTTTCGAACCATTACTGCTGATGTTGCTGTTTTCTTCCGTCCACTTTCTTGACGTCGGGCTACGCTACCAGTATCACGGTAACGAGCGAAGGTACGAGACACAAAAGATTTATTCACATTTAAATGCTGAAGTCCTCCAGTGATAGCCACTTGTGGTTTTCCAGTCAATTATAAAGAAATCACACTATCACGCTTGAATTCCATCACGAATAACTTTTTTTCTGGAAAATTCTCACCAAAGTGCTTTTGTACGCTTGTCACTGGAATTATTTTAACAGCTATCGGACGAATGGCTTAGAAATGACAGCAGTCTGAAGTTGGTTGCAGTTTTTTCATCTCACCCTGTATATTTTTCCAAGGATCTTCTTGTCTAGAATCGTATATTTTGAAACACTTTTTCCTAGGACCGGCGGCTTTTGGATTTTCTAAAAATATTTGACCAAGGTCCTGAATGACCATAATCCTGTATTTTTAAGAATATTTTTTTCAAGGATCTGAATGGCCATTCTCGTGGATTTTTAAAGAATATTTTTTCATACTGCGGTAGGGAATTTTTTAAAAAAATGTATATTTCCAAGGATCTTCTTTTCCAGAATGGTATATTTTTAAACAGTTTTTTTTCTAGAACCCTATTGACAAGAATCGTATATTTTTAAACAGTTTTTTCGAGAACGGGCGGCTTTTGGATTTTCAAAAAATATTTTTAACAATTAAAGACCCTAACGATTTTTGAAAAAAAAAATATTTTTCCAGGAATTTTCTACTCTAAAATCGTTAATTTTTAAACAGTTTTTTCTAGGACTTTCTTGTAATTAATCGCCTTCCTAACTTTCTTTAAGGACCTTCAAGTTCATAATCGTGGAGAATTTATTTTATTTTATGATTATTATTATTATTATTATTATTATTATTATTATTATTATTATTATTATTATTATTATTATTATTATTATTATTATTATTATTATTATTATTATTATTATTATTATTAGTATTATTATTATTTTTATTATTATTATTATTATTATTATTATTTTTATTATTATTATTATTATTATTATTATTATTATTATTATTATTATTATTATTATTATTATTATTATTATTATTATTATTATTATTATTATTATTATTATTATTATTATTATTATTATTATTATTATTATTATTATTATTATTATTATTATTATTATTATTATTATTATTATTATTATTATTATTATTATTATTATTATTATTATTATTATTATTATTATTATTATTATTATTATTATTATTATTATTATTATTATTATTATTATTATTATTATTATTATTATTATTATTATTATTTTTATTATTATTATTATTATATTGTTATTATTATTATTAATATTAATAATAATAATAATAATAATATTATTATTATTATTATTATTATTATTATTATTATTATTATTATTATTATTTCATTTATTTATTTATTTATTTATTTTTTTTTAAAGAATTTTGTGAAGGACCTTGCAGGCTTTTAGACATGAGTTAAAAAAAAAATTATCAGAGAAATTAAAATGTCTAAACCTGCATTTTTGAAATTTTTTTCAATTTCCTTCGTATCTACTACTGTTTTTTTTAACCTTGGGTTTTTTAAAGGGATTTTTAAAGACTTTCAATTTTTTTCAAAATCCATTAGTGCTATAATAGCAAACTTCTGGAAGAATTTTTTGAAGGACCTTCAAGGACCACAGTCCACCAAGGTTAAAAGAGTACATTTTTTAAACATTTCTTTGAAGAACTTTTTTTAAGCATTAACGGGGTCTTTGAAGAAAAAATTCTCAAGGATCATCAAGTCTATATTGGGCGATCCTCAGGGAGATTATTTTAGATTATTTAGGAGATTTACTTTCAAGTCAATAATTGTGATTTTTTCGAAGAGATTTTTCATGGTTCTTCCAGGCTGTAATTATGGATTTCTTCCAAATTTGTAATGTTCATGGGCCCATAATATTGAATTGTTAAAGACATGTTTCCAGGATCTGCATACTTTTAATGGAGAGTTTATAAAGAGATTTTTCAAAGATCTTCATGCCCTTAATGGTGGATTTTTTAAAGAGATGTTTCCAGGATATCCATGCCCTTAATGGTGGAGTTGTTAAGAAGAGTTGTCCAGAATCTTGATGCCCTTATTGGTGGGTTTTTAAGAGTTGTTTGCAGGGACCTTAAATCCTATAGCCGTGGCCTTTTTAATAATTTCTTTCAAGAACCTTCTAGTTTATAATCGTGAATCATTCAAACATATTTTTCAGGATTTTCATGTCCTTAAAGAAGGAGAGTTTTTTTTCAACTACTTTAATTCTATTATATTTCATGTTTTAATGATTTTGTTCAAAAATCGTCAAATTGATAATTTTGTACTTTTTACAAATTGTTTTTATAATCATCATGTTTAAGGTTTTTTGAGAATCTTTAGTTCCATGATTGTCAATGTTTTAAAAAGTTTTTATTTCAAGGACCTCCAAGTCTGCAATCATGGAATTTTTAACAACTTCCTACAAGGATGTTCATGTCTATAATCGTGCAAGGTCCCAGAAGGTATAATCGTATTGTTTTCCAAGGACCTCAACGTTTTCAACATTTCCTTAAAGGCTATTTTTATGTTGTTTTCCATGGACCTCAAAGAATGTAATAACATATTTTTTAAGCTGTTTTTGTCAATACCCTGCAAGTCTATCACGGAAGATTGTTAAGGAGATTTTTTCAAGGACTATCAATCTATAATCCCGAACTTGTATCCAATTTCTATAGTCGTTCATATTTTAAAGATATTTTTGAAGCTTTTTTTGGAGGATCTTATATATAACCATCCCAATCAATATTTTATCTTTCTCTCCCTCTTTTCATGTTGCTCATTGAGCATTTCAATGCAATTTTCATTTCCTAACACACTCCGTCCGCATCCCAAAGCATTGTGGTCCAAATCTAAATATGCCAAAGTGAAATGAAGAACACATCAAACGACTACAAATATGTCGGTGTGTGATGATGGTGAAGACATGACTGTACGCAGTCAGTGCAATTATGAAATTTCAATGTTCAATGGAAGAGGTGCTGCTGTTGTCAGTGCTGCTGGTGCATCCATCTACCCTCCTCGTGTCAGTCATATCGGACAATACTTTTCATGTTGTATTGTTGGTTTTATAACCGCCATTCCACAAACGAAAACATTTGCTATTCTATCGACCAACAGTTTCGTTCCTCTTCTTTGGTTCCTACGCCGGACTTTCATTTCCAAACAGCATCGACTGGTATCAGCATCAGTATTCAGAGTATCGAAATATATATTACTGGAGATGATTTCACATTAATGACTGGGAGGGGGAGGATGTATGTTGGTTGAGTGTGGTTGGTGATTTAGGGGGGAAATCCAACACACAGTAGCGATGGAGGACAAATGTGTAAAGCACATAACTAAAAGACCTCGTTGGTGGATTTTTTCCCAAGAGACCCCTCAAAGGTCTTCTAGAAGATTTGCAAAAGGGTTTTTTTTTTTAATTTTTATACCCTCCACCATAGTATGGAGGGTATATTAAGTTTGTCATTCCGAAATATAAATTTTAGACCCCATGCAGATGTGTGTTGGTTGAGTGTGGTTGGTGATTTAGGGGGGAAATCCAACACACAGTAGCGATGGAGGACAAATGTGTAAAGCACATAACTAAAAGACCTCGTTGGTGGATTCTTTCCCAAGAGACCCCTCAAAGGTCTTCTAGAAGATTTGCAAAAGGTTTTTTTTTTTCAATTTTTATACCCTCCACCATAGTATGGAGGGTATATTAAGTTTGTCATTCCGAAATATAAATTTTAGACCCCATACCCATGCATATATATATATATATATATATATATATATATATATATATATATATATATATATATATATATATATATATATATATATATATATATACATTTTGGTATAGCCCCCATAGAATGGTACCTCCCGATACTCCATATTTTGATGATTTTATCGACATTATATGCCGGAATTGTTTCAAATTTGACATTTGAAGTTCTTAAGGAATACTTCCACCTCCATATAATGGTACCTCCCTTTTTTCGGTATTTTGGTGATTAGGTATTTGAAGTTAATAATAAATACTACACCCTATGAAGGAAAATTGTCTGTGCAGGTCCACATCTTCATTTAACCCCCATATACTGGTACCTTCCTATATTCGGTATTTTGATGATTTTAGCGACATTATTCACCGGAAATGTTTCAAATTTGATATTTGAAGTTCGTAATGGATACTACAGCCAAAGACAGAAAATTGTCTGTGCAGGTCCACATCTTCATTTAACCCCCATATACTGGTACCTTCCGATATTCGGTATTTTGATGATTTTAGCTACATTATTCACCGGAAATGTTTCAAATTTGGTATTTGAAGTTCGTAATGGATACTACAGACTGTGACAGAAAATTGTCTTTGCAGGTCCAGGTCTTCGTATAGTCCCCATATATCGGTACCTTCCGATATTCGGTGTTTTGATGATTTTAGCTACATTATTCACCGGAAATGTTTCAAATTTGGTATTTGAATTTCGTAATGGATACTACAGCCAAAGACAGAAAATTGTCTGTGCAGGTCCACATCTTCATTTAACCCCCATATACTGGTACCTTCCGATATTCGGTGTTTTGATGATTTTAGCTACATTATTCACCGGAAATGTTTCAAATTTGGTATTTGAAGTTCGTAGCAGATACTGTGACGGAAAATTGTATGTTCAGGTCCAATTGTACCTTCCTATATTCGGTATTTCGATGATTTTAGCTACATTATTCACCGATTTTTTGTTTCAATATTCGCATTTGAATATTGTAATGGCTTATGACAAAAGTTGCCTATACCGTTCCACGTTGTCGTATAGACATAACGGCTGCATTCGGTATTTTTTAAGATTCTAACAGAATTTTTAACGGATTTCATTTTTATGAAAATTGCCAAATTAGTTCCAAATGTTGGAGGTTATTCAAAGTTCGGCCCGGCCGAACTTACAGCTTTTTTACTTGTTTTTAATGGTTATTAGACCTTATCAAGTTCTTCGATACCTAGAAGATCTATCCTCACAAAGGACCTTTGTCTATGCAACCCCTCTCAGAAGTTTTTCGTCCCAGGAAGACCTCGTACAGGTCTTTTATTTCTGAATTCATTCATCTGCATTTTTTTTTTTTTTGAATTATTTAAAATTAAATTTTGCACTTTTTACCTCCCTAATACCACAGTAACTTCTAATCTTATTTGCACTAGCTTGCTGGCTGGTATCTCTCGTGTGTGTGCTTCTCATTCTAAATGGCTTGAATAGAAATGACTTGTTGGCTTAATGCCTGAGCTTATTGGAGTTATGTACAAACCAACTTTCGTCGGTGGTACTACAAAACTCTGATGTGAATGCCACGGATTGATGGCAAAGTGATTTGAGAACTTATGCCAAAATGGATAGAAAAAAAAAACAAAACAAAAGAGAAAACTGAAAATGTTAAATTGAGATTTCGGGGTATTATTTTCGCAACACACACACATACTCAAAAACGTTACACAGAATATTTTATAAATCAAATCAAAAGCTAACAAGCCAAAACCATTACTGCAGTGGATAGGATATTCGGTACTGATCCAAATTTCAACTGCTAATGACTAGCAATAATATTGGCAGACAATATTCTCCTCTCCCCCTCTCTTTTTGTCTTGCTTCCACAGATAGTTGCCTTTTGTGTTGCCATCTGAAATAAAAACTCAAGCCTCAATTGAATTTAGAACAGAGTTAATTGGCCAGCACGATTAGGTGTATCGGCGCTGAAAGACATTAAAATAGAGGATAGATGATTGAATGGAAAAACAAAACAAAAAATCAATGTTTGAACAATTCACATATGAATGTGAATTTTTACGGCCATCAAACATGCAATGCAATGAAAATTTCTGCCTCAGCCAACCACCACCAACGGCATTGAAAACTGTTGTGGCATTTTTCAATTTTTTGTTTTACCAAAGCTTGCCATAGACGTGGTCAGCCAGAACATGGCATGTTCTTGAATTTATCTAGTTTATGAGAGCAAAATCAATTTAGTTTAGATGGTATTAAATTCTAGACTAAATTCGTAACAACGAGCAAAGAATATTAATTGGAGATTTAAATGCAAGTGAAAATATGCAAAAATTAATATAAATTTAGAGGCAATTCTTGCCATAAAATAGCTGTAAGATAGCTTATAGCTCCAGAAGAGACGTGACGGCACCAAAAATAAAAAATCTGTGTTAGTGCCTACCAATGTCCTTTAAAGAAGTTTTTTTTTAAATCTTCGATTATGGCACTGTCCTTGAAAAATATTTTTAAAACCAGTTCTTAAAAATCATTTTAAAAAATCTTCATCTGTTGCTCCAATGGTATTTAAAAAAAACACGTGTGGCGTCTCTCGAGGTCCTTGAAGAGAAATTCTTAGAAGTTCACGTTATCGTCCTTGCAAAATAATATTAAAAAATACAAGTTTGTGGCTCTAATCGTCCATGAAGAAATACTTAACAAAATCCGCCTTCTTGAAAAAATATTTTAAAAAATCCGTGCCCTTGAAAAAATATTTTAAAAAATCCGTGACCTTGAAAAAATATTTTAAAAAAATCCACGTTTGTGGCTTCAATCTTCCTTGAAGAAACATTTTAAAAAATCTGCATCCTTGAAAAAATATTTAAAAAATCCACGTACCCCTTGAAGAAAAATTCGTAAATACACCTGCGGATTAAATCTTCCTTCAAAAAATATTTTAAAAAGTCCCAGTCTTTTAAGAAAAATCCTTAAAAGAGCACGTTGAAGTTCCTTAAAAATAATATTTTTAAAAAAATTTCGTCAACGGAAAACTATTTTAAAAAAATCCAATCCAATCATCCTTAAAAAAATATTTTTAAAAATTCACGTTTAGTGGCTCTAACCATTCATTTTAAAAAAACACGTTTCATGGCCTTTAAAGAACTCCACAGCTCTATCGTCCTTGAAAAAATATTTTAAAAAATATACGTTTTGTGGCTCTAAAAGTTTTTAAACAATATTTTTTAATAAATCAACAACAGTACGTTAAGGGTTTTTTAAAATATTTTTAAAAAATCCACACCAGTACGTAAAGGGCCCTTCAAATATTTAAAAAAAAAATCCACGTTTAATGGCTCTTATGGTCTTTGAAAATTATTTTTTGCAATACTGCAAGTTTAATACCTTTGGAGATCCTGGAAAAAATATTTAAATAGAGATTTAAATAATACACATTTATAGCTCCAATGATCCTTGAAAATATTCTCAAAATATCTACGCTGTAGTCCCTAATGGCCAGAAACATCCTTGGAGAAAAAAAATTATTGAAAAGTCCATGAAATTTCATGGAAATAATATTCCCTAAATTTCCACAGGTATGGTCATGAAGGTCCTTCGAAAAAATCGTATTTAAAACTCACGAGCATGGCCCGAAGGTCCTTGAAAAAATATTGTTTAAAAACCCAAAAGAATTGAATTGGTCCTTGGAATTAGGATTCTTAATATTTCACAAGTGTGGCCCCGAAGGACCTTGGAAAAAAAATTCACGAGAATGACAATAAAGGTCCTTGAGAGCTGTAGTAGGTCTTCCGACCCCAGAAGAGCTAACATAGAAGAGTTGTAACAGGTTTTCTGGTCATTGAAGAACTGTAGCACGTCTTTAGCCTTAGAAGAGCTGTATCAAGTATTTTGGCCCTAGAAGATCTATAACAGGTCTTCTGTCCTTAGAAGAGCTGCATCGGGTCTTCTGTCCTTAGAAGAGCGGTATCGGGTCTCCTGGCCATAGAAGAGCTGTATCGGGTCTCCTGGCCATAGAAGAGCTGTAACAGGTTCTCTGGTCATAGAAGAGCTGTAACAAGTCCTTTGGCCCCCGAAGCGCTATAAGAGGTCTTTTGGTCCAATAAGGACGGCAACATGTCTTTTGGTCCCAGAAGATTGTCATTAGAAAAGCTGTATCGGATCTTTAGTCCTTACGAAAGCTGAATCGGGTCTTCTGTCCTTAGAAGAGCTGTAACAGATCCTCTGGTCAAAGAAGAGCTGTAACAAGTATTTTGGCCCCATAAGTGCTATAACAGGTCTTTTAGACCCAGAAGAGCTGTAACAGGGTTTCTGGCCCCAGACGATCCAAAGCAGGTCTTCTGGCCCTGGAATATCTGTGACAGGTCTTTTGGAGCCAGAAGTGTTGTATTGGGTCTCCTGGCCCAGAAGAGCTGTAACACGTCCACTGGTCATAGAAGACCTTTTGGCCCCAGAAAGTCTATAACAATCGTTTTTGCCCCAAGAAGAACTGTAACAGATGTTTGCTCCCAGAAGAGCTGTAAAAGGTATTTTGGCTGTAGCATGTCTTCTCGTCCTAGAAGTGCTGAAGCAGGTCGTCAACCCCTAAAAGTGCTGTAGCAGGTGTTCTGTCCCCAGAAATGCTGTAGCAGGACTTCTGGCCATAGAAGAGCTGAAGCGGATCTTCTGGCACTAGAAGAACACCGTTCTCTGGAACTAGAAGAGCTGTAATGCACCTTCTGGCACTAAGCTGTAACGGGTCCTTTGATCATAGAAACGCTGTAACAGTTACTCTGATTACAAAGCTATAACAGGTCGTCTGGCCTTAAAGGAAGATTATATGGCAATATAGTACCCATAGCTTTTAGGTCATAGGGGACCGGTAGGATGTCGTCTGATCGCAAAACACCAATTGGAGCTCACCTGAACAATAGACACATAATGAACTTTCAAAAGGTCTTCTGTCCATAGAAGACTTGAAAATGTTTTTGTGCCATAGAAGTCCTTTACAGGCCCTTAAGTAAAAGGGTCTACAAAATGTCATCCATGTTTACAGCATTGGTAGAATGCCAGATTTTTTTGGAATAATTTTTAAAGATACTTTTTTTTCTCCATTATTGTGCTAAGAAAACAATTTTTAAATTTACCCTTGAAACCTCGACCCTCCTCAACAGTTTCGATAAATATTTACCTTCATGAATTTGTCGCATTTAATGGATTAGAAGGGGGTTTTTCTTATTTACTATTGATTAGATATGCATTTAATCCTTTCTTTGCCCCTATCCCCTATTTACACCCTTAAAAACGCCCATTACTTTTAATGGACTCTTGTTTAAATTTGTAAGGATTTGGAAATCCATTTCATTTCGAAATTCTCCCCATTTGACAATGGAAGTACTTCAGACGTCTGCCAAACGGCCAAGAGCCACAAGAGGAGAGAGAACAAAAAATCATGGGAGAAAAAAATGTCTGCATAAAATTAATTTTCAACTCACTGCCAAAATTGGTTACCACCTCTTGTTTGACATGATGGCTGGCTGCCTGCCTGTTTTATAACCTCCACCATACTATGGAGGGTATATTAACTTTGTCATTCCGATTGTAACTCCTCGAAATACTCATGTCAGACCCAACAAAGTATATGTATTCTTGATCAGCGTAAAATTCTAAGTCGATTTAGCCATGTCCGTCTGTCTGTATGTCTGTTGTAATCACGCTATCTTTCGAACTAATTGAGATAGAAGGCTAAAATTTTGCACACCTGTTTATTTTTCCCGTAGGCAGGTTAAGATCGTAAATGGGCCATGTAGGTCCACGTTTTCATATAGCCCCCATATAACGGCATGTCCCGATATTCGGTATTTTGATGATTTTAGCGACATTATTCACAGGAATTGTTTCAACTTTGGTATTTCAAGTTTGAAATGGATACTACAGCCTATGACAGAAAATTATCTGGGCAGGTCTACGTCTTCTTATAGCCCTCATATAACGGTACCTCCCGATATTCGGTATTTTGATGATTTTAGCGACATTATTCACCGGAATTGTTTTAAATTTGGTATTTGAAGTTCGTAATGAATACTACAGCATAAGGCAGAAATTTGCCGGTGCAGGTCCAGGTCTTCGTATAGCGACCATATAATGGTACCTCCCTATATTCGGTATTTTGATGATTTTAGTGACATTATTCACCGGAATTGTTTCAAATTTGGTATTTGAGATTCGTAATGGGAAATACAGTCTGTGACAGAAAAATATCTATACAGGTCCAGGTCTTCGTATAGGCCCCATATAACAGTACCTCCCTATATTCGGTATTTTGACGAGTTTAGGTACAATACCCACCAAAATTGTTTGAGATATCGTAGTTGACGTTAGTAATGGATGCTACAGCCTGTGACAGAAAAGTGTCTATGCTGGTCCAGGTCTTCGCACAGCTCCGATATAACGGTACCTCCCTATATACGATATTTTGATGATTTTAGCTACATTATTCACCGTTTATTTCAAGTTTCGAATTTGAATATGGTAATGGCTTCTGACAAACAATGCCTATGTAGGTCCACGTCGTATAGACCCCACTTAAAAGGCTTTATTCGGTATTTTTAAAATTTTAACAGGATTTTTTAAGGATTTTATTTTTTAAAATTTCCAAATTCGTTCCAAATGGTGGAGGGTATTCAAAGTTCGGCCCGGCCGAACTTACTGCCTTTTAACTTGTTTCTTTTATATTGTTGGCGGCCAAAGTAAAGGATTGAAAGACGACTCCTTTATCCTTTGTGTGGTGGTTGCACCAAACAAAGTCACCGATTCGAAAAAAACCTCAAGATATTTAAACAAATTGCAAAGCAGCCAACCATCATATGAATGAATATCCATAACACTCAACAATGTTCTGAGTTTTTTTTTTTTTTTTTTTTTTTTTTGTCATTCAAAACCCCCTCGCACCACCACCAGAAAAAACAAACATAAAAACCATCAGTCAGTCAGTCATTGAAAAAAATTAAAACGAGAGAAAAAAAGACACAAATATGACAGAACACCAGCAAAACCAAAACCGTGCACCCAACCATTTCATAACTTTTTGGAAAAGAAAACAAAAAACGAGGAGCAACGAAAACACTAACCGAAAAAAAAATTGTTTGATATTCATTTTTCGGAGAGTGGCAGAGATTTGGAAACCAAACTCCTCAAAACCACAATGACAGTGTAAGACCACAGGTTTTTTTCGTTCGTACGTTTGTTTATTTTGTTTTTTTTTTTAATAAAGTTGAATAAATATTTTGGTGTTGCTCATTTTTTTTGGTTGTTGGCTAAAAATGATGATGTTTGGAATAAAGCCAACCGCAAAATTTAATTTAATTTTAAAATAACACAAAATATTTTTAAACATTTGCGTTTTTAAAATTTCGGAATGTCACAACGTTAAAATGTGGAAACTGGAACTTGGTAATGTTAGGTTAGGGTGAGTTTTAGTTTCGCATAAAAGAATAAATTATATATTTCTTATAATGGGCAGGGAATGGTCTAATTTTGCCGTTTTATGGGAACTAGATGCCGATGTACTGTAGGATCGTAGAGCTAAAAAGTCAAGAAATCTTTAAACCTCTTAAATTTTCTGCAACCATATAATCCCAAGCGCATCAGAGGGAACTAAAAATATTTCTTGGAAAAAACCCGGCCATGGCGAAAGTATTACAGTGTAGGGCATAAATAACGCAGTAACGCTGAGTCTTGGCACCTATAATCATGGGTAGTGTAACTGTCAATTACAGGGAGGAGCAGACTGTGTAGCTCAAGGAAGTTCAATCTTGCACAGTCTTTTGTGACCGGTACGTATAAAGATGAGGCAGCGGAACAAAACAAAATATCTTATCTTCAAAACAAGTCATTTGTTGTGAACTAATGGGAATTCTTCCACAAAGAGGAGACCTAAGGATATCACAAACCAATATTCAAGTGCTCGAGACTTTAGTGTGTGGAAGTCAATGTTCGAATCTCGACAAGCCCATCAACTGGGGGACTAATGATCCAAGACATCCAGATAAGCTTTCGCCGGTATGAGACGGCAACAGGACTTTTTATCGGTAATCCTAAATTTGCTTTTTCTATACCCTCCTCTATACTTAGTATGGAGGGTGTAACAAGTTTGTTCTCCTTATAACATTAGACCCAAAAAAGTATGCCGATAAAGCCATGTTCGTCCATCTGTTGTAATCAGTTTTGGTCAGAACTGTCTTTTATCTGCAGAAGATGGGGTATATCGGGTCACAATGTTGTAAAGACCGTGTAACGTACCCTTATATATCCGATATTTTGATGCTTTGAGACACAGATTTCAACGAAATTGTGTGAAACTCCGAATCCAAGACATCCAGATCGGCTTTCGTCGGTATGAGACGGCAACATCGGTAACCCAAAATTTCCTTTTTTATACTCTCCATTAAATTTAGTATGGAGGGTGTAACAAGTTTGTTCTCCTTATAACATTAGACCCAAAAAAGTATGCCGATAAAGCCATGTTCGTCCATCTGTTGTAATCAGTTTGGGTCAGAACTGTCTTTTATCTGCAGAAGATGGGGTATATCGGCTCACGATGTTGTAAAGACCGTGTAACGTACCCTTATATATCCGATATTTTGATGCTTTGAGACACAGATTTCAACGAAATTGTCTGAAATATCCGATTTTCAATTTCGTAATATGTACCAATGCCTCTGTACTTCGTAGTTGGTACTAATGCCTCTGACATTCACATATAGCCACCATATACAATTACCCCTATATTTGGCGTTCAAAGATTATACCCTCACCCATATGGCTACAGAGGGATTTGGAGTCGATCTTCGATAACCCTAGAAGGAAATATATATGTATCGTCCAAACTTGAAGCAGTGAAGAAGTCCGATCTCTACCATCTTTATAATACATAGTACGTTGATGGAATGAATGGAATCGGATCTTATTTTCGCGTTTTATGAGCTTCAAGGATATTCCAAATGTTTTCCCAAAAGGAGTAGACAATCTTCACAGTCGGATCTCTACCATCTTTAGAAAACATCTTGTGTTGATGGAAATATTAATGTGTACCAAGTCTGAATGGAATCGGATGTTAATTTCGCGTTTTATGAGCTTCTTGGGTATTCAAAATATTGACCCTTTGTGGGGGAGGTACCAGAAGGATTCAACCGATATATCCCATCTTAATAGAAGAGCTTGTGTCAGTAGAAATAATAGGATGTGTGAAATATGAAGAGAACCGGATGCTTATTTCGGATTTTCTATAATTTTGGTTATTTAAAACTTTGATCTGTTGTGGGGGTGGTACCAGAAGGAATGGTTTAATCTCTACCATCTTTATAACAGATCCTGTGCTGATAGAAATATTGTGATGTACCAAATCTGAATGAAATTCGATGGTTATTTCGCGTTCTATCAGCCTTATGTATTTTGAACATATTGACCCTTTTGTGGAGGAGGTACCAGAAATAGTGGATATATTACATCTTCAAACTAGACCTTGGGTTAATAAAAATATTGGGATCAGTGTGTAATTTGAAGACAATCGTACCCTTACATCACATTTTATAAGAGTTATAATTATTCAAAATGTTGCAAATATTAGGATTCGCAAAGTTGAAGCAAAATCAGATTATTCTTTCTCGTTCTGAGCAGCATTTTTTATACCCTCCACCGTTTGTAACATCCTTAAATATTCGTCTTAGACCCCATACAGTATATATATATATATATATATATATATATATATATATATATATATATATATATATATATATATATATATATATATATATATATATATATATATATATATATATATATATATATATATATATATATATATATATATATATATATATATATATATATATATATATATATATATATATATATATATATATATATATATATATATATATATATATATATATATATTAATAATCAGCATAAAATTCTAAGTCGATTTAACGATGTCCGTCTGTCTGTCTGTCCGTCTGTCTGTCCGTCCGTCTGTCTGTCTGTTGAACACACGATACAGCCAACATTACTGGACGTAGAGCGCCAAAATTTAGCAGAGCAATTTGCATTGTCTCGAGGATGGTTGGTATTGAAAATAAGATACATCGGTCCACGTTCTGGTATAGTCCCCATATAACGGTACCTCCCGATATTCGGTATTTTGATGATTTATGCCACATTTTTCACGAATTTGTCTGAAAATTGGTATTTGTAGGTCATAACGGGTCCCTGAGTGTGTGCCAAAACATTGCATGTATAGGTATAGCCCCCATATAAAGGTACCTCCCAATATTCGGTATTTTAGTTCTTTTGCCACATTTTTACACGGATTTGTCTGAAAATTGGTATTTGTTGGTCATAATGGGTTCCAGCTGCGGTGGCGAAACATTGCATATATGGGTCCATGATTTGGTATAGCCCCCATATAACGGTACCTCCCGATATTCGGTAATTTGATGGTTTTTGCCACATTTTTTTTCACTGAATTGTCCAAAAATTGGTATTTGTGGGTCATAATGGGTCCTATTTCGTGTGGCGAAACATTGTAATTATAGGTCCACGTTTCGGTGTAGCCCCCATATAACGGTACCTCCCGATTTTCGGCATTTTAATGGTTTTAGTCACATTTCTTCTAATGCTTCTTTTACCCTAAGGTGGAGGGTATTAAAAGTTTGGCCCGGCCGAACTTAATGTTTTTTTACTTGTTTTAACTTCGACTTTTTGTTGGTTGGTACCAGAAGGAGTGGACCGATATTGTCCATCTCCGAACTTTATCTAAGTTTAATAATAATATTCCTATGTACCAAGTTTTGACCGAATCGAATACTCCCGTCAATACTTATCTTGCGCAACAGCCAACCAGACGGACGGACATGGCTATATCAACTCCAAGTGTCCTGAAACGGATTTGGTCCAAGTAGACCTAGGATCTAAAACCGTTAGGTTTATGAGGCACGTTCTGGCCGTATAAAATGATATATACCCTTTGTATCCATATGGCTGAGGGTAAAAAATAAGTATCGAATTTTGTGGCACTTTGTGGGGGAGGTAGCAGAAGGGGTCGTTCGATATATATATATCTTTTCCCCACAAGATCTTGTGTTAATAAAAATATTGAGATGTATGCAATTTAAAGAGATTCGGATGGTCTTTTCAAAATTTTATAAGCGTTTGGTTACTCAAAATTTGTACCCCTTTGTGGCGGAGGTACCAGAAGGAGTGGCCGACATTGTACATTTTCTCACCAGACATAGCATTGACCCAAATTTCTGGGCATTTGCAAATTTTTCTCAAAATTAGATGGAAACGGAGAATCGAGGGTCTAAAACTGTTATTTCGATAGGGCAAGTTTTGGCCGTATTAAATTATATTCCCTCTGTAGCCATACGGCTGAGGGTATGAAAAACAAACAAAGGCATATGGTCGGCAAAGCCAACTGATACTTTTCACCTTGTTTCTTTTTTTTTTAAGAATATCCATTTGAGGATCATTAGTGGATTCTTCAAGACAATAGACTTTCCATTGGCCTTTTCACCTCAAACGTTAAATGTTTACCAAACGTAAAAATTCACATTTTCCCGCAGGTGGAAAATACAAATATCATTTATTGATATTTGTTTTAAATAGTTTTTTTCTTTTATTTACTTTGCTCTTCTCTTCATCTTGTTATTTGTTTATATATTTTTATATATATATTTTCGAAAGAAAAAAACCATCTTCGAAGATGTGCAGCAGCATGCACATGTTTAAATAATCCTTCTCCTGATGGCAAGGGTAACTCAAGTAGTTTCCCACAACTTCTTGTCTTAAATCCTTTTTTTTTTGGCAAATACCTGAGGCATTCAAATAGCTGGGAAAAAAATTCCCATCAAAAATTCAATCTTTGTGAAGTGAAATATGCTTGTCATTAGGACGGGGAAGCAGGCGAGCAGAACAAGAAGGGAAAATGAATCCAAAGGGAAATTGTCAATGGTCGTTTTGTTGAAAAATACAAATTTCACACATTTTTGAATCCTTGGCTAAATTGAGTTGTTTCCTCGCATCTCGGGCAGAGAATTCGCGCCCAGAGAAGAAAGAAAAAAAAACACATGTTCCAACGCCAGCCATCACCTGTATTTAAGCTATGCCTAGGCAAACAATTGAAATGCGGACGCTGCTGCTGTTCCTACAAATCCATCTCTCAAATTAACAAAACACAAGAGGTATCTGTGTGTGTGTGACAACTAATAGCTAGTCTTATACCTCCGCCCTGGGAGGTGATTATGTGCCGTACTCTACGCACAAAATGCCAAAGTAGGAATTGTTCCTTCGATTTTCATCTGTGGCAGACTGTTGTTGTTGGTGCATGGCATTTAGGTGAACGTGTTGTTTATGGCATTCCATGTTCTCTGGACAAAATATGGTCAACAACAATGTAGTTGGAAAACTTTATTCGGCAGCATGCCTTGCAAACGACCGAGGGAAGAAAGGAACCGCCTTGTGTAGCCTCGCTTGGGTGTGGACAACAGCAATTTTTAAATCTTGGGATTAAGCAATTTTAACCGCTCTATGTGGTTACAATTCTTACACCATTTTACTATTACTTCCAACTTCATCTTCCCACTGTCCTTCCTTCCGTCCTTCCTCTTGTCCTTCCTCTTTTTTTGCGGATTATACACAGAATTCGTTGATTGTTAAATATCATACATGTGTGCGCGCATGCATGCATGCTGGGAAAATTTATTGCAAAGCTGGACAACAAAACACATAACGACCTACAAAACGACGACAAAGAAGCAGAAGAAAAAGAAACTGGACATGATTTTAGTTGGTATTCGTCCTTCTAGATATTTTACCGCCAATCTAGGCAGGAGGCACGCATGTTTTCCATATTTTTTCATTGTCGTTGCGCGATCGGCATACATGCTGTATCCTCCTCAAGGATGACAGCCATTCCATGCTTGTTTTTTTTTATAACCTTGCAATAACTTAATTATGCCATAACGAGCGTGTTAATGTTACAACACAGTTTTGACAAATTAACAAACTAGGTGCGGGCATATTTTGAGCAGATGTGTTTGTTAAAGACCATCAAAAGGGGTTTAATGCGTTTTTATACCCTCCACCATAGTATGGAGGGTATATTAAATTTGTCATTACGTTTGTAAAACCTCGAAATATACATTTGAGACCCCAAAAAGTATATATATTCCTGATCAGCATAAAATACCATGGCGATTTATCGATGTCCGTCCGTCTATCCAAGTGTGGAAATCACTCTAGCTTCCGAACGAAATGAAGTAGGTTGATAAAGCTTTACTCAAATAGTTGTTATGTCTGCAGGACTTTTGGTATTGAAAATGGGCCACGTAGGTCCACGTTTTGGTATATCCTACATATCATGGTACCTCCGTATTTTCGGTATTTTGGTAATTTAAGCGACATTATTAACCAGAAATGTTTCAAATTTGGTATTTGAAGTTCGTAACGGATACTACAGCCTATGACAGAAAATTATCCGTGAAGGTCTACACTTCGTATAGCCCCCATTCAACAGCACCTCCCGATATTCTGTACTTTAATGATTTTAACGACATTATTCACCGGAATTGTTTCAAATTTGGTATTTGACAGAAAATTGTCTGTGCGGGTTCACGTCTTCATATAGCCCCTATCTAACAGTATCTCCCGATATTCGGTACTTTGATGATTTTAACGACATTATTCACCGAAATGGTTTCAAATTTAGTATTTGATATTCGTAATGGGTGCTACAGCCTATGACAGAAAATTATCCCTGAAGGTCTACACTTCGTATAGCCCCCATTCAACAGCACCTTCCGATATTCGGTATTTTGATGATTTTAGCAACTTTATTCGCCAGAAATGTTTCAAATCTGGTATTTGAAGTTCGTAATGGGTGCTACAGCCTATGACAGAAAAGTGTCTGTGCAGGTCCACGTCTTCGTATAACCCCCATATAACGGTACCTCCCGATATTCGTTATTTTGATGATTTTAACAACATTATTCGCCGGAACTGTTTCAAATTTGGCATTTGACGTTCGTAATGGGTACTACAGGCTATGACAGGATATTGTCTGTGCAGTTCCACGTCTTCGTATAACCCCCATATAACGGTACCTCCCGATATTCTGTATTCTGATGATTTTAACGACATTATTCCCAGATATATTAAATCGGTATTTTTAAGATTTAAAAAAAATTTAACGGATTTTATTCTTTTGAAAATTCCAAAATTCGTTCCAATTGGTGGAAGGTATTCAAAGTCCGTCCCGGCCGAAATTACAGCTTTTTTAATTTTTATTTTTATACCCTCAGCCATATGGCTACAGAGGGTATACAGAGTTGCCCATATTCGACGGACCCAACTGGCAACGCCATACCTTTTGACAGAGATGTCACATCGCTTAATGACATACCGCGTTTGAAGCGTCAGTCCAAGCAGATTTTTACCATGAACCAATACATGCCACGAGAGCGCTCTGAAATACTTGAAATTTACATTCAACAAAAGATGTCAATTGTGAAAAAAAATGTGAGAAGTGCGCCTTCTAAGAACACCATTAAGCGTTTATACGAAAAATTTTCGACTGGTAAGGCTCCTGCTAATCCGAAGAGGCCATATAAAAGTCGACCAAGGCGATCGGCCGAGAATATCGCTGCCGTACGAGCCAGTGTTGAGAGGTCACCAAGAACATCCCAAAAACGCCGTTCTCAGCAGTTGGGCATGGCTCGGTCCACTTTACAACGGATTATTCGCATTGATTTGCATTTGTTCCCGTACAAAATTCAATTGACGCAAAGAATGTTGCCTGCGGTCGATTGGGATGGGCCATGGGTCCGTCGAATATGGGCAACACTGCATATCATTTGATACGGTCAAAACGTGCCTAGTCGAAATAACGGTTTTAGACCATAGCTCTCTTTGGACCAAATCCGTTTCAGAACATTTGGAGTTGATCTGGTGAAGTCCGTCCGTCTTTCTGTCTGTCTGGGTGGTGCGCACGATAACTTTCGAAGGGAGTATCCGATTTGGTCCAAATATGGTACATCGTAATATTTTTCTCAAGCTTAGATCGAGTTCGGAGATGGGCAATCTCGGTCCACTCCTTCTGGTACCTCCCCCACAAAATGTCGAAATTTTCAAAAAATATATGTTTTGCACAGAAGGAGAAAGGTTAATCCAATTTTGCTCCAACTTTGCAAATCCTAATATTTGCGTCACTGCTAGGTCAGGTGTGACCATATCGCTCCACTCCTTCAGGTACCTACTCCCCCACAAAGGGTCAACATTTTGAATAATTACAAATCTTATAACATGTGATGTAAGAGTCCGATTGTCTTCAAATTTCACACGTCTTAATATTTATATTAACCCAAGGTTTGGTGTTACGATGGAATATATCGGTCCACTCCTTCTGGTTCCTCCCCCACAAAAGGTCAAACATTTTCAAAAATATAATCCTAATATTTGCGTCATTGCTAGGTCAGGTGTGAAAATGGACCATATCGCTCCACTCCTTCTGGTACCACCTCCCCCACAAAGGGTCAACATTTTGAATAATTACAACTCTTATAAAAAGTGAAGTAAGAGTCCGATCGTCTTTCACACATCCAAATATTTATATTAACCCAAGGTCTGGTGTTAAGATGGAATATATCGGTCCACTCCTTCTGGCACTTCCCCCACAAATGGTCGAAATTTTAAAAAAAATATATTTTTTTTCGGCACAGGAAAAGAAACAATAATCTGATTTTGCTCCAACTTTGCAAATCCTAATATTTGTGTCAGTGCTAGGTCTGGTGCGAAAAATGGACAATATCTATCCACTCCATTAAGTACCTCCCCCACAAAGGTTCACAAATTTGAATAATTACAAATCTTATAAAATGTGACGTAAGAGTTCGATTGTCTTCAAATTTCACACATGCCAATAATTTTATTAGCCCAAGCACTGGTGTTTTGATGGAGTATATCGCTGAGGGTATACATCCATCGGCAAAACCGACCGATATATTTTTACTTGTTTTAAATTGAAAATAATTTTCAAAAGATTTTCCATTGATACAGTTTTTCTGGAAAATGCCACAGCCAATAGAAGTTATTGGGGATATTTTTATTAGGATCATTAAACCCACAAATCACGATTAAAAACTTAAATTTAGGACAGCCAAAAATATTTCGAAGGACTTTTTTCCTTCAAGGATCATCAACGAAAATAATTGAACTTTTTTCCAGTACTCTTCAAAGGACTTTGGACACCCAAAAATATTTCGAATGACTTTTTTCTTCAAGGTTAATCAAAAAACAAGTTGATTTTTTTTAGAATATTTTTTGAAGAACCTTCAGAGCGACTTAGGTTATTACAAATGTTTTTCCTAGGATTATCAAACCCACAAATTATGACATATAAACAATATTTGTTAAGGACACCCAAAAATATTTTGAAGGAATTTTTGTTTTGAATACTCTTCAAGGATTATCAAAGAAACCAAAGTTGATTTTTTTTAGAATTTTCTTCGAATGATCTTCGGAGCCACTAAATTTTGACTTTTTAGGAATACAAAGTAACAAACATGGCGCTTAGCTTCATCAAACCCACACATCAGGATTTAAAACCAGTAAAGAAAGTCTTAAAGTCGGGCGGGGCCGAATTTATGATACCCTACACCACTTTGCTAATTTAGTAGAGTTCCACATAACAGTTAAAAGATTTTATGGGAGAATTCAATCATACACGTTATGATTATAATTATAATTTAAAGTTCAAAGGACTATATATTCCGAAGCATTTGTATCTTTTAAATTCGGACTTGTATTGCACATTTGTTGCAAAATTGATTTGAAATCAGGTAAAGATATATATGGGAGCTATATCCAAATCTGAACCGATCGCGATAAAATTTGGCAAAGATATTTCTGATAATATTTGATATATTTCCCTGAATATCGTTGTTACGGAGTACATATTACGGTTGTGGGTAACAATTATAACAAATAGGATGAACAATATATATGGAAGCTATAGTTATATCTGAACCGATCTTCACCAAATTTGACATAATAGCTTCTAGACTCAATTCGGTCGTAAGTGCCAAATTCCATCCCATTTAGACAAATATTAGACGTTTGGTGCAAAATAAAAGGCAAATCGAACGAAGTTATATATGGGAGCTATATCAAAATCTGAACCGATCTCGATAAAATTTAGCAAAGGTATTTCTGAGCTGTATTTGATATATTTCCCCAAATATTGTTGTTGCAGAGTGCATATTACGGCTGCGGAGGACAAAAATAACAAATCGTATGAACAATATATATGGGAGCTATAGCTATATCTGAACCGATTTCGATCAAATTTGGCATACTTAATTTCAGGCCTAATTTGGGGGTATATGCAAAATTCCATACCATTCGAGCTGATATTAAACGTTTGGTGCACAATAAAACGCAAATCGCATGAAGATATATATGGGAGCTATATCTAAATTTTGACCGATTATCTCCAATTTCAATAGGGTTCGTCCTTGGGCCAAACAAATGATTTGTGCAAAATTTCATCTGGATCGGGCAATAAATGCGACCTGTACTTTGTTTTAAAATACATGGACAGACGGACGGACAGACAGACGGAGGGACGGACGTGCATAAATCGACTCAGAATGTGATTCTATGCAGATTATCCAAAGGAACTATGGGTCTATCTCGTTTCCTTTTGCCTGTTACAAACAAATGCACAAAGACATAATACCCTGACCACCTTGTGGTATAGGGTATAAAAAAAAACTTTCCGAAACATATTCTGAAGGACTTTTTTGAATACTCTTCAAGGAAAAGCCAAAGAGAAGTTGGCTTTTTTTAGAATATTATTCGAAAGACCTTCGGAACCACTAAGTGTGGACTTTTTAGGAATATAAAGTCACAAACGTGGCTCTTTGAAAAATGACAGAGCCCAGAGAAGTCAAGTTGTTTAGGACACTTTGCCAGCTTCATCAAAACCACTAATCAGGGTTTAAAAAAAAAATAAGGACACCCAAAGATATTTTGAAGGACTTTTTTGAATGGTTTTCAAGGAAGAGTCAAAGAAAAAAATAAAGAACTTTTCACTCTCCAGGTTGATTTATTCATCGTTTTATAATTCTGAATAATTTCCATTCCCGAAATGTCGGTACAATCATTATCCCCCATCATTTTATAGCTTCTCTAGAATGCTTATCCTGGAATCTCTCATATCTTCATGCAACCGAGAATTAAACGTTCCGACATTATTACCCCTCGCTGGACAACCAATACAACAACAGCAACAACCTGCCAGATACAAGCTGCAACAACAACAAATGAATGCGCATCTTCTTTGGTATTCTTCTGGGGTGCCCCAAAAACAACATCAATTGCAAGTGTAACAAAGCCAGCCAGCCAGCCATGTATGGCCTTCTGCTGCAATGTTGCTGCTGTCTTTGGCATCTTCCTTGACTGTTGGTCAAAATGGAACGACAAAGTCATTGTCGTTTGATGATGGTAATTTTTTTTTGCAGCAGTGGCAGGAGTGAAACCTGTTTATTCAAGTCTTTAACTTTACAAGGACGACTGACGGCTATGGCGCGAGTTAATTCTTGTAGTAATCCGAGTATTAAAAAAAACACAAGTTTATTCGTTGGTTGCTCAAAAATTACTCTTCTTTATTGAAAACAATAATTAAAAATGAAAGTTACGATTATAAACTTATTTAAAGTGAAAATTGCAATAACTGCATTTTGACAATTTATAAAATTATTAGTAATTCTATAGCTGGTGGCCTGTTTACAATTCTTTGAAATTTAAATATATGCTTATTTAACAATTCTTTTATTGAACAATTCTTTATTTTACAGTTCTTTTTCGGTCTGTTGAACTATTTAAAATTCTTACTAATTTTATATGTAGCAATTCATACGGTTATTGACTTATTAGCAATTCTTAATAATTTTTATTATTTATTTGCTTGATTTAACCTTGGTGGCTTTGTAGGTGCTTGTGTTAATGTTGTTGTTGTTGATGTTGATGTTGTTTCTGTAACTCCTCCCCCCTTAGTATGGAGCGATGGCCAAAAGAATTGATGGTCAGAAGCGACAACAGTATTGGCGGGAAGTTCATTTACCACTAATTTTGTCTTCTGTTTCATTATATAGGTGAAAATTACAATTCCAATTATTAACATTAAAGTTCCATAATTTATGTGTCTGTGAAGTTCTGTATTGTTTGATAACTCTTCGATGGCTAACTTATTTTCTAGATGGTACTCTTTGAGTTTAGGTATATTTAAAGTTTCTATTGTAGACAAAGGTTTTATGTTTATTTCTGTGGGTAGTTTTACAATAAAATCGTCCCAATATATGTTTGGGTTATCTTCGTAGATAATTCCGTTAATAATAACATTACAGTTTTTAAAATTTATTAATAAGTTGCCTTCAATATTATGTTTTCCGGAGTTACATGATGTTTTCATTTCTGTGGTCGGTAAATTTTTTATTAACACAAGTCCTTGTTCAGGTTGTGATATTTCTGTAATTTGGCCTATATTATTGAGATTACAATTAGCTTCTAAATTACTTATGATTTTTCCAAAGCATGAAGAATTTTCCATAGTTTCTTGTAGTGAACTTTCTTTACAATAATATATGTTTTCGATTTTCTTACATAAATTTTCGAAATATTGAATTTTATTATTATTATAAATTGTGTAAGGTTTTATAACTATTTCTTTTGTTTTATTAATTGGTATAGGAATTGTATGGGAAATTGTGTAATTGGTTAATGGGATGTGGGGAATTTGAATGTTAAAAACGATATTGGTATCATTGTAAAATGCCTGTAATTGTAAGAGTTCATATAAATGTTCTGTTGTATCAATTTTAATTGACTGATTCTCTAAATTGTTCCCTATTTCTTCTAACTCTTGCGTATTTAATATCATCTTGGGTATAATTCCGAGGCTAGACAATGTCATCGCTTCAGAAACATCTTTAATATGATTTGTCAGTAAATCAATGTGGAAATTAATCTGATTTAAATACTGCATATCATTTATAAGTCTTGAGTTGGAGTTTATGCTATTTTGAGAATTCTTTATTGACTCTACTATTATATCTTGTTCTTTATTTATGTGGTCTGTGATATTTTCTATTCTTTCAATGATTCTAGTACTAAGTATATTCTGTTTACTAGTTTCAGTTTGTAATTTATTTGTTAGATTAAATATAGCCTGGTTAATACGGAGAGCATCATTATCGTCCATATTACCTGTGATAAATTTAACTGCTGAACCTATACCATTAAATAATCCTCTTTTCCTGCGGTATTTAGGAGTTATTGAATTCAATTTATCCTTAAGGTCTTTAAGTTTAAATTTTGTTACCTTTAAGGAATCTCTGTTGTAATATGTGGGAGTAAATTGTTTGACAGATTCCTCAATTTTCATGACATTATCACTATATGAATCTAATTTTATTATATGTATAAGGTTGATATAGTCAATTATTGTTTTAGCAGTTCCCAGTTTTATTTGTAATAATCCCTGGGTGTCTTTTAAATTGTGTATCTCCAGTGTTTGTGTGTGTATCATGGGTATTAATCTGAAATAAAAGATTATGAAAATTGTTTTTTTCTTATTTTTGATTTGTGAAGTTTCGTGTTTTTTGTAGTAAGTAATGTTGCTTTGTTGTTTTGTTTCACTTTGTGCCTAGAAAATCTCGGTGTTAGTTTGTTTCTCCTACATTCCTTCCTGTATATATAGTTATCTACATCATAATCTAGTGGATCTTGTCTGTCTGCATTAAGTTTTTCTATGCGTTTGTCCGTGTCGGTTTCCAATTTTTCCTTAATAGATTCGTAGAGTTGTGTTCGAAATTGATTAATTTTAGAAAGATATTCGTGTTCATTGTTAAATGTAATTTGACGGTTAATTTTATAGGTTCTTCCATAGAAAAGTTCGAAAGGTGTAATTTTAGTAGAAGAATGTATTGCGTTATTATAGGTTATAAGAACTTCTGTTAGGATGTCGTCATGATCCATTTCTAACTTTTTTTCTTTAATTTTCTCGACTATTAATCTGTAAGTTTCAGTTAATGTTGAATGGAGTCTTTCTACGGGGGAATTGCTAGAAGATTGTTGAAAAGATGTAAAGTGTAGGTCAATTTGGTATTGCTGACAAAAGTCTTTAAATATGTTTGATGTGAATTCGGTTCCTTGGTCACAAACTATTTTGTTAGGTATGCCATGCAGGCTAAGAAAATGTTTTAAAGATTTAATAACGCAAAGGCTGTTTCTCGCTGTTAGAGTATATGCTGCGGCGAATTTGGAAAATTTGTCTATAATGGTTAAAATATTTTTGCTGTTAATCGTGTAAATGTCTATATGTATTATATCTAATGGTTTTACAGGTGTGGGAGGTTTTTCAAACTTATTCTTCGGAGGATGTCTATCATATTTTAGTCTTTGGCATGAGGTACAATTACTTATTGTTTGAGCTATCTTTGATTTCATGTATGGAAAGTAATATTCGCGTTTTAGGTGGTCATAGGTTTCTTGTATGCCTCTGTGATTATTGTTTTCGTGATAGTCTTGAATGATTTTATCCTGATTATCGTTTTCTTTTATGTCCTTTACTATTTCAGTACACCTAACTAAACGAAAAATTTTGCTTTGTGCAAAATGTTTGGAATATACATTTTGAATAATGCGAAAAGTTTCATTATCTGTAAAAATTGCCGTGGTTTTATTGGGCGCTAGATGATTTTTAAAAATTTGTGTTATAATTTCCTCTGTATAATTGGGGTATGTAAATGTTTTTCTATATTTGTTTTTAAAAACTACTTCTTGTTTTATGTGAGAATTAGAGTTTCCTGTCTTAAATAATGTTTGTAAATTAAAATCATTTATTGGTTTTTCCGAAATCGGAATACCATCATCGCAGTTTTCCTCTGCAGAGTGAATAGTACTACCAGAAGTGGCTTGATTTGACGTTGTATCAAATGCATTTATGTTTAGATTGACTGATGTGTCAGTCTTTATGCGACTAAGGGCATCGGCGTTTGTGTTTAGTTTGCCTTTTTTGTATATAATTTCATAATCGAATTCTTCTAGTCTCAATCGCCATCTTATTAATTTAGAGTTTGGCTCTTTCAGGCTCATAATCCATGTGAGTGGTTTATGATCTGTTATGATTCTGAACTGGTGACCAAATAGGTATGGTCGAAAATATTTTGTAGCCCAAACAATGGCTAAGAGCTCTTTTTCTATTGTTGAGTAATTGATTTCCGATGTCGTGAGTGTGCGACTTGCGTAACAAATCGGTTTGTCGTTCCCTATAGGTCCTTGCGAAAGAATGGCTCCTAGCGCAAAATTACTTGCGTCTGTCGTAAGATTGAAAGGCTTAGAAAAATCTGGATATTGTAAGATAGGGTCATTTACCAAGAGTTGTTTACAAATTTCAAACGTTTTTTTATAGTTATCGTCGACTATAACAGTTTTATTTTTCTTCAGACAAGCTGTAAATGGCTTTGTTATTTTGGCAAAGTCTTTAATAAATTTACGGTAATAACCTAGTAGACCTAAAAACGATTTTATTTCTTTTTGATTTGTGGGTATAGGAAAGTTTTGGATCGCCTTTATTTTGTCAGGATTTGGTTTTACTCCTTCTGTGGTCACTAAATGGCCCAAAAATGCGCATTCCTTATGTAAGAATTCAGACTTATCTAATTGAATCTTAAGATTAGCTTCTCTAAGGGCTTCAAAAACTTTTCTTAAATTTTCCGAATGTTCTTGGAGTGAGGTTGAATAGACAATGATGTCGTCTAAATAGACAAGACACACTGTTCCTATCAAATCTTTAAGAACGCAATCCATCACCCGTTGAAATGTTGATGGTGCATTTTTTAAGCCGAAGGGCATTCTCACAAATTCGTAGTGCCCATTTTCTACTGTAAATGCTGTCTTGGGAATATCTTTTGGATTCATTTCTATTTGATGGAATCCGCTAGCCAAGTCCAATGTGGTAAAATACATGCACTTGCCAAGTTTGTCCAGTATTTCATTTATGTTTGGTATTGGGTATCTATCTGATATTGTTTTATCGTTTAGTTTCCTGTAATCAATAACTAAACGCCACTTTTTTTTCCCACTAGCATCTGCTTTTTTTGGGACTATCCAAACAGGTGCACTCCATGGTGAGTAGCTTTCCCGTATGATACCCTGATTTAACATGTCTGAAATTTGTTTTTTTACTTCTTCTTTGTGGATATGGGGGTATCTATATGATTTTGTGTAAATAGGAATGTCGTCTCTTGTGACAATGTTGTGTTTGATTTTATTGGTGAAGGTAAGGGACTGATTATCTTGAAGAAAAATATCTTCAAATTCTTTACATAGTTTTGTGATAACCTTTTGTTCTTCCATATTCA
This sequence comes from Musca domestica, assembly GCF_030504385.1. Taxonomy (NCBI): domain Eukaryota; kingdom Metazoa; phylum Arthropoda; class Insecta; order Diptera; family Muscidae; genus Musca; species Musca domestica. The sequence goes on along the minus strand of NW_026712162.1, from coordinate 855,727 downwards.
AATGATCAATTCTAAGATTGTCCAGTAACTGAGGGCTTTGAAATTCAGGAATATGTTCGAAGCTTATATTATTAATTTCCCTATAATATGAATTTTTTATTGGATCTACTTTAATTGGGTTTTCGATTAAAATTATTTTGTCCGAGTTTGACTTATTATTTATTTCAACGAAGCTGTACCAGTTTTCAGCCTTGTACATACCAGGTGAAATGGTTACTTCTGGGTTAATTGATATTGCGGGGATTAGGAAATCGCCACTTTCTAAATCTACAGGAATTTTCATAATTGCTTTAGTTTTTGGTGATATAAGAAATTTACCGGAAGTTAAGTTTGGTTTAAAAGACAAAGGGATGCAGCAATTGTTTGTAATTAATTGCTTTTTCTCGAGGTCTATTTTTGCACCTAAATTAGTAAGTATATCGAGTCCAATGAGACCATCGAAATAGTTATGAAATTTAAAGACAAAGAATTCCAGGATTCCACATTCTCGGAATTCTATGAACATAGGGATGTTAACTTTTGTATTCAATTGGTGTTTGTTTAACACAGTGGTTATGATTATTGGTGCACAGTTTTCTATGTTTAATTTCCCTGTATATTCTGGGTTTATAAAGGATGCTGATGCGCCTGTGTCTATAAGAAAACGGAGTGGACGCCCAAATGGAGATGAAATGTTTATGTAAGGCAGGTTAGTGCCATGTTTGTTTATGTCTAGGTATCCTGTTGGGTTTTGGAGGCATCTAATTGAAAATTTTGTACATCCTCTATCTCGTTGTAATTGTCCAACTCAGGTAAATAATTAGGAATGTTATAGTTTACAGGATCTGAATAGGTATTAAAGTTCCTATAGTTATGGTCAATATGATGTACTTCTCTTGGAAATCTACGTGTTTGTCCACTATTATTCCTTAGATGAGTATAGCCTGAACTAGTGTCCATGGGTTCTGGTGGTGGAAGATTTGTGTTACTGTCTAAACGTTGTTGTCTAAAATTGCTAAATTGGTTTTGATTGTTTGTGGCTGTAGGGTATTGTGTTTGCATAGGTGTTGGTAAAAAACTCTGTGCTAACTGAGGTCTATTAATTGGTGTTGGTAAATTTAATTGGGGTCTATTAAATGGTTGATTCATTGGTAATTGTGGTCTATTGAAATGCATAGGTGGACTATAAATCGCGTTTTGTTGTCTATAATGATTTGGAGTGAATGGTTTTTTAATGTTAGGGTAAGAATGTTGTGAATTGTACTGTCTATGAGTTTCTTGCCTTTTCAAAATGTTCCTGTTTTCTTGTCTTATATAAAACATGTTTTGTTCGGTAATACAGTATGAAAAAGCTATCGGTAAAGTATCTGGCTTCATAGCCCTAATGGAAGAGCCTAATGGTTCTCTAAGTCCAGATAAAAATGTGTTAAGGCACATTTTATCAAATAAATCTCGTTTAGCTTTTATTATGTTGGCATCTACCTCGTGTATCATCAGATTATTGTTAATTGAAGCTTGGATCTCTACAACTGAACTATAAAACTCCTCAAGTGTCTTATTATTTTGTTTTAGTAGGTGTAAGTCTCGAATCAATGAAGTTTCATTTCGTTTATCAGAGTAATGTAATATGAGATTATTTTTAATGCTCTGCCAGCTCAAGTCTGTGCTATACATATTCAAAATCTCATTTGCTTCTCCTTCAATTTTGTTACGTATAGACCTTAAAATCATCTTGCCAAGAGGGGTGCCATCAATGGGTGTTAATACTGTAAGTATTTCCTCCACATTGCTTATGAAATCGTATAGCAATCTCGGATTTCCATCAAATTTTGGAAGATCCTTGACAGCATCTGGGATTCTTAAGGAATCCAGTATATTTCTTTCTGTCGAGGGTGAACTGTTCGTAGAATTCATTACACCACTTTGATTATTTTGACTGATACTCATATCGGTTTCAGATTCTGGGATAGGAATAAGGGTTCTTGGGATAGTATAAGGACGAAATTTACGCATATGCTTATTTTTTCTCTTTAATTCAATCAATTATTTTCTTTAGAAAGCAAAATTATTTTATAATATCGAAATATATATGTTTATATTTAAATATATTCACTTAAATAATATTTAATAGGTAAATTATTTAAAATATTATCTATTTTTTCTTTTCTTTGAAAAACACGGTTAAATTGTTTTATATTTGTTCACAATATAAGTTTTCACTTTTACTTTTATTAGTCTTTAAACTGAATCTTGAATCTTTAAAATATGTTTCTATTTTATCTTTTAGTAAAATATTTAATAGTATTGCTTGTTTCTAGCACTTTTCCACAATAAATTTGGTAATAATAGAAATTTTCACTTACAATATTAAAATTATAGTTCTTATTGACATTATTGTTGGTAACGTTGACTGGAATCGGTTGTCCTTAAAGTAGTTTTCCTTGGCAGATGTCCGTACAGATGTCCTCTCTTGTTGGTTCTGCTTTTCCTCGTGATGATCCGTCACGGATGCTGGTTCTGTTCTGTTCTTTTCAGACGATTATCCTTCGTCTTCTATGTAATTCCGTGCGCTTTTTTTTTCGTTTGCGATAAACCGTCACAACACTTATTTAATTTTTTTTTTGTAGCGCAGGAACCAGAACTACCCGACTGCGCCAGTTAATTCTTGTAGTAATCCGAGTATTAAAAAAAACACAAGTTTATTCGTTGGTTGCTCAAAAATTACTCTTCTTTATTGAAAACAATAATTAAAAATGAAAGTTACGATTATAAACTTATTTAAAGTGAAAATTGCAATAACTGCATTTTGACAATTTATAAAATTATTAGTAATTCTATAGCTGGTGGCCTGTTTACAATTCTTTGAAATTTAAATATATGCTTATTTAACAATTCTTTTATTGAACAATTCTTTATTTTACAGTTCTTTTTCGGTCTGTTGAACTATTTAAAATTCTTACTAATTTTATATGTAGCAATTCATACGGTTATTGACTTATTAGCAATTCTTAATAATTTTTATTATTTATTTGCTTGATTTAACCTTGGTGGCTTTGTAGGTGCTTGTGTTAATGTTGTTGTTGTTGATGTTGTTTCTGTAACTCGCGCAACTACATCTGTAACGGGGCAAAACCAGAGGGACAGACACACAACCAGCCACATGTTCGTCCAAAGATGACAGTTGCAAAAACCGTTCAGTACCTGTTTTTACCTTTTCCATACCTTGGTATGTCCAGGTATGTACCTGTCGTTAATTTCAAAAGAATTTCGTGCCCGAGCAACTGAAAAATGTATTCAAATTTTTCACATTTTTGGGTTCTTTGTCACCATGCAGCTAAACTGCAGCGGCATTGCGGCGTTTGGTATCTTATCGATGCATTTTGTAGAACATAGTGAATAATTTATTAAAGTAATTTTACCGAATTATCTAGAGGGGTGGTAATTAATTAACATTTTAAATGAACGTTTGCTAGAACAGGGATAGGAAAAATTTGGCTTTAGGGAACGAACATATGTTGGGATGTTTTCTTGTACCCCAATGGACTAGTACTTTTAAATACGTATATTTTCACTTCTGTTATGATTATTCAAATTGTTGACCGTCTATGGAGTTGGTTCCGAAGGAATGCGCCAATATTGTCCATTTCGAATCAGACCTGAATAAATATGATATAAAAATATTGGAACGTGTCAGGTTTGGAAGTATTGAGATTTGTCAAGTCTGAATGGAATCGGATGTTAATTTCGCTTTTTAGGAACTTCACGGATAGTAGACCTTGGGTTAATAAAAATATTGTGATGTGCAGGTTGACGACAATCGGACTCTTACATTACATTTTATAAGAGTTATAATTATAAGTTTGACCCTTTGCGGAGAAAATACTTGATGGAGTGGACTGATATTATCCATTTCCGCATCTGACCTAGCACTAATGCAAATATTAGGATGTGCACAGTTGGCACAAAATCGATCATGCTTTCTCTCTCTGAGCAATTTTTTTTATACCCTACACCACAAGGTGGTCAGGGTATTATGTGAAATGAGATAGACCCATAGTTCCTTTTGATGATCTGCATAGAATCACATTCTCAGTCGATTTATGCATGTCCGTCCGCCCGTTCGTCCGTCTTTCCATTTATTTTTTAAACAAAGTACAGTTCGCAATTATTGTCCTATCCAGATGAAATTTTGCACCAATCATTTGTTTGGCCCAAGGACGAACCCTATTGAAATTGGAGATAATCGGCCAAAATTTAGATATAGCTCCCATATATATCTTCGTCCGATTTGCATTTTATTGTGTACCAAACGTGTAATATCAGTCCGAATAGTATGGAATTTTGCACATACAACCAAATTAGGCCTGAAAATTAGTATGCCAAATTTGATCGAAATCGGTTCAGATATAGCTCCCATATATATTGTTCATCCGATTTGTTATTTTTGTCCTTCGCTACCATAATATGCACTCTGTAACAGCAATATTTGGGGAAATATATCAAATACAGCCCAGAAATACATGTGCCAAATTTTATCGAGATCCGTTGAGATTTGGATATATCTCCCATATATAACTTCGTCCGATTTACCTTATATTGTGCACCAAACGTCTAATATTTGTCCAAATGGGATGGAATTTGGCACTTAGGACCGAATTTAGTCTAGAAGCTAGTATGTCAAATTTGGTGAAGATCGGTTCAGATATAGCTATAGCTCCCATATATACTGTTCATCCGATCTGTTATATTTGTTACCCACAGCCGTAATATGCACTCCGTAACAACGATATTCAGGGAAATATATCAAATACAGCTCCGAAATATCTTTGCGAAATTTTATGGAGATCGGTTCCGATTTGGATATAGCTCCCGTATATATCTTTATCCGATTTCAAATGAATTGTGCACCAAATAGGCAATACAAGTCCGAATTTAAAAGATACAAATGCTTCGGCTTTTCGATCTTTGAACTTCAAATTATAATTATAATCATAGCGTGTATGATTGAATTCTCCCATAAAAACTTTTAATTTTTATGCGTAGCTCTACTAAATTAGCAAAGTGGTGTAGGGTATCATAAAGTCGGCCCCGCTCGACTTTAAGACTTTCTTTACTGAATTTAAATTGACCTTTTGTGGGGGATGTACCAGAAGTTGTGGACCGATATTTCCCATCTCCGTACTGGATTTAAGTTATTACGATCTATCAAGTTTGGACCAAATCGAATACTCCCTTCGAGAGTTATCGTGCGCACCAGCCAGACAGACGGACGGACGGCCGGTCGGACATCACTAGGTCCTTCAAATGTCCTGAAACGAATTTGGTCCAAAGAGACCTAGGATCTAAAACCGTTATATATCTACCCTCTCTAGCCATTTGACTGAGGGTATAAAAAGGTGTGGAAGTTTAAAAACAGAGACACTCCCTGTAAAAATCTTCTGACTATAGAATATCTGAAAATATTCTGCTTTCTACAAAATTCCTTTAAAGGGTCTACGGTCTTACAACACCCTTGAAGGGTATTCTCTTCTATAAAGAATCTTACTGGATTTGTTCTCTCTACAGACCACGAAAAGGCCAACTGTGTTTGATGGACCTTCAAATGTTTTCTCTCCCTAAAAGACATTAAAGAGGTCACCTGTATCTATATATATATATATATTGATAGAGAAGAAAACCTTTTAATTACTTTCCCTCTTCAGGCTCTTTTCTCCTAAGAATACCTCTTTCTGTTGCAATCATGCTTTCTTTCGAACAAATTGATATAAAAGACTAAAATTTTGAACACATGTGTATTTTGCCAGTCCAGAAGGTTAAGTAATGTCAGTCCACGTTTTGGTATAGCTCCCACATAATGATACCTCCCAATAGTCTGCATTTTAATGATATAAGCGATATTATTCACCGAAATTATTTCAAATTTCGTATTTGAAGTTCGGAATCAGTACTACAGCCCATAAAAGAAAAAAAACTACGTGAGCAGGCCCACGTCTTCGTATTGCCCATATATAACTATACCTTCCTTTATTCAGAATTTTGATAATATTAGCGACATTGTTCATCGAATTTTTTTTTTAATTATTTATTTGAATCTCGTTGTGAGTGCTATAACATATGCCAGAAAATTGTTTACGCGGGTCCACGCCTTCGTCTAGCCCACATATAGCCTACCTCCTTTTATTCGGTATTTTGATGATTTTAGCGGTATTATTCACGGAATTGTTTCAAATTTCGTATTTGAAGTTCGGAATCGGTACTACAGTCTATGTCCGGAAACTTCTTATGCAGGTCCACGTCTTCGTATAGCTCCCATATAAAGAATTTTAAACGGTATATTTCGACGGATTTTTTTTAAATTCTCAAGTTCCTTAAAAATGGTGGGGGGTATCAAAAGTTCGATCCGGTCGAACTTAGGTGATTTTTTACTTGCTATATCTTCTCTTCTAAAATGCTTTCATAAGATTTTCTCACCTCAAAAAACTTTTGATGTACCTGGAACATACCAGTTTTTGGAACCCTTAAGGGGTCTCCTTTTTATAAATAGCTTTCTATCTATATAGCACATATTGCAAAGGGTCTTTTTCCTAATAATACATTAATAAGGGCCTAAGGGGGTTTGCCTCTATAGCTTATGAAAACATTTTACATGGCCTTCTGTCTATAATTTTTTCTTTCGGTAGAATAATGGATTCTATTATCCATGTTTAATGATTACAATTTTGCTTTCCAGTCTTCTCCAGAATCGATGCTGGTTGGCAGCAATCATAAAACGAATTTTCAATAATACTTTCAATATCCGCTTCTATCGTTTTTTTTTCTTTATCATTTAATTGTTGAAATTTATGAAGTTCCAGTCATAAAAGTCAAGTGGTTTTTTTAAACAATTTTTCACTTGAAGCTTTCAAGGGTTTGAAAATGGGGCCATAAATCATTCTCGATGAAGTTCTCAATGAATCTGCACATCAAAGAAGTACAAATGACAGTTTACCAAAAAAATCCCTTCTAAATTTCCCAATAAAAATAATCTTCTCATATTGCATGCATGCCGGTCTATGCCGGTGTTTGTTTACCTTGTGCGATAACCTATAAAATTCCCCCCACAAAGAAACACTTTCCTTTTTCATTTCCAATTTTTTTTTTTTTTTTTGAAAAGTAATAACATTTTTATGGTGGGCAATAAATTAAACAAATAATTTTGTCTGTCCGTCCGTCCAGAATTTTTATTTACTGAGGTATTTTCTTAGTTTTCAAAAGGGTTTCCATTTGCTTTCGATGATATGAAGTTTCAAAGTAAAAACCCCAAAGAATGTTTGAATAAAACCCATGCCATATAGGGAATACAACAATACCCGCTCCTTATAATTATTTTATGATTTATGGTGGCCGGTGGAACTAACACCTCTTTTGTGAGAGATAAAGAGAGAGGGAGAGAGTAAATATAGAAATAAAAAAAAACTAAAAATAAATATCGAATAAATGACAGGTAACTAAACCACCGATGATCCGATCGATAACAATGATTGCGAACCAAATGGTCAGGTAAAAACTACTGAAATCGATATTGTTGAGCGCAAATGTAACATGATACTCAGGGGATAAGTTCTCAACCAAGGAAACAAAAAAATATCACTCATTTTTGAGTACATTTGAGAAAAACTCAAAAAATTGTTCTCTTGGAGGAGATCTACAAACGTTAATATCTACAAAAGATAAATTTCTTACAATGAAAATAAGCGTTCCGTTCAGGCGAAGTCGATATCCAACAGTTCTTCTTGTTCTTTTACAGGGCTAAATCTACAGCCGATATTTAATAAGTGGCCGGGTCAGTATCGAACTCCTATTCCATCACAAAAGCATATCATTATAGTCTTTTCCTCCTCCATTAGAAGGTGCTCCATTGATGGAAGGCTTTAAAAGGGTATATTTTTATATACAAAAAATTGAGGAGATCTGCAAACGTTAATATCTTCAAAATATAAATTTCTATATCCTACAGTTCTTCACTTTATTTTACGGGGCTAAATCTCCAGACGATATTTAATAAGTGGCCGGGTCTGTATTGAACTCCTATTCCATCACAAAAGCATATCATTCTAGTCTTCTCCTCCTCCATTAGAAGATGGAAGGTTTTAAAAGCGTATATTTTTATACCCTCAGCCATATGGCTAGAGAGGGTATATATCATTTGATATGGCCAAAAAGTGCCTCAACGAAAAAACGTTTTTTAGTTCTCTTTGGACCAAAACCGTTTCAGGACATTTGGAGTTAATCTGGCGATTTCCGTCTGTCTGCTGATTGTAGCGCACGATAACACTCGAACGGAGTATCCGATTTGATCCAAACTTGGTACATCGTAATATTATTATCAAACATAGATCGTGTTCGGAGATGGACAATATCGGCCCACTTCTTTCTGGTACCTCCCCCACAAAAGTGAAAATTTTCTCCAAAAATATTTTACCGCACAGAAATTGAAAGGATAATTCGATTTTGTTCCAACTTTGCAAATCCAAATATTTGCATCTGTGCCAGGTCAGGTGCGAAATTGGACAATATCAGTCCACTCTATCAAGTACATCCCCTACGAAGGCTCAGCATTTGGAATAATTATAAGTCTTATAAAATGTGTTGTGACAGTCCGATTGTCTTCAAATTACACGCATCCACATATTTTTATTAACACAAGATCTGATGTGAAAATGGAACATATGGTTCCACTCCTTCTGGTACTTCCCCCACAAAGAGTCAGAACTTTGAATATCCGTGAAATTCATAAAACGCAAAATTAACATCCGAATCCATTCAGACTAGGTACATCTCAATATTTCCATCAACACAAGATCTGTTATAAATATGGTAGCGATTGAACCATTCCTTCTGGTACCTCCCCTACAAGAGGCCAAAGTTATGAAAAACCAAAATTATTATAAAATCCGAAATAAGCATCCGGTTCTCTTGATATTTTACACATCCCATTATTTCTATTAATAAAAGATCTGCTGTAAAGATGGAATATATCGGTCCACTTCTTGTGGTATCTCCCCCACAAAGGGTCAAAGTTTTGAATATCCGTGAAGCTTATAAAACGCAAAATGAACATCCGATTCCATTCAGACTGGGTACATATTAATATTTCCATCAGCACAAGATCTGTTATAAAGATTGTAGACATCGGTCCATTTCTTCTGGTACCTCCTCTACATAGGGTTCAAGATTTTGAAAAACAAAACGCTCAAGGAAAGCGAAAAAGGCATCCAATTCTCTTCAAATTTCACACATGCAAACAGTTTTGCCAACACACTATCTGTTCTGAAGAAGGTGTATATATCTGGGAACCTCTTCTAGTACCTTGCCCACAAAGGGTCACAATTTTCAATACTTTTAACTATCATAACTAGCGAAAAAATCAACTATTAATTACAAATTGCAATATCTAAATATTTCTCTCAACCAAAAACCTGAGATGAATATGGAACCTACTCCATAGAGGATCAACAATTTGAATAATCTTAACAGAAGTCAAAATATGTATAAATAATCGAATATTTCCTGAGGATATTCACCTGTCGGCAAAACCAACTGATACTTTTTAACTTTTTGCAAAGAAAATAAATGTTCAGATGGGTTGAAGATAATCCTCTACAGATCTTCTATATAGGATAAACCTCTATCATCAAATTTCCAATAAGTGGCCGATACTCTGTTGAACCCCTTCATCCATCCATGGAAGACACGAAGAAGTCTTGCATTTAATTTTCCTCTTTAGAAAGACTTTTATCCCGAAACGACTTCAGAGGCTTCTTTATACATGGAACCTCTTTACAAGGTATTTCATCTATTAAAGATCCCTTGAGCAGATCTTCCTATTTTGGAAAACCTTGAGAGGGGCTCCTTCAGATAAACTCAAAATAACTCCCTCTAAAAAGGGAACATCAACAAATCCATTAGTTTCGCTTTTGGAATGAAAGTAAAAAAGACGGCATTTGTGTTGCAGAACATTATTTCTCCAAAAAAAAAAAAAAAAAAAAAAAACATCTGCTGCTGTCCCATACACGAAAAAAATTAAAGGGCATTAGCAAGCCCAGTGTGTGATTATTGTTGAGCTCTCCTCCAAAAATCCCTCTCCTTACAATCCCCGCACACACACACACTTCCATTTACCTCCAAATGTTTGCACAAAACATGGTTAACACACTTAAGAGGCGATCCTTAAGGAAACAAAAAATTCGCTCTACACTAAGGACGCCACCATTCATACTGCGAGAGCTACAACAAGCACTCATGTGCATACCTAGTACCCTGTATGACCAACATACACTCATTTTGTTGTTGTATTAAAGCAGACAGCTGTTCCTTAAAGGGTTTTGAAAAAAAAACAGACGAAATCATGTGGCGCGTGTTCTTCAACAATAAAAAGTAGACAATACACCAAAAAAAAGAGAATAGGAATCGATCCCAATGTTTTTTTAGAATGGTAATGGACAGGCATTGCTTTCGAACAACAACGACGCCAACAACAAATTATATCAGGCACACTTGTTGCCTACTTTTTTAGGGGATTTTTTTTTTTACTTTTGTGGACAAGTGTTAAATTTTGTTTTGAGTCGTTAATGAAGAGCAGCTGTTCCTTTTCCTTTTCTTTACTTCAATCTGGTTTTTGTCGAGATTTGAATTTTTATAATTCAATTCCTGAAATTGAACATGTCAAACATAAAATCCGACAACATATCTATATATCTCCATACTCCACTGAAACCAAGTAAAGCTGGAATTTGACATACTAACAAGATGGAGCTCGATGTCGTTTCTCATGGCTTTGAACGTTAAAAAATCATAACTTTTGCTCCTTTTAATCCACCTTTCATAATTTGGTCCTTGAAAAAAGTTACCAAGTGCCATAAAACTCCTTCTAAAAATCAAATCGTGGTCCTAGTGGTTCTTGAGGTAATATACTTCAAAAATCCACGATTTTCGACTCTGATAGTCACTAAAAAAATATTCCTACAAAAACTCTATACTTGTGGCTTTGACAGACTCTAGAAAATTATTCCAAAAATATCTTTGTTGATCACCTTGAAAATTTTTCTCAAAAATTCACAATTTTCAACTCTGATGATCCTTGAAAAGAAAATCTTAAAAAAATCAACTTTGATGACCATGGACATGCTTTCAAAATGCAGTGTTTGTGGCTCTGATGGTCTGGTCTGTTGGCAAACAAAAACAATTCTTAAATAATCCACTTTTGGTTGCTTCGATGACCTTGAATAATAAATGGGGCAGATAGCTCTGTTTCTTAAAAATATTGAAAACAAGTAAGCAAAGGCTACAGTCGAGCGGGGCCGACCGTTGAATACCCTACAACACTATAATAAACGATACTGTTTATATAGGCGAGATACTCGAAAGAATTCCACAAGATATTGTGACAAATAATAAAAGAAAACCATCAGGTTTCGTTCTCTAATTTTCGAATAATAGCAACTTAAACTAATTTGCTCATTTCCAATTTATTGGTAGATGTTGCACGTAAATGGTCTTCCTAGATCTGGAACCAATATTTCCCAAAGGCCTATAATCTCTCAGAAGTGGCAAAAGATTAACATTTATTATTGGTTTTTGACTGAAACGCATCTAAATGAGATACAGACATTTGACTATATTCTTCCACGAAATCAGCGTTAACGAAATAGTCAGAAGTGCGTCTTTCCTGTATTTGAGAATTCTCCAAAGAGTCACTGGTATGGACATTTTCGTATTTTGTCTACAAAAGTTGGCAAACTATTTCACACATTGAATATTTTTGGATGGCCATCCAAAACTGCTCTGCTTTTGCAATGTCCGGTAACCCCCATTCAAATGTGCTTGAGGATCGGACGATAATTACGACCTGCTGACAATTTTGCAGTTTTTTGGTCCATTTCAACCCCTAAATATATTGCGATCATCTCCAAAAAGAGTAGGCTTCTATTCTGACCCTCATCTTATACCCATGCAAAATTTCGTAAAGATCGGGCCATAAATGCCATCTGTATATGATATCCTGATATCCTAACTACTTAGTTTTGTTAGCTGTAGAAATATTACCAAATGTTTAATTCAAAATGAAAATATGCCAAAAATATGACAAAATTGAAAAAATATGAGAAAATGTTACAAAATCAATATTTTCATCTTTAGAGAGATATTTTTATGCGATTTTTTTTAGGCGTTTTTTGTTTCCTGCCAAGAGGCCATTCTCGACATATAAGAGATCTTTCAAGCATATCTTCTTTGATAGACATATATATCGCACATATTTTGCTATATATCCGATTTGTTGGATGTTAACATCAATGAAAAGGTCAGAAGTAACCTTGTCATGGCTTCGTGATTTCGCCGGGATTTAAAATATTCGCGGTTTAATGAAAAATGTTGAATTTTTTCAACACAAAATATATGGTCTATTTTACCCGCTAAATATTATCCGATGACCACCCTTATTGGTAGGCTTCTTCCCCGCCCTAAAATCTAGCTACATACGAAATGTATGTATGACCTGTATAGCTACTGCAAAATCCGACATTTTTTCAGTATTTGGTCCATTTTGACCCCTAAATATTATGCGATCATCTCCCCACTTCCATTTTAAATTTCGTGAATTTGGTCCGATAATTGCGACCTGTAGAGTGATTACAAATTAACATGGACAGACGGACATACATAGCTAGATCGACTCAGCTCGGCGAGCTAGGAAGATCCATATATATTTTCCTATATGGGAAACCAATATTTCGAGGTGTTACATAAATTCTGGCCCAATCAAACTTATACTACCCCCAACACATAGTGTTGTAGGGTATAAATATTGATTTTTAAAAAAATATTTATAAAATCTACGGAATTTCCTGATAGACCTTGAAATAAATCTTAAAAAATTAACATTTTGCGGCTTAACAGTATGTCCTTTATAGACCTTAATCAATATATCAAAAAAATCAACAAAGCCGGCTCTGATGGTCCTTCAAAAAAAAAAAAAAACAAGTAAGACAAAATCATTGAAACCTTGAAAAATATTTAAAAAAAAATTTCGCGTTTTAAAAAAAATCCTCAATTATGTCCTTGACATACCTTCAAAAATATTTAATAATGAAACTTGGAAAGTATTCTATAAAATTTCAAGTTTGGTGGATGTGATGGTCCCTGTAAAAATTTACTTAAAAAAATCCTCGATTATATTTTTATGTGACTGCAAAAGCCCTTGGAAGCCAATTACCGGATGAGATAAAAAAACTGCAACAAAGTCAAAAGCCATAATTTTTACATTTTTTTTTTTAATTTTTATTGAATGAAAGCAAAAAAATGCATAATAGCATCAAATTTTACAATACGTTTGGATTTGTTCGAATTGGTCACCATTGGCACGAATTATGGCCTTCAAATAGCCAATGAAACCGTCACACGCTCCCCGAATGTTTCTCTGCGGTATTTTGGCCCATTCCCGGCAAAGCGCTTAATTGAGGTGATCTACACTTTGGTTTTTTTTTTTTTTTTTTGGTGGCCATTGTGCGCTTGAACTGCAGCGAGGAACCTCATTTTGTAACAATTCTTGGGTGGCGCGTGCTGAGTGCGATTGTGCTGAGTCCTGTTGGAATGTCCAAGGTCCAAGGCTTTAATACATCCTCCAGAATATTTTCGCGATAATATTCGGTATTTATTCTAATGTCACGGTTGATTAATACGAGCGGAGACCATCGGCTGTTATGGCGGCCCGCACCATCACCCTGGCCGGCGCTTGAATTCTGCTGGCCAACCGAAGGTGCACATTTTCATCTGGCCACTTTGGTACGTAAACACGATCATTTTGTTTGTTTACAAACTGCTGGACAACGAATGGTTTTTTTTTTTTTCATCGGAGAAAACCAAATTCGGCAGTTCATCATTTTCGGCCAGGCGAAGCAACTTTTTAGCATTTCTTTTTGTTGCGGTGTAATTACTTGTACTTTCAATGGCTTCACCTTCAGCACATTTTTCAATATTTTCCGAATGGAATATTGCGATATGTTCAGCTCACGCGCCTGATGTTGCTTTTTTTCGGTCCACTTCATTGACATCGGGCTACGCGGTAAAGAGCCATGGTACGAGACACAAAAGACTTATTCACATTTAAGTGCCGGAGTGTTCTAACGATAGCCACTTGTGGTTTTCCAGCCCGATATAAAGAAATCACACTATCACGCTTGAATTCCGCCACGAATAACTTTTTATCCGGAAATTTCTCACCAAAATGCTTTTGTACGCTTGTAAACAATATAATGAGCTATTACTGGAATAATTTTAATAGCTGTCGGACGAGTGGCTTAGATATGACAGCAGTCTGAAATTGGTTGCAGTTTTTTCATTTCACCCTGTATATTATAACAAATCAGGGTTTTGTGCCTCCGCTGTTCTTTAGAATATATTATTTTCTCTTCTCTTTGTTTTTAGTGTCTTTGAAAATTATTCTTAAAATCCACGTTGGTGGCTTCAATTGTCCTTGTAAACATATTCTTAAAAAAAATATTATGGTCCTGGGAAAATATTTAAAAAACAGGTTTTGGGGCTTAGGTTGTCCTTGAAAATTATTCTGTAAAAAATTCCCTTTGTGACAGTCAGAGTACTTTAAATAATATTTAAAAAAAATTCTGTTTTGTTGCTCTACTGATCCTTGATAAAATATTTGTTAAAATCGATAATTATGTTTCTGGTAGCCTGGTAGCAAATAACATCCCAAAACTCATTAGGAAACTCTTAATTTTTTCTCTTTAAAATCCCTTTGTATTGCACAGAAATGTTTCAATACAGGGAGTGATTAAGTAAAACTACGCATTTTATATTTATGAACATTATCCAAGGAAGCAAGCACTTGAGGAAAAAAACATAGATTTTTATTCCTATAGCACTTTAGCTACAACTACTTCCTCTTCCCTAGATGGTCGTAGGTATTTCTTCCACACTTACACATATGCATCCTTAAAGAAGCAAAAACACTAGTCTCTAGCAGCCGGGGCTTCTTGTCACGGTAAAAGGATCCTCTTCTTACACAAATATGCACACATCCGGTACTTAAAAATCTACAATCAAAATAAAAATAGATGAGGCGAACACACTCACACATACACCTGCAAAATAACTATGATAACCATAAACTCTCCTTACTCCAGCCTCTTCTTCTTCGAACCTAAGTCAATTTAGGCTCACAAGAGGAGGAAACTCATAAAATTCCATCCTTCATTTGGAAATGAATATCAAATTACTGTGATTTCTTACAGACATTCCTGGGGATGTGAAATTTGTGAAATCAAGCGAAGAGGAAGTGAAGAGAGGACACATTTTGCAAAAGGAAAACTGCTGTTTTCCTACAAGTGAAGTTGGCTTCGAAGTACTTCGAATGAAATAAAACACACATGTGCGGGAGCAGTTGTTGGAAGGCGGACAGGGAGAGAGACAATTACCATATGTAAATGATGGGTGTCTGCATGTGGAACAGTTTACATATGGGAAAATCGAAAACATATGGAATTTGAAAATATTTTTTTCAGAAAGTAACAAATTTAGTATACGAACAGATTAAGTTTTTATGGCATTTCTTTGAAACATATATATATATATATTTTTTTTTTTTTGAAAAAATTTGTTTCAAAATTATTTCACTTTTTTCTCTATGAAATTGAGGATCTATAAAATCATGTCATATATCCAAATGACCTATAAAAGGTTCTTTATCTGTAGGAAAGCTCAAGAAATTTGATTACATATGGAAAATCCATAAAGAGCTCACAATCGAAAAAATAGCTCGAGTAAAGACTTCCATTCATATATACAGGGTGAGATGAAAAAACTGCAACCAACTTCAGACTGCTGTCATTTCTAAACCACTCGTCCGACAGCTCTTAAAAATATTTGGTGAGAAATTTCCAGAAAAATAGTTATTCGTGATGGAATTCAAGCGTGATAGTGTGATTTCTATTTATTTGGCTGGAAAACCAAAAGTGGTTAACGTTAGAACACTCCAGCATTTAAATGTGAATACATCTATTGTGCCTCGTAACATCGCTCGTTATCGTAATACTGGTAGCATAGCCCGAAGTCAAGGAAGTGGACGGAAGAAAACAGCAACATCAGCAGAAATGGTTCGAAAAGTAAAGAAGCGACTTGATCGAAACCCGCGTCGCAGTGGCCGAAAAATGTCTCGTGAGCTGAATATTTCGCAATATTCCATTCGGCAAATATTGAAAAATTAGCTCGGGGTAAAGCCATTGAAATTCCAAAAAGTGCAAGAACTTACACCGCAACAGAAAGAAAATAGACTCAAAAGAGCTAAAGAATTGCTTCGCTTGACCGAAAATGGTGAACTGCCGAATTTGGTTTTCTCCGATGAGAAAACATTCGTTGTCCAGCAGTTTGTAAACTAACAAAATGATCGTGTTTTCTTGCCAAAGAGGTCAGCTGAAAATGTGCACCTTCAGTTGGCCACCAGAATTCAAGCGTCGGCCATGGTGATAGTGTGGGCCGCCATAACAGCCTATGGTCGCTCTCCGCTCGTATTAATCGACCGTGGCATCAGAATAAATGCCGAATAAATTCTGGAGAGTGTATTAAAGTCTTGGGCACGCAAACATTTTGGCCGCAGACCTTGGACATTCCAACAGGACTCAGCACCATCGCACTCAGAACGCGCCACCCTAGAATGCTTAAAAAATGGGATTCCTCGCTTCATTTCCAGTGCACAATGGCCAATAAAATCTCCGGATACCAATCAATTGGACTATTGTGTCTGGAGTATTTTGGAATGCAAGGTTGGCAATAAAAAAATACCAAAGTGTCGATCACCTCAAGCAAGCGCTTCGCCGAGAATGGGTCAAAATACCGCAGAGCAACATTCGGGCAGCGTGCGACGGTTTCATTGGCCGTTTGAAGGCCATAATTCGTGCCAAAGGAGACTAATTCGAACAAATCAAAACTTATTCTAAAATTTGATGCTATTTACGAAAATTTTTCGCATTCATTCAAAAAAATTTAAAAAAAAGGTAAAAATTATGGCGTTTGACTTTGTTGCAGTTTTTTATCTCACTGTGTAGTCTATATCCTTCTGTTTAGAGAAAACCTTTAGATTTTCTTTATTTATATAGGAGTTTTTTCTATCTATAATGTATTAATATTTGAAATCCCTGCAGAAAGGTATTCTCTCTACCCAAAATCTAGCCTGTTGTTAAAATAATATATATTAAATTTAAAATTTTAAAAATTTTCATTTCCATCCTCACTCTACAGGGTGAGATAAAAAAACTGCAACAAAGTCAAACGCCATTATTTATTTTTTTTCTTAAATTTTATTGAATGAAAGCAAAACATGTCGGAAATTTCATCAAATTTTAGAATAAGTTTAGATTTGTTCGAATTAATCACCTTTGGAACGAATTATGGCCTTCAAACGGCCAATGAAACCGTCACACGCTGCCCGAATGTTGCTCTGCGGTATTTTGGCCCATTCCCAGCGATGCTCTTGTTTGAGGTGATCGCCACTTTGGTATTTTTTAGGGGCAACCTTGCTTGCCAAAATACTCCAGACGCAATAGTCCAACGGATGGGTATCCGGAGATTTTGGTGGCCATTGTGCGCTAGAAATGAAGCGAGGAACCTTATTTTGTAACCATTCTTGAGTGGCGCGTGCTGAGTGCGATGGTGTTGAGTCCTGTTGGAATGTCCAAGGTCTGCGGCCAAAATATATGCGTGCCCAAGGCTTTAATACAGCCTCCAGAATATTTTCGCGATAATATTCGACATTTATTCTGATGCCACAGTCGATTAATACGATCAGAGAGCGACCATCGGCTGTTATGGCGGCCCACACCATCACCATGGCTGGCGCTGGTGATGGTGTGGTGGCCAACTGAAGCTGCACATTTTCAGCCGACCTTTTTGGCAGGTAAACACTATCATTTTGTTTGTTTACAAACTGCTGGACAACGAATGTTTTCTCATCGGAGATCGGAGAAAACCAAATTCGGCAGTTCACCACTTTCGGCCAAGCGAAGCAACTCTTTAGCTCTCTTGTGTCTATTTTCTTTCTATTGCGGTGTAAGTTCTTGCACTTTTTGGAATTTCAATGACTTTACCCCGAACTCATTTTTCAATATTTGCCGAATGGAATATTGCGATATGTTCAGCTCACTAGCCATTTTTCGTCCACTGCGACACGTGTTTCGATCAAGTCGCTTCTTTACTTTTCGAACCATTTCTGCTGATGTTGCTGTTTTCTTCCGTCCACTTCCTTGACTTCGGGCTACACTACCAGTATCACGGTAACGAGCGATAGTACGAGACACAAACGTTTTGTTCACATTTAAATGCTGGAGTGCTCTAACGATAGCCACTTGTGGTTCTCCAGCCAAATATAAAGAAATCACACTATTACGCTTGATTTCCATCACGAATAACTTTTTTTTTCAGGAAAATTCTCACCAAAATACTTTTGTACGCTTGTAAACAATATAATGAGCTGGAAAAATTTTAACAACTGTTGGATGAGTGGCTTAGAAATGATATATTTCTATTTGAAACCCACAGAGAAGGCCTTTCTTCCCATACTAAACCTACCCTGTGGTTAATAAATATTTAAAAAATATAAATTATATGGTTTTTTTATAATTTCAATTTTTTTATTTCTATCCTCTATCTAAATGTCTGCCACACACAAAAGTAAAACTTTTAATCACAAAAATGTTCTAAAAATCTGTTTCAAACCACAAAATGTATAGCTTTTATTTTAGCCTAAATCAACCACACGACCTTTTTCGCAACAGGATAAAATCAAATTTCAAAAATATGCAATCAAATGTTTCCAATTTCAATAATTTCCATTACGACTCCTGAATAGACATTAGTGATGGCATGTATGGAAATTCTGCAGGTTTTATACCCTCAAAATTATTTGTTCAAGGACAAGCAGAGCCTAAAATTAAATTATTATATATTTTAGGAATATTTGTTCGAGGATTTTTAGATTTATTTTCAAAAACTAACAGAGCGCCAACAGTAAGTTTTAAAAAAAAAAAAAAAAAAAAATAAATATCAGAGCTACCAAAAGTGAGATTTTTTTTAAAAAATATTTTTTATAGGAACAGCAGAGCCATTTTCTATAATATTTAAGGACTATCAAAATTTCTTTCAAGAGCAAATTTTTAAAAAATATTTTCCAGGGACCAAGAGCGCCAACAGTAATTTTTTTTTTAATATTTATGGTCTATTAAAATTCAAAAGTAAATTAAAAAAATAAATAAATATCAGAGCTACCAAAAGTGAGATTTTTTTAAAAATATTTTTTATAGGAATGGCTCTGCTCATTTTCTATAATATTTAAGGACTATCAAAATTTCTTTCAAGAGCAAATTTTTAAAAAATATTTTCCAGGGACTTTTTATAGGACCAGCAGAGCCATTTTCTATAATATTTAAGGACTATCAAAATTTCTTTCAAGAGCAAATTTTTAAAAAATATTTTCCAGGGACCAAGAGCGCCAACAGTAATTTTTTTTTAATATTTATGGTCTATTAAAATTCAAAAGTAAATTAAAAAAATAAATAAATATCAGAGCTACCAAAAGTGAGATTTTTTTAAAAATATTTTTTATAGGAATGGCTCTGCTCATTTTCTATAATATTAAAGGACTATCAAAATTTCTTTCAAGAGCAAATTTTTAAAAAATATTTTATTTTTTAAAAAAATACTTCTGGAGCCACCAAACGTGGTATTTGAAGAATAGTTTATGAAGGGCGTGGACTTTTTTGAAAAAAATTATCAAATCTAAATTTTTAAAAAGATTTTTTCAAGGATGTTTCGGTCCACAACCGCGGATATATCAGAAAATTTTGTATGACGACGTTTAATATTTATTTTGAAGGATTATTTTTGTTTCTTTCAAGGACTAAATTTTTTCAAACCAAACATGAATTTCTTTGGATTTTTTTTTTTTTTCAATAACCCCAGACATGAATATTTGAACAACATTTTTTCATGGACGACCAGAACCATTTAACATGGATTTTTTATTAATATTTTTTTTTTTTGCTAACCCTTGCAAGAGTCTCAAATGTGGATTACTTTTGAATATTTTTCAAAGACCACAAAGGTGGATCTTTAACAATAGTTTTAGGAGCACGAAGGTAAGGATAGTTTTGTAAGGACCCTCATTTTTCTTCTAAAGTAAAGGAAAGGTTTTAAACGTTTTCTAGATTTTCAACATTCGTTACTTATGACAATTTTTACCAACCATCTCTGTTCGGTTAGCTCTATGACTAAAACTGATTATTTACCATACAGCGATTCTCTAACCCCCATTAATTTTAAAATCTCCACACGCACATCCCATCGTTCATTCTACATATGTGAATATGTATGTCGTACGTAGCTATTGAATATGTCATATCTGCATGCATTTGGTTCGTTTTGTGCCTTCATTTTCATAAATCATGTTTATTGTTCCAAAGCCATGAATCGTTGGGGGTATTTCGTTTTTGTCATTTTAAATTAAATCAAAATTTGATGGCTTTCTAATGAAC
Source organism: Musca domestica (assembly GCF_030504385.1). Lineage (NCBI taxonomy): Eukaryota > Metazoa > Arthropoda > Insecta > Diptera > Muscidae > Musca > Musca domestica. Next base: position 835,172 of record NW_026712162.1, on the reverse strand, counting down.
CCTCTTTTATTTTTTTGCTGGTGATACTATATAGATGGGTTTGATATGTGTGAGCGGGTGTGTGTGACAAATATGGATGTATCATGGCATACCATTGAATGGATGTGATGGAGATGTGGTAACAATGCCCCAGGGATTTGAATAGAATGGTGATATATTCAAATGTGTATTCAAGTGGGGTGATGGAGAGACTCATTTTAACATTTTGGATTTTTTTAGGGAAGAAGACGTAGGGTAGACGTTAAGATTTTGTACTCTATAAATAGTAGATTTTTCAATGTGTGTTTTTTTTTTTTTTTTTTTTTTTTTTTGACAGAAACCTATTCTATAGATAGGAAATTCTAGCAGGGTTTTCGAATATATACCCTTAAGTCCTTTTAAAAGTCTTCTGTAGACCAGTGTAATTTTGAGGCCTGGATAAAACACCTTAATGAGCTTTCTGTTGACGGAAAACCCACAAAACGCCTTCAATGGATAAAATACATTTTAAAAATATTAAATAAAAGAAACACCCTCAAAAAGATATATTGCTAGAAGAGGAGGTCGTCCGTGGATAAAATATTTTTAAAGACAGAATAAACCCCATCGAATGACTTTAAAAGTCTCTCCTGCAGATAGAAAATCATAACTAGTCTTATTTACACAATAGATATTTTTTGAATTCTGCTTTTGATAGACAAACCACTTTCAGGAAGCCTTCTACAACAGATCCTCTAAACGTCCTCTGTAGACAAAAGAAAAGTTTTTTTTTTTTTTAAATGTTCGTAATAACCCATATTTTTGGCTCCCATGGTCCGTTTTCGATTATTTGCGAATCTTAAAATTTTCTCAAAAATCTATGTTTGGTAGCTCTGTAAAAATCTTGGTGGCTCTAGTCTTACTTGGTTACGTTGAATGCTCTAGTCTAGTTCTTAAAAAAAACGTTTGTTCTTGATGGTCCTTGAAAAAATATTCTTAAAAAATCAACGTTTCTTCCTTTGATGGTCCTTGAGAAAAATATTTTTAAAAAATCAACGTTTCTTCGTTTGATGGTCCTTGAAAAAAATATTCCTAAAAAATCCACGTTTCTTCCTTTGATGGTCCTTGAAAAAAATATTCTTAAAAAATCCACGTTTCTTCCTTTGATGGTCCTCGAAAAAAATATTCTTAAAAAATCCACGTTTCTTCCTTTGATGGTCCATTGAAAAATATTCTTAAAAAATCCACGTTTCTTTCTTTGATGGTCGTTCAAAAAAAAAAATATTCTTAAAAAATCCACGTTGATTCCATTAATGGTCCTTGAAAAAATATTCTTAAAAAATCCACGATTCTTCCTTTGATGGTCCTCGACAAAAATATTCTTAAAAATCCACGTTTCTTCCTTTGATGGTCCTTAAAAAAATATTCTTAAAAAATCCACGTTTTTTCATTTGAAAAAATATTCTAAAAGAAAATCCACGTTTCTATCCTTGATGGTCCTTGAAAAAAATATTTTTAAAAAATCCACATTTCTTTCTTTGATGGTCCTTGAAAAAAATATTTTTAAAAAAATCCACATTTCTTCCTTTGATGGTCCTTGAAAAAATATTCTTAAAAATCCACGCTTCTTCCTTTGATGGTCCTTAAAAAAATATTCTTAAAAAAGTTCACGTTTCTTCCCTTGATAGTCTTGAAAAAAATATTCTTAAAAATCAACGTTTCTTCGTTTGATGGTCCTTGAAAAAAATATTCTTAAACATCAACGTTTCTTCGTTTGATGGTCCTTGTAAAAAATATTCTTAAAAAATCCACGTTTCTTCCTTCGATGGTCCTTGAAAAAATATTCTTAAAAAATCCACGTTTCTTTCTTTGATGGTCCTTGAAAATATTATTCTTAAAAAATCCATGTTTCTTCCTTTGATGGTCCTTGAAAAAAAAATATTCTTAAAAAATCCACGTTTCTTCGTTTGATGGTCCTTGAAAAAAATATTCCTAAAAAATCCACGTTTCTTCCTTTGATAGTCCTTGAAAAAAATATTCTTAAAAAATCAACGTTTCTTCCTTTAATGGTCCTTAAAAAAATATTCTTAAAAAGTCCACGTTTCTTTCTTTGATGGTCCTTGAAAAAAAATTCTTAAAAAATCCACGTTTCTTCGTTTGATGGTCCTTGAAAAAAAATATTTTAAAAAAATCCACGTCTCTTTCTTTGATGGTCCTTCAAAAAAATATTCTTAAAAAATTCACGTTGCTTCCATTAATGGTCCTTGAAAAAAATATTCTTAAAAAATCCACATTTCTTCCTAAGAAGAAAAAAAATATTATTAAAAAATTCACATTTCTTCCTCCGATGGCCTTTGGAAAAATATTCTTAAAAAATCCAAGTTTCTTCCTTTGATGGTCCTTGAAAAAAATATTCTTAAAAAATCAACGATTCTTCCTTTGAAGGGCCTTGAAAAAAGTTATTCTTAAAAAATACACATTTCTTCCTTTGATGGCCTTTGGAAAAATATTCTTAAAAAATTTACGTTTCTTCCTTCGATGGTCCTTGAAAAAAATATTCTTAAAAAATTCACGTTTCTTCCTTCAATGGTCCTTGAAAAAAATATTCTTAAAAAATCCAAGTTTCTTCCTTTAATGGTGGTCCTTGAAAAAAATATTCTTAAAAAATCCACGTTTCTTCCTTTGATGGTCCTTGAAAAAAATATTCTTAAAAAATCCAAGTTTATTCTTTTGATGGTCCTTAAAAAAATATTCTTAAAAAATCCACGTTTCTTCCTTTGATGGTCCTTGAATTTTTTTTTTAAATCCACGTTTCAATATTCTTAAAAAATCTACGTTGAAAAAAATATTCTTAAAAAATCAACGATTCTTCGTTTGAAGGGCCTTGAAAAAATTATTCTTAAAAAATCCACATTTCTTCCTTTGATGGCCTTTGGAAAAATATTCCTAAAAAATTCACATTTCTTCCTTCGAAGGCCTTTAAAAAAATATTCTTAAAAAATCTACGTTTCCTCCTTTGATGGTCCTTAAAAAAATATTCTTAAAAAAGTTCACGTTTCTTCCCTTGATAGTCTTGAAAAAAATATTCTTAAAAATCAACGTTTCTTCGTTTGATGGTCCTTGAAAAAAATATTCTTAAAAATCAACGTTTCTTCGTTTGATGGTCCTTGTAAAAAATATTCTTAAAAAATCCACGTTTCTTCCTTCGATGGTCCTTGAAAAAATATTCTTAAAAAATCCACGTTTCTTTCTTTGATGGTCCTTGAAAATATTATTCTTAAAAAATCCATGTTTCTTCCTTTGATGGTCCTTGAAAAAAAAATATTCTTAAAAAATCCACGTTTCTTCGTTTGATGGTCCTTGAAAAAAATATTCCTAAAAAATCAACGTTTCTTCCTTTAATGGTCCTTAAAAAAATATTCTTAAAAAATCAACGTTTCTTCCTTTAATGGTCCTTAAAAAAATATTCTTAAAAAGTCCACGTTTCTTTCTTTGATGGTCCTTGAAAAAAATTCTTAAAAAATCCACGTTTCTTCGTTTGATGGTCCTTGAAAAAAAATATTTTTAAAAAATCCACGTCTCTTTCTTTGATGGTCCTTCAAAAAAATATTCTTAAAAAATTCACGTTGCTTCCATTAATGGTCCTTGAAAAAAATATTCTTAAAAAATCCACATTTCTTCCTAAGAAGAAAAAAAATATTATTAAAAAATTCACATTTCTTCCTCCGATGGCCTTTGGAAAAATATTCTTAAAAAATCCAAGTTTCTTCCTTTGATGGTCCTTGAAAAAAATATTCTTAAAAATCCACGTTTCTTCCTTTTATGGTCCTTGAAAAAAATATTCTTAAAAAATCCAAGTTTCTTCCTTTGATGGTCCTCGAAAAAAATATTCTTAAAAAATCAACGTTTCTTCGTTTGATGGTCCTTGAAAAAAATATTCTTAAAAAATCCACGTTTCTTCCTTTGAGGGTCCTTGGAAAAATTTTCTTAAAAAAACCAGGTTTTTTCCATTGGTGGCCCTTAAAACAATTTTTCTTAAAAAATCTACGTTTCTTCCTATAATGGTCCTTGAAAAAAATATTCTTAAAAAATCAACGATTCTTCCTTTGAAGGGCCTTGAAAAAAGTTATTCTTAAAAAATACACATTTCTTCCTTTGATGGCCTTTGGAAAAATATTCTTAAAAAATTTACGTTTCTTCCTTCGATGGCCTTTGGAAAAATATTCTTAAAAAATCTACGTTTCCTCCTTTGATGGTCCTTGAAAAAAATATTCCTAAAAAATTCAAGTTTCTTCCTTTGATGGTCCTTGAAAAAAATATTCTTAAAAAATCCACGTTTCTTCCTTTGATGGTCCTTGAAAAAAATATTCTTAAAAAATTCACGTTTCTTCCTTCAATGGTCCTTGAAAAAAATATTCTTAAAAAATACAAGTTTCTTCCTTTAATGGTGGTCCTTGAAAAAAATATTCTTAAAAAATCCACGTTTCTTCCTTTGATGGTCCTTGAAAAAAATATTCTTAAAAAATCCAAGTTTATTCTTTTGATGGTCCTTAAAAAAATATTCTTAAAAAATCCACGTTTCTTCCTTTGATGGTCCTTGAAAATTTTTTTTTAAATCCACGTTTCAATATTCTTAAAAAATCTACGTTGAAAAAAATATTCTTAAAAAATCAACGATTCTTCGTTTGAAGGGCCTTGAAAAAATTATTCTTAAAAAATCCACATTTCTTCCTTTGATGGTCTTTGGAAAAATATTCCTAAAAAATTCACATTTCTTCCTTCGAAGGCCTTTAAAAAAATATTCTTAAAAAATCTACGTTTCCTCCTTTGATGGTCCTTGAAAAAAATATTCCTAAAAAATCCACGTTTCTTTCTTTGAAGGTCTTTGAAATATTATTCTTAAAAAATCCAGGTTTCATCTTTGATGGTCCTTGAAAAAAGGATTCCTAAAAAAATGAACGATCATTCCTTTGTTGGTCATAAAAATGTTTGTTCTTCCTTTGAGACCCTCTAGGTCCTTGACAAAATATTTAAAATAACAACTACATTTGTGGCTCTTGAGCCGCATGAGAGGACATTCTTAATCAGGTTTGTGGCAAACGTGGTCCTTAAAAAATCCATGTTTGTGGTTTTCTTATTCCTCACAAAACTATTTCTAATAAAACTACGTTTAATGGCTCCTGATGATACTTAAAAACTCGTACTTGTGTCCGATGGCCTTTCAAAAATATTTTTTTAAAAGTCCATGATTGAGGTTTTCACTTTTTTTTTAAAAAATTATTGAAAAATCATTAAAACATATATTTTTTAAATTTACATTTTAGACTCTCCGGATTATTAAAAAATATTCAAAACATATTTCTCTACCCACTCTAGTGTCCATTTATCATCGCCTTTCTCTCAGAACGTATGGTTACAAAAATTGTCAACATATGAAAATCAATAACAATCAGCAGTAGCACTCACTATCACAATCATCACCAATCTCCTCCTCCTCATCCTCCTGCTTCTCATCATCATAACCACAATGACAAAACAATGTAATAAAAACACTGTCACCCTCCACCCTCGGATTCTTTTCCCTTTTGGACTGAATGATTGCAACAATTTGTGTAAATAATCCTATTGGATTAATAACAGCCCAAGTGGTAACAGATACCGCCAACCAACTATCCAGCTCAGCGAGAAAACTCATCCCCTCAAAATGCACCATCATTTCAAGTGAATCAAATTGTAATTGTTGATAATGAAATCCAGCGGATTTGTTTCAGTTACAATTCATTAAGCTTTTAGGTGGGGGAGTGGGTGAAGGGTACAGTAAATCTTTGCAGAGCTCAAAATACAGGCCAACCAAAATATGAAACATCTGTTTCAAAAATTAACGAATGAAGCCCACAACCACCGATTTTAAAATTAATGTTGCTTTTTTGATGTTTCAAGTTTTTGTTGTCATATGTCCACACAGATACTGAAACAAACACACACAGTCAATGTTCATCTGAAAGATGAGTTTTTTTTTGAGTATCTGTCAGTCTGAGAACCAACAACAACAACATGTCCAAAACCCAACAACTGCAACTTCAAACCTTAAGCACTGAACCACTAACACCAACTCCATTGTCATCTCTAACGCCATCGGAGTGTAAATCTGTAACTGCATGAGTGTATGTGCCAGCATTTGCAGCTTCATCAGCCTTAAGCAACTGTTGTTCTGAGGAGTACTTGTTGTACTGAAGACTATGATGTCTGTCTGTCTGCCTGCCTGTGACTGCCTCTTGTTGTTCTTGTTCTGTCCCGGCAAAGTAAATTGAAAATGACAGTTGGTTGTGTGTCAAAAGAAACAACAACGGAAAAAATTGTTTCAAACTTCACATTTGTAAGATGACACAGAACGACCGACGCACAACTGCACACAACCCAGAGCTATGCTCCGATACAGATGTGTGTTACTCACATAAGCAAAAGTTGTAGAATCTTCCCCCCAAAAAAAACACGCATACAACTCTCTGGGCACGTTTCGTTCGATATCATTATGCATGTGTCGTTTTTCTGTCAGCTACGTTCTGGAGTTACAGTGGGGGAATAGATTAAAAATTATTTGAAAAAAATTAAAAGGGGGTCTTTGTGTACTAGAAGAGTATGAAAAGTACTAAATTTGGTATCATTTGTGTTGGGCGAACGGATAGAGTTAGAATTCTGAAATTTGAACTGTGGAAGGGAATTAGAAATTTAAGTGAACGAAATGTAATAATGGGAACTAATGTGGCACTATAATCGTTTTCATTTTTAAAAAATATATCTAAAATATTGAAATTTTATGTGAGAATAAAATTTGGAAAGTATACCTGAGCTAGAATTGTAAATATTGGTATGGGGATTACACTCAAAGCGTGTAGCGTTTAGAGCAGAATGTGGATTCGGAAATTCGAGTATATAGAGTACGAAATGCACTAAATGGTACGAAATTATGTGTAGGGTATAGGAATATAATTGGAATTATGATTTTGGGTATACGGGTCACTGTGGGTGTATAGATTGTGAATAATGAGATTTGTTGCAAATACGTTTTGTATGGTGTGCGGATCAATCCTTTTAGTACTTCAGCGATAAAAGGAGTTTCTCTGCAAATCTGTATTCTGTCTATAGAAGAGCTTCAAAAACTCTTCGGTATATAGAAGACCTTCATAAGGCCCTGGGGAAGATTTTATTTTTTCAGAGTGCCTTACGACAAACGGGAATTTTCAGGAGATCATAAAATGCTATTGTGTTCACTTTTTGGTTCAAAAAAGATCTTCAAAAAATCTTCAAATTTTCAAAAATCAAATTAAAATTTACTCTTGGAAATCTTCAGGGCTACTTTAAGCCCTATGTCTTTATAGATCCTTTCCAGAAGGCCTTCTGTCCATAGAAGGTAATAAACTTAGCTCATAGCATGGGGCCTTAGAAAGCCATATGGGGCTTCAGTTTGTAGACATTTTCACCTGTCTTCACCTGATCACCTGCCTGCACGAGGCCTTATGAAGGTCTAAGGGACTTCTGTTTTCAGAAAATTTAAAATAATCTTATATTTGTAGACAACTTTTACGGGTAGACAACTAAAGGTGGTCATTAGAGGGTCATATATCACAAAAAGACTTTTAAAGGGTCGTCTTCTTGTAGAAGGTTCGTCAATGTTTTAATACTTGCAGAAGGCCGTAGGAAGATCTTCTGTCGTCAGAGGGTCTTTTATATTTAGAAGACCTTCTGTCTATAGGGTTCTGGTTTTTTCCTTCATAATTTCTATCGAAGCCCTATTAAATGTCCGGTCTGTTTAAAGAAGATCTTAACTAGATCTACTGCTGTCCATAAAGGACGTGCATAATACCTATCGTGCCTATCGAAGACCATTATAGGGTATTCGAGCTTTAGAATGACTTTTGGGCGTCTTCTAGCTTCATTAGATCTATAGAGGACTTTCCAGCTCTTCAAAACATCTACACGGGTATTTTTTTCTTTTTGAAAATCGAGTGTTGCTTTATCTGTAACTCCAATTTAAAATAAAATTTTGCCAGTATCCCCCTCTTCAAATTTTTGCTAAAAAAAATGTTGAACATGGCCCGAAAACGTAACGACCACCTCTTGCTCTATTTCGAAGAAAAACAATCCAATTATACCTCAGGACCAAAATTCGCACCAAACAGTCCGTCTTAAGTAGACTTCCAGAAAATGTCTTGTCTGCAGAAGACCATCGGAAGATTTTCTACAAATAGAACTTCTCTGTAGAGAATGCCTTTACAACGCCTCTTCTCGCAGGGGCTTTTTAGCATTTATTTCCTCTATAATCCAAATATCTACGAGATGTGAGAATAGTTATTTATGCCCTCATTAACGTTGAGCGCCACTTATTTAAAAACATCTCATTTGGTTATGAACTCTTTTTTTAGCAGGCCTGCAAATATTCTTCCATCTAAAAAAACATTCACAAATTACTGGACTTCCAAAAAAAAAAAAAAATTTCTCTAATGGAAATGCCTTTTTAAGATTATTTTGTATAGTATTATTTTGTATAGTATTATTATTATATATTATTATTATTATTATTATTATTATTATTATTATTATTATTATTATTATTATTATTATTATTATTATTATTATTATTATATTATTATTATTATTATTATTATTATTATTATTATTATTATTATTATTATTATTATTATTATTATTATTATATATTATTATTATTATATTATTATTATTATTATTATTATTATTATTATTATTATTATTATTATTATATTATTATTATTATTATTATTATTATTATTATATTATTATTATTATTATTATTATTATTATATTATTATTATTATTATTATTATTATATTATTATTATTATTATTATTATTATTATTATTATTATTATTATTATTATTATTATTATTATTATTATTATTATTATATTATTATTATTATTATTATTATATTATTATTATATTATTATTATTATTATTATTATTATTATTATTATTATTATTATTATTATTATTATTATTATTATTATTATTATTATTATTATTATTATTATTATTATTATTATTATTATTATTATTATTATTATTATTATTATTATTATTATTATTATTATTATTATTATTATTATTATTATTATTAGTATATTATTATTATTATTATTATTAGTATTATTATTATTATTATATTATTATTATTATTATTATTATTATTATTATTATTATTATTATTATTATTATTATTATTATTATTATTATTATTATTATTATTATTATTATTATTATTATTATTATTATTATTATTATTATTATTATTATTATTATTATTATTATTATGATTATTCTCATTGCAATCGTTTAAGGGTATTTGTTGGCAAATTAGAGGCGAAGACTTTAAATGTCCAATAAACGTTGGGCGCCACTTTATAAGATCTATAATTATACCCTCCACCATAAATATATATATATTATTTTAAGTTTGTTATTCCATTTGTAACACCTCGAAATATACATTTTAGACCCCACAAAGTATATATATTCTTCATCAGCATAAAATTCTATGTCGATTTAGCAATGTCCGGGCGGACATTGTGGAAATCACTCTCCCTTCCGAACAAAATGACGTAGGTTGATAAATTTTTACTCAATTATTATGTCTGCAGGACTTTTGGTATTGAAAATGGACCATGTAGGTCCACGTTTTGGTAAGCCCCCATATAACGGTACCTCCCTATATTCGGTACTTTGATGATTTTAGCGACATTATTTACCGGAATTGTTTCAAATTTTGTATTTGAAGTTCGTAATAGATACTTGAAGTTCGTAATAGATAGTTCATCGTAGAAAAAGAGCCATGTAGGTCACGTCTTCGTATAGCCCTCATTATCTGTACAGGTCCACGTTTTATAACCCCATGGTACCTCCCTATATTCGGTACTTTGATGAGCTTCGTTTCGCATTTGAATATTGTAATAGCGTGTGACAAAAGTTGCCTACGCAGGTCCACGTCGTAGTATAGACCACAATAGACGCCTACATTCGGTATTTTTAAGATTTTAACGGAATTGTTAACAGATTTTATTTATTCTTTTTTTATTGCCAAATTTGTACCAAATGGTGGAAGGCTTTTAAAGTTCAGCCCTGCCGGACTTACAGCTTTTTTACTTTTTTTTATAAATATTGTTATGGTTTTTATTTTGTTAGTATAATTAATTTTGCTAAAAGCAATTCATCACTACCGCTACAGACTTCAAACTAATATGTTTAAGATTAATGGATGGAAGACCTTCAGAAGACTTCAAATTTATAAAATATCATTAGACGGCCTTTTATAGAAGTTTGTTTATTTAAAATAAGTAATTCTATATTATAACCCTTTATTTGTAAATCTCATCAAAATTTCCCCCACTGTTCTTCGGAAAAGATTTGCATCGTCTACACAACATTCATTCTGGTCCGCTCCGTACCGGCCTGGTTTGTCGTGTTACTTTATCAGACAGTTGTCATTACTTTACCTACCCTAATGTTGTGCTTAATATTTTTCTGCTTTTTTCTCTTCCTCTTCCTCGTATGCGGTTCTTTGTTGATTTTTGTGAATGAAGGGAATCTTATGAATGTTCCACATAGTAGAAACCAACCATGAGAAAGAGAGAGTGAGTGAAGACCTTAGCCGGCAGTTTGAAATTATTGAACAAAAAAACGAAATAACGACACAACAATACAATAAATTTACTCGCATTGAGTATTTTTGTTGTTGTTGCTGGTGGCATTGATGTCATTGTTGTTGCTTTTAAATATACATCCTCTTTGGATTGTGCGGAGTTGTTTTTGTATGTTTTCCCTAACAAGTATCTGCATACTGTATGTTCGTTCGTTTGTTCGTTCAGAAGAAGAAGAGTTTAATGAAAATGCAGAGCGTAGGTATTGGTGACCACAGAAGTACGTGTGTGCATCTGTGTGCGTGTGTATCTATGTGCGAGAGTGTGATGTTTTTATATTTTAAGGGCCTTTTCGGTTACTTTTTCAACATTTCATATCAAATGCATGCATAGGCATACCGCAAACAGAAAAACAAACACACACACACATCATTTTACTCACACTCTCTTTGAGCACACACACACAGATACTCTGGCAAACACCGAAAAAATCCTATGGTTGTTTATACTCCATACACCAGGGTTTTGTTAGTCTTACTCTAAACGTCTACGGGAACGTATCTCGAACTATGCCCACAGAATGGATTACCGTTAACGAAGCAGCTAGCGATCTTAATGTTTAAATCTCGCTCTCATGAATTGGAAGCGTAAATGAAACGTAAAAAAATACGCGCGTGACTTCCTCCCAAAAAAAAAAATAATAAAAAGTGCATTCTATGAAAAACGACAGAAGGAAAGAAAAAGAAATTAAAAAAATATATGAAAAACGCAAAAAAAAATTAAATAACCCAAATTCTTAAGGTTTTAAATGGAAGAGTGTTTGTGTGTGTCGTCTATCTGTGTTTCCAATGTGCATTTCACTGGCAATTGCAACGGCTACAACAACAACTGCAACAATATTTGCCGCATACCCCCAATGTGAAATGTTATTATGCTAACCCATGGGGACCGTATTATAATACGGCAATTGTGGATATACGTTTTACGTGCTCATAAAACCAAACGTTACAACTTTATAAGCGTTAAAAGGTGTTCAAATTACCAATGCAACAGCAACAACTACAATAATAGTGGATGTGTCATTTTAACAACAACAAAAACACCAACAACCTTTTTACACCACAATTTCATTGTAATCTTAGTCATTGTCGTTGTACAACAACCATTTTGCCATAAAATGTTAAATCGTAAAGGTTCATATACCCTAACATGTGCAAAACTGTCACAGACTTCATCGCCAGCAGCTGCCGCAACAATGTTGTCAACAATTGAATCCGCATCCTGTTTATCATTTATAGCCACCACAAATATGGAGGAAACATCTTCACCGCCACCGGCATGTTCTCCATCGCCATCCTCTACATTATCCTCAGCGTGTCAGTCGCCATCCCCAGCCTCAACATCACCACCCTCATCGTTGGCGACATCACGTAGAGCCAGCTCCCTGGCCATGACAAAAAAACGCACAGCTCTTTTGGCCAAATCAGCCTCGGCTGCATCGGCCATGCAACGACGTCAAAGGTAATTATAAATTAGCAGCAGCAGGAGGTGATGCAGAGGGGAGAGGGGGATTTCCCAAACCCCTAGTTAGTGGTGGGGTTTTCACGACAATAAGTTATTTAATGAAAAAGAAAAAAATTAGAAGGGATTTTTTTTATAAATATTGTTGTATTTTTTATTTAATTGAGGGATTATCCAGAATGGGATTTTCTAATACAAATTTGAAAATGAAAACAAAACATATAAATAAGAAGAAAATATGTATATAACTTTTTAAATTTCGTTCACATTGGAAGTTATTGTCCTTATCTAACCTTTATACCCGCCTGCAACACACGAAAAAAAACTTTGAAAATCAATCGGGAACATAATATGGACCCATACAAATGCTAAACCTGGCTTGAAAAGCATATTTTTCTTTTGAAATCCTAGTATAGATATTAAAGAGAAGGGAGAATTAATTGTATGGTCCTATAAGGATGGGCGCCACTTAACAAAAATCTTTTTATTCATGTTCTCATATTAAACTCAGCTGCATTTTCACCGAATCTTGTGATATTTGCAAATTCCAACTTGGGCGCCAAAAAATTAAAATTTACCAACCTGTGTTGAATAGTGTAATTCTGCTATAAAAATAGAAACCAAAACCGAATATAAAAGAGATGTCCGTTGGGCGCCACATTACATGTTTTTTTTTTTAATAATTTTATATGAGCCTTTAACGTTGGGTGCCTTCGGTTGACTGCACTCAGCTTTATTTTCGCCTAAATGCGATAATTGCAAAATTACAATGTTTCAAGTTGGGCGCCACCAAAAAAAAAAAAGAAAATTTACCGAACCAATGTATCTGGATCTGTGTTGAAAAGTGATATTTCGCTATAAATGTAAACCAGAACCATACACCAAAGAGACGTCAGAATTTTTGGTTTTTAGAGATTGAAGAATAGTTTTGGGTGCCTTTGGTAGGCTGTAGTCAGCTTCATTTTCTCCGAAATTTGCGATAATTACCACTTTTTAAGTTGGGCGTCACTTAAAAAAAATGAAAATTTACCGAATCAATTGGTATTATATCTGAATCTGAATCTGTGTTTAAAAGTGTAGTTTTTCTAAAAAAATGTAAACCAGAACCATGTATTAAAGAGACGTCAAAATATTTGGTTATGGGCGTTATGTTAGCGTTGGGCGCCAATTTATATTTTTTTCTACTATTAGAGATTAGAGAATAATTTCCTATGAGCCTTTAACGTTGGGTGCCTTCGATTGGCTGTGTTTCTGTGTTTCAGGGACTAAAGAATAGTTTTGGAGTGCCTTTGGTAGGCTGCACTTAGCTTAATTTCCGCCGAAATTTGCTATAATTGCAAAATTACCACTTTTTACGTTGGGCGCCACTTTTTTGAAAAAAAAGAAAATTTATCGAATTGGAATTATAATCTGGATCTGTGTTGAATAGTTTAATTTCGCAATAAAAAATAAACCAGAGCCATATATCAACGAGCCTGCATAATATTTTGTTATGCTCCGTTTAGCGTTGGGCGCCACTTTATATTTTTTCTATTGGAGATTAGAGAATAATTTTCTATGAACTTTTAACGTTGGCCGACGTTATATAATCATTTTCCGAAAATATCAACGAAATATAAATTCGAAATGAGAAAAAAAATATTAAAAAAAATAATTTTTTTGGAATAATTCGAACCTTAATATGATTATTTATCAAAACTGGGTCTATATTAATGTTAACGTTGGGCGCCACTATATTAAAATAAATGTGTTTTTAAATGCGACTCTCGTTAAATTTCCTAACAACGGGGAGGCATATCAAATCTGTGACTGGTCGCTCCATTATCCTCTTATTATAAGAGCTCGAAAATTGGTTTACATAGTCAGGAACTGAATGGAAATTTGGGTGCCACTTTAAAAAATATGTGTAAAATCGTCCTCATTAACATGTTTTAGATATCAGAATGATACAGGAAAAGCATGTTACTGAAGAATTAATTGACAAAAATTATTGGGCGCCATATCGTTTGATCGCAAATTTTTCTTAAAAAATTTAAAATAAATTAAAAAATTTATCAGCTCCGTGTTTTAGGCCAGAGAATCTTGGAATTTTACTGAAAAAGGACTTTTTACTACGAAAAATAAAAGTCACGCCTCAAATTTATATGAGAATAATTCTCAAGTATGCCCTTTTAATGTTGAGTGTGACTTCTTTATTTTTATATCCTTCTACAAAAAAAAAAAATAAATAAAAAAACATTGAAAACAAATCGTATAACCGATGGGTTTCACCGAATGGTTAGAATTGGTATTAGAATGTAAATTTTCCCTCTATGATGTTATAATAATTTTGTATTCTGCCTTTTCCATATTGGGCGCCACTTTTTCAATGCAGATACTTTTTATTATTATTATTATTTCTATATGGATTAAAATCATGATAGTTCCTCTAGGAATTATGTTTTTGACAAGTTTTCCAAACCTATAGCGTCCTTGAAAAATTGATTCTATCCCGTGACAATTAAATTTAATGGTGTATTGATACAAAGCCAATTATATATCATGGTTTTTACGGTGGAGGCCACAGTATTTGGATTATAATGAAAAATTTTCAATATCAGCCTTCTACTTATAGGTCAGTCTGTCCAATTTACTAGGTAGAACATATTCTCACTGTGGGTATACGAGCCAAGGTTTTGGAATTTTACAATCCTTGGCCATATTTTTCAGGTTGCAGATTCTTGTATATCACTCAAGTAATGAAACCCCCGAATTGAAGCCAACCAGAGTTAGCTGCAATTCAAGTTCCTCCTATGGTTGTATGAAGTTTCGCCTGGGAAAAATATAAATGCAATAAGTAAAAATATATTGTTTATAATCCTCTTGAACATTGCCTACTTTTCTTGAGTATTTTCTGATTCCCCATTTTCTTCTTATTTCGGTACTTAAAAATAAAACTCCTAAAACATCTGTTGCAAATGCTCCTTGGAGGTGATACCTAAGAAATCAAATCCTCCCCAAAAAAAAATCACATTCCCTTTCATCAAAAACCGTAATGCCCTGTTAATCTTTCTTTGTTTTCTTCTAAATAATTAGAAATGGTGTTTTTTTTTACCTGAAATCAAATAAAAAACTCAACTATCACCTGTCAATATTATTTGATTTTTCCTTCCCCCTTTATAACCATCACATCACATCAACCCAGTCTTGCGCTTATCGGTAGTTCTTTTTAATTATTTTCTATTTCACATTTTCAAAATGTTTCAGTGTTTTATTTTTTCATGAAATTCAACAAGTAACAATAAAAACTCCCTCTCGCTCAGCATCCATATGGCAACAGAGTTTCATTATTTTTCGGCACGCACACACATATGGCGCGGCCTGGCTGGGAGACAATGGGCGATTCCAGAGAAAAACAGAAAGGAAATCCATGTATGCTACAATTTCATCAGTAATTATTGATACACTATCTTCCTTCAGTTCTCTTTTGCTCGTCTCCTTGGCATTGTTAGTACACGACGCATAGCTGAAAGGATAACAATAAAGGAATTCTAAGAATTCAATGCTCGCACACGAATTCAATGCTCGCATAAGAATTCCAGTTGTGAAGCAGCAGTATGTGTCCGTGGCATAAGGAAAAAGGATAAGCAAGGAGTAGAGTACATTGGGTGGTCCTTCTTCCCAAAAATAAATAGCCTCTATTCCAGGTCTCATTTAAAATTTTTTGTCCCTCTGTACGTGTGCCTGTAATCCTTTTAGTTTTGTCAAACCCATCATAAATCACTTTTCGTAGTTAGTACTTTTAACTTCCTCGTTTTTTGCTGCTGTTGTAGTAGTTTTTGTTGGTTTTCTAACTAGTTGTTGCAAACAATTTCATGCTGTGGTTGCTACACATTGTTCGAAAGTGTTAAAAGTTCTGCCAGACTCTCTATGTGTAACATCGTATGTAACTTTTGTTGAATATTTATTCACCTTTCAAGGATACGAATATTTGTAATTATTGTTTGCATTTTCATTTGTTCGGGTAATTGGTTTAGTAGTTGGGCGTTGAGTTAAAAATGTTCTCACTAGAAGTCAAGGTAAAATTGAATTACACGATATTTTGGAGAGAGGGTATGTGTGATATTTGAAGCTGAGGGGTGTTGGCTAATGGGGGAATGAGGGGCTAAGAAGCGTAATGGAAATAGAGAATGATTTCTAAAAAGTACCATGAAAATAAACCCTTTGATATCAATATTTCATACATTACACAATAATGGCGCCCAACGTGGGTTTCTCATAGTCTTTTTTATCATCGCATGATGCTATTCAATCAAATCGAAATATATATTTTAAAAAACAATTATGCTGATCAACCGTAAACTTTTCGGAAACAGGGCTTCAAACTTTGTTTATTAATGGCGCCCAACATGGGTTTCTCATAGTGTTTTTACATAGCATGATGCCATTTAGTCAAATCAAAAAATATATTTTAAAAAACAATTATGCTGATCAACCGTAAACTGTTCGGAAGCAGAATTTCACGCTTTGTTTATAATTGGCGCCCAACGTGGGTTTCTCATAGTGTTTTTACATAGCATGATGCCATTCAGTCAAATCAAAAAATATATTTTAAAAAACTCATATGCTGATCAACCGTAAACTTTTCGCAATCAGGGCTTCACATTTTCTTTATTAATGGCGCCCAACGTGGGTCTCACTTAAAGTGGTCAAAATATCGGAAAGATTATTTGTATGTAAATAAATTAACAAACAAATGGCGACCATATAGAAAGAAAATAATAAAAAATACAACATACCACAAAAATGGCGCCCAACAGGTACTGATTTGACGATTCCACGTTATAAAATCTATCCTTCATCTAAAAAAGACACTATTTATTTGAATTTCTTTTTCTCTCTATCTCGGCTAAGATTCTACAAATCCACTCTATCGCTTCTCTCTAACCCATCAACAATGGTGGATATTGTCTTTCATCTTCCACATTCGCCAAATCGTTGGGCTATTTTAAAGATCAGTTTCCTGCTGTTTAATCTCTTTTTACCTGTACATCATTCACCTTTGGCATCTTTGCATTCACAAAGAAAATGGTTTTCCCAAAAATTGTGTTTCAGTTTTTTTCGCAAAGGACAAACTGTCTTGTCCTTGTGTTGTTCATAAGGCAAAATTGGAGAGCGGTACTCTTTTAAGGGATTAAAGACAATGAATGGCCACCCCTGATTTTTTCAAAAAATACCCAAGACAGGTAAATGCGAATTTAGGGTGTGTTGCAATTTTGCACAAGGGACAATGGAAATCTTTTGGATTTAAATTTGAACGCATAGTTTATAGGGGTGGAATTACAAATTGCATATTTCCTTTTTCTCTTTGTTTCTAGAAGAAGGAAATATGTCATAAACATTTATGGTCTTGTTCCGGAGGCAAGAAATATATTTCCATTTGTTGATTATAATTAAAAATTTAGATTTTCTTAGATTTTATATAAAGCTCTGTTTTCGAAAAAAAATCTTTGCAATCCAACCAAGAAAATTTTTATAAAAATGATTTAAATTTTTAAATATAATTCTATTTTTTTATTTTTCTAACTCTTATCTTTTTATTACAGATTTCCTCGTACCGCAACAACAAATGATAGTGTCAGTGTAATCGGTGTTCGCAATGGATTCCTCACAAATTTGGTAAGTTTACTCCCAGTATTTTCAAAATAACACTGTTAAATGATAATGAATTTGATTTTTTACGCCTTAAAATGGCGCCCAACATGGGTCACTTCATAAATATTTCTTTAAAAAGCTTTTTACTGCCGTTGAAATTCTTTTATGAGTTAATATTAAAATACCAAAACAATTGGACTATCAACTGCGTAAATTGGCGCCCAATGTGGTTTCTTTAAATCACAGCCCAATGTGGCTCAAAAAATTCGCAGTTTTTTTATTATCCATTCAAAAGTATTTCTAAATAATTTAACTGTATCTGTATTGAGTTCAGACATCCCATCGCATGGCGCCCAACGTGGGGCGTGATTTAATATTAAAATACCAAAACATTAACTGCGTATATTGGCGCCCAATGTGGTTTTTTTAAATCAAAGCTCAATGTGGCTCAAAAAATTCGAATTTTTTTAATTATCCATTCAAAAGTATTTCAAAATAATTTAACTGTATGTGTATTGAGTTCAGCCATTCCATCGCATGGCGCCCAACGTGGGGCATTCGTTGAACATTTCTTTAAATTGCCTTAAATTTAAACGGAATATAGTAAGTGGCGCCCAAGGACAAAATTTCAGATGAATAAGATAGGATTTTTTCTGCTAACTTGCAATCGTTCTCTAATTACAAGACAACAATTTAAAATGGGCTCTGCTTTTCAAATAGAGTATAAAAAGTGGCGCCCAATGTGGATTTAAAACAGTTTCTCTTAATCCAAATAATTTTTAGCAGGCCAAAAATTGTCTCCGCAAATAATGGGTTATTGGAAAGAATTTTAAAATGTGAAGTGTATTATTAACTCTGAAAATATTAACTTCCTTTAAGATATAGGTTTCCACTTTTGTTGGAAAATGGCGCCCAATTTGGGGGTTTTAGGCAAATAATTGAAAATCTTATTCCCACTCACGTTTTGATGCTGTCTCAAAATATCGACTCCATCATCTCATAATTAAACATAACAGTCTAATTGAGCGTCGAATATGATGATTGGCGCCCAATGTGTGTTTAAGGGTGTTTGTATTAATGAATATAATTTAAAAATGTGGCGTATGTCCTATATTCTTAATTAAGTGTTGTACCCTTCGAAAAATATCTTAATTTGAAATAAAATAAAATGCATATGGAAAATGGCACCCTAGGTAGACAAATGAGTCAAGTGAGTAAGCGCTACTTACTACCCGAAAATGTATCACTTTTTTAGAAATTATTAAATTTTATTCCCAAATCAAATTTACAAAATTGCGCTCAATAATTTAAATTGGAAATTATATGATTAATTCATCGACGATAAATTTTTTGTAATTTTTGTAATTTTTCCAAATCTCTTAATTCACTTCCTGTAAATCCTTCCGAATCCTAAAGACTCTTTACCATTGTTTCCTTATAAGATCTGTGATAACAAATATCCTTTCATTTTGAATTCCATATTTTTTCATGAATTGAAATAATATGAATATCTGTTGCATTATTCATATAAACAAAAAAATTATCTAAATCTTTCTGCCTTCCTTCCCTCTTCATTAAATTCCCAAAATCCTGGAGATTATTTGATATTTCTTTTTTTTCTACAAATGAATTAGCATATTCTATGAAAGCAAGAACACAAAAAAAATATCCTGACAGATAACACTTGTGGTGTTGAAGAGTTTTGTGGTTTTCCTATGTACACAGATCAACGTATATGAATACCAATGGATTTATGTATGTATGTATGTGTGCATTTGAGTCGAACTGAGTAAACAAAGCATCCTGGATCTGGGCGGTGTTTGCATTTAAAAGAATTTTAAATGCATTTATGTTGGCATATGTTTTTTTCATTGTTTTTCTTGCGTTTCCAGGAAATTGAATCCTGTGGAAAGAAACAGATCCTGCACTCAAGTCTTAAAAATGATTTCTAAAATGCATTGTTTCTATTTTTTCTTCTTTGGGGTAGAGAGAAATTTTGTATTCATTAAATAGATGTGATTAAAAAGCGAGTCTGTCTGTGTGTATGTATGCACTTAAGAACATGTAGAAGAAAACGAAATTCAAGAAGCGGATATAAAAATAGATAAACATCAGGGTAATGCAACAAGCTGCCCCAACACCAGACAGCAGCAACAATGCAGCAGTGCATGATGAATGTTTGAATAACTGACTCGCTGCTACAACAGCTGACAATTGGGCGAACTTTAACACACCCATAGGCCAAACGACGACGAAGACGACGACAAAAAAACAAAGCAGCAACAACAAAAACTACATACACCACCAGACATTACATGTCCGCATACTTTGCTGTCCCTTCCTGGCATTATTTTTAGTGTTGCTTTTTGGTCGTCTGTTTCATTTTTTTGTTTAAACATTTCTGTTCTCTTCGAAATATAAAAAAATAAATAAACAAAATTGGTGTTGTTGTTGTCGCTTTTCTAGGGGTTCAGAAAACTCATTAATAATCAAACCAGCCAGTCAGTCAGTCAGCCAGACATTTGATTAGTCTTCCGAAAAAATACCAAGAATTCTCTTTCCTCCCTTCTCTCTCTCTCCACATAGAGTAGATATTTAACATTTGACATATGCCAGGGCTGAGGATAAGCCCATAGGGTTTCTGTTTCTTTTTCGATATCAACAATTTGTTTTATTTTCATGGGTGTTGATATTCGTTAGATACATTTTCAAGATAATAGTAAAAAAAAAAATAGGAAGAAAAATCCCAAACCATAACCACAAAATATGTTTATGAACTCAGAAAGAATAAAAAGGTTTACACCGCCCCGTTCATAGTTGACCGGTTATTCTGAGAAAATTCTTTTATGTTAATAGAGCATAAATTAAAGGCAATATAGCACTAATTAAAGGCACAAATGCTGCAGGGCATACAAAATTAGTGTTAGCCTCAAAAAATCAAACGCAATGCGACAGTAAGCCAATAGATGGCCTTGGAGATAATAACAGCTTCAAAACCATGAAGATGGAATGGTTTGTTTCTGTTAAAACCCTTGGCAATTAGTTGAGGATTTATTTGTCCGAGGCAAATAAAAGATTTTTTAAGTTAACACCTTTAAATTATGGTAATTTTCGATTAAGTGATAAAAAATGTTAATGAAAAGAAGTTGGGAGTGTGGCAGATGCCACAGGTCTCCCAAAGGGATCAATTAAAAGACAGAAGAGAACACTTTGTTAAACTGTCATTAGATTTATCTTAATTTGAGGTAAAGACTTCATTTAATACGGCAAGTAATCGGGTTATTTATCAAACATAAAAAATGGCGCCCAATGTGGGGAGTAAAAATGAAAACAGTTAAAAATATATCTTCCGATATAAATACAATCCTAAAAACTTTTAGTTTATTGAAAATTCTTATGCATTCAATCAGCAAATCAAATGTAGAAAATGGCGCCCAAGGTGTGACTTTTTAGTCACATTTATGGTTTAAATATCTTCTTCTAATTCGTTTGTTTGATATGCTCTACCTTATGATAACCATATAGTTCTTCCATTAAAGGACGCCCAAAATAAATTGGCATCTTCTCTTTTTGAAAATGAAGAACTATTTTGTCCCAAATCAAATATGGAAAAATGGCGCACAACGTAAGGATTATGTTGTAGTTTTTTGGAGACCTTATTCTTTGTTTTTTTATTTGAATGAAGTTCTCTACCTTGCATAATCAATATCATAAATTCAAATAAAAGACCCAATTGTAATTGTGTCGTACTTTCCAAATAGAATTGGTGTCCAATATGGATTGTATCGTTCGATATCAGTAAGCAGTTGATACCCAAGCCGCCAATAGAGAATGGCGCCCAACGTAGGGCTTTTATGAAGTTTTAGGATATTTCTTTTTTTATTTGATGTTCTGATGCTTTGAACCTAGAGTTTGACGCCCATTGTGGGTTTTCTTTTTTCTCCATTAAATTACTTTTCAACACTTCCTCCTACACCTTTCATATAACAAACCCGTCAATGTGTCGACCAACACAAAGCCTCCTTTTTTTTTTTTGAATTTTATTGCAGTGAGAGGGTATTAGAAAGTGTACACATTTTTTAAAGTGGCGCCCAATGTCAATATGTTAATTTACTTCAAATTAAATGTTACGCTCAAAATAAGATTTTCACTTGACGAATTTAAAATTTCTAAACCATATGCTTGTCCTAAATATTTTTCCCATATGTCGATCAATATTTGTAAGTGGTACGCACTATATTTTAGTTCCAGAATAAAATATTTTTGATTAACGAAGTGAAGATTTCTTAAAAAATTAAAGTGGCGCCCAATATAAAACACTCAATTCCAAAATCTAATATTTTCGATTATAATGGCAAAACTTTTTATCAAAGAAAATTTTTTTTAGTCAGAGACAAAGAAAATAACACAATTGGAATAAAATTCCACCATTTAAAAAGTGGCGCCCAACGTTGGGTTCTCACTTCAAATTGTGGGTTCTTCTGTATCTACTTTCCTATCTTTTTGGAAAGATTTACTTTAGATATTCCTTAATAATATTTGGTATTGGAAAACAATTTAAATGGATAACAAAAAGAAGTGGCGCCCAACGTAAGTCAGGCAGGTTTTCAAATTAATTTTTTTTTTGTGTATTTAATTTAATTTTTATTAAAATACTTTTAGTTCTAGATTTTAATATTCCAGCTTTTTCTTTTTTGTTTTTTTGTTCAAAGCAGTAGTTTTGGAAACAATTTTGCATTATTTTTTTAATAATTGTTATTTTTACCAATAAAACTCTATGTAAATTTATTTCATTTTTAATTTGTCGTCCAACATGTCATTCGAAAAAAATGTTAATGCTAACCTTCGGTTTTATTCCCTGAAAAAAATATAGGGAACATTTTCTATGTTCACCTATTTTTGGGTTTGGGACTCCATGTAAATTTATATAATTTTTAAATTGGCGTTCAACACGTCGTTCGAAAAAAAATGTTTATGTTGACCTTCAGCTTTATTTCCTAAAAAAATTATAGCATATATCGCTGCCATTTTCTGTGTTCACCTGGGTCGCTATATTTTTTTAGGGATAATTATTAAATTTCAAATTTTGCACCCGATGTTAAATTGTACTTTAATTAATTGCTATGATATTTTTATATTTATTTTAAAATTTAATTTGATTTGATGAATGCTTACGCCAGTTCACTGTCATGTTTCGGTGAAAAATTGGCTTCCCTTCAATAAATATTTTCTCTTTCTTGGAAAGTTCTCTGACCTTTTGTGGGATGCAACACAAGACATGGTTGTTTATTAATGAGTTCATTATCCATGTGCCCTCCCTGCACCCAAAACAAAAACCAAACACCACCCACCACACCTTCAAATTTCAATAGAAATTTCTAATATCCACCATATGTTCCTCTGGATACAATGAGTCTGTTTCGAAACACTTGCAATAACAAAAACACTGGTAGAAGCTTGTCAGTCAGTCAGTCAGTCTTTACATTAACAACATAGCTATTCTAATTTTTTCCCCTTCAAGCTGCTGTCATCGCTAATAACAATTACAACATGAAAGCTTTCAATGGATGTTTGGTTTGATTGGAACATCAAACAGAAGTTCTTTAGTTGAACAAAAATACTTGTTTTGTGAGTATGCAACAACACTAACACTTTCTCTAAAGAGAAAGACGGGGAGAGAAATGCCCCATTGCACTTGGGACACACCCTAACATATGTTTCTGTTTTCTTTGCTTTAACGCCTGCAATTCTCCGAAAAATAAACAATATCAAAATTAGGGGAATACTATTTTTGTGTGCGCCAAAGGTTGGTGTTGGGAATTATACAAATCATTCAAAAAAAAAATAAATAAAATAATAAAAAGCGAGGTTTATGATAAGAATTTGTAACTAGCTTTCATATAATTTTTTTAGAAATGCCAAACTAACCTAAACTATCCATTGAAAATAATAATAATAATAGTAATAATAATAATAATAACAATAATAATAACAATAATAATAATAATAATAATAATAATAATAATAATAATAATAATAATAATAATAATAATAATAATAATAATAATAATAATAATAATAATAATAATAATAATAATAATAATAATAATAATAATAATAATAATAATAATAATAATAATAATAATAATAATAATAATAATAATATAATAATAATAATAATAATAATAATAATAATAATAATAATAATAATAACAATAATAATAATAATAATAATAATAATAATAATAATAATAATAATAATAATAATAATAATAATAATAATAATAATAATAATAATAATAATGATAATAATAATAATAATAATAATAATAATAATAATAATAATAATAATAATAATGATAATAATAATAATATTAATAATAATAATAATAATAATAATAATAATAATAATAATAATCCCATCATGTTGAAAAAACAAGATGTCCTCAAAAAATTCTCCAAATATAAAAATTTTATTTTTTTAATGCAATTTTTTTTCTTTAAATATTTGAAATTATTTTTTGCCACACAACTTTAGTCACACAATATTTCCCTTTACATATTTTAATTAAAAACAACATATCCAGAACAAAGCTCTTCAAACACTTTAAGATGGCAGAAGACACTCAACAACCCCTCTAGTATGCCACCCCTGGCAATGACTAGAAACAACAAAAAAGAATAAAGAGATACATTTTTATAACATAAAAAAACTAAGCCAAGATGCCTGGGCTATGTGATATTTTTACAACAACAACAATAACAAAACACACATACATATTTTGACATTTGGCCCTTTCAAAAAGCTGTGTGTAATAAATCAATTTAATTTACTATGCAATTCACAAGAGGCCTCCTAGAAAATCTCGAATTTTATCTCAAGTAGCTTAGAAAGAAAGTAAGAGGAAAGAAAATAATTTAGCCATTGGATTCTCATTTAACAAATTCCAATTTCAATATTTTCACACCCTCTTGTACAGCAGAAGATATCAAAAACAAATCCCCCAAAAAAAATGGAAAATATCAAATTTCATTTCATTTCTCCGAAACAATCTGCTGCTGTCGAAATAAAGAAAGCAACATCTTTAAGTGCAGTTGGCAGCTGTTGTTCGTTCGAATGACTCTTAAGATTGTTTTTTTTATTAAGAACATGAAAAGCCAAAAATACTTGTTTAATCGAGAGGTAGCCAAAGTTTGGGATTTAAAATACAGATGGTTATATATCAAAGAGTTTGCGCTTGAATTTTTTATTTATTTTTTTTTTAAATTTTATTGAATGAAAGCAAAAAATGTCGGAAATAGCATCAAATTTTAGAATAAGTTTAGATTTGTTCGAATTATGGCCTTCAAACGGCCAATGAAACCGTCACACGCTGGCCGAATGTTGATCTGCGGTATTTTGGCCCATTCCCGGCGAAGCGTTAGCTTGAGGTGATCGACACTTTGGTATTTTTTAATACCAACCTTGCTTTGCAAAATACTCCAGATACAATAATCCAACGGATTGGCATCCGGAGATTTTGATGGCCAGGTTCCTTGTAACCATTCTTGGGTGGCGCGTGCTGAGTGCACTTCCTGAGTCCTGTTGGAATGGCCAAGGTATGCGGTTAAAATGTTTGTGTGCCCAAGGCTTTAATATACCCTCCAGAATATTTTCGAAATAATATTAGGCATTAATTTGCCACGGTCGATTAATACGACGGAGAGCAACCATCGGCTGTTATGGCGGCCCACACCATGGCCGGTGCTTGAGTTCTGGTGCTCAAACGAAGGTACACATTTTCAGCTGACCTCTTTGGCAAGTAAACACGATCATTTTTTTTGTTCACAAACTGCTGGACAGCAAATGTTTTCTCATCGGAAAAAATCAATTTCGGCAGTTCACCGCTTTCGGCCAATTGAAGCAACTCTTTCGCTCTTTTAAGTTTATTTTCTTTCCGTTGCGGTGAAAGTTTTTACACTTTTTGGAATTTCAATGACTTAACCCCGAGCTCATGTTTCAATATTTTCTGAATGGAATATTGAGATATGTTCAGCTCACGAGGCATTTTTCGGCCACTGCGACGGGGGTTTCGATCGCCTCTTTACTTTTCCAACCATTTCTGCTGATGTGGTTGTTTTCTTCAGCCCACTTCCTTGACGTCGGGCTAAGCTTCCAGTATCACGGTAACGAGCTATGGTACGAAACAAAAAATATTTATCCACATTTAAATGCTGGAGTGCTCTAACGATAGCCACTTGTGGTTTTCCAGAAAATATAAAGAAATCACACTAACACGCTTGAAATCCATCACGAATAACTTTTTTTCTGGAAAATTCTCACCAAAATGCTTTTGTAGGCTTGTAAACAATATAATGAGCTGTCACTGGAATAATTTTACAAGCTGTCGGACGAGTGGCTTAGAAATGACAGCAGTCTGAAGTTGATTGCAGTTTTTTTTCATTTCACCCTGTATTTCAGGTGACTATACACCCATCCCATGATTACAAAATGTCGGAGTGCTAAATTTTTCTAAAATTTGTGCTCTAAGATAACACCGGACTTAACATTTATAATGTCTAAAATATGGACTTTAGGGGGAGCTACTGAGGCAACCTTTCTCACATGCAGTATAGGAAGAGCCACTGTGGCCTCAATTAGGTCATACGCTGATTGGAATCCTTAATCTATCTTTCTTCCATATTTTAGGTTATTTAACGCCTAAGTAATGTAGACAACATTTCTGAGCAGTCTAGTCTTAAAATGATCGTGGTCCGTAATATGAATAGAATTTTAATTATTGAGCTGATAAAATCGTTTTAAAATCTTTAAAAAAATCCAATCTCTTTTGGTCTTCTCTCCCCTAATTACAGAAACTATTTAGAAAATTAAAACAAATCATGTCAAGTTCATTGAAATTAAAAATAAATGTTCAAATTTATTAAAAAAAAATGCTCGAATGCATTTTCCTGCATTAAAACAGCCCTGTAACGAAACATATTGGCCATGGCGAATTGTTGTAATGCATTCCAGCTACCAAGAAATGTGACCAATGCATAACAACAGCAACAATAACAGAAAAACACATTACTCATCAGGTTCATTCACTGGATTGCCGGCGAAGGCAGTAAATGAATTTCATGCATAATATTCGTGGCAGCTTTTTTTTTTTTTTTTTTTTTTTGTTTTTGAAATTCCAAACTTCACGTGGAATAAAACTTTAAATTTAAATTTTGTTGTTTTTCGATAAAATTCCTTTGTAACATAATACATTAATTTTTTTGTGTTGTATTAAGTCATGCATTGGATTGCAACAAATCAAATTATATATTAATGGCGATAACAACAAAATAGCAGAAGACGAAGAAGAAGAAATGGAAACCAACAACAATAAAGGGAGAATGCAAGAAAAAAGAAATCGTATAGGTATTTTTTTTATAATTATTTAGTTACATGCAAGATGGTTCATTCATTTACATACAACAACAACAACTAGAAATTCGTCATTCATTCATTGGACGGATATTGAAAATAAATGTTTACAAATTGTGGTAGCGCTGGCAGTTGGAGTTTTGTTACTATCGTTATTGTTAGAGGAGTTACCATAACACAATAAAAAAGGGCCATCAAGTCTGGCCCGAGTTGCAGCGGTTTTGCGTGGATTAACATCAGCCATATAAAAGAGAAAAAAAAAACTAACATAGTGGTTAAATCGATACTTAAGGAAGCATTTGAGGGTTTGTGTTTTTTATTGCTTTTTTTTTTTGCAAAATTTCTTCTTCCCCATGCAACGAACTTTTAAAGGTTTCTTTTGACGATATGTAATTGTGGTTTTGTCAAAGTGAAATCAATATTGACAATATATTTTTTTTATTCAATACATACAACACAAAATAAATTACATACCTTGCAGGGGTTTAGCTGATACTTTCCTATATATATAAATTTTTTTTTAGTAAATATCTAAATGGAGCATAGACATCATCTTGAAATCACTAACCGCATGAATAGTTTTTCTTTTCTTTCCTTTACACCACATACCACGCAATTTACGCAAGTAATTTGTGTTCGCATGGGAGGGTCTTTGACTTGCAAAATAGGAAATTATCGAAAAAAAGAGTTTTCATCATCATCGCCACGTCGTCGCTGTCATCAGGTAAATGGTATCAATTTCGATGGCATGTCAAAAATTATTTTGAAAATAAAATGTAAATGGATTTTTAGGGTTTGGCAAAGGTTTTAATTTCGATTTCTGTTGCGAAAACATATTTTCAATAAAACTCATTAACAATGCCTATGATAGAGATATGGTCCTTAAGAAAATATTTAAAAAATCCTCGATTTCAACATTGAAGATCCTTAAAAATTGTAAATAGGAAACCACGATTATAGCCTATTGATTTAAAGGCTTTAAAAATTCACGCCTGTATAAATGATGTCCCTTGAAAAATTAATAAAAATTCAATGATTTTGACCTTGTTGATCCTTGAAAGCGTATTTTAAAAATTCCCAATTATAACCCCAGATGATCCTTAAAAAAATATGAATATACATAACTCAAATCCACTTTTGGGTTCAGGTGCTCCTCATGTTTTAAAAAATCCGATTGTCTTTAAAAATTGTTTTTAAAAAATCCGCGATTGTGGCTCAGATGTTCCTTGAAAAAGTATTTTTTAAAGGTCCTCGTTTGTAGTTCAGATTATCCTTGAAAAATATTTTTAAAAAATCCACATTTGTGGTTCAGATTGTATTCGAAAAAATATTTTTAAAAAATCCACGTATGTGGTGCAGATGGTCTTCGAAAAAATATTTTAAAAAATCCACGTTTTTGGTGCAGATGGTCATCGAAAAAATATTTAAAAAATCCAGGTTTGTGCTTCAGATGATTCTAGGAAAAATATTTTTCAAAAATCCACGTCTTTGGTTCAAATGGTCTTTAAGAAAATATTTTTTTTTTAAATCCACTTCTGTGGTTAAAATTGTCTTCAAGAAATTATTTTTAAAAAATCCACGATTGTGGCTCAGATTGTCTTTAAGGAAATATTTTTTAAAAAATTCACGATTGATGCTCAAATTGTCTTTAAGAAAAAATCCACGTTTGTGGTTCAGATGGTCTTTAAAAAAATATTTTTATAAATCCACGGCTGTAATTCAAATGGTCTTCAAAAAAAAATTTTTAAAAAATCCTCGATTGCTATATTTAAAAAAAATCTTTTCCAAATATTTTCAAATATTTTTGAAAAAATCCACGTTTGATGTCCTCGAAAAAATATTAAAAAAAATCAAGTTTGTGGTCCTTAAAAATATTTTAAAAAAATCGGAGTTTGTTATTCAGATAGTCTTCCAAAAAAATATTTTTTAAAAAATCCACAATTGAGTCTCCGATTGTTTTTAAGAAAAAATTTTTTTAAACCGCGTTCAGATGATCCTTTCAGATCCTTGATCAGATGATCGTTGAAAGATATTTTTATGATCCTTGAAAAAATATTTTCAAAAAATCCACGTTTGTGGTTTAGATGATCCTTGAAAAAATATTTCTAAAAAATCCACGTTTGTGGTTCAGATGGTCTTGGAAAAAATATGTAAAAAATATTTGTTTGCGGTACTAATGATCACCGAAACAACAATTGAAAAACATAACTTTTTGCTCCCATAATATTAAAAATATTAATAAAAAAAACCGGATGGTTGGTCGGATAATCCTGGATATTCATAAAAATTCTCCTTTAAAGCCTTAGTGTTGGAGGGTCCATGCAAAAATTTGAAAAAATATTCTTTAAACTCCACGTTGAATGCCTTGAGGAGCTTTTCAAAAAAAAAACACTATTCTTGGTCTGATAACCCGGGAAGAACATTCATTGAAAATTCGCATCTAGCCTTACTTTCACAAAGATTCCTTAAAAGTCCACATTGAATGCCTTGTGGGTCCTTGCGAAAATGTTCTTGAAAAAAATGCTTTTAGAGCCTTGAAGTCCTTGAAAAAATGCTCTTTGAAAGTCCTTAAGGGTTCTTACAAAAATATAAATACTCTTTTAACTCCAAGTTGAATGCCTTGCAAACATATTCTTCAAAAATTCACGGTTGGAGCCTTGAGAATCTCTGACAAAAAATATTCTTTAAATACCTTGAGGATTCTTGCAAAAAGATACTTAAATAAATTCAAGTTTACTCAGGTACTTGAGAGTCCTAACAAAAATTTTCTTTTAAAACTGAATGATTTAATTCTTGAACGTCCTCTAAAAAATTCTTAAATAGATCCAGATTTAAATCCTTGAGGATCCTCGAAAAAATATTATAGAAAACTTAACGGATAATCCATAACATTTATGATGAGCATTGCAGATATATTCTCAAATAATCCATTTAAATCATCAATGGTCCTTCCAAAAGTAATTTTAATCGAAATTTAATCATCTTTACAAGAATTTTCGTTGATTTAAA
Source organism: Musca domestica (assembly GCF_030504385.1). Taxonomy (NCBI): domain Eukaryota; kingdom Metazoa; phylum Arthropoda; class Insecta; order Diptera; family Muscidae; genus Musca; species Musca domestica. The sequence goes on along the minus strand of NW_026712162.1, from coordinate 804,966 downwards.
TGGGGTTTGTCATTAAATCTTCGAGAGTCATTCCAAAAATATAAATTCTATACTTAAAGCATTGTGGATCCTTAAAAAAAGTATTGTCAAAAATCCATGTCTAAAACCTTGAGGGTGGTGCTTGAAACAATATTTTTCAATTATTCCCATTTAAGTTTTCGAGAATCCTTTTCACGTTTTAATCCTGTAGGGTTCTTACGAAAAATTATCGAAAAAAAAAACACGTTTAAACCTTAAGGGACCTTAAATTATTTAAGATCTTCGCAAAAATATCCTTCGTTAAGCCTTTGAGAGTTCTTTTAAAAATAGTCTGAAATCATCTACGTTTAGCAGTCCTTGCAAAAATATTCTAAAAAAATTCTCGTTTAAATTCTTGAGAGTAATATTGCAAAAAAATTCGCATTAAAATGCCTTGAGAAGTGTTTTAAAAATCCACGTGTAAAGCCTGATGATCTTCAAAATATATTCTACAAAGGTCAATCATTAATAGATCACCTTTGGGATTTTTTTTTTGTTTAAGAGTCCCTCAAAGATACTCTTAAACCTAATTTTTTATATAATTTAATTAGCTATTTTTTATCTTCAGTTTAAATACAATTTTATTCAAAACCAAGGACATTTCAAAATATGCCGACAAAAGATTGTGCCGACAGCCTACAATTGAATATCTGCCATCAAAGATATTCAGTGTGTGTGTGTGTGGTTTTCGAATTTTAATTTAGTAACAATTAATTACACCTTCAATAATAATAAAAACAGTCTGCAAGCCATAAAAAATTGGAATGACATTGCTACATACACACACACATGTAGAAGCACATGTGTGTGTGTGTGTGTGTGTGTGAAACCAGCCCAAAAATAGAAGGCAATTAAAACATCATGAAGCCAACTTAAATGACAATAAAAAAAGTTAAACATTTTCATTTCCATTTTTGTTTCGACTAAAACTAAAAATAAAAAAATGAGATTTTTATTTGAACAAAAAAAAAAACAATAAAATCACTAGCATTTTAACACATCATATGGATTTTGTTTCTAAACAAAAAACCCCATTTCGAGGCGCTAAAATCACACAATAACTTTTAAGGTTATGTTTTTGGTGATGAGATGTTTTATGTTATGTGCTCCATAAAAAAGATAAACATATTTTTGTGCTCGTTTTTATGATTTTTGTGTGTCTTGTTCTCGTCCAATGCAATTGTCCCGTGGTAATGTTTGATAAATGCATTTAATGTCATCATTCATACTTCATTTTTTCAAAAAAAAAAAAAACAAAAAAAAACAGTCGTCGGAAATGTATTCTTGGCACTGGGGTTATGTTTTTATGGTCACATTTTTTTTTCTTGATTCCCCTCACCTAAAACATTAAAAATGCCAGCAAGCTTTGATGTTCTTGCTACTTTCTTCCATGATTTCTGCTCTTATTCTTCCTGCCATAAAACCGAAATTATATCAGCTGCAAAATAGTGCAATGCGTCGTTGTAAATGAAGTATGTCATTTCGAGGAACTATAAAAGTGCAAGTATTGTGTCATTTTTTTTGTCCGATTGTCGAGCAAAGGAAATGTAACCAACCAGTAATAAAAAATCTAGCAATGTCAGCTATTAGAAATGGTTTTAAAAATCACAGCACTTAAAATCACACATCAAGAATTGCTCTTAAAATTACGTCGAATATTAAAACGAAAGCGACGATATAACGAAAATTTCTTCCACTTTAATCAAAACTAGGGAAATAAAGTTTGCTTGAAAATTATTGCATATTTTTGGGGCGTTTCAAAAATTGAAAAGACTCTGGCATATTTCAGGAGTTGGAAACTGAATAAGAACATGTTTATAACAAAATTTAAATACTTTTGGGGATTTTTAGAATATCAAAAAATATTGCATACTTTTAGGAATTAAGAAAAAATATTGAAACGAAAGCTATGATATAAAGAAATTTCCCTACTTTAATCAAAACTAGGATAATAAAGTTGGCTTTAAAAAATGTTTTGCATATTTCAGAAGTTGCAAATTGAATAAGAAAAAGTTCAAAACAAATTGCATACTTTTTGGGATTTTTATGAATATTACAAATGTTGCATAAGGAATTAAGTAAACCTCACTTATTTTTTTCAAAATATATTAAAAATTGCTTTCCTCCAAAGCCAAAGTTTCTTTTCTTTCTTTTTGAAAAAATCACTATTTAACAAAACATACAGGGCTATAATTTTCGTTCTATGAAAATTTCAAATCAAAACTTTTATAAAGGAAACAATTGTCAAACGAGAAATGTTATAAAAAAATATTTTTCATTTCATATTTTCATAGAACAAGAATTGAAAAATATTCTTGAAAAAATGACTTTTAAAAATATATACAAAAATTAAAAAAAAAATCAACGATATCAATCAAAATGAAAAAAGCGATAATATAAAGAAATGTCCCTTCTTTAATCAAAACTAAGGAAATAAAGTTTGCTCTAAAGACGTGTTTGAAAATGATTGTATACTTTTGGGGTTTTCAAGAAATATAAAAGCTTTGGCATATTTCACGGAGTTGGAAATTGAATAAGAAAAAGTTTAAAACAAATTGCATACTTTTAGAGATTTTTATGATTATTAAAAGTGTTGCATACTTTTAGGAATAAAACAAACCTCTCTTATTTCTTTCAAAATATATATAAATCTTGGAAGGATGGAAACTTCCAAGCCATATTTTTTTTCTTTCGCATATTTTTAGGAGTTGAAAAATTAATAATTATTTTTATTTGCATTAACTTAACAAAATATACACTGCCTATTTTAAAGGCCAAAATTGGATAAAACCAATTTAACATTAAAATTATTGCCTATTTTTAGGAGCAAATATTGAAACCGTGGTAAATGGTGTTGAAATATATTTCGAAATGGATAAATTAATAATTGATATTTAAAATTTATAGCATATATTGAGGATTTGTATTATTTTAAAAATTATTTCCTATTTTTAAGGGCATTAATAATTAAATCTCGGTTGTGTTTTTGTATTTCAACGTGTCAAATTACATCATCAAAAAATTTCCGACGAAGGCCTTGGAGTATATGACAATATTATTTAATAACTGTATAAACAACGGTTATTTTCCAAGAGCTTGGAAGATAGCAAAACTTGTTCCTATAAGAAAAAAAACTGGAGACAGTGATATTAATAACTTAAGACCGATTTCACTTCTTTCAAATCTTGGAAAATTGTTCGAAAAAATTATTAAGGAAAAAATGGATGCTGAGTTGAGTGGTCCTTATATTTCTCAATATCAATTTGGTTTTAAGAAGGGAAATTCAACAGTTCATGCTCTTCTGAAATTCCACAACGACATTATCCAGAATCTTAGGGAAAAACGATGCACTGTGGTGGTGTCACTTGACGTCGAAAAAGCCTTTGACAAAGTCTATCACAATGGTATTTTATTCAAAATGATTGAGATTGGTTTTCAACCAACAACAGTGAAGCTTTTTAAAAGCTTTTTCGACGAAAGAAAATTCTATGCTCAAATTGATAACGTCCTGTCATCCTTTTGTGATGTAACCTGCGGCGTGCCGCAAGGATCCATATTAGCACCTCATTTATATAATATATCCATATACGACTTTCCCCATGTATTTGATGGATCCAAGGGTTTACTTTATGCCGATGACTCTCTTCTCTACGCTCACGATGAGTCCCCGTCAGTTGCTCTTCAACATGTCTCGTCGCATCTTAACCGAGTGAAATTTTTTTATTCGCAATGGGGCATTAAAATTAATGCCACAAAGAGTAAAGCAATTTGCATTAGAAATGCTTCCGGAAAATGCAAATATACTGTAGTGCCGGAAAGTAAACAGTTAGAGCTGCATTTGGATGGTGATGAAATTGAGTTCACTGATAACCTTAAATACTTAGGAGTTAATTTCAACCACCTTCTAAAATTCAACAGACATGCTGATTATAATTTAGAAAGAGCGAATCGCATTAAAGGTGCATTTTCAAATTTATTTAACAACAAATTTTTATCAGTTAGAACTAAATTATTCCTCTACAAAGTTAGCATACGTCCTGTCCTTCTGTATGCCTTTACTATTTGGTTCAACATTTCTCCAACCACGATGAAAAAATTAGAAGTTTTTGAGCGGAACATTATTCGGAAATGCTTAGGTCGAAATTTTCAGTCACTTACTAAGCGATATTCAAATGAATTCATTTACTATGAGAGCAAAATTACACGACTTTCAACATATGCACTTGATTTGATGAAGCGATTCGTAGAAAGACTTGTCGATTTCAATGGGTCTATTTTTCAGGAAATTTTAAACAGCGAACGTGAATTTAATTGGACGAATACGAATTATCTTTCCGCCTTAGGAATAATTCAAGGAGGGTCAAATTCATCTGGCCAAAACTTTTATTCTTACTCTACACCTGGAACACATAGGGGGTAGTTTTTTTTTATATAGTTTAAGTATTCATAATTTTAGTTTAATTGCTTTGTTTTGGTTTTTTTTCTGTAGTTGTAAGTCATAGTTATAAGTACACATCAAATTATAGATAAAACTCTATTCGCTACAGCAAGTGTCGGGAGCAAACACTATTTATCTTATTTATTGATTATTTGTTAAATACAATTACATATCTAAAGAATGTTTAAGCATGTAGCATACCCATTTTATATAATGATATTAGAATAATACATGATAGTTTTAAGTGTCCCTGATATTTATTGTTAATACCTTGTCTTTAATGAAATGAATGAAGTCTCAATAAATAAATAAATAATAAATAAATAATAATTGATATTTAAAATTTATAGCATATATTGAGGATTTGTATTATTTTAAAAATTATTTCCTATTTTTAAGGGCATTAATAATTAAATCTCGGTTGTGTTTTTGTATTTCAACATTGATTTGCTTTATTTTGAAAACTCCCTAATTAACATGAACATTTTATAAACATTTCATTGCATTAATATATTTCATAATGCCTTGGAAGTATTTTTCAATTATGTTTAATAAGCCAATTAACAATTACCTTAAATAAGTGCGAAAATAAGCTCTTAGAACAAGAAGAAATAATTATCATTATTCACTTTATGTTGGCAAATTAACGCATAAAGACAACAAAACACGGTTTGCTTCATGGCGTATTGCAACAGCAACATTGTAAAATCTGCAGAATATGGAAAACGAACAGAATTTCAAGCTACCATACTGCGACTAATTAACGGTGGGAGGTGATTAGGAACACCCACACACATTTACCTTTCCTACTCTTCCGAAATTGTTTTCAAAATATTATGAAATATTTTCCCGGAATTTAAAAAAAAACGCTAGGAGGAGAATGATTTAAGGGTGCTAAGAACAGAAACGGACAAAACACAACAACAGCAACAAGCAATGTTTACAAAATTAAATTGTTTGTTGTTACAATAGGACTCATCCGTTGTTTTTTCTCTCTCTCTCTCTGTTGTTCCTTCTACATCTTTGCTGTCAAGTAATTTTAATTACATAATTATCGTATAATGCCGTTAATGATGGCATACACATACATGTACTGTTTCCTCCTCTTGTATTCTAAACAACATTTTCAATTGTTTTTGTATTTATACAACAAAAAGAAGAAGAACAATACCAAAGCAAATTATATGTAATTTTATGGTAACTGAATATCTTAGACTTGGATGGTATTGTTTTGAATGTAATTACTTTGCAGCTCTAAACCCTGTTGGGTAGTAATACATTTTGGTGTTATTGGTTTTTTTCATTATTTCTAAGAAATAAATTTACAAATCCACTGGTTGCTGGCTTCTTATTTTCGTTTCTGGTTATTATTTTTGTGTCTCATCTGTCTGTTGTTTTGTTCATTGACATTGACTATTGTTAAGGTTACTGTTACAAGCTCAATTGCCTTTGGTAATTTTGAAAAAATATCTGATTTAGCCTTAACCTTAGTTTTGGTTTTGAGATGAAGAACAAGAAGAATACTTGAGTTTGCATTTACAAAAGCTTCTATTTCAAATGCTTTATTTTTTAAAATCAAATTCAAATTTAATATCAATCAAGAAAAAACCCACAAGTTTTAAGATAATTTTCTTATTTTATTTATATAGTATTTAATTTTTTTTATATGGTTATGATTAATATTATTATTATTATTATTATTATTATTATTATTATTATTATTATTATTATTATTATTATTATTATTATTATTATTATTATTATTATTATTATTATTATTATTATTATCATTATCATTATTATTATTATTATTATTATATTATTATTATTATTATTATTATTATTATTATTATTATTATTATTATTATTATTATATTATTATTATTATTATTATTATTATTATTGTTATTATTATTATTATTTTATTATTATTATTATCATTATTATTATATTATTATTATTATATTATTATTATTATTATTATTATTATTATTATTATTTTATTATTATTATTGTTATTATTGTTATTATTATTCAATATTATTATGATTATTATTATTATTATTATTATTATTATATTATTATTATTATTATTATTATTATTCAATATTATATTATTATATTCAATATTAGTATATTATTATTATTATTATTATTATATTATTATTATTATTATTATTATTATTATATTATTATTATTATTGTTATTATTATTATTATTATTATTATAGCTTCATTAGGAATTTGAAACTCATGCCCACACAATGATTTCAAGAATTCAAAATGCTCCTAAAAGTATGCAAGCATTTTTATGTAAATAATTTATAATTGCATTACAATTTTTATACCCTACACCACATAGCGGTGAGGGTATTATGTCTTTGTGCATTTGTTTGTTACATGGAGAAGGAAGCGAAATAGACCCATAGTTACTTTTGAGGATCTTCATAGAATTTCTAAATCGATTTATGCATGTCATTATTCCGTTTTTAAACAGATCCTAAAAGTATGTATTTTTTGCAAATGAGTTCTTTTTTACAATATCTGTAATTATGAAAATGATAAATAATTTATAATTCTCTCACATTTAAATAAAAATAATTTAGTTCTCTTATATTTAAATAAAAATCCAATATATCGTGTGAAGCTGTAGGATTACTTCATCAACTCCATTATATGAGTATAATGCCAATTATTTGATTTACAAAAAAATTTTATAAAATTTTCCAAACAATTTGTTCCTTAAACAATTGAAATAAAATCCAGCAATTTAAAGCACATTTTTAGGCCAATCCAGAAATAGACAGAAAACAAACAAATGCTATCATATGATCATCCCACGCAAGGACAAACCCAGGCAATGGAAAAGTTTTTTAATTAAAAACACATTCAACATTTTGTTAATTGAAAAACAGGACAAAGTATAAAATAGAGACATGAAAAACAATGGTTTAAAAATATATCCATAAAAATAGAAATGTTATGAATGAGGATATGTTGGGAACACATTGATGTGGAAGTGGTTGCAGAGAAGGCAATAAAAAGTAGAGACACTGGAATTGTTTGAGGCCCAAGACTTGGAACACTATTCTTGCAAGGGATTTTGAATTGCTTCAAAAAATTCAAGTTCATAAATTTAAAATGCATTTAAACAAATTAATTTCCCTCGAATCATTTTTTGTCATCATATCCATAAATTAGGCCCTTTGTCTTTCTGTATTCCATCCCTCCAACAAACCCTCATCTACACCAATGTGCTTCATTGCCATCGGTTAAATCTGTTTATAATCAAGTTAACACCAACCCATCGATGTGGTGTTTTTATGTGACATTTTGTCATCAATGCTATTAACTTATATAATTACAAATGAGAAGTGGTAAAGATGTAATGACCGATCAAAAGGATAGGAAACCAAACAAAATAAAATATTAATGGCATCCATGGGAACCTCAGAGGGAAAAACAATTTATATATGATAGATGAAGAAGAAGAGAAATAAAACAAACATTGCCACAACTGTATCCCGCCTCACATGTCCTCCTGCTCCTCGCTGCAAATGAATGGCATGACATAACATATCAGTTTACCAAAAACCAATAAAAAAAATCGAAAACTAATCATCAGCCTTTATGTCTGCCTGTCGGTCGGTCGGTGAGTCTATCTTGAACATTCATTGGTCTCTTTGAATCGCATAGATGCCGTATAAAGCAGCCATCTCGCTAATATTCAATTTCCATTGAACGCGACGAGATAGTTAAACCAACTTGCAATTCAATTAAGCAGCAAATGCATTTGTTTTGTTTGTTTGGTTGGTTGGTGTGAATGTATTTAAGATATGTAATTAAATCTCAATGTGTGGTGGTGGTGATGGTGTTGGACAGTCGTGCCATAACTTGCCTCATTTCAATCGCCATGGACTTGACTGAGTTTATTTGCCTCGAGATTTTTTAGCTTACATATTACACTTTATTTGCATACGAGTACATATCTTATCGGGGTATGAAGAATTTTATTTTGTTTTTGGTTTTTCATTTTTTCTTCTTCTTCTTCGAATGTTAGTTAGTTATGTTGTCGTCGTGCAAACTAATACCCACTCAATCATGATTTGTAGTTGCTGTGTCTTTTTTATTTGTTTGCTTGTTCTCAATTAGAAGGCTTGTTTTAAAAAGTGGTTCTATGAGAACTCTTGGCTGAAGATAAGTTAAAGACTAGTTTTATATATTGGTATTCAAATGAGAGGGGCGGTATGAAAAAATTATATTTTTGACAAAACATTAGATTTTGCCTAAAGGATGTAATTATTTTAAAATTTTGGATGGCAAAGCTTGAATGGCTTGTTTTTTCAATCTTTTTCCAGGATTTCTCAAAATATCTATATTTGTATATATCTTTAAATGGAAGAAATATGCATCTGCCTTAGATAGAAAACTTCTTAGGGCTCGTTTATATAAAATATATTCTTTAGATTTTCCATATATTTTTAGGGTTTTCTATGTTTACATGTCATTCTATGGCTTCCTAGGGATCTGCTGTGGGGTCTTGGAAGGAAAGAATATCACCTATTGATGATATTAAAAATGCAAGTCTTTTAACGGATCTTCTACATATAGAAGAACATACAAGGTAGAAACATGACCTCTGGATTTCGTATAAATCGAAGACCTTTCATAGGCTCTTATAAGTGTCTTCAATGGATAGGAGGCCCTTTTTCCTAAAATTTCCTCCATATTGTTAAAAAAGCCATAGTTTTTCATGCTTTGAGCCTTTTTATTTTTATATTTCTATTTTGCCTGAAATTATGCAATGGTTTTTAATGTTAACAGATGTTAATCTATTCTTAAAAGTCAGAAAATCACAGTGCTCCTAAATTTACATCAGGCCTAAACTAACCACTGTGTCTTAGTTGAACCTAAAAATTATGAGCTTTTTATACCCTCCACCATATTATAGAGAGTATATTAATTTTGTCATTCCGTTTGTAATACCTCAAAATAAAAATTTTAGACCCTACAAAGTGTATATTCTTGATCATCATAAAATGTTCTATGAGTTGTTCTATGAATTCAGAGATGTCCGTCCATCCGTCTGTGAAAATCACTCTAGCCTCCGAACGAATTGAAATAAGTTGATAAAATTTTACTCAAATGTGTGTTTGGTCTGCAGGACTTTTATTATTGAAAATGGGCTATATAGGTCGACGTTTAGGTATAGCCCCCATTAAAATGTCTCTCCCTATATTCGATATTTTTATGATTTTAGCGACATTGTTCAACGCAATCGTTTCAAATTTCGTAATAAAAGTTCGAAATGGGTACTGCAGCATGTCACTAAAAATTGTCTATGCAGGTCCACATCATTGTATAGATCCCCCATTATGATACCTCCAAATATTCGGCATTTTGATGATTTCAGCTACATTATTCTCCGGCCTGTAACAGAAACTTGGTCATGCATGTCCAGGTCTTTTTCCTTTTTTTAATTAACACGAATCTGAGTAGTGATGCAGGGGACTTTTGTTCCCATTCCCGCGTTTACCGTCCATTCGGAGCGAGTGCAGAAAATCCTTAGTTTCTAAAAATTCCCCTAGCTTTGTTAGGATTTTTTGATTAGGGTTCCAAGCATGCTTAAAGTCGGCTGCAACACTTGAGCCTGAAACAAAGATATATTTCTTTATTATGTTTTGCCCAAAAGTATGCACCATTTTACGCCGAAAATTTTGTTTTCATTCGGTCCTGTATGGAAAAATGTTTATTTCCAGAGTTCCCTTCCGTATATTGTGTTTTCAAGGCGAATAGGAAGAAAATTTGCATAAAAGTTTTGGCATTTTTCAGTCGAAAATTGTATTTTTTAATTTTTGTATTTTTTTATTTTAATTTTTGTTTTTATTTTTGTGTTTTTTTATTTGTTTGTATAGCAAAGATGTAAACCCTAGTGGCGGGAAATTTATTTTTTAACCCAGCATTTCCTAAATTCACACCGTTTTTCTCTTAGAAAATAATTGTTACAAGCCTGAAAATATGCACTACTTTTTAAATCATAACTGGAAGTGTGCCATAATTCGACCACAATAATCTTCCATGTCACAAAAAAAAAATCCAAAAAATTAAAAAAAAATCTTCAATTCCCCAAGAAGTTTTGTAAAAACTTAAAAATTTGGTGCCCTCTTCCTAAATTATGCAAAATTTAAGACTATTTATTTAAAAATTGCATCTCCCTTTCAACCATCTTCCCATACCTTCCTCGTTTTTTGGTATATGATTTATTTAAAAAAAAAATACGTCATACCTGTTGTAGTATCTTGCCTTAGACAATAACCAATAGTTTTGTTGTTGCTGTTGTTTGAACCCGCACCATATATTGTGCAAAGAAAAAATATTCTCAATTGAAAGTGATATGAGTTAATCACACAATTTTTTTGCTGTGCTGTTCTTTTTGTTTTTATTGAACCGGGGTGCTGCCTCTGCCATATGGGCGGACAGAAAGAAGGCAGGGTGATGTAGCCAACTTTGTCTCAATGTGTTTGTTTGTTTTTTGTTATTATTGTTTGTGTTTTTTTTTTTTATTATTATTGAATTCTCAACATATGTCTAGAAATGCAAGCATGTAAAAGAGTCTCGTCGTTTGAGGTTCTTGTCGTTTGGTTATCGGCATATTTCATATTCTCAGGTAAAATCAGTTAATAGCTATCGTTGCTTACGGTGACAACACCTGTTGTATTGAAAACGAAACGAAACCAAACGATTTTCTAACATTTAAATAATGTTTAATTTTCTAAACTAAATGTGATTTTTGTGTGGTTTGAAAGTAAATATTATGTGAATCTGACAAGCAAATCAAGGAAGTGTTGGAAAATATCAAACGAATATTTAATTGATATGTTAAACGAACGACAGTTATTAAAATAAAATACAAAAAATAATAAAAAAACAAAAAACAACAATGAAGAAAACAATAATACCTGTGCTCATGGATACCTATGGTCTGGTTAGATTTTGGGATTTCGATACCAGACCCGTTTCATCGGATACCTATTGGAAGAAATCCATCAATTGGTTTATTGCCAATGATTGCTATGATCGGCGACATCGCGATCCAATGGCTACAAAACAGAACATGGTTGGTAATTTTTTTTTTTTTTTTCAAATAAGTTGGGTAATTTTCTCAATTTTTGAAAATTACTTTCGTCTTTTCTCTTTCCCTCTCCCATGATGATGATGTAAGAAATGTTGTAATATTAGCAGTAATTTTTTTTTGTTTATTTATGATTTGAAAGAATTTTTTTTGTTTGGGGGTTTTCATTTGTTGAAAATTATCTCGGCGGCATTTTTTGTTGTTGCTTGTCCCCTTTGGTTTGGCATTCCTTTGGCTATTTATCACAAGATTCTTGTGTATTCTTTAGATAAGATTAAATATATATGAGGTAATTAGTATTGAGAGTTCGCTTCTTTAACTGTATGATACTATGGGTGCAAATACATTTTCAAGAAGTTGCCATAAGGCACGTTTACTAAGGTAGTTGTCTGGCGGTTATTTTCAGATTTATGATTCATATCAAAATCAAAAGTAACACATTCAACCACAAAAGAGGAATAATTCGTCACTTTTTTAAAATAACCCGATAACCCATTTTAATTATTTGTTGTGAAAATAAAAAATGTTTTTAATATTAAAAATATTTAATCGCTCTTAATTGGTCTAGATTTATTTCTGATTAAAGCTGAAATTATTTTTTACAGGGGAGATTTAATTGACATTGATAATTTTTAAATTATAAACTATAATTTATGGCATTATGAAATGGGAAGAAAATAATTTAGATGGTTAAACCATTAAAACAGAGGCTATCGCAATTGTTTCACTTTGTATTGCATTCTTTTAGGGGTCTAGAGATTTGTTTGCCTCGATCGTTATACATGTGAATAAAATTATTAGGACATTTTGATTTTTGTCTCAAACAATTTACAATTGATAAATATAAATAAAACAATATTTTAATAAGTGTTGTGTATTTTTAGGTCAATAAATTTGGATATTGGGGAGTTACTTTTCATAACATATTTTTTATTAATTTTCAATAGATAGAATAAAGTTCTAATATATTTTGTCGCACAATATAGCTAAGAAATTTTCATTTAAAAAACATACTTTTAGAAAATTTCAAAATAAGTCAACATTTGAAAATTTCATTTGAAAAGTATATTTTTAGGAAATTTCAAAATAAGTTCAAAATAAAAAATAATTCTTCTCTAGTCTGTTCTAATTATTTATTATATAATAAATGTTTTAATAAGTGGTGCATATTTGTAGGATGTTAAAGATTATCTTTTTCGTGAAATATACTTAAATTTGGGTTTCAACAGAAATTGTAAAGTGCTTACTTATTTTAGCACACATACTAAGAATTTTTTTCAAAGCATATTTTTAGGAACCTGAAAATATGACTAATTTTTTCTAATAATTAATTTTTAAATAATATATACAAGGTGGACTAAAAAATGCAACAAAGTCAAACGCTTTAATTTTTACATCTTTTTTTTAATTTCATTGAATGAAAGCAAAAAATGTCGAAAATTTCATCAAATTTTAGAATAAGTTTAGAATTGTTCGAATTGATCACCTTTGGCACGAACGATGGCCTTCAAACGGACAATGAAACCTCACACGTTGCCCGAATGTTGCTCTGCGGTATTTTGACCGATTTCCGTCGAAGCGCTTAAGGTGATCGCCACTTTGGTATTTTTTAGTGCCAACCTTGCATTTCAAAATTCTCCAGACACAATAGTTCAACGGTATGGTATCCGGAGATTTTGGTGGCCATTGTGCGCTGGAAGTGAAGGAAATGAAGAACCTCATTTTGTAACCATTCTTGGTTGGCGCGTGCTGAGTGCGATGGTGCTGAGTCCTGTTGGAATGTCCAAGGTCTTCGGCCAAAATGTTTGCTTGCCCAAGGCTTTAACAAACCCTCCAAATTATTTTCGCGATAACATTCGGCATTTATTCTGATTCCACGCTCGATTAATACGAATGGAGAGCGACCATCGGTTGTTATGGCGGCCCACACCATCACCATGGCCTGCGCTTGAGTTCTGGTGGCCAACGGAAGGTGGACATTTTCAGCTGACCTCTTTGGAAAGTAAACACGATCATTTTGTTTGTATACAAACTGCTGGACAGCGAATGTTTTCTCATCGGAGAAAACCAAATTCGGCAGAACACCACTTTCGGCCAAGCGAAGCAACTCTTTAGCACTTTTGAGTTTATTTTCTTTCTGTTGCGGTGTAAGTTCTTGAACTTTTAGGAAATTCAATCCCTTTACCCCGATCTCATTTTTCAATATTTGCCGAATGGAATATTGCGATATGTTCAGCGCACGAGCAATTTTTCGGCCACTGCGTCGCGGGTTTCGATCAAGTCGCTTCTTTACTTTTCGAATCATTTCTGCTGATGTTGCTGTTTTCTTGCGTCCACTTCCTTAACGTCGGGCTACGCTACCAGTATCACGGTAACGAGACGCAAAGAATTTATTCACATTTAAATGCTGGAGTGCTCTAACGGTAGCCACTTGTGGTTCTCTAGCCAAATATAACTTAATCACACTATCACGCTTGAATTCCATCACGAATAACTTTTTTCTGGAAAATTCTCACCAAAATGCTTTTGTACGCTTGTAAACAATATAATGAGCTGTCACTGGAATAATTTTAACAGCTGTTGGACGAGTGGCTTAGAAATGACAGCAGTCTGAATTTGGTTGCAGTTTTTTAATCTCATCCTGTATTTCTTAACATTAAATTCATAGATTTCATGTTAACTATAAATTATTAAATAATGTTGCATATATTTAGGCAAAATGCTTTGAATTGATTTTTCTTAAAAAAAATCTGAATAAAAATCGTTTTAAAACTTCATATCATCTCTACACTACACTACAGTCTCTCTTCCTGCCAATGATTTTTTTATTTACCCATAAAATTGTAAGAAGATGCATATTTTATGGATTTTTATTTCACGAATCAATTAAATTTTAAAAAACTTTGTTAGAAACATTTCTAGTATTAACCTCTCATGTTATTAATTCTTAATTCCTGTTGAAATAAACCATTAAAAATTCCAAAGCAAACATTGGGAACTACTTTTAGGCGCTTTTGTTAGTATACTTCAGATTGCTTCTAAACAATATTTAGTTTATTAATAATTCTAGGACTCCTCACAGAGTGGAGCAATTTCTCACGTTGCTCCACTCTTTGAGTAGTGCCCGCTATTATTAACAAATACCAAAAACAAGAGTTGATGCATACTTTTTGGCGATTTTAACAATATTACTTAGATATTTTCAGAACAATTGCAGCAATCATAGATAAAGTATTACTGCATATTTCTTGATTAAAATAGTACTAAATACAAACGTGTACATAAAATGAAATATTGTTGCATACTATTAGGATATACTTGAATATATATACTTATATATTCAAGTAATATTTATAAATTCTTGGCAAAATTGATTTATATTTTATACATTTTATTTGCCTCCTATACGCACAATATGTATTTAGCTCTAAAAATTTGCACTAATATTTATTTTTATTTAAATATTCAAGTAATTTCTTTTCTTAGCAACATGATTGATTTCCTTTCAACATTTCCGTTGCAAATTAAAAAAAATTATATCTCTAAATGAAAAAAACCCACAATAATGAATCAATTTTCTGTCAGCAAGCACAGGCAAATTGCAAAACCTAAACCAACAAACTGGAAAAAACTGAAACCCATTTATCAATGGCCAAAAAGTAATACTAAAAAATCCAATTATTTTTTTTTTTATCTACCAAGGCAAAGTACGAAAATAGCACTGGCTATCATAATTTATTTTCCAACTTGCAATGCAATGCAATTCAATCACCAAACTAAGATTTTCATTTTCTATTTTCTTCGTCTTCTTCGTCTTGCAGTCTCAACAAATGCGTGCCGTTTCCAGTCCATCTCTCACCGATATGGGAGATCATTGCCAAAGAGTACCATCGAGCAGTTCATCGTATACGAATAATGCCACCACCCAAACAGCTAGTCAAGAAGATTGTTGTCGGGCGAATACGACAAATAATGTTGCAACATCCGCGCCGGTGGTGGCCACCCAGAATGTTGGAGTTTTACAGAAATTCAAACGTACATTAACCAACTTCAATAAGCATCAACATCAGCAGCAGCAGCAGCAGTCGTCCAATCAAGCGGCAACACACGGCGGAACTTCAGCGGCAGCGTCATCTTCCTCCTCCTCCCAAAACCCAAGTGGCGGTGACAACAATTGTTGCAATACAACAACAGCAACAATGACAACAACAACATCTGCCAGTGGCACATTTCTAATGCCCGATACTGAAATGTCAACGGATGTCACCGATTCGACGAGTAATAAATACAGATTTGGTCCTTTGGTATGGCGTTCGTCGAAGGAGCGACGCAAGACGAAATATAATCGCCGTGATAAATGTAACAGCGGTGATTCTGGCATACAAATTGAACTGGAAAATGATGAGCAATTTGCCCGAGCCTTGGCGGCCAATGGTGGCAGTGGCGGCTGTTTGATGATGAATGGTTCACTGAATACGAGTAATGGCGTTACATTAATGTCAAATGGACGTAAATCAGAGGGATTGGTAAGTTTTCACATAAAATATGTTGCATACTTTTCGAATATGATTTAGTAGTGGATAATTGTTGCAGCCTAAAAGTAGGCAATGGTGAGTGATAAGAAATTTTTCGTAAAATTTGTGGTGCACTCTTTGAGGGACATAAAACTAAAACAATATGTAAGAGTTGAAGTAACCGTGTAGCCTTAAAGTATGCAATAACTTTGAAAACTATAAGAGGGCTTCCCCGATTTTCTTTCACAAAATTTTCTGTGCCTTACTTCAAAGATAGAAGACTTACGGTTGCTCATATATCACTTTAATTAGTATTTCCAGTAGAGGATTATTGCACGGTGTATTCATTATCTTTTTGAGAATTTTTTTTTAAACAGAAACCCAAAAAATTAATTTGAAAATGGTTGCATACTTATAGGCACTTGCGAGGGAAGTGTAAAAGAATTTTATGTAAATTTTGTATTTGTTTTAGAGAACAAAGTGGATTTTTATCAACTATTTAAATATTTTGCTAAAACTTTGAAATCTATAAGAGGGCTTCCCCGATATTCTTTCACAAAATTTTCTGTACCTTACTCCAAAAATAGAAGACTTACGGTTGCTCATATATCACTGTAATTAGTATTTCCAGTAGAGGATTATGGCACGTTGAGAATTTTATTTTAAACAGAAACCCAAAAAAATTAATTGAAAATCCTTTCATACTTATAGGCACTTGCGAGGGAAGTGTAAAAGAATTTTATGTAAATTTTGTATTTGTTTTAGAGAACAAAGTGGGTTTTTATCAAATTTTTAAATATTTTGCTAAAAATCTAAAAAAAAACTTCAAAAATTGCTGCATAATTTTAGGCACTAGTAAGGGATAGAAAGGTGTTTTGCTATTTAAGCGATTTTTTTTAGAAATACAATTTTAAAAAATAACCGTTGCATACTTATTGGTGTTTATGTCAGAAGGAGGTTTAACGATAGAAAAATATAGGATTCAGATAATTTTTGTACTTTTTGTATTTCTAGTTGGTGGCAGTGGGTACTCTTTATTAACAATTCAAAAGCACCTTTGTCTTACAACATTTTTTCCAAACTTTAAAAAAATTAAAAACATTGTTGCATACTTTTAGGTACTGGTTAGGGAATAGAGAGACCAACGATTATTTTTAAATTCAAGTGATTTTCTCTCTCTTAAATAGAATTTTAAAATGTTGCCTAATTTTAGGCGAAGTGGTAGAGAGAGAGGAAAAAAATTTCTAATCCAAAAAATAATGAATAAAGAAATACCTCTCAAATTTTTGTTGTGGTTTGATGTTCTAGATAATTTAGAAATGTTTCCAGATTTTTTTTAATAATATTTTTTTTTTAACTAAACATTTGTTAGAAATCTGTAACATTTGAATTATCATAATTATTATAATTATAATTTAAATACATTAAAAATTAATATAAATTGCTTCCTTTTCGTTTTAGAATTCCCTCCGATTTCGACAAGTACGCCGCACAAATTCCGCCAAAGTAACTTCAATGACCGATCAAAGTGTCTCCGAGGTTCTGAACAAAGCCAAAATGCTCAAACGAATGGACATTAATGGTGAACGGGAGGCACCCGAATCGTTGCCCACCAGGTCTTTGAGTCAACCCAATGGCCTAGAGTCATGTGGCATGACACGTAATGATTTAGATGACAGCGACAGTGATAGTGTTACCTCACACGAAGAAGGTAAGCAAAAACCCCGTTAAAGGTTAAAGTTCAAAAAATAATCACATTTTTCTCTCTTTCCCACTTTAGCCCCCTCCTGCTACTATCCCATCTACGCTGAAGTTCTGTACAATTTCACCGCTGCCGGACCGCAAGAGTTGGGCTTGGAAAAGGGTACCCTAATTGAGATTTTGCGCAAAGAAATCGGCCCCTGGTGGTTTGGACGCATTAAAAAAGAGGATGCCAGTTTAGTGGAGGAAATTCTCGATCCGGAATTGGGCTGGTTTCCCAAAGAGTTTGTACGCGTTATACACTCACCGGAAACAGATGCATTCTTTTTGCGTCATCTAGCCGACGAGGAGCAACGGCACAAGGACCAGCACATTAACCACATGCAAATTAATGAACTTTCATCGTCCACCATAGTGCAGCAGACTACCACCACCACATCATCCTCGGTAGTACCTGCTGTGGGCGTTGATAATCAAATGTTGTTGAATACATCATCGAGTGCTCCGTGTACACCCGTTAATACCAGTTCAGAGGATAATTGTAATACCACAATTATCGATAAGCACAATGTCACAACCATTGTTATTGAAACATCATCGCCGCCATCCACAGCATTGTTGTTGGAGCAGCAAAGCAGCGAAAGGACAATGGATCAGGATGAACAGCAGCAGCAGCAGCAACGTGATGCATCATCAACCACAACTACCACCCTAACAGCCAATGGCCAAACGGTGTTATCAACCTCACAAAGCCTTAATGTCATAATGGGTAGTACTGAAATATTACGCCGTAGTGCTGTCAAGGAATTATTGGATACCGAAGTTAATTATGTTAAGCTGTTGCAAGCTATCTGCGAGGGGTAAGTTGAAATACTGTTTTGCTTAAGGGTGGGCTTTTGAAAAGACATCTGTATGGGAGAAATGAAAATGATTGGCACACCTTCTTAACACCTTCTCCTTAAATATTTACCTGAAAATTTCCAGTATTTGCTGTTTAGAATTCGATATTTTTTGTATTATTCAAATAGACAACAAAGTTTCCAAAGTAGGCTGTGTTTGTGGACACATTTTGAAGACCTAAGACTTTTTAAATAATATTAAGAATAGGCCTACTTAAAATTAAAACTTTTTAAAAGATTCAGGATTAATTCCTCCATTGAATTTATTTTTCTATCATTGCAATACACATTGTTTTAAATACTCACCAACATCTCGAGCAGATTCCAACAATTTCAAAACTTACCGTACGTCTCTGGGCACCTATAAAATTGTTAGTTCTGAAATTTTTGGTTCGTTAAGTTATAGGTAGGGTTAAACAGTTATCACAGTCTCTAGAAAAGGCTTAGATTCATTCGAAAGTCTGTTTTTTGGTGGCTGGAGTGGTTCTAACGTCTAAAAAGTTGTCTTTTTCGATTTTACACAAAAACTGTAGCATACTTTTGGGATCATATACTACGTGCTTTGCATCAGCTTTGCGTAATTCTAATTTATTTTTATCAATAGCAATTCAATTCAAATTTATTGAGTCTTTTTTTAACACGAAAATTTACAATTTTGAAGGGTAGTTTTTATTTTGTATTTTTTTATAAAATTTAAATTTCGTTACATACTTCTAGGATATCTATGATATTTGCTCTTTAACTTGATTCTACTTCCTCGAAGGAAAAATATCTAATATATGTTGATGTTTACTTTGTGGTGGATGACAAGGATCAATTAATCTGAATTCAAAACTTAGATTTTGCAAATTTTTCAAAACCAAAAAATTGTTGCCTGCTATTGAGAGCAAATTCTGCATACTATGAATCAACATTTCGTAATTTTTGTTAATTTTTACCAATTGGCGAAATTTTCATATTTAAGTTGAGCTATAATCTTATGTTTTTAGAGTATTTAAATTTTGTTGCATACTTTTAGGATACCTTTGATATCAGCAGCATTCCTTATAGGGAAATATCTAATATGTATGAACATGTTTATTTTAAGTGGGTTGGAAAGGTCAATTTACGTGAAGTCAAAAAAGGTTTTACAATTCTTTGAAAAATGTAATTTGATATTTCGGATCCTCATTTAGGGATTTTTACTTATAACCAATTTGGATAGGTCATAAGTTACATAAGTTTCATATGGTGTAGGGTAAAAAAAAACTATGCCCAGTTAAAAAAATAATAATTTCGTATTTATTTATTTTTTTCTTATCTTCTAATTTTTTATTTGCAGTTATCTGCCCGCCATGAGCAAACGCATTGATATCTTCTCACCAAACAGCATACGCTTGATTTTCTCCAACATAACAGCTATATATAAGTTTCAAAGGCGATTTTTGGAGGCCTTGCGCAAGGGCATTGAACAAAATCAAGTTGGCAAGATATTTTTGAAAATGGTAAGTTTTAAAATTTTCTCCAATATTTTATAACAAAAACCTAACAAATCATCTTTTTTTAATTACAGCACAAAGGATTTTTATGTTATTCAACATATTGCAACTCATATCCCAGGGCCTTGATTGAATTGGAATCGTATGAAAGGGTTAAGGATGCTCGCACCATATTAGATAAGTAAGTCAAAAGAAAGCAACTGCAAATTGAACAAATTGTTGAAATATATTTCTTTTTTCGTTTTTTTAGTTGTCGCGAATCAGAAAATCTGGCCGAATTACCCTTATCCGCCCACTTGTTGGCCCCGGTGCAACGTATCTGCCGCTACCCCCTGCATTTGGCTGAAATTATGAAAACATCGGCCAAAGGCTCAGAACCCACACCATTTAGCCTACAGGAATTCGAACAAATCGATGTTAGCCAATTGGATATCCCAGATACGACAGAAACCATCGATATGGCCCTGGAGGCAATGAAATCCATAACCGAAGCTGTGAACGAAGGCAAACGCCACAGTGAAACCATTGCCCGTCATCAGGCGAGTTTTCAAAATTTCAAAGGTCCACCCTTGCATTTGCACAGCACCCGATTCTTTGTACAAATCGATGCAACACGCCAAAAACAAAATCTCTGGAACAGTAGCTGTACATTGTTTCTGTTCGACAATCAGCTAGTCTACTGTAAAAGGGATATTATTAAACGTTCCAATTTCATTTACAAGGGACGTATTTTCCTCGATCGTTGTCGTGTGGTCAATGTAAGGGATGGTAAAATGTTCGGTCACACCATTAAAAATTCGTTGCGCATTTATTGTGAATCCAGGGGGAAATGGTTTGATTTCAGCTTCCGTTCGGCCAATCGTAAACATAGATTTTTAAATACCCTGGCCTTGGAAAGACAATTCAGTGGCAAGTCTTTGTACATTTCGGAAATGATGAATTTCGATTATGCCTTTGAGGAAAGAGATTGTTCCGATGATCAATCAGACTATGAGGGAGCCGAAAATGAACAACAAAAACTCAAAGAGTTTCTTTATGAGGCTAACTTGAATAATGGCAACAACACCAATACATCGGGCGAAAGTTCAGTACCCGAATCACCAGCCAAATCTTTTAAATACAGTGATACCTTACCCAAAAAGTCTTCACATCGTTTGGAGTCGACTGCAAATAATGAAACACAGACGGGATCGCTGGGTAGGCGGCGTCTTGGCAATTGGTTTCGCAAACCCAAAAGTACCGCCTCCACACCAAATCAATCGCCCACCCACAAATCTCATCCCCCAGCGGCACATTCCACCGGTGATTTACAGCTGAGCGGCACCAGTGATATCAATGAATCGTATACAGTTCTCGAACATGCAGACAATGGTGGCGTGAGTTCTTAAAAGAAAGAGTGGAAAATTCGCAAAAGTATAAGGAGAGGAATAAAAAAAAACAATAACCTTAAAATCCCTGAATCTCAAGACTATAAATTTAAAAAGAAGAATATATTTTCTTTTAAGTTTAATATTTTTCGAACAAAATATTTTATGAAAAAATAACACTCGAAATTGTTAAGTTTTAATTTTTATTTGCTATGATAGAACAATGAAATGGAAAACGAAATGGGTTGGAAATATGAAAATAGTTGGTTGAATTTGATTTCCCACAACCCACTTTTTAATTTTATTTTTTGTATAAATCCCATAAAATTATTTGAAGTCAATTATAACTGTTGTTTAAAATATATATTTTTAAAAATATATATATTTACACTGTTTTTAAATTTACATTTTGTTTAAAGAAAAAAACAACAGTCATATTAAAACACCTTTGTAAAAATGATAAAAAAAATTTAACAATGTTTATTTTGAATTGTATTGTATTTAAGCTGTATAGTTGTATATTTATTACGTTTTTTTTATTCGTTTTTAAGTAATAGTCGTAAAACAAACTAATTTATTATTTTAATGTTAAATTTTAATTATGTAGTTATAGAAAAAAAGAAAAACCCTACAAACAAACAAAGCAGCAAACAAACCCAGAAGACGTTATAGTATTAAGTATTCTTTTTTTTTTAGTACTATATTATTTTTTTTAATATATATTTTTACAAAAGTTTTTTTTTCTTTAAGTTTCCTTTTTTAATATTAATTGTTACTAAACAAGAATTTTGAAAAAAAAAATAAAAACCTAAAAATTGAAAATAAAAACAATGTTTTAATTGAGTCCCATAAAAGTATTGAAGAGAAATAGAAAAACCAATAAATGTTAACA
This sequence comes from Musca domestica, assembly GCF_030504385.1. Classification (NCBI taxonomy): domain Eukaryota; kingdom Metazoa; phylum Arthropoda; class Insecta; order Diptera; family Muscidae; genus Musca; species Musca domestica. The sequence goes on along the minus strand of NW_026712162.1, from coordinate 782,527 downwards.
CATTGAAAACACTAAGCAATTTTTTGTAAATGTTAAAAAAATGAGTTATTAATCGATTTCCAAAAAATTTATTTTTGTGAAAAAAATAATAATAGACAAGACATTAACAAATAAATATAAAAAGTTATAAATATTTAACTTTCACTGTAGCATTTCAAATGGAGTACAGTATGGACTTGATTTTAAAAAAGGTATCAAAAAAGTTATTCCAACGTAATATTTTTACTTTGGAATAAAAATGTTAACTAAGTAAGTTAGTGTTGTTTGGAAATATTGTAAGAATTCATTGCTCTTAAATTGAAATTTTCTTTTTTTAATGAGAACCAATATTAACAATATTTTTATTTTAAAACAAGATTGTTACATATGGTAATTTTCATCGATTGAAAATATTTGTTAGAAATTATTGTTTTTGAATAAAAATATTTTTACATTTTTTTATATTTGGAAAATGTTTGTTTTCAATTAAAACAAATTTTTTCCATTAAAAAGTGAAAATTTAAGAATTTTTTAATTTTTTAGTGGAAATTAAAAATATTCTTAATATTTTAATTCTCATTTTTCTAAATTTCTTTAAAATCCGTGCCTTTCCAAATTTTTATTTTATTTTTTTTTTTTTTTTGTTTTTGTTTGTTTTTCAATAAGAGTTCATAAATAATTGTTTAAAGGATTATACTGAAATTCGATGAAAAATGGATGGTATCGAAAATATCTATGTATCCACTTTTTTTTGAAAATGTAAATGAAACAGCTTTTTAATTGTTAATTTTTTGTTGAAATTAAATGTTTTTTTAATTTAAATTCTTTACAATTTTTTCTCCACTGAATTCGATATTAAAATCGATTTTTATTTTGAATTCTTTAAAAAAAACATACTAATTTTTTTCAGGTTTTAACGTAGCCCTTGAGGCTCCTAGCCTATTTTTCAAGGGAAAGAGGAGCTAAAATTTGATGTTATGCATTAATATTGAATACAAGATAATATTGTTGCATTAGCTATTGACTATTATTACAGAACCTATCACTCATACATACTTCCTCCACATTTTAGGCGGCCTCAAATTATAAAACAATTTTGAAAAAAAATGTATCCCATCAAATTTAAATCTGTTTAAATGTGTGGAAAGAGTTTATTTGATCTAACCAATATTGCCTTATTTAGTCCAAGCCTATTTTAGCTTCCAGCATTATATTTGCTCAATTGTTGTGTTTACGGAGTGAGCTAAGAAGGCAGTCCTTGGCCGAGTAAAGTTGTAATATTTCCAGACCCTACATTTGATTGTAGCTATTCTTCTTCCATTGTTAAAAAACACCCTGGTTTAGCATTTTTCTTTCATTTCAAAATAAAATACTATGAACTTCAAATTTATTTTTAAATATCAAGTTTTTTTGAATTTTTGAAAATAATGCATTTTTAGATTTTTTTAAAATAAAATTGCTCTCTTATTGGTATACCCGGAAAAAAAACTAAGAAACCTTTTGAAGCAATCAAGTTCATACTGTAATTATTAAGTAAATCCCAAACAAACCCCCAAGAAAAGTCGGGATTTAAAAAATAACATTAAAATAGTAACTACCAAAATAATAAAAAAATAGTTAAACTGTTTTAAATGAAATTACAGCATAAGAAAATGTTACCCTTATATACATATACATACATATACATATTATAATAAAAAAAAAACAAATGATACCAACATATGTATTTTCAAAAAAAGAATATACCAACAGAAATATACACAGTAACATATACATATATAAATTTTGTTTTATTTTTTCTTTATATATTATTTTTTTTTTTGCTAATTGTTTTAAATTTGGTAGAGAGAAGAAAATAAAACATATATATTTAGATAGACTTTATCTAGTAACCGATAGACAGACAGACACATGGCAAACTACCCACAGCAAATAATGATATTGTTATAGTAATAATTAAAATATACTAAAACCAAACCAAATTTACACAAAACAAAATAATAATAATTATTCATATTGCATATTGATCAACATGTTGATATTATATATAACAAAAAAAAAAAATATTTAAACATACAACTATTGCATCCATATATACTCAAATAGGCTTCAAGGGAATTCTTTGAGAAGAAATTTGGCACAAAGCGTTTAATATTAAAGGGAGCGTTTTCGTTAAATACGTTTGAAAAAACTTATCATAATTTTGAAATCTGAGCAAGGAGTGGCCGTTACGTTATCGATCCATATTGGTAAGGTTTTTATTATTATTTATTATGAAAAGGACTTGGGCAACATTTCGTTTCAATAGAACGGCACTACGTGCAAAAGAACTGAAGATATACTCGATTAAAAAAAAACAAATAACAAATAAAAAAACATTAAGTTCAGCGGGGCCGAACTATTAATACCCTCCACCTTTGGTTAAAGAAAATATGTCTATATAAAATTATCTGAATTCAAACGTGTTTCACTTTAAACCACAAATACCAGTAAGACCGTGTGGATATTGCTGTTAAACTTTACAAAAAAATGTAGAATGGGTGAGGCCGCTGTATGGGGGCCATATCAAAACTGAAACCTCTATAGACATTGTATACTTCAAGGATTCCCATCTACCAAACCTTCTTAAATACCAAATTTGAAACCATTTCGTAGGTAAAAGTGACTAGGATTATCAAAATCCCGAATATCGGTTGGTATCGTTATATATGCGCTATATGAAAATAAGCACCGGGCTAGAACCCATTATGAACTACAAATACTAATTTTTAAAACTAATCCGTAGAAAATTGAGGATAACATCATCAAAATACCGAATATTGGGAGATACTGTTATAAGTCCCCATATATACGAAAATTTGGACCTATACATACCATATTCCGCCACAGGAACTAGAACCCCATTACGAACTACGAATACCATTTTTGAGACAAATCCGTGGAAAAATGTTACAAAAATCATCTAAATACTGAATATCCGGAGGTTATATTATGAGGGGGCTATACGAAAACATAGACCTATACATACTATATTAAGCCATACTATATTAAGAACCCATTATGACCCAATTTTTATACAAATCCGTTGAAAATTATTGTAAAAATCATCAAAATACCGAATATCGAGAGGTACCGTTATATGGGGAGCTATACTATGTTCCACCAACGGAGCTAGAAACCATTACGAACTACAAATAGCAATTTTTAAACAAATCCGTGGAAAAATGTTGCAAAAATCATCAAAATACCGAATATCGGGAGGTACCGTTATATGGGTGCTATACATAAACCGATACATTTCTTTTTCAATATTAACAATCCTAGACACAATACAAATTGTTCCACCAAATTTTGAAGCTCTACGTCAAATAATGTGGGTTGTATCGTGATTTCAACCGACAGATAGACAGACACACAGACGGACATCGTTAAATCTACTTAGAATTTAATGCTGATTATGAATACATATACTTTATGGGGTCTACGACGAATATTTAGGGATGTTACAAGCGGAATAACAAAGTTAATTTACCCTGCTTTTCAAGGTGGAGGGTATAAAAAAATATAATTGACATGCAATGCGATGTTTTGGTCCCTGTTTCAATCGTAATATTTATTGCATTTGCTTATGGCTTTATTGGACCGAGGATGTATTTCTTGGTAATTTTATACGGAGAAACGCCTATCGTCAAATTTCTGATCTTTATTTGACAGTTTTTATTTGAAATATTCGAAATATTCGAATCACATTTAAAGACCTATCATTTTTTGCGATTTGAAAAAAAATTGTCAAAAATCGATCTACCCAATCAATAGATGGCGCTAAATTCATGTCTTTGCCAGTGTTGGTAAGTGGTTGTTTTTTGTGCACCCCACTAAAGGTGCGTATCTCAGATGGAATAGTAAGCCAAGACACAGCTCATTTGTTCATGCAGCACAGACACGTGACAGAGCAGTTTGTTTGTTATACAATAGATGGCAGAGTGAGATTGTTTTTGTGAACATACAAGGGAAATATAATAGTTTTAAATAATATTGGTGTATGAAATATTTAAATAATAATGAATGGTTTAAAGACACACTTAGAAATGGTGTTTTCCCCCACATTTATTTTATTTTCACATAAATTGTCATTCGGTTTGAAAATCTCAACATATATTTCTAGCTTTTAAAGACAACAATACTTGAAAAGTTTGGTATAAAACCCCTAGATAAACGGAATCTATAGATTTTCTGTATTTTTTGTAGACTTTTACCAAAATTTGTCACCGCTTGATTTTAAGTCCTATCAGTGAGTATAGACCCACTTTATATGCATGTCCCACAGTATGTTGCATCTAAATTTGAAACATTTTGGCAGAACTTTTCGCACTTTTAAGAACATAGCGTTGAAGTTTTGCACAGACTTCTTTATTATTCATTGGATGTTTAATATTAAAAGGATATTCCAATCATGGTACAATGAATTCAAGGTAGGGCAGAACTACCATATGATTTCAATTTTTTTATTTTTCTGGCCTAATATGTCAACTTCATTTGTTTATGTGTGCGTATTCTTTTCAATAATAAAAAATTGTTCAGAAAATATTCAAATTCGAGTGTTTTCAAAATGCTTATTGCAACGTATGCATCGACAAAGTCTACAGTTTTTGTCGCGAAATAAACCATAAGAGATATATAGAACATGATTTTGAAAAGAAATTTTGAACTTTCATAATAAATGCAACAAGTTGTTTGATTTGTTATTGTTTTTATACTAATTCTGACATTACAAGCCAAACAGGTAGACCTCTATACTTGCAATTTTTTCAAAGTTGGCCTACCTTCTCTTCATTGTACCATGATTCCAATGATTTCAAAATTAACGTCGTTTTATTGTTTTTTTTTTTTGTTTTTGTTTCAAAACCAAAATAATAAAAATCTCCCTGGTATGTGGGAGCAAAACTGCCTGAATATATTTTTGGATGGAGGCCCACCCAAAGACAGCTGAATGTTGAAGACTTCTAATAAAGGTCTGTTTTTTATGCGAATGCGAAAACTCAATTCCTAATTTCAAATGCCCTCGCATTTGTATCGTCTTGCTGTAAATCCGGCCCTGAATTGTTAGACATTTCAAAAAATCAATTTATCGAGAAAAAAATATATTGTTAAGTAATTTTTTTAGAAATAAAGATGTTTCTTCAGTCAATCGCTTTTATTTAAACAAATAAAAGTCAAAATTTTTTTCAATTTATAAAAACACCGAGTAGAAACTTTACCACTGAACCCATATCTTTTTATGTAAACTATTGTATATATTTTACACTATTAACCATTGAGAACTACACAATTTTAGTCGACATTCATTTTTATACCCTCCCTTATACTGCATAATCAGCATAAAATTCGAAGTCGATTTAACGATGTCCGTCTGTCTGTTTAAATCACGATACATGCCACATTATCTGTCGTAGAGCGTAAACATTTAGCAGAACAATTTGTAATGGGCCTAGGATGGTTGGTATTGAAAATGAGATATATCGGTCCATGTTTTGGTATAGTCCCCATATAACGGTACCTTTCGATATTCGGTATTTTGTTGAGTTTTGCCAGATTTTTGCACTTTTTTGTCTAAAAATCGGTTTTATTTAGTTCGTAAAGAGTTGTATAACCGATCCTGCCGATATTCGATATTTTAATAAAAATTGGTATTTTTATTTCAATGGCAATTTAGTTCCACGTTTTCCTATAGCGCACATATAACAATTTCAAATTTGGCATTTTAGAAGATTTGATAGATGACAATCCTTGAAGTATAAAATTGTCTAAAGAGGTTCCCGTTTTGGTATGGCCCCATATAACTGCATTATGCAAAAGGTGTTACTGGTATATGAAGTTTAAAGTGAAACACACTTGAATTCAGATACTTTTATATAAAAATGTTTCCTTTGTTCTAAGGTGGAGGGTATAAAAAATTTCGGTCCGTCCGAGCTTAATGGTTTTTTACATGTTCACCATAACAACATTTATGTTACCATTGGCAAAGATTTTTTAGGAAAGAGTGGCGAATTTATTTTTACATTGATTTCTTAAGAAAACATTGAAATAAAAATTATTTAGTCCAAGAAAAGTTATTTTACAAAAGATAAGTTTTTTATTATATTGTTAAGGAAAATAAATATAGAAAACCCATATTTTAAAAAAATACATCATTTTAAAAATTAGGTAATTTTCAGTTGAATATTACAACCAATACCCCCAAATAAATGCAACAATAAACGCCAAATAAATTTTAAATATTTTTTAGCTTAGAAGTTGACAAAATAATAATTATTCATATACACTGACAAAAAAAAAATAATATGAATAAAAATTATACACATAATTGAATGCCAAATACAATAATAAAGTAATAAACACAAGTAAAACTATATTTACATATTGGATTTTTAATAGAAAGAGAAAATGATCGTCAAATTGCATTACTCAGCAATAAAAAAAATTGCATTTCTTCTCCATTTAATATAAATGCGGATACTACCTTTTCTTAATACCTTCTCAATTAAAAAATAAATATTTTCAGCATATTGAGTTTTATTTACACATATAATAATAGTTGTATAATGATTTATTTGTTTTGTATCTGTTGTTAACATTATAATTTCGAATGCTAAACATTCGTTCTTCTACACAGCTTTTTGTAAGTACGATATAGGGGGGGAGGTTCTTTTAACTCTTAAATCTATACTAATGTTAGTAATAAATTACGATTTATTCAAATAAATAAATTCAAAATATACAATAATTGTTTTCAAAAATGTTTTGTAAAGAAGAATTTTTGAAAGATTTCTTAGGGTATTTTTTTTAATTTCAATGGAATATCTTTTGCGATTTCACATTTGATACTTTACACAAGATCAAAAATTCTGTTACAAGTTGCAACGATATTAATTGTAGCTGGGCTGAATTTTTCACATTCTGCACTCTGTAAAAATTTAACCTCTGGCCAAATCGGCTTTTCTCAAAATAACTCAAATTCGGTGGTTTCGTTATATGGGAGAATACCAACTTTGAATATTTTTGAGAGGAGTGAGAGAGAGAGAGTGAATATATTCACAATGAAAACAAAATATCAAACTTCTAACGTTTTGTTAGGACCGAAACCCTCAAAATACTGAAAATCAGTAGGTACCTTTATATTGGGCTATGTAAAATACTGGGCCAATATTGAATAGTTTCGTTAAAAAATTGTCTATCTATTTTACCACTTCGATAGAACAGCCCTCGCTTGTCTTTAGACATTATGAAGTATACACATAGTTTGACTGCTAAAGTTATAGCGAAAACAAGTTAAAAATTATGAGTCGGTTTTGCCGACAGATGTATACCCTCAGCCAATATTCGATTATTTAAATATATTTTGACTTCTGTAATAATTCTTAAAATTGTTGACCATGTATTGAGAAGATTCCGAAGGAATGGGCCAATATATACCATTTCGTATCGGACCTAAATAAATATTTATTAAAGGTTTGGACAATATCGCTTACTTCCTTCACTTTATATGAAATATGTGATAATTTTTAGAAAGTGTTAAAATGTGCTTGAGGTGGCAGATATAGTCGACAGAAGTATTTCATTTTCACACTTCATATAATACAGATAATATATAGAAAGTAGTAAAGAATCGCTGACTTGTTTCGTAAGTTATGACAGATAAAAGTATTGAAAATTGTGACCCTTTGTGGTTGAGGTACCAGAAGAGGTTCACAGATAAATATCAGCTTCACAACAGATATCGCTTTCTTTGAGCGTTTTGTTTTTTCAAAATCTTGAACCCTACGTGGGGGAGGTACCAGAAGGAATGATCCGATCTCTACCATCATTATAACAGGTCTTGTGTTGATGGAAATATTGAGATGTACAAAGTCTGAATGGATTCGGATATTAATTTCTCGCTTTATGAACTTCATGGATATTCAACATTTTGAACCTTTATGGGGGTGGTACCAGAAGGAGTTGACCGATATATCCCAGTAGATCTTGTTTTAGTAGAAATATTAAGATGTGTGAAATATTAAAAGAAACCGATGCTTATCTCAGATTTTATAATCGTTTTGGTTATTCAAAAAATTCACCCTTTGTTGGAGAGGTACCAAAAGGAATGCTTTTTTTTGAGCTTCATGAATATTCAAAATGTTGACTCTTTTTGGGGGAGGTACCAGAAGGAGTGGACCGATATTTTCACAGTAGATCTTGTTTTAGTAGAAATATTAAGATGTGTGAAATATTAAAAGAACTGGATGCTTATCTCGGGTTTTATAATCGTTTTGGTTATTCAAAAATTTGACCCTTTGTTGGGGAGGTACCAGAAAAAATGGTCCTATCTCTACCATCTCTATAGCAGATATTGTATTGATGGGAGTATTAAGATGTACAAAGTCTGTATGAAATAGGATGTTATTTTCGCGTTTTATGAGCTTCATGAATATTTAAAATTGTGACCCTCTGTGGTTGAGGTACTAGAAGAAGTGGACCGATATATTCCGTCTTTACACCAGATCTTGGGTTAATAAAAATATTGTGATCTGTGTAATTTAATAAATACATTGACCCTTTATGGGGGAGGTACTTGATGGAGTGGACCGATATTTTCCATTTTCGCACCTGACCTAGAACTGATGCAAATATAAGGATTTGCAAGGATGGAGCAAGCTCGAACTATGCAATCTCTTTCTGTGCAGTAAATTTTTTTTTTTCGAAAATTTCGACCTTTTGTGGTTGATGTACCAGAAGGAGTGTACCGATATTGTCCATCTCCCAACTCGATCTAAGTTTGATAATAATATTACAATGTATCAAGTTTGAACCAAATCGGATTTTCCCATCGGGAGTTATCGTGCACGCCAGCTAGTCAGACAGACGGACGGACATCCCAAGATCGACTCCAAATGTCCTGAAGCGAATTTGATCCACTAAACCATTATTTCGGTGAGACAGGTTTTGGCCGTATTAAATCATACATACCCTCCCCTTCTATCTATATGGCTGAGGGTGTAAAAATGTGCCACTTGGAGTCCTGAATCTTAATTGTTTTGTATAATGTGAAACTTTGAAATTGAATTGCTTCAAATTTCTTGTAAAAGTAAACAAAAAACAAATATCGGCAAGCTTACAAAACCTAAATTTAAATACTTTAACAAATTCTAAAGTTTTTTGGTTTTATTTCAGAGAATGAAATATATTTCTTTTAATTCTTCTCGTTATAATTGTGGGAGTTTTCTTTATTGTTAAATGTATAATATATAATATAATTATAAATAAACTATTTACAACAATCTTAATAATTCTAATAATAATAAACATTAATCAATGTTTAACAATTAAGCTGCAGGTATGTAAAATGGGATTTTTCATGTATGTATGTATGTATGCCTATTAAACGATTTTCCTTGTAATTTACGACAGACAGACAATAGGATACTTTTTAGTTTTCTTTGTATTGATTTTCGTTACAATTTTTAAATTGGTGTTTTTTTTTTATTTGATGAACGATTGTTTTGTGTATTTCCTTGTTTGAGATTATGATGTAAATATATATAATTATAGTTCATTGCTTAATTAATAATGTAATAATAATCAATAAATATGAGGATTCTCAGGGTGGTTCAAAGGAATGTTTTTCATTGTAATTTTTATCTTTTCTTTAAATATATAGTACTTAATTTTGACACAATTATTTGCAAAATTCATTGTAGTTTCATTTGTAGTATTATGCTGACGTTTTGTTTCCACATTTGAGATATTTGAAATTAAAACTGATAAATTGATTTCATTTGCAAATTTAACGTAAATATTCTTATCAAACATTGGATTTTTTATATATACTTGTACTTATTTATTTTATACAGGGTGAGATGAAAAAAAAAAAAAAAACAGCCAACTTCAGACTGCTGTCATTTCTAAGCCACTCGTCCGACAGCTGTTAAAATTTTTTCAGTGACAGCTCATTATATTTTTTACAAGCGTACAAAAAGCATTTTGGTGAGAATTTTCCGTAAAAAAGTTATTCGTTATGGAATTCAAGCGTGATAGTGTGATTTCTTTATATTTGGCTGGAAAACCACAAGTGGCTATCGTTAGAGCACTCCAGCATTTAAATGTTAATAAATCTTTTGTATCACGTGCCATCGTTCGATACCGTGATACTGGTAGCGTAGCCCGACGTCAAGGAAGTGGTCGGGAGAAATCAGCAGAAATGGTTCGAAAAGTAAAAAAGCGGCTTGATCGAAACCCGCGTCGCAGTGGCCGAAAAATGTCTCCTGAGCTGAACATATCGCAATATTCCATTCGGCAAATATTGAAAAATGAGTTTAGGGTAAAGCCATTGAGCTAAAAAGTTGCTACGCTTGGCCGAAAGTGGTGAACTGCCGAATTTGGTTTTCTATGAAGAGAAAACATTCGTTGTCCAGTAGTTTGTAAACAAACCAAATGATCGCGTTTACTTGCCAAAGAGGTCAGCTGAAAATGTGCACCTTCGGTTGGCCACCAGAAAAAATACCAAAGTTTCGATTACCTCAAGCAAGCGCTTCGCCGGAAATGGGCCAAAATACCGCAGAGCAACATTCGGGCAGCCTGTGACGGTTTCATTGGCCGTTTGAAGGCCATAACTCGTGCCAAAGTGACCAATTCGAACAAATCTAAATTTATTCTAAAATTTGATGCTATTTCCGACATTTTTTGCTTTCATTCAATAAAATTAAAAAAAATAAATAAATAAAAAATTATGGCGTTTGACTTTGTTGCAGTTTTTTTATCTCACCCTGCATATTAAATACAAAAAATTTCCAAATAGGGAACACATTAGGTATGTGGTGGAAAAAATGCCTCGTTTCATTCATCACAAGTCGATTTATTACATATCAAATTTTAAAACCCTTTATTTTGACTATGATTGAGGGCATGTTTTTTATGACGAATGCGAAAGAAAAACTCTATTTCAGGGGGGCTGTTTTATAATTTACTTAAAACATAAAATATAATAAAAACTCTTTTGGATTTTTTTGTTTCCACTTTCATTTTATCATACAAAACAGGCTCTGAATTTTGAAAATATAATTTCACAAGAGCTTTCTCTTTCTATTCGGCAAAAAGTATCAATTCGCCAGCCATCACATACCTGTAGTGGAATTTTTAGCTAATTTTTTTACATTTTCAAAGTTACCGATTTTTGTCGCTAATTCAAAAAAATGAGCTAGAGAATTCCACTACTAAATGTCGTAAGAATATTCACGTTAAAATTTAGAGTATTAACAATTAATGTTTTTATTTATAATTATTTATTTGGTGTATATAGAGCTTTGTGTAAGGTGTGTTATATTTTAAATCAACAATTGTAGCTCATTTCTTGTATTGATACAATATTGTTTTTTTTTTTTGTATTTTTTTTACATCATTTATTATATGCTAAGGTGCTTCTTAAAACTCTTTAAAAATGATTTGTCCTTTTGTTTTAAATTAGAACATTTACGATTTTTCAGTTTAAATAAGACACCTTAATATATTGCTTTAGCATAGGTTTAATTAATTATTGTTGTGTTCTAAAAAAAAGCATTGATTAAGCTTTTGCTTTTTAAAATCAAAACTACATAAAACGCAAATTACAAAACAAAACCTAAGCCTGACGGATATGTTTCTTAAGGTAAATATGAATTTTAAATCATGAAGTTAAGCCCTGTTAGACAATTCAAGACTTAAAATTCCTAATTCAGAAAACCAACAAAAACATTTTTTTAAAGAAACTTGAGGCTTTCAATGAGGGTTGGAAGAAGTTCTTATCGTCTGTCTTCTAGCTATTAACTTTGAGCTCTGCAAAGAGAAAGTAATATTTGGTTTCTACGAAGAAAACGTTGGTTTGAACATTAAAATTTGCAATGGACTTTCTAAAAAATAGAATTTTTTTGAAGTTGATTCTTATTGGGATTATTGAATATTAGCAACGAAAGAATCGAATTTTAACTTAGAAATGTTTTTCATTAAACTAACTATTTTAAGGGGATCAAATACTTTGCCTATCGATTCGATGTAAAATATAGCAATATAACCTCTTGCTTAATAACAATCCTAAATGCCAATACGCTTGCAAGCTCATCATGAACATCAAATATTAAAATTCAAATAATTTCACTTAAAAATATCGTTATGACATTCAAATACCTAATATTGCATAATAGCATGGACATTTGAAAAGTTTTCAGAGAGGTTGGAACCCCTTACAAACTTCAAAAGCAAAATTTCAATTTCATTGTAATATGTTCGGAAAAAAACAACAACATAACTAAAATCGGGAGCGATACAGCAAAACGTTGAAGTATATATACAATTTTCCACCAGGCGTAATAATACCTACTGCCACACAATTTCGTTGGAATAGGTAGCCAAAATTTGCAAAATACCAAATGTCGGGAGCGCTGTTGTATTGGAGGTGTACGAAAATGTTAACCTATATATACAATTTTGTGTCCGAGTAGAAGGCACTCATTACGAATTGCAGATAATAAATTTGAAATAACTCCGTTGAAAATCTTTCCTAAATAGTCAAAAAAAACTGACTATTGGAAGGTACCTTGAAAAAATTTCCATAACTCATTTTCTACGGAAAATCATTACAACAGACGGTCAATGCTAGATCGTCTTAGAATTTTGTTTCGATTAACAATATATACTTTATGGAGTTCCACATGACCGATTACAAAGTAAAAATCAAAAATTAATACACCTTCCATACTACGGTTAACATTTATTTTCGATTTTTATTAACCATTACACACCCACCAATTTTGGCTAAAAATAGTACCGTTTGGAGCCGTCGCAGTGATTGGGTTATTAGAATTCTATATGAAAAATACATTCAGAGGTCTACTATTAATAGAACATCCATTCACTAATGCCAAAGTTTGCAAAGCTGGTGCTAAAATGATTCCGATCTCCAAAAGTATAACTACCCACCGAAATCGAAACTTCGAAATTTCAAATTATTGCAAATTAGGTTTGCCCAAAAAGTTCTAAAATTATTTTTCCCGTAACGAGCCTAAAAAACAAAATTTGGTCTGTTCCAGAACTGCGAGAATGTAAAAGTTTATACTACGATAACCGATTTTCCCTTTATGATATCGAAGAAAATTGCAAAAATAGTAGATTCTTACATGTACTGGAACAGATCATTTGTAATTCATTTTGAAGAAAAATGAGACTGGGATCTTTATAATACCAAGAATTAGAGACTAATACTTAAACGCCAAAGCCTAAACCTAAAATTTTTTGTCCGAAGGGAGGGTTGATATTCTCCAAGACCCAATTACAATTAATTAATTGAAAATACATTTGCACCGATGACAATTGGTCTGGCAAGAATGTTCTTACTACTATAACCGATTATTCCTTTATGATATCGAAAAAAAATTCGAAACTAGTAGAAGATTCAGCCATATTAGAATGGCTGGACTGATTTTGACAAATTTTGTCAATTCAGAATGCCCTCTTGGCACTTTACAACACAGATTGGGGTTATTATATACAGATTACAATTAACGTCCAATTCTCACGAAAATTTTCACAAGGGTAAGGTTAGGCCTACTGTTTTCAAAAATGTCCGCAATATATTTAGAGGTGGAAATGGACCAACAACTAAAAATGTACAAATAGAAATCAAAATACACGAAATCTCGCATGAAGTTAGAGTTTAGGACAGCGGGTAAAATTGTGTGAAAAAAATACCAACATTTCCATTCTACCGAAACGCCGAAAAGAACTCACAGGCGATATCCAAAATACACATAAAGGCGAACTTCTGGCTTTTTATGCTGATTTCGTTGACGAATATTGTCAAATATCGTAGACAAGCAAATCACATAGATGAGTCTAAATTTTGGAGATACAGAGGGACCTCTTGCTTTTGGATATGAACAAAAACAGAAAAAAAAATCCTGATCACACAATTTAAGCCAATCGACACGCCTGGGAAGAGAGTTAAGGACAGGGAAGTATTCTAGGATTTTGGATGACCATTGGATTATATTTAGCTGTAAAATGGACCACAACAACTAACAGCACGACGGGGTGCGTAAATATTGGCCAAATGTCCCTGGTCAAAATGCTTAGGGTAACATCGGGGCAGGGCACTTTGACATAATTTCAAAAGCCAAATCTTCCAAAATGGATTTGGACACAGAGTTGTAGGATATCACATGGTCGGCTCCGCACGATTATAGCCTTTTAGAAAAATAGCAAAAATGCGAATGCTTTGAAAAGCTTATCAAACGTTGTGTGAACGATTTGAAATGTAGACAAAATCATCGATTGTAAAATTGAATTAAAAAATTATTAAATCGTTCTAAGGGTATTCTTCCCTTTCAACGTGCTTATGCAAATCATCACAATGCTATATTTTCAAAACCCGTGTAAATGAAATGTAGCGTGTTTCAAGCTTTGAATGGCCAACTGTTTTGTTTCGAACGATTTCAATACTTTCTACGCGAATCTACCTATAGAGGTAGACTCGATACGCTTTTAAACAATGCCATATAGATACATTTATACATACATATGTTTAAGTTTTAAATGGATTTCATTTATTTATTATTATTGTGACAGTTTGTTTTTTGGCTGTTTCTAATTCTTTTCAGTTATGCTTTTAGAAGTGCAATATTCTATATACTGCCTCTAGGCAAACAATATAAGAAACAAATATTTAAAAATTAATCAGCAGATTAGTTAAAACATGAAATAAGGCATTTGTTATTTGTCTTAGATTCAAATATAGATAAAATTTACAAATTTTGGGGTTTTGTAAATGTAATTTGCGTTTCTTGTAGACATGCTATAAATGCACTAAAATAATCTCCAATGAATAAATGTAGCTAAAATAATTATTAAAAAATAGTTATTAATTATTCACTCTGCATCTAAATTATTAATAATAATAAATTTGAATTTTGTATTTTATTTAAGTATTTATTTTTTTAGATTGATTTTAAGAAATAATTTTTGGTTCAATTTAAAAACAAATGATTTTTGTGCCGTTTTTTTTTTCTTCTTTTGGTTGTATTATTAAGAAAAATGGGCTTCTAATCAATATCTTTAGGGTTTTTCATTTGTTTGTATATTATTACGAAATTATCGAAGAATGTCTAAATAAATATGGCAACTCATAGCTGCCATACAAATTCAAAAGAGATACGTATTTTTATGTATTAGCTTTTTAATGAATATATTTACATGTTATATAAATGAGATATATTGTTGTTTTGGGAAATTTATATTATAATAAACTAAATTAAATATTTTTCTCTTAAATAAATTTTGTAATAAATATTTGAAATAATAAAGTAAACAACTTCCTGTGCAAATCTCTAAGCTATATAGGATTCATGCTATGGCAAATGGAACAAAAGTTGTAATTGTATAGGCAATACGTTTCCGTTAAGTTAAGTTGAACGATTGAAAAAAAAAAGAAACCAAATTCTCGTATTCAATATCGAAAAAATTCGAACCGGAAGGAATACGAATACAGGATGAGATAAAAAAACTGCAACCAATTTCAGACTGCTGTCATTTCTGGGCTACTCGTCCGACAGCTGTTAAAATTATTCCAGTGACAGCTCAATATATTGTTTACAAGCGTACAAAAGCATTTTGGTGAGAAATTTCCAGTAAACAAACAAAATTATCGTATTAATCGACCGTGGCATCAGAATAAATGCCGGAATACCAATCCGTTGGACTATTGTGTCTGGAGTATTCTGGAAAGCTAAAAAATACAAAAGTGCCGATCACCTCAAGCAAGTGCTTCGCCGGGAATGGACCAAAATACCGCAGAGCAACATTCGGGCAGCGTGTGACGCTTTCATTGACCGTATGAAGACCATAATTCGTGCCAAAGGTGACCAATTCGAACAAATCTAAATTTATTCTAAAATTTGATGCTATTTCCGACATTTTTTGCTTTCATTCAATAAAATTAAAAAAAAAAACATGTAAAAATTAGGCGTTTGATTTTGTTGCAGTTTTTTTTTATCTCACACTGTAAATGTTAGCTCGATTAAATTGAAAAATTCGTTAGAAACAACTAAATATCAAATGTTTGAATTGACCCCCGCTTCCTTTAACAAAAAAATTAATTTTCCTCAGCTTAAAATTCACAAATTCATTTCGATTAAAATGTTTTGGATACTGACTGCGGAAATTGGTATCAATTAAATATAAACTTTTATGAGTGAATCTCATTGGAGATTCAGAAAATTTTGTAGAAAAAAAGGAAAAATTTCACGAATTGTTCCATATCTTCCTTGAATAGTCCGATTTTTTTCTTCAATTAGCTTCAATTAGGAAACTAATTTCAAAAGTGTAATTAAATGACCTAATGTATGTATAATCCTTTAAGAATATGGAAATTTTGTTCCATTTGGCATAAAATGAAGATTCTAAGTTGAAAGGCTTCAGTTTGTATGTTTGAAAAATTATTTTTTTTCTCAACAACATCAAATAGTACTTAAAGATTTTGGTGTAACAAATCGGAAAGGCTATTTCTAAAAGTACTCATTGTATAGTGTAACCTTCTAGTAGTAACTTTTAGACCAAAGCTTAAGAAATTAATACTGTGCTAAACTCAGAAAATGAGACATTTGTTGGGTCAACGTTTAATGGCTGAGTTGAAAAATTGTGATACTTTAAATTTGTGACTATCGGAAGTGGATAAATCCGAGCAAACTTTTTGAAATATCTCCTAGACTTCATTCCTTTGTGAAGGCTTTCACATTAAATGCGGCTACTCACTTAGATACCCAAGTAAGGAATAAAGGCTACCATGTAAGAATGACTAATACAATGTATCCAAGATATAGTTTTCATCAGCTACCATTAAATCGGCCGACCTTTTTTCATATTCATTTTTTCTCACCAACCAGGCAGAAACTAGAACCTCTTGACAATTAGACCTTGATCAACTCTTGTGAACCTCCTGATTGTCCAGCAAACCTTTTTTGATGTTGTTGAGAAAAAAATTGATTTTAGGAACAGAAATTCTACAATTTCTTTTGCACAAGGTATTCTATGCTTTTTAAAAATTTTCTACAAATTTGCATTCAGTGTTTTCTTTTAGTTTTGAATATCTCATCAAGCACTACAATCCAAACGAAAATATATCATGACAATAATATATACCACGCTTACGTAATTTTTCATTCTATATTATTGTGTTTAAATGTATTTTCTTTGCATAAATATTTGATTTGTAAATAATTCCGTCATAATATAGATACTACTACATTATTTTTGTTTTCCATTTGTTGTTTTTAATATTTATATACAATCTAAGTAAGCAACAAATACTACATTATATTGTTTTATGTTTTTCTTCTTTTCTTTTAGCTTGTTGTGTATTACTCTCGGGAAAAACGCCATAAAATGTCTGCCTTTTCGGGTCAAAATTTGCTTATAGAAAAATAAATAGTGTGTTCCTTTTAGCATTCTTTCGTATGGGTTTCTTTGTTTGTTTGTTTTTGTATATAAAAATATATGTAGATATATGTTTGTAGCAAATCTTGACTTAAAGTCCTGCTTTACATTCAGTTACGTTTTTTTAGTCTCATGGAGTGCCTCATAGGAAGTTTTCTTTATCCCTTTACTTGGTGAATTTCATTTCAATCTTCATCTAGCGCTGTTTTATTTGGCTCTGGGTTCCGAGGGGGAGGGAGGGGAGGGTATTCAATTAGGCTACCGAATCACTTGATTTCATATCTCTTTCACGAAAAAAGCCTCTCTCCGTTTTACATTCCCTTATGGTGACCGTCTCATAATTCACTGTCACATCGGTGATAACAACTTTATTGGAAATGTTACATTTGCTGGGTAGCCAAAAGCGTGGTGGTAACGCTGGCGGTGACAATGGTGTTAGTGGGGTTGACTTTTGTTTGGGAGGGGAGTTTTCAAAAATTGCATCTAATTGTTGCTGACGATGTTGGTGCTGGTGGTTTTGTTGTTGCTGCTGATGATTATGGTTGTTGGAATTAATGTTGTTGTTAATCAAAGGCAGATGATTGTTTTCCGCTTCATGTTGACTGTCAGCTTGTGATGAGGATTCATCGTCATCATCATCTTGCTGCTGGTGATGATGCTGCTGCTGTTGTTGATGTCCATTATACTGCTGGGGTTTTTCTGAGGGGGTTGCCTGTTCAGGCCTTGAGGCTGGTGTTTCCGGTGAGAGGGGTTCAGTTTCTGCCTTCAATGGTGTGGAAATCGGTGTTGCGGTATCAACTGAGCAATGGATCTTGGCAGGGGGTGGACCATCTGGCGAAGTTTTAATTGTAACACCAATTTTACCCGACTCTTTTAATACTTCAGCCTTACGCTTTGTGCCCGCAACTTCTTTTCGACTTAATGGCTGGTCCTCTGAGCTGGACGAGTTGGAATCAGCTTCTGGTATAAAGGCCAAGGAGGAATTTGTGCTATTTGTAACGGCATGTTCAACAGATTTCTGTCGTTTATTTTCCGCATGGGTATGAGGTGATTCTGACCGCCGGCTATTGGAACGTTCCGCCTTGTGGTGATGATGGTGGTGGTGATGATGATGTTTTTTCTCTTTATCTTTTTCCTTGTCCTTTTCGTGATGGTGATGGCGATGATGTTGCTGCTGTTGAGTGACATCATTTGAGGCAGATGTTGATGGTGAAGCTGAACTGGCCGATATCGATTGTGATACAGAGGAGTTTGCCGGGCCCGTTGATGATGCTCCCACATGACTGTTGCTGTGACCATCATCATCATTGAACGTGTATTCATCCTCTTCAGATTCTGGTTCGGGGTCACGTTCTTTTTCCTTCTTTTTGGGACCCCGTTTGGAGGGTGTATTTGACGACTTGTTGCCCTGTTCATAGATTTCAATGAGCCTGCGATCAAGTATATTTACCTCGGGTTCCCATGTGTTGTAGCGTTGATTCCAACCTTTCCATTTTACACGATATTCCACAACGCCCTGGAATTAAGAGAAGAATTGTGAATTTGTTACTATGACGAATAAGAAAATATTAGGCAATATTTCTAAATAAAGATGTTAGGTCTTCTTTATACAAAAAAATAAATGGAAGTGTTTCTACCTCTATAGAAGACCCACCAGAAGAATTTATAGCAGGCCAATTGTAGATTCCTTATAAAAAGACCTTTGGTGCACCTTCATGGATATAGTGAAAGTCTTATTTTCTTATATGCACAAAAAAATAATCTGCTTAAAGAAGACCGAAGGCCTATGGCTTCAGTCTATAAAGACCTACAGAAGTGTGGATCAAGAGAAAACCTTTGGCTCTATAAAAAAGTCAACTCAAACAAATCCTAACACCTAGGACTTATGCATAGGGTGAGATGAAAAAACTGCAACCAACTTCAAACTGCTAAAAAATTCCAGTGACAGTTCATTATATTGTTTACAAGCGTACAAAAGCATTCTGGTGAGAATTTTCCAGAAAAAAAGTTATTCGTGATGGAATTCAAGCGTGATAGTGTGATTTCTTTTTATTTGGCTGGAAAACCACAAGTAACTATCGTTAGAGCACTCCAGCATTTAAATGTGAATAAATCTTTTGTGTCTCGTACCATCGCTCGTTACCGTGATACTGGTAGCGTAGTTAAAATGGCTCGAAAAGTAAAAAAGCGACTTGATCGAAACACGATTCGCAGTGGCCGAAAAATGGCTCGTGAGCTGAACATATCGCAACATTTCATTCGGCAAATATTGAAAAATGAGCTCGGGGTAAAGCCATTGAAATTCCAAAAAGTGCAAGAACTTACACCGCAACAGAAAGAAAATAGACTCAAAAGAGATAAAGGGTTGCTTCGCTTGGCCGAAAGAGGTGAACTGCCGTATTTGGTTTCCTCCGACGAGAAAACATTCGTTGTCCAGCAGCAAACAAAATTATCGTGATTACTTGCCAAAGAGGTCAGCTGAAAATGTGCACCTTCGGTTGGCCACCAGAACTCAAGCGCCGACCATGGTGATTGTGTCGGCCGCCATAACAGCCGATGTTCGCTATCCGCTCGTATTAATCGATCGTGGCATCAGAAAGAATGGTTACAAAATTAGGTTCCTCGCTTTATATCCTGCTCACAATGGTCACCAAAATCTCTGGATACCAATCCGTCGGACAATTACGTCTGGAGTATTTTGGGAAGCAAGGTTCGCACTAAAAAATAGCAAAGTGTCGATCACCTCAAGCAAGCGCTCCGCCGGGAATGGGCTAAAATATCGCAGAGCAACATTCGGGCAGCGTGTGACGATGTCATTGGCCGTTTGAAGGCCATAATTCGTGCCAAAGGTGACCAATTCGAAAAAATCTAAACTTATTCTAAAATTTGATGCTATTTCCGACATTTTTCGCAGTTTTTTCATCTTACTCTGTATAAACGTCGTGGGGTCTACGACGAATATTTAGGTATGTTATAAAAGAGAGTCAATTCAAAGAAATTCTAACATTTAAATCCCCATTCGTGGACTAATGAAGGTACTTAGTTATGGTCATGCAAAGTCTTCTATTTATAAATGACCTATAGAAGATATTTTTTACCCAAAGACCTATCAACATCATTTTTACTTTTTCTATTCATAGAATTCAGTCCATTCACAGAAGATCAATCGATATTTGTTTAAAGAAATCCTATAAGAAATATTTTTTTTGTTAATATGAAAGGGCTAATGGGGTCTTCCATCCATGAATACGTCTATCAAGCAGTCTTACTAAAAACAAGATCTTACGGATAGTATACTTTACAACACAGTATATTTTTAAATGAAGTAAATAAGGTATTTAATTTGTAGAATATATAAATTATTTAAGGATTTTATGTCTTATTGTCAAAAAAGCTAACATTTTGAATGAAATTTAATTTTGTATTATAAATTCATTTGCCAGATAGTTTTTTGTATCGTGTGCCACAAATATGTTACAGGACAGAAACGTTTCAAATATAAGGGTTACATTAACCATGAATTTGTAACAATTATTACGCAGGTAAGACATTCCAGCAACATCTTCATTAGTCCACATAAATTATCCAGAAATTTCGAAGAAAACATAGCATTTGAATTTTGAAAATGGCGCCAATGTAATCGAAACAATGCAACTAATATTGAGCAAAACACACGTCAGGATAACAGGACATCTCAAGGGAAAGGTGGTAATAAAACAAAAACATACGCCAGCATAAAAACGTATTCGAAAACGAAAATGAAATGTCGGCAGCGGGGAAAACAAATGTTTTAAACAGAAAATAAATTATACATCGATGAAATAGAACGTGCCTACAGCATTTACAGATGTAGGGATGGATATGTTTGTAGGGAGGAGCTGAAAAACAAATGATGCGGAACATCAGTAGTTGGAAAAAGTAATTTCTTCTGTCGCCAACCTAAAGACTTTCGTGCAGCACACACAAAATGTGTCTGGTGGTTGGGAACAAATAGAAGCAGATACAAATGTCGACAGCGAGCCCAAACAATAAGGATGCTTATTAAAATAAGGCACTAAAAAAACAACAACAGCTGTATGATGAATAACGAAAAACACAAAAATGTACCACAAAACAACGCAACACAAATGGCATAACAAGCAAATATATAGAGGTAGAACTAATAACTCATTAGCTGTGTAAATGTACACTTCAAATGAAACACTGTCAGGTATCGTACAAACAACACGAAACGTCCTACTAGCCTGGGATCAAAGTGAGAAAATGTAAAGAAGAAAAATAGGGATCAGTTTAAGCAAATGTTTAGACAATGCGTACTACGGCTTAAATGCATACAAACACACATTCACACACACACACACACACTATCTAAACAGACAGGAGGAAATTCTTTAGGTTTATTTGCTAATGGGTAGGTTCTTACCTAGCAAATTAGTTGCATAGGGATTAGTTGCCCTACAATGTGCAAATATTTGCAGTCGGGTAAAATATGTTCAACGTATAGAGGAAATTATGATTTTCTTCAAAATAAAAATAAAAAAAAGTTTAAGATGTATACATAAAATTGGGCAAAATGTTAACTAATACTTTTCAAATGTAATAATTTTGTATTTTCTCGACTCACATTCCGACTCCAACAAAACTTTCTTAACCGAGCCACAATTGGCAAACGTAGGTCGCAGGATTAGAGTTGTGAAATGGATATAGAACGTTAATACTAATATGGGGACATAAATAAAAAAATGATAATCTTAATGTTTGGAATATAGACACTGGTAAGAGTAAATTATTGAAAATGAACTGGAAAATCAATGATAAGACATATGCCTCGATTTAGCGCTTAAAATGGCAGATTCGAAGATATTTTACAAATCAACCAGTTGAGCGGGATTGAAAGTTTGAAAATGCAAAATTTCCACTAGATTTAGCATTGATCCAAAAAAAGTATTGTAATTATGACTTTGTGCATTATTTTTGGCGGCTTTTGGGTAAATGTGGACGAAAATATGGCGCAACGAAAAGGCTAGACACACAAAAATCGGATTAATTGTCTTAGTGCAGTGGGAAGTTTGGTGACGAGAAATAAATTAGGTCCATTAAAAGACAAGTAAGAAGGCCGCCAAGTTTATACCAGGTATGGAGACTTTGCGTGTATGAATAACGAATTGAAAGGTGGGCGCAGAAAACGCTGCAAAGGACAGGCATACCGTCTTTAGAGAGTGTTTTAAATCTAGTCACTTCAAGTTAGTCACATGCCGCTGGTTAGTACCAACTTCCCGAGTTCAACTTGATTAAGAACTGGCACCGCTGGCTCTGTTGTTGCTGCAGCAGGGTGACTGCAACGATTCATTTTTCCTGTGGAAATAGGGCTCCTTTCTACATTTGGTACTTAATTATCAAATTCTGGCTGGATTGACCCCACGTCGTCTAACTGCCGTAGTAAGTTCAACTGCTAAAGTATCAAGGACAAGTTGGCCACCAACTACCTCAAGGTCTAAGGTGTATGGTAACTATGCGGCGCCGGTGGGGTCAGTCCATGTTAGTGCTACGCAATGGAAAAAATATTAATTCTCAATATGACGCACTTAGAACTGCAACAGGGTGCATCATCATGATACCTATCGACCATCTACGTGAGATTGCTGCTGCAAAACTTCATACCATTCACCATCTACTGAACAAGCAACCTCTCCCCAGGCTTGTAAGGAAAGATCTTCATGATCTAGGGAGAAAGGAGAGGAAGTATAAGAGAGACCCTGTCAATCAATAGAACCATCAAGCAAATTGCATAGTAGTCACTCTAACTCGGAAACAGAAGTTATGAAGAAATACAGAGTGAATATGATCCTCGGAGATCATTCGCAACCAATAGGGTCCGAATTTATAGCAGTTCACAGTACACCTGTCAAGCTACGCATTCTCACCTAACTAGAGTATCGTTATGGACCATGGTCATACAGGTCGTATCTTTCTTGAACTTGGAGTTGGAAAAAAGATCCAGATTAGATCTAAGCAATTCGAGCTGGTACAGGAACAACCAAGGTGGTACATTGCCAAATAACGACTATAGAGTCGCCCTCATTCTCCCTTTTACAGAATATAAAAATATTCGCCATGAAATCCATAGCTAGTGCTATCTGATATGGATAACAAAAATCGAACCTCCATAACCAGGGAAGAAGAAATAACGATGCAATAAACTCTACAAGGAATATAATTCTGTGTTAATATTTTACAAGGAGCATGATCCCATTTTCTTCGGATGGGATTTAATTTGAATTCAAAACTAAATGATATACGCTTAAAAAAACAAAAGGTACAAAATGACCCATACACCATGGATAACATTATTTTTGCCATGAAACTATCAAATAATTCCTTTAAATCTTGACAATATAGGAACATCGGATTAACACCTCAACAGATTTAAAATTTCTACATTAACTTACAAATCTATACCAAATCCAAATAACCTACTAGTGACTAGTCTATAGCTTTCTACTTAGAATTTTACTTTAGGATATCTTCATATTGCCTTACGGTTGTCCTTGCTGGGAACTTCTTAAGAATAAAAGTACCAAAATAGGAATTTAAACTATTTTATAACGTTTACCAAAATTGGAAATAGAGGATATTTTACATCAAACTAAATCTCACATTCATGTTTTAAAATATTTTAATTACCTATACAAAAACAAATCTCCACACAATTTTTTGTTGAGCTCAGGAGAACAAAAGTGATTTACAGTAACTTTGTCAACCTAAACAGCGTGCAGACCTTCTCAGCAAGTTCGGTTAAAAAGAAATTCTCAAAACCTAAATTTCATATGGAACGAACCACTGTGCAATAGCATTACTTTCATATAACTAACTATCTCTGTTTCCAAAAGTGATAAGACAATTGTTGCATTTTTTACCGCAAAAATAAACTAATTGTGAATAATATAAAAATTATAAGAAAGGTAAAAACGAACGACTAAAATGATAGCAGATGACGAAGAAAAATACATAATTTCATACAGGCAACAATAATAAAAATAACAACAAAATTCGAGCACGAGACAACACGCAGACACACACACCATGTAACGTAATGCGTAAATAAGGAAGGAATACAGGCGAGGTGGAGAACCTACATATTGTCGCTGTCTTCCATCGGTTCATGGGCAATTTTGTGAATGAACACAAAACAGGAACAAGCAAGGAAAAAATAACAGCTGCCAGCAGATGTTAAGAGGATTACAGTTGGCAGGGCAAATTGGTTGTTTGGTTGGCGATGATGATGATGGTGGTGGTGGTGTTGCTGATGATTTTCTTGTTGTTATTGTTGTCAATGCCTTGGGTGTTTTAACCAGTAAACAGAAAGAAGCAACAAGGACTCCAAAGTCATTTATGAAACTGAAGGACAACAAATGTCATAAAATTTTACAAGGTAGATATTTGAGAAAAGTACTTTTCATCAGCCAATACTTGGCATAACTAAATTAAAAGCAAAAATTATAATTTTATACTCTTTAAAACACCTTTATTTTAATTTGTTTACATTACCTTTCTAATGCGTTTTTGTATAATACGCTCCGCAGCGTAAACGCGATCATCTGAGCTGCCCATAATGTTATCCAGTTTGAAGCCTTTAAATCAACTATTGCTC
Source organism: Musca domestica (assembly GCF_030504385.1). NCBI lineage: Eukaryota > Metazoa > Arthropoda > Insecta > Diptera > Muscidae > Musca > Musca domestica. The sequence goes on along the minus strand of NW_026712162.1, from coordinate 757,404 downwards.
CAGTTAAATGTTTTTTAATCACTTTTTATCTCCTTATTAGCACTGGCAATAATTTTGCGCGCACACAATACAAACACAATTTATTTTTAATTTGGCAAATATTTGTGTTGTTTTTGATATCTTTCGACTTCTTTTTTACGTTGTTTATTATTTTTGCATAGTATATCTATGCGCCTTGCTTTGACTTAACACAGTCTTCTTTCATAACAAAATTGTTTTTATTTATTTTTTTGTTTTTGTAGTTACATTTATGTTAACTTGTTTCTTTATCATTTACTTTTAACGCGCCATCCACAATTTCAACCAAGGAAGAAACTTCTTGTTTCTTCTTTGAAAGCAAATAAAATAAACACAGCAGACGAACCAGAAATAAAACAAAAACGACACAAAACACGTCCTTCACACGTCTATATTGGCATCTCTTTCACAATCACACACTCCACACCGGTGTGTTGGCTTTACGTCCATCTATTTCTATCTCACTCTGGCAATTTTCCCAATTTTTTCTACATGTTTCTTTACAAAGACGATAAAAAGCCACAACGAAATGAGTTTTATCAATGAAATTTGACACTTATTTTATAGCTTTTCTGATTTAGTTTTTTGTTAATGTTAACTTTATTTCATAAACTTTATTACTGTTGCTTTTGTTATTGACAACTTTGTTGGTGTTGGCTTGAGTTTTTACGAGAAATTGTTTACTCAAAAATATGTTTCACTCGCGTCTCGTCGGTGTTTTCTACGTTAGTGATGACAGCTGCTGCTGATGGTTGATTTGTCTTGTCTAGTGCCAAAAAAAAATGTTGCACTAATCGATAATTCGCTGTAATCGAAAATCGATTAACAATGTGGATTGCATTTATCGGTGTAAAGTTGATGAATTTATTTTCGTAGCGTTTACACCATGTTTAAACGAAAAAGTCAGTACATTGCTTATGAGAGAAATTAGGAGGATTGCTTTCGAATCCCCATGGTAGAAGAATACAGGTAGATGCATCATGTTTACATATATCTACGGAAATAAATGGATTTCAAATTGATTTTCGATACATTTCACTAATTGGAATAATTTTTCGTTCCAGATTTAGAATTGCAAAAATATTTTGACAGCTCATTGTAACAGCAGCTGTGTTTATGCCCCTACCTGTATCATTTCATCATGCGAATCCTTATTAATTCTCATGGTAGAAAAATGCAATAAATATTTCTTCAAAAATAAGTATATTTGTATATTTTTTCCTACACGACGCCAATCGAAGGTTGTTATAATATGCATTTTTTAACGATATTTACAAATTTACAAATTGATTCCAAAATTGGTTTGACAGTTCGTTCCCAGTAGCTGTGTCGAAGCGTCTACCTATATTCTTCTACCATGTTAATTCTTTTGTCTTTACCTACGTTTACATAGTGTACATTGAAAATTTAAGATAACTTTCTAAAGCGGAATTAAATTAATTTCAACATGAAAATTTAAATTTTCTAGAAAATGATTTCTGTTCAATTGTTGAGCATTTCCAAAAATTGATTCGAATTTCCAAGTATAATTTTCTCTGATTTAATGTAAATAATGTATTAACACTACTTTTTTAGGCTAATAAATCTTTTTTTTTAATAAAAATGACAGCAAAAATGTAAAAAGTCAAAGTCGACTGTCGTTTAATATGTCACAATATATGACATGCCATAAAACAAGCTACCTTTGCTCATGGTACAAAATGGAGGTAGAACAGCTTCGTATAATTACAGAAATACAGCCTTGAGACTGTGCCAACTTTCTGCCAGAAATATTCAAAATTCAACAATTTGTTTTCAGTTCTTTTATATTTTGTGTTATTTATAAATTAAATAACGCAAAAAATAAATGAAATCCACACTGTTCAATCTTTGAACTGCATAGCAAAACTAGTTAATTTGATTTGTCAAACAAACAGTTTGTTTAAAAAAGTATTTATATTTTCTCTGTTCTAGAACTGCACGAATGTAAAAGATTTTTCTACTATATCCGATTTTCCCTTTATGATGTCGAAAAAAATTGCAAAACTAGTAAATTTTTGCAGGCTCTGGAACAGAGCAAATGGTAAAAGGTTTACCGTGTCTTACATAATATCGGCCAAGAAGCATGGCAGAGGAATAAAGGTAGACATATCGACACAGCTGAACTGTCAAACCAATTTTGGCATTAAAATTTTTAAATGAGAAATTATTTAAATTTGTAAAAAATCTTGAAAACGCAAATTAAAATAACCGCAGACTGACGTCGTATAAGAAAGCATATAAAAATCTACTTATATTTGAAATAAGAGTACGTTTATGTATATTAGGGTTAACCCACTCGATTTGGATTTAAATTGTCATATCCACTACTTTTACTTCAAATAAATCCTCTCAAAGTAGGTTAACCCTACAAAAAGTTCTAACGTAAACATGGCATAACATTTTAAAATTTTTGACAAATCAATGTTCCCAAGCGTTGATGCATCTACCTCTAATCTTCTACCAAGAAGACTGATGATAACCCATTTTATACCCTATTCAGACTGCAGTCATTTCTAAGCCACTCATCCGACAGCTGTTAAAATTATTTCACCAACAGCTCATTATATTGTTTACAAGCGTACAAAAGCATTTGGTGAGAATTTTCCAGAAAAAGGTTATTCGTGATGGAATTCAAGCGTGATAGTTTGATTTCTTTATATTCGGCTGGGAAATCACAAGTGGCTATCGTTAGATCACTCCAGCATTTAACTGTAAATTTGTGTCTTGTACCATCGCTCGTTACCGTAATACTCGTAGCGTAGCCCGACGTCAAGGAAGTGGACGGAAGAAAACAGCAATATCAGCAGAAATGATTCGAAAAGTAAGCGACTTAATCGAAACCCGCGTCGCAGTGACCGTAAAATGGCTCATGAGCTGAACATATCGCAATATTCCATTCGGTAAATATTGAAAAATGAGCTCGGGGTAAAGCCATTTAGATTTCACAAAGTGTAAGAACTTACACCGCAACAGAAAGAAAATAGACTCAAAAGAACTAAAGAGTTGCTTCGCTTGGCCGAAAGTGGTGAACTGCCGAATTTGGTTTTCCCTGATGAGAAAACATTCGTTGTCCAGCAGTTTGTAAACAAACGTGTTTACTTGCCAAAGATGTCAGCTGAAAATGTGCACCTTCGGTTGGCCACCAGAACTTAAGCGCCAGCCATGGTGATGGTGTGGGCCGCCATAACAGCCGATGCATCAGAATAAATGCCGAATATTATCGCGAAAATATTCTGGAGGGTGCATAAAAGCATTGGGCACGCAAAGATTTTGGCCGCGGACATTCCAACAGGACCCAACATCATTGCACTCAGCATGCGCCACCCAAGAATGGTTAAAAAGGAGGTTACTGGATTCATTTCTAGCGCACAATGGCCACCAAAATTTCCGGATACCAATCCAAGGCAAGAAAGGTTGGTACTAAAAAATACCAAAGTGTCGATCACCTCAAGCAAGCGCTTCGCCGGGAATGGGCCAAAATACCGCAGAGCAACAGCTGCGTGTGACCGTTTCATTGACTTTTTGAAGGCCATAATTCGTGCCAAAGTTGACCAATTCGAACTAATCTAAACTTATTCCAAAATTTGGTGTTATTTACGACATTATTTGCTTTCATTTAATAAAATTTAAAAATTATGGCGTTTGATTTAGTTGCAGTTTTTTTTATTTTAACGTTATCCGTCTGTCTGTCGAAATCACGATACAGCCCACATTACTTTTATTTGCTTAGCATGGTTGGTATTGCAAACGATATATCGCCATATAACGGTATTTTATTAAAAATTATATTATTAAAAACTGATATTTGTAGGTCATGATGGATTCTAGCTCCGGTGGCGAAACATTGTATCTATAGGCCAATGTTTTGGTGTATATGATTTTTGCCACATTTTTCCACGAATTTGTCTAAAAATTGGTATTTGTAATTCATAATGGGTTCTATCTCCGGCGGCAGAACATTGAATATTTAGGTCCACGTTAGTACCCACGAAATTGTTTCAAATTTGGTTTTTAAGAAGATTTGGATGACGACAATCCTTGAACTAAAAATTGTCCATAGGCGTTCCTGTTTTGGTATGGCCCCCATGTAACGGCCGCACCTACTTTATGTTTTTTAAGAAGTCTAACAGCATTATCCAAACGGACTTACTGGTATTTGTACCAAAAAGTTTGGTTTTTTAGTTATCCACAAAGCCTTTATCTCGTTAAAAATATATGTTAAGCCCTTATTGACTTATATTTTATCATAGCTCTGCAAATCAGAGTTCTTTTCAAGCTTCAGCAAAACCCTAATCGTTTTTAAATTTTATGGTAACATAACTATACTAAAAAGAATAAAAAATAAAAATTTACCTCTTAAATAAATATCTAATGATTATGCTAATGATTTCAATACCTTCCCCCTACATGCAAACTTTTTTCCTACCACTCTATTAAAGTTTATCTATAATCACTTTAACGCCCTAATAATGAGTTTCCCTGATTTTTTTTTTGGTGCACTTAAATGGTTGACACCATACCATATGAAATTATATAGCCCATACACACACACTCAAACATATCCCTACACCTTGTCACTTTGGTTTAATCGAATGTTAAATATGAACAGGTATCAGTCGGTGTTAATTAAATATTTCTCAGTCTGCTGATTTAATGTTCATCACCATTGGGGTCTGTGTCTGCCTCTTGGTCGTATCGGCCTGAATTGAAAGTGACTGTATAATTGAATCACACTACGACATTCGCACACACACAAACACACACACATACATCCATGTATGCCTGCCTGCCTGTCTATAAAACAAACAGCCAGATATCGTCAATTGTTTTATGGACAACCTTTTAGGCTGGCGACAAACACAAAAGCAGTGATTGAGTGAAAAATCAGAGTGGCATCACAAAAATTTGACTCCGCCACCCATCTCCCCTCTTTATTATTATTCTTATTATCCACCAGCTTGGCAATTTTGATATCTAACTGAAAATAGACCAAGTGACAACGTCACACATCCGTTTGCCGAAATATTAGTGACGAAAATTCATTCATTCTTTCATTCGGGAGCGAGCAAAGTGAGTGCGTAATCTAATCGCAAATGTTTGTTAGGACCTAAAATACATAAGTGTGAGAGTGTGTGTGTGTATGTTGCATGCATGTACGATGTACTTACCGTTGGATATTTTGGCTTTATAGGCTAAAAGCCAAAAATTGCCTATTTGTAATGACGAACATAGGCGAAGCGGAAGTTATTGACATCTAATGAAATCTCACTTCTTTAAACTACGTCACAGTACATATACGTATGCATACATGTATGTAAAGAGAATTTAGCTGGAAACACATTTAGAATTCCAGGAATTAAATTCAGCGAAGAGTTGAGAAATCCAATTAGCCATAAAAGAAAACAATATTTGGGTAAAGTTTTAGAGTCAACTGGAGAACTTGGTGAAAAATTCCTAAAAATCTACTATTTCAAATAAAAGTTGAAATGATCCATTATTTTTTTTTTAAAACGTTTGTGGGATTAAAAATATTCGTAGTTATGTGGACAATTTTTGAATGACAATTTCGTATTTTTTTGAATGAAAGTTATGGCCGCTAAATCTTGTGCGATGACCTCGGAATTGGTGGGCTTCTGCCCAGCCCCATAATCTAACTCCATGCTAGATTATGCGTCGATTGGTTAATAATTGTTGCCTGCAGAGCAGGATCAAAATCGGGAAATTTTTCATTTTTTCTGTTCCTGGTAAATGTTAACGCCTTAATATTTTCCGACCATCTCCAAAAACAATAGTCTTCTATTCTGACCCAAACCTCAACGCCATTTTCAATTTCGTGAGGATTGGTCTATAATTGCGGCTTGCAGCGTCATTACAAATTAATATGGGCAAGCGGACGGAAGGATACATACAGGGAGAAATAAAAAAACTGCAACAAAGTCAAACGCCATAATTTTTAAATTTTATTTAATGAAAGCAAAAAATGTCGGAAATAGCATCAAATTTTAGAATAAGTTTAGATTTGTTCGAATTGGTCACCTTTGGTACGAATTATGGTCTTCAAACGGCCAATGAGACCGTCACACCTGCCCGAATTTTGCTTTGCGGTATTTTGGCCCATTTCCTGACGAAGCGCTTACTTGAGATGATCGACACTTTGGTATGTTTTAGTGCCAACCTTGCTTTCCAAAATACTCCAGACACAATAGTCCAACGGATTGACATCCGGAGATATTATTATTGGCCATTGTGCGCTGAAAATTAAGCGAGGAACCACATTTTGTGACCATTCTTGGATGGCTCGTGCTGAGTGCGATGGTGCTGAGTCCCGTTGGAATGTCCAAGGCCTGCGGCCAAAATGTTTGCGTGCCGAAGGCATTAATACACCCTCCAGAATATTTTCGCGATAATATTGGGCATTTATACTGATGCCACGGTCGAGCTACCATCGGCTGTTATGGCGGCCCACACCATCACCATGACCGGCGCTTGAGTTCTGGTGGCCAATCGAAGGTGGGCATTTTCAGCTGACCTCTTTGGCAAGTAAACGCGATAATTTTGTTTGTTTACAAACTGCTGTACAACAAATGTTTTCTTATCGGAGAAAACCAAATTCGGAAGTTTACCACTTTCGGCACAGCGAAGCAACTCTTTAGCTCTTTTGAGTCTATTTTCTTTCTGTTGCGGTGTAAGTTCTTGCACTTTTTGAAATTTCATTTTTCAATATTTGAGGAATGGAATATTGCGATATGTTTAGCTCACGAGCCATTTTTCGGCCACTACGATGCGGGTTTCGATCAAGTCGCTTCTTTACTTTTCGAACCATTTCTGCTAATGTTGCTGTTTTCTTCCGTCCACTTCCTTGACATCGGGCTACGCTACCATTTATTCTGATGCCACGGTCGACTAATACGAGCGTAGAGCGACCATCGGCTAATATGGCGGCAAACACCATCGCCATGGTGGGCAACCGAAGGTGCACATTTTCAGCAGCTTGGCAAGTAAACACGATCATTTTGTTTGTTTACAAACTGCTGGACAACGAATGTTTTCTCATCGGAGACGGAGAAAACCAAATTCGGCAGTTCACCACTTTCGGTTAAGCGAAGGAACTCTTTAGCTCTTTTGAGTCAATTTTCTTTCTGTTGCGGTGTAAGTTCTTGCACTTTTTGGAACTTCAATGGCTTTACCCCGAGCTCATTTTTCAATATTTGTCGAATGGAATATTGCGATATGTTCAGCTCACGAGCCATTTTTCGGCCACTGCGATGCATGTTCCGATCAAGTCGTTTCTTTACTTTTCGAACCATTTCTGCTGATGTTGCTGTTTTCTTCCGTCCACTTCCTTGACGTCGGGTTACGCTACCAGTTTCACGGTAACGAGCGATGGTACGAGACACAAAAGATTTATTTACATTTAAATGCTGAAGTGACCTAACGATAGCCACTTGTGGTTTTCCAGCCAAATGTGAAGAAATCACACTATCACGCTTGAATTCCATCCAAGCATTTTTCTGGAAAATTCTCACCAAAATGCTTTTGTGCTCTTATAAACAATATAATGAGCTGTCACTGGAATAATTTTAACAGCTGTCGGACGACTGGACGAGCAGTCTAAAGTTGGTTGCAGTTTTTTCATCTCACCCTGTATAGGAATCTAAAATTTTGCACCAATCTTTCTTTTGTCCACGATATCGTACAGCGCCCATATAAATATAATTTAAAATTTGAAAAATAATATTATAATTGAAAACAATATAAAAATATATTACTAAAAGTCTCCGATATCTTCTAATTTGTTTGTAAATCGAAAATTTTGAAAGTGTTAAAAAAAAATCCACGACTTAATAAAAATTTTTAGAAATCCAATACTAGCAAAAAATTCTAAACTTAAATTTAAAAAAGAAACTGAAATAAATAAATTTTAAAATGATTATTTTTTATGAAATATTAATAATTCAATAAAAAATAAAGAATACACGACTTACATTTTTTTAAATAAAAAACAACAATTTTAATTTTTAGAAAATAGGAGTATGTTATTCACGATTTATGGAAAAAAACTATTTTCAAAAAAAAATCGCTATCTAACTAAAATATATATATTTAAAAACACCAGAATACCATATTTGACCTAAAAATATTCTTAAAAATCCACAAAAATCCCAAATAAAAAATAATTCTTTAAAAATCTAAGATTTAAAAAAATATCGCTAAAAATACACATAAACAATCCAAGTCTTAAAATTATTTTTGAACAATCCACAATTTCACAAAATATTCTTAAAAATTAACAATTGTAAAAAACTATATTTTAAATTTAAGTCCTAAAAAATAATTATGAAAAGTCACCGATTTCCTAAAATGTTCTTAAAAATTTACCATTTAAAAAATAATTTTTAAAAATACATGAATTTGTCTTAAAAATTCATGATTTGGTCTGAATAAAAATGATTCTTAAAAGATGCATTATTTCAAAAATATTGCTAAAAATACATAATTTGAACTGAAAAAAATTAAAAAATTTACGATTAAAAACGATATGAAGAAATATTCTTCAAAATCCCCGATTTCACGAAATATTTAGTCTGGAGGAATCTATGGTAACAGTGTTCGAAAAATTCAGGATTTGAACTTATGTGGGTCTCGAAAAAAAATTTTCTTAAGTAGTCCTTTGCAGAATCATGAAAAAAGGTGGGATAGGAAATGAAATGATTGCCCCAAATATTGTTCTATACACATTTTAGGGACCAGATGATGCCTTAAAGACTTCTCTTGTTACAAAATTTTCTTGAGTTTTTCTATGGACAAGATTCATTGTGCTAAATCTATTAACAGAATAACGTTGATATTATTCTTCTCATACGATGGCCTGTCGTCTACCAGTAAACTTCAACTAACACCGATTTTCCAGGAATCAACAATTGAAGCAATAACACAATATCCGGACAGGACAGTCTATAATCCAACAGTAACTAACAGATATACATGCACACATACGTAGTACGTACGTATATGCATAAACGAAAACATACACACATACATAGTAAATTGTCAACACTGTTAGCTTAGCTATTGATGGAGACATTGATGCAAAAAGTGAACACACACACACACACCTTTATGGAATGATGCAGTCCTTTAACTGCCGAGATATAACGTTGTCAAATCCCTTTCTGTGAAACTGTGCAACAGTGTTAAAAGCCAAAAATGGGGGCATAGTTCCAACATTGCAACAAATTATTATCATTGTGTTTTGGCATTTCAAAGTGTTCGATCATCGGTCGCCGTATTATAGATAGGAAATTAAATTTATTTGAAGTGAAAGTGGAAATCAGAAAAATAATAAAACAAGTGGGAAAACAAAAGAAAATGTGTAAAATATTTTTTTTTGTCAAAAGCAAAAACGAAATTAAAAAATCATTGCCTTTCATGCTTCTTGAGAGAAATCGGATATGACTTAAAGGCAGTCATGTTTTCATGCTAAGGAATGCTGTCGTATTACATAGGCATTTCTCGGCTAAGCTAAAGCACAGCATGTGAAAAACTGTTAAAGTGTGTGTTTATCAAAATTGAAAGTAAATTAAAATAAAAAAATAAATAACAAGAATAAAATAATTAACTCTGAAACAACTGGTTCTAAAATCTCGAAAATTTGGCAAGCTACAAGCATGCTAGTATAAATTATTGTAGAATTGTTTGAACGGTTTAATCAATATCGTTCCAGAAGTGCAAGAATGTAAAAGTTTTTATTACGATATCCAATTTTCCTTCCCTTGCAATATCTGGAACAGAGGAAAACTTTTAGCTTTGGAATAAGAGGACATAAAGAAGTTATTATGGCTAGAGAGGGTATACATATATCATTTGATACGGTCAAAACGTGCCTCATAGAAATAAAGGCTTTACAAATGTTAAAATTTTCAAAAAAAAAAAAAAAAAAAAAAAAATGATGCACAGAAAAAGAAAGGATAATCCGATTTGGCTCCAACTATGCAAATCGTAATATTTACATCAGTGCTAGGTCAGGTGCGAAAATTAATAATATCGCTACACTTCATGAAGTACCTCCCACACAAAGGGTCAACATTTTGAATAATTATAACTCTTATAAAAGGTGATGAAAGAAACCGATTCTTTTCAAAATTCACACATCACAATATTTTTACGAATCAAAGCTCTGGTGTGAAAACGGAAATATGTCGTTCAACTCCTTCTGGTACCTCCCCCCCCCAAAGGGTCAACGTTTTAAATAAGCAAAACAATCAAAAATCTAAAATAGGCGTCCGGTTCACTTCATATTTCACACATCCCAATATTTCTACAAACACAAAATCTGCTGGGAAGGTGGGATATATCGGCCCACTCCTTCTGATACCTCCCCCCTCCCTCCAAAGGGTCAACATTTTGAATATCCATGAAGCTCATAAAACGCGAAATTAACATCCGATTTCATTCAGACTTGGTACATCTCGATATTTCTATCAACGCTATATCTGTTATAAATATGGTAGAGATCGGACCATTCCGCTAAGGGTCAAAGTTGTAAATAACCAAAACAATCATAAAATCCGAAATAGACATCCGGTTCACTTCAAATTTCACACATCCCAATATTCCAATTAACACCAGATCTGCTCGGAAGGTCATAAAACGCGAAATTAACATCCGATTCCATTCAGACTTGGTACATCTCAATGTTTCCATCAACACAAGATCTGTTATAAAGATGGTAGAGATTAAACGATTTCTTCCGGTACCTCTCCCACAAAGGGTCAAAGTTTTAAATAACAAAAAACAATCATAAAATCCGGCTCACTTCATATTTCACACATCCCAATATTTCTACAAACACAAAATCTGCTGGGAAGGTGCGATATATCGGCCCACTCCTTCTGATACCTCCCTCCAAAGGCTCAACATTTTGAATATCCATGAAGCTCAAAAACACGAAATTAACATCCAATTCCCTTCAGACTTGGTAGATCTCAATGTTTCTATCAACACAAGATCTATTATAAATATGGTAGAGATCGGACCATTCCTTCCGGTACCTCCCCCACAAAGGGTCAATGTTTTAAATAACAAAAACAATCATAAAATCCGAAATAAGCATTCGGTTCACTTTCATATTTCACACATCCCAATATTTCAACTAACACAAGATCTGCTCAGAGGGTGGGATATATCGGCCCACTTCTTCTGATACCTACCCCCTCCCTCCAAAGGCTCAACATTTTGAATATCCATGAAGCTCATAAAACGCGAAATTAACATCCGATTTCATTCGAACTTTGTGCATCTCAATGTTTCCATCAACATAAGATCTGTTATAAAAATGGTAGAGATTAGACGATTTCTTCTCCCTCACATATGGTTCAAAATTTTGAAAAACAAAGCTCTCAAAGAAAGCAAAATAAGCATCCCACTCTCTTCAAATTCTTACACACATCTATTGTGAAGATTATATATCTGCGAACCCCTTCTGGTACCTCAACCACAAAGGGTCACAATTTTTAATATTTTTATCTGTCATAACTTGCGAAACAAGTCAACGATTCTTTACAATTTGCTATATCCAAATATTTCTCTCAACCAGAAACCTGAGATGAATACGGAATTTATGATTTCGCATAAAATTGAATATAAATGTTCGATTTTCCTGTAATTTTGGCATTATATTTATCTGTATTAGATGAAGTATGAAAATGGAGTACTTTGGTCGTTTAGGTAACCCCCGCATATTTCAACATTTTCTAAAAATTATCACATATCTCATATAATGTGAAATAATTTACCAATGTAGTCCAAACCTGTCATATGGTTCCTATACCAAAGATACGGTATTGGCCCATTCCTTTGGAACCTACTCCATAGAGGGTCAATAGTTTGAATAATCATAACACATGTCAAAATATATTTTTAAATAATCAGACATTGGCTGAGGGTATACATCTGTCGGCAAATTCGACTGATACTTTTTACCTTGGTTTTTAATTTTTGAGTTTTGCTTTGTTAAGGCGTAGATTATATGTTTATGATTTATGTGTTTATTTCTCTTTCGAAACGAGCTTAATGATCTAAAATTTGCAATCAAAAGGAAAACCGGATATACACTTTCACGCACCCATTACTATGCGACGTATTTCGTCGTTGTTTAAGCTGCTCATCAGGCATATTTGGTGTGGATGACGCCTTACAAAGGTCGTTCTTTGGTAAATAGTATTTATTTCGAACTTATTGTGATTAAGAATGTGCAAATTAAACACCAGAAACCCTCCAAGTTCGAATTAGCGAATCTTTTTCATGGCAAAGTTTGTGATGGATTTTTATCCACAACAGTTACATTGCTTCCAATGCATACATCTAGTTATAGTGCTGCTGCACATATCAGGTCATTAAGCTCGTATCTAAAGAGGAATAAAAATATAAAAACAATTTTTATTTGAGTGCATTTACATCATTTAATATTTTATATTTAAATTCATGATTTTAATGTTCCTGAAAAGTTTTAAAATTTAAGTTTTTTATAGTATAGATTATTTTTTCGAGAAATGTTCTCATTTGTTAGGAATATATATTTACGCGTAGATGTAATTATTACTTAAAATAATGTTAGGGGAATTCATTGATATTTTATAATTAGCCAGTGATTTACCTACTATGTGAACATGGTATTATTCAACATTATTTTTTCGAATTATAAGTTATTTTTTTTTTCTATTAAACATAATACCATTGACCACCCATATTCAATAAAACTACATGGCAACCCCAATGTGTTCATGTTACTTCTCAATGGTTTCCGTTTTAACACACACACACTCTCTTTCTCTCCATTGCACTCTCATGAGCAGCGTTGCAGGAAATATGATAATAGCACATGGCATGGGTGGTATGTCATAATGAAGTGGGTTGTTGGACGTTTTCTGAATGAAACGCTGAAATCACTGTCATGTTTGGAAATGCCAACAAACACAATTGGCCCACTCTCGCTCTCAATGTTACTCTTGTACCAATGGCTCTCTTGGTGTTTGTGGTATGCGCCTTAAATGTCGGTCAATGTATTGCCGAAATGTCAAAGGCATTCTTTAGTATCGGTGTAGATTTAACGGAGAGAACAACTTAATATTAAGCAAAAACGAACGAAACAACTAAATAGACTATAATTTAGGAAGAACAATCAAATAACTATAAATTGAGGAAAAATGGGATAAATTGGAAAATTTTGAAAGAAAAGAAAATAACTACAAGAAGGAAAATGTGTTAAAAAAATGTGCAACATATCTGTGAAATGAATAAAAATGTTGCCGAAGGCTAATAAAAAATGGGAAAAAGTGGTTGGGGTACCACAATTTTAATCGGTCATCCTAAGAACAAAACGAAAAAAGTCTTTAGACACACACATCCACACACGACGACGAAAAAGAAGTCCAATATTGGTGTTAAAAGGACATTTTCATGCCAAAGAAGGAACGAACAGAGAAACAATCGTCAGCAAAAGGAAAGGGATTTAAGAATGTAGAACTTTTCAAGCAAAAATTTAAGCAAGAAATTCTGTGATACGTCGGTCGGTCGGTCGGGCGGTCTATGTGTGAAATTCCAAGACCCAAGCAAGAAAAAAAAAGAGAAATAGATATGTGACAAAAATTTAATATTTAGAAAAAAATACCATATGTACCGCTGTACTTATTTGAGAAACACATACCCAAGCAATTGAATGTAATTAGATAAAGGGGAAACCACCCCTCCACCCCCTAGTAAAATATAACTTTGTGCTTTAGTTTCAAACGAATAACACCAATTTTTGTAGTTCGTTATAATATTTAATAAACAAAAGACTAGAATAATTAAAGAAAATATAGACATAGCTATACAACATACATACCTACATACATAAGTTAGAGTAAATAATATTTCGATTGAAGTAACTAAAACTGGTCACGGGTAAAGAATTGCAACAAAAACAACAGCCGATAACCATAACGAATAATCATTTAGGGAATTTATTAAAACAAATTTAAGTGAAATAAACGCAAAAACAATAGTTCAATGTTAGTCCAAATTTAAATAAAAAAGTTCTACTCCCACAACGTGAAGTGTCAAAAAAAAAGTACAGACCACTAATAAATAGAAAATCCAATAGCCAATTCCACAATTCCAAATCCATAACTCTATTACGCATTAAAATACTAAAAGGATACCAAAAAACAAGAAAAGGAGCAGAAGAAGTCAACATTAACCGCAAAATAAATATATTATAGACTCCGAGAAATACGCATCACAATAACAATTTGAATACAAAGAAGAAAAATACTGCCAAAACAAAAAGAAAATACCATTGAAATTTCCTCAAAACAAACTGTGTCAAATATTAGCTTTGGGTCCTTTTGTCAATCGTTCTCGTCTCTCTCATACCATTTATGTCACAAACTCTCATACGCACATTATTTCCCTGCAAAGTGGTAGCTCTCAGTGGTCTCACAATTCCAAAAACTTTCTCTCTCTCTCTTTTCTCTGAGTGTGATTTGTGCTCTCAATAAAAATGCCAATGGCTGTGTGTGACACTAAAACAAAACAAAAGATTTATGTCAACTAAAACACACATGTACTCCAGAAAAAAAGGTAAACAAAACCAGAAAAGCTCTCAGCATTGTTTCCCGCTCGCTTTCAGCAATAAACAAACGGGAGAGAAAATACAACAGAACTGTCAGATTCGAGGGTAAACAAAACACTTAAATAAAGTCATCATTAATAATTTAACAATAAATTAAAAATTCTTTATAAATAAGGAAAACTCTCTCTCTCTTAACTTTCTCTCTGAATAACAACAATACAATGTTCCATGGACCAAATATAATCCAATAAAACAAAAAAAAAAAAAAAAACGAGTGAGAATTTAACAATGAAATTTACAACAGTTAATAAATAAAAAATAAAAAAAAAAAATACAGACCTTAACAGTTCTTAAGTTCAATTAAAGACATAACACCAATTTAAATATTTAACCGAAAATTATTGCAAACCGCGAAAAAGTAGAGAATTCCAAAGTCAAAGAGGAAACGCAAAAAAAGGCCGCCATTTGTTTACGAATACACAAAGTAAATGGAATTTGTGCAAAAGCTTCTTCTTAAAGGTAAGTTTGCATTTCAAATTATTCATAGGGTTGCCAGGTTTTTTCTTTGGGGCAGGGAGAGAGGATTTTTGAAACATCAATTTTATATTTAAATAGCTGAAGACTGTGTACTTCGCCAATCCTTTAGATTTTATATGCAATTCAAATTTTATTTTTATTATATTGTTGTTGCAAAATGTTCAGGCTTTATCCCTTTATTGTTGTTTTTTTAAAAACAACCTTTGTTTTTTAGTGGAGAACGATGGTAATGTTTACCAGGGGGTAAGGCAGGGAATACCTAGGTTTCGGAAAGAGCCACCAATCCTCATCAGTTCCCTTGTTTTTTGTCTAGGATATTCTCCCCAGAAGTTATTTTAAAAATAACTTCTATGACAAAAAAACATTTTTTTACCCAATTGACGAGATCGTAAGCTCAATAGAAGAGGAACCAAAGAATTAAATAAAACTGAAATTCTTTTGGAAAGTCTTCTAAATTTTACAACCGCACTTATAAACATTTACATCTTTCTCCACTTGTTAAACATTATCATCGTTCTCTACTAATAAACAAACGATGTTTTTATAAAAACAACTACGGTATCCCGAACAAACAAGCCAACACTGTTTTATTTTTATTATATTTTGTGGGTTTTAAATAAAAAAAAAAAACAAATTCAAGAATATAACAAGTAAGCAAAGTCTATAGCCGAGCAGGGACGACCATGTGATACCCTACAACACTATAACATGTTAGAAGCCCTCTTATGTCCAAATCCATTTTGGAAGATTTCGCTTTTGTAATTATGTCACGGAGCACTGCCCAGATATTACCCTTAGCATTGTGACAAGGGACATTTGCCCAATATTTACGCACTCCGCCGTGCTGTTAGTTGTTGTGGTCCATTTTACAGCTAAATATAATCCAATGGTCATTTAAAATGCTAGAATTCTTCCCTCTCCTTAACTCTTTTCTTAGGAGTGTCGATTGGCTTCAATTGTGTGATCAGGACATTTTTTCTGTTTTTTGGTTCATTTTAACCCCTAATATTTTGCAATCATCTCCAAAAGCAAGAGGCCCCTCTGCATTTCCAAATTGAAACCCATCCATATGATTTGCTTGTCTACGATATTTGCCAAAAAGCCAGAAGTTCACCTTTTGTGTATTTTAGAAGATATCGCCTGTAAATAATGTTGGTATTTTTTCACACAAAAATGGACTACTATAGTCTATTCTACCCGCTGTTCAAACCTCTAACTTTATGCGAGATTTCGTGTCCTTTGGTTTCTATTGATGACCTTTATAACGGATGCAAAATCAGGAACATTTTTAGTTGTTGGTCCATTTCAATCCCTAAATATATTGCGGGCATCTTTGAAAACAATAGGCATAGACCTTCTGAGCCTAACCCTATCCTCGTGAAAATTTTCGTAAGGATCGGACGATAATTGCAATCTGTATATAATATCCCCAACCTGTGTTGTAAGGTGAAAAAATTTTACAAAATATACACTTCAATATTTTGTCTGATCCTCACAAAAATTTTCAAAATATGAAAAAATAAAAAAAATGTCACAAAATACTACAAAATCAATATTAACATCATTATAAGCGTCTTTTTATGCGATTTTTTAGATTTTATACTTTTATGCCAAGAGGGTATTCAGAATTGACAACATTTGTCAAAATCGGTCCAGCCATTCTTGAGATATAAGCATTCTAGCTAACATACCCTCCTTTTGTATATACACATTGTATATATCTCTCTATATATATCCGATATATTTATCAGAATTGACCTTTTCGTCTATTTGTGATTTCGCCGGGATTAAAAATATTCGAGGTTTAATGGAAAATTTAACTTTAACACAAATGTTATGGTCTATTTCACTCACTAAATATTACCCGATGACCCTCAAAATTTCTGCCCAGCCCTGATCCCTAGAGCCGTGTTAACTTCCGCTTCGATTGGTCTATAATTGCGACCTGTAGAGCAACTGCAAAATCAGGAAATTTTTCAGTTTTTAGTCCATTTCAACCCATATATATTATGCGATCATCTCCAAAAATGATAGGGTTCTATTCTGGCCCTAACCCCCCTCAATTTTTAATTTCGTGGGGATTGGGCCACAATTGCGACCTGTAGAGTGATTACAAATTAACATGGACAGACGGACGGACATACATAGCTAGATCGACTCAGCTCGGCGAGATAGGAACTTCCATATATACTTTCCTATGTGGGAAACCAATATTTCGAGGTGTTACATAATTTTTGGCCCAACCGAACTTATAATACCCCCAACACATAGTGTTGTAGGGTATACAAATGTATTTATTGTAATGCTTTCGAACACATATTGTTTTTATACCCTCCACAATACTATGGAGGGTTTATTAATTTTGTCCTTCCGTAAGTAACTCCTAGAAATGTCATGTCAGGCCCAACAAAGTATATATATTCTTGATCAGCGTAAAATTCTAAGACGACTTAGCGTTGTCCGTCTGTCTTTCAGTGAGTCCCTTTGTCTGTTGTAATCACGCTATCTTTGGAACGAATTGATATAAAAGGCTAAAATTTTGCACACATGTGTATTTTGCAAGTTGGAAGGATAAAATGGGCCGGGTCTACGCTTTCTTATAGCCACCACATAAGGATACCAATCTATATAATGACGTTATTTACAGGAAGTGTTTCAAATTTCGGATTTGAAGATCTCTATATGGAAGCTATATTAGACCTCAACCGATTTCCATATAATTTCGCAAATTTATTTTTTTTTTACCAAATTCCGTCACTCATTGCAAAATTTTATTAGAATCGGAAAAACATACAATGTTTGTTTCATGAAATATGTGAGATCGGCCGAAAATATATACGGGAGCTAAATCAAATTATGAACAGATTTCAATAAAATTTGGCATTATTTTCTGTTTAAATTCCGTACAAATTTTATTGGAATCGAATGTACATATTGTGTTTGGTACATCAAATAAACGAAATTGATCGAAAATATATATGGGAGCTATATCGGAATCTGAACCGATTTCAATATAATTTGGTAAATATATTCTTGTACCACTCATTCCGAATTTCATTGGAATCGGACAAACATCCAGTGTTTGTTGCAGCAAATATGTGAAATCGGCCGAGAATATATATCGGAGCTATATCCAAATCTAGACCGATTATTAAAATCACTTAGCAAAATTTATTTTTGTACTGATCTAACTTTGAAGAGTGTATCTATAACCGATCAATAGATATGTGCATTCAAAAACAAAATTTTCTTGAGGTACCTCCGATTCTTCTGCTATATCTCCAGTTGATGGTTTACTAAAGCCAATAAAAGAAAGAGAAGAAGAAAACAGCAAAAGCAACAAAAATAACAAAGGAGAGAAGAAGAAGGCAATGTATTGTTTGGTGAAAAAAGCCTATTCAAAAAGAAGAGCTATTGTCCTATAAAAGGCCCGGTTGCCTTCTCAAATATAGCGTGTTAGTCTTCTATGCATCATAAGGCATCATAGGTCTTGTAGGTATTTCTAAGAAGACCTCTAGGCTTTCTATAAGAAAATATATAATACGTATCCATCAAAGATCTATTGGTCTTCATTGAGAGGATCTATTGGTAATACAATAAGAAGGAGGACAAACACCTCCTTCTCTTCACCCAAGACACCAACAGTCGCCTCAATACCAAATTTCAGAATTCCACTCTAACGCAACACTCAACGGTATTTTACACTTTTCGTACATTCATATTACGTATTTCCAACTACAGACACCAACAGTGACATCCATATCAGATTTCATAATTCTAGCTCTATTTCTTCATCCAAAACCAAATTAAGTGGCATTTAGAAATTAATGGCAAAAATTAATTTCTCCTTGTAATATATTATAAGTTAAGAAAGCAGTAAGTTCGGCCGGGCCGAACTTTGAATACCTTCCACTATTTCTTAGCTGTATTTGATATATTTCCCTGAATATCGTTGTTACGGAGTTCATATTACGGCTGTGGGTAACAAATACAATAAATCAGATAAACAATATATATGGGAGCTATGGCTATATCTGAACCGATCAAATTTGGCATACTAGCTTCTAGACTCAATTCGGTCACATGTGCCAAATTCCATTCCATTTGGACAAATATTAGACGTTTGGTGTACAATACAAATTAAATCGGACGAAGTTATATATGGGAGCTATATTCAAATCTGAACCGATCTCGATAAAATTTAGCAAATGTATTTCTGAGCTGTATTTGATATATTTCCCCAAATATTGTTGTTACAGAGTGCATATTACGGCTGCGGAGGACAAAAATAACAAATCGAATGAACAATATATATGGGAGCTATAGCTATATCTGATAAACGATATCGTGAACCAACATAGAGAATTCTCTTCCAGGGGGTAAAGTACTCAGAAGGAAGTTTTCACAAATTTTCAGACAATTTTATTGAAAAATTTGGCTACAATTATCAAAAAACGAATATCGGGGTATCGCTATAGGGCTATACGAGATCGTGGTCCGATATAGCACACTGATCTGTGCAAAATTTTAGCTTACTATCTTTATTCGTTTTGACTCTAGAGTGATTACAACAGACGGACGGACAGGGCTAAATCGTCTTAGAATTTTACGCTGATCAGGAATATATATACTTTGTTATGTCTAAAATTATTATATCGATAAGTTACAAAGGGAATGATGAACTTAATGTACCCTCCATACTATGTATGGTGAAGGGCATAAAAATGGCAGAAAAGTAGCACCCACAGCACCACCCTGCGAATTTTCCTGCTTCAGAGCATAATTTTACTTTGCTTATTATTGCGCTATAATTATAACAGTTATGACATACCAACAACTTTATTTTCAATTTCAATTTTTTGTTGCAGGAACTCCACTAAACTTAAAGCTTCTTTTACTGCTGAAAGCTTAACGATAAGAAGGCAACACCATAACAAGGACCAAAACCGGAAAAAGGATGCTGACAACAACAAAAACATATACAACAACTACTTAAACTAAGAAAAGTCTAGCAAAGCTTTAGAACGAAAGCTCTGACAACATTACTCGAATTAACTTTCCTATAAATAAAAGCTTCTACTTCTACTACTGTTAATATAAAGACAAAAACAAAATTCTAGAGATTTTCGTAACGGAAACTCAAAAAAAACAAAAAAATAAAATACTCCCACCATTTACTTTAAAACCAAAAACTAATTAGGAAAAATTTAATTAAATTTGAATATTTTTTAAGAAAACATATCTCCAAAATTTAATCTAAATTAACGAAGCAAAATTTGACAAAAGAAGCAAACAAACCAAAACACCAAAACAATCAATTAATTTGAAAAAAAAAACAAAACTTTAAAAGTTTATAAAACAAACTTTAGAAAAATAACAAAAAACAACCAAAAACACCAATCAAGCAACTATCGAGACTAATCTTAAATTAAAAAAAAATTATATAAAGATAAATTAACAAAAAACAACAACAACATGTCACAAATACCCGATGATGCCAGCAGCATGAGCGATGATGTCTTCGAGGATCCGGAGACCACCCAGAGACGTGTGGAGGAGGCCAGACGCCGCAAGGAACAAGAACAGGAACAGTATAGCTATACTCGCGGCTCCGGCTACTACGGCGATGGGGCATTGGCCTCCTCCGAATACTGTCGATCCCAGGCACCCTCCGGCTATCCAGGCTATAGGCCACCGAGAGAAGCTTTACAAATGTATGCCTTGGAGGACGCTGGCTATACAATAGAAGATTACGACGATGGCTGGCGTTCGTATCATTACGATGAGGTGGGCATGTTCCAGCAACCGGTTCATCATCAGCCACCCTTCGATGATACGGTGAATCACAAGGTAAGTGAGTTGTTGGTTGGAGAAGGGGGTTTGAAGATGTGAAGACACGAAAATGGTGGTGGTATTTATTTCTGATGAATTGTGATTTGTTCTAATTTTAGACTATTCTACTGGGCGATTCGGGGGTGGGAAAAACCTCATTCCTTGTCAAATACAATACAGGAGAATTTCGTCTGGGTTCGTTTTCAGCCACCGTGGGTATTGCCTTAACGGTAAGTCTGCTATTTATTCATTCACTCTATTCGTTTTGTAACTCTGCCGTAAATATGCTTGCATTATTGTTGTACCAAAAACAAGAAAATGTTGATAAAGGTTTTTAAAAGTTGCTAAACATTTTTCTTGGGTGAGTTTAAAAATGTAAAGGAAATATTGAACAACACCAACACGATATGGAAATTGGATAACAATTGTAAACAGCAATTTTGAGGTAAGTTTTAGAACTTGTTAAAAATGTAATTTTATTTTTGAATTCAACAAAATAACAAAATAACACAGTTTTCAAGTGTTATTTATTCGAATCGATATTAGCAAGCCATACTTGGTAGCCCCATTTGCAGAATTCCGATTTCGCAAGAGATGTAAAAATGAATGTTATATTCATTGGCAATATAATCGACCTTACAAAAAATAATAATAATTATAATAATAATAATAATATAATAATAATAATAATAATAATAATAATAATAATAATAATAATAATAATATAATAATAATAATAATAATAATAATAATAATAATAATAATAATACTAATAATAATAATAATAATATAATAATAATAATAATAATATAATAATAATAATAATAATAATAATAATAATAATAATAATAATAATAATAATAATAATAATAATAATAATAATAATAATAATAACAATAATAATAATAATAATAATAATAATAATAATAATAATAATAATAATAATAATAATAATAATAATAATAATACTAATAATAATATAATAATAATAATAATAATAATAATAATAATAATAATAATAATAATAATAATAATAATAATAATAATAATATAATAATAATAATAATAATAATAATAATAATAATAATAATAATAATAATAATAATAATAATAATAATAATAATAATAATAATAATAATAATAATATAATAATAATAATAATAATAATATAATAATAATATAATATAATAATAATAATAATATAATAATAATAATAATAATAATAATAATAATAATAATAATAATAATAATAATAATAATAATAATAATAATAATAATAATAATAATAATAATAATAATAATAATAATAATAATAATAATAATAATAATAATAATAACAATAATAATAATAATAATAATAATAATAATAATAATAATAATAATAATAATAATAATAATAATAATAATAATAATAATAATATTCAATATCAAGTTTATCATCATTTTAGAAATATTTTGAAAAAAGGTAATTTTAATAAAATCCAAGATTTGTGATAATTTTGGAAATATTTTGAGAAAATTCATAGCCAAAGGCAATTTTAATAAAATCCAAATATCAAACCATACAGATGGCCATTATAAAATATTTAAAGAAATTTACCTTTCGGGTCACACGATCCTTTAAAAATAATTTTAGAATTTATATTTGGATTAAGAATAACTGATGGAGTGCTGGATAGATGTACCAACGAGTTTTTGGAAATTCAAACTATGAGGTTACGAAAAGTTCTAAAATGGTACTAAACTTCTAAAATTAAATTATTTTGGTACAATGTGAGCTAAAAACTTGAAATTTGGTATGAAAATCAATGTTGGAAATTAAGTTCGATACATGAAGATGGTTTTTGGAAATGTGTACTAAGGTGCGAACTGTATTAAATGGTACAGAATTTGGAACGCTTTGGTTTACGGAGAACGGATGAAACTGGAATTTTGAAAATTTGTTCTGGGATTCCTGTTGGTGGTTCGTTTGTGAAAAAAGGGTGTTTTGGTGCACGAAAGGTACTAAATAGTAATATATTTGTTACAATTTGATATTGGGTGAACAGAAAATACTTGAAATCTTAAATATGATATTATGGTCATTGTTCATGTGTGGCCTGGACATAAAATCAAATCAACATCATTAAAAATAAAAATATCAACGTTTTTTTCACGTAAAAAATTCACGTTTATAGGTTAGGGAAAAATTCACTTTTATAGGTCCTTGAAAAAATCATTCAAATTTGTCCTGGAAAAAAGATTTTTTCAAAATCCATGTTTATAGGTCCTGGAAAAGTCCTCGTTTGGAGGTTTTTGAAAATTCACGTCTATAACTCCTTGAAAAATCCATATTTATAGCTCATGGAAAAATCCATTTTTATAGCTCATGGAAAAATTAACATTTATCTTTAAAAAATTACGTTAATAGGACCTTTAACAAAAACCACGTTGGTCCTTGAAAAATTTACGTTGGCCATCGAAAAAATCCACGCTGGTCCATGATTCATTCAAATTGGTCCTTGAAAATATTTTTTTTTTTTTGAAATACTCGTTCTGACCATTTGCAAATATTTTTTTAAAAAATTTCCAAATAGAAGTTTATTTTTTTAAAAAACACTTTCGTCCTTAAAACAATCCACGTTTATAGGTCCTTGAAGAACCCAGGTCGTGGAAAAAATCCAAGTTGATTGTTGAAAAAAATCGACATTTATTAGTCCTTAAAAAATCGGCATTGGTCCTGGAAAAATACACATTTATGGGTATTTGAAAAAATCAAAGATGGCCCTTAAAAACATTTTTTTAAAAACTCGTGTTTTTATGACCTTGAAAAAAGTCCTCGTTGTTCCTAGAAAAATCCACATTGTTCCCGGAAAAGAATCCACATTTTAAAGTCTTTAAAAAAATTAATGTTTGTCTTACAAAAATCCATATGAAAAAATCCTCTTGCCTTTGACAATCCAGGTCTTTCTGGAAAAAATGTACATTGGCCCACGTTGGTCCTTGACAAAATTTACTTTAGTCCTTGAAATTTTGTCTTAAATTTACGACTATATGTCTGTGAAAAAATATTCTTAAGACATCCAAGTTAATATGTTCTTCTAGAAATCCTTCTTTATAAGTCTTGAATAAATATTTTTGAAAAATCCACGTTTATCAGTCCGTTGATTCTCGAGAAGAGAAACATTAAAATTCTTAAACCCTTTTTAACCCTGTGTTTTGCGTTTAACTGTGCTACATGCAACATCTTTTTTCTTCAACTCTTTGGGGTAGAAAGTGAAAGTACCCCTTTCCTCCTTGACATCCGAGTCTACAATTTTCCATAAATTTCTTCCATTTCAGCAACATGTTTCTTGATTCATTCCACACATACAACCTCTCTCAGCTGAGCTCTTTCTCTCTCTCTCTCTCATTTATGCTGTCCTTGAATTCGAACAAAAACTTGTTGAATGTGTTTGTTTAGCTTTCACTTTTACCCATTCGTGTGAGTGTTCGAGCGTGTGTGTGTGGGGGTAGAAGAAGGTACAGCATCGTTAAAGCGGAGCCAGCAGCAGAAGTAGACATTTTGGCGCCTTTTTTGCCCCACAGCAATTTTATACACACACATATTCACACACAGACACACATACACTAATACACGCAAAGCCTCTCAGGCAAGTAACAACAAAACGGAACCACGATGTTTGTGCCTGTGACGTATTGATGTCTGAACGCATATTTTAGTTTGTGAAGTATTTCCAAAGCATTTGGTTGTCTCTGCTCTTGGGGCACGCAACGAACCGAAGATATAACAGCAGCAGCAACTTGGGACATTTTTTGCTTTTCTTTTTTGTTAAAATCGTTAACGATTATCGTTAACATTGCCAGACTCTGAATGAAATCTGGAAAAATACTACATTGCAATCGTGTTTCATTTCGGGTGTATTAGTGTGTGTGTGTGTGAATGTGTGAGCTTATTGTTACGATAATACGTGAGTGAATTCCAAAAGTGTTTATGTGAGCCTAGCTAAATAGCCAAGCTCACCTGTCAATTGATGTTTTATTATGTGTGATGATGCTGCTGTCAGACGAGTGTACTTGTTGGACCCAGTACGTGTCTGAGTACTCATAAAACACCTATTCGCTGTTGTTATTGTAATCCATACTCAGGTGCTGGGAGAGGTGCTTACATTGATGGTAGCAGCCAGTAAAGTTGTAGTTGTTACAACAGTTTACCTTGACATTGACATTGTTTAAATATAGTTCCAGTTCGTTGTTGTTTTTTTTTTTTTCGTTGAACTCGAACGCGAGTGTGTTTGTGCGTGCCTGCATGTGCATTTGTGTATTTGCCCGTGTTGGTGCAATCGTGCAGAATATTAGTCTCCGGATGCTGAGTTTGTGTCCTGGCATTAGTAGACTAACAATATTTGCATAAAAGAAAATAAAGAAGAAACTAAAACTTTACGCAAACCAATTCATGGAAAAGTGAAAATACATTTTTTTTGTAGAACCTCACGTACTTGAACTACGAAAGATGAAAAGAAAATCAAACGAACTTTTACAAAGTTAAATTGACTGCAAAATATCACCACTCATCGTATGTTAATCAAGTCATTCACTGGATTTATGGATATTGGTAATGATGTGGTTGGTCCCCATTGAAAATGGTAATTTTTAATGAATTCAAAACGAATTTCAAGGTTGATTCTTTTTGGGTTAGTAATCTAAGTACATAGAATTTATTTGCCTAATCTATATATTTTTGAATAGAGAAAAAAATAAAACAGTGCTGCTTGTATATTCGGGATACCGTAGTATTTTGTTGTTGCAAAATGGTCAGGCTTTATCCCCTTTATTGTTGTTTTTATAAAAACAACGTTTGTTGATTAGTGGAGAACGATGGTAATGTTTACCAGGGGGTAAGGCAGGGAATACCTAGGTTTCGGAAAGAGCCACCAATCCTCATCAGTTCCCTTGTTTTTTTGTCTGGGATATTCTCCCCAGAAGTTATTTCAAAAATAACTTCTATGACAAAAAACATTTTTTACCCAAGTGACGAGATCGTAAGCTCAATAGAAGAGGAACCAAAGAATTAAATTCAACTAAAATTCTTTTGGAAAGTCTTCTAAATCTTACGACCGCACTTATAAACAAGTTATTTTTATAAAAACAACAATAAAGGGATAAAGCCTGACCATTTGGCAAGAGTAAAAGAAAAAAATAATATTTATAAACAATTTTCTTTTAATTTTAATAATTTTAACATTTTTTTTTTTTAATTTTATTGAATGAAAGAGAAAAATGTCGGAAATAGCATCAATTTTTTTTAATAAGTTTAGATTTTTTCGAATTGGTAACCTTTGGCACGAATTGTGTTCTTCAAACGGCTAATGAAACCGTCACACGCTGCCCGAATGTTGCTCTGCGGTATTTCGGCCCATTCCCGGCCGAGCGCTTGCTTGAGGTGATCGACACATTGGTATTTTTAGTGCCAACCTTGCTTTCCAAATACTCCAGACACAATAGTTCAACGGATTGGTATCCGGAGATTTTGGTGGCCACTGTGCGCTGGAAATGAAGCGAGGAACCTCATTTTGTAACCATTCTTGGTGACGCGTGCTGAGTGCGACAGTGCTGAACCTTTGGGAAAGTCCACGATGTTTGCGTGCTCAGGGCTTTAATATACCCTCCAGAATATTTTCGATTCGATAATATTCGGCATTTATTCTGATGCCGCGGTCGATTAATACGAACGGAGAGCGACCATCGGCTGTTATGGCGGCCCACACCATCACCATGGCTGGCGCTTGAGTTCTGGTGGCCAACCGAAGGTACACATTTTCAGCTGGCAAGTAAACACGATCAAACTGTTTACAAACTGCAGGACAACGAATGTTTTCTCATAGGAGAAAACCAAATTCGGCAATTCACCACTTTTAGCTAAGCGAAGCAACTCTTTAGCTCTTTTGAGTCTATTATCTTTCTGTTGCGGTGTAAGTTCTTGCACTTTTTGGAATTTCAATGGCTTTACCCCGAGCTCATTTTTTCAATATTTGCCGAATGAAATATTGCGATATGTTCAGCTCACGAGCCATTTTTCGGCCACAGCGACGCGGGTTTCGATTAAGTCGCTCCTTTACTTTTCGACCCATTTCTACTGATGTTGCTGTTTTCTTCCGTCCACTTCCTTGACGTCGGGCTACGTTACCAGTTTCACGGTAACGAGCGATGGTACGTTACACAAAAGATTTCTTCACATTTAAATACTGGAGTGCTCTAACGATAGCCACTTGTGGTTTTCCAGCCAAACATAAAGAAATCACACTATCATGCCTGAATTCCATCACGAATAACTTTTTTTCTGGAAAATGCGCACCAAAATGCTTTTATACGCTTGTAAACAATATAATGAGCTGTCACTGGAATAATTTTAACAGCTTTCGGTCGAGTGGCTTAGAAGTGACAGCAGTCTGAAGTTGGTTGCGGTTTTTTCATCTCACCCTGTATAGTACATTTTGGTACTTTTCGTACAGTTCTAGTATAAATTTCCAAAACTACCTCCATATGTCCAGGCTACACATGAAGAGCGACCATATTACACAATTTTAGATTCCAAGAACTATCTGTTCATCCAATAACAAATTGTACCAAATATAGTACTACTTAGAACTTTTCGTGCAGTTGTAGTACACATTTCCAAAACCACCCCTTTATCACAAATCAACAACAAACAGGCGCCTCAATACAAAATTTCAAAATACCTGTTTCATCCATTCACCCTTAACCAAACTGTACGAAATTTAGTACGATTTAGTACAGTTCCCACACTTAGTATATATTTCCAAAACCACCTTCATGTATCAAACTTACTGTCCAACTTTGATTCACATACCAAATTATAAATTTTTAGTTCTATTCGTTCACATAACACCAAAAGGTACCATTTTAGAATTTTTCGTAACCTTTAAAATCGAATTTCTAAAAATCCATCCGTATATCTATCCTGCACTCCATCAGTGACTCTCATTCGAATTTCCTAGCCCATTCCGTTTTGTCCAATACAAAGTGTTTAATTTTTAGTACGTTTTAGTACTTTTCGTATCCTCTTTGTACGAAGTATCAAAATCCAGTCTTAACACTCGTCCAAAACTGACCCTCGCGAAAAAATTTCAAGATTCTAGTTTCGGTCGTTTGGTCTGCGGATTCAATGTTAGGATCAGGATAGAAACTTATAATTCTTGGAGGTCCTCGCAATATATATTTAAGGGATAAAATGGACCAAAAACTTTTTTCTGATTATACCCTACACCACAAGGTGGTCAGGGTATTATGTCTTTGTGCATTTGTTTGTAACAGGCAAAAGGAAACGAGATAGACCCATAGTTCCTTTTGATGATCTGCATAGAATCTCTTTCTGAGTTGATTTATACATGTCAGTTCGTCTGTCCGTCCGTCTGTCCATGTATTCTTGTGAACAAAATGCAGGTCGCATTTATTATCCGATTGAGATGAAATTTTGCAAACAACATTTGTTTGGCCCAAGGACGAACCCTATTGATAATCGGAGATAATCGGTCAAAATTTAGATATAGCTCCCATATATATGTTCGTCCGATTTGCCTTTTATTGTGCATCAAACGTGTAATATCAGCCCGAATAGTATGGAATTTTGCACATACAACCAAATTAGGTCTGAAAATAAGTATGCCAAATTTGATCGAAATCGGTTCAGATATAGCTATAGCTCCCATATATATTGTTCATCCGATTTGTTATTTTTGTCCTCCACAGCCGTAATATGCACTCTGTAGCAACAATATTTGGGGAAATATATCAAATGCAGCTCAGAAATACCTTTGCTAAATTTTATCGAGATTGGTTCAGATTTGGATATAGCTCCCATATATAACTTCGCCCGATTTACCTTGGATTGTGCACCAAACGTCTAATATTTGCCCAAATGGGATGGAATTTGGCACATACAACCGAATTTAGTCTAGAAGGTAGTATGTCAAATTTGGTGAAGATCGGTTCAGATATAGCTATAGCTCCCATATATATTGTTCATCCGATTTGTTGTATTTGTTACCTAAAGCCGTAATATGCACTCCGTAACAACGATATTCAGGGAAATATATCAAATACAGCTCAGAAATATCTTTGCCAAATTTTATCGAGATCGGTACAGATTTGGATATAGTTCCCATATATATCTTTATCTGATCTCAAATTAATTTTGCACCAAATGGGCAATACAAGTCAGAATTTAAAAGATACGAATGCTTCGGCATATTTAGTCCGTTGAATTTTAATTTATAATTATAATCATAGCGTGTGTGATTGAATTCTCCCATAAAAACTTTTACTTGTTATGTGGAGCTCAACTAAATTAGCAAAGTGGTGTAGGGTATCATAAAATCGGCCCCGCCCGACTATAGGACTTTCTTTATTGGTTTTATATTCAATCAGTTTACAGTTCATAACCCATAATTTTGCATGGGATTGGGACAGGGCAAAAGCCTACGATTTTGAATTGCTCTGGGATAATATGGAACGGGTGAAATGGGATAATATGAAAGTGAAATATCCACACACATTCAAAGGGGATTCAGATTTACAGAAACTTTACCGAAAATTATAGTGGTGTATGACATCACATGGACCTCCTGACTATAGCCTTTGGTTTTATGTTTGTTTCATTTTATTTTTTTATCTTAATGCTGCATTAGAAAAACATGCTGGTGACAACGACACGCTGTTTGATTTTCCTAAAATAAACGATTCAACGTAAATGTTATTTCCGTTTTTCTAAAAATAGTTATGACACGTGTTTGCAGGTTTAAAATAATAGGATGGTGTAATGTTGAGTACAAAAAAGAAAATGTAAAATATGTATCTTGATGAGGTATATAGAATATTGATAGGGTCGCCTATAATGGGACCAAATAAAAAAATAAAACATATAAAAAAAATATAAAGTATGAATTTTCTTGGAATGTGAGAGGATGTTACAAGGATATGAAAATAATGACAACGAATGACTAGAAAATTTTATTTTTTTAAAGCAGACAGATTAATGTTAAATTAGCCGTCATGGGGTATTTGTAGAGAATTGGTATTTTATACGACACATCACACACAACCTTCAAACACCTCGGCCAGCTTAAGTCCCTCCTGGCTGATATATACAGGACTGTCCTTTTCATATATCATTTGATACTACTCTCTATTTTTAATTCTCTATAAATAATATGTTCTTTCCTTTCATACCTCACTTAATAATTCTCCTAGAATTATACAATTGAAATAAAGAACAAAAAAAAAATTCCTAAAAACATTTTCATTCTCTCGTCAACTTTGCAAAAGAAGCCATTGAAATGTCTAAGCATCATTATAATTATGTAAATATAAATATTTTTTGATGATTCAATTGAACTCGCAACTCATATTTTGCATATATTTAATTAAATTATTATCTACGTACATTTGTATTTTTGTTAATTGCTATGTAAATTATATAAAATTTCTTAATAAAATATTTTCCTTGAAATTGGTTTAATTGCCAAGGAGTATAGGGCTTTGCCATAAATAACTCTTATCTGTAAACGAATGTATGTGCATCTGTTTACATATATGTTACAATTTTAATTGCAACAATTTAAATAGTAAATAATTAATGCATTGTAAAACCATAATATCACCATTAGACAATAATAATGTGTGACGTATGAGTGCTGGCGATAATCATACGCTCTAGAAAACAATCAAAATGTTATGCAACATTTACAAGAAGACCAACGGGTCTTCTATGAAAAGAGACCAATTGCTGTTCTATGAAAAGAGACCAATTGCTGTTCTATGAAAAGAGTCCAATTGCTCTTCCATGAAAAGAGACCAATTGCTCTTGCGCTCTAGAAAATAATCAAAACGTTATGCAACATTTACAAGAAGACCAACGGGTCTTCTATGAAAAGAGACCAATTGCTGTTCTATGAAAAGAGACCAATTGCACTTCTATGAGAAGAGACCAATTGCTCTTCTATGGGGAGAGACCAATTGCTCTTTTTTGAGAAGAGCCCAATTGCTCTTCTATGAGAGGGCGTATGTGTTTCAATATATCTCATACGCCCCTCTGTACATCTGACTTATAAATTTAGATATTTTTTAAATTCACTTTTATTAAATTTCACAGCACATATTTAACAAAATCCCACTTCCTTCCGAAGCCAATTTAGCGATTCAAGCTTCCTTAGATTATTTTCAGACTTGTAACTCGTTTATAAAATATATTAGCCTACACAGTGAGCGATGCAATGGCATGAAACTAAAGCAACGCTCAGCAAATATTTTTAACGCTTGTCAGGAAACCGTTGTGATTAGTTTCCGTTTCCAGGTGAGCAGGGCAGAAAGACAAATTCACCCTTAAATGCCATAGGGCAACTTTATGATGAAATATCTTAAAAACAAAATAAGGGTAGCTGAATAATCTTAAGGTTAGGGCGAAGTTTTAATGGATGTGCGTGTGAGTGTGACTATGGATATGGCATAGCCTTTGCAATATGATCTAAAACAAATAACGCAAATCTGAGTTGTGTGATGTCGGCCTTAACCTTTTGGGCAATTTGTTTTGGTTGTCTTGTTAACACATTGTCGTTTACATGATAACCACATAACAGGGCAAAGAATTCCGGTCCAACTACCTTAGTTGGGCAGGTGTATTCATGTGAACGTGGTGGTCGGTTTCGTAGAAAGGGGTTAGAGCGAAATAATTTTATTATATTAGAGACATATAAATAATATCAAATAAAATGGTAAATGATATTAAACCACAACATTTCACTGGAAATAAAATTATAAGAATCTGAGAAATATTTTTTTATGTTTCAAATTACCAGACATATTTTAGAAACGCCTACACGGTTGAAACATATGCATACATATGTTAAAATATTCAAGAGAATAATAATCTAGAATTAAAATATGCAGGATTAAATACGTTATATAGTTAGAGAAGATTATAATATCACTAATATATAGAAGGTCTTTTATAGATTAAAAAAAATGTGTCCTATTTGTAGAATATGAAATGAACCCTTTCCTTTACAGAAATTCTACTGGAGAGAATTTCTCTGGCATCTTCTATGAGAAGAACACCGTCAAAAAGTCTCCCATAAACAGGAGGCCATCTGAAGTGATTTTAGGGAGATACCTACTTTTTCTACTACAACAACTACGATAGTTTGTGGTGACTATTAAGGAGAGGGGTAATTTCGGTGATTGTCATTGACATATCAAGTAACAAGTACGGAAGACGGTTTATA
Source organism: Musca domestica (assembly GCF_030504385.1). NCBI lineage: Eukaryota > Metazoa > Arthropoda > Insecta > Diptera > Muscidae > Musca > Musca domestica. The sequence goes on along the minus strand of NW_026712162.1, from coordinate 725,103 downwards.
TTGGGAATTTATGTGAAGTACCATCATTCCAACTATGAACCAAATAACTTTGATGTATAAAGTATGATATGACTTCGATAAGGATTTCATTAAAAATATTAATTGGAGCAATAGATATACCGGACGAAGCTTCACCAAAAGGTAAAATTCGGTTGAATATGAAAAATATATATTTCAATTGGGCTGATATTACATACATTGTGAGCAATAACCGTAAAATCGGATGAAGATGTATATCAAAGTTATATACAAATCTAAACCGATCTCAATAAAATTTGGCAGATGTATTTTCGAGCAGTTTCTGATACCCGGTATTGGGAGCATTTGATGTACTTGCTTCAAAACTGAATTCGGTCGGATGAGCCAAAATTCAGGTCATTTAGGCTGATATTTGCCTATTGGTGCACAATTAACACGAAATTAATAAAAATATATACAGAGTGAGATAAAAAAAAATTCAACAAAGTCAAACGCCATAATTTTTACATTTTTTTTAAATTTTATTGAATGAAAGCAAAAAATGTCGGAAATGGCATCAAATTTTAGAAAAAGTTGAGATTTGTTCGAAACGGGCACCTTTGGCATGAATTATCGCCTTCAAACGGCCAATGAAACCGTCACACGCTGCCCGAATGTTACTTTGCTGTATTTTGGCCCATTCCCGGCGAAGCTCTTGCTTGAGTGATCGACACTTTGGTATTTTTTAGTGCCAACCTTGCTTTCCAAAATACACCAGACACAATAGTCCAACGGATTGGTATCCGGAGATTTTGGTGGCCATTGTGCGCTGGAAGTGAAGTGAGGAACCTCATTTGGTAACCATTCCTGGGTGGCGTGTGCTGAGTGCGATGCTGCTGAGTACTCTTGGAATTTCCAAGGTCTGCGGTCGCAGTGATATTCGGCATTTATTCTGATGCCACGGTCTATTAATACGAGCGGAGAGCGACCATCGGCTGTTATGGCGGCTCACACAATCACCTTGGCCGGTGCTTGACTTCGTGTGGCCAACCGAAGGTGCACATTTTCAGCTGACCTCTTTGGCAAGTTAACACGACCAAATTCGGCAGATCACCACTTTTTGCGAAGCGAAGCAACTCTTTAGCTCTTTTGAGTATGTTTTCTTTCTGTTGCGGTGAAAGATCTTGTACTTTTTGGAATTTCAATGGCTTATCCCGAGCTCATTTTTCAATATTTGCCGAATGGAATATTGCGATATGTTCAGCTCCCGAGCCATTTTTCGGCCACTGCGACGCGTGTTTCGATCAAGTTGCTTCTATACTGCTGATCTTGCTATTTTTTTCCATCCACTTTCTTGACGTCGAAAGTATCACGGTAACGAGCGATAGTACGAGACACAAAAGATTTATTCACATTTAAATGCTGAAGTGCTCTAACGATAGCCACTTGTGGTTTTCCAGCCAAATATGAAGAATTCACACTATCACGCTTGGATTCCATCACGAATAACTTTTTTTCTGGAAAATTCACACCAAAATGCTTTTATACGCTTGTAAACAATATAATGAGCTGTCACTGGAATAATTCTAACAGCTGTCGGACGAGTGGTTTAGAAATGACAGCAGTCTGAAATTGGTTGCAGTTTTTTCATCTTACCCTGTATGGGAGCTATCTCCTACCATGATCCGATCTCGAAAAAATTTGACAGAGGTGTTTTTGAGCTCCATAAGTTAGCTCGTACCAAATATCATTCTTGTGGAGTGCATACTACGACTTTAAATCCCAAATCGGTTGAAACATAGATATGGGAGCTATAGCTACATCTGAACCGATTTTCTCTAAATTTGAAGTACTAATTTCTAGGATGAATTCTGTCAAAATTGCCAACATTTAATTGATTTGGGCTGATATTAGCCATTTGGTGCACAATAAACCTGATATCGGATAAAAATAGCTATATCCCAATCTGATCTCGATCTCTCGATAAAATTTGGCAGATGTATTTTTGGGCTGCATAGGTTATCTGGTACCAAATATCATTCTTGTGGAGTCGATAAAACACATATATATATATATATATATATATATATATATATATATATATATATATATATATATATATATATATATATATATATATATATATATATATATATATATATATATATATATATATATATATGAGCTATAGCTATATCTGAACCGATTTTCAACAAATTTCATGTACTTGCTTCTAGACTGAATTCAGTCGGATGTGCCAAAATTCAGGTCATTTGGGCCTGAATAGAACATTTTTTACAAGGAGAGAACTGACCTACAGAGAACACCACTTGTTAAATTCTGTCTACTTTGGTTGGACATTGTGTCAGTAACCTTTAAAATATCGAAAATCGCTGTTTTCCAAAATAGTGGACCTGAATCGAACAATTTTTGCAAAGAGAGAAAATACCTACCGAGAACCCCAATTGTCCAGTTGCATCTAATTTGGTTGGAAATTGTTGCAGAAACCTTTCAAATACCGAAAATCTAGCGGTACCGTTATGTGGGGGCTATACCAATTGGTGGACGTGAATCGAAGTTTTGTTCCTTCCTACCTTCCTAGACCTATTGTTAAGTTTCAGCTAATTTGGTTGGAAATTGTGGAAGAAACCATCAAAATACCGAAAATCTAAAGGCACTGTTATATGGGGGCTATACCAAATAGTGGACCTGAATCGGACATTTTGGAATGGGGAGAACAGAATTTCCCAGAACCCCTATTGTTAAGTTTCAGCTAATTTGGTTGGAAATTGTGGATGGTTTCTTCAAATATACCGAAAATCGGGAGGTACCGTTATATGGGGCCTATACCAATTGGTGGACTTCAATCGAACAATTTTTGCAAGGAGAGAACAGACCTACCGAGATCCCCAATTGTCAAGTTCCATCTAATTTGGAAGATGATTTATTTTGCAATCATTATGATTCTGGCATTTGTATATTGAGGTATTTGTATTTCAAATCCAATTTTTATTACAAGATTCGATGACTTTTGCTATTTGAAAACTATTTTTGCCGTACGCTTTCAAATTGAATTATTTAAACAAACTCGAATATCCCACACTTCCTGATTTATTCAGCAATATGCTATTTAAGGAATGTGGTTTTTTGGGAATTCTATTTTTTTTTTTTCAATAACTTCGCTTTACCACTGCACTGACACAGTTGCATTGCTGTGGGAAGATATGCCGCTTAGTAGTCATTTGTTTCAATTCGTGGTTCCAGTTTTTTCTGTGGAATCATCCGTCCCCTTATAAATATAATATCCTATATGCAGTGCTGGGATTTTATAGGTAGAAGGATGTGGTTTGAAAATATGCTCAAAAGGAGTATTAGAGAACTTTTCTTACAGCGCCACATTTGAAGTGCGACACAATGGGGAGAACATTTCAAGAACCATTTGACTTTAGCATTTTTATTGACGATATTCAGTTTATAGGTATTTTCAATGGATTTTGTCGGAGATCCAGTTCTATCTACCTAAATTCTATGTCGGGTTAGACTTGTCAGTCTGTCCTGCCATCTCTACATATGTATCAATATTATTCTTAGGATGCTTGGTAATGAAAATGTACATGGTGTGGTATGTGGTACCTCGTTATATTTATTGTTTAAGAGTAACGAGATAAACCCATAGTTCCTTTTGATGATCTGCATAGAATCACTTTCTGAGTTGATTTATGCATGTCAGTCCGTCTGTCCGTCTGTCCGTCCGTCCGTCTGTCCATGTATTCTTGTGAACAAAATGCAGGTCGCATTTATTATCCGATTGAGATGAAACTTTGCAAACAACATTTGTTTGGCCCAAGGACGAACCCTATTGAAATTGGAGATAATCGGTAAAAATTTAGATATAGCTCCCATATATATTTTCGTCCGATTTGCCTTTTATTGTGCACCAAACGTGTAATATCAGCCCGAATAGTATGAAATTTTGCACATACAACCAAATTAGACCTGAAAAAAAGTATGCCAAATTTGGTCGAAATCGGTTCAGATTTGGATATAACGCCCATATATATTATTCATCCGATTTGTTATTTTTGTCCTCCGCAGCCGTAATATGCACTCTGTAACAACAATATTTGGGGAAATATATCAAATACAGCTCAGAAATACCTTTGCTAAATTTTATCGAGATCGGTTCAGATTTGGATATAGTTCCCATATATATTTTTATCCGATTTCAAATTAATTTCGCACCAAATGGACAATACAAGTCCCAATTTAAAAGATACAGATGCTTCGGCATATTTAGTCCTTTGATTTATTTTTTTTATTTAAATTATAATCATAGGGTGTATGATTGAATTCACCCATAAAAACTTTTAATTGTTATGTGGAGCTCAACTAAATTAGCAAAGTGGTGTAGGGTATCATAAAATCGGCCCCGCCCGACTTTAGAACTTTCTTTACTGGTTTTAGTCTTAGAATATTAAATCAGATGATCCTTGAGAACTTTGTTTCAAAATTCCGCTTTAAGGACAGTCCTTGTAAAATATTCCCAAAATCCATTTTAAAAAACCAACTGAACTTTAAACGCGCATTTCTTGAGAATATTGTTCGAGACTGTCTTCGCCAACAAATGTGAATTTTTATACCCTCAGTCATATGGCTAGAGAGGGTATTTATCATTTGATACGGCCAAAAAGTGCCTCATCGAAATTACGGTTTTTGACCCTAGTTCCCTTTGGACCAAATCCTTTTCAGGACATTTGAAATAGATCTAGCAATGTCCGTGTCCGTCTGTCTGGCTGGTGTGCGCGATAACTCTCGAAGTATCCGATTTCGTCCAAACTTGGTAAATAGTCATATAATTAGCATATTATAGTTCGGAGATGGGCAATATCGGTCCACTTCTTCTGGTACTCCACCTAGAAAAATTAAAATTTTTTTTTTTTTTCTGCACAGAAAGAGAAAGGATGATCCGACCTTGCTCCAACTTTGCAAATCCTAATATTTGCGTCAGTGCTAGGTAAGGTGCGAAAATAGATAATATCGGTCCACTCCATAAGGTACTTCTCCCCAAGGGGTTACATTTTTGTACAGGGTTGCCCATATTCGACGGACCCATCTGGCAACGCCATAACTTTTGACAGAGATGTCACATCGCTTAATGACATACCGCGTTTGAAGCGTCAGTCCAAGCAGAAATTTTTACGAAAAAATTTCGACTGGTGAGGCTCTTTCTAATCCGAAAAGGCCATATAAAAGTCGACCAAGGCGATCGGCCGAGAATATCGCTGCCGTACGAGCCAGTGTTGAGAGGTCCCCAAGAACATCCCAAAAACGCCGTTCTCAGCAGTTGGGCATGGCTCGGTCCACTTTACAACGGATTATTCGCATTGATTTGCATTTGTTCCCGTACAAAATTCAATTGACGCAAAGAATGTTGCCTGCGAACAAGCCTCGTCGATTGGAATGGGCCCAAAGGTCCGTCGAATATGGTCAACCCTGTATAATAATAACCCTTATACAATTTGATGTAAGAGTCTGATTGTCTTCAAATTACACACATCACAATATTTTTATTAACCCAAAGTCTGGTGTTAAGGTGGAATATATCGGTCCACTCGTCGAAATTTTGAATTTTCATGAAGTTTATGAAACGCGAAATAAATATCTGATTCCATTTAGACTTGGCGCATTTGAATATTTCTATCAACACAGGATCTGTTATGAAGACGGTAGAGATCGGGCTATTTATTCTGGTAACTCCCCCACAAAGGGTCAACATTTTGAATAACTAAAAAGTTTAAAAAATCCGAAATTATATTTCACACATCCCATTATTTCTACTGACACAAGATCTTTTGTGTAGATGGGATATATCGGTCCTCTCCTTCTGGTACCTCCCCCACAAAGAGTCAAAATTTTGAATATCCATGGAACTCATAAAATGCGAAATTGACATCCGATTCCATTCAGACTTGGCACATCTCAATATTTCCATCAATACAAGATCTGTCCCGGTTCTTCAGGTACCTTTCCCGCATAGGGTTCAAAATTTTGATAAACCAAACGCTTAAAGTAAGCCAAATAAACATTAAATTCTCTTCGAATTTCACAGATACAAAAATTTTGCTAACACAAGATCTGTTGTGAAGATGATATATAGCTGCGAACCCCTTGTGGTACCTCACCCAGCTATTCAGCGATTCCTTACAATTTGCAATATCTAAATATTTTTCTCAACCAGAAACTTGGGATGATTATGGATTTTATGATGAAGTTACCAAAATATCGCAATTTTTATAACGTAATTAGTTAGCTCCGATATGAAATGGGCGATATTTGCCCATTCCTTCAGAACACACTTCATAGATGTTTAATATAGATCCTCTATAGGTACATCCGCCTATGTCAGTATCTTCTGATGTTCGGAATTTTTATTTTTTTCCCCAATACCCAATTTAATCAAAGACAACCAGAGACTTAGAGTTATTAGAAGGTGTATATCCCCTTGCCATGAAAAATAATTCATCAAAGTCTCATCTCGGCTCAAATCTGTAATTTTAAAAATTTAATATGAATTTTAATATTGAAAAATAAATATTCGAATATTTGTTCATTTTTATAGCCATTTCATTTTCCATACCATTCTCAGTTTTTTCCCAGCCAATATAACTTTTCTTCTTTCCGTCCTCTCCCAAAACCGACATATCTTGATATTATTGATGCTGACAGGTAAAACGCCAATATTGATATGTGTGTGTGTGTGTGTACATGTCTGTCGAAGCTTAATTACTACCCTGTCGAACTTTGTGAATAACAAAGAGTGTGTTTACACTACTTTTATGGAAACACCAAAAAATCTTCCGTGGAGAGCAAATTTTATTGGGCGCCACAGGTGGTGGCGTATTCGATTGAAAAACCAGCTGGATTATCAATGGTATGTCAATTTCGTGGAGGTATGAAATTAATATCAATTTTTTTTTGAAATGGATATTGCCATTGAAAAATTGCCATTGATGTTGGCAAAAGAGCAAAGAATTGAAAGTTATTGAATTTGGTCGGCTGATAATCTCTGCCCCTTGCCCAAAAAGACCTTTAAAGTTATTGTTTAATAATTAAAAGTATTTTGGCTATAGAAGTCGATTTTAAAAAGTCTTAAACAGAGAAGCACCGCTAGCTCCCTGCACAGGGTGAAATGAAAAAAAATGCAACCAAAATCAGACTGCTGTCATTTCTAAACCACTCGTCCGACAGCTGTTAAATTTATTCCAGTCACAGCTCATTATATTATTTACAAGCGTACAAAAGCATTTTGGCGAGAATTTTCCAGAAAAAGGTTATTCGTGATGGAAATCAAGCGTGATGGTGTGATTTCTTTATATTTGGTTGGAAAATCACAAGTGGCTATCGTTAGAGCACTCCAGCATTTAAATGTGAATAAATCTTTTTTGCCTCGCACCATCGCTCGTTACCGTGAAACTGGCAGCGTAGCCGGACGTCAGAGAAGTGGACGGAAGAAAACAGCAACATCCGCAGAAATGGTTCGAAAAGTAAAGAAGCGACTTCATCGAAACCTGCGTCGTAGTGGTCGGAAAATGTCTCGTGAGCTGAACATATCGCAATCTTCCATTCCGGAAATATTGAAATATGAAATTCCAAAAAGTGCAAGAACTTACACCGCAACAGAACGAAAATAGACTCAAAAAAGCTAAAGAGTTGCTTCGCTTGGCCGAAAGTGGTGAACTGCCGAATTTGGTTTTCTCCGCTCTGATGAGAAAACATTCGTTGTCCAGCAGTTTGTAAACAAACAAAATGATCGTGTTTACTTGCCAAAGAGGTCAGCTGAAAATGTGTACCTTCGGTTGGCCATCAGGACTCAAGCGCCAGTCATGGTGATGGTGTGGGCCGCCATAACAGCCGATGGTCGCTCTCCGCTCGAATTAATGGATCGTGGCATCAGAATAAATGCCGAATATTATCGCGAAAATATTCTGGAGGGTATATTAAAACAAAACAAACATTTTGGCCGCAGACCTTGGACATTCCAACACTTAGAATTCGACACCCAAGAATGATTACAAAATGTGATTCTTCGCTTCATTTCCAGTGCACAATGGCCACCAAAATCTCCGGATATCAATCCGTTGGACGTTGGATTATGGCGTTTGACTTTTTTGCAGATTTTTTATCTCACCCTGTATAAACAAACTAAATTAACGCATTTGGGGCAAGGAAAACCCGCACGCATGCTTAGAAAAGCCGATGCACCCAAAACGGGTCAATATTTGGTGCAGAGGGATAATTGGGTCATCTTTCTTCGAAAATGATCAAGAAGTGCTAGTTACGAGACGTTTAAGATAAGTTCTACGCCGGCTATCCAGAGATAAATGACGCTTTAAAGGACAAAATTCATGAAGCCATTGGAGAAATACAGCTGCACAAAAGCAATAATGTGCTTACAAATTGGACCGATCGTGGAGGCTACTGCATGGCCAGCCGAGGCTACCAAATCTTCTTATCAAAAAAGATTATTATAAAAATTGTTTAAAACTTCTTTTCCGAATAGAAGTCATTTGAAAACTATAGAGGGTCTCAAAAAGTCCATTAGACACTTCACCATGAAAAGTGACCTTTTTTGAAATCTCCTGAGATCCGATCAAGGTCTTTTTTTAACAGAAGACATTTTGAAGGCATCTTTAATCTGAAGACCTTTTAAAGATCTCATTTCCAAAATATATGAGGACTTCTATCTTATTGTCTATGAAAATTAAATTATTCAATTATTTAAAAAAGAAAATTCTGACAATTTTACCCAAATAAAAAAAAAAACTCAACAATCACAAAATGCTCATAACTTTTCTTGTTTCTTATCCCCCGATTGACCTTCCACCTTTATCACTCAGAAGACTGATTGGATAGTGAAAAAACTTTGTTTTTCCTGTCCACACTCATAACAGAGATGTCCTTTCCGATGTGTGTGTATTTTATATATTTAAAAAAAAACACAAACCTTTAATACTTTTCACCTATCTCTCCCCTTTTCTTGACTCAAACTCCCCGTCCTGGCATCAAATCAAACGCGAACTGTGTACGTGTGTTTGACATTTTAATCAATAAACAAGAAGAGAACATCAAAAACTTGTTGACCCTCAAACCATGTTGCAGTTTTGACCCTTCAATGAAAATTGCTTAATTAGAAACGAAGTTTTTTCCTGCCCCCCCCCCCCCCCCCACCTACCCAACCCAATTAGAAATTGTAACAAACGTGTGCATATTCATGGTTTTTTTCCATGTAAGTAACTAATTCGATGATGTGTAAACAAATTGCAAAAGAAAATCGAAGCAATGTTTTGAAAACATTGCAAGAAAGGAGATTTTTATTTTTTTTGGAGAAGTTCGGTTGGAAAACATAATATTAAACAAGTAACAAAACAACTCAGTTCGGCCGGGCTGAACTTGAAATACCCTCCACTATTTGGAAGGAATTTGAAAAATTTCAACAAATTACGAAAATAACATTATAACCGATTAAAGGGAGATTCCGTCATATTGAGGCTACACGAAGACGTGGACCTGCAAACGAAATTTTTAGACATAGGCTGTAGTACCCATTATAAACTTCGAATACGAAATTTTAAACAATTCGGTTGAATAATGTCACTTATATCAATAAAATACCGAATATAGGGAGGTACTGTTATATGGGAGCTATTCAAAGAGGTGGACCTGCATACGAAATGTTTAGGCATTGGCAGTAGTACCCTTTACAAACTTTGAATACAAAATTTAAAACAATTCGGGTGAATAATGTCGTTAAAATCATCAAAATACCGATTGCAGGGAGGTACCGTTATATGGGGGCTATACGAAAACCTGGACCTGCCTAGACAATTTTCTGTCACAAGCTGTAGTACCCATAAGGAACTTGAAATACAAAATTTGAAACAACTCCGGCGAATAATGTCGCTAAAATCATCAAAATACCGAACAAAGGGAGATACCGTTATATACGGGCTATACGAAGACGTGGACCTACATACGAAATATTTAGGCATAGGGTGTTTTATCCATTACAAACTTCGAATACGAAATTTGAAACAATTCGAGTGAATAATGTTGCTAAAATCATCAAAATACTGAATATCGGGAGGTACTGTTATATGGGGGCTATATCAAAACATGGACTGACAGGGCCGATTTAAGAACTTTAACTGCCTACTGGCAAAATACAAATGTATGAATTTTTTTAATTAAAGAAAAGATGGGCCAAATGGGCACTGAACAAAAATTCTTAAAAAATCTACGGTTAAATGTCATATGGTTTTTGGAAAAATATTCTTCAAATTCTACTTTCAAAGGTCAGTTGATCCTTGAAAATCGTCAAAAAACCAAATTTTAAGGTTTAAACTGTCTTTTCAATTTCTTCTTACATAATCCACGTTTAAGGTAAAAAAGTTGCCTTAGAAGGTCAACATTTAATGGTCAGGGGTCCTTTAATGTTTAATGTTTCTATGACTTTCCTGATTGTCCTTGTAAATTGTTATTTGAAGGTCCCTGAAGATCTATATAGTCCTTGATAAAAAATGTAGAGATTTACAGCTCAAATGACACTTGAAATTTCTTAAAAATGTTCTAAACAAAGTTCTAGCTTAAGGTTTAGATGGTCCTTAAAACATTTTCCTAAAAATTCACATTTAATGGTAAGATGCTCATTGAATAAATACGTATGAAAACCCCAAGTCTTTCAGATATGTGCTGACAAAATTCATCTTTTAGGATCAACTTATTTTTTGGAAAAAATCTTAAAAATCCAAATGTCAGGGTCGAATGGTCTCAGGAAAAATATTTGTCTGAAGATCGTAATTTTTTTTTTAAACCATATGTACAGTTCTCCTAAAAAATATGTTGGAAAAATCTACGTTCAAGAATTAAATAGTCCTTGAAAAATATGTAAAAAAAATCCAGGTTCAAGGATTGGACAGTGCTTGAAAAATCCAGGCTCGAGGATCGGATAGTCCTTGGAAAATATGTTGAAAAAATAATGTTCAAGAATCAGATATTCCTTGAAAAAATCCACGTTGAGGGATTATGTAGTCCTTGAAAAAATATTTTTACGATTTTCACGTTTAAGTTAGTTCAAGAACGCTTATTGAAAAATCAGCTTTAAGAATCCTTGATTTTTAAATCTTGGTATAAGATCCTTGGAAGAAATTTTTAACAAATCAAGGACCCACTGGCCCTTGAGAAAAAATTGCTCAAAAAATTATAATAAAAAATTATTAAAAATATCACTTCAAGGGAACCTATGTGGAGGAGGTACCAGAAGAAATGGTCCGATCCCTACAATGCTTCTAATAGATCTTGTGTTGATGGAAATATTGAAAGGTGCCAAGTCAGAATGGTGTCGGATGTAAATTTCGCATTTTATGAGCTTCATGAATATTCAAAATTTTGACCCTTTTGTGGGGTGAGGTACCTGAAGGAATAGACCGATATATTCCATCTTCACAGCAGATCTTGTGTTAGTAGAAATAATGGGATGTGTGAAATATACAAAGAACTGGATGATTATTTCGAATTTTATCATCATTTTGATTATTCAAAACTTTGACCCTTTGTGGGAGAGATACCAGAAGAAAATGTCCGATCTCTACCATCTTTATAATAGATCTTGTGTCAATTGAAATATTTAGATGCGCCAAGTCTGAATGTTATCGATTGTTAATTTCGCATTTTATGAACTTCATGAATATTCAAAATCTAAACCCTTTGTGGGGGAGGTACCAGAAGGAGTGGACCGATATATTCCATCTTCACAACAGACATTGGGTTAATCAAAATAATGTGATGTGCGTAGTTTGAAGACAATCGGATTCTTACAGCCTTATAATTATTCAAAATTTTGACCATTTGTGGGGAAGGTACTTAATGGAGTAGACCGATATTGTCCATTTTCGCACCTAACGTAGCACTGGTCCAAAGTTGGAGAAAAATCGGATTATCCTTTCTCTTTCTGTATATATATATATATATATATATATATATATATATATATATATATATATATATATATATATATATATATACGTACATTCTGTATACACGTATATATTTATATACATATATATATATATATATATATATATATATATATATATATATATATATATATATATAGAAATGCAAGTACCAAAAAAAAGTGCACCGCTATTACCCATCTCCCAACTTTGACTAAGTTTAATATTACGATATACCAAGTTTTAATCAAATCGGATACTCCCATCGAGAATTATCGGGCGCACCATCCAGTAGACAGACAGACGGACGGACGGACATCTCCGAATGTCCTGAAACGGATTTGGTCCAAAGAGACCTAGGGTCTAAACCCGTTATGTCGATAAGGCACGTTTAGGTCGATTCAAATGATATATACCCTCTCTAGCCATATGGCTGAGGGTATAAAAAATAGGTATACCTATAACCACAAAAAAAATATTTTAAGATACCTACAACATTTTTTGTTTTCATTGATTATCTGTCCTTGATAATAATATTTTTAAATTCTACTACTATTCGTCCTTGAAAACATATTGTTTTTAATCCATGATTATTGGTCCTTAAAAAAGATTATAAAACTCCACAGCTTCTGATACTTAAAAAACGATATCAAAAAAATTCCGAAACTATTGACCCTTGAATTGTTCTTAAAATATTAAAATATAGTCCTGAAAAAGATACGCTTTAAAAATCCGCTTTAACCTATTTGTTCGTCCATATAAAAATATTCTTTAAAAATCCGTCACCGTTGAAAAATAATCATAAAAATCCAACTTGCTTGCGGTATCTTAGAAAGTATTTATAAAACTCTACGTTCCAGTTGGTCCATGAAAAATATTTTTAAAAACTCACGACCATTAGTCAAATGGATTTAAAAAAATAGGTTAGAGAATTCGCTTACAAAACATTTTTTGACATCTACAATATATTTTGTTTTAAATACATGATCATTGATCCTTGCAAGAATATGTTTTAAGACCACTATTATATGTCTTTGAAAAAATATATTTTTTTAAATCCACTATTATTGGTCCTTGGAAAATATTATTAAAAAATTTTAAGATTATTGATACTTGAGGAATAATTAAAAAAATCTGAGATTATTGACCATAGAATTGTTACTAAAATATTAATCTTATAAATCCAAGGGTAAGTGTCCTTGAATGGATTTGGTCCAAAGAGACCTAGGGTATAAAACCGTTATTTCGATAAGTCACGTTTTGGCCACGTTTGATATATACCCTTTCTAGTGATATGGGTGAGTGTATAAAATTGATTATAGATCCGTTAAGAAAATATTTTAAGACACCTACAGTATTATTTTTAAATCCTTGATTATCTGTCCTTGACAGAATATTTTTAAAGACCACTATTATTCTTGCTTGAAAAAAAGAAATATTTTATTCCACAGCATCTGAGACTTGAAAAACGATATCAAAAAAATTTCGAAATTATTGACCTATTGAATTTGAATTGTTCCTCAAATATTATTTTTAAAAATCCAAGGGTAATAGTCCTTGAAAAAAATGCGCATTAAAAATCCACTTTAACCTATTTGTTCGTCCATGTAAAAATATTCTTTAAAAATCCGTCACCGTTGAAAAATAATCACAAAAATCCAACTGGCTTGCGGTATCTCAGGAAGTATTTCGAAAACTCCACGTTTCAGTTGGTTCTTGAAAAATATTTTTCAAAACTCACGACGACGTCAAATGGATTGAAATAAAAATAGGTTAGAGAATTCGCTTACAAAACATTTTTTGACATCTACAATAGCTTTTTTTTAATCCATTGCAAGAAGATATTCTAAGTCCACTATTATACGTCTTTGAAAAAATATATATTTTTTAAATCCACGATTATGAGTCCTTGGAAAATATTATAAAAAATCCACAGTTATTGAAACTTGAGAAATGATTTAAAAAAATTGCAAGATTATTTATCCTTGAATTGTTCCTCAAATATTATTTTTAAAAATCCATGGGTAATAGTCCTATATATATTTTATATATAATATATTTTTTAAATCCACGATTATTAGTCCTTGGAAAATATTATAAAAAATCCACAGTTATTGATACTTGAGAAATGTTTTAAAAAATTCCAAGATTATTGATCCTTGAATTGTTCCTCAAATATTATTTTTAAAAATCCAAGGGTAATAGTTCTTGAAAAAAATGTGCATTGGAAAATATTATAAAAAATCCACAGTTATTGATACTCGAGAAATGATTTAAAAAATTGCAAGATTATTTATCCTTGAATTGTTCCTCAAATATTATTTTTAAAAATCCAAGGGTAAAAGTCCTTGAAAGAAATGTGCATTAAAAATCCACTTTAACCTATTTGTTCTCCCTTCTAAAAAATATTCTCTAAATATCCGTCTCCTTTTTGAACTAAAGCCTTTTTAATGAGAAAGCCCACATAAGCCCAAAGGTGCCCGTGTCCGTTAAACAATTCCTTTACGATGAATTTCTATTTCTGGAATTGCAGATTTCACACCATATTTACTTTATGTTGCGACCTACATAGATTTCTAACGAAAAGATCCTATAGGTTTGTTTTCAATATCAAGGTTAAAATAAATAAAAAATATTGTTTTTTCAAACGTTCAGTTTTCTCTCTCTCTCTCTCTATGTTCAGGTGTATTCTGCTGGAAGTGGAAAATCACACGTGTGTGTGTGTGCGAGTGATTTCCTTATCAATGGCAAATGTATTTCCTTTGTCTGGCAGCTAACCGCTTTATAGTTTTTCCTTTTTTTGTTTGTTTTCCTTTTCTTTAGATCAGGTCCACAAAGATAATACATTTACTATAAGAATGAAGGCAAAAAAAGGAATATAACTCATGACAGGACATTTTGGCCTCTTCCTTTGGTCTAGACATGTTCCAGATTCTCTCTTTTGCGGATTTTTATTTATTTATCTTACACTTGAGTGCACTGTCAAAAACAAAAAAAAAAATTTACAAAGGTTGGAAAATGTTTTCTCTTTTTTGTTGTTTGTTTTTATATTTTACATGGGTTTTACCTTGTTGAAGAAGACAGAGGTTTCACGAGGTGTGTGTGTGTTTTTTTTTTTTTTTGTTTTCTTATTCACCGAAAGGTGTCTCCAAAATTTTAACCCAAGAAAAAAGTTCAAATCTGTCATCATCGTCGCAATAAAATGGAATACAAATTGGCTTCTTTAGGTAGAATAATAATCAAACAAACAATTTTAAAAATTATTTTTATTTCTTTTTTCGTCGCAGATTTTATAATGTTGAGATTGAATTCAATTATGGAATCCTTAGAAGCTGGCGCAGTAGGTTGACGGGAACAAAAATAAAATGTTTGATTTAAATTGCCAATAACAAAAGTTGGTTTGAATTTTAAAAGGATGAGATTGTCTGCCTTATCCTTGAGAAATATTTTTAACAAGTAAGCAAAGGTTATAGTCGTTCGGGGCCGACCATGTGATACCCTACAACACTACATGTTGGAAGAACCCATATGTCCTAATACATTTAGAAGATTTTGTTTTTGAAATGATGTCATAGAGCCCTGCCAAGATGTTACCCTTAGCTTTTGACCGGTGACATTTGCCCAATATTTACGCACACCGTTGTTAGGTATTCAAAGCAATTTCACACGAAAGTTGTAGCACATTTTACAGCTAAATATAATCCAATGGACATAGAAAATTCTAGACTTCTTTCCTGTCCTTAACTCTCTCTCTCTCCCATGCAAAATTCCGTATCGATTAATTTTCAATTGCGACCTGTGACCAGGAAAATGTTAATTTTTTTATACCCTCAGTCATATGGCTAGAGAGGCTATATAACATTTGATACGGCCAAAACGTGCCTCATCAAAATAACTGTTTTAGACTCTTGGCCTCTTTGGACCAAATCCGTTTCCGGTCATTTAGAGTCGATCTAGCGATGTCCGTCCCTCTGTCTTTTTGGCTGGATGGTGCGCAAGATAACTCTCGAAGGAAGTATCTGATTTGGTCCAAACTTGGTTCATAGTAATATTATTATCAAATTTAGATCGAGTTCGGAGATGGGAAATATCGGTCCTCTTCTTCTGGTACCGCCGCCAAAAAAGCTCGACATTTTGAAAAAAAAAAAATATTTTACTGCACAGACGAGTGAAATGATAATCTGATTTTGCTCTAACTTTGCAAATCCTAATATTTGTATCAGTTCTAGGTCAGGTGCAAAAATATAAAATATACGTCCATCAAGTACCTCCCCCACTAAGGGCCAAAATTTTGAATAATTATAATTGAAAAAAAAAATTATAACTAACTTATAAAATGCGATGTAAGGGTTCGATTGTCTTCAAACTGCACATATCACAATATTTTTGATAACCCAAGGTCTGGTGTGAAGATGATCAACTCCTTCTGGTACCTCGAACAACTCTTTCTGTCAACTCCATTTGGTACCTCCCCCACAAAGGGTCAAAATTTTGAGTAACCATGAAGCTCATAAAACGAGAAATAAACATCCGATTCCATTCAGACTTGGCGCATCTCAATATTTCTATCAACACAAAATCTGTTATAAAGATGGTAGAGATCGGACCATTTCTTCTGGTACCTCCCACACAAAGGGACAACGTTTTGAATAACCAAAACCATCATAAAATCCGAGATAAGTATCCGGTTCTCTATATATATTTCACATATCCTATTATTTTTATTAAAGCAAAATATGTTGTGCAGATGGGATATATCGGGTCACTCCTTCCGGTACCTCCCCCACAAAGGGTCAACATTTTGAATATCCATGAAGGTGATAAAGCGCAAAATTAACATCGATTCCATTCAGACATTGAAATTCCAGAAATTGCAAAATTTCACCGCAACAGAAAGAAAATAGACTTAAAAGAGCTAAAGAGTTGTTCGCTTGGCCGAAAGTGGTGAACTGCCGAATTTGGGTTTTTCCGATGACTTGACTTTTGTGTCTGGAGTATTTTGGAAAGCAAGGTTGGCACTTAAAAATACCAAAGTGTCGATCAGCTCAAGCAAGCGCTTCGCCGGGAATGGGCCAAAATACCGCAGAGCAACATTCATTGGCCGTTTGAAGGCCATAATTCGTGCCAAGGGTGACCAATTCGATCAAATTTAAACTTATTCTAAAATTCCGACATTTTTCGCTTTCATTAAAAAAATTAAAAAAAAAAAAATTTTAAAATTATCCTGTTTGACTTTGTTGGAGTTTTTTATTTACCCCTTTATAAGCGAAATAACTAAGGTCTATTTTTTATATATATATTGTACCTATCTTGCTTTATATCCCTTATTTTGGCTATCAGCATCACTGCAATGGTCAGAAGAGATCCTTTAATGTATTTGTGATTCGCAGTTTAGTGAACATCTTCGTATTTTTTGAATAAAAGTTATGGTTTATTTTATCCGCTAAATATTTTCCGATGACCGCCAAATTGGTGTGATTCTGCCCATAGTCAAACTCTTACTCCATGCAAATTCTGCGTCGATTGGTTATTAATTGTGGCCTGTAGAGCAACAGAAAAATCAGGAAATCTTTCATTTTTCAGTTTTTGGGCAATTTCAAAGCCTATTGTGACCCTAACCACCTCCATAATTGCAACCTGTAGCGTGATTACAAATTAACATGGGCAGACGGACGTAGGTACATACATAGCTAGATCGATTCAGTGTGGCGAAATAGGAGGATCCATATATAGTTTCCAATGCCAGAGACCAATATTTCGAGGTGTTAAATAATTTTTGGCCCAATAAGCCAACACATAGTGTTGTAGGGTATTAAAAATCGACACTACTACAACTTATTGGTTCTTGAAAAAAAAAAAAAATTAAGAATCCACGATTTTTGCTTCTTAAAAAAATATTTTTAAACATTTTACGATAAATCATGCTTGAAAAATATTCTTAAACTAAATTCCCGATTACTTACCTTAAAAAAGTATTAAAACAATCAGTAGGAATATTTTAAAAAGTCCCTGTTTATTAATCCTTGAAAAAAATATTCTTCCTCTAGCAGACCTTTTAAAGATCTGCTATTTATGGAAGACCGATTAAACCCGATTAAACGCCTTCTGTATAAACAAAACCATTGGTTTTCCGTCTTAAAAAGTCCCATAAAATGTCTTTCATCAATAGCAGAGAACTCTGTGTCGTATACGTATCATCTTCACTAACTCATACTGCTCATACGCCATATTGTCCATTGCTTTCGCAAAGGCCGCTCATCCAATAATTGAGCTATAAAAATTCCAAGTTCAAGCATAAAAACGTTCATCTCTTGTTCAAGTATTTTCTGTTTTTTTTTTTTTTTTATTTTTTACGGTATCATATCATATCAGCTAATGAAGTATCATCCACAAGCAACAACAAGAACAGCAGCAACAAGTCGAAGAGAAGATAGAATAGTTAAACGTTTCTTCTTTCCAGCTATGATATCACAACGTTAAGAGGGGATGGGTGGTTGAAATCTGAACATTTTAATTATGGCGGATGGCTAATGAAAAAAAAAATATGCGTCTGTAATTTTTTGCTTTGTCTATAAACTGTAGCCTTTAAAGTCCAGGGCAAACTAGGAGATATTCAATGGTTGAATATTTGTATTGTGTGAATGTGTGTGTACGGAATGGTAGAGGGGGAGGGGGAGGATTTGTTTTAATTTATTACAGTCTGTATTTTTACAATGTCAAAGTGCTTGCAAAGTTTTTCCTGTTTCATACTCAAAGGACATGATTTGCTTTGGCTTATTGACCTAGAAAATTACTGCAGATTGTTGAATCTCTGTTGTGATAAATATTTCATATTTTATCTTTTCCAGTTTGGATTCCAGGAAATATAACAAACGTTAATTGGTGTGTAACACAAAATGCACAAAAGTTTTAGTCATCATAAAATATAAATATTGCAATGAATTGTTTAAATTGTTATTCATTTAAAAGTAATCTGTAAAAAATCTACACTTTGAGGAACATCGTTATTAAAAAATCCACTTTTTTAGAAAACAAAGCAGCTTAAAAATATTCGTAAATAATTCAAGTTTAAAGGGCTTATGGTGGTTGAAAAATAGTTTTAGAATTCAACGTTAAAGCCAGTAAAGAAAGTCTTGAAGTGGGGGGGGGGGCGACTTTATGATACCCTACACCACTTTGCTAATTTAGTAGAGCTCCGCATAACAATTAAACGTTTTAATGGGAGAATTCAACATAAACGCTATAATTAAAATTATAATTTAAAGTTCAAAGGACTATATATGCCGAAGCATTTGTATCTTTTAAATTCGGACTTGTATTGCCCATTTGGTGCACAATTAATTTGAAATCGGATAAAGATATATATGGGAGCTATATCCAAATCTGAACAGATCTCGATAAAATTTGGCAAATATATTTCAGAGCTGTATTTGATATATTTCCCTGAATATCTTTGTTACGGAGTGCATATTACGGCTCTGGGTAACAAATATAAAAAATCGGATGAACAGTATATATGGGAGCTATAGCTTTATCTGAACCGACATATTAGCTTCTACACTCAATTCGGTCGTAAGTGCCAAATTCCATCCCATTTGGACAAATATTAGTCGTTTGGTGCACAAAAAAGGGTAAATCGGACGAAGTTATATATGGGAGCAATATCCAAATCTGAACCGATCTCGATAAAATTTAACAAAGATATTTCTGAGCTACATTTGATATATTTCCGCAAATATTGTTGTTACAGAATGCATATTACGGCTGCGGAGGACAAAAATAACAAATCGGATGGACAATATATATGTGAGCTATAGCTATAACTGAACCGATCTCGATAAAATTGGGCATACTTATTTTCAGGCCTAATTTGGTTGTATGTGCAAAATTTCATACTATTCGGGCTGATATTACACGTTTGGTGCACAATAAAAAGCAAATCGGAAGAATATATATTTGGGAGCTATATATAAATTTTGACCGATTATCTCCAATTTCAATAGGGTTCGTCCTTGGGCCAAACAAATGATTTGTGCAACATTTCATCTGTATAGGGCAATAAATGCGAACTATACTTTGTTTACAAAAATACATGGACAGACGGACGGACATGCATAGATCGACTCAGAATGTGATTCTATGCAGATCATCAAAAGGAACTATGGGTCTATCTCGTTTCCTGTTGACTGTTACAAACAAATTCACAAATAAAAACAGGAGGTGCTTAAAATAATATCAAAAAATATGCAATCAAAAGTTAAATAGTGATCGGAAATTATATTTACAGGGTGAGATAAAAAAATCTGCAAAAAAGTCAAACGTTTTAACATTTTTTTAAATTTGTATTGAATGAAAGCAAAAAATGTCGGAAATTTTAGAGTAATTGGTCACCTTTGGCACGAATTATGGCCTTCAAACGGCCAATGAAACCCTCACACGCTGTCCGAATGTTGCTCTGCTTTATTTTGGCCCATTCCGGTCGAAGCGATTGCTTTAGGTGATCGACACTTGAGTATTTTTTAGTGACAACTTGGCTTTCCAAAATATTCCACACACAATAGTCCAACAGATTGGTATCCGGAGATTTTGGTGGCCATTGTGCGCTGGAAATGAAGCGAGGAACCTTATTTTGTAACAATTCTTGCGCGTGTTGAGTGCGATGTTTCTGAGTCCTGTTGGAATGTCGAAGGTCTGCGGCCAAAATTTTTGCGTGCCCAAGGATTTAATTCACCCTAGATAATATTTTCGCGATAATATTCGCCATTTGTTCTGATGTCGTGGTCGATCGATACGAGCGGAGAGCGACCATCGGCTGTCATGGTGGCCCACACCATCACCATGACCGGCGCTTCAGTTCTGGTGGCCAACCGAAGGTGCACATTTTCAACTGACCTCTTTGGCAAGTAAACACTAACATTTTTTTTTTTGTTTACAAACTGCTGGACAACAAATGTTTTCGCATCGGAGAAAACCAAATTCGTCAGTTCACCACTTTCGGCCTAGCGAAGCAACCCTTTAGCTCTTTTGAGTCTATTTTCTTTCTGTTGCGGAGTAAGTGCTTGCACTTTTTGCAATTTCAATGGCTTTACCCCGAGCTCATATTTCAAAATTTGCCGAATGGAATATTGCGATATGTTCAGGTCACGAGCCATTTTTCGGCCACTGCGACGCGGCTTTCGATCAAGTCGCTTCTTTATTTTTCGAACCATTTCTGCTGATGTTGATGTTTTCTTCCGTCCACTTCCTTGACGTTGGGGTACTACTGGTAGAGTACCCCACGGTGACGAGCGATGGTACGAGACGCAAAAGATTTATTCACATTTAAATGCTGGAGTGCTCTAACGATAGCCACTTGTGGTTGTGCAGCCAAATATAAAGAAAGCACACTATCACGCTTGAATTCCATCATGAATAATTTTTATTTCTGGAAAATTCTCTCCAAAATGTTTTTTCAATGGCTAAAATGCTTTTGTACGCTTGTAAACAATATAATGAGCTGTCACTGGAATAATTTTAACAGCTGTCGGACGAGTGTCTTGGAAATAACAGCAGTCTGAAGTTGGTTCTTATATATATCTCATTGGTACCTGAAAACAATCGAAATTCTACAATTGTGCTTAAAACATATTATTTTAATAATGCTCTTTGAGTTATCTTAAAAAATTTTTAAAATTGTCTTTGAAAAAAATCCTTGAATCCATGTTGATCCTTAAAAGAAACTATTCCTTAAAATCCACTGAGCCTTGGGAAATCTTAAATTTTTCCATTGGTCCATGAAAATAAAAAGGAAGATCTTAAGAATCCGCACTCATTAGTCTCTGAACAAAATTTAAAAAAAAAACAAATCCTGAATATTCCTTTTTCTTAAAAATTAACGCTAAGCCTTGAGAAAATTGTCTTAAAATATCCTGAGATGTCCTGAAATTTTTTTTAAATAATTCTGGTTGTTTCTAAACGATCCACCATTACCCTTGAATATACGAGTACTTTAAAAATCTACATTAGTCCTTGAGAAAAATAATCCTAGAATATTCAAGAATTCTTTGTCTATTGTTCCGTCGAGAATATTCTTAAAATAAATTAAGATTGTAACGTTGAAAGACCAAATTGACCAAATACTGACAAGGACAAACTAATTTGTAGTCGTGAATTTTTCAAAGAATATTTTCAAGGGCAAATTGATTTATAGTTGTGAATTTCGTAAAAGAATATTTTCCACCTACTGAGGTATAAACCTGGATTTTTTAAAGAATATTTTTCAAGGACCTGCTGGGCTACAAACGTGGATTTTTTAAAGAATATTTTTCAAGGACCAGCTGAAGTACAAATTTTGGGAAAATATGACTAAAACCTAAAGAATACTTGAAATCGAAGCTTACGCTAATAAAGGGACTATACCAAAAGTGAACCGCATTTTTTAAACCATTGATGTTTGAATTAATACAAAGTAAATTAGAAATTTTTAAATCTAGACATATACAGGGTGAAAGACCAATTTGTATGGAAATCTTGAGCTTCTTTAAATTTCCAACCATTTACATTTATTTCCCCTAAGTCCACACTCCGTCCTTGGAACATACTTTACAAAAATTTTATCTCCTTATTTCGCATAATTTATTCTTAATTGTTAACTGTTTTTGCATTTTGTTTATGAAGTAGAAACAGATGTTTATGGCCTCTGCGTATTGACCTCATACTCCACTTACCCCATTCCTTGGCAATTAAGCTTGAGCCTGATACATCATTTATTTTGTTTGTTTTATTTTCTTTTTTTTTTGCGCGCGCGCGTCCTCAACAACGCAGAAGAGGTGAAATTTCTATGTAATCAGGTTTACATTGTTGTTGATGTTGCTGTTATTTTTGTAACATTCATCATCTGGTCGATTCCCAGGCGAAGTAGTAGCAGCCGAAGACGAAAGAAGAGTCTGTGGACCGAGGCGTTCTTTGTGTTGATACAAAAAGCTTTGCTTGTCTGTGTGTATGAAGTGCGTATTGTGTTGCTGCTATTATTACTTTTGTTGTAAAACAAGAAAAAAAGTAATTAAAAAATTGGTTGTTTGTTTTAAAAGGTTGTTAAGTGCGAAGGTAACCCGGTTATTTGAGTGTGAATTTGCAAAAAGAGGTGGGAATTTGGAACTGCGTTTTTGTTACTTTAACTTGTAAGTGGGTAGGAAAAGTGAAGCTTAGTAGGGAAATGTGTATTAAATACACCATTAAAGGATCGTAAAGAAATACAGAGTAGAATATTAAAGTGATGGATTGATTATAATCTGCAGACAATTTAATTTTTATTTCGTAATCATCGAAATAATTATTAATTTATTCTAAACATAAAATGTTTCCTTGTCTCTTGCTGGTCTATATTTTTACAATTATAAAAGGCTTTTTTAATATAAACTCGAAATTTTTAAAATGGTCCTCTATTGTGTTTTTTGTGTGAAAAAATGCCACCGGTAAACATTTCGGGGACTGTATTATTTCTGAGTCTATTGTACCAAATTGGGTTTGGATTTTTAAAGAATATTTTCTATGGACCTATTGAGGTATAAACGTGAATTTTTTAAAGAATATATTTCAAGAACCTACTGGGGTAAAATCGTGGATTTTTTAAAGGATAATTTTCAAGGACCTATTGGGGTACACACGCGGATTTTTTAAAGAATAAAAGAATAAAGAATTTTCAAGGACCTACTGGGGTAAAAATGTGAAGTTTTTAAAGAATATTTTTCAGGCACCAATTGAGGCATAAACGTGGATTTTTTAAATAACATTTTTCGAGGACCTACTGAGGTATAAACATGGATTTTTTAAAGGATCATTTTCAAGGACCTATTGGGGTACACATGCGGATTTTTTAAAGAATATATTTCAAGGACCTACTGGGGTAAAAATGAGAATTTTTTAAAGAATATTTTTCAGGCACCAATTGAGGAATAAACGTGGATTTTTTAAATAACATTTTTCGAGGACTTACTGAGGTATAAACATGGATTTTTTAAAAAATATTTTTCGAGAACCTACTGAGGTATAAACTTGATTTTTTAAGAGTATTGATCAAAGATCTTCTTAGGTGTAAACGTGGATTTTTTTCAAGGACCTACTAAGATATAAACGTTTTTCAAGGACCTACTGAGGTAAAAACGTGATTTTTTACAGAATATTTTTCAGGGACCTATTGAGGTATAAACGTGGATTTTTATAGAATATTTTCAAGAACCTACTGAAGTATAAACGTGGACTTTTTAAAGAATATGTTCTATGGACAAATTGACGTATAAACGCGGATTTCTTAGGAATATATTTCAAGGACCTACTGAGGTATAAACGTGGATTGTTTAAAGAATATGTTCTATGGACAAATTGACGTATAAACGCGAATTTCTTAAGGAATATATTTCAAGGACTTACTGAGGTATAAACGTGGATTTTTTAAAGAATATTTTCTTTGGACCAATTGAGGTATAAACTTGGATTTGTTAAGGAATATATTTCAAGGACCTACTGAGATATAAACGTGGATTTTTAAAAAATATTTTTCAAATACATACTGACCTATAAATGTGTATTTTTAAAAAATATTTTTCAAGAACCTACTAAGGTATAAACGTGGATTTTTTAAATAATATTTTTCAAATACCTACTGACCTATAAATATGGATTTTTAAAAAAAATATTTTTCAAGAACCTATTGAGGTATAAACATGGATTTTTTAAAATATATTTTTCAAGAACCTACTGAGGTATAAACATGGATTTTTTTAAAAATATTTTCTATGGACCAATTTAGGTATAAACGTGGATTTCTTAAGAAATATATTTTAAGGACCTACTGAGATATAAGCGTGGATTTTTAAAAAAATATTTTTCAAGAACCTACTGACTTATAAATGCGGATTTTTAAAAAAAATATTTTTCAAGCACTTACTGAGGTATAAACGTTGATTTTTTAAAAAATATTTTCTATGAACCAATTGAGGTATAAACATGGATTTTTTAAAATATATTTTTCAAGAACCTACTGAGGTATAAACATGGATTTTTTTAAAAAAATATTCTCTATGGACCAATTTAGGTATAAACGTGGATTTCTTAAGGAATATATTTTAAGGACCTACTGAGATATAAGCGTGGATTTTTCAAATAATATTTTTCAAATACCTACTGACCTATAAATGTGGATTTTTAAAAAAATATTTTTCAAGCACCTACTGAGGTACAAACGTTGATTTTTTAAAAAATATTTTCTATGGACCAATTGAGGTATAAACGTGGATTTCTAAAGGAATATATTTCAAGGACCTACTGAGATATAAACGTGGATTTCTTAAGGAATATATATTAAGGACCTACTGAGATATAAACGTGGATTTTTAAATAATATTTTTCATGTACCTATTGTCCTATGAATGTGGATTTTTAAAAAAATATTTTTCAAGAACCTACCGAAGTATAAACTTGGATTTTTAAACAATATTTTTCAAGAACATACTGACAAGGACAAGCTAATTTCTAGTCGGGAATTTTTCAAAGAATATTTCCATGGACCTACTGAGGCATAAACCTGGATTTTTTAAAGAATATTTTCCATGGACCTACTGAGGTATAAACCTGGATTTTTTAAAGAATATTTTTGAAGAACCTACTGTGATATAAACATGGATTTTTTTTTAAGAATATTTTTCAAGAACCTGCCGAGGTATAAACCTGGATTTTTTAAAGAATATTTTTCAAGAACCTGCCGAGGTATAAACCTGGATTTTTTTATGAATATTTTCAAGGACATTCTGGGGTACAAAAGTGGACTTTTCAAATAATATTTTTCAAGGACCAGATAAAGCACAAATTTCGATTTTCCATGGAAAATATGACTGAAACCTAAAGAATACTTGAAATCGAAGCTTACTCTAAAATAGGGACTATACCAAAAATGGACCGCATTTTTTTTAACCATTGATTTTTTAATTAATCCAAAGCAAATTAGAAATTATTAAATCTAGACATATACAGGGTGAGATAAAAAACTGCAACAACGCCATAATATTTACATTTTTTTATATTTTATCAAATTTGAGAATAAGTTTAGATTTGTTCGAATTGGGTGCCTTTGGCACGAATTATGGCCTTCAAACGGCCAATGAAACCATCACACGCTATCCGAATGTTGCGTTGCGGTATTTTGGCCATTCCCTGCGAAGCGATTGCTTTAGGTGTTTTTTAGTGCCAACTTTGCTTTCCAAAATTCACCAGACACAATAGCCCAACGGATTGGTATCCGGAGATTTTGATGGCCATTGTGCGCTGGAAATAAAGCGAGGAACCTCATTTTGTAACCAATCTTGGGTGGCGTGTACTGAGTCCTGTTGGAATGTCCAAGGTCTGCGGCCAAAATGTTTGCGTGCCCAAGGCTTTAATACACCCTCCAGAATATTTTCGCGATAATATTCGGCAATTTTTCTGATGCCACGGACGATTAATACGAGCGGAGAGTGACCATCTGCTGTTGTGGCCGCCCACACAATCACCATAGCTGGCGCTTGAGTTCTGGTGGCCAACCGTAGGTGCAAATTTTCAGCTGACCTCTTAGGCAAGTAAACACGATCATTTTATTTGTTTAAAAACTGCTGGACAGCGGATGTTTTCTCATCGGAGACGGAGAAAACTAAATTCGACAGTTCACCACTTTAGGCCAAGCGAAGCAACTCTTTAGCTCTTTTGAGTCTATTTTCTTTCTGTAGCGTTGTAAGCTCTTGCACTATTTGGAATTACAATGGCTTTACCCCGAGCTTATATTTCAATATTTGCCGAATGGAATATTGCGATATGTTCAGCTCACGAGTCATTATTCGGCCACTGCGTCGCGGTTTTTGATCAAGTCGCTTCTATACTTTTCTATTCATTTCTGCTGATGTTGCTGTTTTCTTCAGTCCACTTCCTTGACGTCGGGCTACGCTACCAGTATTACGGTAGCGAGCGATGGTACGAAGCAGGAAAGTTTTTTTCACATTTAAATGCTGGAGTGCTCTAACGATAGCCACTTGTGGTTTTTCAGCCAAATATAATGAAATCACACTATCACGCTTGAATTCCATCACGAATAACGTCAACTCAAAAAAAGTACTAGTAAAAATTTATTAACAAATTAGGAAATATTTTGGGGTTGTCTTGGTTGTTGTTTGATGAATACCTAAAATGCAAGGATTCATAGGCATATAAATCAGAAGGTTTCAACAAAAATGGAAGAGGGGCGAACTTGCCCCCTCTAATTAGTTTACTTTACGATGCCAACTGTCAAATCCCAGATAAATATGTCTTTTATTTTTAGATTTATTTGCATGATTTACAGAATGTATTTTTTTTTTTTAGAGAAAATGTACCCAATTCTCTGTGAAAGTTAATTGAATAATTTCCTTCCTAGGTTATTTGAGAAAATATATTTACATTTCTCTATACAATTCTATTATTTTCCCCGAACATATTATTTATTTCATATAAAACTCTTAATCTTATTAACATATTTACAGTTAATTAAATTCAAAAATACAATTTGAACAAACAAATTAACAAACCTCAACGACATATTTAAATTATTCTTGGGGCCACAAAACAAAATCACAACAACTCATTTTGTGTTGCCACTTAATTATTTATAATACTTTCATTCAAAAAAAAAAAAAAAAAAACATTTACATAAGTATTTAGCATATATACAAATGTCTTTTATCACACACAGAGAGAGAGAGAGAATGAATTCCACATAAATATTTAAATTAATTTCAAACATAAGCAGACACACATACATCATGCTATGGCATGACAAAAATAATTTAATTATTCTAACATCCTTATTAAATTGTTTTTCCTTTTTGTCCTCCTAGAGACGTGAAGTGAATTAGATTTTTAGTTGGAAATGACAAATATCCGACAATTTCCATTTTCCCTTGTACTATATTTTACCAAGTTTCCTCTTAGCCCACTGGCTTATTTTGGTATAACCTAATGAACTAAATAAATTAATTCCTATTTAGTGTTAAACATGGATATTTTGTTAATGCCAAACTAATAGACAGACTAAACCACAGCATGACTACAACACCTACAGAAGACACACACACGCACACACTTACACCACACAGCAGGAGGCAACACTACACAATTAGCAAGGATGCTTGAAGCCAACAATAGAACGACACACCAGCAACAACAACAACAACGACGACGACGGCAAGGATGCATCGTAAATATTTGCTTAACTTTCGCCATTATTTGTTTGTGTGGCTGAGAGTGCCAATGACGAGGCTTAGCCTTTGAGTGGCGAGAGGAGAGCAAGTTATACCAGCACGACGGAAGTAAGTTGTTTAATTAAATAACCTACATAGGCATGCCTTATTCAAGGCATGCCACTACTACAAGCATACACAGAGAGACTTTTGAATTTAAGCCGCAGACAGGGTTGCCAAATAGAAGATAAACAAGTACTTCTAAAGAAAAATTAAGAAATAGAAAAATCGAATTCAGAAACTTAGGACTAATTTTTTTCCGTATTTTTTGTATAGAAAAATTCGATCCTAGTTTGCGACGTATTTCTTTCTATCGAAAGTAACTCGTGACCTCAGTCGTTCTATAGAAAAAAAAACGAAACCTAAGTTGTTCACTGAGGATTTTTTCTATAGAAACAAAATCGCTATATTTTTCTACAGAAAAACATTAGAGGACTCAGTCCACTGAGGCCATATTTTTCAGTTCTACCCTGAGGCAATTTTTTTCGATAGAAAAAAATTCACTGAGGCAATTTTTTTCGATAGAAAAAAATTCGAGACCTCAGTTCTTTACTGAGACGTTTTTTTCGATAAAAAAAAATTCGAGGCCTCAGGCTTCTTCATTTTTTTTTTCGATAGAAAAAAATTCGAGGCCTCAGGCTTCTTCATTTTTTTTTTTTTCGATAGAAAAAAATTCGAGGCCTCAGGTTTCTTCACTGAGGCATTTTTTTCGATAGAAAAAAATTCGAGGCCTCAGTTCTTAACTGAGGCATTTTTTTTCGATAGAAAAAAATTCGAGGCCTCAGTTCTTAACTGAGGCATTTTTTTTTCGATAGAAAAAAAATCGAGGCCTCAGTTCTTCACTGAGGCATTTTTTTTGATAGAAAAAAAATCGAGACCTCAGTTCTCTACCGAGGTCATTTTTTTTCGATGGAAAAAAATTCGAGACCTCAGTTCTCCACCGAGGTCATTTTTTTCGATAGAGAAATATTCGATACCTCAGTTCTCCAATGAGGCTATTTTTTCAAATAGAAAAAAAAAATCGAGGCCTCAGTTCTCCACTGAGGCCAGTCTCAGAACCTGAGGTCGAATTTTTTCCATAGAAAAATTGCCTCAGGAACTGAGGTCGAATTTTTTCCATAGCAAAAATAGCCACAGTTCGAAAAAAATAGCTTGAGGTCGATTTTTTCCATAGAAAAAATTTCCTCAGGAACTCAGGTCGATTTTTTTCTATAAAAAAAATAGCCTCAGAAGCTGAGGTCGATTTTTTTTCTACAGAAAAAAAATAGCCTCAGAAGCTGAGGTCGATTTTTTTCTACGGGAAAAATGGCCTCAGAAGCTGTGGTCGATTTTTTCCATAGAAAAAATAATCTCAGGAGCTGATGTCGATTTTTTCTATTGAAGCTAAGGTCAGCGATTTTCGCTCAAACCTCAGAAGCTGAAGTTGGGATGTTTTTTTATTTAAAAATATATCTCAATAATTTGGCAACCCTTTAAATAACCCATTTCTCATTTGAAGCGCTTTACCATTTTAGCCAGATGTTTAAAGAAAGTACAAAGAGCCCAAAGACAAACCCACAACCAAATCACATGCAAAGGTAAAAAAGAAAACATTTACCGAAAAAAAAAAAAACTGAAAGAGAAAAAGGTTTTGCAGTGGCTGAAAACCACCAACACAAACTTAAAACGAAAAATCCCATCTCTGGTATATGGGTAATTTCAAATTAAATATCCTGAGGTGATGTTCTTGAATTACAAATTAACTGACCAGACAATGAATGCTAATGACGGTAAATTACGGTATTTAAGACCTTAATCAAAGGAAAGCTTTTATGTCCTTGAGGATGAAAGATAATTTTGCTTAAATATTTGCTAAAGAAACGTTTTGAGTAACATTTATTTAGGAAATTTAAAAAAACAATTTTGAATTTAAAATAGATATATGGATAAAGTTCTGTGCCAGTTTGTTGACATCGAACACGCGTAAAAAAGCGTTCCTGTAATTCAACAGTGGAAGCTCTCATAGTTCTTGAAAATACATTTATTCTCTATTAAAACTTTAGTTATGTCTAGAGATCGTTGGTGCGTATGTTTAATATTATCCTAATTATTAGGCATCATACGTCCCATTGTGTTTTTAACACACAATAACAATACGATTGATTTCGAAAATTTTGACAGAGTTTTCCGGAAATTTGTAATTTTTTGAACTAATTCTTCTCATAACAGATTCTTCCTGCTCTCATCGGAATTTTCATCAACTCTATCTCACTTGATTTCAACTCATAATTTGGTTACAATTTCTTCTGGGAATATTCCTGTGAAACTCGACTCATTTTTTCACAGATTTTAAGGCAAAAGTCAAGATTTTCTTTCCATCTCTCTATCTCACTTAAACAACTTGTTTAATTCTTGCAGAAAAAATATATCCCCAACAAATACATAGACCAAAAAGAAAACCACATTGGCACGTGCACTCGGCAAAAAAATCTCGCAACGAAATGAAAGGAAATAAAGTGAATTAACAAAGTTTTGTTAAATACTTTCCAAGAAAGGAAATACCAACACAGAGTGACAATATAATTAGCACTCACACAATTAAATGAAAGGAGGTATTGTCTATTTACTTATTTTCTTTGTGTCCTTTTGTTTACTCAAACACGAAAAAAACACGAAAGAGATTTTTTGTGAAAAGCTTTGTTGCTTTTTTTTTGAAAGAAAATTATGATTTTGTGTTTGAAATGATTTCAAATTATTTTCTTGGAAAAATATTCTTTAAAAATTCTTGAAATATATTTTTAAAACTCCCTTTTATTTGCTGTATTGGAACTCTTCTTGAATCCTCTTTAAAAATCGACATCGTTAACTCCATTTGTCCTTAAGAAAATAATTTTAGAAAATCTTTAAAAAGATTCCTAAATAATCTACGTTAGCTGGTCTGTTGGTCTTTAAGAAAATTCTCCTTGAAAATCAACATGATTTGCTTTATTGGTACTTGAGAAAATTTTCTTAAAAAATCCTTCTAAAATATTCTTAAACAAATCTAGGTTATTTGTCCTGTTGGTCCTTGAGTAAATATTAGGAAATAATATTCTTAAAAATCTATGTTGGTTAGTCTGTTGGCCTTTGAGAAAATATTCAAAATAAAATCCTTGAAATATACTTAAAAAAATACTCTATTTGTTCTTTGGAAAATAGTTTTGACAAATATTTGATAGACCGGCCGGTTGATCCTTAAATCAATAAAGAGTAGTTAAGAATGAAGTTACAATCTAGAAATTTTGCAGAGCATATGTAGGCTGGGTTTTTAAAAAGTCGCACTAAAAGGGAACTAATATGTACTGAAAACTGAATATATATATATCGGACAAATAGAATGACCTAGAACTCTGAAATTTTGGATGAGAGTCATTGATGGAGTGCAAGATAGACGTGCCAAAGAGTTTTTGGAAATTCGAACATTAAGGTTGCGAACATTTCAAAAATGGTACCAAACTTTCAAAATGGTACGATTTTATATTATGTGAACGGATAGATCAAAAAATTTGGTATTAGAATCAAGGTTAGAAAGTAATTTTGATACACAAATGTGAGAGAAGTGTCTAACAAAATTTTTGGTTGGTCTGTTGATCCTTAAAAAAAAAAAAATCTTTACAAACTCAAGCCGATTGGTCTGTTGGTCCTTGAAAAATATTATTTAAAAATCCAATTGCTCATTTCCACTGTATATGACTTCGTAGGGTCCTTGCAAAATTTAATCGGTTCGATTTTCTGAAAAAATCTGAAACTCGACAAATAAATTTATCCTTGATGAATAAAAAATCCTTTAATGATATTAAAAAACACATTTTTGGTCCTTGAAAAATATTTCTATCCTTTATGGCTTGGAAGTCCATTAAACATATTTTGATATATGATTCTTGCAAACAATTTTGAAAAAGTTCTGCTTTGACGGCTCAGACCTTATCCTTAAAGTATATCCTCATCAAGTCCTTGAAAAATTGTTTTTTTTTTTAAATCCACGTTTTATAGCAAAGAAGGTTCTGAAAAAAAACAAGATCCTCGAAAAATATATTTATCGATGTTTTTCTGAGGGGTCCAAAATATTTTTCAAAAAAAAAAAAAAAAACTCTTTTAATAGGTTAGATTATTCTGAAAAAAACTGATTCTCGACAAATATCTTTATCCTTGATGTCTACAAAATCCTTGAAAGGTATTTAAATAAAACATATGTGATGTTTCCATTATTCCAATCATTTATGGCTTGGAAGTCCTTAAAACATATTTTGAAATATGATTCTTGCAAACAATTTTTTTAAAAATGCTGGTTTGATGGCTCAGTCTCTATCCTTAAAATATATCCTCATCCTTAAGGTTTAAGAAGTCCATAAAAAATATTTTTAAAAAATCCACTTTTTGTAGCTATAAAGGTTCTTAAAAATTTATTAAAAAATACTCATTTCATGCCTCAGATTGTCCTTGAAAAATATTTGCAAATATATTTATGTTTGATGTCTCAGGAGGTCTTCGAAAAATTTTTAAGAACCGGCTCAGACGAACCTTGAAAGACATTTTCAAAAATATCCATGTTTGATGGCTCAGGTGGTCCATAAAATGTATCATTATCTTTGATGGTTAAGAAATCCTTAAAACTTATTTTTAAAATAAAACTCAGATGGTCCTTTCAAAATATTTTTCAAAAGTTCTCTTTTAATGACTCATATTGACACATAAGTCCTTAAAAAATATTTTTAAAAAATCCACTTTTTGTAGCTATAAAGGTTCTTAAAAATTTATTAAAAAATACTCATTTCATGCCTCAGATTGTCCTTGAAAAATATTTGCAAATATATTTATGTTTGATGTCTCAGGAGGTCTTCGAAAAATTTTTAAGAACCGGCTCAGACGAACCTTGAAAGATATTTTTAAAAATATCCATGTTTGATGGCTCAGTGGTCCTTAAAACTTATTTTTAAAATAAAACTCAGATGATCCTTTCAAAATATTTTTCAAAAGTTCTCTTTTAATGACTCATATGGTCCAAACAAAAATATTTTTAAAAAGTCCACGTTTAATGGCTAACAGTTCCTTGAAAAATATTTTGAGGAAACCTACGTTTGATGCCTCAGATTGTCCGTGCAAAATATTTAAACAAAAACTTTTCGTAGGTCCCTGAAAAATATTTCGAAAAAATCCACACTTGACGGGTCAGAAAGTCCTTGAAAAAATGAAGAATGCACGTCTAATGGCTCCGATGGTTCATCAAAATATTAAAAAAATATAGGTGTTGGATGGCTAAGAAGTCCTTGAAAATCTTTTAAAAACCCCACATTTGAAGGCAAATGAGTCCACGTTTGGTGGCTATAAAGTCCCTAAAAAGATTTTTAAACTCAGGAGGTCCAACAACAACATTTTGTAAAAACAAATTCACGTTTGGTAGCTCAGAAGGTCCTTGACTATATGAATATTTTAGGAAAATCACGTTTTATCCTTATAAAATTCACGTTCAATGATTTAGATAATTCTTAAAAAAATATTTTCGAAAATCCCAAGTTTGATGCTTTAAATGGTCCTTGGAAAAATATTGCAAAAAATCCATGTTTTAAGATCAGATTTTTTTCTTTAAATTATATCCTATTCCATGTTAACTAGACAATCCTTGCAAAGAAATATTCTTAACAATTTCGGGATTATATGCCAGATAGCTCTTGATACTGATAGAGGCCAGAAGATCCTTGAAAAATATTGAAAAAGGCGTCTTCAAAAATCCACATATAAATTTCGGATTGTAATAAAATCTACGCTACTGGGGTTCCTTGAAAAAATATTTTTTGATGGTATTCCTGTGAAAAAAAATAAGAATTTAAAAAAATCAATGCGGCACATGGTCTTTGAAGAAATATGTTTTTAAAAATCCACGTTGCTGTTGATCCTTGAAAACATTTTTTTTTAAATCCACATGTGGTGTTCCTTGAACAATGTTCTTTTAAATCCACATCCTGTGTTTGTTTTAAAAAATCACATATACTTATTTCGTCCAACAAAAATTCCAGCTGTTCTAATGAAGAGCATCTCTTCAATATTTTCCCCTCTCCCCCTGGCCCTACCTTCTAAAACCCTGTTCAACTTGTTTTCCTTTGATAACTTTAACCAAATGAAAAATCCAAAACAATATTTCTCCCCCAACATTCATATTTCGGTTTGTGTATCTCTTTGGAGCTATTCTGGAAAAACAGAATTTAACACAGATTTGTATTTTTTCTTACTTCAAATGTGTATCTGTATTTGTGTTTGTATTGTGTAGTGGTGTGGTGTGGGGCAATGCTGTATTGTTGTATTTGTATGTTTTTTTTTTTTTTTTTGCAAACGAAGCAACAGTCTAGCAAACAGATGTTGATGTTTTGATGTTAGTAATAATTTTTCAAGCATTAGCGCAGGATGTTCGGTAGAAAATAATGCGGAACCAAAACCAGATAAAAAAAAATCAACAAAAACCCTAAACCCAGTGGAATTTAAGAGCAACTGGAAAACAAAGGGGAAAAAGTGAACAAAAAATATCGAATAAAAATTTTATGAGTGAATTTAAAAATTCTTACATTCCTTGGTGTGGAACCATTCAGTGTATTCGCAATATATATGTATTGGTATTGAAGTGAATTTTTTCATAAATTCTGCAAAAGCCATGTTTAACCCTTGAAATACAAAACCAGATTTTTTACAGAGAAAATCTTGCTGTTGATTTTAAATTCAAATTTCTGGTACCCAGAAGTTTAATAAAATTTTTAAAAACTACATTTCTCTAAAGACTTCCTGGAAGTGGTTTTTTGTGAATTAAAAATGTAAAGTAAAAAAGTCTTTGAAACATATTTTTAAAAATAAAACTCAGATGGCCTCATATGGTCCAAACAAAAATCCTATTAATATATCCTTATCATTGATGGTTAAGGAGTCCTTGAAAAATATTTTTAAAAAGTCCACGTTTAATGGCTAACAGGTCCTTGAAAAATATTTTGAGGAAACTTACGTTTGATGCCTCAGATTGTCCGTGAGGAATATTAAAAAAACCCTTTTGATGCCTTCGTAGGTTCGTGAAAAATATTTCGAAAAAAATCCTCGTTTGATGCGTCAGAAGGTGCTTTAAAATATTTTTAAAAAATTGTCTATTGCTGTTTCAGATGTACCTGGCAAAACCCTTATCCTTGAAATATATCCTTATCCTTGATGGTTAAGAAATCCTAGATAAAAATTAAAAAATCCAAATTTATGGCTCAGACGGTCCTTGAAAAAAAAAAATGAAGAAGAAAATGAAAAAGTAAAAAAACTTATACAATTATTTGTTTTGTTTTTTTTTTTATTTTTCAAAGAAAAATTAATCCCTTCAAAGACAAATTAACCCCTTGGTCGTTGAAAGTGTTAATGGCATTGACATTGATTTTGAAAGTTTTTATACAAAGCGTGACAGTCATAATTCAATTATCTTCCGCATTTCAAAATATGCAACAATAATGTTCGCCTGTGTGTGCCTGAAATTAAGTTAAAAACTATAGATGGAAAATAGAAACAGAAAGTTCATTCCTTCAAATGACTAAAATTATCAATATTGAATTTCAAAGAATTAATAACATATGGCTGCTCTACTTGGTGGCCATGACCAAGGATGATGGCTGATGCACAGCCATTGGTGGCGACGTTCCTTTTGTTGGCTACAAAATTATTTGGTCGAACGAGTATCAATGGCCGGAAGAGGATACTTTCATTGAATGAAATTTCTATTAAATTATCTCGGAAAGCTAATTACAATTTGCTAGTCCGTTCCCTCCCTAATGGAAGCTGGGGGTATTTCGTTTGAAAAGAAAAAAATATTCCCGGAAAGGATATGGATAAGGTAAATTTCCAGAAACTCTTCTTCTTCTTCTTCTTCGTGGGCCATGATGACACACTCATTTCCCCATATCCTGCATGAATTTGCAGGATATATGCATTTCAGCCATATGTCAATTAAATACGAAATTGATACCAAAATGTACACATCGGCATGGAATTATTATTTCAACATAATTTCCGTTCTACATTTTGACATGTGTTTTTTTTCCATGGCCAATGGATATTTGATATGGCGCTATCGTATTAAAATTCATTTTTTTTATTTTGTTTATAGTCGAATTAAAGTAAAAAAAAAATATTTTACATAAAATTTTTTTTTTCAAATAAAAAGGAAATCTTAAGGAAGGAGAAAAGAACACCCCTCAGAAAATATTACAAAAAACTCAAATGATTGTCTTGAAAGACCCTTTGAACAAGTCACTAAAAAATCAATAGAAAATATATCGGACCTTCAAAAAATTATTAAATTCCACGAATTTGGCCTTGAAAAAAAGTAAAAAAAAATTAAATATCAAAGAAAGACCTTCAAAAGTCCACAAAATCTTGCTTAATAAACCCAAAACCCCCATTGAATCCAAGAATCCTAAATTCAAAGTACTTTAGAAAAAATGCTCAAATCTTAATTTTGAAGTCCTTCAGAAAAAAAATATCTTGACAGACTTTCATAAAATATTCCTAAAATTCCGATTTTTGCGTTGAAAGACCTTCAGAAAAAAAAAATACTTAAAAGTCCACAAATCTTTGGGAAAAAATCCTTAAATCCAAGAATCTCACCTTGAAAGATTTTTAGATAAATGACCTTGCCTTGATGAAAGAGAGATACCTTCATTAATATTCGTAAAACATTTACGACCATTACCTTAAAAGACCTTCGTAAAAATTCTTAAAACCCTCAATCCTTGGCATGAAAAACTTAAAAAAAGTAAAAAAGCTGTAAGTTTGGAATACCCTCCACCATTTGGAACTAATTTGGCAATTTTCCAAAAAAATAAAAATCGTTAAAAATTTTATTAAAATCTTAAAAATACCGAATGTAGCCGTAATATTAAGGTCTATACGACGTCGTGGACCTGCAATGCGAAACTTGAAAAAATTCGGCGAATGGTGTTGCTAAATCATAAAAATACCGAATATCGGTAGGTACCGTTATATGGGGACTAAACGAAGACGAGGAATTGCACGGACAATTTTTTGTCATATGCTGTAGTATCCATTACGAACTTCAAATACCAAATTTGAAACAATTCCGGTAATTAATGTCGCTAAAAGCATCAAAATACCGAATATCGGGAGGTGCCGTTGTATGGGGGCTAAATGAAGGCTTGGACCTGTACAGACAATTTTCTGTCTTAGGCTGTAGTATCCATTAGGAATTTTAAATACCAAATTTGAAACATTTCCGGTGAATAATGTCCCTTAAATCATCAAAATACCTAATATTGGGAGGTACGGTTATATTGGGGCTATACGAAAACGGTGACCTACCCAGACAATTTTCTGTTTTAAGCTTAAGCATCCAGTTCGAACTTCAAATAGCAAATTTGTAACAATTCCGGTGAACAATGTCGCTAAAATCATCAAAATACCGAATCTCGGCAGGTAATGTTATATGTGGGCTATACGAAAACGGGAACCTGCACAGACAATTTTCTGTCATAAGCTGTAGTATCCACTACGAACTTCAAATACCAAATTTGAAACAATTCCGGTGAATATTATCGCTACATCATCAAAATACAGAATATCGAGAGGTACCATTTTCAGTACCAAAAGTCCTGCAGACATAATATACGTTTGAGTAAAATTGTATCAACCTTTCGTTCGGAAGCTAGAGTGATTTCCACAAACGGACAAACGGACGGACATCGCTAAATCGATATAGAATTTTATGGTGATCAGGAATATATATATACTTTGAAATACCTTCAGAAAACATATCTTTAAAATGCAGAAATATTTCCTTGAAAGATATTTAAACAAAATCCTTAAAAATTCAGGAATTTTAGTCTTGAAAGGGCTTCAACAAATGTCTTTGAAAATCGAAGAATTTTCGTTTGAAATACCTTCAGAATGAAATCATTAAAAAGTCCTGGAGAGACTTTCAGAAAATGATCCTCGAAAAACACTCAGACAAAAAACCTTAAAAATTCAGGAATCTTGGCTTAAAAAAGCATAAAAATCCGCAAGTCTCAACATGAAGGACCTTCACGAATATATATTTTTTTAAATCCACGAATTTTGCCTCAAAAGATCTTTCAGAATATCCTTAACATATCCAAGAAGCTCAACACGAAGGAATTTCAGAATAAACGTAAAGAAACTCCTTTTCAAATCCACGAATCTCAACTTAAAGAACTTTAACAACAAATACTTTAACAATCCACGAATCTCACCGTGAAG
The DNA here is from genome assembly GCF_030504385.1 of Musca domestica. Lineage (NCBI taxonomy): Eukaryota > Metazoa > Arthropoda > Insecta > Diptera > Muscidae > Musca > Musca domestica. Next base: position 686,594 of record NW_026712162.1, on the reverse strand, counting down.
AACCATTAAGCCTCTAAACGAGGATTTTGAAGAGAAATTTTTCAAGGACCTTCGGATGCACAAGACTTTCAATTTTGAAGAGTTTTTTCAACCAAACGTGGATTTTTAAGAATATGTTTTCAAGAACCACCAAAGCCACAAAACATTTTTTCAAAGGAAATCAGAACCAAAAACTTGGATTTCTTAAGGATATTCTTTCAAAGGACATTAAAGCCTCAAAACGTAGATTTTATTTTTACCAAGGACGTCAGAGCCACAAAACATGGACTTTTTAAGAATAGTTTTTTTAGAAGACATCTGAGTCTCGAAACTTGGATTTTTTGGGAAATTTTTGCAAAGGACATCAGAGCTATAAACTTGAATTTTTAATGATATTTTATAAGATTATCGGCATAACGAATTTTTTAAAATATTTTTCTAGGCCTTCCAGGAAGAAAGTAGAAGATTTTAACAAGTTCAAAAATCTTTTAAAATGCGTATTTAAGGTGTTCAGGAACAAAAGTCGTGAATTTTTAAAATCTTTTTTCAATGGTGGGTTACAAAAAATAAGTTGCTCTTTTTTTGAAGAATTTGTTTTTTTTAAGGTCGAGATTTTTTTATAAATTTTTGTAGAGAATATTTTTTGAAAATATTTTTTTGCGGTTTTTTGTGGGCAATTTAAAACTAACCTTAAAATAAATGCATTTTTTTTAAATATATTATTTCATGGACGTTTGGAATAAAATTCCTGGATTTTCTAAAAACAATTTTTTTGAGGTCGGATTTTACAAAAAAAAATAAATTAATAATAATAATAATAATAATAATAATAATAATAATAATAATAATAATAATAATTATAATAATAATAATAATAATAATAATAATAATAATAATAATAATAATAATAATAATAATAATAATAATAATAATAATAATAATAATAATAATAATAATAATAATAATAATAATAATAATAATAATAATAATAATACTAATAATAATACTAATAATAATAATAATAATAATAATAATAATAATAATAATAATAATAATAATATAATAATAATAATAATAATAATAATAATAATAATAATAATAATAATAATAATAATAATAATAATAATAATAATAATAATACTAATAATAATAATAATAATAATAATAATAATAATAATAATAATAATAATAATAATAATAATAATAATAATAATAATAATAATAATAATAATAATAATAATAATAATAATAATATAATAATAATAATAATAATAATAATAATAATAATAATAATAATAACAATAATAATAATAATAAATGAATAAATAACTTGGCAGAAAATCTTAATTGCACTTTGAACGAACAACTTCCTAGCCCGTTATTACGGATATACGAGAAATAGCTACATTGCAAATCTACGAAGTCCACCCAATTTTGAATATTTTTCATCTTTCCAATTAAGACCTGTTCTCCTCGTTATGTCACTCCTGCCCTATTTGATTTTTACAGACCTTAGCCATTCCATTTAAATAGGCAATGTCTTAAAATTTGCAGACCTATAAAATTTAAAGCCAATTTGTTTTGCATTGAGACCTTCGACTATTATTCCCCTTTTCCATTTTCATGTATCAACACTTTATGAAAGCATTTTTGGCATAACAACAGCGCTCGATAATATTCCAGACAAATCAAATTAAAGTAGCCATATTAGGTTTAGGCTTACACGTGTACAATGTTACATTACAATAAACTGTGATTTCATGCACAAAAAAAAAACATTTGCATACTTCAAATCGAATTTAGATATACCAATATGGATTTCAATAAAAACTGGATGTTATACGTTTAGGTGTGTGTTTTGATATGCTTATATGTAAATGTGACAATGCTTTTGAATTGGTGGGGGACTTTTTTTCATTCAGCAGATTGTCGTATTTTTCAAAATTTTCTCCCTTCTTTGCTGAATGAGTTCTATCTCTTCGAATCAACTGTTGTTGAGACGCTGAGAACAATAATGTGAAATATTTCAATATTTGGTTTTGATCAACTTCCTAAAACTAAGTCCTTTGGGGACAAAAACGACAACCCTGATGTTGTGATCACACATCCCAGTGATACACAAACATACACACAAACATGTATAATTATTCCCCTGCTGTTACAAACAAAAGTTCGATGAACATAATACCACAGATATTTACAAAATTGCGTGTGCATGTATGTATGTTTGCATGTGTGTGTGTCAGTAGTTATACTTTGTGGTATCTGTGGTGACAGGCCCATGGCATGGTAATGAACTTTAACCACAGTTTGCAATAAAATCGTATTAATTTGCGGTCACGGCTGTAAATATGTATTCCCACTACTTATGACAACAACAAATTAATTACAGTTATGGGATGGTGCGAATGTAAACAGAGGAAAATCAAAATTAAACTCGCAGGAATTAATGGGAACATTAAAGATGAGATTTTTTTTGATTTTTCAAGAATGCTTTTTCAAAGGGATTTTTTTTTTTAAACCAACAGATCCACAAAACTTGGTTTGTTTTAGATTTTTTTGGACAAAATCAAAAATGTAAAATATATATTTTTTTAATTGTAGCCTCCACCAAAATTTGATTTTGAAAAAAAAACTTTATCATAGACCATCAGGGCCACCAAACAACGATTTTTACGAATATTGTTAAAGCCTCTGAACAAGGACTATGAAGAATATTTTTTCAATGACTTTTAAAACCATAAACGTGGATGCTTAAAGAATATTTTATAAAGGACTATCTAAGACACCTAACGGGGATTTTTGAGAATATTTTATTCTATCAGAGCCTTTTTTACAAAGAATATCAGAGCCACAAACGACGATTTTTTAATGATATTAGATGTGATTTGTGGCTCTGATGTCCTTGGTATAAATATTCTTAAAAAATTTAGATTTTGTGGCTCTGATGTCCTTGGTAAAAAATATCCGAAAAAATCCATGTTTTATGGCTCTGATGTCATAAAACATGGATTTTTTCGGATATTTTTTACCAAGGACATTAGAGCCACAAAACATGGATTTTGGTAAAAATATCCTAAATAATCCACTTTTTTAGAGTCTAATTAGAAAATCGTCGTTTGTGGCTCTGATATTCTTTGTTAAAAAGGCTCTGATAGAATGAAATATTCTCAAGAATACTTTTAACAAGGGCATCAGAGCCACTAAACATGGATTTTTAAGAATATTTTTAAAGGACATCAGAGCCATAAACTTGGATTTTTTAGGAATTTTTTTAACCAAGGACATCAGAGCCACAAAACTAGCATTTCTTCAGGATATTTTTATATCGATTACATCAGATCCACAACACATGGATTTATAAGAATATTTTTTAAGAGACATCAGAGCCACAAAATATGGAGCTACAAACTTGTATTTGTAAAGATATTTTTTCAAAGGATATCAGAGCCAACAAACTTTAACTTTTTCATGAGATTAAAGCCACAAAACTTATACTTTTAAGGACATTTTTCAAAGAACATAAGAACTACAAACTTGAATTTTTGAAGATATTTTTCCAAAGGATATCAGGGACAACAAACGTGGATTTTCGTGGATATTCTTTCAAAGGACAGCAGAGTAACGAAACGTGAATTTTTACGAATTTTATTTTCAAAGGATATCAAACGTGGATTTTTAATAGATTTATTTTCAAAGAATATCAAAGGCAATAAACGTGGATTCTGAAGGATATTTTTCCAAGGGCCTCTTAACCTTTATATTTTAGGGATATTTTGTTCAAGGACATCAGAGTTACAAAAAGTGGACTTTTTAAAGATATTTTGCACAATGGATATCAGATTCAACAAATTCGAATTTTAAGGGATATTTTCCCAAAGACCACTAAACATGGACATTTTTAGAATATTTTTTTACAAAACGTGGATTTTTTAAAGGAAATGTTCAAGGGACCAAAGGCAAAAAAACTGATTTTATAAGGATAGTTGCACAAAGGATATCAGAGGATAACAAACGAGTATTTTTAGGGACATTTTTCCAATGACCACTAACCTGAAAATTTTAAGGACATTTTCCAAGGACCACAAAACCTAAAAACGACATATTTTAAAGGATTTCAGAGCCACAAAACTTGAATTTATAAGGATATTTGTGCAAAGGATATCCGAACCAACAAATGTGGATTTTTAGGAATATTTTTGGTTTTTTTAAAGGATAGTTTTTGAAGACACCGAATGTGGATTTTTAAAGCGTAATTTTTCAAGGATATCGAACGTGGAATTGTTTGAAGGATAATTTTTTAGGGACATCGAATATGGAATTGATTAAAGGATAGATTTTCAAGGTCATGGATCTTGGATTTTTTTTAAAGAATAATTTTTCAAGGACTCCGAACGTGGATTTCTGAATGAATAATTTTTCAAGGACGCCGCACCTGGATATTCTTATGGATAGCTTTTCAAGAATACCGATCATGGAATTGTTATATTATAATTTATAATAAGATCCGAACTTGGATCTTTTAAAGGATACCTTTTCAAGGACGCTAAATGTGGATTATTTTAAAGGATAGTTTTCCAAGGACACCTTTTGTGGTTATCTTAAAGGACAGCATTTCAAGGACACTGATTACAGATTTGTTGAAGGATAGTTTTTCAGGGACACCGAACGTGGATTTGTTTAAAAGATACCTTTTGAAGGACTACGAACGTGGATTTTTGTTAAGGATACTTTTTTAAGGACGCCGAACGTAGATTTTTAAACAAAATACTAGAGCCATCAACGCCACGAATAACGATTCTTTAATGTACATACCCCCATCCACTGCTGAAGAACGTCAGCTGCCTACATAAACCAGGGTAGTTTTGGCGCAATTACGTTCAGGATGGTGTAGTCGTCTCAATTTGTATTAGACACGAATTGATGAAGATGTGCGTGACACGCTGCACCTCTTTAATTGCACAACCAGACCTACCCAACTCACTTAAGAAGATCTTTGGCTACAGCCCATTAAAATAGCCAAATTTCTAAACCTGGAGCTGGAACCAGATTAGCACAACGCAAACACTTGCATGTACTACTGCTACAACAACAACAACAACGATTCTTTAATAATTTTTAAAAATTATTTTATTAAATTTCCCCTGCCTTTCCCCCTTCTTTCAAACACATCTCTCCCCCTTAATGCAATTTGTCTCAATGTAATTCAATTCGAATTTTCTTAAATTTCCTCATTAATCCCCAAACGAATGACAATTGTTATCAACAGGATAAATGGATACATGAATAATTAATGAGCTCTCATTAAATATGTATTTCACTTGGGCTCCACCTAAATGTTCAATGCCAATCAAAGGCCAGGGGGATGTGTGTGTGCGGCTGCATGCCAACGCTTCGATGGCAATGATCCAAAAACATTGCAACACAAACAGAAAATGGTATTTTTTTTTTTGTTTTCGGTGTGTGTATGTGTGCGTGGAAATTTGTTGGTGTTGAGCAAACTAAAACACCTATCAGTCAGGCCGACATCCATCCAGACGGGAACTCGCCCCGAACCGGCAGACAATTATTCTGCTACCCACTCTCTTGTGTCACCTTTGGCAATTCAGGGAAATTAATTTGCCAACCTAACAACCGACCTTTTTTCCTCTCCAAACCGATGAGTTAATGAGAGGAGGTTTTGGTGGGAGGGAGAGGTGGATTCCTTTGGCGGCAAGACTTAGCTTTTGAGTAATTTTCCCTTTTTGAAAAGTTAATAAGTGAAATGTAAAATATTTTGCCGCTAGTTATTTATGCCTCCTTTTTGTGATTTTTTCGGGCTCTTGTTTTATCCTGTTGCCTTTGTTAATGATTGCTGATTATGATTCCTTTTTGATGTTGAATATCCTTTTGAAGGTATATTAATTATTATACCTTTAAAATTGGTTGAGAATTTGACAAAAAGAAAATTGTCACATAGATTTTTTTGGTCTATTGAAAATGATACGACTGAGTCATTGTCTAAGTCTATTTTTTTCTATAGAAAAAATTCGAGAACTCAGTTCTCCACTGAGGCCATTTTTTTCTATAGAAAAAAATTCGAGACCTCAGTGTCTGAAGCCAATTTTTTGCTATAGGAAAAATGTCCAGACCTCAGTGTCTGAGGCCATTTTTTTTGCTATAGGAAAAAATTCCAGACCTCAGTATCTGAGGCCATTTTTTTGCTATAGGAAAAAATTCCAGACCTCAGCATCTGAGGCCATTTTTTTCTATAGAGAAAAACAATTTGAGATCTCAATGTCCGAGGGCATTTTTTCTTTAAAAAAAATAAATACCTCAATGTCTGCGGCTATTTTCAGTTGTTTAGTAGCTGTTCTCGAATTTCATAATTGCCCATATAATTGCTTTTTACCAGTCGTCAGATGTGGTACCTCTTCTTCTTAGAAGCGATTAAGAAGTGTCTCCTACCTTTTCTTTAAAGATTCTTTTGAAATCTTCTTCTCCATCCATTTTACCCTAAATATCCATGACTGTGACATACAATGAGTGATTATTCGAAATTATGATAATATCTATAAATAACCACAATATCCTTTCAAAATACAGCATTAAGGATATCCATCATCAAGAAAAGTGATTTGTGAGAAAAACCAATCGTAACAACAACAAAATAAATACAAAATCTATAAAAACAAAACAACAATAAAACTCAAGACAATTCTGAAATAAATCTATCACCATTAATAACAACAAAATAAAAGACAAACAACAACAACAATAATTGTGTGAGAAAATATGCGTCGTAATAATCAACCAAATTCCCGTTATCGTTCACAATCAATTTGTGTCAGCAATGCTGGTGGTGGCGGTGCGGCAGGAGGCGGTGGTGCCAATGGCTCGCCAGCCCTGTCGCCCTTACGCAACACAACCCACCATCTGTCATATGAGTCTCGCACAGATTCGTCCTGTTCATCGCCAACGGCCTCAGGACGTCGTGAGTCTTTGGTCAAACCGACATGGCAAAACATACGCCCCGGTCAAATTCCCGTCAAAACCTTGGAAAAGATAAATGGTATTACCTCAGATTCGGATAATGATGAGACGGAGCAGGCCACGAACAGGCGTTCAAGTTTGAATTTTGCAGCAGTCACGGCAAATGGAGGGGTTGGCGGAGGTGGTGGTGGTGGTAATACTCAATTGCCCCATAAGAATACACAAAATAATCAGCAACAACAACAGGCACAACATCAACAAAATCATCAGCATCGCAACCCAACAAATAATTCACCCGGACGCAAACACAGCACCAGCAATTTGGGTCAATTGACACGCAAAGGCAGTCTGGTTGTGCATCGAGATTCCTTGTCCCATGGCTCGACCAAATCACGACAAAGCATTGATTCAACCGCCTCGGCATCGTCTCTGGCAACCAACAGTCCCTCAATGAAACAATCGAAATCATCGGGCAGATCTTTGGTGCGTATGCTCTCCGACAGGTGTACCACAGCCCATGGCAGTGACGAAGATTTGGATTATGATTTTATGGCCAAAGTGAGTAGTAATTTTGAATTGAGTGTTTGTGTGTCATTTGAAGATTTTTTTTTTTTTTTACATTTTTAAGGATTTTGATTTCATTTTGATTATTTCTTCTTTATGATTTATTCATTTTATATTTGCAAAACTGGAAACTGTCTGGAATGGAACCTTTAAAAGGAATTCTGTTTACAAGCGGATCTGTGAAAGTTGTTCCATTTTAAGATGTCCTGTGAAATATATTATAAGCTTCGAAGATTTTCTATCATAAAAATGGCCCTCGATACAGAGGCGACTTGTGATAATTAAAAGAGTTAGGAAATATATTCAATTAGAAGAAATGGGGAAGATCTTTTATTGACAGAAGAGCTGTCAATTGTTTTAGTTTACAAACTCCTTGCGAAAGACCTAATGTCTATAGAAGACCTTTGGAAGGTTTTTTTTCTTTAAAATACATAAGAAATATCTATGAATGGTCCCTGAAAGAGTCTTCGATCCATAGATAGATCCATAAGTTGCCCATCAAAAGAAATTTGACCTAATGGAGTGCTCTGGAAAGTAATTTATTTATGGAAAATTTTGTAAAAGGTATTTTATTCTAAAAGAAACCCGATGACCTGGGTCTTCCATTCAAAGGGTACTGTTTAAGGTTTTCTATATACAGGACACCTATAGAGAAAGATTTCTACATGCAAGACGGTGAAAAAAGGCGCAGAGCTGTAAATGTGTATAGAAGATCAGTAAATGTGTTTATTTTTGTTATACCCTCCACCTTAAAAAGGAGGGTATATTAACTTTGTCATTCCGTTTGTAACATCCTTAAATATTCGTCGTAGACCCCATAAAGTATATATATTCATAATCAGCATAAAATTCTAAGTCGATTTAACGATGTCCGTCTGTCCGTCTGTCTGTCTGTTGAAATCACGATACAGACCACAATATTTGACGTAGAGCACCAAAATTTAGCAGAGCAATTTGTATTGTGTATAGGATGCTTGGTATTGAAAATGATATATCGGTCCACGATCTGGTACAGTCCCCATATAACGGTACCTCCCGATATTCGGTATTTTGATGATTTATGCCACATTTTTCACGGATTTGTCGGTCATAACGGGTCCCTGCGCGTGTGGCAAAACATTGCATGTATGGGTTCACGTTTTGGTATAGCCCCCATATAAAGGTACCTCCCGATATTCGGTATTTTAATTTTTTTGCCACATTTTTTTCACGGATTTGTCTATAAATTGGTATTTGTTGGTCATAATGGGTTCCAGCTCCGGTGGCGAAACATTGTATGTATAGGTCCACGTTTTGATATAGCCCCAATATAACGGTACCTGCCGATATTCGGCATTTTAATGGTTTTTGCCACATTTCTTCACGGATTTGTCTATAAATTGGTATTCGTAGGTCATAATGGGTTCAGGCTCCGGTGGCGAAACATTGCATGTATGGGTCCATGATTTGGTATAGCCCCCATAGAACGGTACCTCCCGATATTCGGTATTTTGCCACATTTTTTCACTGATATGTCTAAAAATTGGTATTTGTTGGTCATAATGGGTTCCAGCTCCGGTGGCGAAACATTGTATGTATAGGTCCACGTTTTGATATAGTCCCCATATAACGGCACCTCCCAATATTCGGTATTTTGATGACTTTGGACACATTTTCTCAAGAATTTCTCTGAAAATTGGTAGTTGTGGATCATTATGGGTCCTAGTTCGTGTGGCGAGTCATTGTAATTATAGGTCCACGTTTTGGCATAGCCCCCATATAACGATACCTCCCGATATTCGGTAATTTGATGATTTTTGCCACATTTTTTCACGGATCTGTCTTAAAATTGGTATTTGTAGGTCATAATGGGTTCTAGCTCCTTTGGCGAAACATTGTATGTGTAGGTCCACGATTTGGTATAGCCCCAATATAACGGTACCTGCCGATATTCGGCATTTTAATGCTTTTTGCCACATTTCTTCTAATGTTTGATTTACCCTAAGGTGGAGGGTATTAAAAGTTTGGCCCGGCCGAACTTAATGTTTTTTTACTTGTTTTCATAAAAGAATTGTGATAGAGGTTCTCCAAGCGGAAAACTCTGAAATTTCTTTGGAGTAGATCTAGCGATGTCCGTTCGTCTGTCTGGTGCGCACGATAACTTTCGTAGGGAGTATTAGATTCGGTCCAAACTTGGTACATCGGAATATTATTATCAAAATTAGATCGAGTTCAGAGATGGACAATGTCGGTCCATCCTTCTGGCACCTTCTCCGAAAAAGTTCGAAATTTTAAAACATATTTATACCCTACACCACATAGTGGTAAGGGTATTATGTCTTTGTGCATTTGTTTGTAACAGGCAAAAGGAAACGAGATAGACCCATAGTTACTTTTGAGGATCTCCATAGAATCACTTTCTGAGCTGATTTATGCATGTCAGTCCGCCTGTCCGTCCGTCCGTCCGTCATGTATTCTTGTGAACAAAATGCAGGTCGCATTTATTATCCGATTAAGATGAATATATATATACCTATATATATATATCTTCCTCCAATTTTCCTTTTATTGTGCACCAAACGTGTTATATCAGCCCGAATAGTATGGAATTTTGCACATAGAACCAAATTAGGCCTGAAAATAAGTATGCTAAATTCGTTCGAAATCGGTTCAGATATAGCTACAGCTCCCATATATATTGTTCATCCGATTTGTTATTTTTGTCCTCCGCAGCCGTAATATGCACTCCGTAACAACGATATTCAGGGAAATATATCAAATACAGCTCAGAAATATATTTGCCAAATTTTATCGAGATCGGTTCAGATTTGAATATTGCTCCCATATATAACTTTATATGATTTCAAATTAATTTTGCACCAAATAGGCAATAAAAGTCCGAATTTCAAAGAAACAAATGCTTCGGCATATTTAATCCTTTGAACTTTAAATTATAATCATAGCGTGTATGATTGAATTCTCCCAAAAAAAAACTTTTAGTTGTTTTTTTTTTATAAAAAAACCGTCTTCATCTAATATTCAATATGTGCTCTATGGATATACGATGAATTTAATTCTTCCTATTTATTAAAATAGATTGTGGTATTTCCTGGAAAAGTCATTTTTCAGTTCCCATTGTTTCGGCAGTGAGAGGGTGTTTTATTTACAGTCATGATTTAAAATGTTTTTTTTTAACTCATCCGCATACATCTTCACCTGTGAATTCCAAAAATCGTGTGGCATATTTAAAATTCAAAATGAATATCTATAAAATTAGCTTTAAATGTCTACACCTGTTATCGTCATTTTAATGGGCGTTTTTGTGTGCTTAAGATAATATTTGAAGGTGGTGTTTACAGAAGCCTTTGTTAGGGTGGAACGGCCGTAGATAAGGAAATATATTTCGAATACCATAATAATAATAATAATAATAATAATAATAATAATAATAATAATAATAATAATAATAATAATAATAATAATAATAATAATAATAATAATAATAATAATAATAATAATAATAATAATAATAATAATAATAATAATAATAATAATAATAATAATAATAATAATAATAATAATAATAATAATAATAATAATAATAATAATAATAATAATAATAATAATAATAATAATAATAATAATAATAATAATAATAATAATAATAATAATATAATAATAATAATAATAATAATAATAATAATAATAATAATAATAATAATAATAATAATAATAATAATAATAATAATAATAATAATAATAATAATAATAATAATAATAATAATAATAATAATAATAATAATAATAATAATAATAATAATAATAATAATAATAATAATAATAATAATAATAATAATAATAATAATAATAATAATAATAATAATAATAATAATAATAATAATAATAATAATATAATAATAATAATAATAATAATAATAATAATAATAATAATAATAATAATAATAATAATAATAATAATAATAATAATAATAATAATAATAATAATAATAATAATAATAATAATAATAATAATAATAATAATAATAATAATAATATAATAATAATAATAATAATAATAATAATAATAATAATAATAATAATAATAATAATAATAATAATAATATAATAATAATAATAATAATAATAATAATAATAATAATAATTGTACCCTCAGCCATATGGTATATATCATTTCACGGTCTCTTTGGACCAAATCCGTTTCAGGACATTTGGATACGATCTAGCAATGTCTGTCCGTCTGCCTGTCTGGCTGGTGCGCACGATAACTCTCGAAGGGAGTAACCGATTTGATATTACATCGTAATATTATTGTCAAGCTTAGATCGAGTTCGGAGATGGGCACTATCGGTCCACTCCTTCTAAATTTTCAAAGAAAATAATTTATTGCACAGAAAGAAAACGGATAATCCGATTTTGTTGTGAATCTTAATAATTGCATCAGTACTACGTTAGGTGTGAAAATGGACAATATCGGTCCACTCCATCAAGTACCTCCCCCACATAAGGTCGAAATTTTCAAAAAATATTTTTTCTACAGAAATGAAAATGATAATCCGCTTTTGGTACAACTTTGTAAATCCTAATAATTTGCGTCAGTTCTATGTCAGGTGCGAAAATGGAAAATATCGAACTACTCCATCAGGTACCTCCCCTACAAAAGGTCGAAATTTTCACAAATCACTTGTTTGGCCCAAGGACCCTATTGAAATTGGAGATAATCGGTCAAAATTTAGATGTAGCTCCCATATATATCTTCGTCCGATTTGCCTTTAATTGTGCACTAAACGTGTAATATCAGTCCGAGTAGTATGAAGTTTTGCACGTACGATCAGATTGGACTTGAAAATAAGTGTGCTAAATTTAATCGAAATCGGTTCAGATATAGCTATAGCTCCCATATATATTGTTCATCCGATTTGTTATTTTTGTCCTCCGTAGCCGTAATATGCACTCTGTAACAACAATATTTGGGGAAATATATCAAATACAGTCCAGAAATACATTTGCTAAATTTTATCGAGATCGGTTCAGATTTGGATATAGCTCCAATATATAACTTCGTCCGATTTACTTTTTATTGTGCACCAAACGTCTAATATTTGCCCAAATTGGATGAAATTTGGCACTTACGGCCGAATTGAGTCTAGAAGGTAGTATGTCAAATTTGGTGAAGATCGGTTCAGATATAGCTATAGCTCCCATATTGTTCATGTTCATCCGATTTGTTATATTTTTTACCCACAGCCGTAATATACACTCCGAAACTACGATATTCAGGGAAATATATCAAATACAGCTCAGAAATATCTTTGCCAAATTTTATCGAGATCGGTTCCGATTTGGATATAGCTTCTATATATATTTTTATCCGATTTCAAATTTGTTGTGCACCAAATGGACATTTCAAGTCCGAATTTAAAAGATACAAATTTTATTTATTTAAATTATAATTATAATCATAGTGTATGATTGAATTCTCCAATAAAAACTTTTAATGGTTATGCCGAGCTCTACTAAATTATCAAAGTGGTGTAGGGTATCATAAAGTCGGCCCCGCCCGACTTTACGACTTTCTTTACTGGTTTTCTCTTCGCTCCACCCCATGATGCATATGCCTCTTCTTATGCCACATGTTATCCCTGATGACTTTGATAACTTCATGTCAGACAGATGACATTGACAATCCTGCTTCTGTTCCCGCTGCTGCTGCTCCTGATGATGTTGTTGGTGTTGGTATTCGTGTTTTGATGGTTTAGGTGTTGCCATGGCAAAGAGAAGGCGTGTGATAGTGTGTGTGTGTGTGTGTACGTGTTTGTTTGTTTCACCTTTAGCCTTCCTTCAAAGGAAATTAAAATGTAACCGCTAGAAATGACAAATACCACAGAATGACTTTGCCATTGAGAAAACACAGGGAGGGGAACAAGGACAGGGCCACGGTTGAACTAGGAAAACGAATAAAAGGATTTTGTGGTTTAGGCCAAAGTTCTTTGTCATGGGTTATGTGTTTTTTTTTTTGTTCGGCTCTTTGATTTACAAAATTGAAGTTGTGGAACAAAGCAGGGGATTACTATAACAACTTTAAAGTTATTTATTTTAAAACCCAAACTGTATGTTATTTACTTAATTTACCTTTTTTTGTATAAAGGTAACAATTTTTTATTATAATGTTAAATGAGAGAAAATTTCATAAGTACAGAACCTTCAATTACATATATTGTACTGAAAATTATTCTTGAAGAAATTATTTTCCTTCTATAGACTATTGATATTTAATAGACGAGAGTCAAAATCTATTTTTTTTTGGAAATTAGTGGTACTTAGTACTTGTTGCAATTGTTAATTAAGAAATTTGCCATGCCACCCTCTCCATTCCGTGATGGTAGATAGAAATACAAAAATTAAACGTCTATCTCAAAATAAACCAAAAAAAAAAAAAACGAAGAGAATCCTCCAAAATCCACATATCCTCACTCTCGCTCTCTCTCTCTCCCTTCTACTATAAATGGGTCATTGTGTAAGTCTGCATAAAGGTACCTCTATTGTATAATCCACATATATGGATACATACAGTCACAAAAAATTATGTGTATGTATATCTTCATATTGTAGTACTACGCATTTATGCCACACTTGATACTCAATTAAAAACTTCCCCACCTTTTGCGCCATGAAATGCACTGGGCATATCCGTTCCGCTTATTCAATTTCAAGTGCAGACCGGTTCGAAATCTTTCTCCGAAGATAAGAAGAAGAAGAAAAAAAGGATGCTTTGAGGGGATACATATTCTCATTGAACCCACACACATTAACATAAGCATTGGCGTAGGCATTAGCGCTGGAAGATACAAAGTTTGGTATCCAATTTTTGTAATTTATGAATAATAGCTTAATTTAATAAATATAGTGAAAATTACGTAGGCTATATACATTTTTGAAATTCTACTTGAAACTAGATATATAGCATCAGAAGGAACCTTCAAAAAAATTATGGTTTGTATGCACATATCTATTAATCGATTACAGATACAGTCTTCAGATTTGGTAAATGTAACTGAATTAAAAAAAAAAAAAAGTAAAAAAGAAGTAAGTTCGGCCGTGCTGAATGCTTACCACCATTTGAAATAAATTTGGAAATTTTCAAAGAAAAACAAAAAGTTCGTTAAAAATTCTGTTAAAATCTTAAAAATAGCCGTTATTGGAGTCTACAGGAAGACATGGACCTACATAGGCAATTATTGTCATAAGCAATTACAATATTCAAATACTAACCATAAAAAAAAAAAAAATTAAAACAAATAAAAAGCTGTAAGTTAAGCCGGGCCAAAATTTGAATACCATCCACCATTTGGAACGAATTTGGCAATTTTCAAAAAAGATAAAATCCGTTAAAAAATCTTGTTAAAGCCTTAAGAATACCGAATATAGCCGTTATATTAGGATCTATACGATGACGTGGACGTGCATAGGCAACTATAGTCAAAAGCCATTACAATATTCAAATGCTAAATTTGAAAAAAAACCGGTGAACAATGTAGCTAAAATCACCAAAATACCGAATATCGGGAGGTACCGTTATATGAGGGCTATACGAACGAGGACCTGCAAAGACAATTTTCTTTCATAGGCTGTAGTATCCCTTACGAACTTCAAATACCAAATTTGAAACATTTCCGGTGAATAATGTCGCTTAAATCACTAAAATACCGAATATAGGTAGGTACCATTATATGAGGGCTATACGAAGACCTGGACCTACATAGACAGTTTTCTGGCATAGGCTGTATATCCATTGCAAACTTCAAATACCAAATTTGAAAGAGTTCCGGTGAATAATGTTGCCAATATCATGAAAATACCGGATAAAAGTGAGGTACCGTTATATGTGGGCTATACGATATCGTGGATCTTTATAGACAGCTCTCTTTTTTGGGGGTAAAGTACTCAGAAGGAACTTGTTGTGTGGATTTTCAGACAGTTCCATTGAAAAATATGACTACAATGATCAAAATACCGAATATCGGGAGGTACCGTTATATGGGGGATATACGATATCGTAGACCCATATAGACAATTGTCTTTCAGGGTGTGAAATACTCAGAAACAATTCCTGGTGTGGATTTTCAGACAATTCTATTGAAAAATGTGGCTACAATCACCAAAATACCGAAAATAATGAGGTACAATTATATGGGGGCTATACCAAAACATGGACATACATGACCCATTTTCAATAGCAAAAGTCCTGCAGACATAATATACATTTGAGTACAATTTTTTCAAACCTACTTCATTTCGTTCGGAAGCTATAGTGATTCCCACAGACGGACGGACATCTCGAAATCGACATAGAATTTTATGCTGATCAAGAAGGCCTTAAATATATATTTCGAGGTGTTACAAATGGAATGACAAACTTAATGTACTATATGTACTATGGTGGAGGGTATAAAAAATTCGCGCAATTATATTGAAATCTGATCAGATTTGCATATAGGTCCCGTAAATATTTTCGACCGATTTTATGTATTGACACATCAAACACGCTATGTACAAGGTAGCGCAAAATTAATCTTTCTATCAGAAAATGCTATAAATTTTTAGGGGCCAATCGTGTCTTAATTGCAGCGAAAAAAAAAAAAACATTCATACATTTTAAGTCCTTCTGTATGTCGTCAATGATTCTTGGGTTTCTCCTTAAATTACGAACCCATGGATCATGAACGTAAAAGGGTAGTTAAGTTTGGTCGGGATGACCTTTTAAAACAATCCTCCAATTGGATTGTATTATATATATATATAAATATATATATATATTTACACTGGTGGCCAAAACTAAAGCAACTGAAACTACAAGGAGAATGAATGCCGTGTAAGTTTTTCAAAAATTAATAGAATGAGAAAATTTTTCTTGTTTTAAATTAGGTACTTTATTCACTTTTTAAAAACCTAAAACATAAAACCAAAATTCATTTTTATATAAAAAATAATGTTTGGTAAAGTCAATTAACCCGATTTTGGCTTGGACAAAACAAAAGCTACTCTGTTGTACATTCATATAACCGCTGCAATTTCAGTTGTTTTTACTGTGATATTTATCGCTTTTTGCTTCCTTCGACAATTTCGCTTGTCATAAATCCTCTTTGAGAAGTTTTTTACAACAGTATGTGTTTTTCTTTTCGTTTTTTAAGTATTGCCTACAAAACATTTTAAAAATGGCTAAAAGCAAATACAGTACCTGAATAAAACAGCAAATTATCAGTGACTATCAAAACAACATATCACAGAAAATGATTTCCGAGAAATATTTCATAAATATTTATGTAATTTCATAGTTATTTCTGTATACTAAGTCAGTTTTTTGAAACTGGATCAGTAGTAACAGTCTATAACGGATGAAGGCCATGAAAAACTTCAGCCCGTACTGATCCACAAATTGTGACAGAAATAAAAAACAACTATTTAAGAGTTCAACTGGATTGGTGAGAGAGCAATCATTGGATATAAGCTCGAGATCAGTGCGTAGACGAGTAGTGACAGCTGGTCTGCATGTCCGTAAGACATCAAAAAACCATTTATATCTGAAAAAATCAAAAAGGCTTTCGGAAACGATAATATTAAGTGGAATCAAGCTCAATGGAAAACACATTACTTCTGGGATAAGTCTACGTTTAATATTAAAGGCTCCGACGTGAAAAATTTTACGGTGAGAAGGCCAAAAAATGAAGGACTCAAGCCGCAGTGTTGCAAAGGTACAGTGAAGCATGAGAGAGGGTCAAAAATTACGTGGCGCTGTTTTTCTTTCTATGGACTTGGGCCTATCCATAAAATAAAGGAAGTTGTGGATCGGTTTGTTTACAAAGATGTGTTGGACATCTCGTTGTTCCCTTACGCTGAATAAAATGTTCGGCTGATTTAAGTGTTTCAGCATGACAATGATCCCAAACTTGTATCAAAACTTGTCAAATATTGGTTGTGGGAGTCAAAAATTCATGTTTTGTTATGGCCGGCACAATCACCTGACCTAAACTCCTTAGAAAACCTTTGGAGTATCGTAGATAGAAAGATCAAGAGAGATTCGGAAATAAATAAACACAACATTTTCTAAAGAATTCGGGGTGCCTGGGAAGGCACACCCAAAGATCAAATTGAACGTGTTATAGATTCAATGCCTCGTAGGTGTGCAGCTGCTATCAAAAATAATGGTTATGCTATCGACTACTAGCCAAAATTTAATTATTTTAAAATAAAAAACAAAAGTTGCTTTAGTTTTGACCAAGCCAAAAATTTGGTCATTTTAGTTTTCCACATATTATTTTTCGTTCAAAATTATTTTTGTGTTTTTATTTTTAGTTTCTTAAAAGTGAATTAACCCCCTCATTTAAAACTGGAAAAATAATTACGATTTGTTTATTTTTGTAAAAGTTACAGGGCATTTATTGTCTTTGCGATTTAAGTTGCTTTAGTTTTGGCCACCAGTGTATATATATATATATATATATATATATATATATATATATATATATATATATATATATATATATATATATATATATATATATATATATATATATATATATATATATAAAAGCTGTCCTATGTAGAAACTTTGGTACCACAAAGGATAAAACATTTGAAATAATTCCGTTGAAAACTTCAAGTACCGAGTATCGGGAGATACCCTTATATGGTGTCTAGATCACTACTTATGCCTATATAAGTTTTCCATAAATATTTTCTACCAACAGCAAATTCAAATTGACGATTTTTAGGAAATTCGAGCGAGATTTGTAAAATATTTCCAGCCCTAAAAAAACACTTTAATCGAAAAGTGTCCCATATATAAAACGTGGGACTATATGGTCCACTTTCAGTACGAAATCTTTTTAGATACTTTTGGTCATTGATAGTCCTGAATTTTAAGTTAAAAATTCACGATTTTTATTTTATATTTCGAAAATATTTTTTTTTAAATTTAAAATTCTAGTAACTGAAAAAATATTTTTAAAAATTACACAATACTGATTTTCTTCCAAAAAGATATTTGTAAGAAATCCAAGGTTATGTTCAAGTCCCTGTCGTTATTCAATATTTATAATTAAAACAAATACAAATTCTGCGGACCTTAAATATATTTAAAGAAAAAATTATATCAACCTAATTTATACCCATCGAAAAGCATTTCTGCCATTTTCCATGTTGCAATGTCCTTATTACCAATATAGAAGAGGTATAGTTCTTCAATCGCATTACAAGATTTGATTTAAAATGATTCTATGATTTTCAAAGCCATTGCTAGTTAATATTTTTGGAATAAAATAAAATTGTAAAAGGTGAATTAACAATTATTTATTCTTAAACTTTTGCCAGAATTTATGGGTCGAAAATACATAAAATGGTTTTTTCTTTCACATTCATTTTCGGTATTTACATACTGAGGGTTAAAACCCTATTTTAATTAGTTATTCTCAACACAGTGACCTCAAATGTCTAGGTAATGTTAACAACACAAATATAAACAAAAAATGTTAAGACTACAGACGAAGTTAAGACAATCGGATAAATACAAATAGACAAAAAATTAGTACCTGCAATTGTGAATAGAAAATCCCCCTCGGATAGGCAAATTTATGTGAGGGTGTTTGAATGAATTACGTTTCAGTTGTTGATTAAATTTAGTTTTTCAGGTAAACATTTGTTGCACCAACTCAAATATTTGTTTAGGCATTAAATGTCTCCCCCCGTTAATCCAAGGTGGTTGTCGAAAGTTGACTTAGTAAGGGTGTGTGCAGTTCCATTGAAAACTTTGAAAATTCCTATCTTTGGACGATTTCTCATAAATTCATTATTTGCGAAAAAAATCTCATCTCTATTAGTAACAAATTTTGATTAAATAAGGATTAAATGGAAATATCACGATTTGAATGACATGCTCTTCAATTCGAAGACACGTTTCTTGGCAATGGCGAAAGGAAAAGTTCAATAAACTCCCAAGAAAATGGCATTTAATTTTAGTTTGACCTTGAAATGGTCAAGACATTTTGATATGAAAAGCTCATAGAACATCTGTTTGGCAGAAAAAGGTAAAATAGCTACAGTATTTAATTTTGTAAATATGTTCATTGACCTTTTCACTAAACAATGAATGGTGTTTTTTATTTTCATCTGGCCAATTTTTGTTGTAAAGCGGATGTCAGTCAACAGATGTTAACAATGGCTTAGAAAATCGTCTGCAAAAAGTGTGTGTGTGTGTGTGTGTGTGCATTAAATGATTTTTCATTTTGACAGGACATATTAAAATATGTCCAGCACGGAGAATAATGATAATAAGATTAAAAAATTTTAAAAATAAATCTGGTCTGATCAAGCCTCTGAAAGTAATTTTGAAGGGATCCACGATTTTTTATCTAGTCCTTGAAACAAGTTTTACACAATTTTGGAATCTTAACCTTGATAAATATTAAAAAAATCAGCGATTTTGTTTTATTACTTGAACTATTAAAAATGCCCACGATTTTGGTATAGTCCTGATTTTTTTAAATCCACAACTGTGGTATAGTCCTGGATAATATTTTTACGAATTCACCCTTCTGATAATAACTGATCTTTGAGAAAAATTTAAAAAAATCAAAGATTCTGGTTATTGAAAGTCCTTGATTTAAACCTCGGCATTTTTAAAAGGATTGCGATGAAAAATATTTTTTAAAAATCCATGATTCTGGTTATTGATAGTCCTTAATTTAGTCCTTAAAAATATATTTTAAAAATCAACGATCAGGGTTATTAATAGTCCTTGATTTAGTCATTGAAAATATTTTTTTAAAAATCTACGATTCTGGTTACTGAAAGTCCTTAACATTTTTTTTAAATCCACGATTCTGGTTATGGATTGTCCTCGATTAAGTCCTTAAAAATATTTTTTTAAAAATCCACTATTCTGGTTATTGATAGTCCTTGAATTAGTCCTTAAAAAGATTTTTTTAAAAAAACACGATCCTGGATATTGATAGTCCTTGATTTAGTCCTTAAAAAATATTTTTTAAAAATCCACAATCCTGGGTATTCATAGTCCTCGATTTAGTCCTTAAAAATATTTTTTTTTAAATCCACGATTCTGGTTATTGATAGCCCTTGATTTAGTCCTTAGAAAGATCCTTAAAAAATATTTTTTTAAAAATCCACGATCCTGGTTATTGATAGTCCTCGATTTAGTCCTTAAAAATTTTTTAAAAATCCACGATCCAGGTTATTGTTAGTCCTCGATTTAGTCCTTAAAATATATTTTTTAAAAATCCACGATCCTGGCTAATGATAGTCCTTAAAAAGACTTTTTAAAAATCCACGATCCTGGATATTGATAGTCCTTGATTTAGTCCTTAAAAAATATTTTTTAAAAATCCACGATTCCGGTTATTGATAGCCCTTGATTTAGTCCTTGAGAAATATATTTTTTTAAATCCTAGACTCTAGCTGTTGATAGTCCTTACATTATATTTTGTTTTAATCCTAGACTCTAGCTGTTGATAGACCTTGAATTTTATTTTATTTTTTTTTTAAATCCTAGACTCTAGCTGTTGATAGTCCTTGATTTTTTTTTTAAATCCTAGACTCTATCTGTTGATAGTCCTTGATTTTTTTTTAAATCCTAAACTCTAG
Organism: Musca domestica; assembly: GCF_030504385.1. Classification (NCBI taxonomy): domain Eukaryota; kingdom Metazoa; phylum Arthropoda; class Insecta; order Diptera; family Muscidae; genus Musca; species Musca domestica. The sequence continues at coordinate 665,426 of NW_026712162.1, read as the reverse complement.
CTGTTGATTATCCTTGATTTTTTTTTAAATCCTAGACTCTAGCTGTTGATTGTCCTTGAATTTTTTTAAACCCTAGATGCTTGCTTTTGATAGTCTTTAAAATATTTTTTAATAAATCCACGTTACTGTTTTAGTCCTTGAAAAATATTTTTTAATAAATCCACGTTACTGTCTTAGTCCTTGAAAAATATTTTCAAAAAAATCCACGTTACTGTTGTAGTCCTTGAAAAATATTTTTTAATAAATCCACGTTACAGTCTTAGTCCTTGAAAACAATTTTTAATAAATCCACGTTTCTGTTTTAGTCCTTAAAAATATTTTTAATAAATCCACGTTACTGTCTCAGTCCTTGAAAAATCTTTTCAAAAAAATCCACATTACTGTTTTAGTCCCTGAAAAATATTTTTAATAAATCCAAGTTACTGTCTTAGTCCTTGAAAAATATTTTTAATAAATCCAAGTTACTGTTTTAATCATTGAAAATTATTTTCAAAAAAAAAATCCACGTTACTGTTTTAGTCCTTGAAAAATATTTTTAATAAATCCACGTTACTGTTTTAGTCCTTGAAAAAATATTTTCAAAAAATCCACGTTACTTTTTAGTCCTTGAAATATTTTCAAAAAAAATCCACGTTACTGTTTTAGTTCTCGATAAATATTTTTAATAAATCCATAGTTACTGTTTTAGTCCTTGAAAAATATTTTCAAAAAAATCCAGGTTCCTGTTTTAGTCCTTGAAAAATATTAAAAAAAACACAGGTTACTGTATTCGTGCTTGAAAAATATTTTCTAAAAATCAGTACTTATTCAGTACTTAAAAATATTTTTTAAAAAGAATTTTTAAAATTCTTGATATTGGTTTAATTTCTGACATATTAAAAAAACCGGACTATTCGGGTGTTGTGATACCAAAATATTTAAAAAAATCCCCAAATCTGGTAGTCCTTGAAATTGTGTTTTAAAAATAAAAGGTTTGGGTCTAGATCTTCGAATTTTTTTTTTAAATTCATGATTCTGTTCTCGTCCTTGAAAAATATTTTTTAATAATCCGAGGTCCTGATTTAGTCCTTAGAGATATTTTTTTAAATACAGGACTCTAGAATGCTCTCTGAAAAATATATTAAAAAAAAAAATTAAAAAATCTAAGGTACTGGGAAGTTTTGATAGATCCAGGATTTCGGTATAGTCCTCGAAAAATATGCGTTGGATTCTGTGGTAGCCATTGAAAAATATATTTTTAATGCCCAATATGTTCGAATACAATTTTTTTATTACACCTGTTGATGCAATTATAATTATTATTATTTTTTTTATTTTTCAAAAGTTTCTAATTATCAGATTCTTTGAAGGACATAATTCGTATTTTTTATCCTCTTAAATATTTTTTTTTTCATTAACTAAAATTGATTGGAAATAAAGTCATAATTCGCTACATCTTTTTTTCTTAAGAAGTTCGAGAGATTATTAAAATTTATGCACTTCACAGTTTCTTTCACTTTCACTCCTACTCAAAGGGGACAAAATTTACAACTCAAACCACTGGAAATTTATGGTAATTTTGTTATTATAAACTCAATATAAATTCGTTTTTATCTGAAAATCATTTCAGTGTAAATAATGTAAGCCTCTTATGTGGTCTTTCTTTTTTTTAGTTATTTTCGTTTCGTTGTTTTTTTTTTTTTTTTTTTTTTTTTTGGGAAGAATAGGAATAATGAAATTTTTTCCGGAGACAAAGAGACAGAATTTCACCCAGAGGCAAACACAGACACACAACCTATGTGTGTGACAATCTTCTTTTTATTTTCACTTCGTCTCGATTTTGGTAACAATGCCGAAAAGATAACAATGGCTCCTTTCAGGAGGAACGGGGTTGCATTCGGAACATTTGAACTTTCCACCCTCCCCCTCTCTCTCTATCTCTGATATATTTCAGGCATTTTGCCATCGATAAAAAATATAGATTTTTTATATTTCAACATCTTCAAAATTCTAAGACTTATTGATGAGATGAGAAGTATGTAACAAGAATAACAACAAAAAAAAAAAATTGGAGGAAGGATATGAGTTAGGACAACTGACAATGACATGACAGCTTTTCCAAAGTATCCGTTTACAGACACTTTATACCGAACAGCAGGTTTCAATTATTCATGCCATGGGGGGGAATGGGCCCATACAATGCCTGCGACGACGGAACACCAGGGATCCAGACATTACAATGATTTGGCTATTTTGGACAAGAGAATAAAGAGCATCAACAGCTGTGTGTCAAAAACAATAACTTCATTTTCGGCTGTAATCACCTACTTTGACTTTTTCTTTATTATGCTGTCATCGTTTTTCCATTTTCTTTTTTTTTTTTTTGTGGTACTTATTGCGAAAATGGACAGTGACTCAGAGAGAGAGCAAAAATGATATGACTTTAATAACAATATCAGGGCTATACGAACTAGACCAGAATTGTGATTTTTTTAAAATATTTTTTCTAGGTCTAGCCAAGTAGCTAGGACTTCTTTAAAAATATTTTAAGTATTAAAATTTGCTGGAATTTTTTAAAATTATTTTAAGGACTTCAACAAAATTATGATTTTTTTTTAAATATTTTCAAGCACTAAAATGGAATTGAATGTGACAAAAAATTGCGTATGCAGGTCCACGTCTTCGAATAGCCTCTACATAACGATACCTCCCAATATTAGGTATTTTGATGTTTTTAGCGACATTATTCGCCGGAGTTGTTTCATTGTTTCGTATTTAGAGTTCGTAATGGGAACTATGACAGTTCCCAGTGTATGTATAGGCCCCATATATCAGTACTTCCTTATATTGGGCGTTTTGACGATTTTAGGTATAATATTCACTGAAATTGTTTGAAATTTCGTATTTGAAGATCCTAATAGGTACTACAGCCTGTGACAGAAAATAGTCTAAGCAGGTCCAGGTCTATATACGGCACTTTGATGATTCGGTACTTTGATGATTTTAGCTACGTTATTCACCATTTTTTCAAGTTTCATATTTGAATGGCTTATGACAAAAGTTGCCCATGCAGGTCCACGTCTTCGTATAGACCCCAATATATCGGCTATATTCCGTATTTATATACCCTCCACCATAGTATGCAGGGTATATTAAATTTGTCTTTCCGTTTGTAACACCTCGAAATATACATTTTGGTATATATTCTTGATCAGCATAAAATTCTATGTCGATTTAGCGATGTCCGTCCGTCTGTGGAAATAACTCAAGCTTTCGAACGAAATGAAGTATGTTGATAAAATTTTACTCAAATGTATATTATGTCTGCAGCACTTTTGGTAGTGACAATGGGCCATATAGGTCCACCGCTTCGTATAGCCCTCATAAATGGTACCTACCTATTTTCGGTATTTTGGTGATTTAAGCGACATTATTCACCGGAAATGTTTCAAATTTTGTATTTGAAGTTCGTAATGGATACTACAGCCTATGACAGAAAATTGTCTGTACAGGTTCACGTCTTCGTATAGCCCTCATATAATGGTACCTCCCGATATTTGGTGTTTTTATGATTTTAGCGACATTATTCACGGGAATTGCTTCAAATTTGGTATTTGAAGTTCGTAATGGATACTACAGCCTAAGACAGAAAATTGTCCGTGTAGGTCCACGTCTTCGTATAACCCCTATATAAAGATACCTTCCGATTTTCGGTATTTTAATGATTTTAAGGACATTATTCATCCGAATTGTTTGAAATTTAGTGCTTGAAGTTCGTAATGGATACTACAGTCTATGACAGAAAATAATCTGTGCAGGTCTTCGTATAACCGCCATGTAATGGAACCTTCCTATATTCGGTAATTTAATGATTTTAGCTGCATTATTCACCGATTTTTTATTTTTTTTATTTTCGCATTTGAATATTCTAATGGCTTATGGCAAAAGTTGCCCATGCTGGTCCACGTTTTCGTATAGACCCTAATATATCGGTTATATTCGGTATTTTTAAAATTTTAACTGAATTTTTAACGGATTTTATTTTATTATTATTATTTATTTGTGAAAATTTCCAAATCCGTTCCAAACTGTGGAGGGTATTCAAAGTTCCGCCCGGCCGAGCTTACAGTTTTTTACTCGTTTTAAAATATTTTGGAGGGGCTATGAATGAACCGAGTCATTGACTTTTAATTTTTTTTCAAGGGCTGTTAATCTAGAATGGAGGTTCCTATAAACTATTTTCAATGACTATCAGTGACAAGAATCGTGCATTTTTTAAATATTTTTAAAAGGCTATTAATGAACAGTATTGTGTATTTTTAAAAATATTTTTCAATGACTATAAATTCTGAGGATCATGTTCCCCACAAATATTTTTTAAAAGACTTCAATTTCCAGAATTGTGGATTTTTTTAGTATTTTTCAATGACTTCAATTTTGATGGACTTACAAATTTAAGGACTAACAGTGGCCAGAACTTTTTTTTAATATTTTTCAAGTACAAATAATGACCACAATCGTGGAATTTTTAAAAATATTTTTCAAGGACTTCAAGGGAATCGAGAAGTTTTCAAAAATATATATTAGATGACCAGAATCGTAGATGTTCTTCCAGGATTAACAATGACCAAAATCGAAAAATATTTTTCAAGGACTCCAATGAAAGGATGTTGAACGAATGTTGGATTTTTTTTTAAATATTTTTCAGGACTATACAAGAATCATTCTTTTTAAATAATGTTCCTGGACTAATAATCGTGAGTTTTTAAAAATATTTTTCCAGGACTACACTATAATGGTGAACTTTTCACAAATATTTTTCAATGACCAAAATTATAATAAGAATCGCGGAACTTTCAAAAATGTTGTACCTTATTACGAATTGTTAAATATAACATTTAAGATAAAAATTAACATTTAAAGATTTTTTTTCAAATATTGTATATTTCTTTTTAATATTGTTTAAACAAAAACTGGAATTGCTTTCTTTTTTAAAAAATCAAGTAGTTTTGATATTTTCTTGAGCCAACCCAGTTATGGACCACTGTATCCAGCTCTATTTTTTTTTTCTTTTCCAAAAACCTTAGAGGAGTGTTCCTTACCAAACATTTGCACAAATCATGCTTATTGGGCATGATACTCCAGAAAGCCGAGCAGCAGAGAAGGCAACCACCAACACATTCACACACAAATACTCACCCACCCACACATATGTATCTACCGCATTAAATAGACACTTGAGAATTTGTGAAATTTATTCGTCTCACGCATAGCAAGATAACGACTTTTAAATTGTTCCACTCTACAGTGCTGAGGCAAGTTATTTTTTTTTAAAGCACCCCCAGGGTATATTTAAGATTTTATACGTAAAAATTCTCAGGGCGGCTTAAAGGGTTTCCCAACAATCAAAGAGTTGACAAAAAGACAACAATCAAGAGAAAGATTGCCTTCGTGGAAAACGAAATCAATTTACGGGGATTAAGGAAAAGGTAATCATGGATTCAGTTCTCATAGTCTGAAAAGGAAGGGAAAAGTAAGGGGAGAGCAGAATGGAAGTATGGGAATTTTTGTGAGAGCAATCTGGGAGGTTTGAAATAAATCCTGAAATATTCTACAAAACAACGATTATTAGACTGAAGTCTGAGGAATGCGTTCCAGAATGTCCTTAAAATTTTCTGAAAGAAATAAAAAATTGAATTTAAGAAATCTGTTGGTCCTTGAAATATAATTTTTATTAATAGAGAAGTCACGGTAGACGAAGGAGTTTTTGTTGTAACAGACGAAGCCAACTTACATGGTTATGCTACTTCGTTCATGTAAAACAAAAGCATAACAAGTGGAGAAAGAAGCAAATGTTTATAACTGCGGTTGTAAGATATAGAAGATTTTCCAAAAGAATTGGTTCCTCGATCTCGTCACTTCGGTAAAAACAGTTTTTTGTTTTTTGTCATAGAAGTTATTTTTTAAAATAACTTCTGGGGAGAATATTCCAGACAAAAAACAAGGGAACTGAAGAGGATTGGTGGCTCTTTTCGAAACCTAGGTATTCCCTGCCTTACCCCATGGTAACGATTGGCATCGTTCTCCACTAAAAAACAAAAGTTGTTTTTATAAAAACAACAATATAGGGATTAAGTCTAACCATTTTGCAACAACAATATGCTATGGTATCCCGAACAAAGAAGCCAACACAGTTTTTTTTAAAAACTATTTTTATAATTCCGATAATTCTTGAAAAAAAAAATTAAAATGACATTCGTTTTAGCTCAAGAAAAATTATAAAAACTTCACAAATATTGGTCTAGTGTTCCTTGAATTTTAGTTTTGTGAATTAATTCTCAAAAATTAGCCAAAATTTTGAAAATATCCCGAATCTTAATCTGGCGATCCTTGAAAATTTTTACTAAACTATCGACAAACATTGTCCTTGAAAAATATATAAATATATGTTTATCCTTGAAAAATATATTTAAAAAATTAATATTTGTCTGGTGGTCCTTGAAACGACATGGTGATCCTTGAACAATTATTGTTAAAATGTCCACAAATAATAATCAGATAAAATAAAAAAATTGTTAAAAATTCATAAATATTGGTCTGCTAGTCTAAAATAAATTAAAAATATTGAAAAAAAAATCCACAAATATTAGTCTGTTGATCCTTGAAAAAATAGAAAAAAAAAAATAACAAAAAGTAGTCCACTTAACAATTAATTTTTTTTTTTGTTAAAAAATCCACTAAAATTGGTCTTCCGCTCCTTAATCTTTGGTTGCTCTTTAAACAGAATCAGAAATAATGATCCGATTGACCTAGAAAATTAAGATAAAAAATTGTATATATTGGTCTGATGAAAGGGTTTCCCATTAAAGCTAAAAAAAAAATTCTTCAAATATCCACGTCGTTGGGGCTATTTATCCTTGGTATTTTGTAAATAATACAAGAACATTAGTCTGACAATCATTAAAAAAAATTAAAACACACGAGTATTCTTCTGGTTATTCTTGAAAAAAAATGAAAAAAAAAACAAATATTGGCAATTTGATCCTCGAAAAAGACGAGAAATAAATGTTCGTCAAGAATTCACGTTGTGTGGTCCAAAATGCCCTCAAGAAATTCATGATTGAAAATTCAGAAGGTCCTAAAAAATATTACTTGAAAATGCAAATTACATGGCTCCAAAGGTGCTGGAAAAAGTATTCTTTAAAAGTCACGTTTTTTAGTTCCGGAGGTCCTTTAAAATATTCCTAAAATTCATGTTTGGTTGTTCAGAGGGTTCTTGAAAATATATATTCTCTAAAATTTGTTATTCTTAACTTTTGTTGGCGCTGAAGGTCCTAGAAAAATATTTTTAGAAAAATATGTTTAATGGCTTAGTAGGAATTTAAAAATCCAGGATTAAAGATTCAAAACGTATTTGAAAAATATTACTTAAAAATTCAAGTTTCATGGTTCCGAAAGTCCTTAAAAAATATTCTATAAATAGATGTTTGGTGTTTCAGAGGGTCCATAAATTAATATTTTTCAAAAATATTCACAATTGGTGATTTAGAATATTTTTTGAATAAAATATTCTTTAAAAGTCTTTTAAGGTCCTTAATCATACCTTCAGCCATGTGGCTACAGAAGGTATATATAATTTCATGCGGCCAAAACGTGTCTCGTCGAAATAACGTTTGTAAACCCTAGACCCATTTGAACCAAATGATCTGTTACTCAGAAGGTCCTTCCAAAAAATATATATTTAGAAATCCACTGTGTGACACCGATAGTCCTTCAAAACAAATTCTTTAAAAATCCATGTAAGTCCTTAAAAATAATCTTTAACAAGTAAAAAAGCTATAAGTTCGACCAGGCCGAACTTTGAATACCCTCCACCATTTGATACGAATTTAACAATTTTCAAAAAAAAATAAAATAAAAGGATTTTAAAATTCTGTTAAAATCATGTAGCCGTATATTAGAGTCTACATGGCGACGTGGACCTGCATAGGCAACTTTTGTCACAAAGCAACTTATATCACAATATTCAAATGCGAAACTTGAAAAAAATCTGTTTATAATGTAGCTAAATTCGTCAAAATCGTCGAATATAGGGAGGTACCATGGTGGTTATAAAACGTGGATCTGCACAGAAAATTTTTTGTCATAGGCTGTTATATCGAACTTCACGAACTTCAAATGCGAAATTTGAAACAATTCCGATAAATAATGTCGCTAAAATCATCAAAATACCGAATATCGGGGTGTACCGTTATATGGGGGCTATACGAAGACGTGGACCTGCACAGACAATTTTCTGTCATAGGCTGTAGTATTCATTACGAACTTCAAATGCGAAATTCGAAACAATTCCGGTAAATACCTACTTCATTTCGTTCGGAAGCTAGAGTGATTTCCACAGACGGATAGACGGACAGACATTGATAAATCGACATAGAATTTTATGCTAATCAAGAATATAAATATATACTTTGTGGGGTCTAAAATGTACATTTCGAGGTGTTACAAACAAACCCTCCATACTATGGTGGAGGGTATAAAAATCTATCTTTAATGGTTCAGAAATCTCTGGAACAAATTTTAAAAACACTGACGTTCAGCACCTTTGATGGAAGTTGATTGGTTTTTTTGATCCTTAAAATGTCTTTAAAAAACCTACGACGATTTACCTCCTGATCCTTTAAAAAATATGCCTTAAAACAATTAAAAAACCACGTTAATTTCTCTATGGGTTCTTAAAAAGTTATTTTTAACCGAAAATGCTGCTCTTTTTACTTTTTAATGTCTCTTGGCCGCAGTGTGACCGCTGGAAATTTTCAAAAAGTATCACAAAAAGTATCATTTCTTGAAAAAAGTGGCACATATTATTTTAAATGGTGGCACAGAAAGTGGCACAATTTATTTCATATTTTATTTAAAAAATAACAGTTTAGAACAAAACAACAAATTCAACTATATATAATACTATATAGTAATAATATATGTATGTACATATTGCACATTTAACCAGTAGAGAAAGCCTTAAAGTCATCTTTATGATACCCTACACCACTTTGCTAATTTTGTAGCGCTCCGCATAACAATTAAAAGTTTTTATGCGAGAACTCAATCATACACGCTATGAATTTAAAGTTCAAAGGACTAAATATGCTCAAGCATTTGTATCTTTTAAATTAGTTTAAATTAGTTTGAAATCGGATAAAGATATATATGTGAGCTATATCCAAATCGGAACCGATCTCGTTAAAATTTGGCAAAGATATTTCTGAGCTGTATTTGATATATTTCCCTGAATATCGTTGTTACAGAGTGGATATTACGGCTGCGGATGAACAATATATATGGGAGCTATAGCTATATTATTATATCAGGCTTAATTTGGCTGTATGTGCAAAATTCCATACTATTCGGGCCGATATTACACGTTTGGTGCACAATAAAAGTCAAATCGGACGAAGATATATATGGGAGCTATATCTAAATTTTGACCGATTATCTCCAATTTCAATAGAGTTTGCAAATGATTGGTGCAAAATTTCATCAGGATAGGGTAATAAATGCGAAATGTACTTTGTTCTCAAAAATACATGGACAGACAGTCAGACAGACAGACGGACGGACGGACGGACAGACATGCATAAATCGACTCAGAATGTGATTCTATGCAGATCATCAAAAGGAACTATGGGTCTATCTAGTTTCCTTTTGCCTGTTACAAACAAATGCACAAAGACATAATACCCTGACCATCTTGTGGTGTAGGGTATAACAAGTAAAAAAGCAGTAAGTTCGGCCGGGCCGAATTTTGAATACCCTCCACCATATGGTACAAATTTGGCAATTTTCAAAAAACTAAAATCCATTAAAAATTCTGTGAAAATCTTAAAAATACCGAATGTAGCCGGATATCAGGGTCTATACGATGACGTGGATCTGCATAAGCAACTTTTGTCATAAGCCTGCACAGGCAATTTTCTGGCATAGGATGTAGTATCCATTACAAACTTCAAATACAAAATTTGAAATAATTCCGGCAAATAATGCAGCTAAAATCAACAAAATACTGTATATCGGGGGTACCGTAATATGGGGGCTATACGAAGAAGTAGACCTGCACAGAAAATTTTCTGTCATAGGCTGTAGTAAAGTAATTAAAAATGTCTCTTAACAGTTGTTCCAGAAATAAACAAACAGAACAATGTTGACAACTTTGAGCAAGCGAAAACCACTTACAAACACCTAATATAAGAGCGTTTGCTCTAAAATTTGCTATCGCAAATTGGAAATGGCAGCGTACGACGCTTGTCATTGTTTCATTTCATTGTTTTAAATACAGCGTTTAGATTAAAATATATGTAATTTAAAAAAAGGTGGCACAATGTATAAAAAAGTGGCACAAAAATTCAAAAAAGTGGCTCATTTAGGATCAAAATAAAAAAGTGGCACAAAGGTATCAAAACCCAAAAAAGGTGGCAAAATTGATACTTTAGTGGCACAACGGTCACGCTGCTTGGCCGGTTTTTTCCCATTGTCAACATTTTAAATAGCATACCGGAAAGCTGTGTTTATCCAGCAGCACTTTAAACGAAATGGTCTACTGACCAGGCAAAGGAAACAAAAAATCTCTCTCCTCCCAAAAAAAAAAAAATGTTACAAAAGGACAAAGGTGGCCATGAATAAAATCACAGTCAAATAAGCCCCCAAAGAACGCACTCACACACTCGCATTCACATAACACAGAAATTATGGACTATGTGTTGTGTGCACAGATTGCACGGAGTCCTTCAATATTCCTAGTAACAAAAAACGAACAACAACAACAAAAGCAAATGGTGCCATTTTGTCTACAACAAAAGAGGCGACGACGAGACACCATTCAAACCACAGCCAGTTGAATGTGGGTTGAATTCAACCATGCATGTTATAGTTTGCGCGCTCTTTTTTGTGTGGTGTTGAAAAGGAAAAAAAAACAAAAAACAGGACTAGAAAACATGTCCTTAGCCAGCATCAGCTGCTCAGGCATTACAAGTTCAAGTTTACTATGAAATACCGAATACTTCAGTTGTGTCGTATTTTTTTCCAAAATGCCGCTACATGTGAACCACTTAATGTTGCTCAAGGGAGATGTTACTGCGCAAAGAGAGAGAGAGAGAGAGAGAGAGACATTTATCGTTTTTTAATCGGGGACTTCCATTTATTTTCATTACAAGCATGAATGAATTGCATACACTGCAACATGTTGCCCAAGGAGAAAAGAGGTTCAGCAACATATCCAGGCAACAAATTGTTGCTTCTCTTGTTGCTCAACAAATATCCCAAAGGATTTTTTGTTGATATCCCCAAACAGGGGACTGTTGCTTCTGAACTCAACTACCCCCCAAAAGGCATTGTGTAAAAATTCCACGGCAGTTTGTTTTGAGTTTTCCTTTGTAACGGTTGTGTTTCCTTTTCAAATAACTCACAGTAACGGAAAAACACAGGATAAAGTATTGAAACAATGTTGAAATAAAAAATTAAACACAATAAAATAAACACATTAATTAAATAAAGTGTCATTAATCAAAGTGTTATTGTGTGAAATTTGTAACAAAAAAAAACTTTTTGCAAAAGTAAAATAACTCTTCAAAAAAAAAAAAAAAAAATTGTAAAACATTCCCCTCAAAGGACATCATATAATCCTGTTTGTGATTTCAAAAACAGTAACCAAAACACTCTTCTATGGCTGAGTTCTTTGAAATATTTCTTGTTTCCCTCGTTTTTTTTTTTTTGCTCCAATTAAACAAGGATTATTGTTTGCTTTGATATCCTTCAACAACAGCACAATTGCCAGTCATTGCCTATTGTCTGATAAGTGTCAAGTTGTAAAAAGGGCGCCCCAAAGCGAAACTTTCCTTCTGCAGAAGTCATTACTGGGATTAAGTGTCAGCATAAAGAATTTTCCCCATAATCGCATTATTTCCAAAGGGAAAATCTTAGGTGAATTGCGTTTGGCGGGGCAAACAATGGTGATATTTCGCGTCTTAGGGGGAAAAAGAGAGTTTACACAAATAAAGGGGTTTATTTTCTTCGAAAAAAAATCTGTAATTTCGGATTATTTCATATCGCAAAAATTGGGTATTTCGTAAGTTTGATGACGATAATAAAAAAGGATATTTTGAAAATCAGTTAAAAAATTAAGGAAAAATATATTAAATGTAGTAGCGAAATAGATCTTGAAATTTTGCTTAAAAAAGAGAGAAGGAATATTTCGTTGGAAGATAAGATCAAAAAAAAAAAAAAAAATTATGGAAAACGTATAAAAATGACGGCAAAATAGGAGAGGGGGGTTTACAGACTCAGTACCTTGAAATTAAAAAAAAGAACGCTTTGAAGCAAATCCAAGGTCATGGTCTTTGGCTGGAAGGTCCAGGTTATTTGTTCAGTGGAGCAGAACAGAAACTAGGAATTTGAAGGACAAACTATTTCATTGATCTCTATTGACAGATTGGTTCATCAACGCCCATAGGTATGTTATGGTCCATTTCACCCACTAAATATTGCCCGATGACCATCAAAATTGGAAGGATTCTGCCCAGCCCTAAGCTCTAGCCCCATGCTAACTTCCGCTTCGATTGGTCTATAACTGCGACCTGTAGAGCAACAGCAAAATTAGCAAATTTTTCAGTTTTTGGTCCATTTCGACCCCTAAATATTATGCGATCATCTCCAAAAGGAATAGGGTTCTATTCTGACCTTAACCCCACCTCCATTCTAAATTCCATTCTAAAAAAAAGATCGGGCCATAATTGCGACCTGTAGAGTGATTACAAATTAACGTGGACGGACGGACGGACATACATAGCTAGATCGACTCAGCTCGGCGAGATAGGAAGTTCCATATACACTTTCCTATGTGGAAAACGAATATTTCGAGGTGTTACATATTTTTTGGCCCAATCAAACTTATAATACCCCCAACACATAGTGTTGTAGGGTATAAATACATTATTTTAAAGGGTATTAAACCTGATTCTTATAACCTTCCAACGTAAAAGTGACAATGTCTGGGCTTTTATGAGCCAATAAAGTATAATGGGAAATTGAGTCCTTTGAATGCCCTAAGTCCGAAGGCATAAGAAAAGCCTAGGTTTTTGGAAATGATTTCCAAAATGGATATAAAATGTGACTTCTGAGGTTTTTTTCTCGAGAATCGGTTTTGTCAGATAAATCGCGAGACATGAGATGAGAAGGATTTTTTTTAAATCCAAACTACAATCCTGGCAACTGGAATAAAGTTAGATATTTGGTGAACAAATATATACGGTGAGATGAGGTGAGATAAAAAAAACTGCAACAATGTCAAACGCCATAATTTTTACATTTTTTTTTTAATTTTATTGAATGAAAGCAAAAATTTTCGGAAATAGCATCAAAATCTAGAATAACTTTAGATTTGTTCGAATTGGTTACCTTTGGCACAAATTATGAGCTTTAAACGGCCAATGAAACGGTCACACGCTGCCCGAATGTTGCTCTGCGGTATTTTGGCCCATTACCGGCGAAGCGCTTGTTTGAGGTGATCGACACTATCGTATTTTTTAGTGCCAACCTTGCTTTCCAAAATACTCCAGACAGAATAGTCCAACGGATTGGTATCCGGAGATTTTGTTGGACATTGTGCGCTGGAAATGAAGCGAGGAAGCTCATTTTGTAACAATTCTTGGGTGGCGCGTGGTGAGTGCGATGTTGCTGAGTTCTGTTAGAATGTATAAGGTCTGCGGCCAAAATGTTTGCGTGCCCAAGGCTTTCATACACCCTCCAGAATATTTTCGCGATAATATTCGACATTTATTATGACCATCGGCTGTTATGGCTGCCCACACCATCACCATGGCCGGCGCTTGAGTTCCAACCGAAGGTGCACATTTTCAGCTGACCTCTTTGGCAAGTAAACACGATAATTTTGTTTGTTTATAATTTGCTGGACAACGAATGTTTTCTTATCGAAAAAAAAAAAAAACAAATTCGGTAGTTCACCACTTTCGGCCAAGCGAAGCAACTCTTTAGCTCTTTTGAATCTACTTCCTTTCTGTTGCGGTGTAATTTCTTGAACTTTTTGGACTTTTAATGGCTTTCCGAATGGAATATTGCGATATGTTCAGCTCACGAGCCATTTTTCGGCCACTGCGACGCGATTTTCGATCAAGTCGCTTCTTTACTTTTCGAACCATTTCTGCTGATGTTGTTGTTTTCTTCCGTCCACTTCCTTGACGTCGGGCTACGCTACCAGTATCACGGTAATGAGCGATGCTACGAGACACAAAAGATTTATTCACATTTAAATGCTAGGGTGCTCTAACGATAGCCTCTTGTGATTTTCCGGCCAAATATAAATAAATCACACAATCACGCTTGAATTCCATCACGAATAACTTTTTTTCTGAAAAATTCTCACCAAAATGCTTTTGTGCGCTTGCAAACAATATAATGAGCTGTCACTGGAATAATTTTAACAGCTGTCGGAAGAGGGGCTTAGAAATGACAGCAGTCTGAAGTTGATTGTAGTTTTTTCATCTCACCCTGTATATATGAATTCGGATATAGATAAATGAGAGCTAGAGAAATAAGAGCTATATCCAAATCTGAACCGACCTTGATAAAATTTTAAACACTTATTTTTGAGCTGTATCTGATACCTGGTATTAGAGCTCATTGTTTGGCATCATATTGTTTGGAGATCATATTACGCAAGTGAGGGACTTTAACACCAAATCGGATAAAACATATATATGGGAGCTATAGCTTATCTGAACCGATTTTCACCAAATTTGAAACTCTTATTTCTAGGATGAAATCAGTCGGAAGTGCCAAGATTCAGGTAATTTAGACTGATATTGGATATTTGGTACACAATTATCACGAAATCGGTTGAAAATATATATATGGGATCTATATCTACATTTGAACCGATTCTCACTAATAGGTTTCGTCCTTGGGCCAAACAAATATTGTTTGCAAAATGTCATCTCGTACTAAACGATGCTTGACAGTACCTAATATTGTTGTAGCTAAATTTCCGAAACGTTGTTACTTTATGTTTGCGTAAGTTTTACCCAAAACTTACCTTGGTACCAAATTTACCAAAAGTCAGGGAGAAAATTAAAAATGCTAAAATTTCTGACGTAAAAGCTCCAAAAATGCTAAAGGGCATTAAAATCGTGCAGGAGTTCATGTCTGAAGTTTAAAAAAATTAAAAATTAAAATTTTCCACGTAATTTAGAAGGTGTGGTATGCAAAAATGCGTTTATAAAATCGTTCGTTTTGGGTACTAAAATTGTACCAAATGTACCAAAGATGTCGAAGTGAGCTTAGGATGCTGAAATTACTAGTGTAAAGCTGTGAAAACGTTAAAGCACTTGTTAAAACTAGATATGTACTAAAAGTTAAGATTCGGATTTAGAAAATTCCCATGTTTGTCACGAAGTGTGTAATGAGAGGGATTTTTTAGAAATTCGTATATCACAAAATACGAAAATTTCTACTAAACCACGAATATTTCGAATCCCGGTCAAATCACAAATCTATTAAAAATTCACTTCTAACCATTACAGTGATTCTGATAACTAGATATCGGATATATAACGAAATAGGAACAATCTATATGTAAAAGAAATTGATGTTAGTTATTCCGCTTATATGCCAAGAACCGCTGGACTGATTTTCACAATTGTCATCAATTTGGAATGGTCTCTTGCCTGAAAAGGATAAAATCTACGAAAATCGTTCAAAAATATGTATTTAAATTTTTGTCATATTTTTATACCCTACACCACAAGGTGGTCTTTGGTATTATGTCTTTGTGCATTTGTTTGTAACAGGCAAAAGGAAACGAGATAGACCCATAGTTCCTTTTGATGATCTGCATAGAATCACATTCTGAGTCGATTTATGCATGTATTTGTATTTTTGTAAACAAAGTACAGTTCGCATTTATTGCCCCATCCAGATGAAATTTTGCACAAATCATTTGTTTGGCCCAAGGTCAAACCCTATTGAAATTGGAGATAATCGGTCAAAATTTAGATATAGCTCCCATATATATCTTCGTCCGATTTGCCTTTTATTGTGCACCAAACGTGTAATATCAGTCCGAATAGTATGGAATTTTGCACGTACAATCAGATTGTACCTGAAGATAAGTATGCCAAATTTGATCGAAATCGGTTCAGGTATAGCTATAGCTCCCATATATATTGTTCATCCGATTTGTTATTTTTGTCCTCCGCAGCCGTAATATGCTCTCTGTAACAACAATATATCAAAAACAGCTCAGAAATACATTTGCTAAATTTTATCGAGATCGGTTCAGATTTGGATATAGCTCCCATATATAACTTCGTCCGATTTACCTTGGATTGTGCACCAAACGTCTAATATTTGCCCAAATTGGATGTAATTTGGCACTTACGACAGAATTGAGTCTAGAAGCTAGTATGTCAAATTTGGTGAAGATCGGTTCAGATATAGCTATAGCTCCCATATATGCTGTTCATCCGATTTGTCATATTTGTTACCCACAGCCGTAATATGCACTAACAACGATATTCAGGGAAATATATCAAATACAGCTCAGAAATATATTTGCCAAATTTTATCGAGATCGGTTCCGATTTGGATATAGCTCCCATATATATCTATATCTGATTTCAAATTAATTTTGCACCAAATGGGCAATACAAGTCCGAATTTAAAAGATACAAATGCTTCGGCATATTTAGTCCTTTGAATTTTAATTTATAATTATAATCATAGCGTGTATGATTGAATTATCCCATAAAAACTTTTAATTGTTATGCGCAGCTCTACTAAATTAGAAAATTGGTGTAGGGTATCATAAAGTCGGCCCCGCCCGACTTTAAGACTTTCTTTACTGGTTTATCCCATACGATTGTTTTAATTTGACTTACAATTTTGAATTGTACATTTTCTAAAGTTTTTCCACACCCTGCAACACTATGTTTTGAGGGTATTATATACAGGTCGCAATTATAGAATATAATACAATTGTTTTTAAAATGTAAATTTAGGGGTACAAATTGACCAAAAAAATACGTTTTCCTGATTTTGTAGACGCTCTACGGGTCAAAATTGGAAACCAATCGACACGGAATAGTTTAGTGGTGTATTTATTTGTTCCAATTGATACTTTCAAACTAGATGATATAATAAATGAATATG
This sequence comes from Musca domestica, assembly GCF_030504385.1. Lineage (NCBI taxonomy): Eukaryota > Metazoa > Arthropoda > Insecta > Diptera > Muscidae > Musca > Musca domestica. The sequence continues at coordinate 648,230 of NW_026712162.1, read as the reverse complement.
AATGAATAATAAATTCATTCTATACTAATTCCTAATATTTTGAATGGGTGTTCAAAAGCATAACCTCTATTTAGATATTATTAATTAATTGTTAATTGTTAGTTCACATCTATTTTCCGAATATTTATTTCAAGAACTAAATAAATATTGGTATACATAGATTAACTCAAATATTTACCAAATAGCTTTCCTTGTCTTCTTCTCCTCATTTCCTTGAAGACATTCTCCCCACCTCTCCCCCCTTTTAACACATTGCCAAATTAAATTAAAAGTTCGTTCAATTTTAATAAAAACCGTTACCCTGGCAACATCTTGCTTTTGTATTTCCATTGTTGTTAATGCTGCCAAAGACGCAGCATGTTGCACGAACTCCTTTGTGGATTGCCTCAGAATGTCTAGAGGAGATGTATTTAAATATTTTCTTTTTTTTTCAGAATTTTATTTTATTGTATTCTTAAAGATGAAAAAAAAAAAAAATATTATCTGCTCTGGAAACCATATACCAGTGTATTGTTCCGTTGATTTGTTACGGTTAATACAATTGCAATACGGAATCGATGGAAAAACGGCTGTGGTATCACATTGCTATGGCTACCAATACCATTGCCCGACTATATGGGCATCACTGTTTTCCATTTTTGGTCAACTGGTTTTCAGATGAATTCGTCATTTTGTGACCTCTATCGTTATGGCAGTTGCTAGAATTTTTTTTTTTTATAACCAAAAATTTAAAAGCCATATGCAAATAAATAGATAAATTCTGAATAAAATAGAAAATTATTCTTTAAATTCAATATTTTGTGGCTTTATAATATAAGAAAATGTATATTTATTAAAAACCCACTTTAAAAAAAAATATTAATGAAAAGCCCATATAAAATGTCCTCGAAAAGATATCCTTGAAAATCCCCTTATGGTGTCTCTAACGATTCTTGAAAAAAAACCTATTTTGGTGGATTCAATGGTCCTTGAAAAATCCGTGTTGAGTCCTTTAAAAAATATTTTTGAAAAATCTACGTTTTATTTTTGAAAACATACTTTTGAAAAATCTACGTTTGATGATTTAAAAAATACTTTTGATAAAGCCACGTTTGATCCTTGAAAAATATATGTTTGGTCATTGAAAAAATTTTCTTGAGAAATCCATGTTTTGTGGCTGTCCTTGAAAAAATATTCTTTAAAAGACCACGATTAGTCCTTGAAATAACAGTTTCGAAAAAAACACATTTCATGGCTCTGAGGGTCCTTGGAAAAATATTCTTAAGATTATTTATTCCTTAAAAATATTCTTAAAAAAAATCCCCCTTTTTTTAAAAAACCCACGTTTGGTGGCTTTCATAGTCCTTGAAACAATATTCTCAATAATCCTTGTATTCTTTAAAAGTTTACGACCATCTCGACTGATCCTTGGAAAATTATATTTAATAAATACCAGACGGTTTAGCTGACAGATGTACAGGGTGAGATAAAAAACTGCATCAAAGTCAAACACCATAATTTTTACATTTTTTTTTAAATTTTATTGAATGAAAGCAAAAAATGTCGGAAATAGCATCACATTTTAGAATAAGTTTAGATTTGTATCACCTTTGGCACAAATTTTGACCTTCAAACGGCCAATGAAACCGTCACATGCTGACCGAATGTTGCTCTGTGGTATTTTGACCCATTCCTGGCGAAGCGCTTGCTTAAGGTGATCGACACTTTGGTAATTTTTAGAGCCAACCTTGCTTTCAAAAATTACTCCAGACACAATAGTCCAACGGATTGGTATCCGAAGACTTTGGTGGCCATTGTGTGCTGGAAATGAAGCGACGAACCTCATTTTGTAAACATTCTTGGTGGCGAGTGCTGAGTGCAATGGTGCTGAGTCCTGTTTGAAATCCAAGGTCTGCGGCAAAAATGTTTACGTGCCCAAGGCACCCTCCAGAATATTTTCGCTATAATATTCACCATTTATATTGATGCCACGGTCGATTAATACGAGCGGAGAGCGTCCATCGGCAGTTATGACGGCTCACATCATCACATTCAGCTGACCTCTTTGGCAAACAGCTGGACAACGAATGTTTTCTCATCGGAGTCTATTTTTTCTGTTGCGGTGTAAGTTCTTGCTCTTTTTGGAATTTCTATGACTTTACCCCGACCTCATTTTTCAATATTTGCCGAATGGAATATTGCGATATGTTCAGCTCACGAGCCAGTTTTCAGCCACTGCGACGCGGGTTTCGATCAAGTCGCTTCTTTACTTTTCGAACCGATTCTGCTGATGTTGCTATTTTCTTCCGTCCACTTCCTTGACTTCGTGCTACGCTACCCGTATCACGGTAAAGAGCGATGGTACCAGACACAAAAGATTTATTCACATTTAAATGCTGGAATGCTTTAACGATAGCCACTTGTTGTTTTTCACCCAAATTTAAAGAAATCACACTATCACGCTGACACTGGAATAATTTTAACTGCTGCAGGACGAGTGGATTGAATATGACAGCAGTCTGAAGTTGGTGGCAGTTTTTTTCGTCTCACACTGTATAGCGTCAGCCAATATTGTATGTGTGAGATTTGAAAAGATTTAGAAGCTTACTTCGCTTTCTTTAGGCGTTTGGTTTTTCAAATTATGAATCCTGTGTGGGGAAGGTACCAGAAAAAATAGTCCGATTTCTACCATCTCTATAACAGATCTTGCGTTGCTGGATATATTGAGATGTACCAAGCCTGAATGGAATCGGATGTTAACTTCGCGTTTTATGAGCTTTATGGATATTCAAATTTTGACCCTTTGGAGGGAGGGGGAGGCACCAGAAGGAATGGACCGATATATCCCATATTCACATATTGTGTTAGTAGAAAGAATGGGATGTGTAAAACATAAAGAGAACCGAATGCTTATTTCAGATATTCAAAATGTTGACCCTTTGTGGGGGAGGTACCACAAGGAATGTTCCGATCTCTACCATCTTTATAATAGATCTTGTGTTGGTAGAAACATTAAAATGTGCCAAATCTGAATGGGAATTGGATGTTAATACCGAGTTTTATGAGCTTGATGGGTACCCACTTTGTGGGGGAGGTACCATAAGGAGTGAATCAATATATTTCAACTTCACAGCGTACCTTGGATTAATAAAAATATTGTGATGTGTGTAATTTGAAGACAATTTTCTCTCTACTACTGATGTAGGGACTGATGCACCAGTACACCTAGCACTGATGCAAATATTAGGATTTACAAAATCGGGGCAAAATCGGATTATCTATTTTCTTTCTGTGCAGCAAAATATATTTTTTTGAAAATATTGACCTTCTTCCCATCTTTGAACTCGATCTAAGTTTGATAGTAATATTACGATGTAGCAAGTTTTGACCAAATCAGATACTCCCATCGAGAGTTGTCGTGCGCACCAACCAGAGAGGCGGACGGACATCTCTAGATCGACTCCAAATGTCCTGAAACGGATTTGGTCCAAAGAGACCTTGGGTCTAAAACCGTTATTTCGATGAGGTACATTTGGCCGTATTAGTCATATGACTGATGACAATGATGGCCCTTAAAATTCCACGTTTTGTAGCTCTGTGGGTTTTTACAAAAATATTTTGAAAAAATGCAGGTTGGGTCCTGAAGCAAATATTTTTAAAAATCTACGTATGGCAGATCTGTTGGTTCTTGAAAAAATAATATTAAACAAGTAAAAAAGCTGTAAGTTCGGCCGGGCCGAACTTTTAATACCCTCCACCATTTGGTACAAATTTGACAAATTTCCAAAAAAAAATAAAATCCGTTAAAAATTCTGTTAAAATCTTAAAATACCGAATGCCTATATGACGACGTGGACCTGCATAGGCAACTTTTGTCATAAGTTATTACAATATTTTAAACTTGAAGAAAAATCTGTTTATAATGTAGCTAAAATCATCAAAACACCGAATATAGGGGGTACCGTTATATGGGGGCTATACGAAGACGTGGACCTGCACAGACAATTTTCTGGCATGGGCTGAAGTATCCATTACGAACTTCACATGCGAAATTTGAAACAATCCCGGTAAATAATGTCGCTAAAATCATCAAAATACCGAATATCGGGGGGTACGGTATATGGGGGCTATACGAAGACGTGGACCTACATGGCCCATATTCTGTTTTATGCTGCAGCATCTATTACGAACTTCAAATGGCAACTTTGAAACGATTCCGGTAAATAATGTCGCTAAAATCATCAAAATACCGAATATCGGGGGGTATGCTATATGGGGGCTATACGAAGACGTGGACTTACATGGCCCATTTATTGTTTTATGCTGCAGCATCTATTACGAACTTCAAATGGCAACTTTGAAACGATTCCGTTAAACAATGTCGCTAAAAATATCAAAATACTGAATATCGGGGGTACCGTTATATAGGGGCTATACGAAGACGTGGACCTACACAGATTATTTTCTGTCTTAGGCTGTAGTATCCATTACGAACTTTAAATGCCAAATTTGAAACAATTCCGGTGAATAATGTCGCTAAAATCATCAAAATACCGAATATCGGGAGGTACCGTTCTATGGGGGCTATATGAAAACGTGGACCTATTTCATATAGCCCCCATAGAACGGTACCTCCCGATTTTCGGCATTTTAATGATTTTAACGACATTATTCACCGGAATTGTTTCAAATTTGGTATTTAAAGTTCGAAATGGATACTACACCCTAAGACAGAAAATTGTCTGTGCAAGTCCACGTCTTCATATAGCCTCCATATAACGGTACCTCCCGATATTCGGTATTTCAATGAATTTAGCGACATTATTCACCGGAATTGTTTCAAATTTGGTATTTGAAGTTCGAATTGGATACTTCACCCTAAGACAGAAAATTGTCTGTGCAGGTCCACATCTTCGTATAGCCCCTATATAACGGTACCCCCCTATATTCGGTATTTTGATGATTTTTGCGACATTATTCACCGGAATTGTTTCAAATTTGGTATTTGAAGTTCGAATTGAATACTACACCCTAAGACAGAAAATTATCTATGCTGGTTGAGGTCTTCGTATAGGGCCCATATATCAGTACCTCCCTATATTCGGTATTTTGACGATTTTAGGTACAATACCCACCGAAATTGTTTGAGGTGTGGTATTTGAAGTTCGTAATGGATGCTACAGCCTGTGACAGAAAATTGTCTATGCAGGTCCAGGTCTTCGTACAGCTCCGATATAACGGTAGCTCCCTATATACGATATTTTCATGATTTTAGCAACATTATTCACCGTATATTTGAAGTTACGAACTTGAATATGGTAATAGCTTATGACAAACAATGCCTATGTAGGCATACATCGTATACACCTCAATATAATGCCTATATTTGGTATTTTTAAAATTTTAACAGAATCTTTTAATGATTTTATTTTCTGAAAATTTCCAAATTCGTTCCGAATGGTGCAGGGTATTCAAAGTTCGGCCCGGCCGAACTTACTACTTTTTGACTTGTTTTTTTTTTAATTTCGTATTTTTCAAGTTTTTTATTATTATTTTTTTTTAATGAAAATTATTTTTTAATATTCATTGACTGCTGTATTTGTTTTTGATTTGTAAAAGCAAAATAATTTCTCTCTTCTGGGAAAACATAGCAGCAACTCTCGTTGCTCAAATTCATAAATTTGTTGTGTTGTTGTGTATATTTTCGTTATCTGAAATATCAACAGATATGAATATTTCATTAGCTGCTGACAGCAAATTTATCTCTCCGGTGCATTTTCTCGTGGCCCGTGTTAATAAAATAACTTATTATCGCATACTTAACGTTGTGTTATTTGAACAAAAATTTCCAAGGAAATTTCGTTTCGTTGATATGAAAAATAACTAGGAAACTGAAGCTAATTTGTATACGATTTAGGAAAACCCTCTATATGAATTGAAAACCAGAGTTTTGGGGGAAAATTTTTCATTTGTTTTGGGGATAATTTTAAGGGGAGTAGCATGAAAATTAATGAAAATTAATTTTATTTAGGTCGACCCTTAATAGTTCACTTGGTTCAAATCGATCAAGTGGCTTCTAAGGAATTCTAGGTCAACATACATCTAAATTACAATAGAGGGTCATCAAATTATTAGATAGGCATATTTTAATTCCTCATGGAAATGCCGGTGGTATACCGGCTCTGAAACCCTGAAATGAATTTTTTTTCAATAACTTACTGGTTGAAAATAGCCAATTTTTTGGATTTTTTCGTTGACCTTTTATGGGAGAGTTTTCGAAGCAGTTAGCCAATATTGACCAAATCGTATCTGACCTAAGAATAAATATTCAACGTGACAGATTTGGACTATATCGACTATTTCCTATACTTGATGTGTGCAAATTTAAATGTGAAAATATGCTCGAGGTAACAGGTATAGCGGACCGAAGTATTTCATTTTCATACCTCATCTTACACAGATAAAAATATTGGTATGTGCAAAATTTGAAGGAAATCAAACATTTATATTCAATTCGAAATCATACATTTCGATAAATTCCATATTCATCTCAGGTTTTTGGTTGAGAGAAATATTTAGGCATAGCAAGTTGTAAAGAATCGCTGACTTGTTTCGCAAGTTATGGCAGATAAAAGTATAAAAAATTGTTATCCTTTGTGGGTTCGGTAGCAGAATGAGTTTGCAGAAATGTATCATCTTCACAACAGTTCCTACGTTAACAAAAATATTTGAATGTGCGAAATTTGAAGAGAGTTGGATGCTTATTTCGCTTTCTTTGCGCATTTTGTTTTTTAAAATCTTTAACCCTATGTGGGGGAGGTACCAGAACAAATGGTCCGATCTCTACCATTTTTATAACAGATCTTGAGTTGATGAAATATTTAGATGTCTAAATGAAATCGGATGTTAATTTCCCGTTTTATGAGCTTCATGGATACTCAAAATTTTGACCCTTTGTGGAGGAGGTACCAGAAGCAGTGGACCGATTTATCTCATCTTCACACCAGACCTTGGGTTATTTAAAATTTGGTGATGTGTAAAATTTGAAGAGAACCCGATGCTAATTTCGGATTCTATGATCGTTTTGCCCATTCAAAAATTTGAATCTTCGTGGGGGAGGTACGAGAAGGAATGTTTCGATCTCTACCATTTTTAAAACAGATATTGTGTTGATGGAAATATTGAGGTGTGGCAAGTCTGAATGAAATCGAATATTAATTTTGTGTTTTATAAGCTTTATGAATATTCAAAATGTTGACCCTCTGTGGGGGAGGAGGGACCAATAAATTCCATCTAAACAACAGATCTTGGGTTAATGAAAAAAATCGTGTTGTTTGTAATCTGAAGACAATCGAACTCTTACATAACATTTTATAAGAGTTATAATTATTAAAAAATGTTGACCCTTTGTGAGGGAGGAACTGGATGGAGTGGACCGATATTGTCCATGTTCGCATTTGATCTAGCACTGATGCAAATATTAAGCTTTACAAAGTTAGAGCAAAATCGAGTTTTTATCTTTCTCTTTCTGTGCAGTAAAATTTTTTCCTGTGAAAATTTCGACTTTTTTGTGGAGGTACCAGAAGGAATGGACCGACACTGTCCATCTCTGAACTCGATCTAAGTTTGATAATAATATTCAGATGTACCAATTTTGGACCAATCGAATACTCCTACGAAAGTTATCGTGCGCACCAGACAGACGAACGGACATCGCTAGATCGACTCCAAATGTCCTGAAACAGATTTGGTCCAAAGAGACCTAGGGTATAAAACCGTTATTTCTATGAGGCACGTTTTGGCCGTATCATATGATATATACCCCCTCTAGCCATATGTATGGATAGAAGACAAGACTTTTATGGATAGAAGAAAAGTCTCTAGAATACATGTCTTACATGGCTGGAAGATATGTCTTCTATGGATAGAAGGCAAGTCTTCTATGGATAGGAGACAAGTTTTCTATAGATAGAAGACACAGGCTCTCTTCGAAAAAAAGACGTTTTACAGGTCTTCAACAGGCTCATGAAATTTCAGAGTTTTTTTCCGTTTGGAGAACCTCTATCACAATTCTTTTAAGAAAAAAAAACAAGTTAAAAAGCAGTAAGTTCGGCCGGGCCGAACTTTTAATACCCTCCACCATTTGCAACGAATTTGGAAATTTTCATAAAATAAAATCCTTAAAAAATTCTGTTAAAATTTTAAAAATACCGAATATATATAATTATATTGGAGCTGTGCGAAGACCTGGACCAGCATAGACAATTTTCTGTCACAGGCTGTAGCATCCATTACGAACTTCAAATACCACATCTCAAACAATTTCGGTATGTATTGTACCAAAAATCGTCAAAATACCGAATATAGGGAGGTACTGATATATGGGGCCTATACGAAGACCTGGGCCCGCACAGACAATTTTCTATCACAGACTGTAGTTCCCATAACGAACTTCAAATACCAATTTTGAAACAATTCCGGTGAATAAAAAAAATCATCAAAATACCGAATATAGGGAGGTACCGTTATATGGGGGCTATTCGAAGACGTGGACCTGCACAGACAATTTTCTATCTTAGGGTGTAGTATCCATTTGGAACTTCAAATACCAAATTTGAAACAGTTCCGGTGAATAATGTCGCTAAAATCATCAAAATACCGAATATCGGGAGGTACCGTTATATGGCGGCTATATGAAAACGTGGACCTACATGGCTCATTTACGAACTTAACCTGCCTACTGGAAAAATAGACACCTGTGCAAAATTTTAGGCTTTTATCTCAATTCGTTCGATAGATAGCGTGATTACAACTAGCTAAATCGTCTTAGAAATTTACGCTGATCAAGAATATATATACTTTGTTGGGTCTGACATGAGTATTTCGAGGAGTTACAAACGGAATGACAAAGTTAATATACCCTCCATAGTATGGTGGAGGGTATAAAAAAAGGCAAAAAGTCTACGATTATTGCTCCAAAAATCTTCAAAACTATTTTAAAAATTCATAATTATGGCTTTGAAAATGTGTTAGACAATTTGAAAATAAAACACAAAATTAAATTAAGTTTTATTTGGAGCAAATTCATTTTTCAATGCTTCAGGAAAGTATGACCACGATTTGCTACTAAACCTTGACGTCATTTAACAATTTTTGGAAAATTCCCACGCGACTTTCTTTCATTTTCATTGAAATTAAGAAAGAAATTGTGGCCAACCTGCCTCAGCTTCTCATCTTACATTTTGAGGAACTGCCAAGGTTGCAGGTGGGCCATCAGCCCTATGCATCAAATTCTAGATTACAACAAATTTTCTGACACTTCATCCCGGCCTGTGTAGGCAGATAACAATTGGTAGCAAGTTCATTTATTACAGGAAATTTGATACATTTTCTGTTCGCCTCTTGTAAGTATGTATGTAAGTGCGGAACAACGGTAATTGTGTTAGAAAAAATTTTCAAAGAATCCCAGTCATTTAGAAGAGAATTGGTTACATTGTTGCTAACAAAGTTGATGGTACTGCAGCATAGCAACCAGTCAGCCAACCAACCAAGCAACCAAGACAAGTAAAAAAGAAGACAATAAATAAATTTAATTTAAAATACAATATAAAACACACACACAAAAAACAAGAATATAAGCACAAGAACAACAACAACAACTTTTTGTCAATTAAATTGTCAAATAATACAAGCTAAAGAACAACAACAACAAATTATCCAAAAATGTCTCGGGCTTTTAAAAATCGCAAAAATCGCCCGGATTCTGTGAGAATACCGGCTGTGCCCAATCTCTCCAAACATCCCATTATGTTGGCACGCTCCTCCTCCACCGGTCCGCCATGCAGCGGCATGTCAGCCAGCAAACCCATTACACTACATAAATCATCATCCATCACGGCGCCAACAACACCCGCATCCAAAAAGAAAACTCTTGATAAAATACCAAGTATATCGGCCCAGAGCGAGAGCAGTGAGGAGGATGAAGAGGAGGACGAGGAGCCGAATGGGGTTGGGAATGAGAAACACAAAAATCATTTCTTTAATAACAATGTTACCACAGCAACAACAAAAACAACAACCACAACACATGTCAACAACAGCACAGGTGAAAATCATGCTGTGGCCAATGCCGATGCCGATGACGACGACGATGAAGATGACGATGATGAAATCTTACACAAACGGGTCAGTGTCATTGCCCATGAATTCCCCAACAACATCAATTGGTCACCAACTGGCGACAGCATTGGTGAGCTGGGTGGCTGTACCAGTGCCAATGCAAAAAACATTTCAACGAAAATGGCCTGCGGTCTACGAATGTGCAGAGCCACTGGACGTAACTTTATCAAGATGTTATCCACCAGCAATGGCCACAGTAGCAGCAGCGGTGGCGGTGGCGGCGGCAGCGGTAGTGGCAACATTTCTTCATCATCAGGTGGCAAATTTGGTAGTCAAACCAAACCATTGGCCACCGTTGCGGCAGCTAATAATGAAAACTCCCATCACATATCGAGCAAGGTGAAATTCAATTATTTTGGTTTCGCTTTTTTAATTTGTATGTGTTCATTCTTTTTTGTTTGTGTGTTTTTATCATTGCCATTTTTTTTGTTTCTCACTTTTCCCAAATTGACAAGGATGTTTTAATGGGTATTTAGGAGAAGGTAGGAAGGGGTAAGATGGAGAATATATGTTCAAGAATCAAAAAAGACGGGAAGTTTTTTAAAGATTATATTTCAAGGACTTTCGGACCAGTAAACGGAAATTTTTTAAAAATATTTTTTAAGGACCAAAGTGATTTTTATTAGGGTCAGACCAAAACTTTTTTACGATTAACCGATCAACTTAAAAACAAGGTAGATTTTTTTAAAAAATGGTTTGTTTCAAGGATCTACAACAATTTTTTAAATATATTTTTCTAAAGATCAAAAAGTAACGTGGATTGTTTAAAATACTTTTTCCACGGATCTAATGGAACGCAGGATTCTTTAAAATATTTTTACAAACATCAAAAGGAACGTGGATTTTTTTAAAATATTTTTGCAAGAATCAAAAGGAACGTGCATTTTTGAAAATATTTTTTACAAGGATCAAAACAAACGAGGATTTGTTTACAATTATTTTTTTTTCAAGGGTCAAAAGAAACGTGGGTTTTTAAAAGCACTTTCTCCAAGGATCGAGAATTAAAAAAAAACGTGGATTTAAAATAAATATATTTTTTTCCAAGGATCAAAAGAAACGTGGATTTGTTAAAAAATATTATTTCCAAGGCTTGAAGACCAAAAGAAACTTGTTATTTAAATATTTTTCCAATAAACGCGGACTTTAAAAAAAAAATTCCAAGGATCAAAGAAGCTTGGATTTTTTTAAATGTTTTTTCCAAGGATAAAAAGGAACTTCAACTTTTTAAAAATAATTTACGAGGATAAAAAAAATTAGACTTTTTAAGAATATTTTTTCCTAAGAACCGAGAATCAAATGCAACGTGGATTTTTTAAAAATATTTTTTCATGGATAGAAAGAGACGTGGATGTTTTAAAAATATTTTTTCAGAGACCAAAGATCAAAAGAAACGTGGATTTTTAAAAAAAATATTTTTTCATGGATAGAAAGAGACGTGGATGTTTTAAAAATATTTTTTCAGAGACCAAAGATCAAAAGAAACGTGGATTTTTAAAAAAAATATTTTTCCAAGGATCAAAGATCAAAAGAAACGTGGATTTTTTAAAAAATATTTTTCTAAGGATCAAGGATCAAAAGAAACGTGAATTTTTTAAAAAAATATTTTTCCAAGGATCAAAGTTCAAAAAAAAAGTGGATTTTTTAAAAAAAATATTTTTCCAAGGATCAAGGTCAAAAGAAACGTGAATTTTTTAAAAAAATATTTTTCCGAGAATAAAGGATAAAAAAACGTGGATTTAAAAAAAAAATATTTTTCCAAGGATCAAGGATGAAAGGAAACGTGGATTTAAAAAAAAATATTTTTCCAAGGATCAGGGATCAAAAGCATCGTGGATTTTTAAAAAAAAAAAATATTTTTCCAAGAATCAAAATAATCGTGGATTTAAAAAAAAATATTTTTCCAAGGATCAAAAGAATCGTGGATTTAAAAAAAATATTTTTCCAAGGATCAATATTAAAAGAATCGTGAATTTTTTAAATAGATCAAGATCAAAGAAACTTATATTTTTGATAAAAACAAAAAATGATCAAAGTAACGAAGTTTGTTTTTAATATTTTTCCAAGGATCAAGGATCAGAAAAACATATATTTTTGATAAAAACAAAAAATGATCAAAAGTAACGAGGTTTTTTAAATATTTTTCCAACGATCAAAAGAAAATTGTGTTTTTTAATATTTTTCCAAGGATCAAAAAAAAAAACGTTGGTTTCTTAATTTATTATTTATACAAGGATCAAGGATCAAAAGAAACTTGTGTTTTTTTAATATTTTTCCGAAGATTAAGGACCTAAAAATTCCAACGATCAAAGATAAAAAATGTGGATTTTTTAAGTACATTCATTCCAAGGATAAACAATATGGATTTTTTAAAAAAATATTCTTTCCATGAGTCAAATGGAACGATTATTTTTTAAATATATTTTTCCAAGGATTAAAATAGAACGATGATTTTTTGAAAATATTTTTAACGATCAAAATTTAGTTTATTTTAAATTCAAAACTTTAACAAGAAAATATTCTAAGAACCTGAAATATATTGTTTCAAGGACGTGCTTTTTAACCGTATAAGAGTGAATAACAAGAGCATTTTTTCAAGGACGTAAATTCATAAAAATCTTTTTCCAAAGTCATGAATTTATGACAATACATTTTCAAGGACGTTGATTTTTAAGAATATTTTTTCAAGGACCTGAATTTATAAGAATATTTTTTCAGGAACTTGAATTGATAAGAATATTTTATAAGGACCTGAATTTATAAATATTTTGTATATATGTTTACACAGACGTGATTTTAGAAGGATATGGGTTAATTAAAACATTTTTAATTTTTAAGGACCTGCATTTATAGGATTATTTTTTCAAGGACGGGGATTTTAAGTAAATATTTTTACAAGGATCTGAATTTATAGGGATACTTTTCAAGGACGTGGATTTATAGAGATATTTTGTCAAGGACCTGAATTTGTATGAGCGGTCATAAGAACATATTTGCAAGGGTTTATAGAATTTGATAATAATTTTTTTCGCAAGGCCGTGTATTTATAGAAATATTTTTTCCAAACATATGAATTTAAAAGAGTTTTGTTAAAGACGTATGAATAGACGTATGACGATATTTTTTCGCAGAAGTGGATTAGTAAAAATATATTTCTTTCTTATTAATTTGGATTTAAGTACACATTTTCTAGGCATGGTTTTTTAAGCATACTTTTTTAAGATAGTGGACTTATAAAGACATATTTTAAAGGACATGGATTTGTATGAATATTATATTTTTGCAAGGACATAACGTATATTTTTTTAAATGAATGTTGATTTTTTAAGATTTTTTGAAGAACATTCAGGGCCACCAAATGTAGTTTTTATATGAAATTTTTCAAATTCAACCATCATGGTCATTTTAAATCTCATCTCTTTCCAGCCATTTTTTCTTATACTGACCTCTTTTAAAATCTCAAGACAATCCACTCACATGGTCAATTGATATTGTCTTTCAATATTTATCTTATTTTTCTCCAAACTAACAAAACAAAAGTTATCAATAACTCAAATACTCAGCGATAAATAAACAAAATCGAAAACAGTTACAATCAGCAAATATGCTAGATTGTATATCTCTATTTAGCATGTGTGAGTGTGTGTGTGTGAGCACAGGATATTTATATTTAATCTCAACCTTTTTAAAGGTATTTTCCAGAGGAAAACCCGCCCATGAAATGTCAGAGAGAATGTAAGGCAACAATCTGTTGAGAATTGGTTGGAAAACAATTTCATTCGAAGTGAATTGAAGATTTAATTTATTGTTCTTGAGAAATTCAGAGATTATTGTTGTTGTTACTGGGAATTGAGAATCAATAAAATTAAAAGCATTTCTATGGAGCTTTTTTCAATTATTGGAAATTTGTGAAATAATTGAGCAAAGCAATACAACTTAAAAGAAGTGTTTTGAGGATCAGGTTATTTACTGCAATCGAAAGCTTTAATTGCAACTATTATTGGTGAACTGTCAAAATGGTATAATAGACAATTCAATACGACAGATCTTTGCTCTGTCCCAGAACCTTCATGAATCAATAAGTTTTTCAACTTATTTTTAATATTATAAAAAGAAAATCGGTTATCGTAATAAAAATGTTTACATTCTTGGTGTTTTTTGCATCATTTTGATTGCAAATATTTAAAGAGGAAAAATAGCCAATTTTAAAATGGACATAACTCCTTAAATATTGACATTTCGGGGTTTTTAGCATCATTTTGATTGCAGACATTTAAAGAGGAATAAAATGCTCATAACTCCTTAAATATTGACATTTCGGGGTTTTTGGCATCATTTTGATTGCAGATATTTAAAGGGGAGCAGTAAAATACAACGAGCAGTAAAATACACCTCTAAAAGGTATTATCTTTACACCTCTAAAAGGTTTTTCACCTTCGTTTGAAGTGGTTCAAATATACAGGGTGAGATAAAAAAAACTGCAACGAAGTTAAACGCCATAATTTTTAATTTTTTTAAATTTAATTGAATGAAAGCAAAAAATGTCGGAAATAGGATCAAATTTTAGAATAGGTTTAGATTTGTACGAATTGGTCACCTTTGGCACGAATTATGGCCTTCAAACGGCCAATGAAGCCGTCACACGCTGCCCGAATGTTGCTCTGGGGTATTTTGGGCCATTCCCGGCGAAGCGCTTGCTTGAGGTCATCGACACTTTGGTATTTTTTAGTGCCAACCTTGCTTTTCAAAATACTCCAGACTCAATAGTCCAACCGATTGGTAACCGGAGATTTTGGTGGCCATTGTGCGCTGGAAATTAAGCGAGGAACCTCATTTTGTAACCATTCATGTGTAGCGCGTGCTGAGTGCGATGGTGCTTAGTCCTGTTGGAATGTCCAAGGTTTGCGTGCCCCAGGCTTTAATACATCCTCCAGAATATTTTCGCGATAATATTCGGCATTTATTCTGATGCCACGGTCGATTAATACGAGCGGAGAGCGACCATCGGCTGTTATGGCGGTTTCCAAATTAGACACATCACAATACATTTATTAACCCAAAGTCTGGTGTGAAGATGGAGTACCTCCTTTACAAAGGGTCAAAATTTTAAATATCCCCGAAGCTCATAAAACGCGAAGTTAACATCCGATTCCATTGAGGCTTGGTACATCTCAATATCTCTATCAACTTTGTTAAAAAGATGGTAGAGATCGAATCATTCCTTCTGGTACCTACCCCACAAACGGTCAAAGTTTTGAATAACCAAAATGATTATAAAATTCGAAATAAGTATCAGGTTCTCTGCATATTTCACACATCCCATTATTTCTACTAACACAAGATCTGCTGTGAAGATGGGTTGTATCGGTCTACTCCTTCTGGTACCTCCCCCACAAAAGGTCAACATTTTGAATATCCGTGAAGCTCATAAAACTCGAAATTAGCTTCCGATTTCATTCAGATTTGGCACATATTAATATGTTATAATTTTCAATACATTTATCTGTCATAGCTTGCGAAACAAGTCAGCGATTCTTTACAATTTGCTATATCTAAATAATTCTCACGACCAGAAACCTGAGACGATTTCCTTGTAATTTGCCAATACCAATATCAGTATTAGATGAAGTATGCAAATGGAATACTTCGGTCGACTATATCTGGCTGAAGGTATACATGGGTCGGCAAAGCCGACTTATACTTTTTAACTTGTTAATATTGAAAATTTCGTCGTAACGTATCTGTCACAATTTTAAATTGAATTTAAATGTTTCCTTTCAGTTCAATTTGATTTTTTTTTTCATTAAATTTCATTTGTTTATGTTTGCTTTAAACATTTAGTTTTTTTTTTGCCGTCCATATCGTTTATCCCCCCAAGTATTTCCACTTAAAATCGTTAAAGTGTGCTAATGCCAGTCATTATGCCAACTGTCGTAATCCATGGCACTTATCTCATTTTATGTTTTTTTTTCTCCACATTCATTCATTTCATTCTGTCTTTCTTTTTTTCCGCACAAACATATCAACAGGTCATAATGCTGGGTGATTCGGGTGTGGGCAAGACATCGCTTTTGATAATGTTTCGAGATGGTGTTTATATGCCCTGCTATTATGTCACAACGGTTGGCATTGATTTTATGGTAAGCGATTTCGAAGAAAACCGAAAAACAAAAAAAAAAAAAAAAAAAAAACTCAGAAAAAATATCCCAAGAACTAAATGTGAATTAATATTTAATGTTAATGGTTGTTTGTAAATGTTATTAGGGGTATACGTTCATGTTCAATAAAATATTAAAAAAAAAAAAAAAAAAATATATATATATATATATATATATATATATATATATATATATATATATATAATTTTAGATTTTTTTTAATTCAGTAATATGAAATAAATATAATAAAAAATAAAGCTATTAAAATTTAAATAAATAATAAAAGAAATAATAATAAAATTATAATAATATTGTGCAATACAAAAAATACAAAAAATAAAATTAATAAAAGAAATAATAATAAAATTATAATAACACTGTGCAACACAAAAAATTATTACAAAGGAAATACAGCAGATTGTGCAAGTAGAGAAGAAAAGAAGCCAGGCGTATCGGCATTTTAAAATTTTACATTGAAAAGCAACCAAGTTCCCCCTCTCCAACATATTTTGAAATTTTCGGCTTACAATTCCTTGAAATCCGTCGATTTAGGTATACTACAGATTAAAACATGAGTATTATTTCGGTCGAATATCTTAACCTTCATATAAGTCATCAAAGGGATCTCTTTGGTCCCTTTTTTAGAGTATGGTAAAAAACTACCTTAAAACGGGATCCTAGCAAGGCTAAGTCATATTCTACATAAAAATTTGCAATAAAATTCTACTACTGATCCTGGAAGTCGTCAAGAGCCTTAAGTGAACGAGCCCTTGGTACTACCCTTGTACAAATATATTCTCTAACTTTAGTTATTGCGAGGGCCTTGACAATTTTTATACCCTCAGCCATATGGCTACAGAGGGTATATATCATTTGATACGGCCAAAACGTGCCTAGTCGAAATAACGGTTTTAGACCCTAGGTCTCTTTGGACCAAATCCGTTTCAGAACATTTGCAGTCGATCTAGCGATGTCCGTCCGTCCGTCTGTCTGTCTGGCTGGCTGGTGCGCACGATAACTCTCGAAAGGAGTATCCGATTTGGTCCAAATTGGGTACATCGTAATATTTTTCTCAAACTTAGATCGAGTTCGGAGATGGGCAATATCGGTCCACTCCTTCTGGTACCTCCCCCACAAAAGGTCGAAATTTTCAATATATATTTTTTTTTGCACAGAATGAGAAAGGATAATCCGAATTTGCTCCAACTTTGCAAATCCTAATATTTGCCTCAGTGCTAGGTCAGGTGTGAAAATGGACAATATCGGTCCACTCCATCAAGTACCTCCCCCACAAATGGTCTAAATTTTGAATAATTACAACTCTCATAAAATGTGATGTAAGAGTCCGATTGTCTTCAAATTTCACACATCCCAATGTTTATATTAACCCAAGGTCTGGTGTTAAGATGAAAAATATCGGTCTACTCCTTCTGGTACCTCCCCCACAAAAGGTCGAAATGTTCAAAAATATATTTTTTGCACAGAAAGAGAAAGGATGATCCGATTCTGCTCCAACTTTGCATATCCTAAAATTTGCGTTAGAACTAGGTCAGGTGTGAAAATGGACAATATGGGTCTTCTCCATCAAGTACCTCTCCCACAAATGGTCAAAAATTTGAATAATTACAATCTCATTAAATGTGATGTAAAGGTCCGATTGTCTTCAAATTTCACACATCCTAATATTTGTATTATCCCATGGTCTGGTGTGAAGGGGGAATACATCGGTCCACTCCTTCTGGTACCTCCCCACAAAATATTGAAATTTTGAGTACCCATGAAGCTCATAAAACGCCAAATTAACATCCGGTTCCATCTAGACTTGGCGCATCTGTTGCAATATTTATATCATATTTTTGGGTCCGATAGGAAATAGGCAATATTGGCCCATTCCTTCGGGATCTGCTCCATAGAGGGTCAAATGTTTGAATAATCTAAACACTAGTCAAAATATATTTAAATAATCGAACATAGGCTGAGGGTATATGTCTGGCGGCAATACCGACTGATACTTTTTAACTTGTTTTCCAATCGATTAGGCTGAAAATTTGTATTTTGGTTTCTCATGGTTAGAGAACTTCCCACAGAAGGTACTATGAAATTTGATGTAGAATAATTCTTCCCTCGACGCTTTGCCCAAAAAATAAAGTATAATGACCATTTATATTAAAAATTTGCTGCACAATAAACATGAAACCCGATGAAGACATATATGGAAGCTATATACAAATCTGAACTGATATCCATCAAATTTGGCAAGGGTATATCTAAGTTGTGTTTGATATATATCTCCGAATATCGTTGTTACGGAGTGCATATTGCAGCTGTGAAGGATAAATTAAAAAAATCGGATGAATAATATATATGAGAGCTATAGGTATATCTGAACTGTTGTCCACAAAATTTGACATACTTGTTTCTAGGCTCAATATGGTTATATGTGCCAAATTCCATCTTATTTGGACTAATATTACTCATTTGGTGCACATTATAAGGCAAATCGGACGAAGGAGCTTGTTTTAGTCTCTTTCGACTCCAACTTTCCAGATGAGCAGGGGTTGCATGCAGTCCGCCTGTTTGGCGGAAGTTCGCTTAGAGTTGCGTGGGGATATGAATTGGTATTGCAGCCGCTGGGTCTATTCAGGTTAACTTTATTTTGAGTCAATCCCTGACTAGATATCTAGGACTGAAGTATCGTGGTATCCATATCCCCTTCAACGTCAGACAGGGGGTTTCCCCAGAACTCTACATGGATATTATCGAGACTCAGCCTTAACGGTCCCATGTCTGGTCAAGAGTCAGATCATTGACTGCTTCCAAGTTTCCTGTCTGCTTCGTCCTCCTAACAATAGCAGACGATCCTGAATCGCTGTCCGAGACCGATCTTACACACTTTTAGCTTTGTTGCCAAGGCGTCCACGCCAGCATCAGTCGAAATAGAATCGGTAGTACGTCATTGTCTTGTGAAGGGACTGAGGTCGACCATGGCATCACCTCTGCAGTTGTGCTAGTCTAGTTTGATCGAACGAATTAGTTCGTTATCTAGTTCCGAGGACTCTGGTCGTTTGCAAAAAAACTCTGCGTAGGAGTTGATATGATATATATGCAATTTAGGAACTGGTATACTAGATGAATACAGCTCAAATTGTCTTTTACCATGACGAGGACTCGGTAACGAAACCTAATATTCATTAGAATAAAGTCGGTACCCTGTAGTGTTTTTAGTGCTTATGGATTCCTAAACTTCATGTGAGATTTAGACTTTTAATGTATTCTGGGACCAACAGTAGAATCTTATGACATAGAATTTTGTAGGATATCTTGACTTTCTACGATCCCACTTAAAGTCAGTTTTTAGCAACATTTTGTAAAAAGGACCGAGAAGTTCCATTTTGTGAGTCGCTTGGGCGCTAACATTTTCAACCACAATGATCCTCGTATTGTTATCAGTAATATTGCCAAAGACACGATATGCTTAACTTGCAGGGATTTCGATAAGTCCTAATCTGAAAATTTCAAAAAATGTAGAACGCCGACACTCATTCCTTCTATTGTTTGGCTCTACTTTCACACACAGGAAGGGAGCGAGAGTAGACCCATAGTTACTTTTGAGGATCTTCATAGAATCACTTCCTGAGTAGATTTATGCATGTCAGTCAGTCAGTCAGTCCGTCCGTCCATGTTTTTTTTTTTTTTTTTTTTTTTTCTGAACAAACTGCAGGTGGCATTTATTATCCGAAAATTTAAATTGATGAGAATCGGCTCAAATTTAAGCTCCCATATTTATCTTTAACCGATTTCGGGTTAAATGTGCACCAACTGGCCAATATCAGTCCAAATGGCCTGAATTTTGGTACTCCCCATCGAATTCAGTCTAGAAGGAACTACATCAAATTTGATGAAAATCGGTTCAGATACAGCAATAGCTCCCATATGTATGTTTCATTCGAATTGGGGGTTTAAGTCCCTCACATGTGTAAGATGTACTCCACAACAATAATCTTTGGTACCAGATAACTTATGGAGCTCTAAATTACCTCTGTTAATTTTATCGAATCAGATTAGGATATAGCTCCCATATACATCTTTATCCGTTATCAGGTTTATTGTGCACCAAATGGCTTATATCAGACCAAATTGACTGAATCGGTTCACTGAATCGGTTCGGTTTTCAATACACATCTTTATCCGCTTGTGCGGTTATTACTCACCATATATGTAATATCAGCCCAAATTGAATAGATTTTTTTCATATTCAACCGAATTTTACCATTTGGTGAAACCCGGTCCAGTATTCTATTGCTTCAAAAATGTTATTTGGTTCACAGTTGGTATGATCTACTTCACATAAATTCCCAATATAAACTTTTTTGTTACTGTTTTTGTCAACTAAATATACATAGTGGTGTTGGGTATCATATAGTCGGCCCCGTCCGGCATTTGGCCTTTCCTAACCATGTTTTTTTTTGCGTTGCACAGTGTAACTACAATAATAACAATAATACAACCACAATTAGAATTAATATTATAATAATATAAATAAAAATGTTAATAATTATAACATTAATAAAAAATTATTAATTAATAAATTAATTAATAATAATTTATTTTAATAGTTATAATGATAAAATCACAACATTCCAATTCACGTGAATACCCCTAATAAAATTCCCTCAAATCTTCTTAACTTCCAAAACAATGTTGCCTTTTGTCCTTATTTCTATGTTCATCAATATATCACATTATATGTGGGATTGTTTATGTATGGGTGTTCGTATATGTCTATATGTGTATGTGTTTTTGTGTGTCTAATAAATCTTTCAAAACCTTTTCAACCTCTATCTGTCCAGACTCTTTGAAAAATACAAATATTACTTATGGGCAAGCTTAAATATTGAAATTTATTTACTCAATAAATGTGTGGGAAACTTGGGTAACAATATGTTTAAATGTGTGTGTGTATATTCTCCTCTCTCTCTCTCTCTCTCTTTGTGTGCACGCTGTCAATAATAACATAAAAAATATTATGAATAATGATCCTTTTGGGGGATGCGTGACCTCAATCTATTTCTGGTACTCGTTTTTTTCTCTAAGGTGCCTTTGCCCTTTTTCTTATTATGTCTCCTCCTTCTTCGTTTTTACGATGTATTTCACTACTTTCTTAAATGTCTTCTTTAAAATAAATCTTTTTTAATGTTTATTTGCTTGTGTATATTTACAGCACTTAAGTGTCCTAACGAATGTCCTTTATCATCAGATTGATATGATAATCAATTATTTTATTGGCTTTCAGAAGATATGCTACTATAATTTGAATGTAATTTGGAAATGTTTTCAAATACTTGCAAAAAAGCAGCAAGGATGGGGGAGGGGGTGGTAATATAATTCATGGAATATTTCTTTCATAAGCAAAACAAAAATTAGGTGGCAAGCACCTATCCATTATTTTTTATCTCCACATAAAATACATACAGGGTGAGATAAAAAAAACTGCAACAAAGTCAAACGCCATAATTTTTTTTTTTAATGAAAGCAAAAAATGTCGGAAATGGCATCAAATTTTAAAATAAGTTTAGATTTGTTCGAATTGGTCACCTTAGGCACGAATTATTGCCTTCAAACGGCCAATGAAACCGTCACACGCTGCCCGAATGTTACTCTACGGTATTTTGACCCATTCTCGGCGAAGCGTTTGCTTGAGGTTATCGATACATTGGTATTTTTTAGTGCCAACCTTGCTTTCCAAAATACTTCAGACACAATAGTCTAGCGGATTGGTATCCGGAGATTTGGTGGCCATTGTACGCTGGAAATTAAGCGAGGAACCTCATTTTTAACCATTTTTGGGTGGCGCTGAGTACTGTTGGAATTTCCAAGAACTACGGCCAATATGTTTGCGTGCCCAAGGCTTTAATACACCCTCCAGAATATTTTCGCCATAATATTCGGCAGTAATTCTGATGCCACGGTCGATTAATACAAGCAGGCCATCACCATGGCCGCTGCTTGAGTTCTGGTGGATAACCAAAGGTTCACATTTTCAGCTGACCTCTTTGGCAAGTAAACACGATCATTTTGATTGTTTACAAACTGCTGGAAAACGAATGTTTTTTTTATCGGAGAAAGCCAAATTCGTCAGTTCACCACTTTCGGCCAAACGAAGCAACTCTTTAGCTCTTTTGAGTCTATTTTCTTTCTGTCGCGGTGTAAGATCTTGAACTTTTTGGAATGGCTTTGCCCCGAGCTAATTTTTCAATATTTGCCGAATGGAATATTGCGATATATTTAGCTCACGAGCGGTGTTTCGGCCACTGCGACGCGGGTTTCGAGCAAGTCGCTTCTTTACTTTTCGAACCATTTCTGCTGATGTTGCTGTTTTCTTCCGTCCAATTCCGTCGGGCTACGCTACCAGTATCACTGTAACCAGCGATGGTTGAATTCCATCACGAATAACTTTTATTCTGCTGCTGAATTGAAGTCAGGAAGGGAATTTCATCTCCCAAAAAAAAAAAAAATAACGCCCTTTTGTTTATTATTATTGTTATTATTATTATTATTATTATTATTATTATTATTATTATATTATTATTATTATTATTATTATTATTATTATTATTATTATTATTATTATTAGTATTATATTATTATTATTATTATTATTATTAGTATTATTATTATTAGTATTATTACTATTATTATTATTATTATTATTATTATTATTATTATTATTATTATTATTATTATATTATTATTATTAGTATTATTATTATTATTATTATATTATTATATTATTATTATTATTATTATTATTATTATTATTATTATTATATTATTATTATTATTAGTATTATTATTATATTATTATTATTATTATTATTATTATTATTATTATTATTATTATATTATTATTATTATTATTATTATTATTATTATATTATTATTATTATTATATTATTATTATTATTATTATTATTATTATTATTAGTATTATTATTATTATTATTATTATTATTATTATTATTATTATTAGTATTATTATTATTATTATTATTATTATTATTATTATTATTATTATTATTATTATTATTTATTATTATTATTATTATTATTATTATTATTATTATTATTATTATTATATTATTATTATTATTATTATTATTAGTATATTATTATTATTATTATTATTATTATTATTATTATATTATTATTATTATTATTATTATTAGTATTATTATTATTATTATTATTATTATTATTATTATTATTATTATTATTATTATTATGATTATTATTATTATTATTATTATTATTATTATATTATTATTATTATTATTATTATTATTATTATTATTATATTATTATTATTATTATTATTATTATTATTATTATTATTAGTATTATTATATTATTATTATTATTATTATTATTATTATTATTATTATTATTATTATTATTATTATTGTTATTATTATTATTGTTATTATTATTATTATTATTTTATTATATATATTATTATTATTATTATTATATTATTATTATTATTATTATTATTATTATTATTATTATTATTATTATTATTATTATTATTATTATATTATTATTATTATTATTATTATTATTATTATTATTATTATTATTATTATTATTATTATTATTATTATTATTGTTATTATTATTATTATTTTATTATTATTTTTATTATTATTTCAATATTTTATGCATTATTTGCAACTCGGAAAATATTTACATTATATATGTCTATACATCTCCTTACGATTTCCCCCCAGCACAACTGACAGTTGACATTTCGCGCTATTCTATTCAATGTCTCCCTTTATTACATGTCCACGCTGGTTTACTTTCTGACATGGACATTCCATGCGCAAATACATTCCTTCCTAAGAATGGGAGACGGGGCTCGATGCATTGCAACTTTAACCCGATAAAGCAGATTAAAAACATACTTTTGTTTATTAAATTTGGTTCAATATGCAAAACTAGTTGGGAGGTTTCACATGGTTGTACCATAAATCCTTTGTGTCCTTTTTTATTCGTTTAGAGAGAATAAAAAACCCCAAAGGCACAACCACATCATCAGCATCAGCATCCATATTATCGATATCAGTCAGTAACATCATAGAAATATAAAAGAGTCGTTGTCATCGGTAAATATGTATGTAACATTTCCTCTCATGTGTAACGAATGTGTACATAGTGAGGGTGGGGATAAAAGGGGGAAAATTGTATTTTTTTCTAAAATATTAGGGTGGAGTAATCCCAATTAGATTTAAGGACACTATTCCACCCAAATTCTGAGGGCTACGTAAAGAAGCACTATGTTCTCTATAAAGAAGACCGGCTCGTGGTTTTCTATGAAGAAGACCGCCTCCTGGTCTTTTATGAAGAAGACCGCCTTCTGGTCTTCTAAGAAGAAGATCGCCTCCTGGTCTTTTATGAAGAAGACCGCCTCCTGGTCTTCTATGAAGAAGGACACCTCCTTGACGTCTATGAAGACGGCCATCTCCTGGTCTTCTATAAAGAATGCCACCTCCTAGTTTTCTATAAAGAAGGCCACCACCTCCATCAACACCAGGACTTCTACGAAGAAGACCAACTCCTGGTCTTCTCTTAAGTAGACCAACTCCTGGTCTTCTCTTAAGTAGACCAACTCCTGGTCATCTACGAAGAAGACCAACTCCTGGTCTTCTACGAAGAAGACCAACTCCTGGTCTTCTACGAAGAAGACCAACTCCTGGTCTTCTACGAAGAAGATCAACTCCTGGTCTTCTAGAAGAAAACAAACTCCAGGTCTTCTATGAAGAAGACCAACTTCTGGTCTTCTACGAAGAAGACCAACTCCTGGACTGCCTCCGGAGGGCCAATCTTCTATCAAAAGACCGCCTCCTGGTCTTCTATGAAGAAGACCGCCTCCATGTTTTCTATGAGGAAGACTACCTCCTAGTCTTCCATCAGGAAGGCCAAATCATAGTCTTCCATGAAGAAGACCACCTCAAGGACTTCCATGAAGAAGACCTCCAGGTCTTCTATGAAGAAGACCTCCAGGTCTTCTATGAAGAAGATCGCCTCCGGAGGACCGATCTTCTATCAAAAAGCCACCTCCTGGTCTTCTAAGAAGAAGACCGCTTTCTGGTCTTCTATGATGAAGACCGCCTTCTAGTCTTCCATGAGGAAGACCACCTCCTAATCTCACCACCTCAAGGTCTTCCATGAAGAAGAAGACCTCCACGTATTCTATGAAGAAGATCTCCAGGTATTCTATGAAGAAGACCTTCAGGTCTTCTATGAAGAAGACCTCCAGGTCTTCTATGAAGAAGACCTCCAGGTCTTCTATGAAGAAGACCTCCAGGTCTTCTATGAAGAAGACCTCCAGGTCTTCTATGAAGAAGACCTCCAGGTCTTCTATGAAGAAGACCTCCAGGTCTTCTATGAAGAAGACCTCCAGGTCTTCTATGAAGAAGACCTCCAGGTCTTCTATGAAGAAGACCTCCAGGTCTTCTATAAAGAAGACCATCAGATCTTCTATGGGAAGACCATAAGGTTCTCTGTGAGAAGATCATCATCAGATCAGGTCTACTATGATAACACATTCAGGTCAACTATAAGAAAACTTCCGGTCATCTATGAGGAAGCCAATACGTCTTCTAAGAGAAGAACTCTAGCTCTCTTAAGAGAAGTCTCCAGGTCTCCTAAGAGATGTCTTCCAGGTCTTCTATGAGAAGGCCTACAGGTCTTCTAAGAGAAGCAATACAAGTATTCTATGAGAAGACCTCTAGGAAGAAGACCTCGAGGTCTTCTATGAAAAGAACCCCACCAGTTATTTTTTCCATAAAGATCCGGTCGTCTTTGAGTGAAGTAGCCTAGTCTTCTGTGAGAAGATTAGCCTATGAGAAAACTATCAGCCACCAGGTCTTTTATGAGAAGTCCACCAGGTCTTCTGTGAGATGACCACCAGGTCAGCAATGAGAAGGTTACGATATCTAATATGACCTTCAACTTTTCTATGAGGGACTCACCACCAAGTCTTCTGCGAGTAGACCAAAATGTCTTGTTAGGGAAGATCAGCTGGCCTCCCAATATTTTTGTTCAAGTGCATATTTTACCAACCCTAATATCTCAATTCCATGGCCCTATTGACATGTATTTCTATCAATATCATATCATTTTTATTAAAAAAAAAAACCTTCGTATGGGCATAGCACGTATGTCAACATACCCAGGAAAGAGAAAAAAAAGCCAACGGCAGACAGACAGCCGGAATGACTGAAAAGCAGTTCAGCTGTCTGTCCATCTTCGTTGATAGACAGGCTAGCAGACTGTCCATCTGGGTGGCAGGTATAGAAAAAGTTTACAACCTACATATCTATCAACATTGTGTAAATGTCATCTCTCTTCTATAAATGTCAATATATGTGTTGTTGAATAAAAAACACACACTCATTTTTTTAGTGTTGTTGTTAGTGTTGTTGCTGTTGCTGTGCTTGTTTGTTCACATTGTTACATTCATAATCAAACCTATCTATGTATGAAATCTGTTGATGGCTTCTCGTTCTAGTTTCAGTTTGGTGTAAATATAATAATGTGGCTGTCGGTCACTCTCGGCGTGTTTGTATGTATGTGTGTGTGTCCCAGTGTTAAAAATAATATTTTCATAGTCTAGTTAAATATTCAAGAGTATGTTTTTTGTTAAATAAACTAACAATTTATTAAATATTCATTGTGATGTGTGTGTGTGTGTAGATAAATGTTTATCCTTGTCTAAATTAAATAAATAAAATAAGTTTTTAAGTCAATTCCTTGGTGTGGAAGTAATTTTGAAAAAATAAAGGAGTAATTTATTTAATACTACGGCAGAGTTACAAAAAAACAAGTTTTATTAAATCTTACCAATTTTCTTTGAAAAATTATTTTATTAAAATTTATGTTTTTTAGAATAAAGTGGTGGTTGTGGATGGCACCCGAGTGAAATTGCAAATTTGGGATACAGCCGGCCAGGAACGTTTTCGCAGTGTTACTCATGCTTATTACAGAGATGCTCATGGTATGTATTTGTATGTTATAGGTGATTTTCTAGAATGGCATTGAATTAATGAATACGATATTCAAGTCAGCTTCTATTTGAATCTTGTAACCTTTTTTTAAAACCGCTCGGAAATTTGAAGATAATCACAAAATATTGAAAATATTTTTGAAAGACTATTAGGATCTCAAACTTAGATTTCTAAGAACATTTTTTCAGTTATCAAACGTGGATTTTTTAAGAATACTTTTTAAGGACCCTCAGAATTACTAACGTTTTTTTTTTGAATATTTTCCCCAAGGACCATTAGAGTTACAGAATTGGAAAGTTTTAAAAAGCGTCCGCAGGTACTCAGATTATTTTTTCAAGGGCTGTCAGAGTCATAAAAGTGAATTTGTTAAAAAATGCTTTTGAAGGACAATCAGAGTCACAAATGTAGGCCTTTCAAATGTTTTCAACGACCTTAGAGCCACCTAACGTGAATTTAAAAAAGAAAATCTCGAACAATCAGATTCATAAACTTGGATTATTTTTTAACATTTTTAAGGCTCATCAGAATCACTATCGTGGCTTTTCGATAAATATTTTTTTTTAAAAACAATCAGCGCTACCATTTGACATAGTATGGAGGGTATATTAAATTGGTCATTCCGATTGTAACCCCTCGAAATATACATTTTAGACCCCCATATATTCTGGATCAACATACAATTCTATGTCGATTTAGCGATGTTCGTCTGTTGAAATCACTCTAGCTTCCGAACGAATAGAAGTAGGTTGATAAAATTTTACTCAAATATATATTATTACTGCAGGATTCTTGGTACTGAATGCTATGTGTAGATCCACGTTTTGGTATAGCCCCTATATAAAGGTATCTCCCGAATTGGGTACTTTGATGATTTTAGCGGCATTATTCACCGAAATTGTTTCAAATTTGGTATTTGAAGTTCGTAATGGATACTACAGCATAAGACAGAAAAGTGTCTGTGAAAGTGTCGTATAGCCCCATATATAACGGTACCTTCCGATATTCGGTATTTTGATGATTTTAGCGACATTATTCACCTGAATTGTTTCATATTTTGGTGTTTGAAGTTCGTAATGGATACTACAGCCTAAGACACAAAATTATCTGTGCAGCAGGTCCACGTCTTCGTATAGCCCTCCCGATATTTGGTATTTTGATGATTTTAGCGACATTATTCACCGGAATTGCTTCAAATGTTTGTATTTGAAATTCGCCTATGACAGAAAATTGTCTGTGCAGGTCCAAGTTTTTGTATAGCTCCCATATAATAGTACCTCCCTATATTCGGTATTTTGATGATGCAGGTCCACGTCGTCGTATAGACCCTAATATAATGGCTATATTCGGTATTTTTAAGATTTAAGCAGAATCGTAAACGGATTTTATTTTTTGAAAATTGCCAAATTCTTTCCATATGGTGGAGGGTATTCAAAGTTCGGCCCGGCCGAACTTACAGCATTTTTACTTGTTTTAATAAAACCGAAGCCATCAATTGACAATATGTCTAGAGAGGATATATATCATTTGATACGGCCAAAACATGCCTCATCTAAATAACGGTTTTAGACCCTAGGTCTCTTTGGACCAAATCCGTTTCAGAACATTTGAAGTCGATCTAGAGATGTCTCTCGAAGGGAGTATCCGATTTGGTCCAAACTTGGTACATCGTATAATTTTTGTCAAACTTAGATCGAGTTCGGAGATGGACAAAATTTCAACATTTTCAAAGAAAATAATTTGCTGCACAGAAAGAAAAGGAATAACCCGATTTTGCTACAACTTTGCAAATCCTAATATTTCCATCAGTTCTAGGTCAGGTGCAAAAATTAACCTCTCCCACAAAGGGTCAAAATTTGGAATAATTATGGTATTTGACACACTATCTGTTATAAAGAGATCGGACCATTCCTTCTGATACCTCCCCACAAAGGGTCAAAGTTTTGAGTAAACAAAACGATCATAAAGTCCGAAATAAGCATCCGGTTCTCTTCCAAATTACGCACCTCGCAATATTTTTATTAACCCAAGGTCTGCTGTAAAGATTGAATATATCGGCCCACTCCTTCTGGTACCTCCCCTACAAAGTGTCAAAATTTTGAATATTCCTGAAGTTTATAAAACGCAAAATTAACATCCGATTCCATTCAGACTTGGCACATCTCAATATTTCCATTAACACACAATCAGTTATAAAGATCGTAGAGATGGGACAATTCCTTCTGATACCTCCCCCACAAAGGGTCAACGTTTTGAGTAACCAAAATGATCATTAAGTCAGATATAAACATCCGGTTCTCTTCAAATTACACACATCACAATATTTTTATTAACCCAAGGTCTGCTGTAAAGATTGAATATATCGGCCCACCCTACAAAGCGTCAAAATTTTGAATATTCCTGAAGTTTATAAAACGCAAAATTAACATCCGATTCCATTCAGACTTGGCACATCTCAATATTTCCATCAACACACAAACAGTTATAAAGATCGTAGAGATCGGACCATTCCTTCTGATACCTCCCCCACAAAGGGTCAAACTTTTAAGTAACCAAAATGATCATAAAGTCCGAAACAAGCATCCGGTTCTCTTCAAATTACACACATCACAATATTTTTATTAATTCAATGTCTGGTGTGAAGATGGGATACATCGGTACCTCTCCCTCCTGGTACCTCTCCCACAAAGGGTCAAATTTTTTCCATGAAGCTCATAAAATGGGAAATTAACATCTGATTCCATTCAGACTTGGTACATCTCAATATTTCCAACAACACAAGATATCTTATAAAGACCATAGAGATCGGACGATTTCTTCTGGTACCTCCCCCACAAAGGGTCAGAGTTTTGAGTAACCAAAACGATCATGAAGTCCGAAATAAGCATCCGGTTCTCTTCATATTATACATCACAATATTTTTATTAACCCATTGTCTGGTGTGGAGATATATCGGTATATATCGGGGATATATCGGTCCACCTCCTGGTACCTCCACACCCAAAGCTCAATGTTTTTTACCACTTGGTACATCTCAATGTTTCCACCAAACACAAAATCTGTTATAAAGATCATAGAGATCGGATAATTTCTTCTGGTACCTCCCCCACATAGGGTTCAAGATTTTGAAAAACAATTCGCTCAAAGAAAGCGAAATATGCTTCCAACTCTTTTTTTTTCGATATTTTTAATTGTTTTTTTGGAGGAACCTTATATGCAAAAAATTATCAATATAAATCTACGTTTTTATAAAGTTCGTTATATAAAGACGCCCTGGTTAATTATTTCGAGAGTCTTAACCGATTGGCTGAAAATTAGTATTTCGGTTTTTTTTTTTTTTTTTGTGGAAAACCTTTAGACGTAAAATGAGTCTAATGCCATGTTTACGTTAGAACTTTTTGCAGGGTTAACCTACTTCAAGAGGATTTATTTGAAGTATAAGTAATGGATATGACAATTTTAATCCAAATCCAGTGGGTTAACCCATTTATATGTAAACGTACTGTAATTGTGTTAGTATTTTCCCTTTCCTAGATACGATATGAAATCTAATAAAAAATAAATAAGTACTAAACCAAACCTAAACTGTACCGCCCAAATCAATTTTTGTTATTTATTTTTCCTCATTTCAGCTTTACTTCTGCTCTACGATGTTACCAATAAAACAACCTATGATAACATCAGAGCCTGGTTATGTGAAATACGAGATTGTGCCCAAGAAGATGTGGTTATTGTTCTCATCGGTAAGTGTTGGCGGCTGGGATAACTAACCGCACGTGTAACGAATTTTCTCCCACAAAAGTAACAAATTTGCATAGAAAAGAACACAAAAAAAAACAAAAGAAAAGAAAAACTTCAATAATTTAATTAAATTAACGCAATTCACTTTTTCTCTCTCTCCCCCCCCCCCCCAACCCCGTCTGTCTTCTTCTTAACCCTAAATGTGTTCTCGAATAGGCAACAAGGCGGATTGCAGCAGCAGCGACCGGCAAGTGAAGCGGGAAGATGGCGAGCGCTTGGCACGTGAACACAATGTACCCTTTATGGAGACATCAGCCAAAACCGGGTTGAATGTGGAATTGGCATTTCAAACTGTTGCCAGGTTAGTTAAAACGAAACTGAAAGTGTTAAATCTTGACAAAGTCATAAAGAAAAGTTTTGAGCAGCAGCAACAACAACAATTTTGCAAAGTATACAATTTTTGTTGCTCACAAAAAAAAACCGAATGAAAGCAAATTGAATTAAAATTTAAACAAAGAATTGTTGGAGAAAAGTTATTGGGATATATTTTGCATATTAGGATAATTTTGTTATTCCGACTGGTCAATGATGAAAAGTGTTAAATTCAATTTTCAAACTTTGAATAAGACAGTGTGACAGCAGATTGGAGATGGGGAAAATGAAAAAGGAACATGAATGGGAATTATACAATCTTCCTAGATCTTCTATAGATGGAAGTCCTTTTAGAGGGTTTTGGTAGATTTTAAGACAAAGATAAGATATTTTTAGAGAGGATATTATAGGTCTTCCATAGGCAGACTAGGGCAGATTGCGATCAAGACAATGTTTTAACTGGGACACATAATATGGTAAAAAAAATCAAATAGTTTATGGACGTAGAGTTTCAAATAGAACCAGTAAAGAAAGTCTTAAAGTCGGACGGGGTCGACTTTATGATACCCTACACCACTTTGCTAATTCAGTAGAGCTCCGCATAACAATTAAAAGTTTTTATGGGAGAATTCAATCATACACGCCATGATTATAATTATAATTTAAAGTTCAAAGGACTAAATATGCCGAGGCATTTGTATATTTTATATTCGGACTTGTATTGTCCATTTGGTACACAATTAATTTGAAATCGGATAAAAATATATATGGGAGCTATATTCAAATCTCGATAAAATTTGGCAAAGATATTTCTGAGCTGTATTTGATATATTTCCCTGAATCTTATGGAGTGCATATTATGGCTGTGGGTAACAAATATGACAAATCGGATGAACAGTATATATGGGAGCTATAGCTATATCTGAACCGATCTTCACCAAATTTGACATTCTAGCTTCTAGACTCAATTCGGTCGAAAGTGCCAAATTTCATCTAATTTGGGCAAATATTAGACGTTTGGTGTACAATAAAAGGTAAATCGGACGAAGTTATATATGGGAGCTATATTCAAATCTGAACCGATCTCGATAAAATTTAGCAAATGTATTTCTGAGCTGCATTTGATATATTTCCTCAAATATTGTTGTTACAGAGTGCATATTACGGCTGCGGAGGACAAAAATAAGAAATCGGATGAACAATATATATGGGAGCTATAGCTATATCTGAACCGATTTCGATCAAATTTAGCATACTTATTTTTAGGTCCAATCTGATCATACGTGCAAAATTCCATACTATTCGGGCTGATATTACACGTTTGGTGCACAATAAAAGGCAAATCGGACGAAGATATATATGGGAGCTATATCTAAATTTTGACCGATTATCTCCAATTTCAATAGGGTCCTTAGGCCAAACAAATGATTTGTGCAAAATTTCATCAGGATAGGGCAATAAATGCGAACTGTACTTTGTTTACAAAAATACATGGACAGACGGACGGACGGACAGACGGACATGCATAAATCGACTCAGAATGTGATTCTATGCAGATCATCAAAAGGAACTATGGGTCTATCTCGTTTCCTTTTTCCTGTTACAAACAAATGCACAAAGACATAATACCCTGACCACCTTGTGGTGTAGGGTATAAAAAGTACAAAAACATAAAGTTCGGACGGGTCGAACTTTTAATACCCTCCACCCATGGGTGAAGAAAACATTTTTATATAAAAATATCTGAAATTAAACGTGTTCTACTTTAAACTACAAATATCAGTAAGACCGTTTGGGTAATGCTATTAAACTTTTCAAAAAACCATAAAGAGGGTGAGGCCGTTATATGGGGGCTGTTCCAAAACGGGAACCTCTATAGACAATTTTATACTTCAAGGATTGTCATCTACCAAATCTTCTTAAATCCCAAATTTGAAACAATTTCATGGGTAAATATGACTAAGATTGTTAAAATAACGAATTTCGGTGGGTATCGTTATATGTGCGCTATGGGAAAACATAGACCTTAATATTCAACGTTCTGCCACCGGAGCTAGAACCCATTATGAACCACAAATACCAATTGTGGCAAAAATCATCAAAATACTAAATATCCGGAGGTCCCATTATGTGGGGGCTACACGAAAACGTGGACCTATATATACTATGTTCCGCCACCGGAGCCAGAACCCATTGCGAACTATAAATAACAATTTTTGAACAAATCCGTGGAAAATGTAGCTAAAAACCATCAAAATACGGAATATCAGAAGGTTCCGTTAAATGGGGGCTATACAAAAACGTCGACCTATACATACAATGTTCCGCTACCGAAAATAGAACCCACTATGAACTACAAATACCAATTTTTAGACAAATCCTTGAAAAATGTGGCAACAATCATCAAAATACCGAATACATGGCGGCTATATCAAAACGTGGACCAACATATCTCATTATACCCTCAGCCATATGGCAAAAACGTGCCTAGGGTATATATCATTTGATACGGTCAAAACGTGCCTAGTCGAAATAACGGTTTTAGACCCTAGGTCTCTTTGGACCAAATCCGTTTCAGAACATTTGGAGTCGATCTAGCGATGTCCGTCCGTCCGTCCGTCCATCTGTCTGTCTGGCTGGCTGGTGCGCACGATTACTCTCGAAAGGAGTATCCGATTTGGTCCAAATTGGTTACATCGTAATATTTTTGTCAAACAATCGGTCCACTCCTTCTGGTACCTCCCCCACAAAAGGTCGAAATTTTCAAAAAATATATTTTTTGCACAGAAAGAGAAAGGATAATCTGAATTTGCTCCAACTTTGCAAATCCTAATATTTGCCTCAGCGCTAGATCAGGTGTGAAAATGGACAATATCGGTCCACTCCATCAAGTACCTCCCCCGCAAATGGTCAAAATTTTGAATAATTACAACTCTCATAAAATGTGATGTAAAAGTCCGATTGTCTTCAAATTTCACGCATCCCAATATTTATATTAACCCAAGGTCTGGTGTTAAGATGAACAATATCGGTTCACTCCTTCTGGTACCTCCTCCACAAAAGGTCGAAATCTTCAAAAAATATATTTTTTGCACAGAAAGAGAAAGGATATACCGATTCTGCTCCAACTTTGCATATCCTAAAATTTGCGTCAGTACTAGGTCAGGTGTGGTCCACTCCATCAAGTACCTCCCCCGCAAATGGTCAAAATTTTGAATAATTACAACTCTCATAAAATGTGATGTAAGAGTCCGATTGTCTTCAAATTTCACACATCCTAATATTTGTATTAACCCATTGTCTGGTGTGAAGGGGGAATACATCGATCCACTCCTTCTGGTACCTCCCCCACTAAATATTGAAATTTTGAGTACCCATGAAGCCAATAAAACGCCAAATTAACATCCGATTCCATTTAGACTTGGCACATCTGTCGAAATATTTATATCATATTTTTGGGTCCGATAGGAAATGCGCAATATTGGCCCATTCCTTCGGGATCTGCTCCATAGAGGGTCAAACGTTTGAATATTCTTAACACTAGTCGAAATATATTTTAATAATCGAACATAGGCTGAGGGTATATATCTGGTGGCAATGCCGACTGATACCTTTTTAACTTGTTTTCAATACCAATCATCCCAGATACAAAATAAATGAAAAAGTTAATATACCCTCCTTTTCAAGGTGGAGAGTATAAAAAACACGTAAATACGTAAAGCAAAGGAAGGGGGCTAGTTTTCCCACAAGTTTCTCCACCACATATAGTATGGGGGGTTTGACACGTAACAAAGTATATATATTCTTGATCCAAGTTCGTAAAGTTCTAAGACGATTTAGCCCTGTCCGGTCGTCTGTTATAATCACGCTAGAATCAAAACGAATACAGATAGGAAGCTAAAATCAGATCAGTCCTCAGTCTGCAGGCAGGCCAAGTTCGAATGTGGGCTATATCGGTCGATGATATCGTATAGATCCCTTATAACGGTACTCCCCTCCGATGAAATTGTCTGAAAATCCACCAAAGGAGTTCCTTCAGATTACATTACCCACTGGAAGAGAAATGTCTATATAGATCCCCGATATGTATGGCCTCCATATAAAGGTACCTCCCAATATTCGGTAGTTTGATTATTTTAGCGGCATTATTCACCGGAGTTGTTTTTAAATTTCGTATTAAGAGTTCATAATGGGAACTACAGTCTATGACAGAAAATTGTTTATGCAGGTCCAGGTTTTCGTAGAGGTCTCATATATTCGGAATTTTGACGATTTTAGGTAAATATTCACCGAAATTTTTTGAAATTTCGAATTTGAAGTTCCTAATAGGTACTACAGCCTGTAACACAAAATTGTCTATGCAGGTCTATGTCTTCGTATAGCTGCGATACAACAGTACCTCCTTCTATGTGGAATTTTAATAATTTTGATTTCACCGGATTTTTTTTCAAGTTTCGTATTTGAATATTGTAATGGCCTAGTACAAAATTGCCTATGCAGGTCCACGTCTTCGTATAGACCCCAATATTACGGGTATATTCGGTCGGATTTTTTTTTTTAAATTTCCAAATTTGTTCCAAATGGTGTAGGGTATTTTACTGCTTTTTTACTTCTTAATGTTTATAAATTCCTGTCATTTAGATAAGATTTAGAGTTTTTATGCATTCTTCTCACGAGCGCTTTAAAAAGGTTTTGAACCATCTTTCTTAAAACAAGTAAAAAAGCAGTAAGTTCGGCCGGGCCGAACTTTGAATACGCTCCACCATTTGGAACGTATTAGAAAATTTTCAAAAAATAAAATCCATTAAAAATTCATTTAAAATCTTTAAAATATCTAATATAGGAAGGTGCCGATATATGAGGGGATATACGATATTGTGGACCTATAAAGACAAATCTATGTCTGCGTGTAAAGTACTCACAAGGAGTTCCTTGTGTGAATTTTCAGACAATTCCGATGAAAAATGTGGGTAAAATCATAAAAATACCGAATATCGGGGGTACCGTTATATGGGGGATATACGATATCGTGAACCTGTATAGACAATTCTCTCTCAGGGGGTGAAGTACTCACAAGGAACTACTTGTGTGGATTTTAAGACAATTCCATTGAAAAGTGTGGCTAACATCATCAAAATACCGAATATCGGGGGGAACAGTTATATGGGGGATATACGATATCGTGGACCTATATAGACAATTCGTTTTGAGGGGGTAAAATGCCCACAAGGGACTCCTTTTGTGGAATTTCAGACCATTCCATTGAAAAATGTGGATAAAATCATCAAAATGCCGAATATCGGGGGTACCGTTATATGGGGGTTATACGATATCGTGGACCGATATAGCCTATCTTCAAACTTGACCTGCCTGCAGACAAAAGAGAGATCTGTGCAAAATTTTAGCTTCCTATCTTAATTCGGACGGACAGGGCTAAATCGTCTTAGAATTTTACGCTGATCAAGAATATATATACTTTGTTGGGTCTAAAATGATTATTTCGATGAGTTACAAACGGAATGACGAACTTAATATACCCTCCATACTTTTTTGGTGGAGGGTTAAAAAAGGGACATTTAAGGTTTTCAAGGAATTTTAATCCGAAAATTTCAAAACATATGAAAGAGGGAGAAACTTCTTCCCTTTATTTAGGTTACCGTAAATATGTGCCCTTATCTTTCCTGGATCCAGAGATATGGGTCCGGAGCTCGATTCTGTTCCGTACATCGATGCAAAGTATTTTTTTCTAAATTTAATACTTCTTTAAAGAAGGCGGCCTTTAACCGGTTCTTAAGATTTACTCCGCTGTATATGTCCAACACCGCCTAAGCGAACTAAAATCCTTCTACATTTGATACTTACTTACTTACTTACCGTTTTGTTAACCGGTTTTGGAACAACTCTGACCTAATAAAAACTATCCGATTTTTTTTAATTTTTTCCACAGGTAGTTATTTGCACACTGATTCCGGAAAATCACATTATGACGTTATTTAAACAATTTAGGAGTTGAATCTAAATACTGATTTTTTGGATCCGACTTTTTTATAGGACCCAAAAGAGAAAGTCTTCATTATGGGAGTCCATAACATATGTGCCACTTATCTTTCCTGGATCCAGAGATATGGGTATTTGAGCCCGGGAAACTCGATTCTGTTCCGTACATCGATTCAAAGTTTTTTTTTTCCAAATTTGATAGTTCTTTAAAGAAGGAGGCCTTGAACCGGTTCTTAAGATTTACTTACTTTTATGTCTTCTATAATCGGAGGACTTTTCACATGTCTTCCATAGAAAACAGCCCCTTTTAAGGTCGTCTAAAGCCAGGAGGTCACAAACAAGTATTCTATAGAAAGAAGATCTTTTAAATGGTTTTTATGGACGGGAAACTCTTTGCAGGCCTGTGTTTAGGTGGCTTTCTTCATATTTAAAAACCTCTTCTGTCTATAAACCATATAAAAGTGGTTCTGTCTATAGAAGACCTGTAAAATGTTTTCTTATATAGAAGGCCCGATGAATAGTCATCTGTCTAAAAATATATGAAATGTGTTTAGTCCATATACCTTATTATCTGTCTACAGAAGGTCAATGAAGGCTCTTCTGGGTATAGAAGTTCTATCTTGAAGAACCTTTAATGGGAATTCTCTCTTTAAATGGAAGTCTGATTATAGTAGATCTTTATAGAAGACCATTAAACAAGTCTTCTTTTTAAGGTCATCTATAGAAGACCCATACAATGTCCTCTACACATTGAAGACTGTTTAAAGGTATTTTATGGACGTTGTTAATGTCCTTCAACAGGGTGAGATGAAAAAAACTGCAACCAACTTCAGACTTCTATCATTTCCAAGCCACTAGTCCGACAGCTGTTAAAATTATTTCAGTGACAGCTCAATATATTGTTTACCAGAGTACAAAAGCATTTTGGTGAGAATTTTCCTGAAAAAAAGTTATTCGTGATGGAATTCAAGCTGATTTCTTTATATTTGGATGGAAAACCACAAATGGCTTGACTTGTTCGAAATCCGCGTCGCAGTGGCCGAAAAATGGCTCGTTAGCTGAACATATCGCAATATTCCATTCGCAAATTAGCTCGGGGTAAAGCCATTAAAATTCCAGAAAGTGCAAGAACTTACATCGCAACTAAAAGGAAATAGACACAAAAGAGCTAAAGCGTTGCTTCGCGAACTGCTGAGTTCGGTTTTCTCCGATGAGAAGACATTCGTTGTCCAGCAGTTGTAAACAAACAAAATGATCGTGCTTACTTGCCAAACAGGTGAGCTGAAAATGATCACCTTCGGTTGGCCAGAACTCAAGCGCCGACCACGGTGATGGTGTGGGCTGCGATGGTCGCTCTCCGCTCGTATTAATCGACCGTGGCAACAGAATAAATGCCAAATATTATCGCGAAAATATTCTGGAGGGTTTATTAAAGCCTTGGGCACGCAAATATTTGGCCGCAGACCTTGGACATTTCAACAGGACTCAGCACCCTCGCGCTTAGTACGCACCACCCAAGAATGGTTACAAAATTAGGTTCCTCGCT
This sequence comes from Musca domestica, assembly GCF_030504385.1. Classification (NCBI taxonomy): domain Eukaryota; kingdom Metazoa; phylum Arthropoda; class Insecta; order Diptera; family Muscidae; genus Musca; species Musca domestica. The sequence continues at coordinate 609,195 of NW_026712162.1, read as the reverse complement.
TCATTTCCAGCGCACAACGGCCATCAAAATCTCCGGTTACCAATCCGTTGGACTATTGTATCTGGAGTTTTTTGGAAAGCAAGGTTGGCACTAAAAAATACCAAAGTGTCGATCACCTCAAGCAAGCGCTTAGCCGGGATTTTGCCAAAATACCGTAGAGCAACATTCGGACTGCGTGTGACGGTTTCATTGGCCGTTTGAAGGCCATAATTCGTGCCAAAGGTGACCAATTCGAACAAATCAAAACTTATTCTGAAATTTAGATGCTATTTCCGACATTTTTTGCTTTTATTCAATAAAATTTAAAAAAGAATGTAAAAATTATGGCGTTTGACTTTTTTGCAGTTTTTTTATCTCACCCTGTATAGACAGATGTCCTGTTAAATATATTTTAATTTTATTTTTTTTATCAACATTTTCTCTTGAATTAAATTAACATAAAATATTTACTTTGAGTCTAATTAATGCTGTTGAATTCCTGTTTTTTTTTCTATCTCCAGGCAACTGAAAAGTCGCGGCTATGACCAGGGTGATGCGGGAAAATTCAACGTACATGACTTTGTCAGAGATAATACCAAGGCAAAAAGTATATGCGCTCAATGTAATTTTTAAACTATTCCTGGAATTTTAAGGAGATAACAAAAATTTCGTTCCGAAAGCAGAGCAGAGCAGAACAGCAAAATTTTAATCTGTGCTAAGGTTTCCCAACAAAAAACAACAACAACAAAAGCAGCAGCAAAAAATAGAAAATAAATATCCCAGAAAATAAAATAATGAAGATGAAACCAGAATCCAATCGCAAACAACCAACCAAATTCCCACCCCAACCTCTAGAACTGAACCGACAAAAAAGAACAAATGTGGAGCTGCTTTTTTTTTAAATCTGACATCTGTTAATGCTTGGCAATTGCCATAAGAACCAAGAAAACCAACGTGGTAATTTTTTGGCTTTATTTTAAAATGAAAATTATTTTTTCTTGTTTTAACCTGAAGGTAAAACCCCGACCAGTTGTTTTTTTTATTGTTACTCTTCTCCATTCATTTGTTTTAACTTTTGAAGTTATATTTAATTCTGTTTTTCTGTTGTTGTTTTCGTTGCTGTTTTGTTTTTGGTAAAGACATTTTGATTTTGTACTTCTCCCAACCTGGAGGCTTCACACAACAACAGCCAGCCGTTTGCATCCTGGAGCCTTAATTCATGAATTTTTTGTTTTTTTGGCAAACGGAGATAAAGAAGAAGAGGCAACAAAGAAACTCTACAAATGAATTGTTTTTTGTTATTTATAGCCCGGCCACCTGGAATAGTAGTTTGAGTTAAGGCTCGTGTGCGTTCTCTGTTTTTTTTTTATACCCTCCACCATACTACGGAGGGTATATTAATTTTGTCATTCCGTTTGTAACTCCTCGAAATACTCATGTCAGACCCAACAAAGTATATATATTCTTGATCAGCGTAAAATTCTAAGACGATTTAGCTATGCCGTCTGTCTGTGTGTCTGTCTGTCTGCCTATCTGTCTGTCCGTCTGTCTGTTGTAATCACGCTATCTTTCGAACAAATTGAGATAGAAGGCTAAAATTTTGCACACATGTATATTTTGCCAGTAGGCAGGTGAAGTTCGTAAATGGGCCATGTAGGCCCAAGTTATCATATAGCCCCCATATAACGGTACCTCCCGATATTCGGTATTTTGATGATTTTAGCAACATTATTTACCGGAATTGTTTCAAATTTGGCATTTGAAGTTCGTAATGGATACTACAGCCTAAGACAGAAAATAATCTGTGTAGGTCCACGTCTTCGTATAGCCCCCATATACCATACCCCCCGATATTCGGTATTTTGATGATTTTAGCGACATTATTTACCCGAATCGTTTCAAAGTTGGCATTTGAAGTTCGTAATAGATGCTGCAGCAAAAAACAGAAAATGGGCCATGTAGGTCCACGTCTTAGTATAGTCCCCATATACCATACCCCCCGATATTCGGTATTTTGATGATTTTAGCGACATTATTTACCGGGATTGTTTCAAATTTCGCATGTGAAGTTCGTAATGGATACTTCAGCTCATGTCAGAAAATTGTCTGTGCAGGTCCACGTCTTCGTATAGCCCCATATAACGGTACCCCCTATATTCGGTGTTTTGATGATTTTAGCTACATTATAAACAGATTTTTCTTCAAGTTTCACATTTAAATATTGTAATAACTTAGGACAAAAGTTGCCTTTGCAGGTCCACGTCCTCGTATAGGCATTCGGTATTTTTAAGATTTTAACAGAATTTTTAACGGATTTTATTTATTTATTTATTTTTTTTTTTTTGGAAATTGTCACATTTGTACCAAATGGTGGAGGGTATTAAAAGTTCGGCCCGGCCAAACTTACAGGTTTTTTACTTGTTTTTTTTTTTTTTTGGTAACAATTTCCCTTTCTGGGGCAGGGGGAATAGATTAAGTGCTCCTCCGTTTCTTTTTTAATTTAATGCGAAATATTTGAGAATTACATTTAGTATTTACTTGTTTTGGGGAGTGGATGTTGTTCTTCTTCTCTTGAATCAAACCAATGGCCATTAATTACTTATTACAGGGAACCAGAAAAACAGCAGCAAGTATATCATGTTTCAATTTGCATGAATGTCTATTAAATTAATTACATTTTCCTAAACCTCTTGGAGGTGGGAGTATAAATTCCAAAGAAAATGAAAAGCAGAATCAACTACAAAAAATTAATAGAAATTATGATTAATGTTTGAGAGACATGCTTTTATTTTTGGGAAAATATGTTTTTTAGTTCTATGGAAACTGAAATAATGCGCCATTAAAATCTAGAAGCGCTTGCTATGCATGTTTACTCAATATCTGATATGAAATGTGTCCAGTCAGAAATGTATCCAGTCAAGCCATCAAAATGGTTTTAATCTTTCAGACGATTTTATCAAAATTCGGAAATTTGGACAGTTCGTGTTAGGTAAGTTGTTGTTTTTCCACAACACATAAGTTCAATCATGGCACAATCAATAGGTGCTCCATTTGTCGCACCAGACTATTCTGAATAACACTTATTTGTATTGAAATGTACAGTAAGCGAAAATAACAAAACGTAAACAAATTGTGACACTTCATAATCAACAGAAAACTCGTGCCGTTTTTATACCCTACACCACAAGGTGGTCAGGGTATTATGTCTTTGTGCATTTGTTTGTAACAGACAAAAGGAAACGAGATAGACCCATAGTTCCTTTTGATGATCTGCATAGAATCACATTCTGAGTCGATTTATGCATGTCCGTCCGTCCGTCTGTCCGTCCGTCCATGTATTTTTGTAAACAAAGTACAGGTCGCATTTATTGCCCGATCCAGATGAAATTTTGCACAGATCATTTGTTTGGTCCAAGGACGAACCCTATTGAAATTGGAGATAATCAGTCAAAATTTAGATATAGCTCCCATATATATCTTCGTCCGATTTGCATTTTATTGTGCACCAAACGTGTAATACCAGCCCGAATAGTATGGAATTTTGCACATACAACCAAATTAGGCCTGAAAATAAGTATGCCAAATTTGATCGAAATCGGTTCAGATATAGCTATAGCTCCCACATATATATTGTTCATCCGATTAGTTATTTTTGACCTCCGCAGCCGCAATATGTACTCTGCAACAACAATATTTGGGGAAATATATCAAATACAGCTCAGAAATACATTTGCGAAATTTTATCGAGATCGGTTCAGATTTGGATGTAGCTCCCATATATAACTTCGTCCGATTTAACTTTTATTGTGCACCAAACGTCTAATATTTGTCTAAATGGGACGGAATTTGGCTCGTGCGACCGAATTCAATCTAGAAGCTAGTATGTCAAATTTGGTGAAGATCGTTTCAGATACAGCTATAGCTTCCATTTATATTATTCATCCGATTTGTTATATTTGTTACCCACAACCGTAATATGCACTCCGTAACAACGATATTCAGGGAAATATATCAAATACAGCTCAGAAATATCTTTGCCGATTTTATACCTTAGGTATTTTTCGAACAAATCCGTTTCAGGACATTTGGAGTCGACCTAGCGATGTTCTTACGTCCGTTTGTCTGTCTGGCTTAGATCGAGTTCGGAGATGGGAAATATCGATCCACTCCTTCTGGACCCCCAAAATTCGAATTCAAAAAGACAATATTTTAATGCACAGAAAGAGAAAGAATAATCCGATTTTGCTCCGACTTTGCAAATTCTAATATTCACATCAGTGCTAGGTCAGGTGCGAAAATGGACAATATCGGTAAACTACATCAAGGGCCCCCCACACAAAAGATCAACATTTTCAATAATTATAACTATTATAAAATGTGATTTAATAGTCCGCTTGTCTTCACACACATTACAATACATTTATTAACCCAAAGTCTGATGTGAAGATGGAATATATCGGTCCACTCCTTCTGGTACCTCCCCCACAAAAGGTCGAAATTTTCAAAAAGAAAATGTTGTAATGCACATGATGCAAGGGCCCGATTGTCTTTAAATTTCACACAACTCAATATTTTTATTAACCCCAGGTTAGGTTAGGTTAGGTTAAAGGACGCGCGGTTACCATATGGCAACCGCTCCACTCGGAGACCTATAGGTCCATTGTGTTCATCCTAAAAAAGAATGTTAAGAAAAGAGGAAAATGTGATTGGTAGAAGAGGTGAAGATAAAAGGTAAAGTTGTAGAATTTGATCCGCGGCTGAGGAGTTTGCCGTGTCGTCTTTAGCCACTTGAATCTTCTGGCTAATAGAAGGATTACTATAGGGTCAGTGTTAGAAAAACCAGACAGGTCATGTGACACTAGTTCTCCCACTAGCCTGTGTCTCACATTAATGAGTGCTGGGCAGTTTCAGAGCAAGTGTTCGAATGTCTCGATTTCTTCTTCATCTTGACAAATCCTACAGTAGTCAGTGTCGTCGCTGTCCCATTTCGAGGTCATAGCCCTCACCGTACAGTGACCTTTGATGATACCCACCACAAGTTTTAAAACAGGTTTTGACAATGACATCAGCGACCTTGTTCTCTTCTCTGAGAGTTTGGGCCAGATTCGTTTGGGGATGGTGCATCCCATTTCGTCCAGCCATTTTTTGTTGGATTTTCTCAGAGTAATGTCTGTAAATAACCTGTAGGAAATGGCACAGTGGTGGTTTAACCGAGTTGTCTACTTCAATTGTAGTTGATTCGGATCCTAGCCTGGCCAATTCGTCTGCAGTCTCGTTACCTGGGATGTTATAATGTCCAGGAACCCAACAGAGCTTGATGGATAACCCAAGGTCTGGCGATAAAATTAAATATATCGGTCCACTCCTTCTGGTATATCACCCACAAAAGGTCGAGATTTTCAAAAAGAAAAAAATCTGCACAGAAAGAGAAACGATAATCTGATGTTGCTTTAACTCTTCAAATCCCAAGATTTGCGTCAATGATAGTTCAGGTGCAAAAATGGCCAATATCGGTCCCCTCCATCAAGTACCTCACCCAGAAAAGGGTCAACATTTTGAGTAATTATAACTCTTAAAAAAGGTGATGTAAGAGTCCGATTGACTTCAAATTACACACACCACATTATTTTTAATAACCCAAGGTCTGGTGTGAAGGCGGAATATGTCGATCCCCTTCTGGTACCTCCCTCACAAAGGGTCAACATATTGAAAATACATGAAGCTCATAAAACGCGAAATTAATATCCGATTCCATTCGGTCTTGGCACATCTCAATATTTCTATCAATACAAGATCTGTTATAAAGATGGTAGAGATCGGAATATTCCTTCTGGTACTTCCTACACAAGGGTCAATAATTTTAATAAGCAAAACGATCATAAAATCTGAAATAACCACCCGATTCTCTTCATATTTCACACATTCTATTATTTCTACTAACACAAGATTTGCTGTGAAAATGGATGTCGGTCCACTCCTTCTGGCACAGCCCTCACAAAGGATCCAAATTTTGAATATCCATGAAGTTCATAAAATGCGAAATTTACCTTCGATTCCATTCAGACTTGGCACATCTCAATATTTCTATCACCACAAGATCTGCCATAAAGATGGTAGAGATCAGACCATTTCTCTTGGTACCTCCCCCACAAAGGGTCAAAGTTTTGAACAACCAAAACGATAATAATATCCGAAATAAGTATCCGATTCTCTTCATATTTCACATATTCCAATATTTCTACTAACACAAGATCTGATGTGAAGATGGGATATATCGGCCTACTCCTTTTGGTACCTCTCACACAAAGGGTTCAAGATTTTGAAAAAACAAAACGCTTAAAGAAAGTGAACAAAACCTTCAAGTCTCTTCAAATTTCACACACACACAAATATTTTTGTTAACACAATATCTGTTGAGAAGATTATGTATATCTGCAAACCTCTTGTGGTATCTCATCCACAAAGGATCAGAAGGTTCAATACTTTTTTTTATCTGTCATAACTTGCGAAACAAATCAGCAATTGTTGACAACTTGCTATGTCTAAATATTTCTCCCAACCAGAAACCTGAGATAAATATGGAATATATGATTTCGCTTACAATTGAATATAAAGTTTCGATTTTCTTGTAATTTAGGCCACACAATATTTTTATTTGTATTATATGAAGTATGAAAATGGAATACTATGTCTGGTACCCCACGCACATTACAACAATTTCTTAAAATTATCACATATCTAAGTCGATATAGTCCAAACCAATATTTTTATCATATTTTTTAAGGTCCGATACGAAAAGGACAATATTGACCCATTCTTTTGGAAACTACTCCATCCAATTTGAATAGTCACAACAGTAGTCAAAATATATTTAAATAATCGAACATTGGCTGAGGGTATACATCTGTCGGCGAAATCTATTGATACTCTTTAACTTGTTTTAATCAATCAATCAATCAATCAATCAATTTCAAATTATTACCTTCATATAGCAGCCTTTTATACCCTCCACCATACTATGGAGGGTATATTAACTTTGTCATTCCGTTTGTAACTCCTCAAAATACTCATGTCAGACCCAACAAAGTATATATATTCTTGATCAGCGTAAAATTCTAAGTCGATTTAGCAATGTCCGTCTGTCTGTCTGTTGTAATCACGCTATCTTTCGAACAAATTGAGATAGAAGGCTAAAATTTTGCACACCTGTTTATTTTTCCAGTAGGCAGGTTAAGTTCGTAAATGAGCCATGTAGGTCCACGTTTTCATATAGCCCCCATATAACGGTACCTCCCGATATTCGGTATTTTGATGATTTTAGCAACATTATTTACCGGAATTGTTTCAAATTTGGTATTTGAAGTTCGAAATGGATACTACACCCTAAGACGGAAAATTGTCTATGCAGGTCCACGTCTTCATATAGCCCCCATATAACGGTACCTCCCGATATTCGGTATTTTGATGATTTTAGCAACATTATTTACCGGAATTGTTTCAAATTTGGTATTTGAAGTTCGAAATGGATACTACAGCCTATGACAGAAAATTGTCTGTGCAGGTCTACGTCTTCGTATAGCCCCCATATAACGGTATCTCCCTATATTCGGTATTTTGATGATTTTAGCGCCATTATTCACCGGAAGTGTTTCAAATGACGTATTTAGAGTTCGTAATAGAAACTACAGTCTGTGATAGAAAAATGTCTATGCAGGTCCAGGTCTTCGTATAGGCCCCATATATCAGTACCTCCCTATATTCGGTATTTTGACGAGTTTAGGTACATTACCCACTGAAATTGTTTGAGATATCGTATTTGACGTTAGTAATGGAGGCTATAGCCTGTGACAGAAAATTGTCTATGCAGGTCTAGGTCTTCGTATAGCTCCGATATAATGGTACCTCCCTATGTACGGTATTTTGATGATTTAAGCTACATTATTCACCGTTTATTTCAAGTTTCGAATTTGAATATGGTAATGGCTAATGGCAAACAATGCCTATGTAGGTCCACGTCGTATAGACCCCAATATAACGGAAATATTCGGTATTTTTAAAATTTAACAGAATTTTTTTAAGGATTATATTTTTTTTTTAAATTTCCAAATTCGTTCCAAATGGTGGAGGGCTTTTGCTTTTTAACTCGTTTGCTTTATTCTCGCTAATCGGATTTTATTTTTCCATTTTTTTTCGGATTGATCTCTTATTGAAATTTTAATGAGTTTTTAATTAATCCCAATGTATGTCCTTCAACCAGAGGAAATTAGTGATTACAATAATTGCTGGTAATGATGGGAACAATTAGGATTTTAACAATTCATGGAATTCGATTTTAAAATATTTGAAAATGCTTAGCAATATTTTCTAGTAAATTATGTTCATTACAAATATAAAACATACTAACAGTACGTTTCGATAAAAAAAAAAGTTGTGTGAAATCAATGGGAATGTTTCTTTATATACTTATACTTTTGCTCTGTTCAGAATTTGCAAGAACAAAAATATTACTACGATAATCTTTAACGTTTATATAATCGGAAGATTTTGAAAATCTAGTAGATTCTGGAATAGATCATTTATATTTTATTATCTTTCTTATTTTCTTGTTTTGCACAATAACGTAACCAATGGGTCATATGAGGGACGTTGATACTCATACGCCATAGTTTAAATCGTTAGAAAAATATATACAAACTAAAACGTATGGAATTTTTTGTATAATATAAAACTCATTAAGTTGATATTTTTAATATTTTATCACACTTATTTTTTATTGTAATTCATTTGGTATTATTTGTTTTTCATATTTTTCCGACAACTATTTTGCAACAATAAAATATAAAAACAATTTAAAAACACACCAACATTTTTACAGGGTTAATTACTATGATTTTTTTACAGACTAAACAAAACAAAAAAAATAAACCAAACCGATTAACTCATATGTAATGAACCAAAAACATTAAATATTCATACAATAAAGAAAACATACATATATACCATATATATACAAGCATACACACATATGCATAAAATATTACCGAAGAGAAAATATATAAGAAAAATATATATTATTATTAAATATTGTAATAATTGTCATACAGAAAGATATAAAAAAAAAGAAAACAATAAAATAAACAAAAGAAATATACATTAAATGTTAAATCATATAAAACAACCCGAAAAAAAAAGAATATTGTTTTTTGTTATTCAGCAGCATTTGTACATGAAGAGATGTGAAAGTGAATGAAAAATAAAACTGATATTGAAATACATTACACATTAAAAAAAAATTAAAGAAAAATAGGCGAATTTTCGAAAGCTAATTAGAGCGAACGGTTTTTTTTGTGAGATAAATTATAAAATGAATAACCAATTGAAAATTGTTGTAAAAATAAAACAAGAGTTTTAATTTCAATAATAAAACATTTTGTGATTTAAATCAAAACCAAATTTTGTGAATTTAATTAAAAAAATATTTTTAATTGATGATTTCACATTTAATAAACAAATAGATTTGCGATATCGAACTGCTTTACACAGAACCCTCGATCGAAGTGCATTTTCTTAACTAGCTTTTTTTTTAACTAGAGTCCACTGACCTGTCGAGATGTCGAGATTTTCAAAAAAAAAAATCTGCTCAGAAAAAGAAACGATAATCTGATGTTGCTTCAAATCCCAAGATTTGCGTCAATGATAGTTCAAGTGCAAAAATGGGCAATATCGGTCCCCTCCATCAAGTACCTCACCCACAAAGGGTCAACATTTTAAGTAATTATAACCCTTACAAAATGTGATGTAAGAGTCCGATTGACTACAAATTACACTCACCACATTATTTTCAATTACCCAAGGTCTGGTGTAAAGACGGAATATATCGATCCACCCCTTTTTGGTACCTCCCCTACAAAGGGTCAAAATTTGAAAAAAAAAACATGAAGCTCATAAAACGGGAAATTAATATCCGATTCCATTCGGACTTGGCACATCTCAATATTTCTATCACTACAAGATCTGTTATAAAGACGGTAGAGATCGTAACATTCCTTCTGGTACTTCCTACACAAGGGTAAAATTTTTGAAAATACATGAAGCTCATAAAACGCGAAATTAATATCCGATTCCCTTCGGACTTGGCACATTTCAATATTTCTATCAACACAAAATCTGTTGCAAAGATGATAGAGATCGGAACATTCCTTCTGGTACCTCCCCCCAAAAAGGGTCAATAATTTTAATATCCAAAACGATCATAAAATCTGAAATGAGCTCCCGATTCTCTTCATATTTCACACATTCTATTATTTCTTCTAACGCAATGTCTGCTGTGAAGATGGAGTATGACGGTCCACTCCTTCTGGCACCGCCCTCACAAAGGTTCAAAATTTTGAATATCCATGAAGTTCATAAAACGCGAAATTTACCTTCGATTCCATTCAGACTTGGCACATCTCAATATTTATATCACCACAAGATCTGCTATAAAGATGGTAGAGATCAGGCCATATCTCTTGGTACCTCCCCCACAAAGGGTCAATATTTTTAATACCCATGAATCTCATAAACGCGAAGCTAACATCCGATTCCATACAGACTGGGTGTACATCTCACAAAATATCAAATTTTTAAATATTCGCGGAATTAACATTCGATTCCATTCAGACTTGGCACATCTTGGCACATCAAACGCAAGATCTGCTATAAAGGTGGTAGAGATCGGACCATTTCTTCCGGTACCTCCCCTACAAAGAGTCAAAGTTTTGAATATCCATGAAGCTTATAAAACGCGATGTTAACATTCAATTCCATTAAGACTTGGTACATCTTAATATTTTCATCAACGCAAAATCTGTTATAAATATGGTGGAGATCAAACCATATTTAATAAACAAATAGATTTGCGACATCGAACTGCTTTACACAGAACCCTCGATCGAAGTGTATTTTCTTAACAAGCATTTTCCATTGACCTCTACATCCATTGACAAGCTACATAAAAGTGGGGATCTCCAATAATTATGTTAAAACAAGTAAGCAAAAGCTATAGCTGAGCGGGGCCACCATGTGATACCCTACAACACTACAATATGTTAGAAGCCCGCCTTATGTCCAAATCCATTTTGGAAGATTTCGCTTTTGAAATTATGTCATAGATGTCCATGTCCTTAGCTTTTTGACCTGGGGCATTTACGCAATATCTATGTATTCCGTCGTGTCGTTAGTTGTTGTGGTCCATTTTACAGCTAAGTATAATCCAATGGTCATCCAAAATGCTCGACTTCTTCGCTGTCCTTAACTCTCTGCTCAGGCAAAATTCCATGTCGATTGGTTTCAATTGTGTGATCAGGAATATTTTTTTTTGCATCAGAGAACTTAAAAACAGAAGAGTTAAAATCCAATTCAAATCCCTGATGATGACTATCGAAGATAGTCGAAATATCGGACAAATAAATTAATATATAAAAAAACAAATTCGTCTGTTTTTTTAAATTCTGACCTCGAGCTAAACGAAAAACCAGAAGAAAATATATTGATCAAAGGTCAACAATAACTATACAAATTTTTTTGAACCCCTAAATATTTTGCGATCATCTCCAAATGCAAATGCAAGTCAAAGGTCTTCTGTGACAAAAAAGAAGACCTCGAAGGTCTTCTGTGAACATAGAACCCCTCCAAGGTCTTCTGCGACCAGAAAAAAACCCCGAGACCTCAAAGGTTTTCAGTGACCATCGAAGACCTCGATAGTCTTCTGAAACTGCAGAAAACCTCGAAGGTCTTCTGTTCCTATAGAAGGCCCTCTGTGACAATCTCCAAATTTAGGCTCATCTATATGATTTGCTTGTTTAAGATATTTGGCTATGTTCGTCATCTAAATCAGCTTAAAAAAGCCAGAAGTTCGAATTTTGTATATTTTGGATTTCACCTGCAGGTTATTTTCAGCATTTCGGTAGAATACAAATGTTTTTTTTTTTTCGTGAGGATCGGACGATAATTGTAATAACCCTAACCTGTGCCAAGAAGGCATTCTAAAATTGTCCAAATCGGTCCAGCCATTCTTGAAATATAAGCATTCTAGCTAACATCCCTTTCCTTTGTATATACACATTGTATTTATTTCGCTATATATATCGGATATATTTATTATCGGTATCTAAGTAACGGTCAGAATTGACCTTTTCGGCTATTTGTGATTTCGCCAGGATTAAAAATATTCGCGGTTTAATGGAACATTTTATTAAACACAAATGGTCTATTTCACCCACTAAATATTACCTGATGACCATCCAAATTGGAAGGCTTTAGCCCAGCCCTAAGATCTAGCTCAATGCTAACTTCGGCGTCGATTGGTCAATAATTGCGACCTGTAGAGCAACTGCAATATCAGAAAATTTTAATTTTTGGTCCATTTATATGCGATCATATAAAAATACAATAGGCTTCTATTCTGACCATAACCCCACCTCCATGCAAAATTTCGTTAGGATCGGGCCATGATTGTGACCTGTAGCGTAATTACAAATTAAGATAGACAGACTCACATGCTACATGCTAGATCGACTCAGCTCAGCGAGATAGAAAGATCCATGTATAGTCTCCTATGTCGGAAACCATTATTTCGAGGTGTTCCATAATTTCTGGCCCCATCAAACTTATAATACCCCCAACACATATTGTTGTAGGGTAAAAAAAGTTTGTGTAGACATTTCCACAAAAACTGCTGAAAATGCGGTTCGTTTTGGGCTTGGATGTACAGCAGCCAGGCATTGTAAGACAACCAGCCCGCTCAACCATGTGTTCAACCTACTAATGTAGTTAGATGAAAACCAATTTACAGGAAAAATCTATCTACCGAACTTGAATACATTTTGGCAATTTTTTATGGCCAAGATCGTAGGCAGGGAAATGCAGAAAGATTGGAAATCCCAGTTAGATTTTATTTTGCCTTTCTAGTTGTCTAGTCTAGATATTCAGTATGCCGCTATACCTGTTCTTAGCCTGAAGATACCCTTCTCCCAAAAGACATTGTCTCGCACGCAATTTTCAAACCGATCTTATTTCATTGATCTTTCCTTTCGCGCCAGATTCGTCACCAAAATTGCTCCAATTACTTTCATTACTCCTAGACACCGTCACACCACGTCATTGTACGGCAAAAGAAGAAAAGGAACTTTACTTTCAGATTTTCTTATTTTTCGAATTGGTTCATCTATTCCTTTCAATTAATTTTATTGGTTTTATTTTGTGACGTTTACTGGAGGTTGGGCAGCATCTCATTCAACTTGCCCTGAAGTCTGCACAAAAATATACATATGCGAGAGCCGAATGAATGTATTGACTTCGATAACGAAATCCTATTCAATGAGTGTTTCTACCTCTCACAAGTGAGCTGAATTCCTAGTCATCTTTAGGAACCACAGCGAAATTAGTGGACAGCTTGGTCCCTAGGAGTAGTATCAGTTCCATATACCAACGGATATTTAAATACAGAATAGATGCTAGCCAACAAAATCTTTTCCTTCCTCCATTTCATGAGTTGATCTAAAATTCTTCTTAAATTTTATGGAATTTTAACTAAATGTATTATATACGTTACGTCGTCACTTATTTTCCTCTCTGGACCAGTTTTCTGTGCTCTTGGTATTTCCTGGAATAACAAGACACAGGTTTTCGTGTGCTGCTCAGTCTCTTAAGTTGGCTATAGAATAAGCAAAAAACAAAACTCAGAGTTAGAAGGCCTCCGAGTTCTTCGGTTCGATATTGCGAATAATTTTTATACCCTACACCACAAGGTGGTCAGGGTATTATGTCTTAGTGCATTTGTTTGTAACAGGCAAAAGGAAACGAGATAGACCCATAGTTCCTTTTGATGATCTGCATAGAATCACATTCTGAGTCGATTTATGCATGTCCGTCCGTCCGTCTGTCCATGTATTTTTGTAAACGAAGTACAGGTCGCATTTATTGCCCGATCCAGATGAAATTTTGCACAGATCATTTGTTTGGCCCAAGGACGAATCCTATTGATAATCGGTCAAAATTTAGATGTAGCTCCCGTATATATGTTCGTCCGATTTGCCTTTTATTGTGCACCAAACGTGTAATATCAGCCCGAATTGTATGAAATTTTGCATATACACCCAAATTAGGCCTGAAAATATGTATGCCAAATTTGATCGAAATCGGTTCAGATATAGCTATAGCTTCCATATATATTGTTCATCCGATTTGTTATTTTTGTCCACCGCCGCCGTAATATGCACTCTGCAACAACAATATTTGGGGAAATATATCAAATACAGCTCAGAAATACATTTGCTAAATTTTATCGAGATCGGTTCAGATTTGGATATAGCTCCAATATATAACTTCGTCCGATTTGCCTTTTATTGTGCACCAAACGTCTAATATTTGTCCAAATTGGATGGAATTTGGTACATACGACCGAATTGAGACTAGAAGCTAGTATGTCAAGTTTTGAAGATCGGTTCAGATATAGCTATAGCTTCCATATATATTATTCATCGGATTTGTTATATTTCTTACCCTCAACCGTAATATGCACTCCGTAACAACGATATTCAGGGAAATATATCAAATACAGCTCAGAAATATCTTTGCGAAATTTTATCGAGATCGGTTCAGATTTGGATATAGCTCCCATATATATATTTATCCGATTTCAAATTAATTGTGCACCAAATGGGCAATACAATTCCAAATTGAAAAGATACAAATGCTTCGGCATATTTAGTCCTTTCAACTTTAAATTATAATTATAATCATAGCTTTTAATTGTTATGTGGAGCTCTACTAAATTAGCAAAGTGGTGCAGGGTATCATAAAGTCGGCCCCGCCCGACTTTAAGACTTTCTTTACTGGTTTTTATTATTTTTCTATAAAATTCATTTTATGCAAATTGTATTTATACTTGGCCTCTAAATGAAAAAAAGATTTAATACAAATTCTAAAAATTAAGGGAAACCTGATTTAAACAAAAAAATCAATTTTTTTAGATCCTATAACTCCAAAATCTAATTATTTTTTTCCAAATTATTAAAATTTTATTCCACTAGAATTTACCCTATATCCATTCACGCCATCACAGTTACTCTCAATTTTTAGAAATATGTATTAAACAAATATTCGTACCTAACTAACTACCACACACACACACACACACAAATACCTAACTGACATTGAAATGAAAAACTCCCACTTATTGGTAAATCAACAGACCTCATAACCTCAAATTGTTAATGTGCAACATGTTCTCTTAAAATTGCAGAAAAAAGCCACATGTTTATAAAATAAAATTTCAACCATTAACTTTTGAAAATGTTTTTATAGAAATATTTAATATGATGGAAACAAATTATAATAAAATATGAAAACTAAACCACAACATTATTCGAAACATAGGGGTATTCACAATTGAGGAGAACAAGACAAACGATTTATTACTAAAGGCATGGTTACTATAATAATTCCACAGGATTTCAAATGTCGATTGATTTTATATTAACATGATTTACAATTTATAAACAATCTTAAATTATTCAGTTAAAAAACTCATATTTCGACTTTAACTGGATATGACGAAATAATCATGAGTTTTTTTGAGGTTATTTAAAAATACAATTTCCAATTGGCTTTGAAACGCATGTCCTTCACGTGAATACCCCTAATAACAAATAACATATTCATATACAAAAATAAAATATAAAACGAACTCCAACTTTATGAAAAATAAAATGCAATTTAATTTATTTTCCAAAACTATTTCCCCTTAGCATACATGTTCTATCAGCAGCAGCTATCTACCAACATACATATAATCCAACAACAACAACTATGCATTTGTTAAATAAAAACCACAGAAAATTCCCAAAACAAACAATTAACGCTAAAACCAATACAAACAAATATTCTACGTACTTAAATAAATGAATTGTACAAAAAACAAGAACCATTGAACTATAATAGACCTTAAAATCAATTTCGGTTTTTTTTATTTCAATATTCTATAAAAAAAAACTTTTGCATTTCTATGGTTTTGAAAACCAGCATCAATAAATAATTACCAAGCTAAATCCACCCTGTCAAATTCAAAATTTCAAAAATTAACTCTAATGTTTAAAACTTTAGTCACCTGCAATAATTTTACATGATTTGTTGTCATTTTTATTTATCATTATTTATTGGAATAGCAATAGCAAAATAAAAGAAAAATCTTAAAATTATTAAAATATAAATATTGTTAACATTTTGCCAGGACAATTCCATTAAGAGTCCTTGACAAACATGATTTGTTGTCATTTTTATTTATCATTATTTATTGGAATAGCAATAGCAAAATAAAAGAAAAATCTTAAAATTATTAAAATATAAATATTGTTAACATTTTGCCAGGACAATTCCATTAAGAGTCCTTGATTTTTGTAATTTTTTTACAATTTTATTTAATTTAGACTAAATTAGAAAACAATCGAATTGTCCTGACAAATGTCGCAAAAATAAAACAGGAACCATACAAAGAAACCCCCATAAAAAAAGAATATAAGAAAATATATTTATGTCTCATGTGGACGATATATAAAACAAAAATATTATGAAAAAATATATTTATGAATGAGAAAAAAAATACCCATAGAGAACAAAAAAAAAATAAATAAACAACAAATAAAGAAATGATATATATTTTAAAACAATGGAGATTTGGATGTTTTATTAATTTAAAAAAAAAAAATCCAGGTGTGGGAAGTTAAAAATTAAACTACACTTGAAGTTTTTAAAATATATTTTAAATACCAGTACATATTGAGAATTTGCCTTTAAGAATCGCTAAAAAATCGTGGAAAAGCAGCAAATTTAGAAAATTTATCAAGTGAAAAAGTTGTAAGGTCGGCCAGGCCAATCTTTGAATACCCTCCACTATTTGGAACGATTTAGGCAATTTTCAAAAATATAAAATCCGTTAAAAATTCTGTTAAAATCTTAACAAGTAAAAAAACATTAAGTTCGGCCGGGCCAAACTTTTAAAGTTTGGTTTTTGCCACATTAGAAGAAATGTGGCAAAAACCATTAAAATGCCGAATATCGGGAGGTACCGTTATATGGGGGCTACACCAACACGTGCACCTATAATTACAATGTTTCGCCACACGAACTAGGACCCATTATGACCCACAAATACCAACTTTTACACAAATCAGTGAAAAAATGTGGCATAAATCATCAAAATACCGAATATCGGGAGGTACCGTTATATGGGGACTATACCAGAACGTGGACCTATACATGCAATGTTTTGCCACACGCTCAGAGACCCGTTATGATCTACAAATACCAATTTTCAGATAAATCCGTGAAAAAATGTGGCATAAATCATCAAAATACCGAATATCGGGAGGTACCGTTATATGGGGACTATACCAGAACGTGAACCTATACATGCAATGTTTTGCCACACGCTCAAGGACCCGTTGTGACCTACAAATACCAATTTTCAGATAAATCCGTGAAAAAATGTGGCATAAATCATCAAAATACCGAATATCGGGAGATACCGTTATATGGGGACTATACCAGAACGTGGACCGATATATCTCATCTTCAATACCAACCATCCTAGACACAATACAAATTGTTCTGCCAAATTTTGACGCTCTACGTCAAATAATGTGAGCGGTATCGTGATTTCAACAGACAGACAGACGGACAGACAGACAGACAGACGGACATGGTTAAATCGACTTAGAATTTTAGGCTGATTATGAATATATATACTTTGTGGGGTCTACGACGAATATTTAGGGATGTTACAAACGGTATGACAAAGTTAATATACCCTCCTTCCAAGGTGGAGGGTATAAAAATACCGAATGTAGCCGTTATATTAGGGTCTATACGACGACGTGGACATGCATAGGCAACTTTTGACATAAACCATTACAATACTCAAATACCAAATTTGAAACAATTCCGGTGAATAATGTAGCTAAAATCATCAAAATTCCGAATATAGGGCGGTGCCGTTATGTGGGGGAAATACGAAGACGCACAGACAATTTCTGCGCAGACAATTTTCTGTCATAGGCTGTAGTACCCATTATGAACTTCAAATACCAAATTTGAAGCATTTTCGGTGAATAATATCGCTTAAATCATCAAAATACCGAATAAAGGGTGGTACCATTATATGGGTGTTATACCAAAACGTGGACCTACATGGCTTATTTTCAATACAAAAAGTCCTGCAGACATAATATTAATTTGAGAAAAAATTTTATCAACCTACTTCATTTCGTTCGGAAGCTTGAGTGATTTCCACAGACGGACAGGCGGATGGACATCGCTAAATCGACACAGCAATTTTATGCTGATCAAGAATTTATATACTTTGTGGGGTCTAAGATGTATATTTCGAAGTGTTACAAATGGAACGACAAACTTAATATACTTCATTTCGTTCGGAAGCTAGAATGATTTCCACAGAGAGACAGGCGGATGGACATCGCTAAATCGACATATAATTTTATGCTGATCAAGAATATATATACTTTGTGGGGTCTAAGATGTATATTTCGAAGTGTTACAAACGGAACGACAAACTTAATATACTTCATTTCGTTCGGAAGCTAGAATGATTTCCACAGAGAGACAGGCGGACGGACATCGCTAAATCGACACATAATTTTATGCTGATCAAGAATTTATATACTTTGTGGGGTCTAAAATGTATATTTCGAAATGTTACAAACGGAACGACAAACTTAATATA
Source organism: Musca domestica (assembly GCF_030504385.1). NCBI lineage: Eukaryota > Metazoa > Arthropoda > Insecta > Diptera > Muscidae > Musca > Musca domestica. Next base: position 590,435 of record NW_026712162.1, on the reverse strand, counting down.
CCCTCCATTCTATGGTGGAGGGTATAATATACTTGTCGATATTCTGAATATCACAATACGGGTATGGCGGGGCAGAATCCAAATCCCAAACTTTGTAAATCTTAATATTGTTAAAAAAAAATTAAATCGAGTTCGAAGATGGGCAATATCGTTCCACTCATTTTGGTATCTCCCCCACAGAAGGAGAAAGGACAATCCGATTTTGCCCCAACTTTGCAAATCCTAATATTTGCATCAGTGCTAGATCAGGTGCGAGAATGGATAATATCGGTCCACTCCACCACAAAGGGTCAACATTTTCAATAATTACAACTCTTATAAAATGTGATGTAAAAGTCCGATTGCCTTCATATTACACCCATAACAATATTTTTTATTAATCCATGGTTTGATGTGCAGATGGAATACATTGGCCCCCTCAAAGGTGTCAAAATTTTGAATAGCAAAAGACTGATAAAAGCGAAAAAAGCATCCGACTTTCTTCAAATTTCACAAGTTCCAATATTTTTATTAACAAAAAATCTGTTGTGAAGATGATAGATAGCGACCCACTCCTTCTGGAACCTAACATAAAAGGGATCAACATTTTGAATATCCAAACGGGCATAAATGCGAAATAAGCATCCGATTCTTTTCAAGTTTCACACATCCCAATATTTTTACTAACGAAAATATGGTGTTAAGATGTGGTGTATCGGTGCTTCTGATGCCTCCCTTACAGGGTGCCAACATTTTGAATAATTATAACCCTTATAAAATGTGAAATACTAGTCCGATTATCTTCAAGTTTCATGTACCTCAATATTTTTTACTAATACAAGATCTGATATGAAGGTGAAACATATATCGGAACACTCCTTCTGGTACCTCCCCCACAACGGGGTCAACATTTCGAATAATAAAAGGCTCATAAAAGCGGAAAAAGCATCCGATTACCTATAAATTTCACAAAACCCAATAATTTCTACTAGCACAAGATCTGCTGTCAACATAGTAGATATCGGCCCACTTCTTCTAGTGCCTCCCCCAAAAATGTGGTGATATTTTTAAATAATTATATCTCACAGAAGGCAAAATAAACATCCAATTCCCAACAACTTTTACAAAACCCAATATTTCTACTAACATAAGATCTGGCGTGATCTGGGATATGTCGAATCCAACTACTTTGGTTACTCCCCACATATGGTCACAATATTCCATATATTTTTCTATCTCTATTCAAGTAATTACTCTTTTCAAGTAAAGATTTGATGTAAATATTGAATTTACCGGCCCTCTCCTTCAGGTACTTCCTCCACAGAAGTTTAATGTTGATTAAATGTTCGATTTTCTTATTTTTTTTTTTTTTTTTTTTGCAGCCAGATAATATTATTAGCATTAGTTGAAGTGGTATACTTCGGTCCACTATATCTGATACCTCACACACATTTGAAAATATTACAAAAAATGTCACAAACCATTCTTATGAAAAATTGTCGATATATTCCAAATCTGTCACTCTGACTACAATGAGTGCAAAAAGCACAATATCTTTTTTTAAGAATTCCTGCAACAATACATCTTTCTTCCGAACATGGCCTGTTCTCCGTCAGTGCATATACCGACACAGCTCTTCCAATCCAACTATTTTCTTTTTGTATTATAATCAATTGAATTGAAAATGTCTAATTGACTTACCGAAAAAAAAACAGCTTCATGAAAAATTTCGTGCCACATATATCACGCACAAGCATACGTATTTCAGACAGGCTTTGAATGTTGTTGGTCTCATTAAATTGTATAGTTTAGTATTTACTACCAAACATTCTACCAATGTTTCATCTTCTGGCCGCAAATCCGGAAAATTCCGGAGTCCACACAATATTTTCTTTGGGAAATACTGAGTTAGAGAATCTCACTACTGTTCCATATCACAAAAAAAAAAAAATAACAGCCAATAAACACCATATTTCAAGTGGTTGGCAACACCATATATTCAAACACTCAACCATCACTGATAACACAGAGCACATACAACCCTGTGTTGTGACACACGTAAACAAAAATTGACATTTTGTGAAAAACAACAACAACACCATTCAATTCCAATTGGCAATCATACGTAGTGTTTTTTTTTCTTTCGAAGGGGAACTTGTAAACGAACAACCAAAAAACGCCGCAAGCCAAGAAAACTCCCCAAAAAACTTTGTCCACAACGTTCGTTTTGTTGTAAATGCTAGACGGCTAGCAATGGCTAAACTATTGCTGAGTAAATCCGATGAAGAATATCTGGAAAAATGTGCAACACAGATGAAATTCAGCTATGGCATCATCATTGGTCAGGTAAGAGTTGTTGTTGTAAGAAATGCAGTTTCTTCGTCTTGTAAAGCTGTAAAGGAATGCGAGGAGCAGCTGTTGGCATGCATTTTTCTACATGACATGAGGGCAGCTGGCAATAGCAATTATGGGGGCAAGAAAATTTCTGTTCACACAATTTGTCTGGAACAAATAAAAGCTACGAATAAAATATGTAGGTGTGTGTGTGCATTTTTGCAAACCCCAACTTGGTGTTAACGTCATCACAACTGCTAACAAGTTCATTTGCACTTCAATTGTTGTCGTTTGCCGTATTTTTTTTTGGAATTATAATTAAAACTTTATTTCACGTTTTCATAAAGAAATCCGAACCTGGTAAATACATTGTCGTACATTTGGCCAAAAATGACGAGGAAGAAAGCGATTTTCCCGATGCCGACTCCTCTGCAACGGTTGGTCCCCAAAAGGTGGATCAAATCAATTTGCAATCACTCGGAAATCAATGGTTAAGTGCCGGCAAAATGATACCCGGTTCTTTTAATGTTATGGGTGAGTTTTTTTTTTTCATATTGTTGTGATGAATTACCGATTTAACAATTTTGCTTTTATTTATTATCACAGGATTATTTGTTGCCGGCGTTAGCAAAGATTATGTTGACGATTCTTCGGATGAATTCAAATCTGCCAAAAGACTGTTCTTTGATATGCACAAGTAAGTAAATTATAAGTTGATAAGCAATTCCTTAGTGATGTTCGAAAGAAAGGAAGAAAAAACTCAAACAAACTTTTTGAACAATTCGAAATACCAGGAGTTTTATAACTCGAGTCCGGCTAAACTGTCCTCGTTGATATTTGCAATTTATAACGTTTTGTTTGTAAAAAACCTATTTTTAAAGGTTGAAGACGATTTTGATTTGTCTTTGTCAGAATAATAATTCCTATACTCCCAATGGAAAACAATCTCGACAAGGTTAAAATTTATAATCAATTTAAGGATTGTAATTAATACTCTGTGAAGTCATGATCACTTTTTCACCTGCAATTGCTAGAGTAGACTTAAAAAATGATACTCTACTTGACTGTCCCTAAGTATCAAAAAACACATAAGGGACTTTTTCATCTCCGAAGCCCACTTGGCTAACAGAAAGGCCGTTTGAAAATGGTATCAGATATTTAAGTTGTTCTTGAACTGAGACTAAATCTACTTTGTAGAATTACACCATTGGAAAAATGTGAGGAAACACTTTTTTGAGTTGGCGAAAATCGTTTTCTCGAAGGAGATTAGAAAATCTTAGAATGAAAGAAAATTACTTCTTTTCAAAAATCGCTTCGGATGGAAAGAGTTCGAATAGAAAGCCAGTAATAGTATTTTCCATAAAGATCAAATGATGAAACCAGAAACTCTATTCTTCATAAAAGTCAGAATGTCTTTTCATACAAAACAAGAAGCTGTTTGGTACAATGAGTTCGTCTTTTTTTAGACGATTATGAGGTCGAAAAAACCTTTTTATATACCAGAGAGGTCTTTCTATAAATAACACGAAAGTTTTCTCATAGATGACCAGAGCATTTTCTCATAAAAGATCAGGGGGTCTACTCATAGACGACCAGGAGTTTTTCTTGTAGACGACTAGAAGGTCTCCTCATAGAAAAGCAGTTCTTCTTATCGAAAACTAGAATATTTTTTCATAGAAGATTAAGAGGTCTCCTCCTCATAGAAGATTAAAAGTTCTACTCATAAATTACCAGAAAGCCCTCTTCTGTCTAGCTGAAGAATTGTTGATAGCAATTTTGCTTTCCCGCGAGCCTCAGCGTGGCTCCAAAAAGAGTTGAACAGTGACAGAATAAGTGTTTCACAGATTCTATATCTTTCTCGTCTTGACGAAGCCTGCAGTAGTCAGTATGGTTATGTTTTATCTGGAAGAAATGTTTCAAGGATGGCTTCAACTCTCAATGTCTACAACAGTTGACTCGGAACCACTTCTTGCCATTTCATCTGCAGCTTTATTGTCAGAGATGTTCCTTTGACCAGGAACCGAGCAAAGCTTAAAAAAGGACTTCACTTTTTTCAGAGCAATCCTGCACTCCAGGACTACCATAGATTTGATGGTGTATTAATTTACCGCTTTTAGGGCCGCTTGACTACCGACATATATAGTCACCAGTCAGTTCAGTTCAATTGTTTGATTCATCAGCAATTCTACAGCTTTCCTGAAAGCAAAGTTTTCTGCATGGAATACGCTACAGTCTTTATTGAGTTTGAATGCGTTATAGACATAGAAGTCGAGAAGGTCTTCCCATAGAGGAAAAAAAGTTATTTTCACAGAAGACCAAAAGGTATTTTCATAGAAGGTCTTCTCATAGAAGGCCAGAAGTTATTCTTTAACAAAACTAGAAGATCTTCCCATAATAGTTCAGACTATCTTCTCATAGAAGGCCAGAAGTCTTCCCATAGAAAGCCACAAGATCTTCCCACAGCAGTTCAAAAGCTCTTCTCATTGTAGATTACGATCTTCTCATGGAGAACATTATGGTCTTCTTGTATATGACCATACGGCCGTTTCTTAGAAGTCCAGAAGATATTTTTATAGAAGACCAAAAGGTATGTCCACAGGATTTTCTCATAGAAGGCCACGTTTGTGGCTATGATGGTCCTTGAAAAATATTCATTAAAAAATCCACGTTTGTGGCTATGATGGTCCTTGAAAAATATTCTTTAAAAAATTAACGTTTATAGCTATGATGGTCCTTGAAAAATATTCTTTAAAAAATACAAGTTTATGGCTATGATGGTCCTTGAAAAATATTTAAAAAATCCACGTTTGTGGCTATGATGGTCCTTGAAAAATATTCTTTAAAAAATTAACGTTTATAGCTATGATGGTCCTTGAAAAATATTCTTTAAAAAATCCACGTTTGCGGCTATGATGGTCCTTGAAAAATATTCTTTAAAAAATCCACGTTTGTGGCTATGATGGTCCTTGAAAAATATTCATTAAAAAATCCTCGTTTGTGGCTATGATGGTCCTTGAAAAATATTCATTAAAAAATCCACGTTTGTGGCTATGATGGCCCTTGAATAATATTCTTTAAAAAATCCACGTTTGTGGCTATGATGGTCCTTGAAAAATATTCTTTAAAAAATCAACGTTTGTGGCTATGATGGTCCTTGAAAAAATATTCTTTAAAAAATCCACGTTTGGAGGGCTTTTGGTTCTTGAAAAATATTCTTTAAAAAATCCACGTTTGTGGCTATGATGGTCCTTGAAATATATTCCACGTTTAGAGGGCTTTTAGTCCTTGAAAAATATTCTTTAAAAAATCCACGTTTGTGGCTATGATGGTCCTTGAAAAATATTCCACGTTTAGAGGGCTTTTGGTCCTTGAAAAATATTCTTTAAAAAATCCACTTTTGGAGGTCTTTTGGTCCTTGAAAAATATTCTTTAAAAAATCCACGTTTGGAGGGCTTTTGGTCCTTGAAAAATATTCTTTAAAAATACAAACATTACTATTTTCAATTATTAAAAGTGAATTGTTTCATTTTTCAGCCTACTTAAACAAGGACATCAATTCAAAAGTAACGAACACGATGATACCGAATACATATTCCTCACCTATTCCAGTGCTGCAAAAAAAGCTGCAAGTAAAATATATAACTATGTGGCAAAGTAAGTAGAAACGTCAACATTTCTTTATAAATATTCTATTACCTAAATTTGTATGTAACACCCTCAACATGTTTTGTAACTGATATTAACACATTATTATGCACCTGCTTATCTCATTGGTTTTTGTAAATATTCATTAAAACATTTATATTTTAGTTTTTTTTTTTTTAATTTATGTGCAATAGATCTGCTCTTAGAATGGTAGTATCTTGTAGACAAAAAGAGAACAATTTAATCAAAAACCTTAAATCGATCTATAAAGTGTTAAAAGTTCTTAAAATAACAAACTCTTGTAAAACGTTTCTAAATTTTGAAACAAGAAATAAGGATTCGTCATAGTACTTTGCATGTGTCTCAAAAACATTTCGTTCTTCTGTTTGTGTTATGTTGTTTCTTTTGTTGGTCGTTAACATTTTTCTTGGTTTTTTCTTGTTTTCTAGCAAATGCAAAAATCATTTAGAAGAGTTCTTGCGTTTTTGTTTTTCTTATAACTGGTTAATTCGAAATAATGTTGTTGAGATATTGTTAATATAAATATTGTTCTATTTCGATTTTTAATATTTTCTCTTTGAACAAAACCCAAAAAAAAAAAATACTCGTGAATACTAAATCATTAACAGGGAATGCAAGAAAACCTACTTTACAGCACATATTAAATGTGTTTTATGGTAAATAATTTGATATCTAATAAAAAAATATGTCATTTATTATTAAATATTATTACGTGTATTTTTTAAATTTGTTGCTAATTTGTGTTTGTTTCTGATTTTAATTTGTGTTGATTTTTTATTTATATTTTGTATATTCAAAAGTTGCATCACCGTAATTTGCAATGTTGAGAGGGCTTGATTAAAATTTGGTAATTAGTTTGGCAGAGAAATAGATTTGAAAGTATTTTTAATTTGTAAACATCAGTGGCTGTTTTGGTATTGAGGTATAGAAAATTTGTGAAACTCAATGAATAAAATCTATTTAAATTATACCTAAAATCTGGAATGGAATGGAACAGAAAAAACAAAGAAAGCCAATTCATTCAATTTTTATACCCTACACCACAAGGTGGTCAGGGTATTATGTCTTTGTGCATTTGTTTCTAACAGGCAAAAGGAAACGAGATAGACCCATAGTTCCTTTTGATGATCTGAATAGAATCACATTCTGAGTCGATTTATGCATGTCCGTCCGTCCGTCTGTCCATGTATTTTTGTAAACAAAGTACAGTTCGCAACTATTGCCCGATCCAGATGAAATTTTGCATAAATCATTTGTTTGGCCCAAGGACAAACCCTATTGAAATTGGAGATAATCGGTCAAAATTTAGATATAGCTCCCATATATATCTTCGTCCGATTTGCTTTTTATTGTGCACCAAACGTGTAATATCAGCCCGAATAGTATGAAATTTTGCACATACAACCAAGTTAGGCCTGAAAATAAGTATGCCAAATTTGATCGAAATCGGTTCAGATATAGCTATAGCTCCCATATATATTGTTCATCCGATTTGTTATTTTTGTCCTTCGCAGCCGTAATATGCACTCTGTTACAACAATATTTGGGGAAATATATCAAATACAGTTCAGAAATACATGTGCCAAATTTTATCGAGATCGGTTAAGATTTGGATATGGCTCCCATATATAACTTCGTCCGATTTACCTTATATTGTGCATCAAACGTCTAATATTTGTCCAAATGGGATGGAATTTGGCACTTAGGACCGAATTTAGTCTAGAAGCTAGTATGTCAAATTTGGTGAAGATCGGTTCAGATATAGCTATAGCTCCCATATATACTGTTCATCCGATTTGTTATATTTGTTACCCACAGCCGTAATATGCACTCCGTAACAACGATATTCAGGGAAATATATGAAATATAGCTCAGAAATATCTTTGCGAAATTTTATGGAGATCGGTTCCGATTTGGATATAGCTCCCATATATATATTTATCCGATTTCAAATTAATTGTGCACCAAATGGGCAATACAAGTCGGAATATTAAAGATACAAATGCTTCGGCATATTTAGTCCTTTGAACTTTAAATTATAATTATAATCATAGCGTGTATGATTGGATTTTCCCATAAAAAGTCGGTCCCGCCCGACTTCAAGGCTTTCTTTACTGGTTATCTTTAAAGTATTTAAAAAATTAGCTTTTAAAACAGCCGCCTGCTGCGTCAGTGGTTTTCCAGCCAAAAATGTTCTATACGCTTGTAAACAATATAATGAGCTGTCACTGGAATAATTTAACAGCTGTCGGACGAGTGGCTTCAATGACACCAGTCTGAAGTTGGTTGTAGCTTTTTCATCTCACTCTGTATATTAGTTTATTGCACTGTCTTTCAGGGGTCTGACAGTACAGTGGGCTGTGTCCAGACCCCCTTCAAGTCTTATCTCTGAATAGGGAGCTAGTTAAACTTCAGGATAAGGTCGACCAGATTATTTGATTGTCCGACAAATACATTACATTTTTCATCTGTTACAGTTATTTAAAAAATGTGTTACCCGCAACATTCCGTAGTGGTAAAAAATATTAAAAACGTCCGATTTACAATGTTATATGGAATAATTTTGTATCAGTGTAAAGTAGTAGGAATACTTTCTGTATTAATAAGATAATTTAACAATGTTTTACATTATTTTTTGAAATAAACGGCCACTATCCGTTTGACTTGGCTGAGAAATGAGTTCTGAGTGAAGCTCTGAACCCCTTAGTATTTTTATTAGCAATTAATGTGAATAACTCTAGCTTATATTGATCAAATTATAAGGAGTTTCTTACAATATTTGGCTTTTAAATCATTTAAAAAAAGCTTAAGGACTTTTTGTTTTGTAAATCTATGACCTTTTAGGCACTGCAATTTTTGAGTTTGCAAACGGATTTAAGTGTACTTTGTTTTCCCGAAAAAAAAATATTTTAAAAAGGTTTGTGCGTTTCTTTGGTTTTAAAAAACATCATCCTGCGATTTTTGTTTTAAGTTTCATGTCATGATTTCAAACACTATTAACCACCACATCAGTGTCACCATTTTCAAAAATAAAAACTAACCCTGACCTAAGTTAAGACTCATGCAAAAACAGAAAACAAAATAATCAATATCTCTCTGTATGAACCTACTCAATTTTTATAGCGGTGGCACATTTTCACCCCTGGACTATCGTTTTGTGGAGAAACCCTTCGAATGGTATACGTTCGAGTGTAACTATGAGCTGAACGATGTATTCCCCATTTTGGATGCTTCGGAGAAGATCAATATCGAGGTGCAATTTCAAAAGACCATAGATACGGTGCGCAACAGTCTGAATGCCAGCGAGATTTTCTTGCAAAATGAATGTGTCGATGATGGACAAATCTTGGATAGCTATATTAAACAGTTGCATCAGGGTGGCGGACGTAAAGCCAACAGTGATGAGAGTTATAAGGCAACCATATTCCTACCCATCAAGTGCCAAAATACCAAAGGAAATCAACGGATACATGTCAAGGAATTCAATGGTACGATTCGTTTGTCCGGTGTGGTCTCATCAAGGGTGTGGTGTAATCCCAAGAATACAATAGGTGATGTGAAACGTTTCATACGCGAAGATGTCATACGTTCTTTGATGGCACGCATTCAGGTGTATTGTGATGGTCTTACCGAGCCGAATATTAGTAACGATGCTATTTTCATTTCGGAGCCTCCACGTCGGGTGTATTTCAATGTCAATGCTGGCAGCGGTCAGAAATCAATACAGTTCAGTGATTATATTTTCCGTGGTGAAACGCCCACAGTTGCTGCGGCCCAGGCCAAACAGATACTCGATTTGGACATAACACCCGACAGTATATCGGCCGATTTGGAAGGTGTACCCGAGGATGAAACATTTAGCGATACCTCATTTGAAATGCCGACCACGGATAAACAGAAAATGCAAAAATTGGGTAGCTTAGATCCGGCTGGCCAAAGGGATCTCACACGTACCATGTACATGTTGGGCATTGCGGTTTCCCTGCTGGTGCTGGTGATAGCCATTGTTGTGCACTATTTCATGAAATGAAATTTTTGGAAGAGGCGAGGCGTTGGCGCGGCGTTTTTGTTGGACAATTTGGTTGCGCATATTAACAGCAAACAAGAAAACATCACTCGGTTCACAGACTCAAGCACACACCCCACATAAACACACACACCCCCTGTACTTGTTGGTAAAATACGTTTTTCATGTTTTTTTAATTTTTTTACTTAATTGTATGATGTACTTTTTGTATTTTGTTTTTTATATAAATTATTTTTTTGTAATTGTCTTGTTTTGAAAAAAATATATACATATGTATTTAAAAAACGAAGGGAAATTTTGTAAAGCCATTGCAATGGTTTTGGCAATAGTTAAACAAAATATACTTAGAAATTAGTTAAATAAAACAAAAAACAAAACTGATAACAAAATCGCAAACTGTTACGTAGAAATGAAAGTGGCCTTCTTTGGAGAGCAGCTGTAATGTGTTTCAAGAAATTTAATATGTTTGCATTTAAAGTTAATACATCGATTTAAAGAAGGATGTCTTATGCTCTACCGCCACATGAGGGTATTTGTTTTTACCTCTACTTCATCGTTTCCTTAACCAAAACCTATGATTTGAGTTAAATATTTCACCGGCAGTTTTTCGAGCTTTCTGAAAATCACAGTTGTTCGTGTCAGATTTCTTTTTGTCAAAGATGTACCCCAGAGTTTATGTTGCAAATACCATCCGGAACTATAAGTCCTTTAAACGATGATAATGGATAAATAAAAATAGCTAGGTATTTCCATAAGGTCCTCAATTTTTTTTCTGGTCTATCACATATACGACAAGGACATGCAGTGTAGTCTCAATGTTTATACCCTACACCACAAGGTGGTCAGGATATTATGTCTTTGTGCATTTGTTTGTAACAGGCAAAAGGAAACGAGATAGACCCATAGTTCCTTTTAATGATCTGCATAGAATCACATTCTGAGTCGATTTATGCATGTCCGTCCGTCTGTCCGTCCGTCCGTCTGTCCATGTATTTTGCCCGATCCAGATGAAAATTTGCACAGATCATTTGCTTGGCCCAAGGACGAACCCTATTGAAATTGGAGATAATCGGTCAAAACGTAGATATAGCTCCACATATATCTTCATCCGATTTGCCTTTTATTGTGTACCAAACGTGTAATATCAGCCCGAATAGTATGGAATTTTGCATATAGATCCAAATTAGGCCTAAAAATAAGTATGCCAAATTTGATCGAAATCGGTTCAGATTTAGCTATAGCTCCCATATATATTGTTCATCCGATTTGTTATTTTTGTCCTTCGCAGCCATGCACTCCGTAACAACGATATTCAGGGAAATATATCAAATACAGCTCAGAAATATCTTTGCCAAATTATATCGAGATCGGTTCAGATTTGGATATAGCTCCCATATATAACTTCGTCCGATTTACCTTTTATTGTGCACCAAACCTCTAGTATTTGTCTAAATGGGATGGAATTTGGCACTTACGACCGAATTGAGTCTAGAAGCTAGTGTGTCAAATTTGGTGAAGATCGGTTCAGATATACCTATAGCTCCCATATATATTGTTTATTCGATTTGTTATATTTGTTACCCATATCCGTAATATGTACTCCGTAACAACGATATTCAGGGAAATATATCAAATATAGCTCAGAAATATCTTTGCCAAATTTTATCGAGATCGGTTCCGATTTGGATATAGCTCCCATATATATTATTATCCGATTTTAAATTATTTGTGCACCAAATAGGCAACACATGTCCGAATTTAAAAGATACAAATGCTTCGACATATTTAGTCCTTTGAACCTTAAATTATAATTATAATCATAGTTTGTATGATTGAATTCTCCCATAAAAACTTTTTATTGTTATGTGGAGCTCTACTAAATTAGCAAAGTGGTGTAGGGTATCATAAAGTCGGCCCCGCCCGACTTTAAGACTTTCTTTACTGGTTTTTTTTTGGAATTTGGAAAAAGAGCATTTGGAAACCTGTGAACCTTTTTACTTTGCCAGAAGGTTAACAGGTTGGTTGAGGAGCATATGTGGAAAAAGGAACTAGATCCGGCCCTGTGAACAAGAATGAGGATATATGTCACCATTAACACATTTATGGTGAACAATCTTAAAATTTGAGTTAACTATTCACCCGGTAAGCTTTATACAGGGTCAGATGAAAAAAGACGCAACCAACTTTAGGCTGCCGTCATTTTTAAGCCACTCGTCCGACAGAAGTTAAAATTAAACGCAACAACAGATGCTGTCATTTCTACGCCACTCGTCCGACAGCAGTTAAAATTATTCCAGTGGCAGCTTATAATATTGTTTTCAAGCGTACAAAAGCATTTTGGTGAAAATTTTCCAGAAAAAAGTTATTCTTGATGGAATGCAAGCGTGATAGTGTGAAAGAAATCACACATTTTGGCTGGAAAACCACAACTGGCCATCGTTAGAGCACTCCAACATTTAAATGTGAATAAATCTTTTGTGTCTCGTACCATCGCTCGTTACCGTGATACTGGCGGCGTAGCCCGACGTCAAGGATGAGGATGGAAGAAAACAGCAACACCAGCAGAAATTGTTCGAAAAATGGCTCGTGTGCTGAACATATCGCAATATTCCCTTCGGCAAATATTGAAAAATGAGCTCGGGGTACAGCCATTGAAATTCCAAAAATTGCAAGAACTTACGTCGCAACAAAACGAAAATATACTCAAAAGTGCTAAAGAGTTGCTTTGCTTGGCCGAAAGTTGTGAACTGCCGAATTTGGTTTTTTTCCGATGAGAAAACAATCGTTGTCCAGCAGTTTGTAAACAAACAAAATGATCGTGTTTACTTGCCAAAGAGGTCAGCTGAAAATGTGCACCTTCGGTTGGCCATCAGAACTCAAGCGCCGGCCATGGTGATGGTGTGGGCCACCATTACAGCCGATGGTCGCCCTCTCTCATATTAATCGACCGTGGTATCAGAAGTAATGCCCCATATTATCGCGAAAATATTCTGAAGGGTGTATTAAAGCCTTGGACACGCAAACATTTTGGTCGCAGACCTTGGACATTCCGATAGGACTCAGCACCATCGCACTCAGCACGCGCCACCCAAGAATGGTTACAAAATGAGGTTCCTCGCTTCATTTCTAGCACACAATGACCATCAATATCTCCGGATAACAAACCGCTGGACTATTATTTCAAATTTATTATTGAAAGATTTTAATGGGTACTACAACCTATAGCAAAAAAAAATTCGTATGCAGGTCCACGTCTTCGTATAGTCCCCATATAACGGTACCTACCTATGTTCGGTATTTTGATGATTTCAGCAAAATTATTCACCAGAATCGTTTCAAATTTCGCATTGCAAGATCTTAATGGGTACTACAACCTATGGCAAAAAATTTCGTATGCTGGTCCACGTCTTCGTGTAGTCTCCATATAACGGTACCTATCGATGTTCGGTATTTTCATGATTTTTGTGACATTATTCACCGGAATTGTAACACATTTCGTATTTAAAGTTCGTAATAGGACTACAGCCTACGAAGATTTCGTAAACAGGTCCAGGTCTTTGTATAGTCCGGTTTTCATTTAAGTGGTAGTTTTCAGATTTTTTTTACATTTTTAAAGTTCCCTTCAAATGGTGGATGGTAATAAAAGTTCGGCTCGACCGAGCTTAGCTTCTTTTTTACTTGTTTTAATTGTATTTTTTATAAGGGTAACCCCCTACTTGAACCCTAAAATGCGTTTTTTATACCCTCCACCATACTATGGAGGGTATCTTAACTTTGTCATTCCGTTTGTAACTCCTCGAAATACTCATGTCAGACCCAACAAAGTATATATACATATATTCTTGATCAGCTTAAAATTCTAAGTCGATTTAGCGATGCCCGTCTGTCTGTCCGTCTGTCTGTTGTAATCACGCTATCTTTCGAATGAATTGTGATAGATGGCTAAAATTTTGCACACATGTTTATTTTTCCAGTAGGCAGGTTAAGTTCGTAAATGGGCCATGTAGGTCCACGTTTTCATATAGCCCCCATATACCGGTACCTCCATATATTCGGTATTTTGATGATTTTAACGACATTATTCACGGGAATTGTTTCAAATTTGGTATTTGAAGTTCGTTATAGGAACTACAGTCTGTGACAGAAAATTGTCTGTGCGGGTCCAGGTCTTCGTATAGGCCCCGTATATCAGTACCTCCCTATATTCGGTATTTTCATGATTTTAGCGACATTATTCACCGGAATTGTTTCAAAATTGGTATTTGAAGTTCGTAATGAATACTACAGTCTAAGATAGAAAATTGTCTGTGCAAGTCCATGTCTTCGTATAGCCCCCATACAACGGTACCTCCCGATATTCGGTATTTTGATGATTTTAACGACATTATTCACGGGAATTGTTTCAAATTTGGTATTTGAAGTTCGTTCTAGGAACTACAGTCTGTGACAGAAAATTTTCTGTGCGGGTCCAGGTCTTCGTATAGGCCCCATATATCAGTACCTCCCTATATTCGGTATTTTCATGATTTTAGCGACATTATTCACCGGAATTGTTTGAAAATTGGTATTTGAAGTTCGTAATGAATTCTACAGTCTGTGACAGAAAATTGTCTGTGCGGGTCCAGGTCTTCGTATAGGCCCCATATATCAGTACCTCCCCATATTCGGTATTTTGACGATTTTAGGTACAATACCCACCAAAATTGTTTGAAATGTGGTATTTGAAGTTCGTAATGGATGCTACAGCCTGTGACAGAAAACTGTCTTTGCTGGTCCAGGTCTTTGCGCAGCTCCAATTTAACGACACCTCCTTATATACGATATTTTGATGATTTTAGCTACATTGTTTACCGTTTATTTCAAGTTTCCAATTTGAATATGGTAATGGCTTATGACAAACAATGCCTATGTATGTCCACGTCGTATAGACCCCAATATGACGGCTATATTCGGTATTTTTAAAATTTTAACAGAATTTTTTAAGGATTTTATTTTTTAAAAATTTCCAAATTCGTTGCAAATGGTGGAGGGTATTAAAAGTTCGGCCCGGCCGAACTTAGTGCTTTTTAACTTGTTATATTTATAAATACTTAGCGTTTTGGTAAAAATCGGAGTTTTTTGATTATGAATCTTGTGGAATATTTGCCTTGATACGATTATATTTAAACAGATTTTTTAACCCTGTATTGTTATCAGTAACATTGCCGAAAGGATTTCTAAAAAAACTTTATCCGAAAAATTAAAAAAAATTAAGAGGGAGAACTGGTTCTCCCTTTTTAATTCACTTTGTTATTTAAACTTTCGAAACACCGATACAGGCATCTTCTTCATTCATAATCTACTTAAATTTTCCCGTAATTATGGAAAACATTGAATTGGAATTGAAAATATTTTTGAAACTAAGGTTTTCCATTAAACAACCTGAGGTAAAGATTTCAAATTCATCAGCTAATAAACAAAACTGTTTAAATTATTTTAATTTTTGAAATATTCCGAATGCTACAAACATATTTTCTTGATTAAGGGAATACATGGGGTTTCTATCACCTTTGGTGTGACATGAAAAAAAATTAAAAAACAGATTTATTTGATATTTTCACCTAAATTATAACCCACAAGTGTTCGAGTATCGTTCTTCTTCGGATCACCCTCACCATATTGTGGAATGATTTTTCTCTCGCTTTGCAGCTTCACATAAGGCGCGCAACTAAAAACTCCCCCTGGGACAATTTTTATCAAAGAAATAATTGTTTTACGTTTGGTGAATGACTGGCTGGTTGGCTGGCTAAATGTCTAAACGACTGAATTTGAGTGGCGGTGTGTGTGTGACCCCATCATTTTTTTTTAAATTTAATTGAATTATACCCAAGTCTTGTGGCTGTTATTGTTGATGGTTTTCCAGGGCAGACTGCCGCATCTACTTTTGTTTTGGCGTTGTGTCGTTGTTGTCAATGTTATTCTTAGATCTTTGGCGTCAAACAGTTTGACGACACAGCGCCCAACTCCATAAATCTTTGCTTTTTATTCAAAACTACACACACGCACACACACACCATATACAATTTGGCGCGAGCAGCAGCAGGAAGATTTCGAAGAGTCTGTCTTTATGAGCCTCCTCAATAAGCACGAAGCACCCCTTCTGTTGGACGATTTTCCTTTATGGCCTATTTTGGTGTATGTCGTCTTCAAGCACAAGCAGGTGTGTCTTGTGTTTGGCAATGCATCCGCACGCTTGAAAAAACATACGGAGGGGAAATGTTTTCCTCGATTTTTTGGATTTTCCTTACTTGCCTCTTATCTAAAGTGTTTAATGATCTTGAAAAGTGGAATCAATAGGCATAGATGTATGTATAAAAAAAGTAGTGTAGTAAATAATAGCCTATTTTTTATTTTAAAATAATTTGTTTTATTATGATTTATGAAATGTATTTTCGATTATGTGGAAATCGCCGACGAATGGAAAACATGGCAATTTTAAATTAAAATTATGAGAAATTGTTCGTTTTAAATTTTTATTCGTATTAGGGGGAAAACACTTAAAGATGTTGCGTAGTCATCGACATTAAAATGATAAATGGTGCCTGTGTAGGTAAAAGCACGGGCAGGGATGAGACACTGTGTTACGGCATTAACAGGGCCGAATACAAATCTGTTTTCAATAACCGAGATTTTTTTCTATAGCAAAATATCAGAAGATTTTAGAATTGAAAACATAAGAATTAAAAAAGCTGTAAGTTCGGCCGGTCCGAACTTTGAATACCCTCCAAACATTTGGAACTAATTTGGCAATTTTCAAAAAAAGAAACAATAATAAAATCCGTTGACATTTAGGTTAAAATCAAAAAAATAAAGAATGTAGCCGTTACGACGACGTGGACCTGCAGAGGCAACTTTTGTCATAAGTCATTACCATATTCAAATTCGAAACTTGAAATAAACGGTGAATAATGTAGCAAAAATCATCGAAATACCGTATATAAGGAGGTACCGTTGTACAGGAGCTATACGAAGACCAGGACCTGCATAGACAATTTTCTGTTACAGGCTGTAGCATCCATTACGAACTTCAAATGCGATATCTCGAACAATTTCGGTGAGTATTGTACCTAAAATCGTCAAAATACCGAATACAGGGAGGTACTGATATATGGGACCTATATGAAGACCTGGACCTGCATTGACAATTCTCTGTCACAGACTGTAGTTCCCATTACGAACTCTAAATACGTAATTTGAAACTATTCCGGTGAATAATGACACTAAAATCATCAAAATACCGAATATCGGGAGGTGCCGTTATATGGGGGCTATACGAAGACGTAGATCTGCACGGACAATTTTCTGTCATAGGCTGTAGTATCCATTACGAAATTCAAATACCAAATTTGAAATAGTTCCGGTAAATAATGTCGCTAAAATCATCAAAATACCGAATATCGGGGGGTACCGGTATATGGGGGCTATACGAAGACGTGGACCTGCACTCACAATTTTCTGTCATAGGCTGTAGTATTCATTACGAACTACAAATAATAAATTTGAAATAGTTCCGGTATCTAATGTCTCTAAAATCATCAAAATACCCAATATTGGGAGGTATCGTTATATGGGGGCTATAAGAAGACGTGGACCTACATGGCTCATTTTCTGTCTTAGTATGTAGTATTCGTTACGAACTTCAAATAAAACAATTCCGCAATTCGCTAAAATCATCAAAATACCGAATATCGGGAGGTATCGTTATATAGGGGCTATACGAAGACGTAGGTCCACGTGGCCCATTTTCTGTCTTAAGCCTTGGTATTTATTACGAACTTTAAATACCAATTTTGATGGCCCATTTTCAATACCAAAACTCCTGCAGACATAATACTCATTTGAGTTAAATTTTATCAACCTACTTCATTTTCGCTAAAGTGTTGCTTCGCTTGGCCAAAAGTGGTAAACTGGCGAATTTTTCGTTGTCCAGCAGTTTGTAAACAATGAAAGTGATCGTGTTTACTTGCCAAAGAGGTCAATTAAAAATGTGCACCTTCGGTTGGCCTCCAGAACTCAAGCGCCGGCCATGGTGATGGTATGGGCCGCCATAACTGCGAAAATATTCTGGAGGGTGTATTAAAGCCGTACTCAGCACACGGCACCCAAGAATGGTTACAAAATGAGGTTCCTCGCTTCATTTCCAGCGCACAATGACCACCAAAATCTCCGGATACCACTCCGTTGGACTATTGTGTCTGGAGTAATTTGGAGAGAAAGGTTGGCACTAAAAAAATACTAAAATGTCTATCATCTCAAGCAAGCGCTTCGCCGGGAATGGGCCAAAATACCGCAGAGCAACATTCGAGCAGCATGTGACGGTTTCATTGGCCATAATTTTCGTGCCAAAGGTGACCAATTCGAACAAATCTTAACTTATAGAAGTCACCTCAGACACTAAGGTCCTAATTTTTTCTATAGGAAAAAAGTCACTTCAGACACCGAGGTCCGAATTTTACTCTTTAGGAAAAAAGTCACCTTAGTTCGCTGTGGTAGATTTTTTCATAAAGGAAAAATAGCCTTTTTTTTTGAGGTCTTTTTTTTCCTACAGAGAAAAAGTCAACTCAGTTCATTGAGGTCGATTTTTTGCTATAGAGAAAAAGTCATCTAGGACAAGGAACTCCGAATTTTTTCTACAAAAAAAATAGGCTCAGTGATCTGAGGTCAAATTTTTTTCCGTGAACTGAGGTTGGATTTTTTATAGAAACAAATCTTTAGGGACTAAGGATTGATTTTTCCCCTAAAAAGTGATCTTTAATATCTGCGGATATCCATTAAAAACTCGGTATTGACTTCTGAGATTTTTTTTATATAGAAAATCAAAAAAAAATCAATCTTCAACTTTATCGGAATATATTTGACCTCTATTCTTCCTTAAATCGCTTCGTAGCTAAAAGGATCTCCAGAATCTTATAAATTTTTTTTCCTTCAAATACTTCTAACCACAGAGGGTCTTCTCTAGGATATCATCTACCAAATAAAACCCTCCAAAAAATCCTTTGTAATGCGAAGACCTGCAATAGGCCTTCTTCACATAAAAATTTTCAGAATTTCTTCTATACACAGAATAGCTTTTAGAAGTCTTCTGGCTATAAAATAACTTTACAATGTTGTTTAATCCAAAGTAGACCTCGGGAGGGGGTTCTATCCATAAGACCTAAGAAGATTTTTAGCCGAAGGAAACCTCTGGAATGTCATCTATCCCCTGAAAACTCTGTAATGGTATTCTATAGAAAAGTACTTATTTGCATAGAAAACCTCAGAGAGTTATTCTTTGTTCCTTAGATGGAAAATCAAATATGAAAGTCATCCGAAATGTATTTATGTATATTTTTATATATTCCAACAACCCACTGTGCCACAGTAGCTCTGTTATAAATCATTTTATAATTTGTTTTTTTTTTTTTTTTTTTTTTTTTTTTTTTGAAAATTACCAGTATTATTTGAGTATTGGCTGATTTCATTTCAGCCGCCGGAAAATAAATCTTTAAAATTTTACAGAAAATACACATCATTTTTCATTGGAAAATAATAACGAAAATCTTGGGTTATTTTAAAAAAGGATTAACAAAAAATATCAAATTTTTTCACTATAGACACCGAAGTCGGAATTTTTATACCCTCCACCATACATAGTATGGAGGGTATATTAAGTTCGTCATTCCGTTTGTAACTCATCGATATAATAATTTTAGACTCAACAAGGTATATATTTTTGATCAGCGTAAAATTCTAAGAAGATTTAGGTCCGTCACGCTACAGTCAACACGATATCGCATAGCCCCTATATAACGGTTTTCATTTGAGCGGTATTTTCCGAGGGATTTTTATAACCTCCACCATACTATGGAGGGTATATTAACTTTGTCATTCCGTTTGTAACTCCTCGAAATACTCATATCAGACCCAACAAAGTATATATACATATATTCTTGATCAGCTTAAAACTCTAAGTCGATTTAGCGATGTCCGTCTGTCTGTCCGTCTGTCTGTCTTTCGAATGAATTGAGATAGGTGGCTAAAATTTTGCACACATGTTTATTTTTCCAGTAGGCAGGTTAAGTTCGTAAATGGGCCATGTAGGTCCACGTTTTCATATAGCCCCCATATAACGGTACCTCCCTATATTCGGTATTTTGATGATTTTAGCAACATTATTCAACGGAATTGTTTCAAAATTGGTATTTGAAGTTCGTTATGGGAACTACAGTCTGTGACAGAAAATTGTCTGTGCGGGTCCAAGTCTTCGTATAGGCCCCATATATCAGTACCTCCCTATATTCGGTATTTTGACGATTTTAGGTACAATACCCACCGAAATTGTTTGAGATGTGGTATTTGAAGTTCGTAATGGATGCTACAGCCTGTGACAGAAAATTGTCTATGCTGGTCCAGGTCTTCGCACAGCTCCAGTTTAACGGCACGATATTTTGATGATTTTAGCTACATTATTCACTGATTATTTCAAGTTTTGAATTTGAATATGGTAATGGCTTATGACAAACAATGCCTATGTATGTCCACGTCTTCGTATAGACCCCAATATAACGGCTATATTCTGTATTTTTAAAATTTTAACAGAATTTTTTTTAAGGATTTTATTTTTTAAAAATTTCCAAATTCGTTGCAAATGGTGGAGGGTATTAAAAGTTCGGCCCGGCCGAACTTACTGCTTTTTAACTTGTTTTTTTTTTTTTTGAAAATTTCAATTTTTTTATAAAAAGTTCACCGGCCCGGCCGAACTTAGCTGCTTTTTTACTTGTTTTCTATAGAATTTCTTCTACACTACAGAGACTGAAATTGATTTTTTTTATAGAAAAGAACTAACATCAGGCACTGAGGTCGAATTAAGTCACCTCTACCACTGATGTTGATTTTTTTCTATAGTCTTCCAAATAAAAACTAACTCTCGGTAGGTTCGGTTTCTTATCGACAAAACTTTACACATTACCTTGGTTGAATCCAATTCTTTTTGTATTTTTTTTGTTATAAATAAAGTATTTATTTTCGAAATTATATTTATTTATTTATTAAAAAATACCATCAAAGTATATGCTAAAGTTTCGTTACTTAAAAAAAAAAATATTTACAATTTTCTTACTTAAACAATTATAATATATATGTCGATTTTTTAATAAGTTAAAGTTAAGTTATTTTTTCCTTTTAATTTTATTAAAATGTTTTGGATCATATTTGTAATTGTAATTGCTAATAATAGGTGCTTAAATATTAAAATAAAAATTGTTAATAATATTAATTTTAAATATATTCATTTTAATTTTAGTTACTTAATTTTTTTAATATTATGAGATTTACATAGTTTAATAACCAAATTTTTATTTTGGGATTTTTATTATTTTAATAAATTTGTTTTTTTTGTCATTCTTTTTATTATATATTTCCAGAATAACTCAAGATATAAAGAATATTTATATATAATTAAAATTTTGCAAGTTATGTTATAAGAAAGGTGAGTTTTTATTATGTTTTCCTAGAATACAATTTAGGTCAAATTTGAATTTTAATATTTTACCAAAATTATGACCAAATGGTGTAAATGTGACACTAAAACTTTCCCACATAAATATTAAAATCCGCTTTTGGTGGCCAGCAAAAAAAACTAAATCGAATGGGCCATTAAAAACCATTTTTTACCACAAAAATTAAAAGCAATTTTATGATGTTTACCACAAATGTTTTTGATGAGTATTTGTTTGTTGTTGGCCATCGATAGTGCTAAACGCCAGGGTATACGCCAATGAAATAAATTTCCCAACTTTATTATGGCTTTACAGCAAATGAGTAAGGTGACACATTGACTATGTGACACATCAAGCGCTGTCATCTTTTGGCATCTATTCTACGAAAAATATTTCCATTTGCTTGTTTATGACCGATCACCCTACTCACCATTTCTTTTCAAAATTTTAATTTTATTTTTTTTGCAAATTAAAAAAAAAAAATTCGAGTATATATCTTTTAAATGATATTTTGATCAAACATATTCACAGCCTCTTCAGCATTTAAATTAAAATAAATAAATCTTTTACAAAAAATATCTTACAAATATATATTATTTTAGTAATTTTGTATAAATTATTTGCATTATTAAATATCGATAAAATTACGCTCCATAGAAGGCATCTACATTTCGTCTGTGTGTGTGTGTGTGTGTGTGTGCGTACAAAATTGCACATTAAAATCAAATGGAGTGATATTCAATGTTAAAAAAAGATTAGCAATCGACAAAAAAATGTATATTGTACATAATCCATAGAGAATTCATTACAAAATTAACAATAGACCCACCGTGGAGTGCGGCTTAAATGGGGGCAGGGGTAAGAGTAATAATATAACTTATGATTAAATGCATATAAAGTAATTTATCAAACTGGAACGATCGACAATGATGACGCTGGCAACAACAAATAAAGGCACATATGGAAACTATTGGTGCCACTGTCAGTAACGTATGAAGCAAGGGCACAGTGGGTTCAATATTTCAAATATCGAGCGAGTGGTTTCTTTTTCAGTTTCTGAGGATCCTCAGTAACCGAGAATTATTTGTTTCTATAGACAAAAAAATTACACCTCAGTGTCTGAGGTGACTTTTTTCTATAGGAAAATTCTTCTACGGTGGCTGAGGTGACTTTTTATACCCTCCACCATACTATGGAGGGTATATTAACTTTGTCATTCCTCGAAATACTCATGTCAGACACATCAAAGTATATATATTCTTGATCAGCGTAAAATTCTAAGTCGATTTAGCGATGTCCGACTGCCTGTCCGTCTGTCTGTCTGTTGTAATCACGCTATCTTTCGAACGAATTGAGATACAAGGCTAAAATTTTGCACACAGGTTTATTTTTACAGTAGGCAGGTTAAGTTCGTAAATGGGCCATGTAGGTCCACGTTTTCATATAGACCCCATATAACGGTACCTCCCGATATTCGGTATTTTGATGATTTTAGCGACATTATTCACCGGAATTGTTTCAAATTTGGTATTTGAAGTTCAAAATGGATACTACAGCCTAAGACAGAAAATTGTCTGTGCAGGTCCACGTCTTCGTATAGCCCCCATATAACTGTACCTCCCGATATTTGGTATTTTGATGATTTTAGCGACATTATTAATCGGAATTGTACAAAATTTGGTATTTGAAGTTCGCAATGGATACTACAGCCTAAGACAGAAAATTGTCTGTGCAGGTCCACGTCTTCGTATAGCCCCCATATAACGGTACCTCCCTATATTCGGTATTTTGGTGATTTTAGCGTCTTTATTCACCAAAATTTTTTCAAATTAAGCATTTAGAGTTCGTAATGGAAACTCCAGTCTGTGACAGAAAATTGTCTATGCAGGTCCAGGTCTTCGTATAGGCCCCATATACCAGTACCTCCCTATATTCGGTATTTTGACGAGTTTAGGTACAATACTCACCGAAGTTGTTTGAAATGTCGTATTTGAAGTTCGTAATGGATGCTATAGAGTATGACAAAAAATTGTCTACGCAGGTTCAGGTCTTCGCACAGTTCCGATATAACGGTACCTCCTTATATTCTATACTTTGATGATTTTAGTTACATTATTGGCGTTTATTTCAAGTTCCGAATTTGAATTTGGTAATGACTCATGACAAATAATGCCTGTGTGGGTCCACATGGTATAGGCACCAATATAACGGCAATATTCGGTATTTTTAAAATTTTACCAAAATTGTTTCAGGATTTTATTTCCAAATTCGTTCCAAATGGTGGAGGGTACTCAAAGTTCGGTCCGGCCGAACTTACTACTTTTTAACTTGTTTCTATAGAAAAAAACCACACCTCAATGACTGAGGTGACTTTTTTTTATGGAAACATCTATCTCGATGACTGAGGTGACTTTTTACTGTAGGAAAATATCACACCTCAGTATGTGAGGTGTTTTTTTCTATTAAAAAAAATACACCTCAGTGTCTGAGGTGACTTTTGTAGAAAACGTCCGATCTGTACCATCTTTATAATATATCTTCTATTGATGGAAATATTGAGATGTACCAAGTCTGAATGGAATCGGATGTTAATTTCGCATTTTATGAGCTTCATGGATACTCAAATTGTGACCCTTTATGGAGGAGGTACCAGAAGGGGTAGATCAATATATTCTACCTTTGGTTATTAAAAATATTGAGATACGTGTAATTTTAAGGGAACCAGAAGCTTATTTCAGATTTTATAATCGGTTTGGTTATTCAAAATTTCGACCCTTTGTGGGGGAGGTATCAGAAGAAATGGTCCGATCTCTACCATCTTTATAACAACTATTGTGTTGGTGGAAAGATCGAGATTTACGAAGTCTCTGAATGAAATCGAATATCAATTTTTGCGTTTTATCAGCTTCATGGGTATTCAAAATTTTGACCCTTTGTGGAAGAGGTAACAGAAGAATTGAACCGATATATTCCATCTTCACACCAGACCATGGGTTAATAAAAATATTGTGATGTTTGTAATTTAAAAAACAATCGGACACGTACATCACGTTTTATAAGAATTATTATTTAAAATTTTAACCCTTTGTGGGAAAGGTACTTTATGGAGTGAACCGACATTGTCCTTTTTTGCACCTGATCTAGCACTGATGCAAATATTTGGATTCGCAAAGTTAAAGCAAAATCGGATTATCCTTTCTTTTTCTGTGCAGTAAATTATTTTCTTAGAAAATGCTAACATTTTGTGTGGGAGGTACCGGAAGAAGATATTGCTCATATCCGAACTCATATAAGTTTGACAATGATATTACGATGTGCCAAGTTTGAATCAAATCGGGTACTCCCTTTGAGAGTTATCGTGCGCACCAGTCAGCTAGACAGACAGACGGGCGGACATCGCTAGATCGACTCCAAATGTCCTGAAAGGGATTTGGTCCAAAGGCCTAGGGTGATTTTTTTTAAATTGACTGAGGTGAGATTTTCTATAGAAAAATCTAAATCTACCTCAGTGACTCAGGTGAGTTTTTCTATAGAAAAATCTTCATCTGTGACTGAGGTGAGATTTTCTATAGAAAAGTCTACATCTGTGACTGAGGTGAGATTTTCTATAGAAAAGTCTACATCAGTGATTGAGGTGAAAGTCTGAGGTAGAGTTTTCCGTCACCTCAGACACGAGGTCGTTTTTTCCTTTAGAAAAAACACGTAGGATTGAGGTAGGTTTTTATACCCTACACCACAAGGTGGTCAGGGTATTATGTCGTTGTGCATTTGTTTGTAACAGGCAAAAGGAAACGAGATAGACCCATAGTTCCTTTTGATGATCTGCATAGAATCACATTCTGAGTCGATTTATGCATGTCCGTCCGTCCGTCTGTCCATGTATTTTTGTAAACAAAGTACAGGTCGCATTTATTCCCCGATCCAGATGAAACTTTGCACAGATCATTTGTTTGGTCCAAGGACGAACCCTATTGAAATTGGAGATAATCGGTCAAAATTTAGATATAGCTCCCATATATATCTTCGTCCGATTTGCCTTTTATTGTGCACCAAACGTGTAATATCAGCCTGAATTGTATGGAATTTTGCGTATACACCCAAATTAGGCCTGAAAATAAGTATGAAAAATTTGATCGAAATCGGTTCAGATATAGCTATAGCTCCCATATATATTGTTCATCCGATTTGTTATTTTTGCCCTCCGCAGTCGTAATATGCACTCTGCAACAACAATATTTGGGAAAATATATCAAATACAGCTCAGAAATACATTTGCTAAATTTTATCGAGATCGGTTCAGATTTTGATATAGCTCCCATATATAACTTCGTCCGATTTACTTTTTATTGTGCACCAAACCTCTAATATTTGTCCAAATGGGATGGAATTTGGCACTTACGACCGAATTGAGTCTAGAAGCTAATATGTCAAATTTGGTAAAGATCGGTTCAGATATAGCTATAGCTTCCATATATATTATTCATCCGATTTGTTATATTTGTTACCCATAGCCGTAATATGCACTCCGTAACAACGATATTCAGGGAAATATATCAAATACAGCTCAGAAATATCTTTGCCAAATTTTATCAAGATCGGTTCAGATTTGGATATAGCTCCCATATATATCTTTATCCGATTTCAAATTAATTGTGCACCAAATGAGCAATAAAATTCCGAATTTAAAAGATACAAATGCTTGGCATATTTAGTCCTTTGAACTTTAAATTATAATTAAAATCATAGCGTGTATGATTGAATTCTCCCATAAAAACTTTTAATTATTATGCGCAGCTTTACTAAATTAGCAAAGTGGTGCAGGGTATCACAAAGTCGGCCCCGCCCGACTTTAAGACTTTCTTTACTGGTTCTTTATAGAAAAAACGCATCGGTGAATTGAGGTTGGATTTTTTTTCTATAGAAAAAACTAGCCTTATTGAAATGATGTTGGATTTTTTTCAATAAAAATTTGCCTTAGTGAACTGAGGCGGTATTTTTTCAGTTTCTAAAATTGTTTTCTATAGAAAAAATGCAACCAACACATATATCCTTAGCCTCTAAGGTCTTTTTCTATAAAAAATCAAATTTCAACTTTTTCGGGATACATTTGACCTCTATTCTTCCTGAAATGGCTTCGTAATTAAATGGATCTCCAGAATATCTTTATACAAGGCTTTTTTGTCCTTCAAACATTTAACCACAGAGGATCTTCAAGAGGCCGATTTGTAGAATATCTCTATCTTCTCTAGAATATCACCAATCAAATGAAATTCGTTTTCGTCATGCAAAGACCTTCAATAGGTCTTCTTCAGATAAAAATATTTAAAAATTCAAAATAGACCTCGGGAAGGTCTTCTACCCATAAAGATCTAAAAATAGGTATTCTATCCATAAAATACCTGTGAAAGATCTTCATTCTATGCAAGACTTTCAAATATGGATTTTTAGCCGAAGGAAACCTCTGGTATCGCCAGAAAACTCTGAAAAGGTCTTCGATACATAGAAATGTTTTTATTTGCATAGAAAACCTCAGAGAGTTATTTTGTATTTCTTAGATGGAAAATCGAATATGAAAGTCACCCGAAATGTATTTTTGTATATTTTTTGTATTCTAACCACCCACTGTGCCACAGTAGCTCTGTCATAAATCATTTAATAATTTTTTTTCTTTTCAATTATTTTTTTTTTTTTTTTGAAAATTACCAATATTATTTGAGTAGTGGCTGATTTCATTTTAGTCGCCGAAAAATAAATCAAATTTCATAGAAAATACACATCATTTTTCTTATTGGAAAATAATAACGAAAATCTTGGCTTATTTTACAAAAGGATCAACAAAAAATATCCAGAAACATAAATCATTAAATCTAACTTTGTATTAGCTTACAATACCTCGACTGCTACTTAAATCTACTCATGCGCACAGATACATACATAAATACATTATTACAATGGACTTACAATCGAGTTGATGATGTTTGGCTTTGGCCATTATTACCCTCGCCCCATTGGCCGCTACAAACGCTGATGCATTTTACAATTGCCATTGCAATTGATTACGGACCATACCCAGTCAACGTAGTTGGGCACCTTGGCGTAGATGCCAAATTTATTGCGTTTGGCACAGCCATCGCCGAATGACGTGATACCGAATATGGTCCAAGGATGGTTGGGTTTGGTGTTGTCGCGACAGAGCAGGGGACCACCCGAATCGCCGGCGCAGGTATCGATGCGTCCCCGTTTGTGACCGGCACAAAACATATTTTTTGTAATGGTGTAATCGTAATATACCGAACGGCAGTTATCCATTGAGATGATGGGGACTTCGGCCTGATGCAGGACACTGGTGCCGGCTACATCGCGATTCCGACGCTTACCCCAACCAATGACCGTACACTCGATATTCTTCGGCAGTGGTTGATATGGTTTGGGTAGGCAGGAGAAGCCTATCCAGGTTGTGGTATTTACCGGTTTGGGAAGTCTGTAAATTTTTCAAAATTTTTATTTTTTTCCACAACTAAGGAGGTCATTGAAAAACTCACTTCAGTAGGGCAACATCACTGTCCACAGTTTTCTTATCGAAACTCGGATGTTTGTAGCTTTTCAGAACTTTCAAATGCATCTCTGTGCCATCCTCATGATCCAGATTGTGTTCGCCCAAGCGAACATACAAGACTTTGCGTACACAATGGGCGGCTGTCAGGACCCATTGGGGGGCAATCAATGTTCCACCACAAAAGGCTTCCTGGAAAAGAATAAAAAACAAGACTTAGCTAAAATTGAAAACCTCAAAAAAATTTCCTTTTTCCCCTCACCTTAAAACGATTAAAAATCGCCACCTGCCACGGCCATTCACCTTTGCGCGCCGCCTTGCCGCCAATAATTTTCAACATATTATACATATTACGTTTATTACTGCGAATCGGAGCAATACCACACTTCAGTTTCATGGGAGTATATTCAGGTCCTCGATATCCTTTCCCATTCATAATAAAGTCGCTGACAATTGAATTTGAGATGGCACCATCATCACTCACATCACGACGACGTGTAGCAGATGGTCTCAATTCGTAGGCGGGTAGTTTTTGAACTTGGGCATTTAACCATTGCTGGCAAAAACTTCCCTCCGTATAGCAATAGGCTATTTCGCGCAGAACTTCACGTCCACACTGTTCACGAACGCGGCATTTTCTGGAAAAAGAGAAAGTTTAATTGTATTGTAAATGTAACAAATGTTCTATACGGAAAAGGTTCAATCGGGATGAACTCTTTTCCTGTACGAAAAAGGTTCATCGGGATGAACTCTTTTCCCATACGGAAAAAGTTCATCGGGATGAACTCTTTTCCCATACGGAAAAAGTTCATCGGGATGAACTCTTTTCCCATACGGAAAAAGTTCATCGGGATGAACTCTTTTCCCATACGGAAAAAGTTCATCGGGATGATCTCTTTTCCCATACGGAAAAAGTTCATCGGGATGAACTCTTTTCCCATACGGAAAAAGTTCATCGGGATGAACTCTTTTCCTATACGGAAAAGGTTCGATCGGGATGAATTCTTTTCCTATACGGAAAAGGTTCGGTCGCAATGAACTCTTTTCCTATACGGAAAAGGTTCGATCGGGATGAACTCTTTTCCTATACGGAATGGGTTCATCGGGATGAATTCTTTTCCTATATGGAATAGGTTCATCGGGATGAACTCTTTTCCTATACGGAATGGGTTCATCGGGATGAACTCTTTTCCTATACGGAAAAGGTTCGATCGGGATGAACTCTTTTCCCATACGGAAAAGGTTCCATCGGGATGAACTCTTTTCCTATACGGAATGGGTTCATCGGGATGAATTCTTTTCCTAGACGGAAAAAGTTCATCGGGATGAACTCTTCTCCTAGACGGAAAAAGTTCATCGGGATGAACTCTTTTCCTAGACGGAAAATGTTCATCGGGATGAACTCTTTTCCTATACGGAAAATGTTCATCGGGATGAACTCTTTTCCCATACGGAAAAAGTTCATCGGGATGAACTCTTTTCCTTTACGGAAAAGGTTCAATCGGGATGAACTCTTTTCCTATTCGGAAAAGGTTCAATCGGGATGAACTCTTTTCCTATACGGAAAAGGTTCAATCGGGATAAACTCTTTCCCTATACGGAAAGGGTTCAATCGGGATGAACTCTTTTCCTATACGGAAAAGGTTCAATCGGGATGAACTCATTTCCTATACGGAAAAGGTTCGATCGGGATGAACTCTTTTCCTATACGGAAAAGGTTCTATCGGGATGAACTCTTTTCCTATACGGAAATGGTTCAATCGGGATGAACTCTTTTCCTATACGGAAAAGGTTCAATTGGGATGAACTCTTTTCCTATACGGAAAAGGTTCAATCGGGATGAACTCTTTTCCTATACGGAAAAGGTTCGATCGGAATGAACCCTTTTCATATGCGGAAAAGTTCGATCGGAATGAACTCTTTTCCTATACGGAAATGCTCATCGGACGAACTTTTCCTTTACGGATAAACTTTTCCTGTGTGGAAAAGTTCATCGGGATAAACTTCTTCTTTTTCCGAAGATAACAGGAATTCTTTTGACTTACTTATATCTCCGCGTTGTGCACTTTGGTGTACACTTTGTCCACCGGCTCCATTTGGAGTAAATCCTCCTATGTTTCGGTATCAAATGCTCTGGCGTGGCTCTTTCCTTGGCTGGCGGAGCACCCGTTAAATTCCGATACTCATTGTAATCACTGAACTCCTCATAGGACATCTCACCGCCATTCTCCTGATTATCACCATGACTCAAATCGATGTCGAAATCCTCATATTGAAATACTTCACCCTCGGAGCCATCATCGAAGGTCTTGAAGCCGTTTGATTTGCCTTTTCGGTGATGGCGTGGATTTTGTCTTTGTGGTCTACGCGGTCTCGGATGATGGCGCATTGTCTTTACATTTGTGGGCGATGTCTGCAGATACTCGCTGGGCGGTTGGGCTGAACCCAACTCGTTGAGAGCATCTTCGGCTTGTTCCTCCGAGTAATCAATGATTTCATGATGTACTAGAATATCTGGATAACTGACCTTTGGTGGTGATCTATGGTGAGGTGGTCGTTTCCTTTTAGCTTTGATAACATAAAAATCTGTTTCAACACTATCGTCGTCGTCGACTTCCTCCCCTCCTCCTTGCCAATTTTCGTGACGACCCCCACTCGTGCTGCTGCTTACATGTTCGGCAACAAGTTCCTCACTTTGTATTACAGGATGTTGGTTGTACGACTCGATTGGTGTGCCACCACTCCATAGTGTGGGCTGATGCGTCGTCTGGCTGCCAACACTTGCTGCAATGGGCGCTGTGGCAGCGGCAGCTGCTGCATTAATTACAATTGTTGGCACTGTGTTGCTGGTGTGCTGTTGTTGTTGCTGTTGCTGCTGTTGTATCGGCTGGACACCATGCGGCGGTAGACTGCTTGACGTGCTTGTTGACCATTTACTAGCGTCCGTTGCCGCCGGATGACATCTACGAAAGTTGAAGGAAAGAATTTCGTTAAGCGACACAGAGAGAGGGAGACAAATTACATTTGGCGAAGATTTATTTGTGGAAGACAAATGGAATCTGTAACCATTTGTCTGACGGAAACTATAACAGACATATTTTATTGTGTGGGAGATCCATGTTTTTTTTTTGGGATTTTGTAAATTTTCGACAATTGGGTCAGTTGTGAAAGGCATAATGGGATGAAAATTAATGGATTTTTATTCAGAGAGTTATGGATAACAATTTCGTTGGAAAGGCTTTGGATTTTCATAGAAGATTTTTGCGTTATCCGTCCTGATATTTCATAGACAATTTTTCGTTAACCGTTCGGATTTCATAATTTTCACAGAAAAGTACGTTATTCGGATTCTTAATCCAGATAATTTTTTAAATGGGAAATATTATCCGATGAAATGTTTTCTTAGGACACGTTTACCCATAGGAGAAGTCTATCTGGATATTTTTTCCAAGAAAAAGTTCATCCGGATGCTGTTTATCCGGATACAGTTTTTCATAGAAAAAGTTTATCCGGATACAGTTTTTCATAGAAAAAGTTTATCCGGATACAGTTTTTCATAGAAAAAGTTTATCCGGATGCAGTTTTTCATAGAAAAAGTTTATCCGGATACAGTTTTTCATAGAAAAAGTTTATCCGGATACAGTTTTTCATAGAAAAGGTTTATCCGGATACAGTTTTTCATAGAAAAAGTTTATCCGGATACAGTTTTTCATAGAAAAAGTTTATCCGAATACAGTTTTTCATAGAAAAAGTTTATCCGGATACAGTTTTTCATAGAAAAAGTTTATCCGGATACAGTTTTTCATAGAAAAACTTTATCCGGATACAGTTTTCCATAGAAAAACTTTATCCGGATACAGTTTTTCATAGAAAAAGTTTATCCGGATACAGTTTTTCATAGAAAAAGTTTATCCGGATGCAGTTTTTCATAGAAAAAGTTTATCCGGATAAATTTTTTCCATAGAAAAAAAATTATCCGGATAGATTTTTTCATAGAAAAAGTTTATCCGAATAGATTTTTTCATAGAAAAAGTTTATCCGAATAGATTTTTTTATAGAAAAAGTTTATCCGGATACAGTTTTTCATAGAAAAAGTTTATCCGGGTACAGTTTTTCATAGAAAAAGTTTATTCGGATACAATTTCTCAGAAAAAGATTATCCGGATACAGTTTTTCATAGAAAAAGTTTATCCGGATAGATTTTTTCATAGAAAAAGTTCATCCGGAGGCAGTTTTTCATAGAAAAACTTTATCCGGATGCAGTTTTTCATAGATAAATTTTATCCGGATGCAGTTTTTCATAGAAAAAGTCTATCCAGATGCAGTTTTTCATAGAAAATGTTTATCCGGATACAGTTTTTCATACAAAAAGTTTATCCGGATACAGTTTTTCATAGAAAAAGTTTATCCGGATACAGTTTTTCATAGAAAAAGTTTATCCGGATACAGTTTTTCATAGAAAAAGTGTATCCCGATATAGTTTTTCATAGAAAAAGTGTATCCGGATTCAGTTTTTCGTAGAAAGACTTAATTCCGCTAAATTTTTTTCATGAGAAAGTTCCATCCGAATAATTTTTTCCCTTTGGAAAAATTATATTACTCTGTGTTTATCATCCAAAAATTCCGTCTCACCTCAAATATCCACCCTTTTAGGAAAATTAGGCCGATTTAATGAAATATTAGTTTAATGATAACTACGAGTCTTTGTTTCTAAAATGTGAGGCCTTTTGTTCTTATGACTTCACCTAAAATTAGTCAGCCATTAAGACAGACAATGACACACTCCATTAACTCTGATTTCGGTGGAAGAGAACTCCAATTTTTACACACTCCATTAACCGGTGACAATGACTCAATTTTTGATCAATGGCCGCAAAACCCTTTTGTTCATCCAAGAGGCAAGTTTCTGTATTTTTTATTATTATTTTTTTGGAATACCTACCGGCGACATTGACGTTCTTCGATGTGTTTGCTATGGCCACATTTCCGCTTGATTTTACAGTGACGTTCCCGCCGCTTCATGCAATCTGGTGAACATGAGGACCACGGAGACCATTGTCCGAAAAAGTAGTCCGGCTCGTGGTGATGATGGTGACGTGATGGCCGCCGTCGTGGCGTCCACCGGTGATACGGATGTCGGCGAGGATGATGATGATGGTGATGACGACGATTTTCATTGGCATACACCCGATGGACCCTTTGTCCATTGTTCCAGTGATGGAAACGATTTCGGTGGGGCCGCTGTCCATCGTAGTGTCTTCTATGTTGTTCGGCCGGCGATTGTTGTTGCAAGATCGACTGGTTAAGAGGGTGTGCTGGTGCTGGCGATGTCAGCAAATGACCCATTGAAGCGGTAACTTCCGCTGCTGGTTTCTGTTGTTCGACCAATTGAACATGACTGCTCTGTAATGAGGCAAAGAGAGAAGACAAAGAGAAGAGTTACATTAAAACAAAAGTGAAAAACTGTTTGTATATGGCACCCCCTCACCATAGGAGGAGGTGGGGAGGAGTAAATTGATATGATGTGAACTTTATAGGTTTTAAGGTTTAAGGTTTTGTTGTGTCTAGCATCTTGTGGCAAACATGATTTATGAATCACGTTTTGTGGCCAAGTTGACTTGGAGTAGTTGTCTCTTTGCTTGAGGTTTTCTATTGTGCGACGCCGCCTTTTCCATTCAACTTCTATGCCATCAATGGTCGTATCATTTGGCTATCAAACATGCAATATGTAATATGTTTTCTCGTCTACATGTTGGGATATTAGTTTCAAATTGACTATGGTTTCATGTCGAGTTCTTTTATTTATCAAAGTGTTCGTGTTTATCTGGAAATTTTCAAACAGTGTCTTAATTGGTGAATTTAGTTTTGACAAATGTGACAGCCTACTAAATGACATTAAACAATAGTTCTTAAATCATGCGACAAAAAAAAAACATTTTCTATGAAAAAAATGTATCTGGATAAACTTTCTCTATGGAAAAATGTATCTGGATAAACTGTATCCGGATAAACTTTTTCTATGAAAAACTGTATCCGGATAAACTTTTTCTATGAAAAACTGTATCCGGATAAACTTTTTCTATGAAAAACTGTATCCGGATAAACTTTTTCTATGAAAAACTGTATCCGGATAAACTTTTTCTATGAAAAACTGTATCCGGATAAACTTTTTCTATGGAAAACTGTATCCGGATAAACTTTTTCTAGGAAAAACTGTATCTGGATAAACTTTTTCTAGGAAAAACTGTGTCCGGATAACCTTTTTCTATGAAAAACTGTATTCGGATAACCTTTTTCTATGAAAAACTGTATCCGGATAACCTTTTCTATGTAAAACTATCCGGATTAATTTTTTCTTGTGACTTTTTCTATGAAAAACTGTATCTGGATAAACTGTTTCTATGAAAAACTGTATCCGGATAAACTGTTTCTATGAAATCTGTACCCGGATAAACTTTTTCTATGAAAAAATGTATCCGGATAAACTTTTTCTATGAACAACTGTATCCGGATAGACTTTTTCTATGAAAAACTGTATCCGGATAGACTTTTTCTATGAAAAACTGTATCCGGATAGACTTTTTCTATGAAAAACTGTATCCGTATAAACTTTTTCTATGAAAAACTGTATCCGGATAAACTTTTTCTATGAAAAACTGTATCCGGATAAACTTTTTCTATGAAAAACTGTATCCGGATAAACTTTTTCTATGAAAAACTGTATCCGGATAAACTTTTTCTATGAAAAACTGTATCCGGATAAACTTTTTCTATGAAAAACTGTATCCGGATAAACTTTTTCTATGAAAAACTGTATCCGGATAAACTTTTTCTATGAAAAACTGTATCCGGATAAACTTTTTCTAGGAAAAACTGTATCTGGATAAACTTTTTCTAGGAAAAACTGTGTCCGGATAACCTTTTTCTATGAAAAACTGTATTCGGATAACCTTTTTCTATGAAAAACTGTATCCGGATAACCTTTTCTATGTAAAACTATCCGGATTAATTTTTTCTTGTGACTTTTTCTATGAAAAACTGTATCTGGATAAACTGTTTCTATGAAAAACTGTATCCGGATAAACTGTTTCTATGAAATCTGTACCCGGATAAACTTTTTCTATGAAAAAATGTATCCGGATAAACTTTTTCTATGAAAAACTGTATCCGGATAGACTTTTTCTATGAAAAACTGTATCCGGATAGACTTTTTCTATGAAAAACTGTATCCGGATAGACTTTTTCTATGAAAAACTGTATCCGGATAGACTTTTTCTATGAAAAACTGTATCCGGATAAACTTTTTCTATGAAAAACTGTATCCGGATAAACTTTTTCTATGAAAAACTGTATCCGGATAAACTTTTTCTATGAAAAACTGTATCCGGATAAACTTTTTCTATGAAAAACTGTATCCGGATAAACTTTTTCTATGAAAAACTGTATCCGGATAAACTTTTTCTATGAAAAACTGTATCCGGATAAACTTTTTCTATGAAAAACTGTATCCGGATAAACTTTTTCTATGAAAAACTGTATCCGGATAAACTTTTTCTAGGAAAAACTGTATCTGGATAAACTTTTTCTAGGAAAAACTGTGTCCGGATAACCTTTTTCTATGAAAAACTGTATTCGGATAACCTTTTTCTATGAAAAACTGTATCCGGATAACCTTTTCTATGTAAAACTATCCGGATTAATTTTTTCTTGTGACTTTTTCTATGAAAAACTGTATCTGGATAAACTGTTTCTATGAAAAACTGTATCCGGATAAACTGTTTCTATGAAATCTGTACCCGGATAAACTTTTTCTATGAAAAAATGTATCCGGATAAACTTTTTCTATGAAAAACTGTATCCGGATAGACTTTTTCTATGAAAAACTGTATCCGGATAAACTTTTTCTATGAAAAACTGTATCCGGATAAACTTTTTCTATGAAAAACTGTATCCGGATAAACTTTTTCTATGAAAAACTGTATCCGGATAAACTTTTTCTATGAAAAACTGTATCCGGATAAACTTTTTCTATGAAAAACTGTATCCGGATAAACTTTTTCTATGAAAAACTGTATCCGGATAAACTTTTTCTATGAAAAACTGTATCCGGATAAACTTTTTCTATGAAAAACTGTATCCGGATAAACTTTTTCTATGAAAAACTGTATCCGGATAAACTTTTTCTATGAAAAACTGTATCTGGATAAACTTTTTCTAGGAAAAACTGTGTCCGGATAACCTTTTTCTATGAAAAACTGTATTCGGATAACCTTTTTCTATGAAAAACTGTATCCGGATAACCTTTTCTATGTAAAACTATCCGGATTAATTTTTTCTTGTGACTTTTTCTATGAAAAACTGTATCTGGATAAACTGTTTCTATGAAAAACTGTATCCGGATAAACTGTTTCTATGAAATCTGTACCCGGATAAACTTTTTCTATGAAAAAATGTATCCGGATAAACTTTTTCTATGAAAAACTGTATCCGGATAGACTTTTTCTATGAAAAACTGTATCCGGATAGACTTTTTCTATGAAAAACTGTATCCGGATAGACTTTTTCTATGAAAAACTGTATCCGGATAAACTTTTTCTATGAAAAACTGTATCCGGATAAACTTTTTCTATGAAAAACTGTATCCGGATAAACTTTTTCTATAAAAAACTGTATCCGGATAAACTTTCTATGAAAAACTGTATCCGGATAAACTTTTTCTATGAAAAACTGTATCCGGATAAACTTTTTCTATGAAAAACTGTATCCGGATAAACGTTTTCTATGAAAAACTGTATTCGGATAAACTTTTTCTATGAAAAACTGTATCCGGATAAACTTTTTCTATGAAAAACTGTATCCGGATAAACTTTTTCTATGAAAAACTGTATCCGGATAAACTTTTTCTATGAAAAACTGTATCCGGATAAACTTTTTCTAGGAAAAACTGTATCTGGATAAACTTTTTCTATGAAAAACTGTATCCGGATAAACTTTTTCTATGAAAAACTGTATCCGGATAAACTTTTTCTATGAAAAACTGTATCCGGATAAACTTTTTCTAGGAAAAACTGTATCTGGATAAACTTTTTCTATGAAAAACTGTATCCGGATAAACTTTTTCTATGAAAAACTGTATCCGGATAAACTTTTTCCATGAAAAACTGTATCCGGATAAACTTTTTCTATGAAAAACTGTATCCGGATAAACTTTTTCAATAAAAAAATTTATCTGGATAAACTTTTTCTCTGAAAAACTGTATCTGGATAAACTTTTTCTCTGAAAAACTGTATCCGGATAAACTTTTTCTATGAAAAACTGTATTTTCTATGAAAAACTTTATCCGGATAAACTTTTTCTATGAAAAACTTTATCCGGATAAACTTTTTCTATGAAAAACTTTATCCGGATAAACTTTTTTCCATGAAAAACTGTATCCGGATAAACTTTTTACCATGAAAAACTGTATCCGGATAAACTTTTTTCCATGAAAAACTGTATCCGGATAAACTTTTTTCCATGAAAAACTGTATCCGGATAAACTTTTTCTATGAAAAACTGTATCCCGATAAACTTTTTCTATGAAAAACTCTATCCGGATAAACATTTTCTATGAAAAACTGTATCCGGATAAACTTTTTCTATGAAAAACTGTATCCGGATAAACTTTTTCTATGAAAAACTGTATCCGGATAAACTTTTTCTATGAAAAACTGTATCCGGATAAACTTTTTCTATGAAAAACTCTATCCGGATAAACTTTTTCTATGAAAAACTCTATCCGGATAAACTTTTTCTATGAAAAACTGTATCCGGATAAATTTTTTCTATGAAAAACTGTATCCGGATAAACTCTTTCTATTAAAAACTGTATCCGGATGAACTTTTTCTATGAAAAACTCTAACCGGATAAACTTTTTCTATGAAAAACTGTATCCGGATAAACTTTTTCTATGAAAAACTGTATCCGGATAAACTTTTTCTATGAAAAACTGTATCCGGATAAACTTTTTCTATGAAAAACTCTATCCGGATAAACTTTTTCTATGAAAAACTCTATCCGGATAAACTTTTTCTATGAAAAACTGTATCCGGATAAATTTTTTCTATGAAAAACTGTATCCGGATAAACTCTTTCTATTAAAAACTGTATCCGGATGAACTTTTTCTATGAAAAACTCTAACCGGATAAACTTTTTCTATGAAAAACTGTATCCGGATAAACTTTTTCCATGAAAAACTGTATCCGGATAAACTTTTTACCATGAAAAACTGTATCCGGATAAACTTTTTTCCATGAAAAACTGTATCCGGATAAACTTTTTTCCATGAAAAACTGTATCCGGATAAACTTTTTCTATGAAAAACTGTATCCCGATAAACTTTTTCTATGAAAAACTCTATCCGGATAAACATTTTCTATGAAAAACTGTATCCGGATAAACTTTTTCTATGAAAAACTGTATCCGGATAAACTTTTTCTATGAAAAACTGTATCCGGATAAACTTTTTCTATGAAAAACTGTATCCGGATAAACTTTTTCTATGAAAAACTGTATCCGGATAAACTTTTTCTATGAAAAACTCTATCCGGATAAACTTTTTCTATGAAAAACTCTATCCGGATAAACTTTTTCTATGAAAAACTGTATCCGGATAAATTTTTTCTATGAAAAACTGTATCCGGATAAACTCTTTCTATTAAAAACTGTATCCGGATGAACTTTTTCTATGAAAAACTCTAACCGGATAAACTTTTTCTATGAAAAACTGTATCCGGATAAACTTTTTCTATGAAAAACTGTATCCGGATAGACTTTTACTATGATAAACTGTATCCGGATAAACTTTTTCTATGAAAAACTGTATCCGGATAAACTTTTTCTATGAAAAACTGTATCCGGATAAACTTTTTCTATGAAAAACTGTATCCGGATAAACTTTTTCTATGAAA
Organism: Musca domestica; assembly: GCF_030504385.1. NCBI lineage: Eukaryota > Metazoa > Arthropoda > Insecta > Diptera > Muscidae > Musca > Musca domestica. Next base: position 551,408 of record NW_026712162.1, on the reverse strand, counting down.
AACTGTATCCGGATAAGCTTTTTCTATGAAAAACTGTATCCGGATAAACTTTTTCTATGAAAAACTGTATCCGGATAAACTTTTTCTATATCCGAATAAGAATTTTTTTTATGGAAATTCTTTTCTTTTAAACTCTTTATTTGTCTTCTCTCTGCTCAGACATGGATCAATAGCAAATTATTGATTTCCAATTGCAGACGACATGATCGTCTGTTGGTGTATCAACCACAGTATTGGTCGTGGTGGTTTGGTGCTCATAGCGTCCGATGCCGATACTCAGTGTCGTCTTTTTGCGGTGAGATTTCCCTCGTTTTTAATTTCCATCCACGGTTGTTGGTTGGTTTGTTTATTTGTTTTTGTTTGGGATTTAGTTTATGTTTATCTTTTTCGGCGGTATCGTAAAGATGTCAATGTTATTTAGATGCAAATGTACTGCGCGCTGCGCCGAGACATGGCGATTAGTTTTTGATTCACCCTCCTTTCTGAGTGTGATTGCGATTTTTCTCGTATGAGTGGCAGACCGCAACACAATGTCATTCTTGCATGGCAGCCGAAGACGAAGGAGGATGAGGCGGTGGAGAAGGTGAGGAAGAGGTGGGACAGGGTCTGCTCCGCATCAAAACATTCAGCATTCCCAGATATGATAGTATTTCAATTCAGTTTCCTCCTCTCATTTGGAGGAGTATAAACTTTTTTACCGATACTCTGCATTTTTTTATCATTGGAAGCATAAATCTTGGTGATGCTTTTGTAAGTGTAGTGGTGTGTGTCTGTGTATCCCTGTGTGTTATTCGACCATAATACCGGGTGGATTTCATTTTATGCGCTTTTTGTTACTCCTCCTTTTCTGCGGTAGTGGTGCTAATGAACTTTTTCGGGCTGTGAACTTTTTTGCTTTTTTCCCCTAACACCCCCCCCCCCCCCCATAAAAAATGTATGGCGGCATATCTTATGGGGAGTGAACTAAATATGACGCTCATCCATCCATTCTTCTTCCAAAATGTTGTTGTTATTTTTGTCAGATTTTCATCTTTTTGTCAATTCAAAGCAAAACTGTCATTAAACCATTGATCTTATTTCCCAAGAACCGAAATATTATGACATTTCTTCAGATGATTTCCCAAAGAAAATCGTTCTGGTCCCACTTTTTTGTGAGAAAAGAAGAAAAACTATATTTTTTCTTTGGAAAACTGTAGTTTTTCTAAAAAAAAAAAAATTGAAACATTTTTTTGCTTCTATTCGTGCTCCTCTTCTTCTAGGTTTCTTGCACGAGACCGACCAGCCAGACAGTCTAATTTTATTTGTTAGTCAGTTTTAATGTTGTCTGACAAAATTTGGCTCTCTGTGTGCTTTTTGGGGGGAAGAATGACTCTTTTTGTTGTTTTAGTTTTTTGTTGTTTTGCCTTTTTCCAACATCTAGTGTTCCATCTGTTCACAATTTTACATGAGATCATAATACAAAAAAAAGAAGAAACAAAAGCTGTGGTCTATTTTTGTTTGACACAGAGCAATGCTCTGTTCGGCTATGTTGACTGGCATTCAGTTCGGCTGACAAAGCTTCAGCTGTTTGTGAAAATTTTTTACTTGCAAATCCAGTAGAAATTTGTGGAAACATGTATATATATATATTCTCAGGGCTACGGCTGGAGAAACTGCAAATCAATCAGAAACTGAAGCTATAAACCCCGAATTGTCAATTTTTAAGGAGTTATGAGGCTATTTTTACCCTACATCACAAGGTGGTCAGGGTATTATGTCTTTGTGCATTTGTTTGTAACAGGCAAAAGGAAACGAGGTAGACCCATAGTTCCTTTTGATGATCTGCATAGAATCACTTTCTAAGTTGATTTATGCATGTCAGTCCGTCCGTCTGTCCGTCCGTCTGTCCATGTATTCTTGTGAACAAAATGCAGGTCTCATTTATTATCCGATTGAGATGAAATTTTGCAAACAACATTTGTTTGGCCCAAGGACGAACCCTATTGAAATTGGAGATAATCGGTAAAAATTTAGATATAGCTCCCATATATATCTTCGTCCGATTTGCCTTTTATTGTGCACCAAACGTGTAATATCAGCCCGAATAGTATGGAATTTTGCACATACAACCAAATTAGGCCTGAAAATAAGTATGCCAAATTTGATCGCAATCGGTTCAGATATAGCTATAGCTCCCATATATATATTTTTCATCCGATTTGTTATTTTTGTCCTCCGCATACGTAATATGCCCTCTGTAACAACAATATTTGGGGAAATATATCAAATGCAGCTCAGAAATACCTTTGCTAAATTTTATCGAGATCGGTTCAGATTTGGATATAGTTCCCATATATAACTTCTTCCGATTTACCTTTTCTTGTGCACCAAACGTCTAATATTTGCCCAAACGGGATGGAATTTGGCACATACGACCGAATTTAGTCTAGAAGGTAATATGCCAAATTTGGTGAAGATCAGTTCAGATATAGCTATAGCTCCCATATATATTATTCATCCGATTTGTTGTATTTGTTCCGTAATATGCACTCCGTAACAACGATATTCAGGGAAATATATCAAAAACAGCTCAGAAATATCTTTGCCAAATTTTATCGAGATCGGTTCAGATTTGGATATAGTTAACATATATATCTTTATCTGATTTCAAATTAATTTTGCACCAAATGGGCAATACAAGTCCGAATTTAAAAGATACAAATGCTTCGGCATATTTAGTCTATTGAATTTTTCCACATGAAATTCCACACAAGAAGTCCCTTATGAGTATTTCACCCCCTGAAAGAGAATTGTCTATATAGGTCCACGATATCATATACCCTCCATATAACGGTACCCTCCGATATTCGGTATTTTGATGATTTCAGCCACATTTTCAATGGAATTGTCTGATAATCCACACAAGGAGTTCCTTTATCCCTTGTTCCTTTATCTACTTTTTCCCTTGGAAGAGAATTATCTATATAGGTCCACGATATCGTATATCCTCCATATAACGGTACCCCCGATATTCGGTATTTTGATGATTTTACCCACATTTTTCAACGGATTTGTGTGAAATTCCACACAAGGAGTTCCTTGTGGGTACTTTATACCTCGGAAGAGACTTATCTATATAGGTCCACGATATCGTATATCCTCCATATAACGGTACCCCCCGATATTGGGTATTTTGATGATTTTAGCCACATTTTTAAATCGAAATTGTCTGAAATTCTACACAAGGAGTTCTTTGTGAGTACTTTACTCCCTGACAGAGAGTTCTCTATATAGGTAAACGATATCGTATAGCCCCCATATAACGAAGGGTATTCGGTATTTTGATGATTTTTGCTATATTTTCTAATGATATTGTCTGAAAATCCACACAATGAGTTTTTTGTGAGTACTTAAACCCCTGAAAGCGATTTGTCTATATAGGTCCACAACATCTTATATCCCCCATATAACGGTACCTCCGATGTTCGGGATTTTGATAATTTTAGCCACATTTCCCAATGGAATTATTTGAAAATCCACACAAGAAGTTCCTAGTGAGTACTTTACCCCCAGACATAGATTTGTCAATATAGGTCCACAATATCGTATATCCCCCATATATCGGCTCCTTCCGATATTAGGTATTTTAAAGATTTTAACAGAATTTTCAATGGATTTTATTTTTTTTTTTTAATTTTCTTATTCGTTCCAAATTGTAGAGGATATTCAAAGTTCGGCCCGGCCGAACTTACTGCTTTTTTACTTGTTTCTCTTTAAATATCTGCAATCAAAATGATGCTAAAAACCCTGAAATGTCAATATTTAAGGAGTTATGAGCATTTTAAAATTGGCTATTTTTCCTCTTTAAATATCTGCAATCAAAATGATGCTAAAACCCCCGAAATGTCAATATTTAAGGACTTATGAGCATTTTAAAATTGGCTATTTTTCCGCTTTAAATATCTGCAATGAAAATGGTGCTAAAAACCCCGAAATGTCAATATTTAAGGAGTTATGAGCATTTTAAATTTGGCTATTTTTCCTCTTTAAATATCTGCAATCAAAATGAAGCTAAAACCCCGAAATCCCGATATTTAAGGAGTTATGGGCATGTTTTGGCTATTTTGTTGTATATTCGTATATAATTGCTAATATAGTGGGTGCATATATCCAACGGTGAACCGACTGATACTTCTTACCTATTTCATATATATTATCCTAAACCACATTAGCTTACTCTATGAAATAATTTCGCTAGCTTTCTATATAACTCAAAACCTCGTTGCTATCTACAGACATGTTCTGCACAGGCTTGTGTATGTGTGTGTGTTCAAACTGTTGTGTATGACTTTTTGCGGTTCATTGAACGAATTTGTTGTTCGCACATTGTTTGTTGTCACATAATGGGAATTTCATTTCATTTGATTTGATTGTTGTTTTGTTTTGGTTTGTTTGTCTTGCTCTCCGATATGCAAAACTTTTTTTTTTTTTTCGTTTATTTGGACAACCTTCAAATTGTAGGCAATTATTTCCGCTTGATTTCATGGGAATTTCAAATATTTCAAGTTCAATTAGCAAAGGCGAATTGTTGGAGAAAAGCAAAAAAAAAAAAAAAAAAACATCAGCAGTAGCAACAACTTCCAAACAATAACGATGATGACGAGTGCCATGGTGGAGAGGGATGGACCGATCCCTTTAACATGTTATTGGTGTAACTAATTCCAATATCGTCATCCATCAAAAATTCAAGAGGTTAATTTGTAAAATATTTCCATATTTACTACAGAAACATAAATTCCAAATGGAATGCGTTTCACGGGCCAACATATCCATCTAAACTAATGTCATGTGTTGGACCCTTTCAAATTCCGAAAGTAAAAGTCAAATTACATACGTTTGTGACAGCTAACTTTGACAATGCGGAGACATTTTTGTGGACATTTTACATGTTTATGTGATTTGCTGTCTTGTTGTTGTTGTTGTTGTCGTTTCGTGGACATTTCTCATGTTGGGATTGCTGCTGTTGCTGTTTTTTGTTTGTTGTTATTGCAAACAATTTGTTTCGTACTTTATTTAAAATATTAATGTAGCGGTTTGTCGACGGACGTCTTGCCATCAGACATCTGTCACAAATTTAAATGATGCCTCTGCGGTTATGTCGCCAAAACCACAGTGACAGTCATACAGACAGCCAGACACACTGTAAAGCTCACGAAAATTTGAGAGAAAAATTGACTCAAATATTTGAAAACAACAAAACAGGTCTTTTATATAGACCGAAGACCTATTAGGTCTTAAATCAATTGAAATTTTTACGTTTTTTTACGAATAGGAGACTTACGAGGGCCTGGATATGGCTAGAATATCCTTAGTATTCTCTATACGGATAAGAGATCCTTGAGGTCAACTATGCGATTAGGGGATCCTTGCGATTTTCTGTACCAAAAAGGCCTTCTATGCGAGACTTTGGACTTTGGAGGTACTCTATACGAATTGGATACCTTTGAGGTCTTCTATACGAATAGGACATAATAGAGCTCTTCTTCACTAATGGTAGAACTTTTAAGTCTTCTATACGAATAGGAGACATTTGAGGCCTTCTATGCTCTATTCGAATAGGAGACCTTTGAATTCTTCTATGCGAATAAGAACAGCAGAGAGATGGGAGACTTTTAAGGTCTTCCATACTAATATGAGATCTGTGGGAGATCCTATACTAATAGGAGACCTTGAGGCCAAAGAGGCCTTCTATGCGAGACTTTGGACTTTGGAGGTACTCTAAACGAATTAGATACCTTTGAGGTCTTCTATGCGAATAGGACATACTAGAGCTCTTCTTCACTATAGGTAGAACTTTTAAGTCTTCTATACGAATAGGAGACATTTGAGGCCTTCTATGCTCTATTCGAATAGGAGACCTTTGAATTCTTCTATACGAATAAGAACAGCAGAGGGATGGGAGACTTTTGAGGTCTTCTATACTAATATGAGATCTGTGGGAGATCCTATACTAATGGGAGACCTTTGATGTCTTCTATACGAAAAGCAGGCCTTTGGGGTCTTCTATGCGAATAACAGACCTTTAAGGTCTTCTATACGAATAGCAGACCTTTGAGGTCTTTTATACGCATATCAGACCTTGTAGGTCTTCTATACGCATATCAGACCTTGGAGGTCTTTTATACGAGTAGGAGACCTTTGAAGTCTTCAATAGACATAGGAGGTGCTGTATACGAATAGGACAGCCTTGATGTCCTCTATATGAATAGGATAACCTTGATGTCTTCTATATGAATAGGAGACCTTTAAGGACTTCTATACGAAAATGAGATCCTTCAGGAGCTCTATATTGGAATAGGAGATCTTTGAGGTGCTTTGTACGAATAGCAGTCCTTGGAGGTTTTCTATACGAATAGGAGACCATTTAAGTCTTCTATGCGATTAGGAGACCTTGGAGGTCTTCTATACGAAAAGCAGACCATTGAGGTCTTCTATACGAGTAGGAGACCTTGAAGGCCTTCTATACGATTAGGAGAACTTGGAGGTCTTCTATACGATTAGGAGACCATTGAGGTCTTCTATACGAATAGAAGACCTCGTAGGTCTTCTATACGAGTAGGAAAACTTTGAGGTCTTCTATACTATTGGGAGACCCTTGTAGTATTCTATGTAAATAGGATTTGTAAGGTCTTCTATAGGAATAGGAAACCTTTGCTGTCTTCTATACGAATAGGAGATCTTTGAGGTCTTCTATACTAATGGGACACCCTTGAGGTCTTCTATATGAATAAGAGATCTTAAAGGTCTTTTATACGAATAGGAGAATGAGAGACCTTTGAGGTCTTCTATACTAATGGGAGACCCTTGAGGTCTTCTATACGAATAAGAGACCTTTTTGGTGTCATTTATACGAATAGGAAAGCTGTGAGGACTTCTATACGAATAGAAGACCTTTCAGGGATAAATTTGCGATCTGCTATACGAATGGGAGACCTGTAAAGTCTTCAATACGGATAGGAGATCTCTGAGGTTTCCTATACGGATAGGAGACCTCTGAGGTATTCTATACGGATCTTCTATTCGTATAGAAGACCTTTGAGGTCTTCTACATGGATAGATCACTTCTTAAGTCTTCTGTGCGGATAGGAGACCTCTGGTCTTTTATACGGATAGGAAATTTGAAGACTTGTGAGGTCTTCTATACGAATTGAGGACCTGTGAGATCTTGTATAATAATAGAAGACCTGTGAGGTCTTCTATACGGATTTGAGATCTGTAACGTCTTCTATCCTTCTAAATTTTCTAGAGCTATAGAAGGTCGGTTACCCATAAAAATCTATAGACATTGGTTCATTGATTTTCAACGAACAATTTTCTTCGAGTGTATTATTCGGAAGAGTTTTTTTGTTTGGCAGACACGCGAAACAAGCAAAACACAACAAGAACAACAGCAAATTGAACAGCAGACAAGTCTGACAACTTAAATCTTTATCCAATAAATTCTGCCACAGAGATTAGCAAAAATAAGTTCATGAAACAGAACACACACGATTTTGGTCTTTCAACAAAGATTATCATTAATGCAACCGTATGTCGTCTGCCACGTCGAACTTCCAGACAATGTTAATGTCAACGAAATGGATTTAATGGCAATTAAATGCATGATGAGACATGTCCTGGCGGTATGGGATTTTTGTAAAGATGACATTTGGTGATAATTAGATGAAGGACCAAAAAATGATGACCACTAACGCATTTCAATTTTAAGAAATTTACCATCCACCTTTAAGTAATAAATTATTTTTTTTTTCATTAACTTACCTCACTCAAGTAAAGTATCTGCATCAAAGCGAACAATTTCCAAAAGAACTTCCAGCTCATGTTATAGATTTGTGTGTGTGAGTGTCCCTTGGGGTTTCCGTGTGTGTGTGTGCGCGCGCTCAGCTGAAACCTTATCAATCGATTTATCGTCAATCAAATTGAATTGAAAGTTATTTTAGCACAGATTTGTTTTTCATCAGCCATTGGGAGTGGGGCGGGGGACCAAGAACGAGGAAGCGTGAGAATTTGATATGATGACGAAAAGGCTAAAAATAAAACAAAAACATCAAATTTGACGTAAGTTCATTTAAAAGTATGTGGCAAAATACTAAAAATATCTAAAAATAGCCAAATCGCTGTTTGGCTACCAAAACAACCCCCATTGGATTTTTGTGGATAATTCTTTTCGCGGTTTATTATTTATTATTTTCCTTATAATCTTCTAATTGATTGAAATTAATGAAAATGTTGGCCAATAATCTAATTTAGTTGTTGTTAATATTCAATATTTTGCTGTTCATCATCATTAGCAGTTGTGCGTAGATACAATATACATACATATATATGTACACAGATCATTAATTAAAAGAAGCAACAAAAAAAAACACATTTTTGAAATTCTCTATTTTTGTTGTTGTTGTTTTCATTAAATGTCCGATTTTAATGTACCCCAAGCAATTTGATAACTTTTTTTGTGAATGAATGCAAAATGGCCAACGTATATGAATTTGGAGTAGGTGAAATGCCAAAGAACCTAACTAAAAATATATTTTTTAACGATTTTTAAAATATTAATAATTTTTACAAGGAAAACTCAGAAGGTTATGAAATTATATCTAAAAATACAAAAAAAAAAAATGAATAAAAAAAATCGGCACTAACAAAGTTTACATCGCAAAGTGGCATAATTAGAGGGAGCAAGCTTCCCCCCGGTAGTAGATATATTTTACTTGGAATCCTTGCATTTTAGGCATAAAGTATTTCGACAGTATTACTTTTAACCATACGAGAAATATTTCGATAAAAATATTTGAACCTCCAACGGGGCCCAAGGTGCCTTTTTGGTCCTAATTCCGAAAAAAAATCCAATTATATATCTATAAAATATATGTAACAATTTAGCCCAAAAAATTTTAGGATGTCATCCAACATACATAGTTATCTAAAAATAATTATATTTATTTAAGAACTTGTGGGAAAAAAACTGTACTCCATTTTTTATACCCTCCACCATAGTATGAAGGGTATATTAAGTTTGTCATTCCGTTTGTAACACCTCGAAATATACATTTTAGACCCCACAAAGTATATATATTCTTGATCAGCATAAAATTCTATGTCGATTTAACAATGTCCGTCCGTCCGTCTGTGGAAATCACTCTAGCTTCCGGACGAAATTAAGTAAGTTGATAAAAATTTACTCAAAGGTGTATTATGTCTGCAGAACTTTTGGTATTGAAAATGGGCCATGTAGGTACACATCTTCATATAGCCCCCATATAAGGTACCTCCCGATATGCGGTATTTTGATGATTTTAGCGACATTATTTACCGGAATTGTTCCAAAATTGGTATTTGAAGTTCGTAATGGTTCACGTCTTCGTATAGCCCCCATATAACGGTACCTCCCGAAATTCGGTATTTTGATGATTTTAGCGACATTATTTACCGGAATTATTCCAAATTTTGTATTTGAAGTTCGTAATGAATACTACAGCCTATGACAGAAAATTGTCTGTGCAGGTACACATCTTCGTACAGTCCCCATATTCCTCCCGATATTCGGTATTTTTATGATTTTAGCGACATTATTTACCGGAATTATTCCAAATTTTTGTATTTGAAGTTCGTAATAAATACTACATCCTATGCCAATTGTCTGTGCAGGCTTATGACAAAAGTTGCGTATCCAGGTCCACGTTGTCGTATAGGCCGTATACGGCTACATTCGGTATTTTTAAGATTTTAAAAGAATTGTTAATAGATTTTAATTTATTGAAAATTGCCAAATTTGTACCAAATGGTGGAGGGTACTCAAAGTTCGGCCCGGCCGAACTTACAGCTTTTTCAATTGTTTACAATACACTTTTTTCACCTATTACGGAACCCGCAGACTTCTGAGATCTGTGTGGGGAGTTGTTCAAGTCTTAAATATATATCCAAGATCGTTTCAAAATTGTGGGGTTTTTAGAAAGTTCTTTTCAAGGACTTCACGGTCATATATTTATATTGGTGGATTTTTCGTAAATAATTTTCTAGGACATCCCGAGAATCGTGGATTTTTTTAAATTCAATGATTCCCATATTCTTAATAAATTTTTTAGAAGACGATCTAAGAGTCTTATAATTTTTCAAAATATGTTTCAATATCTGCCAAAAGCAACAGAAAAAAAGTTAAAAAGTATCAATCAGTTCAGCCGACAGACTAATACCCTCAGCCATTGTACGATTATTTAAATATATTTTGACTTCTGTTATGAATATTCAAACTGCTGACTCTCTATGGTGTGGGTTCTGAGAGAAAGGGCCAATATTGTCTATTTCGTAGTTGACCTAAATAAATACGATATAAATATGGGGTAACTTGGTAACAGGTTGGTAACTTCCTTTACTTTACATGACACATGTGATAATTTTTAGAAAATGTTAAGATGTGCTTGAGGTAGCAAGTATAGTCTACCGAAGTATTCCATTTTCATGATTTATTTATCTATCTTATATATATATATATTATATATATTATATATATATATATATATATATATATATATATATATATATATATATATATATATATATATATATATATATATATATATATATATATATATAAATGTAAGTTGTGTTACTTACTACGCTTATAACTTAAGAACCGCTGGATTAATTTTAACGATTCACACAAATTCGGAGTTGTCTACTCTCCGAAAAGGATAATATCCAAAAAAATCGCGTAAAAATGTGATATATTAACATTTTTATTTTGACTTTTCAAATGTACAATAGTAATGTTTTATTTTGCATGATTTTTTTCCATTTTGACTTACTTTTTTCTAATGTACATTTGTAGTGTTTTTTTATATTTTATTTTTGAATTCGAATATTTATACCAATTTATTTAATTGACTTGATTTCTTGAGAACTGAAATTGATGGCGGGTTACATGGAAGTGTAGTAGCGAATTATGTGGTGGCGAAACGGAATAGATGATATCGAAATAATTTAACGCGGTCACACCAAAGTTAAAAGATAATTACTTTTTCTAAATCGCTGAAAAATCATGAAAAAGAGATCTCATTGCAAAAATCAAAAAAACATTTTCAATGGAATCGAATTTTAAAGTAATAGTACATTCTATTGACAAACTTTGTAAGGAAGGATCTTAAAACATTTGCTGTAAAAAATCAGCGAAAAAGTTGAAGACTTTTTCAATTTGTTATTCTTTTTTTTGTCAATTTTTTTTGTGAACAAAATAAAGAATAATTTTTCACTAAAAAAATTGAATAAGTGCGAAATAGGATGTTAACTGACATCTACCTTTCAACTCCAGGGCCTACATCGTGGGTTAGCTGGAAGATGTGAACACGTTTAAACAAACAAAAATGACCGAAAAAGCTTAATGGGGCTCATTTCAAAGCGTGACAATGATCCGTCCAATAAGAGCTCAAAATGCAAAATTCTTTGGGAGAATAATAAGTAATATACCAATATTGAAATAAAAGGTGCAAAATAGTAGAGCGAATGGGACTTTTAGTAAGAAAAGGTTTTATATCCTTCCAGAAATTCTTCCCAAACATTCAAAATACCTAAAATCACTTTTGCAGGTCTTTATATCGATCATAACTCATGGATAAGGGAACAACCCGAATTCATATTTATATAACCATCTATGATTTAAGTTATTTTTGGGGTCTTGGCCGGCCACTTTTATCATTTTTTGGCCCTTATTTGACATTTTTGTTTCTAAGGGGGTAGATAACCTCTTCGCATAAAATTTGAAATTTTCAGAGTAGGGCATATATTGGTATTGACCACATTCATCAATTGATTTGGCTAAAAAATTTTATTTATGCCACCCTGGGGTAGGGAACCATCATACAGATAATTGCCACATAGGAATTTATTTAAGTATCCCCAAGTCCACTTTCACATCTAATGTGTGGTCAGAAAAGAAAATTTTGTATTCTATTGAATTTTTAACCCCCAAGAGAATATTGGTTGGGAACGTAGATTTGGGATGTGCATCCATATGAAATAAATTGTGGAAACATGAACAAATTACAAATATAAGAAAGTAGCACGGGACCGAATATTTGTTTAATCATCATATCCTATGATGAAAATATGGAATTTAAGGGGTCTCCAACTTACAATTTAAATGGCAAATAAAATTAATTCCCATCTTATCATTCTGCCCTCAATTATGAGGTGGATAAAACTATTTTTACTTATTTAAATCACGCGAAATGCTATGACATGCTATATTGTTCTGCTATATTTTTGATTTGGCCTCTATTTGTCATCTTGGATTATAAGGGGTAGAAGAAAGTTTTCAATGTAGGTCGATGTTTCGGAGTAGTGCCCATATAAAGAAGGTACCTCCTAATTTAACCACATTTCAAAGAATTTGGCTAATAATGCGTATTAGGGGGGGTGAAAATCTTACACTAAAATTTCAACATATCTACAAATTTTAGAATTTTTATCCATGTTATAATACCCTCTCAAGTCCACCTTTTGGCGGACAAACAGACTGACATGGTTAGGGGGACTTATGAGGACTCTAATGCACAATCTAAGTTGCTAATGGGTTTAAAAAAGTAATTAACTTTGGCTATTCTTAAATCATTCAGCCCTCAATTATGTAGTATACAAAATACAGCAAATTCCAAATTACTGCTCATTTGACTGGAAGATTTTGCTACGATTTTTACCATATTAAAAATTAATTTGATCCCTTATATGGCGATAAGATTGATATATACTTTTTAATAGATTTGTATAGCACATCCACACAGTTGAAGCCCACGGTTTAAATATTGAAGCCCACTGGTTAAAAATGGGTACAGGTATTTTAAAACACTTTAATAATAATGAATAATTATGCTTGGGAATATATGCATAATAGACAAAAACTACGGGCCGGCAACGCGGACCGGGCCAGCTAGTTACATATAAAAATATTGGTATGGGAAATCATAAATTCTATAATCATCTCAGATTACTGGTTAGATAAATATTTAGATATAGCAAGTTGCAAAGTATCGCCGACTTGTTTCGCAGAAATAAGTCCGGGAAATTGTGACCCTTTGTGGGTTAGGTACCAGAAGTGGTTGGCAGATATATTTCATTTTCACAACAGTTCTTGCGTTTGCAAAACTATTTGGATGTGTTTGAAATTTGGAAGGAGTCGCATGCTTATTACGCTGTCATTGACCGTTTTGTTTTTCAAAATCTGGAACCCTATGTGGAGAGGTACCAGAAGAAATGCTTCGATCTCTATCATCTTTATAACGGATCACTGATCACGTATAGAAATATTGTGATATACCAGATCTGAATGGAATCGGATGTTAATTTCGTGTTTAATGAATGATACAAAATTTTGACCTTATGTGGGGGAGGTACCAGAAGGAGTGCAGCGATATATTCCATCTTCACACCAGACCTTGAATTAATAAAAATATTGCGATGTGTGAAATATGAAAAGAACCGGATGCTTATTTAGAATTTTATAATCGTTTTGGTTATTAAAAATATCTGACCCTTTGTGGGGGAGGTACCAGAAAAAATGGACCGATCTCTACCATCTTTGTAAGGGATCATGTGTTGATAGAAATATTTAGAGATTTATTCCATCTTCACACTAGACCTTGAATTAATAAATAAATTGTGATGCGTGTAATTTTAAGACAATCAGACTCTTACATCATATTTTATAAGAGTTATAATTATTAAAAATATTGACCCTTTGTATGGGGGGGTACCAGAAGCAATGAACCAATATATCTTATCTTCTCACCAGACCTTGGGTTAATAAAATTATTTTGATGTGTGTAATTTGAAGATAATTGGATACTTACATCAAATTTTATAAGAGTTATAATTATTCAAGATTTTGACCCTTTGTGGGGGAGGTACTTTATGGAGTGGACCGATTTTGTCCATTTTCTCACCTAATCTAGCACTGATGCAAATATTAGGATTTGCAAAGTTGAAGCAAAATCAGATAATCTTTTCTCTTTCTGTGCAGTAAATTATATTCTTTGAAAATGTTGACATTTTGTGGGACAGGTACCAGAAGGAGTGGATCGGTATTGTCTATCTCCGAATTCGATCTAAGTTTGACAATAATATTACGATGTACCAAGTTTGGATTAAATCGGATATTCCCTTCGAGAGTTATTGTGCGCACCATCCAGCAGAAGGACGGGCATCGCTAGATCGACTCCTAATGTCCTGAAACGGTATTGGTCCAAAAAGTCTTTAGCCCTTTGGCTGAGGGTATAAAAAGTACTTTGTTTATATTACCTTAGAATGGGCTACCTGCCTCATATTGATTCCATTATTCTACTGGTTTCCTTTCGAATCGTGTAAATATTCAAAACGATTCAATATTTTTATATCCTCCACCATTCTATGGGTTACCAGTAGGCAGGTTAAGTTCGTAAATGGGCCATGTCGGTCCACGTTTTCACATAGCTGCCATATAACGGTACCTCCCAATATTCGGTATTTTCATGATTTCACAGACATTTTTTACCGCAATTATTTCAAATTTCACATTTAAAGTTCGTAATGGGTACTACAGTTTCTGACAAACAATTTTGTATGCAGGTTCACGTCTTCGCATAACCCCTATATAACGGTACATCCCGATATTCGGCATTTTCATGATTTTAGCGACATTATTTACCGGAATTATTTCAAATTTCGTATTTGAAGTTCGTAATGGGTGCTAAAGCCTATGACAAAAAATTTTGTATGCATGCTCACGTCTTCGTAAAGCCCCCATATGACGGTACCTCCCAATACTCGGTCCCGGCCCCTCCGAGCTTAGCTGCTTTTTTACTTGTTATTTTTAGTATTTAAGCAATTTTACATTTTATCTCGCCATTCATTCACATATTCCCATTTCAGTTACAGTCAACACATATGATGCTAATAAGAGAATTGTATTTTTTTGCCAGCAAAATTTTCAAATAAACACCCATGCAAAACTATGGACAGACGAAATGAACAGCAAACAAACATTTATTGGCAGTATTTCTGTCCATAGGCATTTGGTATTTGGTTTAGAGACCCGCTATGTGTATATTTTGATAAAGCTATTTTTTCGGTTTATTTATTTTTTTTGTGCACCACAACCAACATCAATAATATTTACAGTATTTTATGACTTTACGAATTCATGTAGAGCAAATTTTAGATACGAAATTGTAATTCTATAAATTCATTGAATCGAATTCAGAGAAATTCGGAAGGATATTTTAAAATAGGAAATTTTACAGAAATCCGAATATGTAATTGATACAGAACCGGTTACGCTAGACGAAAAATACAGGGTGAGATAAAAAAACTGCAACAAAGACAAACGCCATAATTTCTACATTTTTATACCCTACAACACTATGTGTTGGGGGTATTATAAGTTTGATTGGGCCAGAATTTATGTAACACCTCGAAATATTGGTTTCCCATATAGGAAAGTATATATGGATCTTCCTAGCTCGCCGAGCTGAGTCGATCTAGCTATGTATGTCCGTCCGTCCGTCTGTCCGTCTGTCCGTCTGTCCATGTTAATTTGTAATCACTCTACAGGTCGCAATTATGGCCCGATCTTCACGAAATTTAAAATGTAGGTGGGGTTAATGTCAGAATAGAACCCTATTTCTTTTGGAGATGATCGCCAAATGTTTAGGGGTTGAAATGGACCAAATACTGAAAAAATGTCGGATTTTGCAGTAGCTATACTGGTCGCAATTATATACCAATCGACGCGGAATTTCGCATGTAGCTAGAGTTTAGGGCAGGGAAGAAGCCTACCAATTTGGGTGGTCATCGGATTATATTTAACGGGTAAAATAGACAATATATTTTGTATTAAAAAAAATCGAAATTTTTCATTAAACCGCGAATATTTTCAATCCCGGCGAAATCACGAAGCCATGACAGGGTTACTTCTGATCTTTACATTGATTTTAACATCCAACAAATCGGATATATAGCAAAATATGTGCGATATATATGAAGATATGCTTGAAAGATCTATTTTATGTCGAGAACGGCTGAACTGATTTCGACAGTTCTCATTAATTCAGAATGGCCTCTTGGCAGGAAAGACAAAACGTCTAAAAAATCGCATAAAAATATCTCTCTAAAGATGAAAATATTGATTTTGTAACTTTTTCTCATATTTTTTCCATTTTGTCATATTTCTGGCATATTTTCATTTTGAATTAAATATTTGGTAATATTTCTGCAGCTAACAAAACTAAGTAGTTAGGATATCAGGATATCATATACAGATCGCATTTATGGCCCGATCCTTACGAAATTTTGTATGGGGATAAGATGAGGGTCAGAATAGAAGCCTACTCTTTTTGGAGATGATCGCCATATATTTAAAAAAAAAAAAACTGCAAAATTGTCAGCAGGTCGTAATTATCGCCCGATCCTCACGCACATTTGAATGGGGGTTACCGGACATTGCAAAAGCCAAGCAGTTTTGGATGGCCATCCAAAAATATTCAATGTGTGAAATAGTTTGCCAACTTTTGTAGATAAAATACGAAAATGTCCATTCCAGTGACTTCTTGGAGAATTCACAAATACAGGAAAGACGCACTTCTGACTATTTCGTTACCGCTGATATCGTTGAAGAATATAGTCAAATGTCTGTATCTCATATAGATGCGTTTCAGTCAAAAACCAATAATAAATGTTAATCTTTTGCCACTTCTGAGAGATTTTGGGTCTTTGGGAAATATTGGTTCCAGATCTAGGAAGATCATTTACGAGCAACATCTACCAATAAATTGGAGATGAGCAAATTAGTTTAAGTTGCTATTATTCGAAAATTAGAGAAGCGCTTGCATGAGGTGATCGATACTTTGGTATTTTCTAGTGCCAACCTTGCTATCCAAAATACTCCAGACACAATAGTCAAACGGATTGGTATCCGGACATTTTGGTGGCCATTGTACGCTGGAAATGAAGCGAGGAACCTCTATTTTTAATCACTCTTGGGTGGCGCGTGCTGAGTGCAATGGTGCTGAGTCCTGTTGGAATGTCCAAGGTCTGCGGCCAAAATGATTGCGTGCCCTCCAGAAAATTTTTGCGATAATGTTTGGCATTAATTCTGATGCCACGGTCGATTAATACGAGCGGAGAGCGACCATCGGCTGTTATGGCGACCCATACCATCACCATGGCCGGCGCTTGAGTTCTGGTGACCAACCGAAGGTGCACATTTTCAGCTGACCTCCTTGGCAAGTAAACACGATCATTTTGTTTTTTTGTACAAACTGCTGGACAACGAATGTTTTCTCATCGGAGAAAACCAAATTCGGCAGTTCACCACTTTCGGCCAAGCGAAGCAACTGTTTAGTTCTTTTGAGTCTATTTTCTTTCTGTTGCGGTGTAAGTTCTTGCACTTTTTGGAATTTCAATGGCTTTACCCTGAACTCATTTTTCAATATTTGCTGAAAGGAGTATTGCGACGCGGGTTTCGATCAAGTCGCTTCTTTACTTTTCGAACCAATTCTGCTGCTGTTTTTTCCGTCCAATTCCTTGACATCGGGCTACGCTACCAGTATCACGGTAACGAGCGATGGTACGAGACACAAACTATTTATTCATATTTAAATGCTAGTGTGCTCTAACGATAGCCTCTTGTGGTTTTCCGGCCAAATTTAAAGAAATCACACAATCACGCTTGAATTCCATCTCGAATAACTTTTTTTCTGGAAAATTCTCACCAAAATGCTTTTGTACGCTTGTAAACAATATAATGAGCTGTCACTGGAATAATTTTAACAGCTGTCGGATGAATGGCTTAGAAATGAGAGTCTGAAGTTGGTTGCAGTTTTTTCATCTCACCCTGTATTTTTTTCTATTTATTTTTTTTTGCGCCACAACCAACAACAATAATATTTGCAGCACTTTATAGCTTTGCGAATTCATTTAGAGCAAACTTTAGATACGAAATTGTAATTTTACAATTTCAATGAAAATTGTACCGAATTCGGAGAAATTTTATTTTTGGATGATTTTTTTAAAATTGGCAGAAAGAAAATATATAATTGATACAGAACCGGTTACGCTAGACGAAAAATATCCCTATTTATTTCATTTTAATATTCTTTATATACTGTATATATCCAATATTTACTTTTATAATTATCATTTAAAATAATTTATAAACTAATTTTTTGGTTATAAATCCCATGCCCACCATCTCTGCCAATGTCTTCAATGACAGACACTAAACAGATCAGAGAGAATAAATTACGCACAATTTTTTCTTTGATACATTGTAGCTTCAAAAGCTCACAAATTTGTAAAATACAAACATTTGAACACTGCTTTCATATAAACATCGAGCTGATTGTGTACTCAACACATTTTGATTAAAAATAAAAAAAATACTTCTCATGGCGGCTAACCATTTAATGTTTACCTCAAAATCTTAATATTTCAATTTTAATTACAAAACGTATTTGGTATTTTTTTTTCGTTTGCTCGAAGAACACTGCACATGAATTGTGGGCCATTTAGTGATTTAAGGCATCCTGCCACCACTACTCAAAATACGCCCAAATAAATTATTTCAAATATTTAACACAAAAACTGAAGAGTAGACCAATTAGCTTCAATTCGCTACGAAATGCCAAGAAAAAATTCTTTCAATTGCAATTACTTACGAATCGAAGTGAAATTCTTTTTTCATTTTTCAATTAATTTGTAACTTATTGGTATTGCTGATGTGTTTTTTTCGTTATAATTCAAGTATTTGAAAAACACAGCAACAAAGAAAAACCGACAATTGATTTCAAACAATTGGAAATGTAAGGTAATGATGAGTTCTGAACCAATTGAAGGGATTAGTTCAAAGTCGACGCACAAATTATTAAAAATGTAAAAGAAAGAAAACAAAAAATATGAAATGTTTCATAAGTTATAGAATGTTGTTTCATCATCGTCTTCTTTAACTCGATTTTCGCCATCCGCCACGTAAACCCTCCTTCGCTATTAAATCTGTCTATATTGCTCTGCCAAGGAAGATTTGTAGCAGCATTTATTTGGCATCGAAGTCTTGCAGCCAAAGTAATTTCATCTTGTGCTCCTTATTTTGGCTGCAAAATGGATGAGCTTTTGTTTTTGATGGCGTATTGCATACCCTTAACCATGTGACTGCATACATACACATATGCTAATGGTAATATTTTTCTTTTATTTGGAAAATTATCACTATTTTTACCAAATGCACAAACAGAAATGTTAAATTTATCAACGTTCTCTCTTGACACTGGAGGTTCTAAAGGTCCTTCTTAGGCACCAGAGGACATAAAGATCCTTGATACTGAAGGGCCTCAAGGTTCTCTATAAGTACTAGAGGATCTTAAGGTCCTCTATTGTCTTCTAGGCACTCTATAGACAATAGATAGCCTTAAGGTTCTCTAAAGACACTAGTGTCCTCTAAGGACACTGGAAGACCTAAAGGTCTTCTATAGGCACTAGATGACCTCAATGTTCTTTGTATGCACTAGAGGACCTCAAGATAACCTATGGACGCTAGATCACCTCAATTTTTCTATAGATGTCTTTCAGACACTGGAGGACCTTAAGGTCCCCTATGGACACTAGGGGACCCAAAGGTCCACTATAGACGCTAGAGAACCTTAAAGTCCTCTATGGACAATAGGAAACTTTAAGGTCTTTTATAGACAATAAAGGAGCTCAAGGTCATCTTTTGGCAATATAGGACCACCAGGTCCACAATATAAGACATTGAGAACTTCTGTTGCCTATAGGTAACCATGAAGGCCATCAATATCGGTGGAGGCCCTTGATGTCCTCTATTGTTTATGGAAGGTTCTCTAGTACCTATAGAGGACGATGAGGTCCACTTTTATCTATAGAGTATATTAAGGTCCTCCAATATCTAAAGAGTACCTTAAGGTACTGTATCACAGTGGCTACAGGACCTTGAAGCTCTCCATTGTCTACAGAGGATTTTTGGGCCTCTGAGAACATTGAGGTCCTGAAGTGTTTATAGAGTATTTTGGGTCACTTTGAACGTCCTTGAGCTCATATGGTGGACCCAGTGGCCCTGCAGTGTCTATAGAGAAGCTAGAAGTCCAGGAGTGTCTATAGAGGACCTTGAGGTCCTCTAATATCCATAGAAAACCTTAAGACCTATTAATGACTAAGCAGGACCACGTGGACTTTTGGGTTTGAGTTTCTTTAGAGGAGCTTGAGGTCCTCTAGTTACTCTAGAGGAGCTTGAGGTCCTCTAGTTTCTCCAGGGAGGTCTTCTAGTTTCTCTAGGGGAGCTTGAGGTCCTCTAGGGGAGTTTGAGGTCCTCTAGGGGAGCTTGAGGTCCTCTAGTTTCTCTAGGGGAGCTTGAGTTCCTCTAGTTTCTCTAGGGGAGCTTGAGGTCCTCTAGTTTCTCTAGGGGAGCTTGGGGTCCTCTAGTTTCTCTAGGGGAGCTTGAGGTCCTCTAGTTTCTCTAGGGGAGCTTGGGGTCCTCTAGGGGAGCTTGCGGTCCTCTAGTTTCTCTAGAGAAGCTTGAGGTCCTCTTGTTTTTCTAGGAGAGCTTGAGGTCCTCTAGTTTCTCTAGGGGAGCTTGAGGACCTCTAGTTTCTCTAGGGGAGCTTGAGGTCCTCTTGTTTCTCTAGGGGAGCTTGGGGTCCTCTAGTTACTCTAGAGGAGCTTGAGGTCATCTAGTCTCTCTAGAGGAGCTTGAGGTCTTCTAGTCTCTCTAGAGGAGCTTGAAGTCCTCTACTTTCTCTAGAGGAGCTTGAGGTCCTCTACTTTCTCTAGAGGAGCTTGAAGTCCTCTACTTTCTCTAGATGAGCTTG
Organism: Musca domestica; assembly: GCF_030504385.1. Classification (NCBI taxonomy): domain Eukaryota; kingdom Metazoa; phylum Arthropoda; class Insecta; order Diptera; family Muscidae; genus Musca; species Musca domestica. Next base: position 530,526 of record NW_026712162.1, on the reverse strand, counting down.
AGGTCCTCTACTTTCTCTAGAGGAGCTTGAGGTCTTCTAGTTTCTCTAGAGGAGCTTGAGGTCCTGTAGTTATTCTAGAGGAGCTTGAGGTCCTGTAGTTTCTCTAGAGGAGCTTGAGGTCTTCTAGTTTCTCTAGAGGAGCTTGAGGTCCTTTAGTTTCTCTAGAGGAGCTTGAGGCCAAGGTCGCTATAAACTCCAGAGGACCTCAAGGACTTTATAGAAAATAGAGAGCTTCGAAGTGCTCTATAGAATCTACAGGAACTGAAGCTCCGCTATAGAAACCAAAAAATCTGAAGCTTCTCCATAGAAACTAGAGGATCTAGCTTCTCTAGAGCAGCTTGAGGTCCTCGAAGGATCTGCTTTTTTTGTATAGATTCCTTAAGGTCCTCTAGATTTTATAGTGACGTAGAATTTTTAAAGAGGACCTTGACGTCCTCTAGTTTCTATAGAGAACATTTAGGTCGTCTTTTGATGAAAGAAGACGGTCTTGAGATCTTCTATTGTCCATAGAGAACCTTGTGGTTTTTTAGTGGCCATAGATGACTCCAAGGTTTTCTACTGCCCTTTGGTTATCTTTGGGAAGACTGCATAGAATATCTTTAGGTTTTCTGAGGTCTTCTATTGTTCATAGAAGTTCAAAATCGTTTATTTTCCGAAGAAAATCTTGGAAAGATCTTCAGTTCTTCCATACAATAAATAATTCTATACTTTTTCTCTGTGTACCTTATCTAAAAGGTGGGTGTCTTTTCTCAGTGTTCCTTCCATTTGTTTTTCTAATTTCGGTTTTTTTTTTTGGTGCATCCAACCATTCCCGTGGGGTAGGCATGCGTTTAGTGGCATTTTGCTCCATAAATGTTCTAATTATAACATCTACAGCACCCATCCACGTTGGGGCCATTTAGCTTTGGCTTGTTATACAAGAGAAGAGTACGCAAATGATACTTGACTGCTGGGTAATGGTTTCTGCTTCTGCCGCTGGTGTTGTTGTTGTTTTCTACTTGTAATTCACTTGAAATTCATACAGCAATTATTACAGCTGTTGTTGTAACATCATCAACACCGCTCTCGGTGTTGGTGTGGTTGTTGTTGCTGCTACTCTACACAGCTGTAATAATTGAATATGAAACTTCCTCGTTTGCGATCAATTAAATGTTGTTTGTTTATAAAATTGTAGTTGTACATTGGATGCGTTTTGTTGTCGATTAATTCGTAATCTCATATTCCGCTTTCGTAATGCCATTGAATGTTTGGTAGATAAATGGCCAAAGGGATATTTTTATTTCTTGTTGCACATAAACAATTAATTGTGTGTCGGGTCAAATGTGACATTTGAAAAAAACATGTAAGTGCACGTGACAATGTTGAGAACACTGTGCAACAAAATGTAAGTCAATATTTGGGGGATACAAAACTTTTGCTAATGGGGATAAAAATGGTTTCTTAGTGTGCTAAAACCACCATAATAGAAATTTGGCCATAGGTCATCGGACATAAATAAATATGATTTAAATATTGCGACGTGCCAGGTTTGGACTATACCGACTACTTCTTTTCTTTATATGAGATATGTGATAATTTTTAGAAACATCGCTGATTTAATTCGCAAATTATCACAGATAATAGTATTGAAAGTGGAGACCCTTTGTGGGTTAGGTACCATCTTTTTAACAGATCTTGTGGTGATGGAAATATTGACATGTAACAAGTCTGAATGGAATCGGATGTTAATTTCGCGTTTTATAAGCTTCGTGCATATTCAGCTGCCAGAAGGAGTGACCAGATATTGCCCATCTTCACAGCAGATCTTGTGTTGCTATAAATAATGGGATGTATCAAATATGAAGAGAACCCGATGCTCATTTCGGATTTTATGATCATTTTGGTTATTCAAAATCTTCGACCCTATGTGAGGTTAGAGAAGGAGTGGACCGATACATCCCATCTTCACAGCAGATCTTCTGTTGGCAGAAATAATGGGATGTTTGAAAAATGAAGAGAACCGGATGCTTATTTCGGATTTTATAATCGTTTTTGTTATTCAAAACTTTGACCCTTTGTGGGGGAGGTACCAGAAGAAAAGGTCCGATCCCTACCACCTTTGTAACAGATTTTGCGTTAACGGAAATATTTATATGTGAATAGAATCGGATGTTAACTTCGCATTTTATGAGCTTCATGGATATTGAAAATTTGGACCATTTGGGGGGAGATACCAGAAGGCGTGGACCAATATATGCCATCTTTACAGCAGATCTTGCCTTGGACTCTTTGTGGGGGAGGTACCAGAAGAAAAGGTCCGATCCCTACCACCTTTATAACAGATCTTGCGTTAACGGAAATATTTATATGTACCCAATGTGAATGAAATCGGATGTTAACTTCGCGTTTTATGAGCTTCATGGATATTCAAAATTTCGACCCTTTGTGGGGGAGGTACCAGAAGGAAAGGACCGATATATTCCATCTTCACAGCACATCTTGTATTAGTGGAAATAATGGAATGTGTGAAATATGAAGAGAACCGGAAGCTTATTTCGGATTTTATAATCGTTACGGTTTTTCAAACCTTGGACTCTTTGTGGGAGAGGTACAAGAAGAAATGGTCCGATCTCTACCATATTTACAACAGGTCTTGCGTTAATGGAAATATTAAAATGTACCAAGTCTGAATGGAATCGGATGTTAGCTTCGCATTTTATGAGCTCCATGGATATTCAAAATTTTGACCTTTGTGGGGGAGGTTTGAGATGGAGTGGACCGATACACCCCATCTTCACAGCAGATCTTGTGTTGGCAGAAATAATGGGATGTGTGAAATTTGAATAGAACCGGATGCTTATTTCGGATTTTATAATCGTTCTTGTTATTCAAAACTTTGACCCTTTGTGGGGGAGGTACCAGAAGAAATGGTCCGCTCTCAACCATCTTAATAGCAGATCGTGAGATTTTAGAAATATTGAGATGTGCCAAGTATGAATGGAATCGGATGTTAATTTCGCGTTTTAAGAGCTTCGTGGATATTCAATATTTTAAACCTTTGCTGGGGAGGAACCAGGGGGAGTGTACCGATATATGCCACCTTCACGCCAGACCTTGGGTCAATAAAAATATTATGATGTGTGAAATTTGAAGACAATCTGACTCTTAATTCACATTTTATAAGAGTTATAATAATTCAAAATATGGACCATTTGTGGGGGAGGTACTTGATGGAGTGGACCGAAATTGTCCATTTTCGAACCTAACCTGGCACTGATGAAAATATTAGGATTTAGAAAGTTGAAGCACAATAGGATTATCCTTTCTCTTTCTGTGCAGTAAAATATTTTCTATACCCTGAACTACAAGGTGGTCAGGGTATTATGTCTTTGTGCATTTGTTTGTAACAGGCAAAAGGAAACGAGATAGACCCATAGTTCCTTTTGATGATCTTCATAGAATCACATTCTGAGTCGATCCATGTATTTTTGTAAAAAAAGTACAATTCGCATTTATTGCCCTGTCCAGATGAAATTTTGCACAAATCATTTGTTTGACTTAAGGACGAACTCTATTGAAATTGGAGATAATCGGTCAAAATGTAGATATAACTCCCATATATATCTTCGTCCGATTTGACTTTTATTGTGTACCAAACGTGTAATATCAGCCCGAATAGTATGGCACAATAGTATGGCACATATAGCACATACAACAAAATTAGGCCTGAAAATAAGTATGCCAAATTTGATCGAAATCGGTTCAGATATAGCTATAGCTCCCATATATATTGTTCATCCGATTTGTTATTTTTGTCCTCCGCAGCCGTAATATGCACTCTGTAACAACAATATTTGGGGAAATATATCAAATACAGCTCAGAAATACATTTGCTAAATTTTATCGAGATCGGTTCAGATTTGGATATAGCTCCCATATATAACTTCGTCCGATTTACATTTTATTGTGCACCAAACGTCTAATATTTGTCCAAATGGGATGGAATTTGGCACTTACGACCGAATTGAGTCTAGAAGCTAGTATGTCAAATTTGTTGAAGATCGGTTCAGATATAGCTGTACCTTGCATATATACTGTTCATCCGATTTGTTATATTTGTTACCCACAGCCGTTATATGCACTCCGTAACAACGATATTCAGGGAAATATATCAAAATATATATCAGAAATATCTTTGCCAAATTTTACGGAGATCGGTTCCGATTTGGATATAGCTCCCACATATATCTTTATCCGATTTTAAATTAATTGTGCACCAAATGGGCAATACAAGTCCGAATTTAAAAGATACAAATGCTTCGGCATATTTAGTCCTTTGAATTTTAAATTATAATTATAATCATAGCGTGTATGATTGAATTGTCCCATAAAAAAACTTTTAATTGTTATGCGGAGCTCTACTAAGTTAGGAAAGTGGTGTAGGGTATCATAAAGTCGGCCCCGCCCGATTTTAAAACTTTCTTTAATGTTTTTTTTTTTTTTTTTTTTTTGTTTTTTTTTTGTTTTTGAAAATTGCCACCTTTTTTAGGGGAGGTACCAGAAGGAGTGGACAGATATTTTCCATCTCCGAACTCGATCTAAGTTTGATAATAACATTGGGATGTGAAAAAGTTTGGACCAAATCGGGTACTCCCTTCGAGAGTTATCATGCGCACCAACCAGCAGACAGGCAGACAGACAGACGAGCGGAGATCGTCTCCAAATGTTTTGAAACGGATTTGGTCCAAAGAGACTTAGGGTCTAAAACCTTTATTTCGATGAGACACATTTTGGCCTTATCAAATGATATATACCCTCTCTAGCCATATGACTGAGGGTATAAAAAATGTTCTCCCACAACATGAAATAGCTCTTAAAGCAGGTTTATGTTATTGCCTGACTGGCCATTGACAATAAATTCCAAATAATAAACAAATATTCTCACGCTATTGATTTAATATTTTGCTGCAGCGATATTGATTGCTTGGCCGTTCGAGTTGACATTAGCGTAGCTGTGGCTTGGCCAATGTTATGGGCCATTAAATGAGGGGATTGAAATTAATTAATCACGTTTGAGATTGATGGCTAAATGAAATATTTTTTATGCGTTTCAAACACAAATTTTATGTACATACTTTTTATTGTTATATTTCAATACTCTAGGCCGTCTAAATATAGAGATTTAAATCAATTAATTTTCGTTTATTGCTATTTAGGGTATTGATTTCCATGAATTTTATGCGTTCTCAAATTTCAACATTATATAACAGTTTTCATTATTGGTTTTCAATATTTATGGCAGTTAATAAAAAGTGAACTGTTGTAACTGTTGGCTTTTGAAATGAATTGAATAAAAGATACACATAAAAATTTTAAGTTTTTATAAAAAAATTCTTCATCCAAAGGTCGTTTACTGTCCTATATAGAAGGACAGTAAACGAGCTTTGGACGTTTTACAAATATATTAACTTAGTTTCGACAAAAAAAAACTTCATAGCCATAATCCGGTGCCAAACAACAGAGCGATATCATAAGTTAGATGCTCAGTAAGACTGGAGGTTAACGTTTCCAAAATAAAGCAAGTAAGGAAAAATCAAAAGTCGGGCCGGGCCGATTATACGATACTATATCTACACCACTATGCATATTTAGTAGAGCTCCCGTAACAAAATAATTTATTTCAAGTAGATCTTACCACATATCAACATTTGGCATTAGAGCAGTTATAATTTGGTTTCAGAGCGAATTAATATATGGGAGGCATATCCAATTCTGAATCGACTTCATTTTACGGAGACATTTTAATCTTTTATACCCAATAACATTGCTATAGAGATCCACAAGATTTTCTATAGAAAATATTACGTTCCACAAGATTTTCTATAGAAAATGTTGCGTTCCACAAGATTTCCTATCGAAAATATTAGGTTCCACAAGATTTTCTATAGAAAATGTTGCGTTCCACAAGATTTCCTATCGAAAATATTATGTTCCACAATTTTTTTTTGGAAAATGTTATGTTCCAGAAGGTTTTCTACAGCAAAAATTTGGTTCTATAAGATTTTCTATAGAAAATATTATGTTCCACAAGATTTTCTGCAGTAAATATTACGTTCCACAAAATTTTCTATCGAAAATATTACTTTCCACAAGAATTTCTGTAGAAAATATTATGTTCCACCAGATTTTCTATTGAAAAATTTATGTTCCACAATATTTTCCATTGAAAATATCACTTTCCACAATATTTTCCATTGAAAATATGACTTTCCACAATATTTTCCATTGAAAATATTCGAAAGGGATTATATCAAAAAATATATATATCGGAGCCGAGTTTCACAAAATGGAAACGTTCGTCCCGAAATTCAGTCCATTTGGGCTGATATTAGCCATTATTTGTACAGTAAACCTGAAATCGGATTAAGGATATATATGAGAGCTATATCCAAATCGTAGATGATCGATCAAATTTGGCAATGGTATTTCCGAGCTCTATAAGATATCTGGATTTAAATATCATTGTTGTCCAATGCATATTACGAGTGTGAGGGACTTAAAGACCAAAATCGGATGAAACATACATGGTGAGATGAAAAAATTGCAACCAACTTCAGACTGCTGTCATTTCTAAGCAACTCGTCCGACAGCTGTGATAGCTCATTATATTGTTTACAAGCGTACAAAAGCATTTTGGTGCGAATTTTCCAGAAAAAAATTATTCGTGATGGAATTTGAGCGTGATAGTGTGATTTCTTTATATTTGGCTGGAAAATCACAAGTTGCTATCGTTAGAGCACTCCAGCATTTAAATGTTAATCAATCTTTTGTATCTCGTACCTTCGCTCGTTACCGTGATACTGGTAGCGTAGTCCGACGGCGAGGAAGTGGACGGAAGAAAACGGCAACATCAGCAGAAATGGTTTGAAAAGTAAAGAAGCGACTTGATCGAAACCCGCGTTGCAGTGGCCGACGTGAGCTGAACACATCCCAATATTCCATTCGACAAATATTGAAAAACGAGCTCGGGGTAAAGCCATTGAAATTCCAAAAAGTGCAAGAACTTACACCGCAACAGAAAGAAAGTAGACTCAAAAGAGCTGAAGAGTTGCTTCGCTTAGCCGAAAGTGGTGAACTGCCGAATTTGGATTTTTCGGTCTCCGATGAGAAAACATTCGTTGTTCAGCAGTTTGTAAACAAACAAAATGATCGTGTTCACTTGCCAAAGAGGTCAGCTGAAAATGTGCACCTTCGGTTGGCCACTAGAACTCAAGCGCCGGCATCAGAATAAATGCCGAATTTTATCGCGAAAATATTCTGGAGGGTGTATTAAAGCCTTGGGCATGTAAACATTTTGTCCGCAGACCTTGGACATTCCAACAGGACTCGCACCATCGTACTCAGCACGCGCCAACCTAGAGGTGAGATTCCTCGCTTTATTTCCAGCGCACAATGGCCACCAAAACCTCTGGATACCAATCCTTTAGACTATTGTGTCTGGAGTATTTTGAGAAGCAAGGTTGGCACTAAAAAATATCAAAGTGTCGATCACCTCAAGCAAGCGCTTTGTCGGGAATGGGCCATAATTTGTGCCAAAGGAGACCAATTCGAACAAATCTGAACTTATTCTAAAAATTGATGCTATTTCCGAATTTTTTTGCCTTTGATTAATAGAAATTAAAAAAATGTAAAAATTATGGCGTTTAACTTTGTTGTAGTTTTTTATCTCACTCTGTATATATGGGAGCTAAAGCTGTATTTTATTTACTTGCTTCTAGACTGAATTTGGTCGGATGTGGCAAATTTCAGGTCATTTGCACAGATATTGGCCATATATTTGCACAATTAACCCGAAATCGGTTGAAGATATATTGGAGTTATATTCAAATCTGAACCGATCTTGACACAATTCGGCAGAAGTATTTCTGGACTGTATCTGATATCTGGTACCAAAGATCATTATTGTGGAGGACTTAATTGTGAGGGACTTTAACACCAAATCGGATGAAACATATATGTAGAGCTATAGCTATATCTGAACCAAATTTGAAGTACTTATTTCTAGGACGAATTCAGTCGGAATTGCCAAGATTCATTTCGTATGTACTAATATTAGTCATTTGGTGCACAATAAACCTGAAATCGGATAAAAATATATAAAGGAGCTATACCAAAATCTGAACCAATCTTGGCGAAATTTAAGGCAGTTATTTCTGAGCTGTATCTGATATCTGTTACCAAAGATCATTGTTGCGGAGTGCATATTACGCATGGGGGGGGGGGGACTTAAAAACCAAAATCGGATGAATCATATATATGGGAGCTATATAGCTCTATCTGATCCAATTTTCACCAAATTTGATGTATTTGCTTCTAGACTGAATTCGGTCGGATGTGCTGAAATTCAGGTCCTTTGGACTGATATTGGCCATTTGGTGCACAATTAACCCGAAATCGATTGAAGATATATGTAGGAGCTACATCTAAATTTGAACCGATTCTCACCAATTTCAATAGAGTTCGTCCTGGGACCAAACATATTGTTTGAAAATCTAAATCTTGTCAATCGGATCATAAATGCGACATGCATTTTGTTCACAAGGAAGAATGGACTCAGAAAGTGATTCTATGAAGGTCTTCAAAAGTAACTTTGGGTCTTCTTCGCTTTCATCTACATGTTACAAATAAATGCACAAAGACATAATACCCTTTCCACTATGTGGTGTAAGGTATAACAATTATATTAGAAAATATTGTCTCAATACCGAGATGTTGACAATTTACTGTCGTTCTAAGAAAAGTCAATGTGATGTGTAGAATTTATCGATTTTTTGGATCATTCAGGAAACACCTTATACTTAAGACATAAATTATGTCCAAAATAATGAAAAAAATTCGAATAAAAAAGTTTGTAAATACAGTTATAATAATTATATAACATAATTATGTTGGGCAGCTCATTAAAAAAATACGAACATTTATCTTTTCGATCAACATTGCCTCATTTATTATCGAACCAGTTAACTGGCGCTGACCACCACCTTCGAAGGTAGTTAAAAACTAATTATAATTTGAGCTTGTATTTATTTAGCTTGGTTCTGTCACACAGCTATCGTAGGCAGCAGCAACAGCAGTGTTAACCAGCAACTGCCATAACATTGGCTGATGTGATCTTGAATGTTGTCGATAAGAGTCTAAATTACCGTTTATGTTAATGTGATTTTCACAGTTAGCGATATCATAACATTTTTTGAGTAAGGTCGGGAATTCTGAAATATTGAAAACTAGTTTTTGGGAACATAGTTTGTTAAATAAGGAACAAATAGTTTCGGTAAAATTCCCAGCAAATATTCTCATTACCAACCAATGACTTTAGTAATTATACCTTCAGCCATATAGCTAGAAAATGTTTTACTGTCCAGAAGGAGAAACGATAATCCGATTTTGTTGCAACTTTGCACATCCTAATATTTGCATCAGTGCTAGGTCAGGTATGAAAACGGACAATGGACAACTCTTTTAATTTTACACATCACAAGATTTTTATTAACCCAAGGTCTGGGGTGAATATGGAATATATCGGTCCACTCTTTGTGGTACCTACCTCACAAAGGGTCAAACATTTGAATAACCAAAAAACGAACATAAATTCCAAAAAAAAAATCTGGTTATCTTCATATTTCACATATTCCATTACTTGTACTATTACAAGATCTGCTGCGGAGATTGAATATATCGGTGGGGGAGGTACCAAAATTTTGAATATCCATGAAGCTCATAAACGAGAAATGAACATCCGATTCCATTCGGTGTCTCTGGTGGTCCTTAAACAAATATTCTTAAAAAATCCACGTTTTGTGGCTGTGATGATCCTTTAAAATTAATTTGAAAAAATCCACGTTTGGTGTCCCTGGTGGTCCTTGAAAAAATATTCTTAAAAAATCCACGTTTGGTGGCTGTGATGATCCTTCAAAAGTAATTTAAAAAAAATCCAATTTTGGTGGCTGTGAACATAAATTCCAAAAAAAAAAATCTGGTTATCTTCATATTTCACATATTCCATTACTTGTACTATTACAAGATCTGCTGCGGAGATTGAATATATCGGTGGGGGAGGTACCAAAATTTTGAATATCCATGAAGCTCATAAACGAGAAATGAACATCCGATTCCATTCGGTGTCTCTGGTGGTCCTTAAACAAATATTCTTAAAAAATCCACGTTTTGTGGCTGTGATGATCCTTTAAAATTAATTTGAAAAAATCCACGTTTGGTGTCCCTGGTGGTCCTTGAAAAAATATTCTTAAAAAATCCACGTTTGGTGGCTGTGATGATCCTTCAAAAGTAATTTAAAAAAAATCCAATTTTGGTGGCTGTGAACATAAATTCCAAAAAAAAAAATCTGGTTATCTTCATATTTCACATATTCCATTACTTGTACTATTACAAGATCTGCTGCGGAGATTGAATATATCGGTGGGGGAGGTACCAAAATTTTGAATATCCATGAAGCTCATAAACGAGAAATGAACATCCGATTCCATTCGGTGTCTCTGGTGGTCCTTAAACAAATATTCTTAAAAAATCCACGTTTTGTGGCTGTGATGATCCTTTAAAATTAATTTGAAAAAATCCACGTTTGGTGTCCCTGGTGGTCCTTGAAAAAATATTCTTAAAAAATCCACGTTTGGTGGCTGTGATGATCCTTCAAAAGTAATTTAAAAAAAATCCAATTTTGGTGGCTGTGATGATCCTTCAAAAGTAATTTGAAAAAAAGCCAAGTTTGGTGGCTATGATGATCCTTCAAAAGTAATTTGAAAAAAAGCCAAGTTTGGTGGCTATGATGATCCTTCAAAAGTAATTTGAAAAATATCCACGTTTGGTGGCTGTGATAATCCTTCAAAAGTAATTTGAAAAATTTCTACGTTTGGTGACTCTGATAATCCTTAAAAAAATAATCTTAAAAATCCGCGTTTGAACCCTTGGGTCTTGAAAAATATTTAAAAACAATCCAGGTTTGAACTCTTGGGTCTTGAAAAATATTTTTAGAAAATCCACGTTTGAACCCTTGAAAAATATTCCACGTTTGAGTCTTGAAAAAAAATTTTAAAAAATGCACGTTTGAACCCTTGAAAAATATTCCACGTTTGAGTCTTGAAAAAAAAATTTAAAAAAATCCACGTTTGGTCCTTGAAAAATATACCACCTTTGGTCCTTGAAAAATATTCCACATTTGGTCCTTGAAAAATATTCCACGTTTGGTCCTTGAAAAATATTCCACGTTTGGTCCTTGAAAAATACTCCACGTTTGAACCCTTGAAAAATATTCCACGTTTGGGTCTTGAAAAATATTTTTAAAAAATCCACGTTTGGTCCTTGAAAAATATTCCACGTTTGGTCCTTGAAAAATATTCCACGTTTGGGTCTTGAAAAATATTTTTAAAAAAAAACCAAGTTTGGTTCTTGAAAAATAGTCCACGTTTGGCTCTTGAAAAATATTTAAAAATCCACGATTGGCCCTTCAAAAATTGACTTCAAAAAGGTTCTTAAAAGATCCCAGTTTTGTCATTGACAAATACTTGATGACAAATCCTTGAAAAATATTTTCGTTAAAAAATCCATGTTTGGCAAAAAAAAAAATTAAAAAACCCACGTTTTGTAACTCTAATGAAACTTGAAAAATATTTGAAGAACGCACACAAGTGACTGGTAGCTCTTATATTCCTAAGAATTGTGTTTGATAGTGAAAATATATTCCTAAAAATCCACATCCCTTTGCTCTGATAGTCCTAAAAATACTTCAAAAATCAACTATTTTTTCTGTTTTATTTCTGTCGATTCCTTAAAACGTTATGAAAAGGTAGCTCTAATTCGGTCCGATTCCATTCGAACTTGGCACATCTCAATATTTATTTATCAACACAAGATCTGTTATAAAGATGGATTGAAAAGTATTTAAAAAAATCCACGTTTGGTGCCTCTGAGGATCTTTGAAAGGTATTTTTAAAAATCCACTTTTGGTGGCTCTATTGGTCCTTTAATTTACTTTTGGCCGTTGAAAATAAATTTTAAACATCTACATTTGGCCCTTAAAAAATATTCTTAAAAATTGCACCTCAAAAAAGTCCTTTGAAGTTTTCTCCTTAAAATCCAAGGTTGGTGGCTCTGATCACCTTTGAAAAAAATTCTTAAAAATCCACTTTTATGAGTCTAATAGGATTTAAAAAAAAACACACAAGAGTTGGCTTTGATGGCGAAAAAATATTTCTAAAATTCCACGCTCTGGTGAACCAAAAAATATTCTCCAAAATCCATTTTTATTTTGTTTTTTTTTCTGTCGATTCTTGAAATACTTTGTGAAAGGTAGCTCCAAAAATCTAGCATTTTTAGCTCCAAATATTTATATTATGTATATTTTGGAAAAATTTAGTACGAATTCTTCTCCCAAAATATCGACAAAATAAATACTAGTTTGGTGGCTCTGATGGTCTTTAAAAATATATATTGATTTATTCTACGTTTTGAAAAATACACTGTGTTCCTTGAAAAAATGTTTCCAAAGAAAGTCAACATTTGGTGGCTCTGATGATCCTTGTTTTGATCCGTTGGGCATTAGAACAAATTCCTAAAAAATCCTCAACCATTGGTTTTAGTTTACATCAAAAAATATTTTAAAAATCTTTCTTAAAAAATCCACGTTATCCCACAAGATCCACTTTTGATGCCACTAACATTTATTAAAACATATTTGGAAGAATGCTATATTGTTAGTCCTTGAAAATATATTTTAAAAGATCTTCATATTTGTAGTTTATTATTCCTGCAATTTTTTTTTTAATTCACATTCGGTGCTACTGTTGCTACTTGAAAAAAAAATGCTTCTGAAAATCCACCGTTCCGAGAGCTCTTGGAAAAATGTTGCTATAAAACCCTTATTTAAACCCTTATTTCATCTTTGAAAGAATATTCCTTAGAAAATATTGTGGTCCTTGAAAAAATATTCTTAAAGGCTACGTTTGATGTATCTGATAGTCCTTGAAAATGTTTCCTCAAACAATCCACGTTTGTTTGCTTTGCTCCTTGAGTTTTTTTATAACAATCCAATTTTTTTAATATTCTTATTAAAACATAATCATAATCTTATATTTCAAATCTCGCAAATATCTTCCATATTCCTTTCATTACTAAACCACCCACCATTTTTGAAAAGCCACAACAATCTTCAGTATCAATCTCCCACATAATCATGAAAAAAAAAATATTCAAAACAATATCAAAGAATCAAAAAAACATGTAAAATGCAAATGTTCTATTTTAAATAGCCTGATTATAAATCAGATACAACCGAACTGATAACTTCCGACATATTCCGAACATGTTGGGGCTAATCTGTAACTCAGTGTGTGTGTGTGTGCGAACATTGATTTAGCATAAATAAACATAATTTCAATACTATTTTTGATTTGGAGATATGGATTTAATGAGTTTAAACATTTTTCTTCCCACATTATCAATGCGTCAATAGTTGTTGGCCTTTGTATTTTTTAGTAATCGGCAGCGGCTTCTTCTTCACGCTGAGTAGCCATATTGTTAATGAATTTCAAATTAAATCGATGCCCTGCCTGAGAAAACTATTTAAAAAATATGTTCATAGTTTATTATTATTTTATGTTTATTTTTTTTTTTTTAATTTTCAAACATAACACTCCCACATTTCAAATGGGCAATTGTGTTTTTGTTAGTCAGCAGATTAGATAGATAGGTGTTAAAAAATTATGTTGCAGCTATTTTTAAAACATTTCAATCACAGGTGCTCATTATTTTCGATTTCTAAAAATACATATCTTATTTATGTCGATTTCAAAAATCAAAAAAAAAAAAAAAAAAAAAAAATTGAAATCATTGACCATCAGATGAGATTTTTATGTACTTTTTTGTGAAATATCAATGATGAAATTTAGTTGTTAACATAGTTTTCGAATTTTTTTCCACAAATTTTCTAACTCTTGGTAGAGAAAAAATGTTTTATCAACCTTCATAGAAATCACGCAATGTTGTCAATAAATTATATTTTATTATCTTCTAATCGTGATAAAGACTATATAAAAATTTCAAGAACATTAGAAATAAAAAAGAATGATATATGTACCGGAATTTGTGCCCACTGTCGCCAGAAGTTCTATGTATATTATCTGAAAACGAAAAAAATAAACAAAAATGAGGTTAGTTTCGAAAATTTAAAAAAATGAAAACTAACAAGTAAAAAGGCTGTAAGTTCGGCCGGGCCGCACTTTGAATGCCCTCCACCATTTGGAACGAATTTGGCAATTTTCAAAAAAAAATAAAAAAAAATAAAATGCGTTAAAAATTCTGTTTAAAATCTTAAAAATACCGAATGTAGCCGTTTTATTAGGGTCTATACGACGACATGGACGTGCATAGGCAACTTTTGTCATAAACCATTACAATACAGGGTTGCCCATATTCGACGGACCTTTGGGCCCTTTGGGCCCATTCCAATCGACGAGGCTTGTCCGCAGGCAACATTCTTTGCGTCAATTGAATTTTGTACGGGAAAAAAATGCAAATCAATGTGAATAATCCATTGTAAAGTGGACCGAGCCATGCCCAACTGCTGAGAACGGCGTTTTTGGGATGTTCTTGGGGATCTCTCAACACGGGCTAGTACGGCAGCGATATTCTCGGTCGATCGCCTTGGTCGACTTTTATATGTCCTCTTCGGATTAGAAAGAGCCTTACCAGTCGAAAATTTTTCGTATAAACGCTAAATGGTGTTCTTAGAAGGCGCACTTCTCACATTTTTTAATGTTTTAATCGCACGTTGAGTTTTCACAACTGACTTCTTGTAAATTTCAACTATTTCAGAGCGTTGCCAGATGGGTCCGTCGAATATGGGCAACCCTGTATACTAATGCGAGACTTGAATAAAAAAAAATCGGTTAATAATGTAGTTAAATCAAGAAAATTCCGAATATAGGGAGGTACCGTTATATTGGGGCTACACAAAGACATGGACCTGCACACTTACACTTTGAGGGGTCTAAAATGTATATTTCGAGGTGTTACAAACGAAATGACAAACTTAATATACCCTCCATACTATGGTGGAGGGTATAAAAAAAGAGAATCTTAAAAATTCACCTTGGAGCCTTTTATAGTCTTTGCTAAAATTTAAGTTAAGAAAAAACGTGTACTACCATCAGAGCCACCAAAATTTTTTTTTTTTGAGTATTTCTCAATGACCAGCGCCATCAAAGGTGGGCTTTTAAAAATGATATTATAGGGACCATCAGGGGTGCCAAACTTGGATTTTAGGGAAATGTTTTCCAGGACCTTCAGAGCTACGATGGTCAAGGACAATCACAGCCGACAAGCGTGGATTTTTATGAATATTTTTGAAGGACCTCTGGCCTATTAAATGTAGAATTCGAACCAACAAAAGTGGAATTTTAAAAATGTTTATCAAGGATCTTCCGATACACCAAACTGGGACTTTAAACAATTTTTGGAAAGGAACCTCAAATGCATTAAAAGTGGATTTCAAAAGGACCATAAGAGAGCACTTAACTTGGATTTTTAAAAATACATTTTCAAGGACCTTCGAAACCACCAACTTGCATTTTTCCAAAAAATTTTTTTTCAAAGGACCATCACAGCCACCAAACGTGGATATTTCTGAATATTTTTAAAGGACCTATGGCCATTAAACTTGATTTTATGCGACATTATTTATCGGTAATATGTCAAATTTCGTATTTGAAGTTCGTAATGGGTGCTACAGGCTATGACAAAAAATTTTGTATGCAGGTCCACGTCTTCGTACGACCCCATTATTTATGAATATTTTTAAAAGACATCTGGTCATTAAACGTGAATTTTTAAGATTTTGTTTCAACGACCATCAGAATCAACAAAAATGGTATTTTAAGAAAGTTTTTCAAGGATCTTCAGAGACACCAAACTGGGACTTTAAAAATATTTTGGAAAGAAGCATTAAATACATCAAAAGTGGATTTTTAAAGGACCATAAGAAATCTATTTCAAGGATCTTCAAAGCTACCAATATGTATTTTCTAAAAATATTTTATAAAGGACCATCAACGCAACCTAAAATATTACTATATTCTGGATCAGCGTAAAATTCAAAGACGATCTCGTCTTTCTGTCCGTTTGCCTGTCTGTTCGTCTGTATGTCTCTTGTAATCACGCTATTTCTCGAACGAATTGAGATAGAAGGCTAAAATTTTGCATACATGCATAGTTCTCCAGTAAACAGGTTAAGTTCGTAAATGGGCCATGTCGGTCCTCGTTTTCGTATAGCCCCCATATAATGGTACTTCCCGATATTCGGTATTTTCATAATTTTAGCGACATCATTTACCAGAATTATTTAATATTTAAAGTTCGTAAAGGATACAACAGCCTATGATAAACGTTTTTGTAAGCAGGTTCACGTTTTCGTATAGGCTTCATATGACGATAGCTCCCGATATTCGGTATTTTCATGATTTTAGCGACATTATTTATCGGTATTATGTCAAATTTCGTATTTGAAGTTCGTAATGGGTGGTCGTATAGCCCCCATATAACGGTAGCTCCCGATATTCGATATTTTCATGATTTTAGCGACATTATTTATCGGTATTATATAAAATTTCGTATTTGAAGTTCGAAATGGGTGCTACAGGCTATGACGAAATTTTTGGAAGCATGTCCACGTTTTCGTATAGCCCCCATATAACGGTATCGGGGATATTCGGTATTTTTATGATTTGTGCGACATTGTTCGCCGAAATTGTAACAAATTTCGTATTTATAGTTCGTAAAGGAACCACAAAACGAGGATTTTTAAGAATATTTTTCCAAGGATCATCAGAGCCACCATACTTAGATTAGATCGGGCAAACCTATTTTTTCGATGTCGTTCGAGTGGGAGTGAGCAAATTTTCCGGGCCCGTCGGACTTTTGCCCAGTCCTCCGAAAAACTCGCTCAAATTTCTACAAAGAGTAAAACTCACTCGAATTCGAGCGAGAGAGCTACTTCTTTCCCGTGATGTTTGTGTTTCATAGTGGTGTTGGGTAGTATAAGACGGGCCCGCCATATTTTTGGTCCAGCCTTCCAAAAAAAACTCATTGGAATTAATACAAAGAGCGAAACTCATTTGAATTCCTGCGGTATCGCTCCTAGGAGCAGAATAAACTCGAGGAAGTTTAATTTTTCGATGACGCTCGAATGTTTCTCGAAATTTTCCTAATTTTTAAGTGGGAGCAAAATTCGTACGTAATCGAGCAGATTCTACTCCTGCGAGCACTCTTTTAGTTTTTTTTCATACCATTGTGGTATATCTGTGTTAGTGGATTTGTTCTGTCCACGATCCAACTCTCGCCATTTTCTTCCATCTTCTCCCTCCTTTCACAATCTTCATAATTTTCCTTCTTTTTCCACCTTCCCCGTCTCCCCCCTCTTCATCCGAGCTGTTGCACACAAATCTGGAAACAAATAATTGTTTCCTTTCTTTTTCAGTCTTAGACAAACTATTGCTTTATTTTCAGAGTTTTGGCTCCCAATCTAATTCTTAAAACAGGAGTGGCAACAAAAGAGTGAAGAGTAGACTCATAAAAAATGTCCACTCTTCGAGTAATTCTGCTCGCGAACAAGTTTCGTTCCCGAGTGAAAAAGAGCAAAACTTTGCTATGCTTTTGCCATTCTTTAAGTGGTTAAAAACTATTGTTTCAAATGTTGGTTTTTAACAGATAATCAGTGCCTTCAGAACAAAAAAATTGATTTTTCTGCAATTTTTTTCATGGCCTCTAAGAGCCACTAAATGTGGATTTTGAAATAATGTTTTGGATTTTGAAGCAATCAGGGCTGTCATAGAAACTAATTTTGTCACAATTTTTAAAGGATATTCAAAGAACTAAAAATGTGGATTTTTAAACAATTTTTAAAGGATATTCAAAGGACTATAAATGTGGATTTTTTAAGGAATTTTTAAAGGATATTCAAAGGACTAAAAAAGTGAATTTTTTAAACAATTTTTAAAGGATATTTAAAGGACTATGAACGTGGATTTTTTAAGTAATTTTTAAAGGACTATAAACGTGGATTTTTTTTAAAGAATTTTTAAAGGACTATAAACGTGGATTTTTTTAATGAATTTTTAAAGGACTATAAACGTGGATTTTTTAAAAGAATTTTTAAAGGATATTAAAAGGACCATAAACGTGGATTTTTTAAAAGAATTTTTTAAATAATTTTTAAAGGACCATAAACCATAAATCTGCAAAGCAGCTTTATGAGCAAGTTCACAATAAAAAAAATTACTTACGCTATCTCCGGCAACTCCAGTGGGTTGCTGAAATCTCTAAGAGCTTTTCTCGTCACCTTTTCTGAGCGTTCTGCGTCCAACAACACAAAAACTACCACTGCAGATGCCATCTTACTTTATTTATAGCGACTTATGACAAATAAACAAACAACACATGTAAGCAACAACAGCTGTTTCGAACATTGGTTTTATTTACATTCGAAATTGACAAAACCAACTTGGTTTCATGACACCAAATGAAACCAACATTGGTTTACAAAAACGACAATAAGCAAAACCGACATGGTTTCTGTGACAGCCCTGAATATTTCTTTGGCTTATTGGATATTTTGTAATCTTTAAGGACTAGCTATGAGTTTTAGCTGATATTCTATCATGTAATGAAAGAAAAATATGCCTTTCTTTTCTCTTTATATCACGTGACGGGAATAACAACTTTTGCCACCGGCCCTCGTATAGATGTTAAACCATAATCTATGCCATTAATTTTTTATGTTAGTGAGAAAATCCCTAATGATAGATATTACCGTTGGCATTAATTCATATATCATTTCGCCTGATTTTATTATGCAAAATAAAATATTATTTAAGAAATTTTCATGAAATTCTTTTGCGATTCGAAATTCCTCTAAAGAATTTGTTACCACACAGTTCGTGATGTGAGTGACACATCAAAATTTCCCCCTTTTGTTATTTGTTTGGATCCCCAAATCGAACTTCACACATAGTTATGTGTCTTAATTTTGATGTTATTGGATTTGAGATTGCTTGTCGTCGGCTAATCTATACAAATGACCCCTTTATTGCCCGGCTATAATGGGCTCCCCTTTAATTTGTTGAGGTGCTGGTGGGTGGTGTTCTTTGTAGGAGGAGGGAGGTTTCGTTTTGGGCAAATCCCCATTAATGTTTTATTACGGTGAAAATTTTCACACAAGCCAATAGAATTGTAAAATTTTTTTTGGACTTTAAAAAGAAAATTGTACTTTGGTTCTCATCTATTATTCAAAAGATTTGATTGGGAGCGAAATCTCTGAAAATAGAGCAAAATTTTTTCTAAGAGTGAAGACCCCGCAGAACTGGAGATGCGGACAAGGATACCTTGTTGACCTCATATAATGCAATATTTCGGCCTGTGGTCAGCCAGTGTGGTCTGCGAATATAAGTGCTACGCAGTGGCAGAACATTCTCTGTAGATGCTATAACGAGAAACTTAAGAGACCATTACCCTTTTTTCGGAATCTCTAATTTTATTTCACACAATTTATCTTTGAGTCCTTGCAAAATTTTAACCCTTCCTTTAGCACCGACTGTAAATCAACTTAAATTCCCTTTGCATGTTGACTTTGTAGTCCATATTCTATTGATTTGTTTTATTTTTCAATATTTTGCCTTCAGCCTTTTTTGGGTTTCTGCAGTCACAGGCAACTCCTTCTTGTCTGCATTTCTGCTACTGTTTGCGATCATGGTCTCGGTTTCTTTGTAAACTCTTCGCAAAGGGAAAAGAAGGCAAAAAATAAACACAATCACGTTCTGTAATCAAAGCTTCATATTAAAACAATTACGGCAAACGCATAAAAATTAAATGCCTAAACAGAGATTTTTTCAGGGCTGATAATTTGTAGTTTGAAAGCCACGCACACTCGCAAGGACTACAATTGCAGAGGGGTCCAATGGACGATGTCAGACATACAGTGTTATTAGGTATAGCATTTGCTCAATGCCAAAGGGCATTCAAAACTCATGTATGAGTCATTCCATATTAAAATAAGGAGGAAGATATGGAACGCAGCATTCTCAGTAGATGAGAAAGAGGTCTGCTCTTAGAATTGGTCTTCTCTCAGAACACCAGAAACTCCTCACACAGAAGACCAGAAGGTCTTCGCATAGAAGGCGAGAATTTCTTCTCATAGGAGACGAGAAGGTCTTCTCATAGAAGACAAGAATGTCTTCTTCTAGAAGATCAGAATATATTCTCGTAGAAGAGCAGGAGGTCTTCTCCTAGAAGAGTAGAATATCTTCTGGTAGAAGAGCAGAAGGCTTTTAATAGAAGACCAGAAGGTCTTCTCATAAAAGACCAGAAGGTCTTCTCACAGAAGACCAGAAGGTCTTCTCACAGAAGATCAGAGGTTCTTCTCACAGAAGACCAGAAGGTCTTCTCACAGAAGACAAGAAAGTCTTCTCACAGAAGACCAGAAGGTCTTCTCATAGAAGACCAGAAGGTCTTCTCATAGAAGACCAGAAGGTCTTCTCATAGAAGACCAGAAGGTCTTCTCATAGAAGACCAGAAGGTCTTCTCATAGAAGACCAGAAGGTCTTCTCACAGAAAACGAGAAGGTCTTCTCATAGAAAACGAGAAGGTCTTCTCATAGAAGACCAGAAGGTCTTCTCAAAGAAGATCAGAAGGTCTTCCCACAGAAGACCAGAAGGTCTTGTTACAGAAGACCAGAAAGTCTTGTCACAGAAGACCAGAAGGTCTTGTCACAGAAGACCAGAAGGTCTTCTCATAGAAGACCAGAAGGTCTTCTCAGAAGACCAGAAGGTCTTCTCAGAAGACCAGAAGTTCTTCTCGCAGAAGACCAGAAGGTCTTCTCATAGAAGACCAGTAGAAATTCTCATATAAGACCAGTAGGTCATTTCATGGAAGACCCGAAGGTCTTCTCGTAGAAGACCCGAAGGTCTTCTCGTTGAAGACCAGAAGAAGGCCTTCGCGTAGAAGATCAGAAGAAGGTCTTCTCGTAGAAGACCAGAAGAAGGTCTTCGCGTAGAAGAGCAGATGAAGGTCTTCGCGTAGATGACCAGATGAAGGTCTTCGCGTAGATGACCAGAAGTAGGTCTTCTCGTAGAAGACCAGAAGAAGGTCTTCGCTTAGAAGACCAGAAGTAGGTCTTCTCTTAGAAGACCAGAAGAGGGTCTTATCGTAGAAGACCAGAAGAAGCTCCTCTTATAAAAGAGCAGAAGAGGGTCTTCTCGTAGAAGGACAGGAGAAGGTCTTCTCGTAGAAGAGCAGAAGAAGGTCTTCTCGTAGAAGAGCAGAAGAAGGTCTTCTCGTAGAAGAGCAAAAGAAGGTCTTCTCACAGAAGACCAGAAGGTCTTCTCACAGAAGACCAGAAGGTCTTCTCGTAGAAGAGCAAAAGAAGGTCTTCTCACAGAAGACCAGAAGGTCTTCTCACAGAAGACCAGAAGGTCTTCTCACAGAAGACCAGAAGGTCTTCTCAAAGAAGACCAGAAGGTCTTCTCACAGAAGACCAGAAGGTCTTCTCACAGAAAACCAGAAGGTCTTCTCATAGAAGACCAGTAGGTCATTTCATGGAAGACCCGAAGGTCTTCTCGTAGAAGACCAGTAGGTCATTTCATGGAAGACCCGAAGGTCTTCTCGTAGAAGAGCAAAAGAAGCTCTTCTCGTAGAAGACATGAAGAAGCTCTTCTCGTAGAAGACCAGAAGAAGGTCTCCGCGTAGAAGACCAGAAGTAGGTCTTCTCTTAGAAGACCAGAAGAAGGTCTTCGCGTAGAAGACCAGAAGAAGGTCTTCGCGTAGAAGACCAGATGTGGGTCTTCTCTTAGAAGACCAGAAGAGGGTCTTCTCGTAGAAGAGCAGAAGAAGGTCCTCTTATAGAAGAGCAGAAGAGGGTCTTCTCGTAGAATAACAGGAGAAGGTCTTCTCGTAGAAGACCAGAAGAAGGTCTTCTCGTAGAAGACCAGAAGAAGGTCTTCGCGTAGAAGACCAGAAGAAGGTCTTCGCGTAGAAGACCAGCAGTAGTTCTTCTCTTAGAAGACCAGAAGTTGGTCTTCTCTTAGAAGAGCAGAAGAAGGTCTTCTTGAAGAAGAGCAGAAGAAGGTCTTCTCGTGGAACACCAGAAGAGGGTCCTCTCATAGAAGACGAAATAAATAATAAAAGAAGAATAACAAATCTAGTGGATCTGAAAGCCTTGTTTAAGAAGACCGTACAATTAGGTTCCACTAGAACGATGCTAGCAATGTTCATGAAAGTTGTTTGTCCACAAGAAAGTCTTATCACAGATACATAATTGCACATAAGAAACTTAAAAAAAATCGCATCCCATTTTAGTCTGACTGGAATAGATGCTGCTGTCTGGCCTTTCCAAACCAACCAACCGACATAAATAGTTAGTCGGCTGGACTACCACTTAATTTTGTGAGTTAATTTAATGATGCACAAAAAGCATTGTCTCTGTTATTCTTTTTTTTACGATTCTCCAAAGAGACACACAGAGAACGACCAGAAACAAAGACTTGAAATTAAACAAAACAGTAGCCCTTTAACTGGGAGCAAAAACAAAAAAGAAAAGAAAAACTACAGCAATAAAATACCAGTTTTAATGAGATCTAAACGCTAGCAAATGATGAAGATGCAACCAATTGCCATTCCTCCTGTTCCAAGAGGTTTAGATGTGAAGTGACTCAAGTATGGGTCAAATTATTCGGATGTTGGGACAAATCTTTGGAGAAAAGACACAAATTTATGGCCGCTGGGAATCGAGGCAGACATCTTCGCAGAGGCGACAAAGCCATAAAAATATTGCTCATCTTTTAGCGGGTTAATTATGATGGCACAGATTTTGTTGTTGTTGTTGTTGGTAAACACATCGCACATCTCAAATATTTCATCTTTCTGAAATTCCATAAGCCCTCCTCCTCAAAAAACGCGACACAAATCAGACAATATTTATGTTTTCGAGATTTGTTTTGTTTCATTTCTGGGGGATTTTGTTTGACAAAATATTTTGTTCGGCTATCGCCTCTTCTTTGTTTTGTAACATGATTTCTTTTTTTTTTTTTGGTTTGTTCTGATTCTGCTGCCCATATCCATCCATCAGTGAAATTGATCACCGATGCGCAAGCCTATGTTAACAGCGGTCTTGTTGCTGCCTCCAGCCACATACTCTTTCACGGTTAGTCGTTTGTTCTGTTGCCCCTTAAAAGGAAGAAGCCTCAAAAAAAACCAGCCGACCTGTTTCTTTTGCTTTTTGTGAGAGTAGTTGTTGTTGCTGCCAGTTTTTCTTTTCTTTGTGCCAACAAGAATGTTTCAAATATGTCTGCTCTGTTAACAATTGGGGACAGTCGAGGGGGAAAATTTCCGATATAGAAAACGCACTTTGTTTTTTTGCTAATTAATCAACAATCGAAGATTATGGGGGAGAGATGATAAATTGGAGGTGTCACTAAATTTTAGATCTGATCTTAGATTGGAAAAAAGTACAGATTTAGTAATAGGATATGGAATTTTGAAGAGATTGAAAAAGGAAAAAACGGTATTCTGTCCACAGAAGCAAGGTCTTCTGTCCACAGAAGAAAGGTCTTCTGTCCACAGAAGAAAGGTCTTCTGTCCACAGAAGAAAGGTCTTCTGTCCACAGAAGAAAGGTCTTCTGTCCACAGAAGAAAGGTCTTCTGTCCACAGAAGAAAGGTCTTCTGTCCACAGAAGAAAGGTCTTCTGTCCACAGAAGAAAGGTCTTCTGTCCACAGAAGAAAGGTCTTCTGTCCACAGAAGAAAGGTCTTCTGTCCACAGAAGAAAGGTCTTCTGTCCACAGAAGAAAGGTCTTCTGTCCACAGAAGAAAGGTCTTCTGTCCACAGAAAAAGGGTCTTCTGTCCACAGAAGAAAGGTCTTCTGTCCACAGAAGAAAGGTCTTCTGTCCACAGAAGAAAGGTCTTCTGTCCACAGAAAAAGGGTCTTCTGTCCACAGAAGAAAGGTCTTCTGTCCACAGAAGAAAGGTCTTCTGTCCACAGAAGAAAGGTCTTCTGTCCACAGAAGAAAGGTCTTCTGTCCACGGAGAAAGGTCTTCTGTCCACAGAAGAAAGGTCTTCTGTCCACAAAAGATGTCTTCTGTCCCCAGAAGAAAGTTCTTCTGTCCCCAGAAGAAAGGTCTTCTGTCCACAGAAGAAAGGTCTTCTGTCCACGGAGAAAGGTCTTCTGTCCACAGAAGAAAGGTCTTCTGTCCACAAAAGATGTCTTCTGTCCCCAGAAGAAAGTTCTTCTGTCCCCAGAAGAAAGTTCTTCTGTCCCCTGAAAAAAAGGTCATCTGTCCCCAGAAGAAAGGTCTTCTGTCCCTGGAAGAAAGGTCTTCTGTCCACAGAAGAGGTCTTCTGTCCACAGAAGAGGTCTTCTGTCCACAGAAGAGGTCTTCTGTCCACAGAAGACACCACGGAAGGTGTCTTCTGTCCACGGAAGGTGTCTTCTGTGCACAGAAGAAAGGTCTTCAGTCCACAGAAGAAAGGTCTTCTCTTCCTGGAAGAAATGTCTTCTGTCCACAGAAGAAAGTTCTTCTGTCCACAAAGAAAGTTCTTCTGTCCACAGAAGAAAGGTCTTCTGTCCACAGAAAAAGGGTCTTCTGTCCACAGAAGAAAGGTCTTCTGTCCACAGAAGAAAGGTCTTCTGTCCACAGAAGAAAGGTCTTCTGTCCACAGAAGAAAGGTCTTCTGTCCACAGAAGAAAGGTCTTCTGTCCACGGAGAAAGGTCTTCTGTCCACAGAAGAAAGGTCTTCTGTCCACAAAAGATGTCTTCTGTCCCCAGAAGAAAGTTCTTCTGTCCCCAGAAGAAAGTTCTTCTGTCCCCTGAAAAAAAGGTCATCTGTCCCCAGAAGAAAGGTCTTCTGTCCCTGGAAGAAAGGTCTTCTGTCCACAGAAGAGGTCTTCTGTCCACAGAAGAGGTCTTCTGTCCACAGAAGAGGTCTTCTGTCCACAGAAGAGGTCTTCTGTCCACAGAAGACACCACGGAAGGTGTCTTCTGTCCACGGAAGGTGTCTTCTGTGCACAGAAGAAAGGTCTTCAGTCCACAGAAGAAAGGCCTTCTCTTCCTGGAAGAAATGTCTTCTGTCCACAGAAGAAAGTTCTTCTGTCCACAAAGAAAGTTCTTCTGTCCACAGAAGAAAGGTCTTCTGTCCACGGAAGAAGGGTCTTCTGTCCACAGAGAAAGGTCTTCTGTCCACAGAAGAAAGGTCTTCTGTCCACAGAAGATGTCTTCTGTCCCCAGAAGAAAGTTCTTCTGTCCCCAGAAGAAAGTTCTTCTGTCCCCTGAAAAAAAGGTCATCTGTCCCCAGAAGAAAGGTATTCTGTCCCTGGAAGAAAGGTCTTCTGTCCCTGGAAGATGTCTTCTGTCCACAGAAGAGGTCTTCTGTCCACAGAAGATGTCTTCTGTCCACAGAAGATGTCTTCTGTCCACAGAAGAGGTCTTCTGTCCACAGAAGATGTCTTCTGTCCACAGAAGAGGTCTTCTGTCCACAAAAGATGTCTTCTGTCCACAGAAGAGGTCTTCTGTCCACAGAAGATGTCTTCTGTCCACAGAAGAGGTCTTCTGTCCACAGAAGATGTCTTCTGTCCACAGAAGAGGTCTTCTGTCCACAGAAGAAATCTTCTGTCCACAGAAGAGGTCTTCTGTCCACAGAAGAGGTCTTCTGTCCACAGAAGATGTCTTCTGTCCACAGAAGAGGTCTTCTGTCCACAGAAGAAAGGTCTATTGTCCACAGAAGAAAGGTCTTCTGTCCACAGAAGAAAGGTCTACTGTCCACAGAAGAAAGGTCTACTGTCCACAGAAGAAAGGTCTTCTGTCCACAGAAGAAAAGCCTTCTGTCCACAGAAGAAAGGTCTTCTGTCCACAGAAGAAAGGTCTTCTGTCCACAGAAGAAAGGTCTTCTGTCCACAGAAGAAAGGTCTTCTGTCCAGAGAAGAAAGGTCTTCTGTCCACAGAAGAAAGGTCTTCTGTCCACAGAAGAAAGGTCTTCTGTCCACGGAGAAAGGTCTTCTGTCCACAGAAGAAAGGTCTTCTGTCCACAGAAGAGGTCTTCTGTCCACAGAAGAGGTCTTCTGTCCACAGAAGAAAGGTCTTCTGACCACACAGAAGAGGTCTTCTGTCCACAGAAGAAAGGTCTTCTGACCACACGGAAGAAAGGTCTTCTGTCCACAACGGAGGTCTTCTGTGCACAACAGAGATCTTCTGTCCACAACAGAGATCTTCTGTCCACAACAGAGATCTTCTGTCCACAACAGAGATCTTCTGTCCACAACAGAGATCTTCTGTCCACAGAAGAGGTCTTCTGTCCACACCAGAGGTCTTCTGTTTACAGCAGAGGTCTTCTGTCCACACCAGAGGTCTTTTGTCCACAGCAGAGGTCTTCTGTCCACAAAAGATGTCTTTAATGTTTCTGAAGATTCCCTTTGTTTTTGCAAATTCCCCCACTGTGTTTCTCTTGGCTTCTGATTTCCTGCTGTCTGGTGTTGTGTCTCGTTTTCCCTTTAATGATCTTCTTCGTTTTCATCATTTATGGTAATGGCAACATATTTTCCTTATAAAGTTCCATTCTTATTTTTTTATTCTTTGCCGGATTGTTGTTATTGTTGTTGTTGAGTGTGGCTTTTGGTTTGATCCCCCTGATCATTGAAATGCATTTCCTTTTGATAATGAAATGTTAACAATGTCGTTGATTTTTTTATTCTGACATTGAGCTTCAAAAATGTTAAAAGATTTCCCTTTGGTTTAATAAAACGCCTGGTATAAATATGGGAGTTTTTGTTTTGAGGAGGATATGAGGAATACCGATATATGAATAGAATTTTATTGGAGGGAGAATTTTGTGAAATATGAATTGCAAATTGTTGTTTTGACAATAATAAAATGGTATTTGTCGATTGATTCAAAGACCACATACGATATTTATGATTTGATTCGAATTTTTATGTTCTCTATATCTCTCTCTCTCTATCTTTGATCATGAGAAATATGATCTGTCTCAGTATGCAAAATATGAGGTGAACAGGTGTCTCAGACAATAGCCCAGACACTTAGTCTGTATCAGCTTTTGAATGACTAATCATACCTTCTCATTTGTGATACTCCAAAATAGCAATCCAACTTCACGCTGAGTCTAGTTTTTTTTTTTTTTTTTTTTTTTTTTTTTTTTTTTTGAAAATCATAAATTATTTAATCCAGAACCCACACAAG